>NC_140441.1:35828801-38228801 GCF_963576455.1 Neolamprologus multifasciatus | reverse complement strand
TGCAGTCAGGACATGCTATATTGTATTTAGATAGAAGCTAGCAGCTAACTTCCTGCTAACTTCTAACTCCGTTAAATGTCATAAATTCCGTTTTCATGGATGCCTGGATGTTAAACTCAATTGTTACACCTGGTAGAGCAGAACGCTGATCATTTTATTAAAGATGAAAGACTTTAGACAGTTTTTCAACACTCAGTAATGCCATAGTGATCGTTTGATATATGGACCTGCAGCGGAGTTTAGGCCCAGACACGACTAGTGACGTCAGACTTTACGACCGGATAGTCAGACTCATGTGAGTCAAAGTTCTAAAACAGAGCTTTCATCTAGTTCCTAATAATTAAGCATTTTATTCTTAATCAAGGTAAATAAAATACAATTGTAATCGATATATTAATATAATTAATATTATATAATTATATATTTAACATAGTTTGAGTAATAAAAATAACTGTTTTAATGTCTGAGTTTTGTGGTGAAATGTGTGAGTGCTCATGAGCAGCTTCATCTGTGGCAGTTTTGTGTTTCTAATAACACGCCTCACCAAGAGTCTGACCTTGGTGTGTGTGTGTGTGTGTGTGTGTGTGTGTGTGTGTGTGTGTGTGTGGTGCAGGATGGGGGTGAAAGAGACACACCGGAACCACTAATCTCAGAAAGTGTCTGAAAAGAGATTATGTTACAATGAATCTCCATGTGAAAATGTGCTAAAAACAAATTCTGCATGTTAAGAATAACAAAGAAAATGTAATAAATTGAATTTAAGGTTTAAAAGTACAAACCTTTTGTTAAATCATGTAGGTCAGACATACAGAGAGACATAGAGAGACAGATAAGGTGTGGGTGGACATCGGATGATTAAATGTCAACAATTTGACTGGATGTCCAAAATGTGAAGATGTGATGCCCAGTAGGATAGGATGGACAAAGGGTGAGAGTTATAAGTATGGGGTGTAAAAGAGATTCTGGGTTCTTCCCTTCTGTGAGATGATCAGTTCAGAAGATTGGATCTAAGAGTTGAAAATTCCAGCAGGGACACTGACTGGGGTAATGGAAATCCAAACAGTGAATTTATTTTGGAATTTGTATCTGCTAAATATCTGCTCAGTTTTGCCTGTTAGATGGTTAATTCAGAAGGATTTTTATTTACATCATACTTTCACTCAATGCCAAGCTGCTTTCCTTTGGCGTGATTATTATCCGTGCATCTTCAGATCTCGTTGTGTTTATTCTGAACAAACTCAGCATTAGCTCAGAATAGGTTAGTTAGATAAGTATAGTTTAACCCTTTAAGACCTACCATAGAACCAAGTCCGCCAGAGCTTATATTATATTTTTACATTTCCCTTTTCATGTAAATAGCCTCCTTGACTCCACGCTCAAACCAGCATTCCTCCTTGTCCAGGATGTGTACATCCTCATCCTTGAAAGAGTGTCCACTGGCCTGTAGGTGTAAATAGACTGCAGAGTCCTGGCCTGACAAGGTAGCTCTTCTGTGTTGTGCCATCTGCTTTGCCAGAAGTTGTTTGGTTTCCCCGATGTATAAATCCTGGCAATCCTCCTGGCACTTAACAGCGTACACTGTGTTACTCTGTTTGTGTCGGGGGACCCAATCTTTGGGGTGGACCAGTTTTTGGCGCAGCGTGTTTTGGGGTTCAAAAGCCACAGAGACCTGGTGTTTAGAAAATTTCTGTTCTGATACTCCTGACACATACGGGATCACTACAGGTTTTCGCTTGGGCAGCGGTTGTCCTTCTCTCCTGGATCGGCTGGAGCTTTCTTTAGGTGTCTTTCCAGCTTTGACAAAAGTCCAGCTGGGATAACCACATTTACTCAGGGCCTTCTTGATGTGATGTTCTTCTGCTTCCCTGGCCGCTGTGTCTGTGTGGATAGTGTTCGCTCTATGTAGTGTCCTGATGACACCCAGTTTGCGCTCCCGTGGATGATGAGAGTCAAACCTTAAATACTGATCTGTTTGCTTTGATTTACGGTACACATCAACTTCTAAATGTCCCCTATTACTGATGGAAATCCTACAGTCTAAGAAGGCTAACCTACCACTTTTCAGATCCTCTCTGGTGAACTTGATGTGTTGGTCCACCAAGTTAATGTGATCTGTGAATTGTTGTACATCCTGAGATTTCGTCACTCATCCAAAAAGTCACTTGGATGAGTGATGAAACATTTCTCCCACTGAAAACGTTATGTCCAGATGAACAGAATC
The DNA here is from genome assembly GCF_963576455.1 of Neolamprologus multifasciatus. Lineage (NCBI taxonomy): Eukaryota > Metazoa > Chordata > Actinopteri > Cichliformes > Cichlidae > Neolamprologus > Neolamprologus multifasciatus. The sequence goes on along the minus strand of NC_140441.1, from coordinate 38,226,580 downwards.
AACTATCAGAGTTTTGCTCACATCATTTTTTTCTCTACACTTACTGTGTCCTTATTTATTTTATACTCAAGCATACATTACTAATAATACAAGCACATCATATAATTACGTCAGCAGCTTCTTCCCAACATTACTAAAATATTAAAGATCGTGATAATACTCTGAAGGAATTACAGTTGCTCTAATATCATGTATTTGCCTGTTTTTTTAGTAATTTGAAAAAAATGTTTTATGTTCGCAAGTGCAGAAATATCTGAAGTTTTATGGAGATGATTTGTTGTGGTTTTTCTGCAGCATGTAATTAAAGATTATTTTCACATTGTCTGAGAAAAGCAATTAATTTTAGGAACACAGTAAACAAAATAAACAAACAAACACAGAAAAACTAAAGCATATATTTACATTGGAGAGACCAAACAGCCACTTCATAAACACATGGCACAACATAGAAGAGCCACCTACATAGGATAAGACTCTGCGGTCCATCTGCATCTGCATCTGCAAGGATAAAGGACACTCTTTCAAGGATGCCAATGTTCACATTTTGGACAGAGAGGACAGATGGTTTGAAAGAGGAGTGAAAGAAGCATCTATGTCCACTGTGAGCGACCATCTTTGAACAGAGGTGGTGGTTTACGACACCAACTCTCTGCCATCTATAATCCAGTTTTGAGATCCCTTCCCAGACGCCTTAACGCCCACTCACATCCTGGGCCATCTGACTTCAGGAAATCACATGATAGGGTGGGATTAGTTTTCACAATGAGCTCACCCAAAACCTTGGCTGATTGTGACCTACACCCGTTTTCACACTTTGGCTCGTGTGATTAGGTAGAGGATCATTAGGGGGTCCATTGTCCCTCTTGGAGGGTTACTCTCACAGGGTTTAAATCTGGGACTCTCCACCATTTGACCCTAGAACTGAAGAAGCTTCCCGGATAAGAGGTGAAACGTCTTCAAGCAACTTAAAGAAGTCCAGACGCTTTTCTTTCCAAACTCCTTAGACTAAGATGTTCTAGCTTTACGGAGAGTTTTCTTAAAAGCAACAAACTATTTCTCCAGACTAAATGATGATCTTCTAAATTTGTGACACGCCATTTCCTCTCCAGCTTACGAGTCATCTGCTTTAGGCTACGTGTTTGAGAATTATACCACGGAGTCAGGTACTTCTGATTTGAGACCTTAGTTTTCACAGGAGCTACAGTATCCAGAGTCGTACGTAGTGAGGAGGTAAAATTATTAACAAGATAATCGACCTCTGTTGGAGTAGCGTTCAGATAGCTGCTCTGCTCTGTGTTGTTATTGAAGATGATAACAGTGGGTGGATTATATTCTTAAACTTAGTTACAGCGCTTTCAGAAAGTCATCTACTGTGATAAAGTCTACTCTCCACTGCTGTGTAATCAATTATTGTAAATGTTATCAGGAAATGATCAGACAGGAGAGGGTTTTCAGGAAACACTGTTAATTGTCTAAGCCGCATGATAACTAGAGATTAGGGGTGGGTTTTGATAATTGATTTATCGATTAAAATCGATTCTGGCTTGGATAACGTGATATTGATTCATTAAAATCCGGAATCGAGTTTATAAATATTAATTTATTTTGCCCGAAACGCCAGAATCTCAGGTTAAACCTCTCAAAATTCCAACAACAATCAAACAGCTAAAACAGTAAATGAGAGCAGGTACATGGATTCTGCACAAAGATGTAAACACAAAGCTTGGAGCCTCTGACGGATCAGAAACAGTGAGATGTCGCCTTTCTCACCCGACGGCACGGACACGGTCGGGGTTGAAAGCCGACAGCTCGCTGATTCTGATGTTTCGGCGGGTCCGCGCTTTGTGTTTACGCCCTTTTTGCGGTGATTCTAAAGCTGTTAGTTTTATCTCTCTCCAAACAATATTGACTGAACCAGCAGCAATATATTCCCTTTTATTGTTGTATAATTAGTGCCCTTAACCTGATGACATATGTGGTACTTTGTTAATAGTCTTTTATTTATTGTCTTAATTTTCCTGTTTTTATTGTAAAGCACTTTGGTGTACCACTGGTCTTTTAAATGTGCTATACAAATAAAGTTGTATTGTATTGTATTGTATACTTAAAGAACAGTTTCCCGTCTAAAAATCTGTTTTCTGCATTATTCACTTGCTTGTTACGCACAAGTCTACCGTTGTTTACAGCGCTCTCAGCTGTTTTTTTCCCTTTTACTTACTTCCGAAAAGAAAACCTAATTTCTGCTGTTCAATAGGCTTCTGAACAAATTTAAACTTTTTAAAATGATGCAAAATGCAAAACGCTTAGCCGTGTCTCTAATAAAACCGCTGTAACTTCAGAGGTAACGTTCATATGTTGATTAATGGTTTTCTTTCGTTTTTGATGTACTGCAGAATATTTTTATAAAATCCCAGGCCAGAAAAATCACCTTCATGTTTTTCTGTGTTTTATCTTCAGCTACTTTGACACAAAGGCATCTGCTGTGATGCTTACGCCTTTGATAAAGTCTTGCGAGTGTCAGCTTCCTTTTTATAGATACAAAAATATGTAAATGTACTAATCTGAATTATAATATTTCTGACTGTCTGAGGCAAAATTTCCCAGATTTAAATTGAATCGAATCGAATCGTGGATCGAATCGATTCAGGACCTTGTGAATTGGAATTGAATCGATTCTAGAAATGACGACGATAGTGACGATACCCAGCCCTACTAGAGATGTGTAAACAAAGGTATAAACAAAGCTCCATAAAAATTAACTAGTAGCCTAAAGTACCCTTCTCATCCCCTGGAAACATCGGACTACAGAAGCAGTAGTCCCATGTTTTTAATGAAACCAACATTAAAAACAAGTCTAAAAGACATTGCCTGGTGTTACAAAACAACCCCTTCAATAGACCAAAATATGGTGTCCACAAATCACATATAAAAGCATCACTCTGATGTCACTCTGATTGGGGGTGGCTGTAGCTCAGGTGGCAGAGCAGGTCAACCACTAATCAGAAGGTCGATGGTTTGATCCCAGGCTGCCTCTGGGCTGCATGCCAAATATCCTTGGGCAAGATACTAACCCCATGTTTGCCTACTGGTGGTGGTCAGAGGGCCTGGTGGTGCCAGTGTCCAGCAGCCTCGCCTCTGTCAGTGCGCCCCAGGGCAGCTGTGGCTATAATGTAGCTTGCCATTGTCATTGCCAGTGTGTGAATGACTGAATGTAGTGTGAAGCGCTTTGGGGTCCTTAGGGACTGAGTAAAGCGCTATACAAATGCAGGCCATTTACCATTTAGGTATGGTTATCATAGACCACATATTGTTTTTTCATTTACACAATTTGTCATGAAGCTTGTCTCTAATTTATTTAAAGAATATTGATGCATCTTACCTTCAACACTAAGCCAGCTCTCTGGTGATTCTCCACCATCAGCAATGCTACATTTGTAAAGTCCTTCATCAGATTTGGATACAGTGGGAGTCATTATGTTTCCTGATGAGCTGCTCCCAATGGAGATGCCATTTTTGTAGAATTTTACAGTGTAGTTGGAGTTCACATCCTTTTTTCTACAATGCAAGGTCACGTTTTCTCCCTGCATCACAGGTTGGACAGGAATCTCCAGGATCACATCGCTCTCTAAATCTAAATGGCAGATAACAATTTTGCGTCAAAAAGTGATGTCCTTTAAGTTCTCTTGAAATTGTACATACATGGATGCTTAAAAATATGACACTGTGCATTACTGTAAGTGATGTACTGAACATAAAAAAAACTGTGGATGGACTAAATATGTCAATGCATAATTAAGTTTTTTTTCCCATGGACATACCAGCTACAGTGATGTTGACAGAGTTGCTCTTTTGTATTCCTCCCATTTCACACCAGTATTCTCCAGTGTCATTTGATGGATATGCATTAATAATATTGCAAGGTCCAATCGATGTTTCCCAGGTTGAAGCACATATTCTAACATCTCCATTTATCTTTTTCATCACTCTCCATCCAGTCAGCCCATTTAGCCCTTCACAGCTGATAGTGATAGGCTCTGATTGAAAGAACTGCTGCCTGTTTGGAACAACTTGAGGAAAACCTGAATCTGAGACAGAAAATCAAATAAAGACTCAAGAAATACAGAACAAAATAGTTTCAAACTTAAGGTTATTGCATATGTGCTACTTCATGTGTATTGTTGTCTTTATTTTTTCTGATGAACACAAATGTATACACATCAAGCATCAACACTTTTATGAGATTTATTAAATCTATAACATACATAAACACTTAAAAATACAACACCATGAATATTTAAAAACTTACTATGTGTTTGAGAATCACTGAATTCAGCAACTATAACCAACAGCAACAGAACATTTATCACTGAAAAGATTGAGAATGACAAATTTTTAACATGTTTTTAATGGGTTTTTCCCCATCATAAGTAATAAGTCCTATGCATCTATTAGTGAGCAGTTACAAATTTCCATAATGAATACATGCAAATACATGGGCACATTTTGGATATATCAATTTGCCCTTCAGTTTATCCATGTATTTTTTTATTTTATTTTTTTTACAAAAGGCAAGGTCAGTACTCACAAAGTCTCATTGTAGGAAATCTGACCTCCATGTTGAACTTCCTCTTCCTGTGGTTCTTTGTAGTGACTGGGGCCCAACATGGTTTCATTTCAATCACATGTGATTGCATAAAAATGTTTCTGCAACCTACTGTATGTTCAGTTTCTTGAATTTTATGTTCGATCTAGATTTTGATCATTCAGCCTATTCTTTTAATTAAGTTCTCAGTAAAAGTACTGTGTAAGATAGATAGATAGATAGATAGATAGATAGATAGTACCACCCAATTTCAGTGTTACTCACACATTGGTTAGTCATTCTCAATGATCACCAGTTGTGTATAGTATGGAGTTTGGAGACCCCTGCGTATTGTTGTTAATATAACATGGAAACAATCAACTCCAAGTCCAAAGAGAACTGAATTAAAGAACTCCTGTAACAGGTATGTGTGGGACTGATGACAAGTGACAACAGCCATTAATTCAGGTGAAATGTGAAATGAAACATGAATGAAACATCTGAAAATGAGTGAGTAGTATGCACTGACTGATTCAGTGCATTTTAAAGCAATTATATATGTAAGTATGCAATTGCTTATATAACTGCTTATATAATACAAGGAATTATATTCAATTCCTTGAGTTTTTGTGCTTTGTATTACTTTTCCCCTTGTTGTCTTGTAAATGTATATTGTCTGAGTCTACCCTTGTCCTTTGATATAGAGTGCCCTATTGTTTTATCTTTCCTTGCTATTATTTGGATTCCTAGCACTTCCGTTAAATAAATTTTTGTGATTTGTTTCAGTATTTATGCTGTTGTTTTGACTTCATTCCGTTTCCCATGTCCTGTGTTTGGGTCCACAACAGGCCTGTCATATAGCCTTCATATAATAATTTTCTATGACATTTTGTCTCTATATCTGTATGTAGCACTGTAATCTTAAAACTATGATTACATCAGCTGACATGCATCAACATACATTTATTGAGGATAGCAGAATACACTTGGATACAATATTGTGCCTGCTATTCAGTACAGTAGCAGTAAATGAATTTTTACGAACAAAAAAAGTCTTACCTGTCATTGACAAATGTCACTATAGAGTTAACAGAAAGAGAAGTACTAGTCTACTTCTTTTCTACAGTGACAGAACATACAAGAATGCAGTTGCATTTAAGATGACTGGTGTGCTTTTCCAGTTTGTTGGGTAGATTTTGACTTCGCATGGTGAATGTTTCTTTATATTTCCATAATCCTGGAAGTCCCACCAACAGAAACTTGGACACCATCAAAAAAATTACACCAATGGTGTGTACCATACTAAGCGTGCTGGACTTATGAGTGAGTTCTTCTAGAGTTAGACTTAGAAGATTAGAACTTTTATTGTCATAGTACAGTTGCTTGCCCAATGAAATTATGTAACAAGACCACAAGGTGTGAATGTAAAAAACAATATACAAAGGAAGAATATAATATATATATATATATATATATATATATATATATATATATATATATATATTATAAAAAATATATACTATTAAAAAGTTATGCAATATTGCTTAACTTTGAGAGAGAGAGAGGAACACTATGTACACTAGAATATAATAAATAATAAATAAGGGTGGAACGACTATGGAAATTGCACATCTGAGCGGAAATGGCACATCGGGAAAAAAAAACAAAACAACATATTGCACAATGGAAAAAAAAATACAATAATAAATACCAAGTACTGCTCACGCTCTTATCATATTGGGTCATGTCTGCGTCTTATGGTTCCTGTTTTACTTTGAAGAGGTCTTGTGTTCTGTGTTCATTGTTTTAGGTTCACATTTTTTCCTGTGATGTCATCACGCCACATGGTCATAGGGACACATGTATCAGCTGTGTCCCCATGTGTTTCCCGTCCCCTCATCACCTCCTGTGTATTTAAATATCACAACCTTTCCTCAAAATGAAATACTGACATTACAGAATGCATGGTTTTATACTAAAATGGCAGAGAGGATAAAAAAATGTGGTTTTAATGTTAATGGTATAATATAATGGTATAATAAGTTAATGGGGGCATTTTTGTACACGTAGGTGTCAAGGAGTATTCGGCACTACAAAAACAAAATAATGCAGTGAAATCAGTTTTGTTGCTGATGTTTGTCCAAAACTTTAATCACCACCAATGTCCCATTCATATACTGTTTAGTATATCAAGTCAAGTGTTTTTTATTGTCATTTCAGCCATGTACAGTGGTACAGTACAGAGTGAAATGAGACAACATTCCTCCTTTTTGGAAAATAAATTATTTGAAAGCTTGCCAAAATATATCTAATCACATAGGATCACATTGGATTGTCCAGGTTGAAAGATTTTACAAGAACAATCTCAGTCCACAGGCTATAACACAAAGGCTCTCTGGCCTTAAGTACTAATTGCCTGGGTACCTCCTCTCTGTGGAGAAACAGCTCTACACAGAGGTGGTACATAAGGCTGGAAAGAGGGTAGGACATGCCCACACAGGCAACACAGCCAGTAAACTCTAAATGCTCTGATATGACATATCAAACAAGGTACAGATCAATGATTAACAGATGAGGTCATTTCAGTGGACTTTGACAGAGAAACTGACTGCATCCTGTGACTGTGTGGGGCAAGTAGGCTTTAATAATACTTTAAATTTCATTTAAAATGATTGATAGGGGAGTGATTGGTTGCATAAAATGGTTTTAATCATTTGTTCAATCTGTCCAAACCTTTTAGTCTGTTGTTTGTTTTCTACAGCTGACCGAGTGAATATGGAGTGTCACGGTCCTGGGTCGGTGACCCAGTGTTTTGACTTTTGTTTTATTATTATTATTAATCCGTGATTTCATTGTGGTTTATGATTACTTGTGTTTTGGTTTGTGTTTTGTATGTCATGTCACTGTTGTCTCTGTGCTCCGTGGTCCCTTTGTTCAGTGTGAAGTCCTTGCCTCTGTCGTGTATTTCCTGTTTTACTTTGACGGTCCCTTGACCCATGGCAGTGTTTCTAGTTTTACGTCTCCCCGGTCTCGCCTGTTTAATTAGTGTCATCTGTGTTTCCCTCCTGGCCCTCATTCCCTCGTTTACTCCTTGTATTTATTGTCCGTGTTTTCCTCCAAGTATAAGTACCCTTATACTCGCCTGTGTGTTCTGTTCACAGTTTTTCCGGTTTGGTTTTATTTTGACTCATGCAATAAAGCTGAGTTTTTTTGAGTTTAAGTTTTACATCCTGGAGTCTGCTTCTGGTTCCTCCCTTCCTGCCTTCTGCACACAGACCTTGAAAGGAGGGTGCAAAAGTGCTTGAAGTCATATGTCATATGATCTTGTGACTGGAGAGCTAGGGGAAGGTAGACCACAGAAAAAAAGTTGATATAAATGTGTATATAAGATATATATTAGTGTCATAATATTTAATATATTTTCTCATTGGTACATCTGATATGCAATATAATAATATAATATTTTACAAATGAAGTATCAATATTATATAAATATGGCACAGGCACTGCCACTCTGAGAGTGAATTATCAACAGCATATCAAGCTGACTGTGTGAACCATGTAGCCTGTACTTAACTGTTCAGCCTTTGTAGTGTTTTAAGTTGTTATATCCTTGAAAAATACATGTATGGAAAATTATAACTGAGAACAAATTCTACAATTTTAGCATCTGTGTCATATGATCATCCAATTAAAGCTGCTGTCTGAAACTCACAGACCGGGGGCCTCTTGCGGCCCACATCACCCCTGCTTGCGGCCCGTATATTGAAGAAATATAATGCAATTTGGCCCTTGAAGTCACTTTTTTGTTAGGGAGGATTTGTTTGTTGCTGAGTGCATTGTCCAAATACATTCTTTCGACAAAAAAGCAAAGAATTGTGTATATGAGCAGAGAGTACAAACATGCTGAGGGATTGGCTCTGTTGGTTCAATGAGAGAGGTATTTGTAAAGAAAACAATTTTCACTAGCAGTCAGAAACTAATGTGTACACTTATGTCTGCATTTTTAATTTTGTTAAATACAAACAAAATTATAGCAGAAATGCTGCCACGCGTCTGGCCAGAAAAAGATTTGTTTTCAATTTGTTTATTTGGTAGTTGACACACACACACAATGACACAATGACAGTTGCCTCAATATGTTTTATATGTCTACAATTGTGATGTGAAAAGCCAAATCATAATTGTTTATAATGATTATTTGTATGATTAATGTGCAATTTCTTTATGATTTTTTCCCATATTTTTCATTTCAGTCTTCAAACCTCTACAATGTTTTGCCTGAAGGATGGACGTTGCTGTAAAATGCCACTTGGGGCCATCTGTGTCTTTCTTTTTCATCACTCTATTTTTTTCTTTCAGTTTTGTGGAGGTAAATAAGTCTTATGTTCATGAAGTTACACAAATTATACAAAACATCGAAGTCTATTAATTACACAGATATTTATGTTATTGATTAAATATCAGCCGTTTAATTTATGTCATAGAGTAAAACAGCCAATTTAAAAGAGTTGCATCACCTGGGCTTCCGAACCTTTTTTTTTTTTTAAACATGTTTAACATGTATTTGTAATCTTCCTTTAGGTGTGTCTCAGGTGGTTGGTCCATCTGACCCAGTTGTGGCAATAGTTGGTGATGACACTGTGTTACCATGCCATCTGGATCCTGCTGTGAATGCTGCTGATATGACAGTAGAGTGGACACGATCTGACCTCACACCTAAATTTGTGCATGTTTGGCGTGATGGCGTGGAGCTCGTGAATAAAAAAAATGAAGCCTACATGGAAAGAACGTCACTACCCATTAACAACCTGAAGCTTGGAGACATTTCACTAAAACTCTCCAAAGTGAAACTGTCAGATAGGGGATCATACAAATGCTTCATTCCTGCCCTTAGTGGACAAGCCAGTGTTGAGCTTGTTGTTGGTAAGTGGAGATATAGTCTTTGTACAGAAAGCTCAAAATGATATCTAATGTTGAAAATCATCAGTCATTATTTAGTTTATAAAAAGTACAATGTTAGTAGTAAAAAATCATAAGGGTAAAATAAACATGTTATGCTGCACTATTATTTAACACATATATGCAAAAGAACATACAGAATAACACTAAAATCAAACCAATAACAATGTGTATTCAGAGTCAATATTTGTGCTCAAAATGATGACAAACTGGAAAGAAAAATCTGCACATCATCACTGAAAGGGAAAATTATTAATTTCAATTTTAGATGAAGTGTTTTCTCTGCTAAAAGACACACTGTGGCCTCTTTATTCTATTTTACAAAGTGAGCCAATGTTTATATAAATCAATTTCCACATAAACATTTTGCTCTAGTTTTTTTTTTTTTGCATTCTGTTGTTTTATTACATATATATTGAATCCATTCATAATTATTGTTAACAATTAAAACAAGTGAATCCTTGCTGTTGCTCTCAGCATTAGTACTGGAATAAATTTAGGAAAGGTTCACTCATAATTTAAAGATAGCTTGTAATAATAAGTCAAAGACAGCTGCAATGAATTCAATCAATAACAATATCAAAAGTGGTGTAATGTCTTATTTTGTTTTATTGTAGTTAGTGTTGGTAAGGTGGCACCATTTATCGAATGGAAGTACAAAGGTAGCTTATTAGCAGTTTTAGACAATGTATTAGGTCCAACATTAAAACTACTTGATTAAAAGGGTCTTGGTGCTGCTCACCTGGTCAGAAGAGATTGATCTATTGTTTGGGCTGTCCTTTTGTGCCTGAGACAGGGATATATAGGCAGGAAATCATTTGGCTTCTGATGGTTGTATCCAATTCAATTTTATTTATATAGTGCCAAATCACAACAACAGTCGCCTAAATGTGCTTTATATTGTACAGTAGATCCTACAATGATAGATAAAGAGAAAAACACAACAATCATATGACCCCCTATAAGCAAGCACTTTGGCGACAGTGGGAAGGAAAAACTCCCTTTTAACAGGAAGAAACTTCCGGCAGAAACAGGCTCAGGGAGGGGCGGCCATCTGCTGCGACCGGTTGGGGTGAGAGAAGGAAGACAGGATAAAGACATGCTGTGGATTAATAACAAGTATGATTCAGTGCAGAGAGGTCTATTAACACATAGTGAGTGAGAAAGGTGACTGGAAAGGAAAAACTCAATGCATCATGGGAATCCCCGGCAGCCTACGTCTATTGCACCATAACAAAGGGAGGATTCAGGGTCACCTGGTCCAGCCCTAACTATATGCTTTAGCAAAAAGGAAGGTTTTAAGCCTAATCTTAAAAGTAGAGATAGTGTCTGTCTCCCAAATCCAAACTGGAAGCTGGTTCCACAGAAGAGGGGCCTGAAAACTGAAGGCTCTCCCTCCCATTCTACTTTTAAATACTCTAGGAACAACAAGTAGGCCTGCAGAGCGGGAGCGAAGTGCTCTAATAGGGTGATATGGTACTACAAGGTCATTAAGATAAGATGGGGCCTGATTATTTAAGACCTTGTATGTGAGGAGCAGGATTTTGAATTCAATTCTGGATTTAACAGGAAGCCAATGAAGGGAAGCCAAAACAGGAGAAATATGCTCTCTCTTTCTAGTCCCTGTCAGTACTCTTGCTGCAGCATTTTGGATTAGCTGAAGGCTTTTCAGCGAGTTTTTAGGACATCCTGATAATAATGAATTGCAGTAGTCCAGCCTGGAAGTAATAAATGCATGAACTAGTTTTTCAGCGTCACTCTGAGACAGGATATTTCTAATTTTAGAGATGTTGCGCAAATGGAAGAAAGCTGTCTTACATATTTGTCTAATATGTGAATTGAACGACATATCCTGGTCAAAAATGACTCCAAGGTTCCTCACAGCGTTACTGGAGGCCAAGGTACCATATTTCTAAGATTTTCCAGGCCGAGTACAATAACCTCAGTTTTATCTGAATTAAGAAGCAGAAAGTTAGCGGCCATCCAGGTCTTTGTGTCCTTAAGAAATTCCTGCAGTTTAACTCATTGGAGTGCGTTATCTGGCTTCATGGGCAGATAGAGCTGGGTGTCATCTGCATAGCAGTGAAAATGTATGCTATGTCTTCTAATGATGCTGCCTAGGGGAAGCATGTATAATGTAAACAAAATTGGTCCTAGCACTGAACCCTGTGGAACTCCATAATTAACCTCAGTGTGTGAAGAGGACTCTCCATTTACATGAACAAATTGGAGTCTATTAGATAGATATTATACAAACCACTGCAGTGCAGTACCTGTAATACCTACAGCATGCTCTAATCGCTCTAATAGGATATTATGGTCAACAGTATCGAATGCTGCACTAAGGTCAAGAAGGAGAAGCACAGAGATGAGTCCACTGTCAGAGGCCATAAGAAGATCATTTGTAACCTTCACTAAAGCTGCTTCTGTGCTGTGATGAGCTCTGAAACCTGACTGAAACTCTTCAAATAAGCCATTCCTCTGCAGATGATCTGTTAGGTGTTTGACAACTACTCTTTCAAGGATTTTTGATATGAAAGGAAGGTTGGAGATTGGCCTATAATTAGCTAAGACTGCTGGGTCTAGAGATGCTTTTTGAGTAAAAGTTTAACTACAGCCAGCTTGAAGGCCTGTGGTACATAGCCTGTTATTAGAGATAAGTTGATCATATATAAGATCGAAGAATTAATTAATGGCAGGACTTCTTTGAGCAGTTTTGTAGGAATGGGGTCTAAAAGACATGTTGATGGTTTGGAGGAAGTAATTATAGACGTTAACTCAGAAAGATCGATTGGAGAAAAAGAGTCTAACTTAACATCAACGGTACTAAAAGTAGCTGTAGATAATATTACATCTGTAGGATGATTATTGGTAATTTTTTCTCTAATGATTAAAATTTTATTTGTGAAGACGTTCATGAAGTCATTACTAGTTAACGTTAAAGGGATAGTTGGCTCAACAGTGATTGTTGTTGTGATTTGGCGCTATATACGTAAAGCTGAATTGAAGTGAAATGAAAATAAAGCAGTCGGGAGTGCATTACAACTGCTTGATTGTTTATATGTTAAAGAAGCCCCTAAATGAACATCAGTACCTTCTGTATTGACAGCAGGGCAGGTCACTATTCAGTGGTTCAAATATGATTGGTGTAAAAGTAGTCAATACATTTCCCAGAATTTTAAACTTGGCTCTTTGGTGACTGTAACTGGTAGCAACACTAATGTGTTTTCTCTTTTCCTAATCTTTAGGTGTAGTTTCATCACTTATTATCACTTTAATGAGGAACAGTGAGGACAGCAGTAAAGTGGTGTTACAGTGTGAGTCTGCAGGCTGGTATCCAGAGCCTGAGCTGCTGTGGTTGGACGGTGAGGGAAACCTCCTCTCTGCTGGACCTACAGAGACCCTCAGAAGTCCTGATGACCTCTATACTGTCAGCAGCAGAGTGACTGTGGAGAAGAGACACAGCAACAACATCACCTGCAGAGTCCAACAGAGGAACACCAACCAGAGCAGAGAGACACACATACATGTTCCAGGTAAAAAACAAGTTATTTAGTTATTTATATATATATATATATATATATATATATATATATTGTTTGTTTGTAAAATTGCTGCAGGCTACTTGTTGATATTCTGTGTGTTCTCATTACAGGTGATTTATTTAATCCTCCATGTAGTTCTGCTGGTCACATCATCATAAGTGTTGTTGTGACAGTCCTGCTTATTCTTGCAGTTGTCTCTGTTGTCTGGAAATATCGTTCTAAACATCAAGGTACAGTTTTTTGACTAAAAATGAAAATAAAGTGACTAAAAAAAATAATCAATTATTTATCAAAGAAAGACAAAATAATGTATTTCTGTCCATTTAAATAACTTTTTTTGTACAACAGGAGGAAACACTAAAATTTCCACTGATCACAGAGAGCATCAGCCCCTCACTGAGAAAAAAAGAGAAGCACTGGATCTCACAGAAGATAGTACTGACACTGTCGACGTTGATATGGAACAAAAAAACCTCAACGCTTGGTTTAAAGATGGAATGGAAGACAAATTTAATTTGATAATGGTGGTTCAATTTTTAATGAGTCATAAATGTGACTTAGAAAATGATATTTATAAACTCAAACTGAAACTGCTCGAGCTACAAAAACAGCAAGATGAAAATCAGAGTCAGCTGGTAAACAATATTAAACAAATAGAACAAAATGACAAAAAATCTGACAAAATAAATGAAGAAGAGGGTATTGAAACAGAAAATAATTTTGAAACAATGAAGGAAAACCTTGAAAAAGAAATAGAGGAAAAGGAAACACAAAGAAAATCAGTGTTGTATGGGGTTGATGTAATGACAGAGAAGAAGAAAGAGTTAGATGACACTTTATACAAAATTCATACACAGAGGGAGAAAATAGAGAAGAGGAGAAATGAAGTTCATATACAGTTCCAATCAGGCAATTCAGAGGCATAAAAGTGAACATTAAATAACGCTCACATTATTCATTTAATCATCCATTTATCACAGTTAAAAAAGTAAGACATTTACAATCTCTAACACAGCACTACAAGATATATTTCATGGATGAAAGCAAATTCAAAACAGCAGCTATAGTAAAGACAATATGGATTTTACTTATTTCACAGAAGAGAGCCTGTCATCACCATTTTTAACACAACAGAAGAAATTGGTTGAAAGACCCTAGTGACACAATTTTAAATGTACTTCAGTGTCCTCTAGTGGCCATATGATTTATGACAACTGCATATAAGGAGAAATGTGTTTCAGAGCCAAAAGACAGTTGCACTCTTTCAGTCACAAAGAACATTACAGTGTTATTGATCCATTTTAATAAAATTCTAATAATAATATAAACCTAATATTAGATTATTTTACATATTTGGTGCCATGTACCACACATATACTTTTACTTTTGTTTTCTTTTTCTTTTTTTTTCTTTTTATTGTCTTTGTTCTTTTTTAATGTGCAAGTTATTTACATTTTGTATAATAGGAAATAATAATCTTTAACTTTGTCTTTCTAAATGTACTACAAGTGTGTATTTCTTTTTTGTTTGGTGAAAAAGAAATCAGTTTTTGTATAGGTTGTGTAAAAATATTAAGCATGCCATTAAAATCTTTAAAATGTGTAAAAAAAAAAGAGAAAAAAAAAGAAGTACCTTATCAGGAGAGTTAACTTTATTTGCAAAATACATTTAGTAAATATACTATTACTATTAATTGTATACATTTATGGCAGTTATGATCTGTAACATGATGGCTATAGGAAAAGCATAGAGTAGACATGAGAACAGAGTCTAAACACAGGCTAAGATAAATACTAAGGGAGGAAGGACTACAATCACTAAGAACTAAAGAAAACCAAAACCATGACAACAATAATCAAATAATATAATTACAGAGTCTGAAACACAAATACTGGGTTGCAGACCCAGTACCGTGACATCTCCTCCTCTATTGTTCTTTCCCTCTCCTTCTGTTAACTCTCTTCCTAATTTCTCTTTCTTTCTCTTTGCTGTCCTCCGGTCCTGTAGCAACGATACAGAAAGAAATAACATATTCAATAAAATTCTGTAAAACAACGTCAACAATTCAGATGACACATTAAAATATGTCATTTTCCTTAAAAGGAACAGTCTTCGCTGAACTTCTTTGGTAGTGACATCAGCATGAGGCTCAAAACACAGTCAAAACAGTTTGTGGTCAAGAACAGCCCCTAAATGCTTTTAAGTCTTCACAAACTCAATATCAGCAGCTTTAATATTAGTAAGGTGATGAACTGTAAGAAGACTTCCTGAAATCAATAATCATGTCTTTTGTTTTTGACACATTTAATGAAAGGAAGGACTCATCACACCAATCCACAAAATCTTCTACAACCTGCCCATGGCCTGTCTCGTTCCCCACAAAAAGACTAAAGATCACTGTGTCATCAGCAAACTTCAGGATGTGTCTGTTAGTAACACTGCTTGTTCGTATACAGAATTAAAAGAAGGTGTGAGAGACAGCAACCCTGAGGAGATCCAGTAGAAGAGGAGAGCACATCAGAAAGTACATGTTTCACCTTCATGCATTGTGAGCTGTTAGTGAAAAAGTCTAGCTCCCAACTAATCAGACTGCGATCAAGCTTAAGGTGGTTATGAAGCCCATCAGCAAGTAAGGTGGGCTGAATTGTGTTGAATGCTGACAAAAAGTCAGCAAATAATAATCTTGCATGAGTGTTAGGGTGCTCAAGATGCTTACACAAGAAATGCATGAGTGTGACAACAGCAATCCCACACCTCTTCCTGCTGGAACAATGATAGCATTATTCCAAATCTTAGGTACTGTCTGTAACTCTAGGGAAAGTGAAAGAAATGTGATGAAAAATCCCACTCAACTGATCAGCACAAGTTTTCAGTACCTGCCCACAGATGTTGTCAGGTCCAGGACCCTTAATCTTAGTGTGTCTAAAGACATTAACTACACCCCTCTCCTCAGTACAAAATGATGAGGGAGTGGTAGTCTTTTTTCTTAGTGTACTCGTCTCCATAAAACAATCAAGATTCTCAAAATAAAGATAAAAACTATTACAATTATCTGCCAAATGTTTGTCAGAGGTAAACCCATCTTAAGAAATGTTACAGTGACTCTTAGTTTGTAGCCCTTAGATGGTTTTCATACCACACCAAGCTCTGTTAAGGTAATCACTACTCATTTCTGCTTCAATCTTATTTTTATATCTCAACTTGGTCTTCTTTATTACAGCTCTCACCTCCTTCCTTAATGTCCTCATAGTGGAAACGTCATACTCATTAAAAAGAATTTTTCTTTTAAGAATCAGATTCTTGATGTCTTTGGAGATCTGAAGAACGTAGTGCAGGTCCAGCCACAGACTTATATTCCTCCTTAATTGATCCATACCACAAATCCAGCGTTTTGTTATGCCTTGTAGGACAGGTGAAATATAATTTTTTTAATTATATTGTAGTCTTAAGAAATTATGTTCAGTGATTTCTTAAGATTACAATTGCTAAAATCACCTAAAATTAGAGAAGGAGGAGGCTAGGGGCTAAGATCAAGGTAGCACGGAGGGAGGTTAGCCAACTATCGGAGTTGCAGAAAGGTGTGATGAGGAAGGTGCCTAAGATGTACAGGAAGCTGTCCATACGTGAGGCCTTGGAAACTGCCAAGCAACGACTCACAGCCTTGGCCAGCCGCTTGAGGAGGTACACCAGAGAGATAGAAGGCAGGAGAATAAACCAGCTGTTCTTCACGGAACCAGCCAAGGTTTACTCTCAGTGACAGGGGAACAATATGAGAACAGCACCACCAAGGCTGGAGGCAGAACAATACTGGAAGAGCATATGGGAGAAGGACGCAACCCATAACGGCAATGCTCAGTGGCTAGTGGATCTGAGGGCAGACCACAGCGACCTCCCCGAACAGGGTCCAGTAACCATCACAGCGGCACACATCCAAGAAAGGGTCTCCAGTTGGACAGCATCAGGCCCTGACATGGTTCACGCCTACTGGCTGAAGAAGCTGACTGCACTCCACCAGCTGCTAGTTGATGAGAGACACCCGGAATGGCTTACCGAAGGCAGGACAGTCCTGATCCTCAAGGACCCCCAGAAGGGACCGGTCCCCTCCAACTACCAACCAATAACCTGCCTCAGCACCACATGGAAGCTCCTGTCAGGCATCATAGCGGCTAAGATGAACAGGCACATGGGTCAATACATGAGCGGGGCACAGAAAGGGATGGGCAAGAATACCAGAGGTGCAAAACACCAGCTACTGGCAGACCAAGCAGTCAGCCGAGACTGCAGGACCAGACTGACCAACCTGTGCACTACCTGGATTGATTACAAGAAGGCCTATGACTCAATGCCCCACACCTGGATCCTGGAATGCCTAGAACTACATAAGATCAACAGGACCAGGGGTACGCAACCTTTCTGATGGCGAGTGCCATTTAAAATTTCCTCAGAAGTCAGTGTGCCATATGATTGCATTAGCAATAAATTTAATAACACTCTATATGAACAGTTTTATATTAGTTTGCAGATGTTGGCAGCTAAAAGCGAATAGTTATCAGCTATTTTGAAACAAAAAAAGACACTTTTTATCCATAACAAGAACTCCATAACAGCAAATGAACTGTACAACGGAAAATACAACTGCTGTTTATGGTCTCCTCACAAGAATGATAAGAAAAATAAACTAAGCCAATATGGCATGTCTGTTAATACAGAGACACACATGCTAATGTGATCTTTGGTCTCCCATTCAGAGAGACAGGTCTCCGAGTGTCCAGCATTCAGACGGCTACCTGAGGACTCATGTGAGAGAAAATCTGCTCACACAGATATGTAGAGCCAAATACTGTCAATAAGGCCTCTGCAATGTTCTGAAGACAGTTAAACTTGTCAGGTAGTGATGTCCAGCAGGTGAAAATGCAGCTCCATGAACACGCACAGCTGTGGATTCCAGCTGCTTCGCTGTTGCATTAACTGGCATTAACTCAGCCAGTTAATGCGAGACAAATCCAGCTGCTCATTAAAGATTTCTGGTTTGATCAGAAAATAAAACATTGGTCCATACACCTGAAAGTCCCAAAAATCCATTGTGTCTCGAGTCTACGGATGTATCCGTGTATTTCAGTGGTGCTGATGCTGTGCTGAGCGGAAAGCTCCTGAAGCATTTGAAATGTCGGAATGTGGAAAGCTAACAACATCCCTCTCACCAGTAGGCTAAGTTATTTTTAGCCAACTACAAGTTGAATCTGGTAGTCGGGGTTGTTAGCTAAGATACCGTCATTAAGAAGAGGAACAACTAATGTGTCTATGTGAGCTAATTTGCGATGTGCACCGCTGGCGCGGCCATTTATTTTTTGATGCACCTTCTCAGATTAATTCACAGCGTGTCGTGCCCAGGGCTGGACTGGGACAAAAAATCAGCCCGGGCATTTTGACTAAAGACCCGCCCACCAGGTATTAAAGCCATAAAGCCTTTGAATGAAAACAAATGCTGTTGTGACAGTGATGTACAATGTTGTTGGTATATGTATGATTTCTATACATTTTATGTCAGATAAAAACATTGATTGTAAGCTTCATATAATCATTTAATAACAGCCAGACATTTAAATGAGAATAAGAAAGTATTTCTTTGTGTCCCTCTTTCCCTGCCCCAACTGGCCCCCCTGGCAAAACTTTGTTAGACCCGCCCCTGCACAGTTACCAGCCGTCAGCTACATAGAAAAGGATCTTGATGTTATTTGTCTCTCAGAAACAGTTCATAAATTCCCTCCAATTTAGTCATTGTCACCTAAAAGGTAAACCTGTTTCTCCATCACCTGTTCAGCTCTGATGATTCAGTAAGGACATCTCCTGGTTTCATCTTCATGTTTCCCTCTCACCAGATAACCAAACCGACATAATGACCAGCACTTTTTACAGCTGTGGCTCCAGCAAACATCAGCTGATACTAGAAAGTAATATTAAATAAATTCTAACAACAGCTGATCAAGCTTAAACGTGCTGCTGTTGTTTAGCGTGACATCTGGCGCAAAGTGGGCGATAAACAAACGAGAGAGAAAAGCCGATCAGCTGATCATTGATCAGTTTCACGATTAAAGTAACAACAGGAGAGGGAGGGGAGAGAATGAGAGGAGAAGAAGAGGCAGCTGTGCAGCGTAATGACAGAATAACTCCACATTTGTTTCTTTTTCCATCCTAGCTGAAGTCCGGGACAAACTGCGTCCCTTCTCAGCTCAACACAAAATGCGTAATAATTTCTCTGAATGCGGGACGATTCCGTCTTTTTACAGGACGGTTGGCAACTCTACTAACTAACCTTATGAATAAAATAAAGTTCACTATCAGTAACACCATAGCACCCACCCAGCTGTATAGAAACTCTGTCTTGCTAGCTAGTACGCAGCAAAAATTATTGTAACTGATTGTAAAAAGTTAGCACAACGAAAATAAACTCCACCTAAACTTGGTTTATATCTGACCCAGATAGACTGCAGGTCATAACTTCTTACCTGAAGTTGGACCGACGGCCGCCTCTTATCTCTCCTCCTCCTGCCTCCCCTCTCCCGGATCCACCTGCTGGCCTCCACCACTTGCTAATGGCCACCACAAAACAACTGAGTTATTTTTACACACCGGCCAGCATCTGGCCAATCCACCACCTTTCGTTGTTTATACCGTTACAAAAAAAGAAAAAAGAAGGAAAATTATCGGGCCACCAAACAAATGCCTGGTATGCCCAATGGCTGTTCCAGCTATGGTCGTGCCATCCGTTAACCCTTCACGTGCCAACTGTGGCACGCGTGCCTAGGGTTGCCGACCCCTGAACAGGACCCTGAGAGCCTACATCAGGAACTCAATGGGGATGTGGCGGACAACACTGGAAGCCAACCTCAAGCCCATAGCACAAGTCACCATCAAGTGCGGGATCTATCAAGGAGATGCTCTGTCCCCACTGCTGTTCTGCATAGGCCTGAACCCCCTCAGTGACATCATTGACAAGACTGGCTACGGATACTGACTACGGAACGGAGCAGTTGTCAGCCACCTCCTGTACATGGATGACATCAAGCTGTATGCCAAGAGTGAACGAGACATCGATTCACTGATCCATACTACCAGGATATACAGCAATGATATCGGAATGTCGTTCGGACTGGAGAAGTGTAGTCGGATGATAACAAAAAGAGGGAAGGTAGTCAGAACTGAGGGGATCGAACTACCAGAAGGCAACATTGCAGACATAGAGAACAGCTACAAGTACCTGGGGATCCCGCAGGCGAATGGGAACCACGAGGAGGCCGCTAGGAAAGCTATAACCACCAAGTACCTGCAGAGGGTCAGGCAAGTCCTGAGGAGTCAGTTGAACGGTAAGAACAAGATCCGGGCCATCAACACGTACGCCCTGCCCGTGATCAGGTACCCTGCTTCCGCTGTAAAGCGGAAAGAGGGGGGGCAGGAACAGGTGAGTGTCAGCACCACAGTCCAGGATGAGACAAGGAACATCAACGAATACATCACGAAGATGGTCCCAACTGACAGCGTGCTCAGTGAATACCTCAGGCAGCAGAAACCCAAGAAAGAGGAGGGAGACGAGGAACCATCATGGAAGGACAGGCCCCTGCACGGTATGTACCACCGGCAGATAGAGGAGGTGGCTGATATCCAGAAATCCTACCAGTGGCTGGACAAAGCTGGACTGAAAGACAGCACAGAGGCACTAATCATGGCAGCACAAGAACAAGCTCTGAGTACAAGATCCATTGAGGCTGGGATCTATCACACCAGGCAAGACCCCAGGTGCAGGCTGTGTAAAGATGCTCCAGAGACAATCCAGCACATAACAGCAGGGTGCAAGATGCTAGCAGGCAGTGGCCGGCATAGTATACAGGAACATCTGTGCCGAGTATAACCTGGAAGTCCCGAGGTCAAAATGGGAAATGCCCCCAAGGGTGGTGGAGAATGACCGAGCTAAGATCCTGTGGGACTTCCAGATACAGACGGACAAAATGGTGGTGGCTAACCAACCGGACATAGTGGTGGTAGACAAACAGAAGAAGACGGCCGTAGTGATCGATGTAGCGGTCCCGAATGACAGCAATATCAGGAAGAAGGAACACGAGAAGCTTGAGAAATACCAAGGGCTCAGAGAAGAGCTCGAGAAGATGTGGAGGGTGAAGGTGACGGTGGTCCCCGTGGTAATCGGAGCACTAGGTGCAGTGACTCCCAAGCTAGGCGAGTGGCTCCAGCAGATCCCGGGAACAAAATCTGAGATCTCTGTCCAGAAGAGTGCAGTCCCAGGAACAGCTAAGATACTGCGCAGGACCCTCAAGCTCCCAGGCCTCTGGTAGAGGACCTGAGCTTGAAGGATTGACCGCCCACAGGGGCAAGTGGGGATTTTTTTATACATATATATATCACTTAAGATTATATATGTATTTATATATTTATTTTCTTATACTTTATGGATACTCAAAAAACAACAACAACACAAGCTAACGAAAAAATAATTTTACATAAATTTGCTTTTATTAAAAGAACGCACATTTTTTGCATTAAATTTATTCCCCCATCTTCATAATTTTACATAAGATTCACCTTGTGTTCACAGTACCACCATCTTTACCATAAAAGGATATTCTGTTGATGGCTCACATTACATTAACATAGCATTTGTCACACTGTCTTGCCACAGAAGCCACAGTGAGCATGTTCAAAAACTGCAACAGTGTACTCATGTCTACAATTAGGCAGAGCAAATAGACCTGGGCTTCACTAATAATATTTATTAACACACTGCTCCCTGTTTAAATAGACATGATAATATGAGGTGGCTGAAGTTTTCACTCTCAGAATAAGAACAGAGACAATATTTTTTTTAAACATGCAGGTTGAGATATTTGCAATTTGATATAAACTGCCATCTTTTCACAAATTAGAAATTAACTAGAAGTTAACTAATTAAATGTGTTTTGAACCACAAGAATGTTTCATTGTATTTTATATAAATATATATAAACATATGTCACTTTTTCTAGATTTCTTGATACAGATGGCATTAACAAAGAAAATAAAATGCACACTGAAGACCAGCATTCCCTTTATTTTTAGTCTTGTACTGTGCAGTAAAAGTTATCCAGATCCATGCCAGTCAGTTGTGGGTCTCCAACCAGCTCACTACTGCCATCTCTGTTTGGAGGCACAATAAATTTCAAAACAGTTATTTTTTAAAACAGTCTTATCTGGCTGCTGCACGATAGACCGAGGAGACTCATCAACACATTTTTGCCTGTGGGTTTCTCGTGTTATTTTCAGCTTTCAACAAAGCTGAAAATATCAACAGCATGAAACACGTGCATGCTGTGTTTAAAAATATATATAATTTAAAAACCAAGAATATAACATTACTGTCAGATTATATATCCATCTTGTCCAAGATGTATTTGGCCTGGCCATTTGCTCAGTGATAATGGGCAGAGGCTCCAGTCCTGCTACAACCCTAAATTGTTCCCAAAATATGGGGTGAGCATTAAGGATTAAATAGTCTACTTTTAGTTTAAATTACCTTTCACATCGCTGGGTTTCCCGACCATAGCATACATCACCTGGACTGATTCAAGTGCATTGTCCTCTGCAGGCATATAACAACAAAACATCATAAGAGTGATTTTTCTTTTCATTACATTTAAAATGTAAATTGTTCTCACTCATTTCTGACTGGGACACTTAAGTTATGTATGGTCTTCAGAGCGATGTTACTTTTTATATGGTGACATGTTTTTCTTCCTGTCACAATCTATGCTGTTAGATCATGTGTAGGGGAGAGTAATGCAGACAACCAAAGGCAAAAAAAGGATTCTTCACAAAGAGTGAGGCATTTATTATGGCTGCTGGCAAACTACAAAACAATGGGGAAAGGCAAACCAAGATGAAGCTAAATAATAACCTAAAATAGACATGGTAAATGGTAAATGGCCTGTATTTATATAGCGCTTTACTAGTCTCTAAGGACCCCAAAGCGCTTTACATATCCAGTCATCCACCCATTCACACACTGGTGATGGCAGCTACATTGTAGCCACAGCCACCCTGGGGCGTACTGACAGAGGCGAGGCTGCCGGACACTGGCGCCACTGGGCCCTCTGACCACCACCAGTAGGCAACGGGTGAAGTGTCTTGCCCAAGGACACAACGGCCGAGACTGTCCAAGCCGGGGCTCGAACCGGCAACCTCCTGATTACAAGGCAAACGCCCAACTCTTGAGCCACGATCGCCTGACTTTCAAAGTAAAACAGGAAACACAAAAACTAAGACTCATGGATGGGATATGGGAACAGGGAAATGAGAGATGAGACACTGACTTAACTATGGAACACATACAGGGGGCATGACAGGCTGGGGGGGGAACACATGACAGATAGGGGAGACATGAAATGAGACAGGGAGAGATGTAAACAAGAAGAAGAGACGAGACACAAAGGGAGAGAGCAGGAGAAAGGGACAAAAAGGGAGATAAAGACATCATGAGACATAAAGGGCAATGGAGACCTAAACACGGACAACAGACTCACACGATGAAGACACAACAACATAAACAACATATTGAGGAGACACAAACATGGGAGGAACCTAAACATACAAGAACTAAACAGGGAAACAGGTCTCAAAACATAGAGCCAAATAAAGCCTAGACTAAATAAATAAACTAAAACATAATAAAACACAAGTCACCAAACTCAGAAGTCAAAAACTCCTGAACCATGACACTTCCCCTACACATCTAAGCAATTAAGGGTATTATAACTTCAATGTTTTCAGTTTAGGCAAATTACCTTTCGACATTCTTGGTTTTGTGATGAAGGAATAATTCTCGTTGTTTTCTTCAGCTATGCTCACTGCAGGCACTGAAATATAGAGGCAAGTCAAGACCTTAAACGAATATGATATGGGCAGACATTTTTTAGTTAAAATTTTAAAAAAACAACAACAACAACAACAACAACTCTGATTCTAGACACTCTTTCTATATGATAACAATGTCAAAGTGCAGACAGTAAAATCAAAGAGAAATACCAAAACAGGAGTGATGGTTAAAACTTTTTGTTGTTTTTTGGTTGAAAAGGCTGATTTTTTTTAAAAATTGAATCTCACTAAAATAAACAAACTTAACAAAAAATTTTGAGCTTCCAATTTATAAACATTGCTTAAACTTAAACAGTCTGTTTTACAGCTGATCAAAAGATTAGGACCACATGCCTTTAAAATTTATAATTGAGATGGGTTTTTTTTATGCACCACAGTGGAGGGGGTGCCACAATGGAGCTTCAGGAGGTGAAAGGGGCATCAAACGGCCAGTGGCTATGTCCAGATGTTGCAAAAAGCATCCCTAATAACTGAGGGCCCTTGTTTGTGTGGTAACGACTGGGTTTTTCAACACGCCAACACTACAGTACACAATGCCCACAGGACAAGGGACTTCTTCCAATAATAGCTTCACTCTTTAGAACTATTGTGCATGTTCCATTGATCTAAATTCAACTGAGAACCTTTGGGGATGAATGGCAAGGGAAATTTACAAAAAATGGACTACAGTTACAAAAATGGACAACAGTTCCAGACAGTAGATGACCGTCTTCACCACTTGGAGAAATGTTCCCACTCACCTCATGGAAACGCTTGCATCAAGCATGCCACAACGAATCTTTGAAGTGATCAACAATAATGGTGGAGCTACTCATTATTGAGTTCATGTTTGGAACTTTGATTTCTGTTTTGAGGGGGTTTACAGGTTCTTTTGGAGGTGTGGTCCTAAGCTTTTGATCAGCTGTAAAACAGCACTATCTTATGAATGAATGAAGGTGCCGGCTCAAAACATGTCTCACTCCCATTTCTTCTTGTTGGATGTTGAAGCTTTACTTGGAACCTAGTTAAGATCCAACCATGATTTTTTGGCATTTTTCAAGTGGTCATAAACTTTTGATCTGGACTGTATATCAATTATTATGTTGTCATCATATTGCCTCGCAACCAGTGGGCTAAAGTGACCCATTTGTAGCATTTATGCTTCTACCATAAGAAAGCACAACATATTTCTTTCCATAACAGTAACATGCAAATTATAACAAAAAAATGTTATTAAACATGGTATATTTTGACATCATCATATTGCCTAATAACAACTAGTGTTAATTTAATTGACCAATCTTGCTTGCGAAGTAAGATTATAAAACGGTACCCCCTTTTTTTTCTCTTTTTTTGCAGAGGGGGAGGTAAAACTAGCTATCATGGTCCCTGTTTCATGATAATGTAACAAAATGATAAGAGTAGATATATAGACACATTTCACATTTTATGTCAAGATAAAAAATATGCTTTGTAAATTGTCTGGAGAAACTGTCATGGGTAAAAATACTTTATTTTTCAGTCAACTGAATCATTTTTTAGTCTCCTAAAGTGTTATGCTATTTAGTCAACTTAAATTATGATTTTAGTTGCCTAAATTGTGACTAAAACAAAATCATATTTTATTCAACAATTTTACTCAAAAGTCTGTTATAATCTTCTCATATGAAGTCAAATGAGACAAGAGTAAAATTCAATGAATTTTGACAAAAAACTAAACATACATACATTTTATCCACAAGACAAAATACATGTACTAAAACTAAATGAAAATTTCCTGTCAAAATTAACAGTGACAACCTACCGAGGGACTAAAATCAAAGACCGAACAATACCATATCAGGGCCACGTCCTGTAGTTTACTAAAGGATTTACTAAAGGACTGTGTTTCTAATTTCCATGATCATGTAGATTTGAAGTTCAGTTTTTTTTTTTCTTAAACAGATGTTTGCCTTCCTGACCTGTTTGTGCAGAAGAGGGAGGCTGGAAGGAGGCAATAGAATTGTGAGCACCTGCTTATGAAAAAGACAAAATAAACAGGAAAAAAGAATGTTTATTGTTATAAAATAAAAAGTCATAAAAATAAATTGTTTTGATGGGCCAACTGTCGGCATACTTGGTGTCAAAGAAGTTTCTTCTGTACGACCTCTGATGGTTTGTTGATGTTTATTACGTTGAAACACTCCTGCCAGTATTAGCAGAATGACCACCAATAAAACACTGAAACCTGTGCAGAGCACCAGGTAGATCTCTACGGAATGCACTGTAGGATGTCCTGCCAGAAAGATGATTGCACTGTGTATTAGAAATGATTAAAATTATGTTGTAAATTATTCTAAATATTTTAAAAAGTAAAATAAATCCTACTCAATACAATTATGTATGCCCAATATGATTTAGCCCTTTTTCAAAAGGTGGCATACTGTTCCAGATTATTTTCCAATTACTTTATTACAATTACTTTATTTAAATGTTTCAGCCCATGATAACTGGACTTGCATACAAAGGTGTAAACAAAGCTTCATAAAAATTAACCAGTTGCCAATAGAAAACATGTCCTCCACCCCCTGGAAACATGGGACTAAAGAAGTTGTATTAAAAACCACATTAACAATGAGTCTAAGTTTGTTGTTGAAAAGACGTCCACAACGACCACATTTGGACTACACATAGCCTGTGGACAGAGGTCCAATGGACGTCAACACTAGACGTTTAGTTGACATAAAAGATGTTACCTGGTGTTACCAAACAACCCCTTTAGTAGACCAAAATATGATGTCCAAAGATGACACATAAAAGCAACACTCTGGCGTCACTTTGCACAGTAGGTATGTTCATCATAGACCACAGGAGGATGCTTTTCATTAACACACTTTATCATGAAGGTCTAAAATACAGTTTGGGTACAAAGTTTGTCTCTAATTTATCTAGAAAATGTTGATGCATCTTACCTTCAACACTAAGCCAGCTCTCTGGTGATTCTCCAGCATCAGCAATGCTACATTTGTAAAGTCCTTCATCAGATTTGGATACAGTGGGAGCCATTATGTTTCCTGATGAGCTGCTCCCAACGGAGATGCCATTTTTATAGAATTTTGCAGTGTACCTGGAGTTTGCATGCTTTTTTCTACAATGCAAGGTCACATTTTCTCCCTGCATCACAGGTTGGACAGGAATCTCCAGGATCACATGACTCTCTAAATCTAAATGGCAAAAAATATGGCAGTTATTTTGTGTAAAAAGGCACTTTTACATAAGAGTCATAGTCAACAGTCATGACAGCTCACATAATTTTTAAGTAGACATCCGTGTCAAATATATGCGTCTTCTGCTTATTACAATGCACATATATATGCACACAATGCACATATAATGCAAACACACACACACACACACACATATATATATGCACACGCATGTGTGTGTGTGTGTGTGTGTGTGTGTGTGTGTGCTATAAAAACTACCACAGTACTACAGTACCAAATATGATACTATCTATTACTGTAAGTGATGTACTGAAACTGAACAGAGTTTTTTTTTTTTTAAACTGTTGATGGACTAACGGTGTGTTCACACCGAACGCGATGGACGCGAATAGAGCGTCAGGTTTACATGTAAAGTCAATGGAAAAGCGCGATGACGCGCGATTGCGGGTCCCGCGAAAATTCGGAAGCAGATTTGCGTCGCGAAAACGCCAAAACTCGTGAAACGCGCGTCAGTGTAGCGCGTCTGGCGCGTTTGACTCGCGAATAAAACCACGCGCGTGAGTTTTTGTGTTGCATTTTGTGCATACGCGCGTTTCGCGTCTACCGCTCGAGTTGGAAAAATCTGAACTCCAGCGTCAAATCGCGCCGCGACAACCAATCAGGGGCCTGGTGACGTGGCTCTGACCTAGGTCAAAGGGGCAGATCCAGCCAAAGCCCTTCATTCTTCATTCAGTATGGAGGAAAAGCTAATCAGTGCCGTGGCTAATCACCCGGAGCTGTACGATGCTAGCTACTACTTTTACCGAGACAGGAATAAAAAGGACCTAGCTTGGAGACACATAAGTGAGGAGATCGGGCAACCTGGTAAGTTCATTCCTTCTTTTTAATTTTCAGACTGACCCGATGAACCCGCGCAAAAGCTAGCAAGCCCGCCTACTGTCCCGCTATTTTCCCACTGATGTACAAATACCTTTCCGCTAACAAGATAATGCGTTTATTCAGAGGACATCTGCAGGAGAAAGTGGAAGAGCCTCAGGGACACATATAATAAGGAGAAGAAGGCAGAGAAGGAGAAGAGGAGTGGGTCTGCAGCAGGATCGGGGAGAAGATGGAAGTTCTTCGCGGTCATGGGGTTTCTGGACCCCTTCCTCACCCCGCGGGAGACAAGCGGCAATATGGTGCGGACCGTGGAGAACTTCTCCCCCGAGGACCAGGGACAGCCCGAAGAGGCAGCAGGGGAGTGTCAGTCAGAAGGTATGTTTACATTGAGTTAATGTAGGCAGTTAATTTATGCGTGTTGTCATACAGGAACATATTTTGTTTATTAATAAACAGTATACAGTAGTCCCGCTGTTCATCCGTCACTGCCTCGCCTTTTCGCTGATTTTTTTTATTGCACCGTACAGCTTTCAACGATGCGCATTGCATTCTGCAGCCCAAATGACAAATCTCCTCCGTGTCGTGTCTCCTGCGCTTGCCAAACTTATCATGTTTGGTTTTGATAACCATCACGTCCAATAGAAAAAAACAGCACAAAAACACTCATAACTATGACCCTCATTCGGAAATACACACCTGCACCGGGAGCAAAAAAGGCGCACAAAAGTGGCGCCGCAGACGGAGAAAAAGCGCAGCATAATACTTTTACGTTTTAAAATCGACAAAGGTTTGCACTTTGAGAATCAACTTGTGAGAACTGTGACTACTGTTCATGTGCTGCAATAAATGAGAGACCACTGTATATAATAATAAGTATATAAGTATATAATAATATAATATTCTCTATGACTATTGTCTTCAACCTATATTAACATTAATAATAATATTAACATTTAATATTGTCTTCATAGAGTCAAGTAATCATGCAGCAGAGTCCTCAGCTGTCTCTTCTCCTGGCTCTCCAGTCCCTGGTCCCTCCACTCCTGCTGCTGCACCCACAGGTATGAACATCAAGCACTGACAGCTTTTTACTTGCTTGAATTCCCTTGTGATCACCTTTACTAAATATCTACAACCAATCAGTTTATATCCTGTTTTTTTTTTTCAATTTTGAAAATGAAAATCTAGTAGCAGCCTTCTCATTACTTTGTGTTGTTTTGTGCTGTGTTTTACAGGCCCACAGAGGAGGACAGCTCGAAGGCGGGCGAGGGACGGGTCCCAGGACGGTCCATCGGCGGTGGAGCTGGCCATCCTGGAGTCCCTAAAGAGGCCACGCCCGTCTCCAACTGAACATTTCCTCCTCGGCCTTGTTCCTGCTCTGGAGAGCATGCCGCCTCAGACACGAGAATTCGTGAAATTTCAAATTTATAAATTAGTTTTTGAAAACAGCACAGCTGTGTTAAATTTGGAAACATTGGACCCTAATGATCAGTAGTTTTCTGATGAGGCAGCAACTCTCCAGGGCAGAAACAATGTTCTTATTTTTCTCCTCCTTCTCCCTGAGGCTCTTCCACTCCAAGCTGGGTCCTTTTTATTCCTGTCTCTCTGTAAATAGTTAAATTTTATATATTTATGATAAATGTTTTTGTTAATGAATTTATATTTTTTCAAATAAACATTTATAATGACAAAAAGTCTCTGTTCTACTACACAGCAAATATTGGCACCCGACTTGACACAAGTAGAATTTATTTCATATTATACTAATGACAAAACATACTAATACAGTGGGATGCAAAAGTTTGGGCAACATTGTGAAAAGTAATTATTTTCTTGTACAAATCATTGGTTGTCACAATAAAAATAGTCAGTTAAATATCATATAGGAGACACACACAGTGATATTTGAGAAGTGAAATGCAGTTTACAGAAAGTGTGCAATAACTGTTTAAATCAAGCAGGTGCATAAATTGGCAACACAAAAAAAGAGAAATGAAATAAATATTTAGTGTATATCAATGTGTGTGTCTCCTATATGATATATGTAAGTGACATTTTTCATTGTAACAGTGATTCATACAGGAAAATAATGACTATTAATAAGGTTTCCCAAACTTGTGCACCACACTGTATATAGGAACATAGTGAAGACAAGTTACTTAAGAGAGTAAAAATAGGTTCGTTTATTTTGGAGTAGAGCTCCATTTATTAAGAAAAAATTAAAAGGACAGGAACACTCTTTAGAGGTTTGTGGGTGGCCGTTGTGGGGAAGTCACTCGGACTTCAAACAGGCTACTCCTTTGGTTGCCAAGACACAGCTCCCTCCGCCGAGAAGTGAGCCATGAATTTCTCCCTCACCAGGACAGCCTCTCTGGAGGAGTTGTTTGCTGCCATACGACCCAGGCCTTGCAACGGCTCCACCACAGCAGGTGCCCCTCTCTCGTCCACACAGCGCAGAAAATTGTGGAGAACACAAGTTGCCTTCACACACTTCTCCGCTCCGTCTAAATAAAAAGGAGTGAGTATCACTACAAAGGTTAACTCAGTGGTCCTAATGCTACAGTTTGATATCAGCAAACACCGAGCGCATACATTGATATGACACCACAGCCATGCTATCATTGCAAACACTGATAACAGCATAAATCGAATTAAATCGGGACTTGATGAGACCTTCTGAGTATCACTAGAAATATTATAAACAGTCGTCTCCGTACCACAGTTTGCTTTCAGTAAACACAGAGAGCATTCACTGATAGCATAGCACATCCATGTTAGCAGTGTATAAATGGATAGTTTAGCATGTATTAGCACAGGTATCAATAAAGGACTACCGTATTAAATACTTTTACTAACCTCAGGCAGATGAACAGGCGCTCTGCAGGTGGGATTGAGCGCCTGTAATTGGTGTCTAGGCGGGCGATTCTGGGACCGACCCGGGGAAGCAGGTCCTCAAACTGGCCGAGTGAAAGACGGTGATATCGCTGAAACTTTTGCACCACACTGTATACAGGAACATAGTGAAGACAAGTTACTTAAGAGAGTAAAAAGAGGTTAGTTTATTTTGGAGTAGAGCTCCATTTATTAAGAAAAAATTAAAAGGACAGGAACACTCTTTAGAGGTTTGTGGGTGGCTCTTAAAAGAGCCGTTGTGGGGAAGTCACTCGGACTTCAAACAGGCTACTCCTTTGGCTGCCAAGACACAGCTCCCTCCGCCGAGAAGTGGGCCATGAATTTCTCCCTCACCAGGACAGCCTCTCTGGAGGAGTTGTTTGCTGCCATACGACCCAGGCCTTGCAACGGCTCCACCACAGCAGGTGCCACACCCCTCACAGCAGGTGCCCCTCTCTCGTCCACACAGCGCAGAAAATTGTGGAGAACACACGTCGCCTTCACACACTTCTCCGCAATTTCAGGACGGAGCTCCATGGAGCGCCGATACAACCTCCACTGTGAGGAGAGGATACCGAAGGCACCCTCCACTATCATCCTGGCCCTGGAAAGACGATAGTTAAAGATCCTCTTCTCTAAAGGGAGGAGGCGTCCAGGGAAAGGCCTCATGAGCTCACGCCGCAGCGGGAACGCTTCATCAGCCACAAAGACATGGGGCTGGGCTCCACGGTGTTCTCCACCGGGTAGAGGCTGGTCAGGAGGCAGATGGAGAGTCCCAGCCCGAAGAGCCTGACCAAAGGTGGAGTTGGCCAGAATACCACCATCGCTGGTCCTCCCGTACCCCCCAACATCAATGACGCGGAAGCGATGCTCTGCATCCACAACCGCAAGGAGAACAATGGAAAAAGTTCCCTTGTAGTTGTGGAACATGGATCCTGAGTTGGGGGGTGCCTTCGTCTGGACGTGCTTCCCATCCAGAGCTCCACAGCAGAGAGGGAAGTTCCAGCGTTCCTGGAATCCCTCTGCGATGGACCGCCAGTCTTCAGTTGAAGGCACAGCCATGAAATCGTCCACTAGACAGTCCCAGATGGCCATCGCTACCTGGGGGATGATCTGGCTCACAGTGGACACACCAACTCGAAAACTGAACGCAATGGTCCTGAAGGAGTCCCCGGTGGCAAGGAACCTGGACAAAATAGTTTAAAATGAGTATTATGTGTACTGCAGTTACAAAATACATTATTGAAATTACAAAATTACAAATTGCAAAACATAAATCTTACATAAAACATTTTGTAATTATAAGAATAATTACATGATATATATTAGATATAATCTAAAACAGTCTGCGGTGATTATATACAAATATTCAACTATCCCAGAATTAAACCAGGTCTAAATAAAAAGGAGTGAGTATCACTACAAAGGTTAACTCAGTGGTCCTAATGCTACAGTTTGATATCAGCAAACACCGAGCGCATACATTGATATGACACCACAGCCATGCTATCATTGCAAACACTGATAACAGCATAAATCGAATTAAATCGGGACTTGATGAGACCTTCTGAGTATCACTAGAAATATTATAAACAGTCGTCTCCGTACCACAGTTTGCTTTCAGTAAAAACCGAGCATTCACTGTTAGCATAGCACATCCACGTTAGCAGTGTATAAATGGATAGTTTAGCATATATTAGCACAGGTATCAATAAAGGACTACCGTATTAAATACTTTTACTAACCTCAGGCAGATGGACAGGCGCTCTGCAGGTGGGATTGAGCGCCTGTAGTTGGTGTCTAGGCGGGCGATTCTGGGACCGACGCGGGAAAGCAGGTCCTCAAACTGGCCGAGTGAAAGACGGTGATATCGCTGAAATCGGCCGTCATCCAGGCGCAGCTCCTGGAGCAAATGGTGAAACTCACCAAACTGCTCACGCCTCTGGAGGACCTGATGGACCCAGGTACGGCGAGGGCGTCTTTTACGCCGCTGCTCTGCTCTCCACAGTACATACAGAAGGGAGACTCTCTCTTCAAGCGCTAACTCGACAGCTGCCATCTTGCAAAGATACCGGTCTGGCACAACTTCCTCCCACATCCCTCCCACATTTCCGGTTCACGCGCGTCAAAATATCATATTTTGAAGCGCGTTGGATTTTTCTTGGACACGCGTTGAGACGCGAATGTGCACGCGTCAAATTAGGGGCGTTTGGGGCGTTTTTGTTCGCGTCCATCGCGTTCGGTGTGAACACACCGTAAGTATGTCAACTTATAATTTAGTTTATTTTTTCTATGTACATACCAGTTACAGTGACATTGACAGAGTTGCTTTTTTGTATTCCTCCCATTTCACACCAGTATTCTCCACTGTCAGTTTTTGGATATGCATTAATAATTTTGCAAGGCCCAGTAGATGTTTCCCAGGATGAGGCACATGTTCTAACATCTCCATTTATCTTTTTCATCACTCTCCATCCAGTCAGCCCATTTAGCCCTTCACAGCTGATAGTGATAGATTCTGATTGAAAGAACTGCTGCCTGTTTGGAACAACTTCAGGAAAACCCGAACCTGAGACAGAAAATCAAATAAAGACAAATACACAAACAAATACAGAACAAAATAGTCTCAAAAAACTGTTTTTCAGACAACCACAAATGTATACACATTAAGCACTCTAATGCTCGACTGCTTTCAAATAATTATATATGACATTATATATATATATATATATATATATATATATATATATATATATATATATATATATATATATATATATATATATATATATAGTATGCGTGTAGCTTTTTCACAAGTGTTTTAGAGGTTTATGTTATGTTGTAGTTCTATTTTTAGCTGAAAAAAAGTAACTGCAGCAGTAGAAAATTCATATTCTTATGAGATTTATTAAATCTATACCATACACACACACTTGGAAATACAACAACATGAATATTTAAAGACTTACTATATATTTGTGAATCACTGAATTCAGCTACTGTAACCAGCAGCAACAGAACATTCATCACTGAAAAGATTGAGAATGACAGTTTTAATATTTAACAGGGTTTTTTTTCCATCATTAGCAATAAGTCCTATGCATTTTTAGTGAGCAGTTACACACATCCATAATGAATACATGATACACTTTTTACAAAAGACAAGGTCAGTACTCACAGACACTGGTGGTGGAGATTCTGACCTCCATGTTGTCTTGCTGCTGACTGTGTGAGCATCAGACTGAAATGAGGATATATTCTTTTGAAGGAATTTCCTCTTCCTGTGGTTTTTGTAGTGACTGGGGCCCAATAGGGTTCCATTTCAATCACATGTGATTGCATAAAAAATGTCCCTGCAACCTACTATATGTTCAATTTCTTGAATTTCTTTATTCATTTATGTTTGATCAGTTCTAGATTTTGATCATTCAGCCTACTCTTTTAATTCTTTAAGTTCTCAGTAATAGTAATGTATAAGATAGATTGTGAAATTCAGACTGACACTTGTGTTTCTTTCCTCTGTTCACCATTAATTCTTTATGTTCTGTTTATGTTTAAAATGAGGAATAAAAATATTCATGTTGTGTTTTGATATTGCAGAAGAAAATTAACTTTTCAAACTACAATATGGAACTTTGATGTGTTCAATTCCCACTGCACATTTGAAAAATACTTCAGATCATACAAATTCTGCAGTTTTATTTTATTTTTTTATAGATAGCATAATATCATTAGAATCTTATTGGTACATGACAGTAAGAGTTCATGGACAAAATTAATATAAGCCAATGTTCATGACACTATCATTTGTCACGTACTGTGGTGACCACAGTACGTGACAAATGTCAAAATAGCTCTTTGAGAGCATCTTTACTGTGTGAGGTGACAGCATAAACAAGATGGTTTTGGGTTCTCGTTAGTAAACTAAAAATAAAATGTCTATTGATGGTAAAACTTAGCTCATATTCTTAGATGTGAAAACTTACTAAACAGCAATATTGCAAAAAAAAGTATAGTTATTTTAAGGACATGAGTTGTTGTGAATACATATAACCCCACAATAAGTGATTCTCTTAAATGCATATAGTATGATTTTAAAAGTAGGATAGTATCACTCAATTTCAGTGTTACTCGCACATTGGTTAGTCATTCTCATTGACCACCATATGCCATCATCAACATTCTAGTAGAGTCAGTAGTCCATTGACATTAGTTGTAAATGATTTATCTAGAAATTGTGTAGAATATGGAATATCGAAGACTGTGGCTGTTTGGTCTCCCCAATGTAGAGGTCTGGGCATTCCTCGCTGCACTGTACAGCATACACCACATTGTTAAGTCTGTCACAGACTTAACAATGTGGTGTATGCTGTATGCCATGCACTTGTGAAACAGCCACTCCACAAGCGCATGGCACAACATAGAAGAGCCACCTCCACAGGACAAGACTCAGCTGTCCATCTGCATCTTAAGGATAAAGGACACTCTTTCGAGGATGCCAATATTCACATTTTGGACAGAGAGGACAGATTGAAAGAGGAGTGAAAGAAGCCATCTATGTCCACTGTGAGCGACCATCTTTGAACAGAGGCGGTGGTTTACGACACCAACTGTCTGCCATCTATAATCCAGTTTTGAGTTCCCTCCCCAGACGCCTTAAAGTATGCTGACTCTTGTAAAATCAGATGATAACAGGGCCATGGTAAACACATACAACTTCCCAATTTATCTGAAATGAATACAACTGTCACGGTTCAGCAGACCTCCACACCTGAGGATCCCAGGGGCTATGTTGTTTTTCAGACTGCCTCGAAGTGATTCTGGTAAACCATCAGGTAACCCAGGAAGGGAAAGTTCTGCTAAACCAACACTGTATATAGTGCGGGTGGAGTGCTGCTGATGCTCAACTAAGGATATTGTCAGGCAGTGGAAGGAATAATTTGAGGACCTCCTAAAGTTTAATGAACTGTCTTCCATAGAGTAAACACAGTCTGGTGATGAGGTAGATAACTCATCCACTCTGGGGGTGAGGTCACACAGGCAGCACACAACTCCTCGGTGTCAGAGCATTTGAAGTGGATTAGGTTCGTCCTGTGTTCCTGAAGGATCTGGATGTTGTAGAGCAGTCTTGGTTGACACGCCTCTACAGTGTTCCATGGAAATCATGGGGGGTACCTCTGGATTGGCAGAGCAAGCCAGGGTGCTGGGAAGGAGAGTTCGTCTGTTAGTCAAATCTCAGATACAGGAGGAACAATGCAGTTTTCATCCCAGTTGCAGAACACTGGGTCAGCTGTTTACCCTCTCGAGGATATGTGAGTGTGCATGAAAGTTAGCCCAACCAGTCTGTCCAAATTCATAGACTGCATTCTCCTGAAGCCACATTTGTTGGCCGATTACAACACAACGACGTGACGAAGGCTGCCCAAAATTCTCCTCCAAATGTGGTTGACAAATGCGTCCTACTTTTCCCCAGATTTGAAGGATGGGTCGGGTGTATCCTTTGTGGCCCACCATATCCCAGAATTCATAGCAGCCCAGCCAATTCCAGTTTCCAACAATGGCGGCAGCTACTTAGTTTTAATATTACTTTTATTACTCTTTCTGGTTCACAAAATAAACTTTTAAGATATTTTCAGGCGAGAATGTAGCTGTGTAAACTTCAAATATCCTCTTGATTTATCCAGACATCACATATTTGCAAAAGTGCTCTGACGTTTTCTGAGACGTCTGTTACCCATCAGCTCGATAGCTAGCCAGCTCACTAGAGCCGGTGAAAACAGCGAACTCCCAGCACATCGTTTTCAATCCTCCACGGTCTTTCGCTACTCAGGTTAAAGATGATAAATATAGTTCAGTGAGATAACTTAGAAATGTTATTGTTTGGCTTTTTTCAGTGTTTTATTTGGTTGTGAGTAAATCAGTTTGGCTGAGATTAAAGTTATAGTTTTCACACAGCTGAATAAACTTCAAACGGAAAACTGATTAAACAGAAGAGTGACATGATCGAGAATTTACGCCAGTGTCCTGTTACATTTTAGATAGCAAGGAGCAGACGGCTGAGTTTATTAAACTCTACTGAGACATCTGGTGATGAGAAACTGAAGGTTAGACCCTCCCATTTCACAGTTGCTTACTTCCGGCCTACCCAGCCTCCTGAGGACCCAGCCCACGTAGAGCGCAAAGGCCGGGTCCTCAGGAGGATGCAGCCTATGAACTTGGACACCCCTTACATGTGTTTTGTGGACTTGGAGAAGTTATTTGACTGTGTCCCTTGTAGTATTCTGTAGGAGGTGCTTCAGGAGTCTGGGCTTTCTGGCCCATTGCTATGAGACATTTGGTCCTTAAAAAAACATTGAAAGATTTTGGACAGCATTGTTGACAATAAGTTGAACTCATTCCCAGTGGGTGCTGGACTCTCCCAGGACTAGACTTTGTCAGTGATTCTGTGTATAATTTTTAATGACAGAATTTTGAAGTGTAGACAAATGGCAGAAGACTTCGTCTTGGTTGGCCTCAGAATCTTGTCTCTGATTTTCGCAGATAATGAGGTTCTGTTGGCTTCATCATGTGGTCGCCTCCAGTTTGCGCTGGAGTGGTTAGCAGCCAAGGAAATGAAGGAAAGGAAATAATAACCCAGACATCTAAAGAGTTTAAGTATCTCTGGGTGTTGCTCATGACTGAGGGGAGATGGGAGCGGGAGATTGGTAGATTGAAACAGATTGGTGCTGTGACTGCAGCTTTGTAGTGAAAAGAGAGCTGAGTGTAAAAGTGAAGCTCGAGATTTGCTGCTCTATCTACATCCCCACTACACCTACGGTGATGAGTTCTGGGTAGTGACCAAAAGAACGGGATAACAGAAAAATGAATTTGCGGTGAAGGGTGGCTGGCCTTTCCCTTAGAGATAGGGTAAGGACTTAAACCATCCAGGAGGGGCTCAGAGTAGAGCCACTACTCTTTCACATTGAAAGGAGCCAGTTCAGGTGGATGAGGCATCTGATGGATGCCTCCATGGTGAGGTGTCCCAGGCATGTCACACCCAAAGAAGGCCCTTGGGCAGAACCAGGAGAGATCGTAGTTCTGAGCTGGTGTGAGAATACCTTGGTGATCCCATGGACAAGCTAGAATTGGTGGCTAGGGAGAGGGAGGTCTGGGCTTCTCTGCTTAGGCTGCTGCTCCAGCAACCTGGCCTAGGATAAGCAGGAGAAAGTGGATGGACGGATGGATAGAATAAGATATTTAATTTTAAAGAGCACAAAGCTACCGGAGACAACTATTACCCTCATTCTTTTTTTTTTTTTTTTTTGATTTATAGAAGGAATTCTCCTAAAAGTATAATAATACCACCCCGTTTGAATATAGTGTAACAAAAGAAAATAATCAGACATCTAGAAAACTTCATCTTAGTTTATATAACTGTTGAGTTGCATTTGTTGGAAAATGTTTTCCAGACAATTAAGGTATGCATGGTGGTTCAAAATGTAAAAAGGAAAGTGTTTCTCGTGTTTAACTTAATTAAGTTCTAAAGATGAGTCCGTGACATACTGGAAATCCTCCACTAGGGAACTGCCCAATCGGTTGGCGACTGTTTTTGTAATTATAGCTTTCACCCTCAAATTAAAAGTTTTGCCTTCATTTGTAATTTCCCAGTTTATTTTTCTATAAATTACACTTCATTGTGTCCAGTCATAATGTATTCATTTGTTTTTTAATTATTCTTTTTTTGTGGGCTGATAATTAACTAGTATTTTAGATTGCACTGGTTTTATCTGTCATTCATATGTTTTATTCATACACAAATGGAAAAAAATAATTCAGTTTTCTGTTTGCATCTACAATTTAGATAGATAACCTGTCTCACACTAAAGAGCATCCAAGCAATGTGAAAAAACAAAGGTTTAAATGCAGTCTGCCATTTTATATGTGTCATTATTTATAAAACTACCATCTTACCTAATTAGTAAAGACTTTGCTAGCTTAGATGATGTAACATTGATTATCATACTTGTCAATCTGTATGTTGGTATTTCATATTATAATTCTGATTCCTTAAATAGAACACAGACTGTAAAATATATCACACCAACAGCTGCTGCTGCACAATATGTTGAGGGTTTCATATTGTTATTTTTATCTGTGCATTTCTAGTCCTGATTCTAAAATGCTTACCAGCACTTGCATTTTCTCAGAAGACAAACTCTGACAGTCATAAAAGGAACGAACATTAAAACATGTTCTATAAAACTCCCCATTTTCTGGTTTTGACATTCTGTCTATTCATCAGGATTAATGGAAACTTTACCTGAGAGGAGATATGATTTAATGTTTCGTTCTATATATTTTATAATTTTTATTGTATTATTCTTGTCAGTCTGTTAAAAACAGGTAAATTACCTTACCCTGTGTTGTCTGTGGAGACAATGAAAAAAAGTGTTAATCGTGGTTGTTGGTTTGCTATGACAATTGGCAAATATGCTGGTAGATATCAATAAAGTTTTCCCTAAAGTAACTTAATAAGCAGTGAAAGAAGAATTTTGACAACAAAGTTTTGGATGTACTAGCACTTGGTTATAGTTATTAAAGATGGCTATCTGTTATAACTGAAGAATAAAAATGTAAATGTAAAATTTATACGAGTACCTATAAGGACAGTTTATGTTTCCAATATCGTGGAAGTCCCACCAAGAGAAGAAAAGTCACCAACAAAGAAATGAGACCAATGGAGCGCAGCACAATAGGTCCGGTGGGTTGAGAAGGCCCGTGTGCATGAAAATCAGTTGCTATAAAGATAATGAAAAGTGATTGTTATTCACCAGTTTTAATTTTCATTATACTGGGACAATTCAGAATACTTATTATCTCAAGAAATTTCTAATTGTTAAATATGAAATATAATTTCATTTACAACATTTTACATTTAAATAAACAAAAATTAACAATTAAAAGCAGCTAGGAAAAAACAACAGTCATTATCACATAATGAAACAAATTTATGTTTTCCTTTACAAAATCTGACTTTAGAAAGCCTTTAGTCTCAAAATGCTACAGTTGTAGGTATTATCAGTTCTCTGATAGTTAGTTTCGGCTAAAACAAAATTCACCAAAAATATAACCTGTGATTAATAAAACCCACACAGGTATAGCTCACCTTTTATGTTAAGCCAGCTCTCTGGTGATTCTCCGGTATCAGCAATACTACATTTGTAGAGTCCTTCATCAGATTTGGATGCAGTGGCAGTTGTAATGTTTCCAGTTGAGCTGCTCCTAATTGAGGCACCATTTTTATAGAATTTTGCAGTGAAGCTACAGTTTGCGTGCTTTTTTCTACAATACAAGCTCACATTTTCTCCCTCCATCACAGGATAGACAGGACTCTCCAGAATCACAGGACCATCTAAATGTGAATGACAAATGATCTGAAAACTTTGTGGACTTAGAGAAAAAGATTTATGTTTATGTGGAATTTATGTTGAAATTATTCACACAAACAAGTCTTTCAACTACTACAGACAATAGGTAGTATATCATTTTTAAGACATAAAACATTATTTCACACTTATAACACACTTATTGTGATCATGATGCTTCTGTTATCTGAAAAACTCTCTTTTACTGGTAATACTTAATTCTCAAATATATTGTGCCATTTATGGTATACCAAAACAACTGATCTAAAAAGTAAATTACCTAAATATGTCAGTGCACAGTTGATATTTCTTTCTATGTACATACCAGCTACAGTGATGTTGACAGTGTTACTTTTTTGTTTTCCTCCATATTCACACCAGTATTCTCCACTGTCAGTTTTTGGATATGCATTAATAATATTGCAAGGCCCAGTAGATTTTTCCCAGGATGAAGCACATGTTCTAACATCTCCATTTATCTTTTTCATCACTCTCCATCCATTCAGTCCATTTAGCCCTTCACAGCTGATCGTGATAGATTCTAATTCAAAGAACTGCTGTCTGTTTGGAGCAACTTGAGGAAAAGCTGAATCTGAGACAGAAAATCAAAGGTATTTAGAATTAAGCACTGATATATTGCTGAAATATTTTCAGAATAAAAAAAAATATTTACACATGTATATCTACCGAATAAGTGAATATGCATTTCCATGCTTTCTTTTGTATGCTTCCTTCAGACAATTATTTTTGTGTTTTAAAAGGTTAATGCAGTACCCTTGTTGTACTCTTTCAGATTGTAATTTAAAAACAGCAACTGCAGCAGTTACAGAAATGTTCAAGTTGTTATGAGATGTATGTGATATATTGAATCAACTTTATTTTTATACCTCAGTATCTCAAATGGCTGAAGCTGAATTTGAACTACTTACTATGTCTTTGAGAAACACTCAATCCAGCTTTTGGAACAAACAAAAACAGCGTGTTCACCACTGGAAATATGGAGAAAGAGATTATCATTGAGAAGTTACAAACTTGCATAATGAATGCATGAAAATGTATGGGTGTGTTTTTGATATAGTAATTTCCCTTTAAGTTCGTACATGCATTTTCTCAACAGTTGACTTAATATCTTTTTATACATCTTTTTGACAGATAATGTCCGTACTCACAGAGTCTGATGCTGGAAACTCTGACCTGCATGTTGGCTCGCTGCTGACTGTGTGAGCATCAGACTGAAACGAGAATGTGTTGCTTTTGAGAACTTCCTGTGTTTCTAAATAACTCCCTAGCGGGTATTGTCTTCCTGAGAGAGAGAGCTGCTTAATATTTAAAAGAACATCTTTTTTGTAAAGGGATATACAGTGAGGAACATAAGTATTTGAACACCCTGCAATTTTGCAAGTTCCCCCACTTAGAAATCATGGAGGGGTTTAAAATTTGCATTGTAAGTGCATTCCTACTATGAGAGACACCATTTAAAACAATTCAGGAAATCATATTGTATGATTTTTAAAGAATATATTTGTATTGCACCACTTGCACTGGTCAAAGGAGCTTGCAAAGAAAAGCGTCTGGACTTCTTTAAGTTACTTGAAGACGTTTCACCTCTCATCCGAGAGGCTTCTTCAATTCTAAGGTCAAATGGTGGAGAGTCCCAGATTTAAACCTAGTGGGAGTGTCCCCCCACAGAGGGACAAAAGGACCCCCTGATGATCCTCTAATCGCCTGAGCCAAGGTGTGGAACTGGGTGTGGGTCCCAATCAGCCAGAGTTTCAGGTGAGTTCATTGTGAAACCTGGCCCCACCTTATCATGCGAATTCCTGAGGTCAGATGGCCCAGGGTGTGAGTGGGCGTTAAGGCGTCTGGGAAGGCATCTCAAAACTGGATTATAGATGGCAGAGAGTTGTCGTAAACCACCGCCTCTGTTCAAAGATGGTCGCTCACAGTGGACATAGATGGCTTCTTTCACTCCTCTTTCCTCACAATACAGGAAAAGAAGGCCGTCGCTTCCCTGAGCAAAGACCACAACATCACTGTTTTACCAGCGGATAAGGGAAGATGCACCGTGGTCCTAAACACTACAGATTACCATACAAAGATCACTACTCTCCTCAGTGACAACAATACCTACGAAGCCTTAAGCGAGACCCCACAAGCAGCTACAAAAAGAAAATTATAGCTTGCCTTCAAGACTTGGAAAAGGACAAAATCATTGACCGCCTTACTTATCACTGCCTTTACCCAGGGGATGCCATACCCTGCATTTACGGACTTCCAAAAATCCACAAGTAAGCTGTCCCACTCAGACCCATAGTCAGTAGCATAAACTCAGCCACTTATAACATTGCAAAACACCTTGCTACCATCCTTGCTCCTCTCGTGGGGAACACCCCACACCACATCAAGAACTACACCGACTTCACTGACAAGGTCCAGAAACTTACCCTGAATCCAGATGAAACCATGGTGTCCTTTGATGTAGTCTCTCTCTTCACTTGCATACCCACCACGGAGGCCGTGGAGACTGTCAGAAAACGACTACAAGAAGACAACTCCTTGGAGGACAGGACCAACTTCACACCCGATCAGATTTGCACACTGTTAGACCTCTGCCTCACCACTACATATTTCAAATACAACGAAGGCTATTACAGACAAAAACATGGCTGTGCCATGGGCTCCCCCGTGTCACCTATTGTAGCCAACCTTTACATGGAGGAAGTGGAAAGGAAGGCTCTTGGCTCTTTCAAAGGAAGAGTACCCAGCCACTGGTACAGATATGTAGACGACACCTGGGTCAAAATCAAGACACAAGAAGTGGAATCCTTCACTGCGCACATCAACGCTGTGGATAAAAACATCAAGTTCACCAGGGAAGACACAAAGGACGACTGTTTGCCTTTCCTGGACTGCGCTGTGCACATTGAAGAGAATGGCAACCTCAACATCGAAGTTTACCGGAAGCCCACACACACGGACCAGTACCTCCTGTTTGACTCCCATCACCCTCTGGAACACAAACTTGGAGTAATTAGGACCCTACACCACCGGGCAGAACATGTTCCCTCTAAGCCTGAAGGGAAAAAGAAGGAACACACACATGTAAAGGAAGCACTCAAAACGTGCGGCTATCCTAAATGGGCGTTCTTAAAGTCAGCAAAGAGGCACAGAAAAGAAGATCAGACACCAGCGAGGGAGGATAAGAAGGACAGACGCAACAACATTGTCATCCCCTATGTAGCCGGTGTATCAGAGAAACTCAGGAGGGTTTTCTCCAAGCATGACATCCCGGTGTACTTCAGACCCAGCAACACACTCAGACAAAAACTGGTTCACCCGAAAGACAAAACGCCAAAACACAGACTTAACAATGTGGTGTATGCCGTACAGTGCAGCGAGGAATGCCCAGACCTCTACATTGGAGAGACCAAACAGCCACTTCACAAGCGCATGGCACAACACAGAAGAGCCACCTCCACAGGACAAGACTCAGCTGTCCATCTGCATCTTAAGGATAAAGGACACTCTTTCGAGGATGCCAATGTTCACATTTTGGACAGAGAGGACAGATGGTTTGAAAGAGGAGTGAAAGAAGCCATCTATGTCCACTGTGAGCGACCATCTTTGAACAGAGGCGGTGGTTTACGACACCAACTCTCTGCCATCTATAATCCAGTTTTGAGATCCCTCCCCAGACGCCTTAACGCCCACTCACACCCTGGGCCATCTGACCTCAGGAACTCGCATGATAAGGTGGGGCCAGGTTTCACAATGAACTCACCCGAAACTCTGGCTGATTGGGACCCACACCCAGTTCCACACCTTGGCTCAGGCGATTAGAGGATCATCAGGGGGTCCTTTTGTCCCTCTGTGGGGGGACACTCCCACCAGGTTTATATCTGGGACTCTCCACCATTTGACCTTAGAACTGAAGAAGCCTCTCGGATGAGAGGTGAAATGTCTTCAAGTAACTTAAAGAAGTCCAGACGCTTTTCTTTGCAAGCTCCTTTG
The DNA here is from genome assembly GCF_963576455.1 of Neolamprologus multifasciatus. Taxonomy (NCBI): domain Eukaryota; kingdom Metazoa; phylum Chordata; class Actinopteri; order Cichliformes; family Cichlidae; genus Neolamprologus; species Neolamprologus multifasciatus. The sequence continues at coordinate 38,182,203 of NC_140441.1, read as the reverse complement.
ACTACGATGACCTGGATGACTGAGAACCTTCACAGACACTACTTGCACTGGTTTATCTGCTGCCTCTGATGAGAGACCAGATCAGAATTGTAATTTTCTCTGATTTTTCTAAACTCTGCAGAGCCTCTGTTAGGTGGAAAGTGAAATAAATGGTTGGGTTACAGATGAAAACTTAACTCGGGAGCACAAATGAGATATATTCATTCCAAAGTATCAAAAAGCATTGCAATCCTTAACAAGGCAAAGTAGGTATTAGACTGGACATCACTTCATATTCTCTACTGTTCACTGGTTTCACCTTACTTAAGCTATTGTATAGAGGTCTGGGGAAATAATTATAAAAGTACATTACATTCATTTTTTACTCTAAAAAAAAAAAACAGTTCAAATCATCCACAATGCAGGTTATGGGGATCATACAAACGCACTATTCTTGCAGTCTGAAACATTAAAACTTGCAAGTCTACTGGAAATTCAAAGAGCACAGATTCTGTTCAAAGCAAAAAACAATGAACTACTAGGTAATATTCATGTTATAAAGAAGTTATAACTTTTGAGAGAAAGAAGTGGGTAGAAAGAAGTAGTGAAACTGTAGAGCATTTGAATATGCAGTTGAAGCAATGTCCAAACATAAAGCAGTTCAAAAAGAGTTATAAAGATATGATCTTCATGAATTCTAAGAAAGGGGAGAATTTTGAAATTCAGTCAATGTCTCTATTTAGAAAATGTAATGATGTGGTGTATATATTATATCAGAAATCTGTTCGCTATTTTTACTGCAGATTATATCAGTAAGGAAGCTGATTAAAATAATGACCAAAGACTTATGGCGAAGGGGTGGGATTCATTAAGTGTGCACTTCTTCCCACTCATTTTTGATATGTAACTAAATCACAACAGGTGAACAAATATTGAAATGTATTTTTGCTTTATTTTCTATAGGATGTTTTTCTTCTTTTATTTGCTAAATGAACTTCTGTATATTGTTTACATAATTGAAATAAATTAACAAAAAAAACCCCAAAAAAACAAAGCAAAGCAAAGGTTACAACAATAAAGAAGGAAAACACAACTGAATGGAGAACAAAGGTTAACTCACAGAAGGGGAGAACTAGACACAGGAATATGGAAAGACAAAAGAATAAATACAGACTGGACTGGGACAGCAAAGGACAAAGAAGTGAACAAATCAGGATTAATAATACGGGGGGTAAAACTAAATACCAAGAACACAAGGTGTGAAACTATCAAAATGAAACAGGAACTAACACAAACACATACAGATACAGTGGGGCAAAAAAGTATTTAGTCAGCCACCGATTGTGCAAGTTCCCCCACTTAAAATGATGACAGAGGTCAGTAATTTGCACCAGAGGTACACTTCAACTGTGAGAGACAGAATGTGAAAAAAAAATCCATGAATTCACATGGTAGGATTTGTAAAGAATTTATTCGTAAATCAGGGTGGAAAATAAGTATTTGGTCACCTCAAACAAGGAAAATCCCTGGCTCTCACAGACCTGTAACGTCTTCTGTAAGAAGCTTTTATGTCCCCCACTCGTTACCTGTATGAATGGCACCTGTTTGACCTAATCATCTGTATAAAAGACACCTGTCCACAGCCTCAACCAGTCAGACTCCAAACTCCGCCATGGCCAAGACCAAAGAGCTTTCGAAGGACACCAGGAAAAGAATTGTAGACCTGCACCAGACTGGGAAGAGTGAATCTACAATAGGCAAGCAGCTTGGTGTGAAAAAATCAACTGTGGGAGCAATCATCAGAAAATGGAAGACATACAAGACCACTGATAATCTCCCTCGATCTGGGGCTCCACGCAAGATCTCATCCCGTGGGGTCAAAATGATCATGAGAACGGTGAGCAAAGATCCCAGAACCACACGGGGGGACCTGGTGAATGACCTGCAGAGAGCTGGGACCAAAGTAACAAAGGTCACCATCAGTAACACACTACAACGGCAGGGAATCAAATCCCGCAGTGCCAGACGTGTTCCGCTGCTGAAGCCAGTGCATGTCCAGGCCCGTCTGAAGTTTGCCAGAGAGCACATGGATGATACAGCAGAGGATTGGGAGAATGTCATGTGGTCAGATGAAACCAAAGTAGAACTTTTTGGTATAAACTCAACTCGTCGTGTTTGGAGGAAGAAGAATACTGAGTTGCATCCCAAGAACACCATACCTACTGTGAAGCATGGGGGTGGAAACATCATGCTATGGGGCTGTTTTTCTGCCAAGGGGACAGGACGACTGATCCGTGTTAAGGACAGAATGAATGGGGCCAAGTATCGTGAGATTTTGAGCCAAAACCTCCTTCCATCAGTGAGAACTTTGAAGATGAAACGAGGCTGGGTCTTCCAACATGACAATGATCCAAAACACACCGCCCGGGCAACAAAGGAGTGGCTCCGTAAGAAGCATTTGAAAGTCCTGTAGTGGCCTAGCCAGTCTCCAGACCTCAACCCCATAGAAAATCTGTGGCGGGAGTTGAAAGTCCATGTTGCTCGGCGACAGCCCCAAAACATCACTGCTCTTGAGAAGATCTGCATGGAGGAATGGGCCAAAATACCAGCTACTGTGTGTGCAAACCTGGTAAAGACCTATAGTAAACGTTTGACCTCTGTTATTGCCAACAAAGGTTATGTTACAAAGTATTGAGTTGTATTTTTGTTATTGACCAAATACTTATTTTCCACCCTGATTTACGAATAAATTCTTTACAAATCCTACCATGTGAATTCATGGATTTTTTTTTCACATTCTGTCTCTCACAGTTGAAGTGTACCTCTGGTGCAAATTACTGACCTCTGTCATCATTTTAAGTGGGGGAACTTGCACAATCGGTGGCTGACTAAATACTTTTTTGCCCCACTGTATGCAGAAAACAGGAAAAGACTGATGTAGCTGAATGAGAAGACAAGGCATAGCTAAATAGGGAAACTAAACAACAATGGGGAGAGGACACAGAGAGACAAGACAGACAAGGGGATATGACTGGAGAATAGAAAGGGATCACAAAGGAAGATAGCTCGGTATTACAAAACTAAGAAAATGGACTTAATGTAAACTGAGACAACAGAGGATATAGTAAATCCTAAAGGAAACAATCATTCTAATAGACAAAGAGCCAACCTAAAGCACAATAGATTCTAGAAAAACACAAGGAAGCACAAAACCCCACATTCATGAAGAAATTATAATGCAGAAGGAATCTAATGTTATCAAAAAATATTAAAACATGTAATTTGTTCAAATACATTGTGTAGTTTTTAAATGTTAACTTCAATGTTGTGTTTACTCGAGCTATGTTGGAAAGCAACATAGCCCATGGCCTGGGTTAGAGTCTCACCCACTGCCCTTTTCTGCAAAGCTAGCATTAGCTAGCGTGAGCTATAAGCTAACAGCTAGCCTGGTTAAACAAGCTAGAGTTCCACGCACACTGCAAAAATGGCTAGTCTATATTTAGGAAAAAAATGCTACATTTGATACAAAAAGCATTGAAAACAAGTGAAATTATCTGTCCATGCAGCAAGTCTATTTTACTTAATAAGAAATCTTGAAATAAGATTTTTTAATCCAGAAATAAAAGAACACATTTGAGAATTGAAGAGGGTAAAAATAAGCTTTAAAAAGCTCAATTTAAGATAAAATTACTTGATATCAAGTCCCAAAAGTAAGTTAAATATGCTAAATTAGTCTTTTTTTATGTTTTGAATTCTTACTTGCAGCAAATGAATGCACTGCAACAAGAAAAATAGTTCTAATACTATGAAAAACTATTCAATATTAGTGAAGTATGATTAATTTGTTTCTTGATTCAGGTTGGCTTATCTTAAAATAGAGCCGAATCGATATTAAATCCAAGCAAAAAAACCTTAAAACAGACCTTTTTCCTAGAATACTCCTTAGCTTCTACTGAAATCACAACCAGGACAAGAGTGATATATGTCAACATTTATTTCTCTCATGAGAACAAAACCCTTTTTTAAAACAATATAGGGCTGCTGCACAATCCCTAAAAGTCTAAATCAACCCTTTAAAAGGCCTAAACAGAGAAAAAAAATTACATTTTTGGCCTTAAACTTTTGTCACAGTCACATAGTCTCACAATGTTGTAAATAATGGCATTACTGACTTAAAACTTTACATGCCTCAGGTAAAGTGTCACTAAGAAAAAACAACAACAACTTTCATTTGTAAAGCATTATAAGTAAAGCCGTTTCTCAGGACATTGCTAGGCAAATTAGGAACAAAGTTGTACAAACGTACTACAAAACTAAACAAACTGCAAATGACCTGATAGAATCCTGCTTGGTATTCACCTATTTTTCAAAGAATGACTTCCACTCAGCTATTACTTTCTTATATGCACTAGTGGCATCTTGATCATGGATGGCATCAGTGATTACCTCAGTTTGTACGACAGAGAGGACCGTTGCAACACATTTCGGGTATGTTAAGTGCAAGGTGTAGTAATATGCCATCAACACCAACATTCCTTCCCAGAAATCCTCCAAGGGGAGAGTGGTCACTGGTATGTTTCCTACAGCAACAATGCTGGTTGTTCCATCAAAAAGCAGCACTGGGGAGGAGAGAGGCCGCTTCTCCAGGTATAGCATTGCATCTTCACCCGGCTAGAAAAGCACAAAAAAAGGACAAATTCTTCAAGATTTTAAATGAAAGGGTTGCTGTGCATCCAAACAGCTTAAGACACAAAAAGCAATATCAAGAGTTTAGAATGCTCCAACTGATTTACTGTTGGAATAGAAGAAATAAATATAAAATATCTGACTTACATAAATATGAAATTTTAGAAATGTATAAATTCTGAGCATGAATTTTCTCTAGTTTGCAGCATTTTTATCATGTCTATTTGTGCTTTTTTTTTCCTCATTTGTTTTTTAAAACTATTTATTTTAACTTTGTTACATATTCTAGTTTTTGAAGGCCTTTTTAAATATATAATTTTACTGCTTCTACTTGTATCCTAACTGCAATGTGCTTTTGCTCTGTGCTGCCTCTCTGGAGTAGGTTTTGAATAACAATTAAGAAATCCTGAATAAGGAGTAATTTAATCCCTGCTGAATTGAATTTCGACCCACTCTTATTAAGCATGAAAAGCAAAATAATAATATTAATAATAACAATACTAGTAAATGGAGTACAAGTTACAGTGGCTGGTATTGCAGCTGTTCTCACCTTGAGGATATGAAGGAGAGCCTCACTGGCACTTCCCAGCCGCTTTGGTGGTGTAGTTTTTGAAGGAAAAAGAGATGGAAGTGCATTGAAGAGAGTGACAGTAAACTCCACTGTGAACAGAGAAAAGTATCTCAACAAAGCAATCCGAACATATCTGATGTATGGATTTAATGTATGAAAAGGCCACTTAACTCCACGTACATCCAAGGGGAGAGGAGGTTTCAGGACCTTCTTCCAAATGCCATAGAACTGCACCTTCGAACAAAACTCTGCCCATCGACCCTTCATGTGATCTATGTATTTGCAGTTGGAGCCACCAATGATGCAACGCAGTTCATCCATCGCCTATGACAAAGTTGTGCTCAGTTAGTCAAGAACTAACTAAACCTATCCAGAGAAAGCAAGGAATTTAACTGAAGGTAGTTGAACTTACATTTCGTATGTCTTTGAAGCACGGGTATGCTTCAAATATTTTTCTAGGCCTGTCTTCTTCTCTTGCAATATCTGCGTCAATAAAAGCTCGTCTGGCCTCAAACTCCAGGTCCAAAATTTGAACAACGTCACTTTGGTTGGGTTTTGCATTGGGTTTCCTGTACATGTTGCTCAAGGTTTTGTAATGTCTTGCCTGCATCTTCAGGCTGTCATGGTCTGCTAGGGAAAGCAAAGAGCAATTGTAAAACATGGTGTAACTAGACTTCACAAAATTCAGATTTTTCTAATCAGTCATTTCTAGTAAGGTTGCATGGTTGTTTTTAAGTATAATATTTATGAGAATTAATGTTTAGGTTAAATATGTTTGAGTAATGAACTGACCCTATATGTCCTGATTATTTCCCTTTGTGTCCTTTTCTTATAATGATCATGGATTTATGTTAATTGTTAGTTTGAACAGAATCAAATATTAAAACGAAAGTTTAAGATGCCCGTGAATAAAACTGTGGTGAAAATAAGATAAAGGTTGTTTACTGTGTATATCGTTCACATCAGTGTGAACAGTGATTATGAGCTGATGGATAAAAATCTTTTAGATAATTTGATCTATGACAGAAACACTGTGATAAGGCATGATAGATGTGACCATGTAAACACAGCTCGTCTCTACTGCTTTAACTGTTAAATCAGAAGACAATACTGTGGTTGACAGGGTTTATTATGTGAAACAGCAGCTTGTTTAGTTCAAACAGTCTGCATTAAGCTGGGCATACACCATGCAATTTCTTTTTTCAGTCACGTTATTCAGCTCCTGCTCAAACTGTACAATTGAATCGCAGGGGTTAGTAGTTTGTAGGTCACAATGCAGCGTCTCACACTATACGGCCTGATGCTCTGATGCGACCTGAGTGCTCACACTCTGCGTCCATAACATGAAGCTTATCATAAAAATCTGTCTCTCGCTCTCCCTCTCTCTGTGTTTCATGCACACAGACACACACACACACCGCCACCATTAACTTTGCTAAATTGCTAGTGAAAAATATTGACCAGGCAGCTGCAATTGAGCAGCAATGTCCATCCAACTCTTTTCGTTGTTGTAGTCGTGATAATTTTTTGAGGCCACATTGTAAAAGCCTCGGATACGGAAGCGTAGAGCTGCCACCCAGGCAAAAAAAAAAAATAGAGCTATATCACGTTATAATGTGAAAAGTTTATTGTTCTAAAAATATACTTTTCATGTTTGTACAATATACTATGATGTTATTACAATATACATCATTATCACGTTCGTACTATATAATATTTATATTGTACAAACGTGAAAGGTTTTTGTTATGATGTGATAATGATGTACATTGTAATAACATGATCGTATATTGTACAAACATGAAAAGTATATTTTACTAACATGATAGTATATTGTTAGAACAATAAACTTTTCACATTATAACGTGATATACTTCTATTTTTCTTTTGCCTGGGTGGCAGCTCTACGCTTCTGTACTTAGATGAGCTCGCAAAAGTTCTACAAGTTGTGCCTCCATCGCTTGTGTCCAGCTGCACTCCTGTGTTTGCGCGTGGGCAGTGTAAGAGGCTGTGTTGACACCCTCACGAGAGGCGACCGGATTTCAGACAGGTTTGATTTTCTTGCGACCATATGATAGACGATTGGGAGCTGGTCGTGAGGTGTTAATCGCTTCTCGTTACCCCATGTATTCTACATAATGCACAACACGATTAAGGCGAAACTCAGGTCATTCCCCAAAACAGTCGAACGACTGAAAAATCGCCTCAAAATGGGCCAAAAATAGCACAGTGTATGCCCAGCTTTAGGAGGCTAGCTTCATCCGTCTCCCTCCCCTGTGGTTGGAAGGGGCGTGTTTCATCTTTTTGCAGCCAGGCAGATTGAGGTATTTGCCTTCTCAGGACAGCCATAGAGATTAGAGGCTACATCGCAGCTCCAGTCACGGCTTTTATCACTGTCTTTCCCCCAGAGTAACAGCCAAACAGTGTGAGGAGGATCTATTGGCTTGCACTGCTTAGCCTTGCACACGTTCTTAATCTTAACTTAATCTGGAATTCATTGCAAATTGTTTGTGTGGGATATGAAGGACAATATTTTGTTTTTCAACAAGAGTTAGTAAAAACATCTCCAGTGTGATCAAATTTTCATGCCAAACATCCACAGCTTGGCAGTGTATACAGCACTATAATGACCAGACCTAATTCTTTCGAAAACCATACATCTTTCCACAGGTTTCAACTTCATCAGACATCACCTAGACTCAGAGCTGGATGAGGCCAGCACAAACAGCAGCCTAACCGATGAAGATAATGGATCCATAGGGTCAGGAAAGCCAGAAGCAGGGGAGCTGGAGAGGTACCTTTCATGTCCATTGACTGGAGGTGTGGATCTATTGCATAGCTTTCCTCATATCAAGAAGCTGTCAATCAAAATCAGTACAGCTCTTTCTGCATCTGGAGCCTGTGAAGGACTTCCTAGTCAGGCAGGACTCCTGTTCACTGCTGAAGAACCTTGAGAAGAAACTGCTGCTGAAGCTTAACCATCACTTCACTGAGTGAAGAAATGGCACATTTTTGCTAAATATGCAGAAATAGACACACACCCATACAATTTATGGTAAACTGAGCTGCCTTGTATGTACATATGTTGAAGTTGCCTTGTTCTAATATTTTCTCTGAGGTTGCTGTGCCATTTGGAGCAAAAGTGAATATAAAGTATAAAGCATATCTTGTCACTGGAAATGGTTTGCACTGTTTATATATTTATATTATTTACTGTAGATATTGGTTAAAAAGGCTTTAAGATGTTGAAATGTTACGTTGAAACCAAGCACACCATTGATTTTCTTGTGACATTACCAATAAGTTTGATGTGTCACATGGCCCTCTTCCTATTGAAAAAAACAAAAGTTGTATCCAAGATGCCCAACTTCTAAATGGCCACCATGGTCACCACCCATCTTGAGGAGGGTGGTGACATATACTAATGTGCCACAAGCAGGACTTTAATATCACCAACCATTCCCATTTTATTACGGTGTATCCATATAAATGGCCCACCCTGTATTTTAATTCAGAGTTTTGTACTTTGTTTGATCAAACTTTGTTTGATCGAATTGTGCATGTTTGAAGTATTTTTATTTTCAAAAACTATTAATGACTTTCCTTCAAGTACTACAAGGGGGAGCTCACATACCACTGGTGGTACATGTACCACAGTTTGAGAATCATGACCTTATATCATTAGACTTCATTCTGAACAGGACACCTTCATTACATTTCCCTAATATTGCATATGTTTTACTGTTTACAGGAGTCTGTCTGCTCGGACTACAAGAATTAAAAACAGTTTCTACCATCAAGCCATACGACACCTACACCACAACACTTAAACACACACAACACACTCCACAGCATGCACTTAGAAGCTATCCTGTAGCTTCACAAGTACACTGTACAATCTGCACTCGTCACTTCACTTTGTTAGTATTTATATTTTTAATTTTTTAAAAAAAAAAAATTACTCCGTGCAATGCATTTCATTGCAGTGTTGACCCTGTGCTAACTTGCATATGACAAATAAAACTGAAACTGAGACTGAACTGTTTGGTTAATTTCATTACACAAGGAGGAGAAGAACAGGGAGAGACTCTGAGAGAGCAGACCAGGGAACGAGATGAGGAGAGGCAGAAAGAACCAACCAGGGAACGAGATAAGGAGAGGCAGACAGAGCAGCATTTCAGTCAGCAATCCAAAGGAATTCAAGATATGGCACTTGATTTAGGGGATAAGACTACTGGTCCTAAACAGTTGAAACTGTCCTAGTACCCTCTCACTCAATTTGGAACACAAAAAAGATCCTTCCAAGAAAACTGGTTTAAAAGCTTTAAATGGTTAGAATATTCTTCGCTTGTTGAGTCTTTGGCAAAAGTCTTAGGTATGACACATTAGTGAATGATGGAGTCAGTAATTGGCAAAAAGGCACTGAGCAAGTTTCAAAAACATGAAGCCACTCAGTCACACAAGGACAGTGTAGTTTGTTGGAACAGCTACAAAGCAAGTCTGTCACAAGGTAATATTGATACAGATAGAGGCAGGAAGTGCCACTGAAGTAAGTGAAAGAAGGGAGTACCTGGAACGTATTGTGGCAGTGACCTGCTTTTGGGGGAAGCAAGGAATATCATTTCGAGGTCATGACGAAACAGAAGAGAGTGACAATAAAGGGAATTTCTGCGAGTGCATAAAACTTTTGGAAAAGTTTGATCCATTCGTGCAGAGGTACACCCCACCACCACCACCACCAAACACCACATACATCTCTTGTAGTAGTCAGAATGAGATGATTGAATGTTGTTCACAAGAATTAACTGCAGCTATTGTTTGTGAGATGAAGGAATCACGGATGTATGCCATTATGGCTGATGAGGCTAGAGATGGAAGGACAGAACAGTTGGCACTGTGTGAGGTATGTGTCTGTGGAAGGTGTAGTTAAAGAGAGGTTCCTAGCCCTGACAGAAATGCCAAAGTTTGATGCTGCATCAATAAATACTGTTATTGAGAATCAGCTGCAAGAGAAGGTAATTGAGCAGTTGAAATGTGTGGCACAGACCTATGATGGAGCAGCTGTCATGAGCAGAACAGTTGGGGATGTGCAAGCCCATTTTCAAAAGAAGCACCCTGAGGTAATATATGTTCATTGCTATGCACATGCGTTAAATCTCATCCTATGTCACACATGCAGAGCTGTTTCTAAAACCATAGAGTTCTTTAACATGCTTGAAAGTCTCCATTCCTTCTTTAGTGCTTCTCTTGTAAACCATCATAAGTTCATGGACACTCAGAAGAAATTAGGATTGGAGCTGCACAGTTGTTAAACACACGCTGAGCATGTCAGGTTCCTTCAGTAATGGCTGTGCTTAACAATTTCCCTGCCATCATTGAGTGCCTCTCCACTATCAACACACCTAGTGTGGTGGGATTGAAGGCAAAACTCAGTAAATTCTCATCAGTGTATTTGCTGATTGTTTTAAAGGATCTACTGTCTGTAACCGCATGTTTACACAGATACCTACAGAAGGAGACCATAGATATTACCCAGGCACAGATATACAAAGATGTGGTGGTTGAGACACTGAAGCAGAAGCGCAGTGATGCCACTGCTATAGATCTTCATGCAAGAGCAAAGGCTATGTGTGAGGCACACCAGATAGCTGTTTTGGATCAGTCTTCTGGACAGCGGCAGAAAAAAAAGAGAAAGGATGGATTTGTTGTTGAGTCAAACTGTGGAGCAGGCAGTTAAGTCTGTGGCTCTTCTGTCTCAGAAAAGCTTAAAAGGAAATTGTTGTTTCCTTGTCTGGACAGAAGCGTTTTTCTGGTGTTAGTCAGGATTTGCTTAATGGGATTCCGGCGTGTAGTCCAACCTCAAACCGCTTCTTGTCTGAGCCTCATTTGTCAGCCCTGGCACTGCATTACCATATTGAAATTCAGTTAGAGGAAGTCACGGTCATGAAAAAAAATTTGAAGCTCAAGACTGAGGCTGGTGCCATTCCAGATATGTTAACATTGTACAATCTTCTGGATAATCAGATCTTCCCCACACCGAAAACTGTTATTCAGGTTGCCCTAACAAACCCAGTTAGCAGCTGTGAAGGGTCTTTTAGTGTCTTATGTCGGCTCCATACCTGACTGAGAAGGGCCATGGGTCAAAGCAGACTCCAGCACCTGGCTGTGATGTCAGTTGAGAAAGAGATGCTTAAGAGACTTGACCACCAAAAAGTGATAAATAGATTTTCCAACCTCAAGGTGAGGCGACATAGGATAAAATAAAATAAAAAATCTGCAGAGCCATAGTAGTATCTGCAGTAAAGATATTTCCATACATTGTATACCATCCATCCATCCATCCATTTGCTTCCGCTTATCCTTTTCAGGGTCGCGGGGGGCGCTGGAGCCTATCCCAGCTGTCATTGACATTGTATACATTGTACCATATAGGCCAAGGTGTCTCCATTTTTATAATTTTTTTAATTAATATATTTTATTAATATTTTGTACATTTGTACCTTTCTCCACCATTTGACCCTAGAACTGAAGAAGCTTCTCAGATGAGAGGTGAAACATCTTCAAGCAACCTAAAGAAGTCCAGACGCTTTTCTTTCCAAGCTCCTTAGACTACGATGACCTGGATGACTGAGAACCTTCACAGACATACTTCAAGGACTCTTCTATTCCTAACTATCCACTTAGTTAGGAATCTTTCTTTCATATCTTCTTTCTTTCATATCTTTCATATCTTTGCCCTCTTTTCCTTCAAGGAGGCCCACTAAGCGAATGCTACTTCTTCGGCTATGATTCTCCAGCTCTTCTACCTTGTGTGTCAGTGTGTCCAGCTTCATTTCTATTGCGATGTTCGTAGCTTTAACAGAAGCAATGTCATCCTTGTTTGTTCCAATTCTGTCCTCTGCCAGCACAGAGGACAGAACTGGAGCTTCATTTCTCTTAATTTCCTAGAGAAAAAAAAAAAGATTTTGTGTTTGCATGTGCACGTGCATGCCTCCCTGTTTTTGCAATCAACAAAAAAAACGAGAACACCATTTCTCTGTTTCTGAAGAGATGATTACATTTTTACATTTTTTTAAATTAAATTGGGCAAAATCCCTCCAAAGCAATGTGAAAGCTAGCTTGGTGTACAACCTACAACTACAACTAAATGTATGCTTATACTGTTCTATATTTTCTTTGTTAAATCCAGCCATATTGGAGGTTTTTTTTTAGCATAAACAGCCTGTTTACAGTCATGCCAAAACATCTTGAATTAATTTAAGAACAAAAAGAGGGTCTCAGAATAGACACTGATTTTGAAATGATAAAGAAAGATCTTGAAAAAGAAAATACAGGAAAAGCAAAACACAAAGAAAATCGATAAATCAGTATAGGGTTGGCAAGGACAGTGCACCTCATATACGGTTGATGTAATGACAGAAAAGAAGAGTTAGATGACACTATATACAAAATCCATTAACAGCTGGAGAAAATAGAGAGCAGAGAAATGAAGTACCAGTACAAAAACAAATAATGAATCCATCCTTGAGAGCCATAAATATAAACCTTAACAGTGACATTATTCTTTCAACATTATTTTAAACATAACATCTAGTTCTCATGTGATTGAACTGTATACTTTATTTATGATAAATTGTCCTACGCAGGTTTAAATAGCAGTCTGCTATGTTCTGCTTTGCTTTTAGCTACAAAGCACACGTTAAGGTTATTGCTTATTGTTAATCAATGTTTTAAAAGACCCAAAACATGATAAGAACTTAATAAAAACCATGTGCAGTATTTAGTGGCAATATATTTATATAGTTTTTTTCTTATATTGTACATATACTGAAAACAACATGTCATAGTACATACATTTATTTTAGAATTACATTCCTGCAACTTCACCATTTCAATAAAAGAAAAGTCAACATCTTTCCCATAAATGAACACTGTGTTGATGAAATTTTAGTTTAATTTTAGTTTTCTGTTTAAACTACATTTGATACATTGTGTTGCCGCAGAGGCCACAGTGTGTCATGAACTGGCTGTGTGGAGGAAGATGAGGACCCAAACGCAAGCTCACGGAGGCAGGAATGAACTCAAAACACAGCTTTATTGCTGGAGAGAAAAACCATACAAACTAAACTTGAAACTATAACATATTATACGGAGAAACACACGGCCATGGATGAGGGAGAACGCAACACAGAACTGAGGGAGATGCGGACATAGATACACAGAGGGTTAACGAGGGAAGTGGGAGCACACGGGGAACACAGCTGACACAGATAATCGTAACGAGACAGGGCAGGAGGGAATACAACATGACGCATACTGAAGAGAGACTGTCAAAGTAAAACAGGAAGTACACAGAGGTTCAGACAGGAGGAGAGAGAGCACAGACATAACGGGCTGGGGAAAACATTAAATGAAACACAAGGAGGGGAGACGAGGGCTCACAGATACACAGAGGGGCACACAGGGGGTAAAAGTCACAAGGGGAAATCAAGGAACAACTTCACAGAACAACCTAGAAACCAGGGCATAAATAAAGAACAAAACACAAAACACACGAAAACTAAGAATACTGGGCCAACATGGCCCAGGATCATGACACAGTGAATATATTTTTAAAAATCGTAACAGCATTCTTATTCCTGTAACAAGGCAGAGCAACTACAACCAGATGTTCTCTTGGTTCAGTTATAACACACTTCTGCCTTTTAAATTAGAAATGATGATGTGATGTGGGTGAAGTTTCCTCTTTCATATGAAAAATGAAGATGATTAGAAAACATGAAGTTGAGGTAATTTTTATTTCATGCAAACTGACACCTTTTCATAAATTATAAATCAACACATTCAGTCTTTATATAAAAGGAAGTAGCCTGGATTATCTGAAACATTTAACATCTGATAATAACCACATAAATGTTCATTGTCTTCTGTCTACAAATTGCAGTAACATTAAAACTGAAAAAGGGACACTAGAAATGAAGAATTCCCTCACGCGTTGCTTTGGATTGTACAATAGAAGTGATCCAGATCCTCTTCTGTTAAAACTCGGTTGGTACCTGCACGAGCTGTTTCCAACCACCTGGCTACTGCTGATTCTGTTTTGAGTAAAAATTTAATTTCAAAATACTTTTTTTTTTCTTTTAAATGGAAGCTGAATCATTCTGGAAATTATACTTGAAACAACAAATAATTTAGAAATTCTACATTATTTACTGTAATACTTTCTGATCATTTGTGAAATGCAATTATAAAAATAAAAGTAAGGTAACAAATTTAAAACAGTTATGTTTCTTGTCTGCCCCCATTGCTTCGATTAAAAATTGCACTAACTTGCTAACACACTAATTAAGCTGTCGAGTGGCTGAGCATCTGTCCACCAGTTAAAAATAAATCCGATGTACACATTGTCACATAGTATTGTCGTTATGATACTTTATGACCTGCAAATAACCTTCTGCTTAAACTGAGGGTTCTCATCTACATATAGTTTTTTTTTTTCCTGTGGGTTTTTAGTGTGGTTAACTGTGTGTTTCTGGCTGTGAGAATCTTTTGTGTTTAATCAACATCTTTAGCTCCTGAAACACACTCTAACAATGACTGAATAATTATAAGATTTTTGAAAATGCTCCAGAAGTCTGATAAATATAAGTCTTACTCACTAATTTCTGAGTCACTTAAGCGATTGATGTTAAGCCAGCTCTCAGGTGATTCTCAAGCTTTAGATATGTTACATTTGTGGAGCCCTTCATCAAAATTGAAAACAGAGGGGTTCATGATGTTTCCTGTTGAGCTGCTCCCAATGGAGCCCCCTTTTTAAGGTCACATTGTTTCCATCGATCACAGTATAGATATGACAAGTCAAGTCAAACAAAATAACTTTCAAAATAAACGTTCAAATTGTCATGAAATATATCTATAATATATAAAATTTATTACATTTTAAAAACCCCAATACCTTAAAAAAAGTTTTACACTACTGTTTTTACTGAATGTAAAAAAAATTAACAAAAAACTAACAAACAAACATGCCCCAAAACCATAGTATAACTTGACAGTTACTAAGTTTTATGTATATCATTTGGGATGATATATTATTTTGTGAAATAGTTTATTTAATCCTCTATCCCACATAGCAGACAGGTCTGGCCCGGATCTAGTGTAAAGCCAGCACTGCTGGCTGACTTCTGGCATGGTAAGTGGTATGTCATCTAGATATGGGCCAGGCCTGGCGTAGATGGCACTGTTTATGTGATGGCATGCCACATCTGGCCCGATTGTGGTTTAGTTTATGTGGCCCAGTCTCATAGAAAACAGGTCTGGCCCCGATCCGGCATCAAGCTGGCACTTCTGATTGACTGGTGTATGTCAACCACATATGGGCCAGGTCTGGCAATGATGGCACTATTTATGTTCCTATTTTCCTATTTTAGTTAGAAGACCCAAATGCTATGTTGCAATACTATACTGCTATAGTAGCCAACGTTTCAAATGCAGGTTTGACAGCTTTGTGAGTGTACACTTTATCCAAACCCTAGTGAGGGTTTACTCATGTTTACCACTGGGTGGCTGTAGCTGAGGAGGTAGAGCAGGTCACCTACTGATCGGAAGCTTATTGGTTCGAAGTTGTGTCTGCAACTGGCCCGTGACTGCACACAACTTACACATGGCCCACATACCACAAAGAATGATGGCCCTTTGGTGACCCAGGTTAAGTTTTCCAGAGGTAATCCACACATGGGCCAGCACAGGACCACCAGTGTGGCTGCAAACTTATCATAATGGCATTTCATCTTTCCCTGTGAAACAGCAAGGTGCTGTTTAGCCAGAGTGTTGGCTTGGTTCAAACGCTCACGGAAATGTTTAACATACCTGCTTACATTTACTTTGGACACCCCGTGTGGGCTCAAAAATGCTTCTTTCAGAGCTAAAACCAAGTGACTCCTGAACAGCGTCACGGGCAGCAAATAACACACAAATAGAACTCCCTCATCCCAGCTCCTTTCAGATTTCAGGCAGTATTTGCATAGCATCACCTTTAAGGTCTGATGCCACCGCTCTAATGCACCTTGCGATTCAGGATGATAAGCAGAGGACATGACATGTTGGACACCTAGAGTACTAGCCACTTGTTTGAATAACTTAGATTGAAAGTTTGAGCCCTGGTCAGTCTGTGTGACCTTTGGCAGGCCAAACACTGAAAAGAATGTTGTCAGCGCCTTAACAACTGATTTTGCTGTAACCTTATGTAATGGGACAACCTCTGGGAAACGGGAAGCTGCACACATGATCGTGAGAAGGTATTGCTTTCCTGATTTTGTTCTAGGTAGTGGACCCACACAGTCTACTATGACATGGTCAAACAGTTGATCCAATACAGGAATGGGACACAGGAGGTTTACCTGCAATCTGACATACATGGCAACTGCGGCAAAATTTAGAAACACCACGCTTCATACCAGGCCAAAAGAAATGCTTTAATCCTCTCAGGTTCAAACTAAACTTTTTGTTGCTAATGCACAACCAAGTCTTGCAGTGGTACTTCTGAGTAAAAAAAACTCATAAAATATGTATGTGGGGTAATTAGGTTGTTAGTTTTTAACTGTTGCAAATCGGCAACACCTGCCTCGAGAGGGTTAATAATAGCTGGTATGTTTTTTTGATGCCCAAGTGCCCTGACCACTGGCTTTCATGGGCAAGAGCCAGGATTTTCTGCCAGTACACAGCGGGCACGACAATCTGCTTGACTTTACTCCATTCTGCACCTGGTGGAGACCACTGACGCATTAGAACATCATGTTCTACTAAATAGGCTTGTTACTCTTTGTTGACTTGCTCAGCACTTACCGTACATTTGAAACAGTTCTGCAGTGTTTCATCAGCTAATTGAGCTGATGATAGCTGGTCTCTAGTCAAGAGCAGCAAAGAGACCTTTGGAAATGGATCAGGCTCCTCAGGTTTCACTGAGTCTGTGGGTGACAGAACATAATTTCTTTTAGTTTGTACATCATTCTCCTCGGAAAATGAGGACATCAACATCGAATTAGAAAGGTCAACATCAGTATCTTTATGAGCTTGTGCCCAAGTAATCGCACAGGCTGGATACAGCCCTGGGTGCATGGAAACATCAGAAGTCTTCTGATTTAGGGGGTTGTCTAAAACCTCCAGACGAGGGAGCACTAACCCTCCCGCAATATCATTGCCCAACGACATGGCCACACCCTCTATTGGCAAGGCCGGGCAAACAGCAACAGGGAAAAATCCTGTAACAAGTTTTGATTTTATAAAAACTCTGTGAACTGGTCTGGGAGCGTGACCCATCTCTATCCCCTGTAGGACAGAATTAAAACCACATGCACTTTCAGCAGAAAAAGGTAAAACACTCGAGAAGATGACAGTCTGAGAACCTCCAGTGTCCCTTAAAATACGCACAGGTTTTAAATCAGCCATTTTTGAGCCATCAAAAATGTATGGCTCGAAACAGGGGTCCGGCACCTTACCACCACAACCACGGACCTCATTACGGGCCTCAGTTTTCACAAAACCCACCCCTTTGGGTTGCTGAGCATTTGATGTTTTGCGTTTTAAGGCTAAACAGTCAGCAATCACATGTCCAGTTTTATGACAGTAAAAACATTCACGGTTTTCCCTGGAACCAGACACTTTAGCAACGTGGGGTTGTTGCACAGCACTAGCCCCTGGCTTCTCACTGCCAGTATATATGGCTTTATGAGGGAGCACAAACTCCTCAGCAAGAACAGCAGCAGATGCGAGAGAAGTTGCTTTCTGTTCATTTAAATATAGCACAATACGCTCAGGAATACATTTCTTAAAATCCTCTAACAAAACTAACTCGCGCAGAGCGTCATAGTCACTCACTTTTGAAGCAACACACCACTTATCAAAGAGAATCCCCTTTTCTCTAGCAAACTCCACATAAGTTTGGGTCGGCAGTTTCTTTTGCTGACGAAACCTCTGCCTATAGGCTTTGGGGACTAACTCATACGCCTGCAAAACAGCTGTTTTAACACACGAGTAATCTAAACTGTCCTTTAAAGAAAGCGCAGCCACTACTTCTTGGGCTTTTCCGGACAGTTTGCACTGCAACAAAAGAGGCCAAATATCACTAGGCCACTGCAACGCCCCAGCGATACGCTCAAATGCTGCAAAGTATGTATCAACCTCAGCTTCTCTAAAAGTGGGCACTAAAGAAATGCACTTTCTGATATCAAAGGCAGAAGCGGACGAGGAGGTGGAGGTGGAACCGGAATTTTCAGCAGAGGCACATGAAGCTTGTGGCTGAGACTCCAGCTCAAGCGTTCTCAGCCTAACGGCTTTGTCTGCCTCTATCTCAAGCCTTCTTATTTCAAGCTCTAGCCGCCTGTTCTGGGCCTTCTCCTGAGCCTCCAATTGGAGACGTGCTAGCCGCACCTTCAGCCGAGCTCCTTCTCTGCCTTCTGAACTCCCAGAGGAGAATGGATCATAGCGAGGAAGCGTGCGCAGCGTTTTTCCCCGCTCATCCCCCTCTCCATCCCCACTAGAACCATCCTTATGGCCCTCCTCAACTAAGGCAGCTTGGCTTGGCACACCAGGGACCACAGGCAAAACAGCCGCTTGAATCACACCAGCTTCCACCAAGTTATCCACTACTAAAGCTTTCAAAACACACTTACGGAGGGTTTTTGAGACCTGCAGCTGAAAGTGATCCATAATTTGCAGCAAATCATTTTTGCGACAGCTATTAATAAGCTCAATAGATGGGGCATCTATAAAGTGCTGTAAACAAAACGCAACCGCCGACATAGCGCTTAACCTCTAGTGATAAAACAAACTTTCTATTTATTTTATTTTTTTTGCAGCCAACCTGGAGCTACAGGCTAGTTCACTCGAAGAATTTAGAGGCTGAACAAACAGAGCTCCAGCTGTGCTGCGTCCTTCCAGTGCAATACCAGAGATGGACACTAGAGGTCACTGTTGGATTTAGTGTAAAAACAGTAACCACACTGACACTGACTTGTTCCACACGAGTTCCAGCAAACGAACATGTCAAAAAGTATTTTAAAACTGATCTTAAACACTTGACATAATTTTGAGTATAATTATTTGCTATTTATGTGGATATAGTACAAGTGTAGCATTCATTTGATTTTAAGAAAAATTCATACAAATATTTAAAAATGAATATGAAGTGAAAATAAGATTTCAACAATTTATTTAAAAAACATTCAGCAACATTGAAAATTTATTAGTTTGTATTTAAGGTATTTAAGGTTGTAACCTGTTACTGTAATGTACAAAATAAATAATAATAAAATAAATAAATGCTATAAATAAATAATAAAACAATGAAGCATGTCACCAATATAAAGGCAGCAGAATTTGAAGCATAGATGAAATACATTTTATGCAAGTTTGACCATATTTGACCCTAAAGAAGAGGTCAGAGGTCCAAAGTAACCTGATATTTACAATCCCCATGTATCATTCCCTACATGCTGTCAGTACCAACAGGGACATAGTTTTAAATAAATGCCTCTATAAAGCATTATCATTACTTTGACTTTCAGGTTGAGCTGTTGAACTTAGGGAGAGGTCAGAGGTCAAATGTGATATGATATTTTAAATCTTTATACTTTATAAATGTTGGCATTACACATCACACTATTAATAATAATAGTTTCTAAGTTTCAAGACTTTTTTTTTTTTAGAACGTTAGAAACTGATCCAACCGGAGTGTCTGGTTTGCAGTAACTGGTTGATACTTTCTCAGTTTTTTTTTTTTCCTGCTTGGCTCCAGCGACTTGTTTCACTTTGTGATGGGAGTCTTGGTTCTTTATCTGTGGTAAGTCTTTTTTTTTTATTTGTTTTTTTTGGTTTCTTTTTTGTTTGTTTTGTTTTTGAGTCAGAGAAGAAGCATGAGTAAAAAGTAAGTAAAAAAGTAAGTAAAATTTATTTATATAGCACTTTTCACAGATAAAAATCACAGAGTGCTTACAATACAAAGAATAAAAACACAACATATAACAATGCAAAACAATAAAATGTAGCACAAAAAACAAATTAGTTGAAAGCTTTTCTATATAAAAATGTATTCAGCTGCTTTTTAAAAGAATCAATGGAGTCTGTACAGTGTAAAACCAGTGGAAGAGAATTCCACAACTATGGTACCACTTCCTGAAAGGTCCGATTACCACAAGTTTTATATCGAGTGCATTGGGGCCACCAGCAGTCTGTGACCTGATGACCTTAGAGCTCGGCTGGATGAATGAGGTTTCAGCAGGTCAGATATATACTGGGGAGCTAGACCATATAGGGCTCTACAGGTTAGAACTAAAATTTTAAAATGAAACCTAAAACTTACAGGCAATCAGTGAAGGGAGGCCAAAACTGGAGTGATATGAGATCTTCTGTTGGTGCCTGGTGCCTGCACCGTCTGAAGATGATTTAAAGCTGATTTGTTAAAACAAATAAAAAGACAACTGGAAAATCCAAACGGGAAGAAATAAAAGCATGAATAATCAGCCTTTGACACCATTATTCTGAGTTTTAAAGTATTCCTTAGATAATAAAAACAGTTCTGGACAAGCCATTTGGAATGTTGCTCAATCGACATTGAGCTGTCAAATATGACACCAAGGTTTCTAAGGCTCGATTTAACAGGAGGGTCTAAGAAGCTGATATGCTGCCTACTTTCTGAAATCATATGGTTGAGAGCAATAATTAAGGTTTCTGTTTTATTGAAGATTAGCTGGAGGAAGTTCATGTTTAACCATTGCTTGATTTCTGTCAGACAATTACTAAAACTAGATAATTTATAAAACTCTCCTTTGAAAATGACTGCTTGACTGCTTACCCAGGAGCACAGCTGTCTGAAATGACTGAAGATGAAGCACATTTTCTGAATTTATGTAGATAAAACTGAGTTTGCACCTGTCTGTGTTGAACTTTAACAATCATCAGTTAACACAACTTTTCAGCTGTTTGGGGACAGAGTCATCTGTGAGATGAGCAGTTTAGAGGATTGGATTTAACACTTGAAAATGGAAGTCCAAACAGTGAACCTGTGATTTGATTTTTTGAATGTATATCTCTTTTATTTATATGTGCTCAGTTTAACATTTTAAGTGATTTGATTATTATTTTGTGATTCTTACTATTTGATTTTGCTTTGCTCTTGCTAAATTTCTTTAATAAAATGTTCTGCAATTAAAGTCTAAATTGTGGGCATTCACTTTTTAACCTGTGAAACAGTAAAGGTAATGGTCTAAGTATTATTCTGTCACAGTCTGGCTGTGGCAGACTATATGGAGTTGGGCCCAAACATAGACACGTAAAGTGACAAAACTTGACATAACAGAAAGTGAGCCTTTTATTTAAGGCTGGCAAAAGAACTACAAACAGTGTAATGTTCTGATGACTTCTAGATCTTTTTAAGAAGGAGCAGAAGTCACTGTCCATAATCAGTTTAAAGCTGCTTACTTTTTTACTTTTTTTACTTTTTTGCTCACATCATGTTTACCATTATTTATTTTATACTCAAGCGTACATTAAACTCTACTTATAATACAAGCACATCTTCCAGCTGATATAGAGGACAACAAGGTCAGCAGTTTCTTCCCAACATTACTAAAGTCATAAATATGCTGGCGATACTCTGGTGGAATTGCAGTTGCTGAAATATCATATATTTACTATCCATCCATCCACTCACTTCTGCTTATCCCTTTCAGGGTCGCGGGGGGTCGCTGGAGCCTATCCCAGCTGTTATAGGGCGAGAGGCAGGGTACACCCTGGAAAGGTCGCCAGTCTGTCGCAGGGCTAACACACAGAGACAGACAACCATTCACACTCACATTCACACCTATGGGCAATTTAGATTGATCAATTAACCTATCCCCACTAACATATCTTTGGTCCTTGGGAGGAAGCCGGAGTACCCAGGGAGAACCCACGCAAAAACAGGGAGAACATGCAAACTCCACACAGAAAAACCCTGATGGTGGAAGGTGGAATTGACCTTCCTGCTGTGCGGCAACTACCATGTCACCTCATATATTTGCTATTTAAAAAAATAGTAAATCGTATATTTACTATTTTTTTTAGATAATGAAAAAAATGTTTTATGTTCGTAAGTGAATAAATACCTGAAGTATTATGGAGTTGGCTTATTAAGATGATTTGATGTGGTTATTCTGCAGCATACAATTATTGGTTTATTTTCACTTTTGAAATCTAAAGAGAAAATAATACTTTCATGGAAGAATTTATAACTGCAGACAAAAAAAATGCTGGAACAGATTTATGGTGTAATAATTCCAGTGAAATCTTTATTTGATGTCTGAGAATTGCAGGAACAAAAAAAAAAAGACAAAAACAAGAATGATCCAGCCCTAAGTATATATTTAGGGCTGGATCAGATGACCCTGAACCTGTTACTTATGCCTGGGATGGGGCTTCCCATGATGCACTGCTTCTTCTTCCCTTATCTGTTTTTTTTTTCACTCACCATGTTTTTATACACCATTCTGCATTTAATTATTATTTGTCATTAATCTAATCTCTAGCTCTTCCACAGCATATCTTTTGTCTTGTCTTCCTCCTTTCACCCTCAAACAGTTGTAGCAGATTTTGATAATATTTTAAAGTAATACAATTTTCCAAACTATTTTCAAAAATACTTTTTGCTGAAAGAATTATCTTAATTCATCTCATATGTATAGCTATGTAGAGCGTCTAAAATTATAAAGCCCATCTGTAACAAGATATTGAGGGCCCCATCTAGAAAATTTCTGTTGCTGTGCAGACTCTTTATTTCACACTTTCTTTCCTTACTGCATAATAACACTTTGCAGTGACACCAGCTCAGTTCTTCTCTCTCTGGTCCCAGCACACTACTGTTGTAGAAATAGGGGGGGCATGATTAGATTACTACTGATAATAGCACCAGCCAGCCTCCCTGGCACTAGCCCTCAACCCACTATACCACCCCTCCCCTGCAGCTGAGCTACAGACCACACTCCACCACTACAGGTTTTTTTTTAATGGATTGTTAACCTGTGGTCGATTTCACTTGACTGTTTGATCATTTCTGCAAGTGGTAACTGAACAGACACTCTGAAACTTCTTACTATTTATTATATATAGTAAAAGCTGTCACATGTTGTGCTTGTCTAAGATCAGACAAAATAAAATACCTCAAGCTATATCGGAAATTATGAAAGCACAACCTTATATTTTAGAGAAGATTAGAGAAAAAAATAAGCCTTGGCTAAGCAAGACAAAGCCAAAGCTTCTTGCTAGAATATTTCTATTTTGGTATGAAATGAAACCCCAGAAACGATTGTTAGTTTGGTGAAGTGAGTTTGAGTCAGTTCTTTGTAACTCATATATTTCCACGGTAAAGAAGTCCCACGATGAGCAGCAGCAGAACTACCATGATTACAGTGAAAATAGTCCGTACTACCAGGTAACGGCAAGAGTTCTGTGAGTAGCTTTGAGTATTTTGAGTGCCTCTTTGAAAGGCTGAAAGAAAGACAAAAAACAACACATGCCTAATTTACACTTCTTAGAGTTACAAAACCGAACAAATAGCAGATGGAAAGAGAAGCATTTGAATAGGCACTAAATATTTTACTTAAGCTGATTAATTTTTTAATTTTAAAACATACAGTTGATACATAATCGAGAGAGATGTTCACATCTTACATTTTAAAATTAATAAAACACTATTTAACAGCATTGCAAGAACTGTAAAATTTAGAAAAATCTAGAAAGAATAGAGAGATAGATTTAAATCTGAATTGTTTTTCATAATTACAGTTTGTTATTTTTATTTTAATATTTGGTGTTTGAGAATGACTTTTTAAGTTTTACTGTCTTATATTTTTGCTGTGACTTTTCAGGTTTTTTCTTCTTTTTTTTTAATTGAGCCTAAAAGTAAAAAATCTTCACGTCTCACCTCGGATTGCCAGCCAGCTCTCTGGAGATTCTCCAAACTCTGAGATATTGCACTTATAAAGCCCTTCATCAGACTCAGAAACTCTAGTAATGGTCATCTTGCCTGTGGAGCTGCTGTTGATGTGTCGGTTATCTTTGAAGAAATCTGCTATGTGTGCAGAAGGGGTCATGGTACTTCTACAGGTAAAAGTCACGACTTCTCCCTCCTTCACAGGAACAACAGGACTTTCCAGGATCACAGCTCCAGCTAAAATATCAACAGACATTACTGAGAGTCAGCTGCTTTGACAAAATGTTGTCACTTTGTTTAATTTTGTCATTATTAAAGCAAATGTCTCATCAGTCAATCACAAGACAGCAACTCTGTGTATAGGCACTGGATAATGAGCATCAGAATGGGAGAAAAAAGGTGATTTAAATGAGCTTGATTATGCTTTGGCTCATGACCGTCGCCAACACAATCATCTCTAGGGTTTCTGGAGATGGATCCAAAAAAGAGAAAATATGCAATAAGCATCAGCTCCCTGGGTAGAAATACCTTGTTGATGCCAGAGGTCAGAGGAGAATGGCCAGGATGATTCAAGTGGATAAGAAAACAAAAGTAATTCAAATACTTACTTTGTTTAATTAAACTGTGCAAAAGACCATCTCTGAATACACACTGAACCTTGAAGCAGATGGGCTACAGAGCAAGAGAAGCCTCTCTGGAGGCCAATCCTGTCAGCTAAGAAGAAGAAAGTGAGACAACAATTTACACAGGCTCGCCAAAATTAGAACTGATCTGATGAATCTGGATTTCTGCTGTGATATCTAGATGCAGGGATCCATCCTGCGTCGTATCAGCAGTTTTGCATGCTGCTCGCAGTATAATAGTGTGGGGAATATTTTCTTTGCACACATTTTGTATTAGTGTATGGTAAATCCATCAAACAGGACAACACACCTTCTCAAAAAGCATCTTATATTGGTTCTGTGAACAAAAATTCAGTGGAGCCCCTTGTTGCAGAAGGGAGATTCACATGCACATGAAACATCCACTGCAACTGTGTGATGATGTATTCCATCATGTCAATATAGACATATTATTGTAGGGTCTTTACCTTACATTATAAAACACCTTGAGACAATTGTAGTTGTGACTTGATGTTATATAAATAAAATTTAATTCAATTGAATTGAATAAAATGAATTGAATATAGACCAAAATCTCTAAAGAATGTTTCTGGCACCTTGTTGAAATCTATGGCATCAAGAATTAAGGCAGCTCTGAAAGGAAAGGAGGTCTAACCCAGTAGTAGCAAAGTAAACCTGAAACAGTGTCTGAATAAAGCACCTTTTTTCTCGTTTGTTTGGGTTTTACTCTAACTTATCTAAGCTTTAATTTACCTCTGACTAACTTTTTGTAACACACAACTAGATTTGTGACATCTCAGTTTCGCTTTATTGCAGGTGATATACATAGTTTAAAGCTCATGTGTTACTTGAGTGAATGTTTGTTTATGAAAATGCATATTACCAGTGACTGTGATGTTGACAGTGTTGCTCCTCTCGCCTCCATTCTCGCACCAGTATTCTCCGCTGTCTGTGAGATAAACAGGTTTGATGGCGCAGACAGACGCAGTTGTTGTCACCCAGTTACTGACACATGCACTGACTTTTCCCTTTCGTCTCCTCTTTACAGTCCATCCAGTTTCAGGAGTAAAACCCTCACAGTTAATTGAGAGGGAGCTATATTCAAAGAGCTGAAGTCCAGTGGGAACAATCTGAGCAAAAGCTGTATTTGAAATGTAAAAATAACAATGATAATAAAATAAAAAGAAATGAGTTTGACAATATAGTGATATATTGAAATATATGTAGGCCCTAAAAAATCTTGGTTACTGCTGAATAATAATATGTTAGTGACGTTCGTTCTTTCTTTCTTTCTTTCTTTCTTTCTTTCTTTCTTTCTTTCTTTCTTTCTTTCTTTCTTTCTTTCTTTCTTTCTTTCTTTCTTTCTGCTTTTACGTCTGTGTTTTGCTTTGCTTTTAAGTTGATAATAACTTACACCTGTCCTGTGCATAGTTATGTTGAATTTGTGAAACCACCAACACCAAAAACGCTGTCACTGTAGAGATGAAGAAAACATAAAAGGGTCTTAGATTTTTTTAAATTTTAAGTTTTTTCAGCAAATAACTCCATCAAACAACATGTCATTATCAAATTAGGAATTCAGAAAGGGAGGATACATTGTAAGGATAAATTACTACATTTTACAAGAAGACAAAAGTACTCACATAGTTTCTTGCAAAGAGCTGTGAGCTCCATGGTGTCTCGCTAGTGACTGTATTAAAATTAGACTGAAATATAACAAAAAAATGTAGGTTAGACCCGCCTCCTACTGTGTGACTGATGGATACCACTAATGCAAAAATAAACTTCGGCTCAGGCTGTGTCACAAAGGGACCCTGTTTTATTATCTTCGCCTAAAACTTTGTTATTTGGGTCACAGATTTTGAGCCTTATTTCAGTCGATAAAGGGCAGATATGTATGATATTCCAACAACTTTGTGTTTAAAATGGTATGAGAGTGTTAGGTATGAGCTTTTAAAAACTGGCTGCCGGCATAATGGAAAGTAGGACTATTACTATATTATTAGTCCTGTTAGTCTTAGTATTTTTGCAGCTAGACCTCTAGTGGTCTCGTAACATGTAAGCTGGTGGCACCTTTACATGATGCAATTCCAAACAAATCTGACTAAGCTATGTAACATGTAGTTAATTTTAGAATGGTGTATTATAACTAAACCTTGATCTTGTCCTCATTTAACCAAGACTTTTTTTATATACATTTTTTAAATGTTGTGTTACTGTAACAATTAGGAGGTAAAGAGTATTCTTATATTTAAGTGGAAATCCTCAGTTGAGTCCACTATTAAATAAAGCAACTGTATACTAAAACCTGCGACAACGTATGATGTCAACACAGTCTACTGGGAAGACAAATGTAAAAACAGATTAATTTTGAGCAAGAGAGAGACACTTATAACATGCAGCCAAAATTGATAGCCCCTGCCCTTTAAAATCACATTTTATCCTAGTGGCCTTTTCGTGGTTCCCATTGGCGTATGGGATTCCTGAGTAATTTTTAGCTATCCTCAGCGTTTGCTATTTTACATTCTGTTAATGTGGTCCACTCAGTCCTGACTACCTTAACTCTATTTGTTAACTGTTTGTTAATCTGACTACAGTTCTCCAGTCCAAATGACACTATCCAAGTGTCCAAGTAACACCTCATTCTGAATAAAGAAGAAACAATCTGATGTTGATTTCATAATGTATGAATTCATGTACTTAGTTCTCAATAAAAGGTTTACCTTCCATGTAGTTGAGCCGACTAGCAAAACTGCCATCAACCAATCGGACTGACAGAACACTTTTGGTGAGAAAATGTAAAAAAAATTCAGGTGATTAATTTATTAAAAGTGGTCTGTCATTCTATCTCTAAATCTCATTTTCTTTGAAAGACACATTCTTATTGGGAAAAATGCATTTGTATTAATATGCTAGATACTTATAATTGATTTTTTTTATCTAAATAAACTTATTTTCTATAGAAGGTTTTTAAATGTCTTCTCTATTACAAAAACATATATGGTTACAGCAACTGAATATTTTATTTATCTTTGAAGGTAGGAAACATCAGGCTGGGCACGGCCAAAACAACAAACAAAAAATTCAAGTATGGAAACCAAACCAACTTTCCTTTTGTGAAAATCCAAAAAAAAATACAGGCCTCTCATTTGTCTCCCTAACCTAAACAGGAGAATAGGTTTTAAAAGCCTTAGGCTTCCTACCAAAACAGCTACCAGATCAATCAACAAAAGAGTCTATTTACAATATTTACAATATTTAGAAAAATAACTAATCTAGTTCTTCTAGATACAGGAACTTCATCACACACAGTACATAACTCTGCACGAAGTAGGCGGAGCTACACTGGTCCTAATTTACAGGGAGTTTCATTCAACCGATGGCCAGCCTCCACCTGGAACTTTCATAAGGAAAAAAAGAAGAGAGAGAGAGAAAATTAACAATGCCACCATCAGGAGTGAAAACAATAAACAAAATTATGACCTGGGTCTTAACACCCCCGATTTAAAATCAAGCATTTCTATCTCTGACGAAATGCTCAACCTAAATTCCTACATGGCATAGCGCATCTGACACAATATTATCAGCCCTTCTACGATCATATGATGATAAATATCAAGGTTAAAATCTTGCAGCAATATGGACCAATGCATGAGGCCCTGATTGTTATTGCGCATGGGAGACAGGAAATGTTGCAGTGCTAAAAGTAATGCTAAGGTTTCCTTTTCATTTGTGCTGCAATTCTTTTGATGTGTATTGAATTTCTTTGAAAAGCAGCACACTGGGTGAGCAACCTCCTGGAGAAGTGCAGCACCTGCACCATAAGAACTTGCATCCACCTCTAGCTTGAAAGCACAAGCAAAATCAGCAGCAGCCACCACTGGAGCACTGCATAGCTGAGCTTTGGCTGAGTCAAATGACTCCTGACATCCAGAAGTCCACACAAAAGTGTCGGCAGGACTTGACAAATCAGCTAAAGGAACAACCAACAAAGCCCAACTTGCAGAAAGCAGGATAGTAGCCACACATACCCAGAAACCGAAGGCCAGGGTTCAAGCCATTTTGGATTTTCCTGTACCAAATGGCACACTTGCTCTTGACCTACTTGTTTTCCTAGACAGTTGACCACAGCTTTGCCAGACTCACATTTTACACGATTTAAAGTCAAACATGCACTCTCTAACCTGGTGAAGAATTCCTGCAAAGTGTCCATGTGCTCTGACCACGTTGATGAATAAACTACAATATTATCTGAGTATACTTTGCAGTTGCTGACACCAGAGAGTACTCTATTCATCAGCCTTAGGACATTGGCTGCAGCATTTCATAACCCATATGGCGTTACAGAATACTGTAAGAAGTGGTCCGGTGTCACAAAAGCAGAAAAAATAAACATTGCCACCATCAGGTGTGGAGGAGCGAAATCAATACACAAAATCGTGACCTGGGTCATAATACAGCATAGAAGATATTTTATTATTACTCTTTTATTCAAGTAGAATAACTGTATTCTTGTGCTAACAATGACAAGCTTATATTATCTTGTCTTATCGTAATATCATGTGAATTGTATATCAGTGATTGCATCACGTCTCAGTAATTATATTGCTTCAAAATTGACACACTGTGCTTAAATTTTCTTTTATGAACTAAAGCAAACACTTTAGACAGACTAAATGAAAATACACACTCAGTGGTTAGCGCTAACCTTATAGTGTCTTCTTATAAACTGCATCAGTTCTTGTAAACAGTGTTTTCAGTTGTGTGAACAGGAAGACTAAACCACTAAATCTTCAAAACAGACCCCGATGACTCTGTAGCTTTCACATGAAGGCAGTTATGGACAGTAAATTAAAACCATGTATGTTTATGCAAAAATATATTTAACAGACAAACAACTGAGAAATAATGATAAAGAAGTTTTGTTTTCCACATCCCTATTCAATTTCAAATCTTAGCGTCCTGTTGCTCTTGTACAGTTCTATGCGTTCCAGGAGTTATAGGCTTTATTGTAGTAAATCCAGCCAGTGCACAGGTTGGTACCTTCATGTACGTCATGATTCAGTAGTTAGAACCGTTCTTACCAGCTATAGCATGAAGTAATTGTTTTCTGAATGACATTATCCATGTCTTGCATTGTTGTGGAAGAGTCTTGGCCCACCTTTCTTTGCAACATTGCTTCACTTCATTCAGGTTTGTGAGAATTTCTTTATGCATAGCTTATCTAAATGATCCAGCTAATCCAAACTAGAGTGCGTTTTTGTGTCATTATCAACTACCATGGCAGTTTAGGGTTTTTGAAGTGATGTATTCAGCATCCACCACACACTTAACATTTTATCAAATGTTCAGTAATATATATATATATATATATATATATATATATATATATATATGGGAGACCACTGACATCAAGACAAGACTCCTTACTATGCATGGAGGGTTCACTTTAAGTCCAGCACCCTGAGACTTTATGCTAAGCGGAAGGAAGGAGGCTACAGAGTAGTGAGTGTCAAAACCTCTATCCAGGATGAAACGACCAAGATCCATGAGTACATAAAGAAAACAGCCACAACTGGTGCACTTAGTGAATACCTCAGGCAACAAAAACCCAAGAAGGGGAGCACGAAGAGATCATTGAAGGGAGTGGCGGTTTTTGATATGGGCGACATGGACTGTTTCCCAGGGCGGCATCGTGGTGGGGGTGGCATCATGGTCATTGGCAAAAAAAAAAGTTGCTCGCACACACCCATGCTGCCCCAACATCATGCCAGAGCATTTTTGTGATTGCATGGGCGCCGATTGGTTTTCTATTGCCCATTTCCGGGGGTTAAGAGCACCTTCCTTTTGCAAGGTGCATCTGCTCCTTCCCTCACAGGGAGGAGAGGGATGGGGCAACACAGGGCGGGACACACTAGATGACGCAGACTGGGACATGTTTAAGCGCAGCTCTGATGACTTACACATGTTTACTGAAGCGGTTGTGGGATTTATCAGGAAACTGGCGGATGACACAGTGGAAAGACCTATCATCCGAATGTTTCACAACCAGAAGCCATGGGTGGATAAAAACATCCGCGATGCTCTTAGATCGCGCACCACTGCCTACAAAGAAGGGCTCATCTCCAGTAATATGGTCCAATACATTGTGCGTTTCTTTTTACTGTAAATTTCTATGTTAAAATCTGTAAATTTTGTAGTAATGAGTAAATCTGTAAATCTTATTGCCAGTTCTTACTGTCATTTAATCGTCGGGCATTGCACAGCAATAAGCATTTTACTTGGCTTTTATCTGGCTGAATAAACTTATACTATGATGAGGTATCTGTCGGAGTAGTTATTTTGTGTCATAATTTAATCAAAATTACACATGACGGTCTACTAATCGGTCTTCAACCAAGATTATATTTGTCATTTTTATAAATATGATCACTAAAATGTTTTTAATATGTCATAAATGACATTATGGTTAATTTATATTTTATTTAATTATCTATTATAAAAGATTGTCCATATTTACTTTGACACATATTAAGTAGCTTAAATCTACCAAAAGTATATTCTTTATATTGAACTACTGCTATGATGACTCCGACTCTCCATCTTTCAGATTTGTAGATTTGTGTCAGTCTTACTGACACTGAGATGAGTCATAAACACAATAGTAATGTTATCCTTTATTAGTTCTTTCTCCTTTCTCATACAGTTATGTGAACAAAGAAACTCATCCTTTTCTGCCCTCTGCTGTCACTCAGCTTGCGATACAGCTACACGGGCCAAACATGTCCTTCCTCATAATTGCCATAATTGTAAAAAAAAAAAGACTGTAAAAATATCACCTGGTCTGATTGATCTCGTGGTCAAATTTTTGCATGCAGCAAACAGCATGAAGCATGGATCCATCCTGTCTTGTCGGAATTATTTTCTTTGCCTTTTAGCTTCAAGTGAGTTCTGTCTAAGCGCCACAGCCAACCTGAGAACTTATACCCTCTATGTCTATCCCCCATCTTCTGGTGGATGCCTTCAATATGATAACATGCCATGTTATCATCCTGGTCCGGGGCACGGTGCAGGTGAGATGGACTGACATGCAAGGCATCTACAATCACACCTCTCCAGCTTAAAACCTGTGCTCTGCTTGTGTTGTTGTTCGTGGTGATGTGTAGGGCTGGCAGCGGGAGAACTGCAGCCGTTGAATGTAGTGTTACAGCAATCGTTTAATTATTGTAAGAATAAATGATGCTGCATAGCATGAACAAACAAAACCAACTGGTGTAAAATTTAATTAATTAAAATATAATCGCTGACACGGGAGCGGCGAGTCCGGCAACCTGGCCGTTTCGTCTTTGAAAGCATTGCAAACGAGCAGAACTTAAAGTAAAGAATCGATCTCACCAGGCTAGTATCGATCCGATACTGATGCCGACTTGGCATCGATACAATCGATATTTGGGTCGATCCGCCCACCACTACAATCGCTTCCACTTTGGTATAAGCACCCATTCTTTCTAAAATGTTTGTAGAAACAGTCTGCATGCCTAGGTCCTTGGAACTGATTGGAACACCTGAATTCAATGACAGGTGAATAGTTTTGGCCGTATAGTCCCTCTGTCACACTGCATCTCTGCTTCGGTTCAAATGGAGATTTACAGGTAATTTTAGCTATAGCCACAGCAGCAGTAGCGCTTAAAACAAAAAGCATTGCAGTATAACTTCTTAGTCTATAATAACCCGCTGCCTTTAAAATAAGCCCTGTTGGTGTTAAGCTGAAGCTCATATGGGAAAACAATTGTCTGAAATGCTCTCAATAGATATTCTATTTTTTGTAACAAAAAAGAAAAAAAGTTAATAACTTCTTCCTTTTCAAAGATACGGTTTTGTGATTTAACATTTAGATTGAAAGTCTGCTTGCCTGTATTTGAAAACAATTATTAAAACCAACATTTAAATATGTATTTCTATTATGTTTAATTAACAAAGATTTATGTAATCTAAATACATAACTGGGTCACATGGTCATGTCTGAAATAATAATAAGACTTAGATTTACAATCAGTAGCACTGCAACACAGCCAAAAGAAACAGTATAAGGTGGACATTGTAATGCATCCAAAAAACAATAAAACTTGAAAAAATTCAAGTTTTCAAAAAGCTTCAGATTTATGTCTTAACTTTTTCTGTATTCAGATGCATTTTTCTGCTGTCAATGACCTGGAAAACAAACAAAAATGTGATGTTGTTTGTCGGTTTACAAACTGACAAATAGGAGAAGAACATGACAAACTATATGTATCAGCTACATACACTTTAATACTAAAGCAGTATGTAGACAGATACACTGTAATTACTAAGCACACAGACACAGAATATCACCTGTATCACAACAAAACAACGAATCAGCTTACTTAAACATGGCTATTATAGTTTCTGTGGTTATGTGCTTTCAGTTTCCTTTTAATGTAGAATGAAGTTCCTGCCACACAATGTTTCTCACTCATCTCAAAATGATCTGTACTAAAATTGCAATATAAGTAGTTCACCACAGTGAGTGCATTTAAAAATGCCAGCATGTCTATTCTTGTATAAGTAACACTCATGTTTGAACAGAGATATAACATCGTCGGTTCACTTTATTACCCTCAGGACATCTTAAAAAATAGATGCGATAGATGTGAAATACGTAATAGTGAGTCCAGTGACTGGAATTATTAATGAAAAAATATATTATCCATCCATATAACATATTTCACATATTTTGTGCTTCTGTCAGCGAACGACACAAAATAACTTAATGCAAATAAGTTACTCCTTTGGTTTGACTGTGACAGCAGCATATGTAACACTGTCTGAATCAGCTACGTTTGCTCTCTGATGTTCTGTAACAATATAAAAATACATTTCACCTCTTAATTAAACACAAGAAGCAATAAATCCTTTGATTAATGGTAAGATGGAGCTAAGACATTATTATTATGGATATTAAAGGCTTTATACACACACAGTGGTGTAAAAACCTGTTTGTCCCTTTCCTGATTTCCTCTTTTTGTCAGACAGCATCTCATCAGAATCAGGTCAGGACTTGTACTAGGCCACTCCAGAGTCTCCATTTTGTTTTTCTTGAGCCATTCAGAGAGGACTTACTCATTTATTTTGGATCATTATCCTGCTGCAGAATCTTCAAGTGGGCTTAAGCTTGAGGTCATGAACAGCTAGATGTACATTCTCCTTCAGGATGTTTTGGTAGACACCAGAATTAATTAACTAAATTTATCACAGCAAGTCTTCCAGGTCCTAAGACAGCAAAACAGCCCCAGGCCATCACACAGCCACCACCATATTTTACTGCTGTTATTATGTGCCTTTTCTGAAATATTGTGTTACTTTTATACCAGGCGTAATGGGACACACACTTTCTAAAAAGTTCAACTTTTGTCTTGCCAGTCCAAAGAGTATTTTCCAGAGTCCAAAAGTTCTGGCAAAATTGAGAGAAGACTTTAAGTTTCTTTTGCTCAGCAGTGCTTTTCATCTTGGACATTTTTGGCCAGTCTTATTTCTTATGGTGGAGTCATGAACAGTGACTGTAACTGAGGCAAGTGAGGCCTGCACGTTTTTGCCATTATAATGGCTCTCATTGTGGTTTGGTGGAGTCCCACAGATTTAGATGTGGCTTAAGCTTTTGCAGTCTGATTTATGCCAGTTACTTTTTTTCTCATTTCTTTCAGAATTTTCTTGGATACATGATGGCATGGCATGAACAGGTGTGGCAGTAATTAGGCCTGTGTGTGGTTCACTTTTTCACACAGGGGGCATGTAGGTTTGAATCCCCCGCTTAATATTAAACACCTTCATTTAGAAACTGCATTTTGTGTTTAATTACATTTTCTTTGTCTAATATTTACATTTGTTTGATGATCTGAAACATTTAAGTGTGACAAACATTGTGACAAACAGGAATTCAGGATGGGGGCCAAAACTTTTTCACACCACTGTACATTATGCTACGTACATTATACTCTAATACCTACATTCATTACAATAGTATACTTATTGCTATTTTCAACCACACTATGCTATAAAACAAGATATTATGTAATAAGTGCCTGTTTTCTTGTTGTTTTTTTCTGCCATCATCACATTTATCCATGATTAGATCAGGTACCCTGACATCTTCATACACTGAAACAAATAAACATAAGACACCAATGTATACACATGGTCCAAATTCACAAACACAAACTCAGGGAGAAAAACAAAGCACCAGGGTAACGGCACAGGAAATAAACCTAGAACTGGAAACCCTGACAATGAAACCTACATACTAATAAAGATAACCATGAAGCAATTAAACATCAGATCACCTAATAATAATAAACATAATGCCAAACACAAAACGCTGGGTCAACGACCCAGCACCATGACAAAACCATTTTGAGCTCCTCTTTGGTTTACACATGATCTGAACTGATCTGATGCCATATGCAATCAAGGTAAGCCATCCCTGTGTTAGTAATGCCCAGTGTTTATCTGATAAACATAAAGGGATGTGCAGCAATGCATGTTAGAAACCGGTCCAACCGGAGTGTCTGTTTTGCAGTAACTGGTTGATACTTGTCTCAGTTTTTGTTTCCTGCTCGGCTCCAGTGACTCATTTCACTTTGACAGCGACACTTTGGATCAGTTTGGATCACTGTGTCTGAGTCTAGGGTCTTTATCTGTGGTAAGTCTTTATGTTTATTTGTTTGTTTGGTTTCTTTTTTGTTTTATTTGTTTTTCTTTTGATTTTGAGTCAGAGAACAAGTAGGAATCTGGTCTGCCACAGATCTGGTTTGCCACCTCTGGCAAACCAGATCTGTGTCATTCTTTGCGGTATGTGGGCCATGTGTAAGCACATTGTGTGGGCCAGATCTGTGCCATATTAATTTTGCTATGTGGGAGACTGCTGCTGATTCGTGCAACATAAAAACAACAAATTAGTTGAAAAAGTTTTTATATGAAAATGTCTTCAGCTGCTTTTTAAAAGAATCAATGGAGTCTGTACAGCAGACATTGGGGGTGATTAAATTCTTGGACATGTCAAAGAACAGAAACAAAATTGATTTGATTGGATTTTTTTTTTTTTTTTGTATAGTTTCTCTCGACACAAAAATGCCCCATTCATTTCCATTGAAACCACATTTTTAAATATCTCTTTAAATACTCTTGTAGTGTAAAACCATGCATTTTGTAATGTCAGCATTTTTTAAAAGAAAAGTAGTGATATTTTACATTTTTTCTGTTTTCCATCAGATTCAACCATTTTGCCATTGTAGGCTAATGCATGAAATTCTTGCCTTTTTGCCACTTATATTCTGGAGCCGTGTGATCACCAGGGCGTGATTTATATGGATATGTGTGTGTGAAACTATTTTTAGATCAACATCTGATTCATCAATGAGCACATTTATTAT
Source organism: Neolamprologus multifasciatus (assembly GCF_963576455.1). NCBI lineage: Eukaryota > Metazoa > Chordata > Actinopteri > Cichliformes > Cichlidae > Neolamprologus > Neolamprologus multifasciatus. The sequence continues at coordinate 38,145,933 of NC_140441.1, read as the reverse complement.
GCAAACTGCACCAACACAGAAAACTTCATCAAAAGATAAACACAACAGAACATATGAAATATGTATACATTTGAATCTGAAACATCCAGGCTTTGAATATGTGATGTACAGTGGGGCAAAAAAGTATTTAGTCAGCCACCGATTGTGCAAGTTCCCCCACTTAAAATGATGACAGAGGTCAGTAATTTGCACCAGAGGTACACTTCAACTGTGAGAGACAGAATGTGAAAAAAAAAATCCATGAATTCACATGGTAGGATTTGTAAAGAATTTATTCGTAAATCAGGGTGGAAAATAAGTATTTGGTCACCTCAAACAAGGAAAATCCCTGGCTCTCACAGACCTGTAACGTCTTCTGTAAGAAGCTTTTCTGTCCCCCACTCGTTACCTGTATGAATGGCACCTGTTTGACCTCATCATCTGTATAAAAGACACCTGTCCACAGCCTCAACCAGTCAGACTCCAAACTCCGCCATGGCCAAGACCAAAGAGCTTTCGAAGGACACCAGGAAAAGAATTGTAGACCTGCACCAGACTGGGAAGAGTGAATCTACAATAGGCAAGCAGCTTGGTGTGAAAAAATCAACTGTGGGAGCAATCATCAGAAAATGGAAGACATACAAGACCACTGATAATCTCCCTCGATCTGGGGCTCCATGCAAGATCTCATCCCGTGGGGTCAAAATGATCATGAGAACGGTGAGCAAAGATCCCAGAACCACACGGGGGGACCTGGTGAATGACCTGCAGAGAGCTGGGACCAAAGTAACAAAGGTCACCATCAGTAACACACTACAACGGCAGGGAATCAAATCCAGCAGTGCCAGACGTGTTCCGCTGCTGAAGCCAGTGCATGTCCAGGCCCGTCTGAAGTTTGCCAGAGAGCACATGGATGATACAGCAGAGGATTGGGAGAATGTCATGTGGTCAGATGAAACCAAAGTAGAACTTTTTGGTATAAACTCAACTCGTCGTGTTTGGAGGAAGAAGAATACTGAGTTGCATCCCAAGAACACCATACCTACTGTGAAGCATGGGGGTGGAAACATCATGCTATGGGGCTGTTTTTCTGCCAAGGGGACAGGACGACTGATCCGTGTTAAGGACAGAATGAATGGGGCCAAGTATCGTGAGATTTTGAGCCAAAACCTCCTTCCATCAGTGAGAACTTTGAAGATGAAACGAGGCTGGGTCTTCCAACATGACAATGATCCAAAACACACCGCCCGGGCAACAAAGGAGTGGCTCCGTAAGAAGCATTTGAAAGTCCTGGAGTGGCCTAGCCAGTCTCCAGACCTCAACCCCATAGAAAATCTGTGGTGGGAGTTGAAAGTCCATGTTGCTCGGTGACAGCCCCAAAACATCACTGCTCTTGAGAAGATCTGCATGGAGGAATGGGCCAAAATACCAGCTACTGTGTGTGCAAACCTGGTAAAGACCTATAGTAAACGTTTGACCTCTGTTATTGCCAACAAAGGTTATGTTACAAAGTATTGAGTTGTATTTTTGTTATTGACCAAATACTTATTTTCCACCCTGATTTATGAATAAATTCTTTACAAATCCTACCATGTGAATTCATGGATTTTTTTTTTTCACATTCTGTCTCTCACAGTTGAAGTGTACCTCTGGTGCAAATTACTGACCTCTGTCATCATTTTAAGTGGGGGAACTTGCACAATCGGTGGCTGACTAAATACTTTTTTGCCCCACTGTATGTCCGTGTTTGGGAGAAAGAGATAAATGGATCTCTTCATGCGTAAGCAGAGTATCTTTATCATCCATCAGTTACAGTTAGTGACAGCTAGATATGATTCATTTTTTGGTGATCTTCTACAATTACTTAAAAATCTATCTTAACTGCCTCTCTCCTTGCTGTTTCCTGTTGTTCTTAATATGAGGCCTATAATAGTCTATGACACATCCTGAGTAAATCCTGTTCTGCACAATTTTCAGTCTTGCTAAACAATCTAATAACCTATGACACAGTTTATAACTCAAAGGTGGCCTTTAATATACTGACCTGTTATTAAATGCATAAAACAAAATACACGGCAAATAAGCGCTAGAAAATATATTTTCCCAATAGTGTGTGTGTGTGTGTTGGTGGGGGTTGGGGGAATTGGGCGTGTATGAGAGAGCATGTATGTAAATCTGTAAATATGCACTGATCATTTAATGGGGTGAAAAAGATCATCTTAGCGGGATGTGTTTGATGTATGTTTGAAGAGGTGCTTAAGCAAAAACATGGCCTCTTATTCAAAAAGAAAAATTGTTATTAGTGTGTATATGTACCTGGCTTGTCCACTGAATGAGGCAAAACCAGACAGCACGTGTAGAAAGAAATATTCCAGTGTTTCTCTTTAAAAACCACACACCAGTATTTAAAATTGCCAGTTATGCCGTGAGAGAGCTGAAGCTCTTTCACTCAGAAGAGAGAAACATTTTAAAGACCCAATGCAAATATACCATGTAACAATTTTTTACACCCTTATCATTTCATTTGATGAAATGGGTCATCCAATTACTGAAGTGCTGCTCTTAAATACACACACCAAGAAAACCGTATGCACTATACACAGTGAGTCATATTTGACACCTTTTACGGACATAATGTCCTTGTTCACAACTCCTAAACAAGGAATTCACAGCATGTAGGATGTTGAAGCACATTCATCATGTTAAAACACAGCTTTGACTTAAATGAACAAATGAATCAAATTGAAAGTTTAACAAAATTCCAACCCGTCCTCACTTTATGAAAAGAACTGGCCTTTGATATCAGGAACTATAAGGTCAACATGCATCATTATTTAACAGAGGGTTGGGTTGAGAGTGCACATAGTTTTATTACAACCTACTTTCTTTGAGCTATGGTGACAGTTTTGAGCAGTTCGACAGGTATGTAGACTTTTACCATAGAAAGCTAAACTGTAATCTTTTCCTTCTGTATTTATTTAGATTACTTAGCCTCAGTTTTCTAGTAGGTGCTTATAATACATAAAATCACATTGATCCCATTAGCATTAACAGTTAACAGAGGCACAAAGAGTGCTGTAAGCATCAAGAAGTGAAAGTAACATAAATATTATTTCTGGATACTTGTACATTCATAAATATTTAAAATGTGTACTTTTAATTACATGCTGTTATTAGTTATCACGGAGTCGTGGCTTCATCCGCTGATTCCCGACGCTGCAGTTGAGTTAGCAGGCCGCACGCTACACCGGCATGACAGAAACAGCAACTCAGGTAAAAGCAGAGGAGGGGGGCTATGTGTTTACGTGCATAACGAATGGTGTTGTAACAGCAGGATCATTCACACACACTGTTCTCCTGATTTGGAGGTTCTAGCAGTCTTATATCCCGAGGGAGTTTACAGTAGTTATTGTGATAGCTGTTTATATACCACCGGATGCTAACGTGGGCATGGCTCTCAGCCTCTTGCTCAACACCATAAATAAACAACAGCTTGCCCACCCCAATGGGGTTTTTATTGTCGCCGGCGACTTCAACAAAGCGTGCCTAAAGACTGTGCTTCCCAAATTTGTCCAGTTTGTGGACTTTGCTACGAGAGGAGAAAACACTTTGGACCATGTCTATTCAAACATCAGGCATGCCTTCAGAGCGACACCCCTCCCCCATCTGGCTGGATCTGACCACCTCTGCATGTCTCTCACCCCCACCTACACCCCCCTGCTGAGAAAAACAAAGCCCCAGACAAAGATAATAAAAACCTGGCCTGAAGGAGCCCTCTCTCAACTGCAGGACTGCTTCTCAACAACTGTATGGGATTTATTCTCCAGCCTCAACCTCCAGGAGTACACGGACACTGTAATCTCGTACATCAGGAACTGTGTTGACAATGTCACCGTCAACAAAAGGGTCAGGGTGTTTCCAAATCAAAAACCCTGGATGAATAGCGAAGTGCAATCCCTCCTAAAAAACCGTAACACCGCCTTCAAGTCAGGGGACAGGGCTGCGTATAGGGCGGCCAGGGAAGACCTGAGTAGAGGCATCAAGAAAGCCAAGGCTGCCTATAGGAGGAGGATTGAAGATCACTTTGCTGTCGACAACGACCCCAGAAAAATGTGGCAGGGGATCAATCACATTGCCAACTACAGAAGAAATAACCAGGCGATATCTAGGACTGATGCCTCGCTGGCTGAGGATCTAAACCGTTTCTTCGCCCGCTTTGAGACGACCAGGCCCTCAGCTGTTACACCACTTCCACCCGCCTCTAGCACCGCCACACTAACATTTGGAGAGCATCAAGTGAGGCGTGTTCTAAGGTCAGTGAATCCCAGGAAGGCGGCAGGTCCTGATGGAATACATGGAAAGGTTCTCAGAGCATGTGCTGACGAACTGACCGGAGTCTTCACTAAAATCTTCAACCTTTCCTTGTCATTAAACACCGTCCCACCCTGCCTCAAAACCTCAACCATCATCCCCATCGCTAAGAAGTCGGCTGTGGACAGCCCAAATGACTACAGGCCTGTTGCACTTACGCCTGTAGTGATGAAGTGCTTTGAGAGACTGGTCTGTCAGCACATCGGGGCCGGTCTGCCTTCCACTCTGGACCCCCACCAATTTGCCTACAGGACAAATCGATCCACCGAGGACGCCATCACCATAGCGCTCCACACTGCGCTGAGTCACCTGGAGCACCGAGGAAACTATGTGAGAATGCTCTTCCTGGACTTCAGCTCAGCATTCAATCACATCATCCCGGAGATCCTGGTCCAGAAACTGTCTAACCTGGGACTCTCCACCTCCATCTGTCTCTGGATCAAGGACTTCCTGACAAATAGACCACAGTCTGTCAGACTCGGCCCCCACCTGTCCAGCACCATCACACTCAGTACCGGGTCTCCACAAGGATGTGTTCTGAGTCCCCTCTTGTTTACGCTCTACACATCCGACTGCTCCCCTACCCATCTCTCAAACACCATCATAAAGTTCGCGGATGACACCACAGTGGTTGGACTCATCTCAAGGGGGGATGAGTCGGACTACAGAGATGAGGTTAACAGATTGACTGAGTGGTGTTCAGCTAACAACCTCCAACTGAACACCACGAAAACTAAAGAACTTATTTTGGACTTCAGGAAGGGCAGAGCAGACCCGGCCCCACTCTACATTCACGGGAACTGTGTGGAGAGGGTACACTCCATGAGGTTTCTGGGCGTGCAGATCTCTGTTGATCTCTCCTGGACTGCAAATACCACGGTGGTGGTAAAAAAGGCCCAGCAGCGTCTCCATTTTTTGAGAGTGCTCAGGAGGAACAACCTGGAGGAGAGGCTGCTGGTGACATTCTATAGAGCCACCATAGAGAGCATCCTAACGTACGGCATAACAACATGGTATGCAGGGTGCTCAGTTGCAGACAGGAAAGGTCTGCAGAGGGTCATCAACACAGCCCAGAAGATCACTGGCTGCCCTCTGCCCAGCCTGGAGGCCATTGCGAACTCCCGATACCTCAGCAGAGCTGGCAATATCATTAAGGACTACTCTCACCCCAGTAATCAACTGTCTGAACTATTACCGTCAGGCCGACGGTACAGGTCACATAAAACCAGGACAAACAGATTCAGGGACAGCTTCTTTCCCAGAGCTATCACCATAGTAAATAAGCACAAAACAATTAAACCTGCTTAACTATACTTGCCATTGTCACTATACTATGCTGCTATTCATACTATCATTATATTATGCTACTATCCTGTATATATTGTACTTATTTATTGTCTGAGTACTACAGTTGTTTTACTGTACTTTTTATATTTTACATTTATATTTATTTTGCATTTTGCACCAAGGGAGTGGCACTCCAATTTTGTTGTACTTTGTACAATGACAATAAAGGCTATTCTATTCTATTCTATTCTATTCTATTCTATTCTAGTTGCTACTTTGAGAGTTTACAATTTGAAATAAAATCTATCAGCTATTCTATTCTATCAGCATTTTATAGACAGTAAGATTATTAATTGCAAACAGGACAAAAGAAACCATGACCTATGCATTGACACAGCTTATTGGTTGAGGAGGACCTCATGGATATAATGAACTCAATGTTACTTGTGTCTCTTGTCTCTCTACTTTCATCGCTCTATTATTTTGATTTATTTATAAGCAGTTACTGGTAAGAGTAGATGTTGGAATCAGACAATGAAAATGGGACAGAAAAAAATCACCAATGTTTTATCACTGATTATCAACAAAAACTTACTTTTGTGCTAAATTTCACAGACTTAGATGTAGAACTTTTGTTGTCATTGTATAGTTGCTTGCACCATTAAAATATGTAACAAGACCACAAGGTGTGAAAATAAAAGACAATATACAAAAGAGTCAAAGGAGCTTGCAAAGAAAAGTGTCTGGACTTCTTTACGTTGCTTGAAGACATTTCACCTCTCATCCGGGAAGCTTCTTCAGTTCTAAGGTCAAATGGTGGGGAGTCCCAGATTTAAACCTAGTGGGAGTATCCCCCCACGGAGGGACAAAAGGACCCCCTGATGATCCTCTAATCGCCTGAGCCAAGGTGTGAAACTGGGTGTGGGTCCCAATCAGCCAGAGTTTCGGGTGAGTTCATTGTGAAACCTGGCCCCACCTTATCATGCGAATTCCTGAGGTCAGATGGTCCAGGATGTGAGTGGGCGTTAAGGCGTCTGGGAAGGGATCTCAAAACTGGATTATAGATGGCAGAGAGTTGGTGTCGTAAAAGATGATCGCTCACAGTGGACATAGATGGCTTCTTTCACTCCTCTTTCAAACCATCTGTCCTCTCTGTCCAAAATGTGAACGTTGGCATCCTCGAAAGAGTGTCCTTTATCCTTAAGATGCAGATGGACAGCTGAGTCTTGTCCTGTGGGGGTGGCTCTTCTGTGTTGTGCCATGCGCTTGTGAAGTGGCTGTTTGGTCTCTCCAGTGTAGAGGTCTGGGCATTCCTCGCTGCACTGTACAGCATACACCCAGTAGCGGTTTTAGATACGGGCGACACGGGCGGTTGCCCGGGGCGGCATCGTGGTGGGGGGCGGCATCATCGGCAAAAAAAAAAAAAAAAAAAAAAGAATTGCTGGTACTCATGCTGCCCCGACGTCATGCCAGCGCATACTGGGGATGGCATAGGCACTGAACGGTTTTCTATCGCCCATTTGCTGGGAGTAAGGGCGCCCTCCGTTTGTGAGGTGCGCCTGCTGCTTGCGGCACAGGGAGGAAAGGGCGGGGTGGTGGGGGCTTCACTGACCAGCTGGAGCAGCGTCTAATAACCAACTCGCAAAATAAAACAAAATAATAACAAACCAACAAACACGAAAACAGGAGACATTATGATACAGACTTATAATTTGCACCAATGTTTTTCCTCGGTGCGCCTGCTCGCTGCTGAAGTCAAAGTAAACTTTATTGTCATCTCCGCTACATATAGTCCAGTATATACAGAGACGAGATGATGAGGCTCCAGTTACAGCAGTGCAAGTAAACAAACAATAAATATAAGAAGCGTAAGAAAATAAATATACACTTTAGGACTCGGGGTAAAGGGATCAATAACAATTTAAAATTTATATTTTATATTTTGATGATTTAAAGTCTCACACACAACCCGGTGAAAGTGGAGGGAGACCTGCTGCTTCCAAATAGAGCACATTTCATTCATAATGTTGTAAATTCAAGCCCATTATGTATTCATGATTTGAATCCTGGGTTCAAAGCCATCAGGTCTTCAGTTTAGAAAAAAGAGAAAAGAAGAGGAGGAGAAACGAGCAAAAGATACAGGTAAGCAGATGTGTGATTGGATAATGGCAGGTCATCCTGAAACAATCAGAATCAGAATACTTTATGATCCCTAAGGAAATTATGTGCGTTACAGTTGCTCCAAGAAGAAATGGTAAAAATAGTAACAGTAACAGACTAAACTCCAAACAATACATTAAGTTACAGATTTTAATATGAATTAGTCATTGTCAATTGTTGATTTGTCCTGTTCTCATTGTATGACGTATTATGATGGCTGTTTGGTAGCCGTTTGCATACAATGCATACTCTCTCTGTCTTCATATCTGTGTGTGTGTGTGTTTCTCTGGTGAAATTCAGTATGGTTCCGACAAAAGTTCTATGTTAATGTACAATCCTCTGTGTGTGTGTGTGTGTGGTGGTGGTGATGGTGGTGTGTGTGTGTGGGGGGGAGGGAGTCTTTGCCCAGGGCGCCAAACAGGCTAGGACCGCCACTGCATACACCACATTGTTAAGTCTGTGTTTTGGCGTTTTGTCTTTCGGGTGAACCAGTTTTTGTCTGAGCGTGTTGCTGGGTCTGAAATGCACCGGGATGTCATGCTTGGAGAAAACTCTCCTGAGTTTTTCTGATACACCGGCTACATAGGGGATGACAATGTTGTTGCGTCTGTCCTTCTTATCCTCCCTCGCTGGTGTCTGATCTTTTCTGTGCCTCTTTGCTGACTTTAAGAACGCCCATTTAGGATAGCCGCACGTTTTGAGTGCTTCCTTTACATGTGTGTGTTCCTTCTTTTCTCCTTCAGGCTTAGAGGGAACATGTTCTGCCCGGTGGTGTAGGGTCCTAATTACTCCAAGTTTGTGTTCCAGAGGGTGATGGGAGTCAAAGAGGAGGTACTGGTCCGTGTGTGTGGGCTTCCGGTAAACTTCGATGTTGAGGTTGCCATTCTCTTCAATGTGCACAGCGCAGTCCAGGAAAGGCAAACAGTCGTCCTTTGTGTCTTCCCTGGTGAACTTGATGTTTTTATCCACAGTGTTAATGTGCGCAGTGAAGGATTCCACTTCTTGTGTCTTGATTTTGACCCAGGTGTCGTCTACATATCTGTACCAGTGGCTGGGTACTCTTCCTTTGAAAGAGCCAAGAGCCTTCCTTTCCACTTCCTCCATGTAAAGGTTGGCTACAATAGGTGACACGGGGGAGCCCATGGCACAGCCATGTTTTTGTCGCCTTAACGCCCACTCACATCCTGGGCCATCTGACCTCAGGAATTCGCATGATAAGGTGGGGCCAGGTTTCACAATGAACTCACCCAAAACTCTGGTTGATTGGGACCCACACCCAGTTTCACACCTTGGCTCAGGCGATTAGAGGATCATCAGGGGGTCCTTTTGTCCCTCTGTGGGGGGATACTCCCACTGGGTTTATATCTGGGACTCTCCACCATTTGACCTTAGAACTGAAGAAGCTTCTCGGATGAGAGGTGTGTACGTCTTCAAGCAACGTAAAGAAGTCCAGACGCTTTTCTTTGCAAGCTCCTTCCACTACGATGACCTGGATGACTGAGAACCTTCACAGACAATATACAAAAGAAGAAAAAAGAAATACATAAACACTATGTACACTCAAATATAATAAATAATAAATAAATAAGGGTGGAAGGGCTATGAAAATTGCACATCTGCTAAAATATTGCACAAAGGAGAAAAAAAGGGAGACCTTTGATTTAGTAAAGTGTGCTTTTGTTTATTATTTTGCTTGTAGTATAATGACTTCGTAAAGATGAGTAACTGGGCTGTGTCCAGATGACATGGTAGCTCTCATCAAGAGCTAAGAAGAAAAAGTCAACAATTCCCAGTTTGTCTTTCAATTGAATGTCCAGATTTCCTGCAATGTCCTTGATCTCTGTTGTTACTGTTACTCCTGGAAAGGAGCGCATTTCTAAATGATTACAAATAAATTTAACGTAATTAAATACTTTTTTCAAATGTGATATTACCATGACAGTCTACAAATCAGTCTTTCACCGTTTCATTTTTTTCTATCAGAGAATGGCTTAATATAAAAAGGTGTGTATTGCTATGCCCCCCCCCCCCCTTTTTTTTTGTTGCAGACATCTAGAATGAGACCTATAAAGAATAAACATCTCTTGGTTTTGCATCATGTTGTTGTCGTCCTCCTTTTTCTAACACAAACTTGTGGTCGTAAGTTGCATTAAATTACATAGCTTGCTCAGACTGATCTTCACAATTACAAAACTGCTGAACTGTATGTGTCCCTAAATTTGTTAGGTCAGCATAAGATGATTGGTCCAACTAAGCCAGTAGTGGCCATGACTGGTGATGACATCATTTTGCCATGCCACCTGGAACCTGCTGTGGATGCTGTTGACCTGACTGTGGATTGGTCCAGAACTGACCTCAAACCTAGATCTGTCTATGTGAGGCGAGAGGGTGTGGAGCTTCTGACTGAGCATAATTCATTGTACACAGGAAGAACATCACTCTCTGTCAACAAACTGCAGTTTGGAGACGTTTCACTGAAACTCTCCACAGTGCAACTCTCTGATGCAGGAACATACAAATGCCTTGTACCTAAATTTAATGCAGAAATTGTGGTGACGCTTGCTGTAGGTAAGTTTCATTTAATTTAGATTAATTTCTTCACTTTGCAATTTAGATGTGAAGAAAGACTCGGCTAGATATTGAGGGTCAAAGGGCACTCAGAATGACAAGAGGGATAAAGGAACACTTGGGTCAGCTACAATAGAAAGTGGATCATTCACAGAGACATATGAGTTTTATTCTGGGTAACCAAAATAGCTCTTACTTTGGCTAGAAAATACTTCCTGGACAGATATTTGGACTGAGCATATTGACATAACATGACAAGGGAATGACTACAGAGTCATTGGCATTCTGGTTTTCTGGCCATTAGGGCACACAACCCGACCAGTGTAGCACATGGAGCAGCTGGGTTATTAAGCTGTACAACTGGACAAATAAGAGAGATACATAATAAAAAACAAAAGTACTTAGAATCACAGGGGATTTGAGCACCCACTAAATGAGCTTTTTGCCAACCGAGGGGTATCTGGCCCCATGAGAAAAACACTTCAGCCAAGGAGGCCCTTTTACCAAGATGAACCAGAGGAAAGCTGATTTGACAAAGAACAACTTGGATAGGTACAAGTTAATTTCAGTCTATATACAGGAACTTTGAAAAGAGAAAATGGAATAAATAAGTAAGATTATTAGAATTTTGACCAGTTAGATTGGCACAGTTGATGTCACATAGCATTGTGCCTCTCTATAAGCTTAAAAGGACAATTTGAGTTAAGGTCAATAAGAGAGACATTTGGGCGAACTGTAACTATTTTAAGGATCTTTTTTTAAGATATATATTTTGGCAACTACATTTCAATATTTTGTCTTTCATTCTTTTCTTTGCAGGTTCAGTTTCCTCACCAGTCATAGAACTCACCAATGTCAAAAATAAAATGGTGTTAGAGTGTAAATCTAATGGCTGGTATCTGGAGCCTCAGATGTTGTGGGTGTACAGTGAGGGAAAACCCATTTCTGTTGAACCTACAAAGAATGTCAGAGGTTCTGATGGCCTCTATACTGTCAGCAGTAAAGTGACTGTGGAGAAAGGACAGAGCTACAGCTTCACCTGCAAAGTTCAACAGAAGAATATCAGTCAAATCAAAGAGGCACACATCCATGTTTCAGGTAGAAATGCCTTTTTTATATCACTCACATTCATTTTCAGTTACAGAACATAGAATCTAGAACATTTTGTCTCCTTATATTTACAGGTGATCTCTTTATGGTCCAGTCTAATACTGCTGTTCACATTATCATCAACTTGGCTGTCTGTTTAATAAGCTTTGGGACAGTAGTAATCCTAATATGGAAATGTGGACAAAAGAAAACCAGTAAGTTCAAACTACATTGTACTTTTTACCCCAATGTCAAATTATCATCAGACCTTTTTAATGTCTTGTTTTAGTGTAACTGCCTTTAAAATTAAGGGCTAAGAAGTACAAACGTGATTCAAATAAAAATGACACAAACACATAAACAGGTATGTTAAAGGCGCTCGAGGGAAAACAGTGGATGGAGATTGCAGAAATTACAGCGATTTACTAGCAAAATTGGAGGCTCTCAGCAACTTTACTTTTATAAAGGAATATAACCCTGTGTCCTGTGTTGTAAAGAGATGTGTTAAGACATACAGAGTTGGTCTCATCAGTGCAGACTGACTGAGTCAATATCTTGACTCTCTGTCTGCATTTATAAACTAAGTGTTAATTATTGGCAAGTGGTTGCCCGTCTGTCGGAGAGTAACTGGACTTCAAGTCAGACTGTGATTATTTTTTGGCAGTTTGCATCCCATTAGCAACCTGTGCAATTGCCTTGTGATCAAAAGTGGAGTATAGAACACCCTCAACCTCTAGAAGACCAACTGGTTGCCACAACCACCTGCTGAATGTGTAGAAATTCCACACGACGAAGTTGCCTTGCTATTGTTTTCCTCTAGTGTGACTGAGACATTTTGGGGGCAAAGGTAAAAATATCTGAGGAAATCACCCACTGTAAATTATAGTTATAGCAACAATATAAATTAAAACTTTGTGCTTTATCCTTGTTATAGGAATTGTGACCAAAATGTCATGTTCTGACTCGTTTACTCATATAAACAAAGCAGTGCAAGAAAATTAAATGTGAAAATTAGATATGCATGAATGTGTGTGATTTTGAATAAAATTGGCCAAACCTCTCTGACTCACACGTAGCAGTTTCAGTACGTCTAATGTTATTTTAAATATCCTTCATTAGTGATTTCTATTTTCACTGAATTTTGAAATACATCTGAAAGTCAGTCCTTCTCAAGAGAAAACTTTTGTTCTAGACTCTACATTGTTGTAGGGTGGTAACACTGGTAATAGTGTCAGTCTCTATAGTAATGCTTCAAACTGTTTATTTCCATTTATATTTGATTACTGGTATAGTAAATTAATACTGTCAACACATGTGAACACATAAAAATGACTAATATGTTGTCCCTATTTTCCAAATAATTTTCTCCTGCAATTTTATTCACACAGAAATCAGCATACACGATGAGGATGAAAATGAACTACATCAAACAGAGATGGAGGAAAAATTACAGAGAGAACGTGAGGAAAAGAAAAGACTTGAAGAGGAGTTGCAGAACAATGAGGAAGACTTAAAACATGTCAGACAAACCATTGAAAAACTGATGGAGCAGAAGACATGTCTGAAGAAGCAGAGAGAAAAACTCAACACACTACTGCAGGAGGACAAGACAGGGATGAAAGAGATCACGAAAAAAGAGACAGAAAGCCCGTTCTTTGACAAAGAGAAAAAAATGCATAAGCTTGTAGATAAAAAATCTGACCTGGAAAAGAGAACAGAAGTACATGATGAACTGTTAAAGATGACAGAAAAGCTAATGGAGGAAACAGAGAACATTATAATCAAAATGACAGAAAGAAAGGGAAAGCTAGAAAAAGACAAGGAACAAATTATTAAACACTTGAGAGAGAAACAAAAAAATGAAAGAGATGTAGAAAAAACTGTCAGAGAAACAAGCGAGAAACATTGAACAGGTGTGTAAGTTTTTCTTTAATATATTTCTTGCTAAAGTCACATGTACAAACTGTCGTGTTGTGTCTTCAGTTGTGACCCTAACCCGTTTTTTTGCTTTTCTTCCTCAGCGCAGGACAGAGTAACACGACAAATAAAACATAGATTTTGCTGTTTTTTTCTCTTGCTGTCATTTTGCAATGTGATGCCTAATGTTTCTTTATTTGTTTGCTTTAAATTTATACTATATACATTTAAACAGGAAATGCAGTTTGACTGTATTTTATCATAAAATGTATAAACATTTTTGTGATCCTTTAAATCTTTTGAAAGTAAGAATTACACAGTGAAAGCAAGAAGAAAATATGCTCTCTGTATTGTCATGAGACCTGGGGTAGAAAAAGATTAAAGTCCCCCATGGCCACCTCCACATCACAGCTAAGAGATGTTAAAATTTCTTAATAGTCAGACTTATGTTAGTAAAAGTGATCTAAAGTTCTAAAACAGAGCTTTCATCTATTTCCTAATAATTAAGCATTTTATTCTTAATCAAGATAAATAAAATACAAATGTAATCAATATATTAATGACAAACATAGTTTGACTAATGGAAATAACTGTTTAGTTCTGTGGTGAAATGTGTGAGTGCTCATGAGCAGATTCAACCGTGGCAGTTTTGTGCAGGATGGGGGTGAAAGTGACAGCCTGGGGCCAATTATATTAGAAAATGTCTGACTACAAAATGTATGTGTAATGTTGGACCCGAGAAACATACGCTGGAGCGAATATGATGACAGCAGAACTTTTATTCGAAACTGTGGTTTGTTTACTGGGACACAGACACTCCCGCTCTCTCTCTGCTGTCACGTCCGCTCCCCTCCTCCGACTGTCACTGCCAACATATAAAGAGACACAATCACTGTCAGATCCCAGCACACCTGTTCACCCCGCCCCTGCGCCGCCCCGGGAGCTCACTGCGTCACCCCTCCTTTGCAGCTGGCCAGAGACCACACCCACACCACAGTGTGATTCAATAAAATAAGTTATTAAAATAAAGAAGAAGAAAAAAAATGTTAATTAACAGATTTTAAAAAGGTGAAAGAAAGTATCCCTCTGTATTAGTGATGGGTCGGTCGCGAACAAAATGGCTCTTAGAGCCAGCTCTTTGACGTGAACGACGCGAGCCGGCTCCTTATCGCGAGCCGTGGGGTTTTTTTTCCTTTCTCTCAGCCTCTCTCTCGCACTTTTTTTCAGCTTCACTCAGCATGCGGGCCTTGTGCTTTACGCTGCGAAGAGGGGGGAGGGGCGGTAGTTACACTCAGTAGCACAGGAACAGAGCAGGAGGGAGAGACAGAGAAAGAGCCAGGGACTACAACCTCACATTAGAAAGGTATAGTAATCATCCACAACTATTTTCAGTTGCAGATGATAAAGGATTCAGAAACTTTATTCATGCAGGTCCATATGACAGGGAATATGCATCTTCTTTTTGTTTTCATATTTTAATTTATATTTAATTGTGTTGTGGTTTGCAGTGTTTTGTGTTGTTTCACTTTAAATTTGTAAAAGGAAAAAGCTGAAAATTTTAATAGTTAAAAGTTGAAATGTGAATAGTTGATTTTTGTATTATATGATTTATTTATTACATTTTATGTGGAGTGGAAAAATAAAAGTATATTTACGGTGGTCCCTACAGACAAAGCACGTACAAACTCCAAAACACGTTGAAACACATACAAACTCCAAAACACGTACAAACTCAGAAGTGCTCCAGGATGCTAGGGGCAGTGTTGAGCTTTTGTTACCTAGTGGCTACACAAGCCAGCAAGTACCAACAACCGGATTTGGTGTGTGGTAATAACAGGTAAATGGAATTTTTTTTAAATTATTTGACTATATATGAATGCTTGTGTATAAATACATAAACAATACACACATGCTTTCAATTGTGTAATTTAAGTGATCTAGGTAGCTCTGTTTTGGAAGTTCAGTTCATGCTAGAAATGTGTTTTGGAGTTTGTACGTGTTTTGTCTCTAGGGGCCACCGCATATATTTATATATAAATAAAACAACTTTTTTTTGTACATTAGTAATTCCTTTTGTGCATAATTTTATATTATTGTTAATAATAAATAAATTAAAGCAACAAAACAACCTGAAGAGCCGGTTCGGAGCCAAAAGAGCCGGAAATTTCATCACTAATGTGTGAGAGTGTGTGTGTTTGTGGGTGTGTTTGTGTGACCTCCTGCTCACCAAAGGGTCATAAAGGCAGGAAGTTTACTAAGCAACAAAACAGAACCCTCACATAGATGTCCCGATAATAAAACACTACAGCCTCCCCCACCAACAGACTGGCTGGGGAGGGAGTCAGAAACAAAGTAATGTCTTTGATCATACAGTTTGAACCGCAACTTACAAATTTAAGTAACACAATGAAAACATTTAACAATTCGACTCCAACAGGCAGTTTATGCAATGTAATCATTTGCCTTCACTGGTTTCTGAGTTTGCTGACTTAGGATTAGTGTACCACAGCCAACTTTCAGAACCTCAATATTATGCACGTTCCCCTTGTTTCTAATGAAGTCAAAATTTAGTTTTCGCTCCTTTGATTTCAAAGGAAAACTCATTGCTTCTGCTACAGCTAGTTCACTGCTGTGCTTGTGTATTAAGCAAAAAAAATAAAGCTTATTTATCCCAATTTTATTATTTCATAAGTTGACCATTTATTCATTTAAAAGTAATAAGTATTATACAAGTTAATTATTTGATATGGTCTCCTTAAATGATATCAGTTGTGTAACAAAACAAAACAAAAAAAATCAAGGAAAATAAATGAGCTCCTCTTTGCTTCATCCAGTTTGGAGAGCACGAATGCTTGATCCTGCGGCAATATGTTCATGCTCCCCTTGTTTTGTATCACGGTCTTCTGCAGCGTGGGTCTGCTCAGGTGCTCCAGTGGAAGGGTTTTTAGTATCTCAACAAATTCTGTTAAGCTGCCATTAACAAGGTCCACCGTGTGCCTTGTTAAGTAGCCAGGCATTTGAAAGGCTGTCTACCACCACAAGGGACTTGGGAATTACTATTACCTCTAACTTGAATCCCCTGTCCAGGTTGGCAAAATCAAAGCCTCTTACCTTGTGCAAGACCTTTAAGCCTCCACAGACAAGGTACTATAGTCAAAGTGTTTCTTGATCATATGCCAAGAGCTTTTCAGCTGGTGCATCTTGAAGGGTGCCATGTTCAACCTAGAAAAAGGTATTCTCAGGCCTTCCAAGGCTTTTAGATCCACCACCTCTCCGTCGTAGTCAAACTCAGCTGTCAGTAGTCTCCTGGGGTCCTAAACGATTGTCACCTGCAGCAGAATGAAAATGTTAGGGTCCAGGAGTAAATCTTCAACACTTTGCGATCTCACGAAAGCATCCGCCAATCCCTTCATGTTTTCCACACCGACAACCTCCATGGCTGTTGTGTTCTGGAAAGAACAGAAAGTGTAATCAGGCAAGTAAAAAAAAAAGTGAAATAAGGCAATTAAAAAAAACTGTCAAACTAGGAAACGCAAAAACAGTGTAATTAGGTAAGTAATAAAACATTAAAATTAAGTAAGTAAAGAATAGGAAATTGCAATTTGCAACAGTTAGGGATATGCAAAAATATTACCTGTACTGTAAATACAGTCTTTCAACCCAGCAGAGAAAAAAAGTTGTGTGTGTTATCCGAGATGATGTTGTTAGAAATCCAGAGACGCTGCTCCTGTGAGTTTCAGGGCCCGAATGATTGAGCTGAGCACTCCTCCCCTTATATAGGGTCTGTTTGGTAAGTGTAAGAAATAACTTTTTAAAAAACGTGTTTGCACAACGATCCAGCAAAGAATAGCACAGGTCCACCATCTTAAATAGTGCTTCTGGCCCACGGGCGGGAGCCCGTAATGAGCACCGCCCTGGCAGACAGGAGAGAGAGAGAGAGACAGTGTTGGGAAGGTTACTTTTAAAATGTATTTCAGTACAGATTACATGGCCCAAAATGTATTTTGTAACGTAACGGAATGCTTTGGATTACTTAATATATTATCATGCTTTTTACAACTACATGAATGTACTATTGCTGTGTGATTTATTACTATTACTGAAGGTTACTCGCCATACCAATACCAACTAGATTTTTAAATCTTAATATAAATATTAATAAATAGTCGGTATGGTAGGGTAAGGCTGCACTTTTTGCAGCGATCCCGTATAGAAAAATATTCCGGGGGTATATAAAACTGGTACGTGGCTGTGAACCGTAGTAAAGGGACCTCTGGCTAATATGTCGAGTTCTGTGTCGGGCTCGTAGCCGAAACTAGCTTTACTTTGTTGTCTGGGTCAAGTTTGCTAGTGAGAGACAGAGAGAGGTGTTGAAAGTCTGCTCCAACTGAACTTATTGTTTCAGAGGAAACTTAGTATGTTACTTACTTAGTATGTAAGTAGAGGTGACATAGGGCACGAGATACACAGGAATTAGAGCCTTTTAATGTGTGTTTTGTTTGGGTTTCCACCGGCGGGGAATTACCAAAGACAAAGAGCATAGGCTTAACATATGAAACAGGAAAAGACCGCTGTGTATTCCCATAATTTCAATCCACCTTTTTAAACTGTAACTGTAACAGAATACAGTTACTCATATTTTGTATTTTAAATACGTAACGCCGGTACATGTATTCCGTTACTCCCCAACACTGTATGCAAATGACACCCAACTCTATCTCTCCATGAAGCCAGGTAACACACACCAATTAGTTAAACTGCAGGAATGTCATAAAGACATAAAGACCTGGATGGCCGCTAACTGCTTCATAATTCAGATAAAACTGAGATTATTGTACTCGGACCTGAAAATCTTAGAAATATGGTATCTAACCAGATTCATACTCTGGATGGCATTACCTTGGCCTCCAGTAACACTGTGAGGAACCTTGGAGTCATTTTTGACCAGGACATGTCCTTCAACGCACATATTAAACAAATATGTAAGACTGCTTTCTTCCATTTGTGCAACATCTCTAAAATTAGAAATATCCTGTCTCAGAGTGATGCTGAAAAACTAGTTCATGCATTTATTACTTCCAGGCTGGACTACTGCAATTCATTATTATCAGGATGTCCTAAAAACTCCCTGAAAAGCCTTCATTTAATCCAAAATGCTGCAGCAAGACTACTGACAGGGACTAGAAATAGAGAGCATATTTCTTATATATTGGCTTCCCTTCATTGGCTTCCTGTTAAATCCAGAATTGAATTCAAAATCCTGCTCCTCACATACAAGGTCTTAAATAATCAGGCCCCATCGTATCTTAATGACCTTGTAGTACCATATCACCCTATTAGAGCACTTCGCTCTCGCACTGCAGGCCTACTTGTTGTTCCTAGAGTATTTAAAAGTAGAATGGGAGGCAGAGCCTTCAGTTTTCAGGCCCCTCTTCTATGGAACCGGTATCCCTCATATGGAAAAGAAATTGTAAAAACTTGCATAAGATGTGGCCTACTTCATATAGTGAATCATATAAGGCTTATATGATTTACTCATGAAAGTGGCCACTTTCTCATTACTTTCATATATTGTTTTAGTAAGTATCCAAAACATACAAGTTTCATTTATATAATTTTTCAAGAGATCTTATATCTGTTTTCACTCTTGTATGTTTTTCATACAAGTTTCACACAAGACAGATACAAACTAAATTTTATAAGATTTATATATATCTTTTCCACATGGGCCAGTTTGGATTCGGGAGACAGACACTATCTCTACTTTTTAAGATTATGCTTAAAACTTTCCTTTTTGCTAAAGCATATAGTTAGGGCTGGACCAGGTGACCCTGAATCCTCCCTTAGTTATGCTGCAATAGACGTAGGCTGCCGGGGGATTCCCATGATGCATTGAGTTTTTCCCTTTCAAGTCACCTTTCTCACTCACTATGTGTTAATAGACCTCTCTGCATTGAATCATATCTGCTATTAATCCCTGTCTCTCTTCCACAGCATGTCTTTATCCTGTCTTCCTTCTTTCACCCCAACCGGTCGCAGCAATGGCCGCCCCTCCCTGAGCCTGGTTCTGCCAGAGGTTTCTTCCTGTTAAAAGTGCTTGGTCATAGGGGTAATATGCTTGTTGGGTTTTTCTCTGTATCTATTATTGTAGGATCTACTGTACAATATAAAGCGCCTTGAGGCGACTGTTGTTGTGTTTTTGCACTATATAAATAAAATTGAATTGAATAGAGCGAAAACAAAAACAAAACATGTTGCCAGCAAGGCACGGGGACCATGACAACACTGATATCATGTCAATTTCAAGTCAGTCTTATTTTGGTTATTAAAATTTACCGAAATAGTATCATTGTCTTAAAAGAATAAAGACACAATGTTTTCAAAAATTGTTCCTTGTATTTCTCCAGTTATGAAATATAATAATTTTAATATTAACACCAGTAACTCCACTTAACTTGGAAAACCAAAAAAAGTAACAGCTCAATAGCAGGAGAGTACATTTTTAAAGTCCCAAAGGTGCAGTGACAATAACATTAAAGGTGCACATAGGGTAAATGAAAATGTCACGGAAATTTGCAGTAGTGTTAAAACATTATACCATACTATGCTGTTCAAATTATTACGTTGCTGGAGACAACAGAGTACATCTTCAGAGATTATGATGCAAACATCCGTCTCTGGTTTAACAGCACAGGAGAATTCCACACTTCATCCCCTGCTTTCTTTAAGTCATCGTTAGTCGTGTCAAGGCACTGTTCATTATACCACCTTTGACATGTGTCATATTGTATCTAAAAAAAACAAACAAAAAAAACCCCCACAAAAAATACAAACAAAGCAAAAACAACAGTTATATTCAAAGACTAATGCACATTTTTTCAAAAATTCAAATACTGTCCAACTCACCCAGTTCGTCATTAAATGTTGATCATTGAATGTCCTGATCCTCAGAACAGAATTTTGGAACAGTAGCTGGTGGCTTTGTCAATGAACACAGTTGCTACTTGTGTCAAAAACTAAAATACAGGATCAAAATAAATCAGGCAGATACTTGTTTGAAGGCCAATTCGTGCATATGTCAGACTGTATACAACTTTCTATAGATTAGACCACAGCATAAAGTGCAATTGTGCCTTATAAAACACCCTCCAAAAAATAAAAAAAAAATAAAAATAAATCACTAATAATAGTACTAACAAAATACATTTCAGGCTTCATACACACTACTGTGACAGCAACATGATGAACTTAGTCACCCAATACAGTTGAGTTATTCATTTCCAGACACATTGCAGAATCCCACAGTGCAAATGTCCATAAAAGGTGAACAGATAAGTGGCTGCTTGTAAAAAAAAAAAAAAAAAAAAAAAACCTCTTCCCCACCGTGGCTCAGCTCCGTGAAAAACACACTTCGCTCCGGATTCCTGGTGAAACACCAGAACACACATGTCAAAGGAAATCCCAAATCAGTGAAGTTACTTTGACAACACCAATGATAATCCACAGCTGTACTGATTAGTTTTGACTCAAGGATCCAGCACTAACTGGAGCTCAGCCACACTCTTAACCCCTGGTGAGTGTAATCTGCTGCAGATAACGAGCAGCAGGTGTGGCTGCCTCCAGCGCAGGGACATTCCCGGGGTCGTGATCCCCTTAGCTGACCCAAAACATCTGAGAGGAACAACAATAAAATACTATACCCACAGAAAATAAACATACAGTTGCTAAAACTTTTTTTTTTTTTTTTGGGGGGGGGGGGGGGGGGGTTAATGTGCTGCTGTGGCCTACGGGTGTCTGTGGTGTATAATGCAGTTTTATCAGAAATAGAAACCATAAGTCTAATCTGAAGACTGATTTTGAGAATCTAATTTTAATGTATTCCTGAGTGTGGCTGACTTTTATTTTATTTCACAATAAAACACTACACTACATACCCAGGTACACAAATTAGTGATAGGGCTTGTCGTTTTTTTTTTTTTTAAATGTTTAATTATTCTTTAATTTGCTTGAAGACGTTTCACCTCTCATCTGAGAAGCTTCTTCAGTTCTAAGATCAAATGGTGGAGAGTCCCAGATTTAAGCTCTGTGGGAGTATCCCCCCAGGAGGGACAATGGACCCCCTAATGATCCTCTACCTAATCACACGAGCCAAGGTGTGAAAACGGATGTAGGTCACAATCAGTCAAGCCATCAGCAAATTTTATAAAGATATCAGAAGAAAGTAGAGGAAAAGGAAAAACAAAAGGGACCCATGGAAAAAAAAGACAATAATGGGGGTGTTGGGAAAAACACGAAGTATATGTATCTGCATCTGTAACAAAACACTCAAATGATATCCATCACCAAAAGGACAAAACAGACGTTGGTACACAAAAACAAATCAAGTTTTGCTGTGTGTGTGTCTGTGAGAGAGAGAGTGTCACGGTTCTGGGTATTTGTGATCCAGCATTTTGAGCTCTTGTATTTTGGTTTTATTTTATATTATGGTTTATGTTCTGCGTACTTTGTGCTGTTTTGATTATTGTTGTTGTTATCATTATTATCATAGGGTTCAGCTATGGCTGTTAAGGTTTTAGTTCTTAGGTTTTGTCAAATGTTCCATCTCGTGTCTATTCTGTGCCTTTCGGTCCTACGTTTCATGTCTCTATATTTTGTCTCCCCGGTCTCTCTTAAGTTTACATGTCTAGAGTTCAGTTGGTGTGTTTCCTGTTTTACTTTGAAGGTCCGTGTCTCATGTCAGGGTATGTAGTTTTGTTTTTCTTGTCTCATCTGGCCTAATTACTCCCAGCTGTGCTCTCCTTCTGTGTCTCATTCCCTCATTATCCCTCAGTTTATTTAAGCCCCAGGTTTCTCTTTGTCGGTGCTGCACTCTCTCTCATACAAGTCTGTGGGTTCTGCCTGCCTAGTTTATGTTTGTAGTCCAGTTTAGGTTTTTCTTGTGTCCAGCAATACAACTGCCATTTTGAGTTCAAGTTTTACCTCTGCACTGAGTCTGCATTTTGGGTCCTTTCCTGATTCCCATAACAGCTCTGACAGAGAGAGAATATGTGAGCATCTGTGCCTGTTGTTTGTTAGTTTTTTTGTTTTTTTTAATTAAACTTGCTTGAAAAATGAGTATTAAACCATAAGGTAGACATGATTCTCTAATTAACAAATAAAAATGACTACCATGAACATCAACAATGGATGTCTGCCTCCATAACTGCAGGATGTGAAAATGTTTTTCAGCATTCTCACCAATATAAGGACTTGCAAAAACAGCTGCAACACTTAGAACCATGTCAGTGAGGTCTATTAAGGAAGTCGCAGTAGTGAAGAGTCCAACAGTGTGTATTGTGAGATGGTAGTTCAGTTTAAGAAGAAATTATCTTTAAGCTTTTCCAAAACAGTAATAATAATGCGAAAAGTTTCCCCAAATTGAAAAATGAGATGCCATGTCACATATCACAAGCCAAAAACCCCCCACACAAACACTAATAACAGGATTATACTTACTACTTTTTACAAATCTCCTTGGCATTTATTAACCCAGATTCTTTTGTCCCCGTGATAGAACAGAGAAAACTGACTCATAGTGTGTTAAAACATTTATATTTCTTTTTATTCAATCATCTTCCAGAAGAGAGAGACCCCTGCACAGCTCAAACGCCAGTTGCAAGAGCTCTAACATTAGAATCATAAACTGTGTCTCCATATAGGTTTTATTTTGGTACTTTACACGTCACAGTTTCAAACATTGCTTATATGGCAAATGCTAAACAGCTATTAGGACCATTGATCCATCACAAATGAGCATTACAGGTGAATGCATGGCTTTGTGCCCAAAGGCCCTTGTAACATCGGTCATAAATGCCTCCAGAAAATATGTGACAGAGGCAGTGATATGGTCGCATTAATATTTAGCCACTGGTAGGGGAGAGCATGTTTTCTGTGGATTCCTTACTATAAGTTCATAAACCTAGAAAGGAGGCAAACCCTTCCTTTTTTGATCATACTGCGTGTAGATTCCAAATAAACTATGTCCTCCTGACATCGGCTCTGAAAAATTTCAATGCTCCTTGAAAACCATAAAAGAACACCTTTTGGGTGTAACATCACTTTTTGCAATATGTCATTTGGGTTGTTTTTCTTGTTTTCTACCATTACCTGGAGACAAATAATTTCATTGTGATGAAGCTGACTTTTCTTTCGTATTTCCAATGATATGATTCTCAAGACTTGAGCAAATTGGATGATGATGTTGCGCAATCAGGGTGCAGTAATGAAGTTCCAACTCCTCATTTTATCCACATACATGGCTCTATGTAATTGTTTATCTAATTCACAGCCAATCTGATCTCTCTTATCAGCTCTTACTGGTCTTCTTTTCAGTTTGTAGTGGTTGTGCACACATTCCAGATCTTAGAAATTGACTGTCGCCTTCAGATCTTCCTCATCATCAACAGTGACTGGACAATCCTCAAACCTGCATAACCCAGACACTAGAAGAAAGGGCCCTTTCTTTTTGAGTCTAAAGCCTTGACTCTATGCCTTTTTGAAAGCAAAAGAAAAATATGGAAACACTGTCCACAGTCCATCTGAATTAAGACTTGTCCACTATAGTCCCATGTCTCCTCTTTGTGATCTCTTTTTTTTAGATTCGCCCATTCTTTCCTTTCTAAGAAAGAAAAAAGTAGGTTCAAGTGGAACATCATCAGACAAGTTGCTGTTAGACTACAAAAGAAGAGAAATTTGTGAAGAGACCTTTTTTCTTTCTTTTTGCATATATACTATAATATCTGTAAATATGCTTGAAATACTAAGGTATTTTAAGCAAGTGATTTTAGTTAGGAATATATAGCAATAATTTATGTTGAGAACTGTCATTAAATATCAGTTATTTCTGAGTTCCCAGGCCGCATCCTTTGGAGGGCCCGACCTTTGGTCTACGTGGGCCGGGTGCTTCTAAGGCTACGTTTACACTGCAGGCAAAAGCGCATCAAATCAGACTTTTTTGACCCTATGCAACCCATATCCGATTATGGTATGACAGTGTGAATGGCTCAAATCCGATCTGGGACACTTTCGTATGCGGTACTGAATCCGATACATATCTGTTTTAGAAAGCAACTGCTGTTTGAATGGTCATGTCGCATTAAATCCGTCTTTTACATCACTGACACAAGACAGATGCCATGCGCATGCGGGCCGCTTTGAGGGTTCACACTACAGCGCGTTTGCTGTCACATTTTATTTTAAGTGTGAACAAGCAGACAAAAAAATCGGAATTGAGTATTAAGACCTGCAGTGTAAACGTAGCTAAGACTGAGAAGGCCAAAAGTGCGAGGCTGTGAAATGGGACGGTCTAGCCTTTAGATCTGTGTCACCAGCTGTCACGGTGGAGTTCAATTAGTGCTGTTCGATATAACGATATATATCGGATGACGATATAAAAACGTCTATCATTTCATATTAGTTTGTTTCATGCAAAATAAACAGTTTACGGCAATATTGTTTTTCATCGGTTCGATGGTCACTGTAGTGACGATATTATTTTCTTAAAGTTCTCTCTTTCTCATTTAAAACAACCACACTACGGACAGGCAAGCAACTGCTTTTATACGTTGTCGTTGGCAACAACAATCACGTGGCTTCGCCAACCTTTCACAATAAAGCTAAAGGTCCGGTTGAGATTTTTCAAAATAAAATCAATCACGTGAAATCCGTTAGGATGCTTGGCGTAACACTCTCTGAGCCAATCTTTCATTAGGCTCTCCATCATCCAGCCTTGCTTATTGACTTATCACCACAATTTCTTTTGGGTATTTTTCCTTTGACATTGTCAGCCACTTAAAAATCGCGATCGGTGGAAGCTTTAGTCTGAATGCTGTGCAGCTCAGACAAGTAAAATGTGTTTCTCGTGGCCACTTGTTTTCAATGTGATGGACGAGTTTTTATTAACAGTCTGAGTGAGAGGCAGGTCAAACGTCAAAGGTACTCATCCATATTTATGATATCATCTGGCCCGATGGAATTCTCCGCTATCTTTGTTTGAGTCAATGTGCAGAAGTTAGCAAGTTTTTCCTAGTAGTCGGGAGGGAGCGGCTGACACAAAGTTGTGCGTGCCCCGACGGACAGGACTTTTTGTCTCATATCTAAAACACCACGATGGCCCACCTCTAAAATCTTCAATTTTCACTTTGGTAGCAATTGCTTTAACCTTCAGTCTGATCTGCACTGTAACATCGCAGCCACCTTCTCTCTGAGTGTTCACCCAGTCTTCATGAAGGTTTTCTTGGTTGGGCTATCTGCTATGATTACCTGTGAAAGCTTTTGTTGTCTTTTTGCATTGACTCAGTTCTTCACGCTGGCGTCTCCACTGTCTCCCCATCGATTAATTTATGTGAAGACAACGTGTAGCAACTAGATTTCCTTCTTGAACCCCACCAGATTGATTGCCTTTAACTTAAAAGCTCCATGATGCTTTTCTTCGAGTGTTTTCCATGTTGAGGAGGACGAGTACAAATTACTGATTTACAAAAATTGTAAAAGTGCAATGGACTTATTGCACACTTTCCTTGGACCTCTGTGAACTACTTATCAATATCAATATCACAGAAATAGTTCTAAGGGCTGTTTTTGTTTTTTTTTGTTTTTTTTTTTAATTTTTAATTTTTTTTTAATTTGTTTGTTTAACTCAGCAGTGATACATCCCACACTGCTTCTATACAACTGTGCCCATATGTACAAGCATATAGTCATATCAGAACTACACACAGCAGGTATGAACGTCCAGGGACAGAAAGTTACAGAAAGCTAGGATACATGCATATAAAAGAAAATTATACATAAGCACTCTCTGACCTCGTATAAGGCGTTTTTTCGGTCTCCTTATTCCGTGCCATCCATAAATAAGTCTGAGTTCAGAAAGAGAGCTCTTACTAATACAATTAGGAATGCCACCTTATTTTAAGAGTAGTCAAATTTATTTATATAGCACATTTAAAACAACAACCGTTGACCAAGGTGCTGTACAATTAAGATAATTAAAAGAAATAAAAACATAGGGAGATATGATAAGAGTTAAGAAAAAGAATCATAAAATTAGAAGATTTGAGTGAGAAATAAGATAAATAAAAGTAATAAACTCATTCTGATTTAAAAGCCAAGGAATAAAAGTGGGTTTTCAGACGGGTTTTAAAAGTGTCCAATGTTTGGGAGGTCCTGATGTGGAGGGGCAGTTCATTCCACAGTTTAGGAGCAGTCACAGCAAAGGCTCCTCCGATCTCCTCTGTGCTTTAATCTGGACCTCGGCAAAGCCAGGAGCAATTGATCCGCAGACCTCAGTGATCTTGCAGGAATGTACCAATTTAAAAGATCAGAAAGGTATGAGGGTGCTAACCCGTGCAATGCCTTAAAAACAAATAATAAAATCTTAAAATTAATTCTGAAACTAACTGGCAGCCAGTGTAATGATTCCGGTATGGACGTAGTGGTTATGTGGTCTCACTTGCATGTGCCAGTTAGTAACCGTGATGTATTTTGGACCAGCTGTAGACGGCTAACCGATGACAGACTAACACCAGAGTAAAGACTATTACAGTAGTCGAGGAGAGATGAAATGAAGGTTCTCTCAAAGTCTCTAAAACTGAGAAATGGCTTTACTTTAGCAAGTAGTCGAAGATTACAGCATTAATCTGTTCATCAAACGTTAGATTTATGAGTACCATAAGGTCACACACTGATATTTCATGTTTAGGTGAATTGTGAAGCCCATGGATACGCACATAATTTTCAAGTATACATGACTTATAAGGACCAGGTAAGGGTAGGGTCTGTATTTTCAGCTTAGCTCCTTTTGAGATTACAATATAATAGGCATGGATGCACAATAGTAATGCTCACCAGTCGGGTAACTTCTGACAGAAATATCAGACATTCATGTGTTAATACAACACAGTAAATCTGAGCTATATAGAGACTTAAAAAGAGACATAGCTCAAAAATGTGGTCAGTCTACTTTTTAAGTCTTAATATTGTATTGCATTAATTTTGCAGTGAATGTTTGTGAATAAAAACATGGAACATTATCTGCCTTTCTTATTTTTTTTAATTACAAAATGCACCCATAAACAGATTTATGGGTATAAACAACGCAATGCAGAGACCTGCAATACTGAAATAACTGTGAGAGTAACAAACTATCTCCCTTGCTTGTTTAAACTGAAAACAGAGTATGAACTTATGATGGCAAAAACCAGGAGAAAGGACTGAGTAAATTAGTCATTACTAACCCAACAGACAAAGTCAAAAATTATAAAAAATGAAAATAAAGTTAATTTTAACTGATGCAGCAGTCCTGAACCTGCATTTTATAATTTTATTTATTCATCTTTCTTTTCAATGTTATGATCCTGTTTTGGATGTAATACTTTACGGCAACCCAGTCTCTGCCTTTCAGAGCTGCCGGCTCTGCTTGGATGCAGGAGTCACATTGCTTTTTGCCAGGTACTTTGCAGCTTGTTATGAAATGAAGTGCCGCTCAACAGCCTTGACTTCATCATTTGTCCACTTGCACCTTGCCTTCCCAGCTGTCATAAATAGAAACAAAAAAAAAAATATCTTAATGCGAATGTAAGATAAGAGAGAAAATATTCTAGTTTATAATGTGAATACAAAATGTTCTTAAACCTTGCTTTCTACTGGAGCACTTTAAAGGAGCAATAAGCACAATTCATCATACTTAGGTTGAAGGAATTAAAAATGGCTACACTGTAAAAAAAAAAAAAAAAACTGTAGATTTTACAGTAAAACGCTGGCAGCTGTGGTTGCCAGAAATCTACCGTAAAATTCCAGGTGAAACATTTTCTTCTTTAACGGTAAGAAGGTATTGTTATTGTTGATTTTACGGTTAAAAATAGTGCTAGGGTCAATATTTTACCGTAGAAGAAAATGTTTTAACTTGAAGAAAAAATAATACTTTTCCCTAGAATTAACATGAAAATAACATAAAATAAAGTTTGTGCCAGAAAACACAACATTTTTCCCTGTAAAATTAACTATCAAAAAATAATAAAATACAATTTTATTCTGTAACCGTTTTTAGACTAGAGTGCTTTTAAGTGTTCTACTCTGTAAGTTTAATACACAAACCATGATTTTATTCAAATTACTAAATGTAACACAAAAATGTCCACCTTAAATTTCCAAAAAAGTATTTTATTTAACATCTTTGATGTTTTGAACATCAAACATATACATTTTTTTTTTTTACTCAACAAATCACAAATAATTACTAGTTATCTCCATGACAGTAACAGTGAGGAATCACAGAATTCTTACAAGTTCTATTCAAACTGTGCAAAACCAGTGCTGTAAGTTGAGCACACATTATACTTCACATTACCTTTAGCAGACAATTCAGACACCTTTAAGTGTTTTGGTGCTGTTCTCACTACATAAATGTCAGTACACATAGAATCTTGACTTTTTAAATTATCCAAATACAAATATAGAATTAAACATTTTTTGTATAATTGAAAGAAAGTCTGAATTGAAGAAATTACAGGAACAAGTTTACACCCACATATTTTGCACACAGAACTGAGCAGTAAAGCTGAAAATGTACATCTTAAAACTGCATCAGGTAACAAACAAAAACTTTACACTTGTTTTGAGATCTTCAACTGCAAATTTTTGGATAACTACAAAATGCCAGCAATGTACATGCAGCATACTTTTACACTATTGGAATACAAATATCTGGGAATAAACTGGGAAAATTAAAATCCAAGAAACAAAATCGCAGGTTTACCACATTTTTACCAGATACATTTTTCAGATATAAAACAGTGAATCAAAAGTAGAACATGTACTTTTACAAATTGTGTCTAGTAAAACTTCACATTGTTAAAAACTTCCCACACAATCAGAAATTTAACAATGGTTTCAAAATTAGAACATCTGTAGAGTATGTAACATAGTATACCTTTATCACTTCGTCTCAAACAAGAGGGGTAAGACTAGATCCACTCATGATCAGCAATGTCTGAGATGAGAGTGAGGACTCTGGGATTGACTGAGAACACTTTTTTTTTTTCCTTCTTGGATTCAACCTTGGTGCCTCTCTCAGGATTTATGGAAAAGAAACACCTTCATGAAAAAAGTGCAAGAGAGATTGAGGAAATTAACAACCTGAGGTGGGATATCAACTGGCCAAGTTTGATAAGCACAAAAATAAATCCATAATAAAAGAAATTTTACTGTTGAAGGAACTCCAGTGTTGATCATAGTTCCACAGGGTAGTGTATGTTAAAGCAGTAGTAACTGCCAAACATTAAGCAGATAGCAGAGGTGAAGGTTGTAATGTGGTCGTTGACAATCTTCTTCTCAATCCTCAACATCAATGTCTCAGCAGCGAAGCAGGAGGAACCTGAGAATTAAAACAACAACAAATTAAAAACTTTAATAACAAGAGCTTTAATGTCAGTCATATATACAAATACAGAGATACTTGTTACATGGATCATAGGATGAGTTATGTTACTAGTTGAACTTATATGGTTGTGTTATCCAGTGTATTAGTGTGGAAGCAACAGAACATGAAACTAAACAAGCCAAGAGTACAAGAACGTGGCAGTTACAACAGAAAAAAAAAAGTTGAATTTTGCTCTTTTGGCTTACCGCAAACAATGATGAAGGGTGTTGGTGGCACTTTCTCCATCTGAACATCTTCTGCAAGGCTTGTCATCTCAACGCAGTGGAACAGAAGCTCTCCCTTCTCGTCAAAATGAGCCAGTAAAAGAAGCATCATCTCAATGACTTCTTGCAAGCAACCACTGGACTGCCCTCTTTCAGTCTGAAGTTTGAGAACAGCATTCAGGACTTGCTTGTGCTTTTGTGCATCAACATATTTGAGGAACTTTAACAGACATGCACCCTTTTTGTCTACACTGGCAAGGAAGGTATCCATCAGATTCACACCAGTCAGTTCTTGGAAATGTGCGGTCATACCAACTTCATTGAAGAGAAAGGGCCATTCCTGGCATAGTTTCTGGATGCTTGCCCCTTTGTTGATGTCTTTACGCTGCGTGTAATAGGTGCACTTGACTAGTTCTTTCACAACATCTGTACTGTTGTTATTCTTTTTAAACAGCTTCTTCATTTCTTCTTTTTTTTCAAGCTGACTCTCCACAGTCTCAGAGAGTGGCAAATGCTTTGGTTCCCAGCTAATACAGCCATGTGTCTTGAACCCTTGCTTTTTGTTCAGCTGGTATTTCATCTGTGTCGTTGTCGTCATCTGATATTACTTTGCGTTTTTTTTACCTTTGGTGTGTCAGGTCGCTTGACATTTTCAACTCTTGCCTGAAGTTGCTTTACAAGGGAATGATATCCAGGTCCAATAACATCACCATCAATCACATCTTGAAGAGACTTGGGATACTTGGCCACCATCCTTTTTGCTATCTCTGTAGTATTGTTTGGTTGGATTCTTACAAGTCTTCATCATTTCAGAGACCACAATCCTTACCATTTCTCGTCTTTGTCTTGCGCTTGGTCTTTTCTGTCTTTCCAAGTTCTGTACCAACTCCTCAGGGAGCCTCTGCCATGGTATCTCAAATCTCTCTACCCAGTTTGGTAGTAATGGTGTACAGATTCCTGAAAGTGATGAAGTAGTGGTAGATGATGTTGGTGAAGAAGAAATTGAGGGTGGAGAAAGAAGGACATCCACTGGAGAGGAATGTACAGCAATTGGTGTCGAAGTGCCAGAGACTTTAAAAGTACATAAAAAAGAGATATGAAAGCATTAGATCATGTTTTCTGTTATGTTAAATTCTGCACTGCATAGATACAGTTTGAGATATTAAGGTTACACAGCGTGGTCAAAACTTAATAATGCAATTTGTTTGATAGATTGCATTTCGAAACTCAAAGTGTATTAAATTGCCCCACAAAGCATCCAAGTTTTATTTACACAGAAAGCATGGTTAAATAATGATGCTCACATCATCAGACTCAGGAACACTCATATTCTAACTATTTCCAACTTCAACAGCCCTCTGTGCGTTTGGTGTGGTGACAATGTTTTACACTTACCAATTTGGGTCCAGGCAGCCACTAGTCTTCTAGCTTGTATGGGCTTGAGCACTGGCAGCAGGTCATTTTCTGTAATGTACTTTAAATCATCTGTGTTTTCAAAGTATCTTCTACTGATTTGAGAAGTTGATCAGGAAGGTCCGGAAGCACTCCTGCAATTGCATCCCCTATGTTCTTTAAGGTAAGCACCTGCGATTCAGCCATATCTGTTAAGACACACATACAAACAGTTTGGCTCTGGCCCAATGACATCAAGGCATTCAGTCTGACAAGACGCTGTGCTTCAGTGGAACAATCTGGTGTCCGTTTTTCACGTAAGATGATAACGGCCACAAGTCAATCAGTTCACTGATGAGTCTGCACTCTAATCTCCCAGTGTCATTTTTTACAGAGTACATGTGGTAGCAAGAAAGAAATTCTGCATCATAAACTCTCATGAGAAAATGAAGAGCAGACTCATCTTTAATAAGAATGAGGAGAAGTTCACCAAACTCCATTGACTGATCAAACTTAGTGACAATAAAGTGACCCTTCCTGTAAGTAAGGCCATTATACTGAACAGCAACTGGAATCTTTGTATTGCTTTCAGTAAAGCCAAAATGTACGACTGCGTCTTTAACTTGCTCACTGTAAAGCTCTGAGTAAAATGGTGAGCAATCTTTTATTTGCAATGCTGGAGGACTCACTGACCCAGCAGAAAGGAAGGCCTGAAACATCTGATCTCTCTCTGAAAGAGTCAAGCACAGATTTTTGAATTTTTTTCAGATGCCTTGCACATCTTTTGAAGTAGCTGTGTTTGCTCTCAAAGCGCATTGTCCACAGCCTGATGAGAGGGCCAAATTTTAGGATCAGCCCTGGATAATGTCGTAAGTAATGGTGTTTAGGTCTTAAGTTGATATTAGGAAACAGCAACTTTCTGGTTTCAAAATACTCTTGGATGAGAGCATCCAGATAAGTAACCTGAGCCTTGGAAATTTGCTGAGCACAAATTAGGTCAACAATGTCCTTAAGCTGCAACGTTAACTGCCACACATCATCTTGAGAGTTCTGCACTCTGTCTCCAATTATGAGAGGTAAAAGTCTCAAGAAGTTCCAATTTTGAACAGCTTGTCCACCAAGTTTCAATGTTTTTGGACTGACCTCACAAGGTTTGGATGAAGCATCTGTTTCTTTGTATTTAAATTGCTTGATGCGCCTGTTCAGAATTGGGTAAGTGAACCATTTATTTGTGTTGATGAAGTACTTGAGGTAAAGTGCAAGATCGTATGAGAGGACACCCTCAAAGATGTCATGACCGAGACATGGGGGCATGCCAGGTGTGCAAACATCAAAGCTTTGTAAAGAATTAAATACAGACCTGAACTTTATCCCCTGTACTTCTGACACGTCTTCTCTTTCCAGCTGTTCAGTGGCAGATCTATACGTTTCTGGGGTCCACTGAGGTCCACACACTGCTGGATCAGCACCCTGAAATTCAGTTCGAGTTAACGGACAATATCTGCATAAGTACACTGACGAACTGAAATTTTCTGTAAAACCCCCAATACAATGAGAGCCCAGGTTGTCTCCAGCAATGCAGTAGAGCGCTCCTTTCACAACAGGTTTGTCTGCCGTTGTTATCCCATTCTCCTCTAGTACCTTCAAATCAGTCAGGAGTTCTGAAAAAACATTTTCATGGCTAAATTTCTTGAAATCCTTCTCCCTACACAGTAAGACGAGCTGCATATGATCAGCATTTGACCGGGCATGGGGGGGGGATGTTAAGTAGAGAGAAGTACACAGCCAAAACCTTGTGCTTCTTTTTGGCAGAACCAAGTGGGTTCACTACTTCAAATGCATCCTGGTATAGAACCAGCTTGAGGCAATGTGGATTTTCCTGAAAAAATTTGTTTGACACAAACACGTTACCATCACAACAGTCCCTGAGAACATCTGGTCTTGAAACATTATTAGGATCCACTGATATGAGACCTTGCCAAAAACTTGATTCCAGCATACCCTTCAAAGTATTTAGCAGAGGAACATAATAGGCAAATCTCTCCATCCTGTTTTCGTCCCTGCCCAAAAACACTTTTCTGGGTTCAACATACTTGAACACATCTTTAAAGCACTGAACTCTTGAATAAGCAGTTCTCATGGGCCCTGTGTGACAAGCTGAGAACAAGTCAGATGTTGGCCAGAGGGGCCGATGGCGCGATATGGCAGCCTCGCTTCTGTCAGTCTGCCCCAGGGCAGCTGTGGCTACAACTGTAGCTTGCCTCCACCAGTGTGTGAATGCGAGAGTGAATGAATAGTGGCATTGTAAAGCGCTATATAAATCCAATCCATTATTATTATTATTATTATTATTATTATTATTATTTTACTGTGTCAGATTTTTATAATGTCTTCATCTGAAACTGGCATATCTTTTAGAAGTGACCTTAGTCTATTCAATGTATACATCTGTCCCAATTCATGTATATTTTGTATTTCTTCAACAATGGTTTGAATGGTAGATGCTGGCAGAAGATGCTGTCCCTGTAGTTTAATGTAAAACATACATACATTTCTGAGATAAAGGTCACTGAAATTAGACCCATCCATACCAGGGTCTTCTATATCTGATACACTGGCACCTTCCTGTATGGTGGCACTTGTAGATGGACTCTCTGACTGAGTATCTTTGTTTAAACCACAAATCACATTTTCCAAACGTTTGTGTTTTCTAGACATATGGGAGGTAAATGTAGATTTTACAGAGAACACACTTTGGCATCCTCTCACTGGACAAGTTACATGCCGTCCCTCTTCTATGTGTTCCTTTAAGTGAGCAATCAAAGCTTTAGTTCCCTCACATTGCCGTTCACAAAGTGAGACAGTGCAATTCAAACCCATTAAGGCAGCATTCTGAGAAACAGTTGCGGTACCAGTGTGGTGGCGGTAGAAGTGAGACTTTAAAGCAGCATATCCAGAAAACACCTGCTTACAACTTACTTCAACACATTTAAAAATACACCGGGGTTCATTACGATGCAGTCTGCAATGCAAAACATAAGCTTTCACGGACTGAACCGATTCTCCACATATGCTGCAAAAATACATAGCTAGCCTCGCAGCTGTGTCATATTGACTAACTTAAACCTCAGCCGGATGTCAAACAAGGCGGGAAAATCCAGGCCGCATCTAGACAAAGCATTCAAATATAGCTATACAAATTAGACGGTTTCCATTAATACACCCGTCTCCAAAACACGTCTAATGTAGCTAACGCTAATGCTAGAAACGAGCTAAAGCTAACGTAAATTTATCATTTGCGCCTTCACTGCCTGCAACACAATGCTGTCGATAAATAAACCAAGTTGGATTATTTTCTTACCGTAGTAACTGAAGACGAGCTGTGGCAGACGTTAAATTAAAAAAAAAATGAGAAACAAGTCCACGAAAATGAAGATGGCGTGGTGCCGTAGTAGTCCAAAGCAAAACTTGTGTGGAGCTTTACAGACGTTATCTGCGGTGGAGCCTGATGCAGTGCGCTGATTGGTCCG
Source organism: Neolamprologus multifasciatus (assembly GCF_963576455.1). Lineage (NCBI taxonomy): Eukaryota > Metazoa > Chordata > Actinopteri > Cichliformes > Cichlidae > Neolamprologus > Neolamprologus multifasciatus. Next base: position 38,110,960 of record NC_140441.1, on the reverse strand, counting down.
TTTGAAATCAGGCGCCTTGATGTGAAACGGTGCTCTAAACTTCAGGGGAAAATGCCTAGTTTTGGGAGGAAGTGCTTTTAAAATCTTTTTTCTTCATATAATAATTAACTATGAATAAATAGAACAGACAAAAGATTATTATTTTAACACTTTTGGGATTATATGAATTCACTCAATAATATAGTATGTCTATCATTGGCTGTAGGTCTCTCAAGTTGTTGTTAGCTTTTACATTTTAAACTCATGGTTTATTGAGTTCAACAGAATGTAGATTTAACAGCTACATCCCATATTCTTTACAAAAACTACATCCAAAAATTGCCCTAATACATTTCTAGTATAAAGATCTTGGGACATATGTACCTGTTCTATTACAATTTGAGGAAGAATATGCTGTATTAAATGTGCTATGAATCAAGAATGGATTTAAAGTGCTTTGGGCTTCTTGAAAACCGCTATCTAATCCATTATTATTATTATGCAATGAAATTAATGCAAAAATCACAAAGTCATATTACAGCATGTATCCATTACCACCACAACCATGCTTACATTCAGCAATTAAAACCTGTATTTTTTTCAATAAATAAATGTAAAAAAAAATTGTGTTTGCCTGTTCTAAATTTTATTGGAATCTTCCGTTAAAAAAAACTATGCAAGAGTGATTTACAGTAGGTTTATGTATTTTTTTTCAGAGAAAAAATGTACATATTACGTTTTTTCCACATTTCTTTATTTACGGCAATTTCACATCAAATCAACAGTTTTAAACTGTTTTATAATTAACAGGTTTTTCCTGTCGTATTTTTACTGTCTTTCACTGTTAAATATACGGATCTTTTTTACAGTGTATGTGAAGAATTAGAGGTGTAATTTCATCTGGAGTACAGTCACTCCCTCTCTCTGTGTTGATCTCCAGCCATAGACTTTGGTTTGGTTTACAGGCAGTGCACAAAAGCACACCTAGCAGTGAAAAGATATTGCTTAATGCTCCTTCAAGGATGCTTGGGATGAACCATTTGAAGTGCTGTGTTCTGCTGGGAATCAAAGAAGATGAAACAGATTATGATAAAAGCTCTTATTAGTGTCATGCCTGAAAAGAATAAACATGTCCATTGATAACAAGTATATTCACTTAAAACATTTTGTATATGGGTGCCTTTACCCTTTCCTGGTGTAGTGTTGCTGATGTTTTTGCTGTCCAGGGTGGTGGAGCAGAAGCGCCCTCCATATTGTCCAGGGAAGCTGAGTAAAGTGTGTGGCTTTGGTTCCCAGAATTCTTGGTCCTTGAGCTTTTGAAAAGTAACAGTGAAATATGAGAATTAATGCATGCAATAGGTTTGTTTGCTTTTTTGTTTGCATTGTAGGCAAAGTCAGCATTGGGCAGTGTGTAATTTTACATTTGATATGAATATTTTACATGTGAACATAATCTACTAATAATACTCATCAATACTCAGGCATCTCCCTAGCAACACATTACTTGCATGCACTACCTCTCAACTTGTGTGCCTAATCTCACAGAAGTGGACCTCCTAATCCTTATATTTAATATTTGCCTTTGTATTGCTTATTTATGCATTTTGCCAGACTTCAATGTATCCAGATCTTTTAGTACCAAATTAATGAATGGTGTCTACCATTCTGTCTAATTTATATACTGCTGTCCCTTAAGCCCATCTAACATGACATGAACCTATTAACTGTCTCCAGTCTCATAACTTAAAGATATTATCTTTTTTTTTTTTTTTTTTTTTTTTTTTTTTTTTTTTGCCTGTCCCGTTTGGTTCTTTTGCCATCAGAATTATTGTCTAAAGGCGAAGAAAGATGCCCAACGGATTTTCTTTACCAAATTGACCATCCCAGCTTTGCCGTAATGGTCCATTTGATTCACCTTTTATTCTTTATTTTATTTTCACTTGCTGAATACGGGACAGACTTGACTGGGGGAAAGAAAAGGGAGAAAGAAAGAGGGGAAGAAAAACAGTTGAGAAGAGGGACGGGGGAGAAGGGCAAAAAACAAAAACCAACAGAATAAGCAGAAGAAAAAAAAAAAAAAAAAAATACATATATCGATCACCTGGATCACCTGTTGAGAAAGAAAAAAGAAAACAAGCAGAAGAAAACGAGAGTAATACAATAAACCACATCACAATGATATATGGGAATATGACAGTAAATACTAAATATTAAACATTATTGTGCAGCACGTAAGATCGACAGCACAGTGTGCATTGAGGTAGGAGCCAAAAAGGGTGTAGTTTGTGTGTGTGATCACCCGTGTGTACACCTGTGAGCATGGACGCGCTTGTTTTCTTAAAAGGTTCCCTCATGTAATGATCTGCTAGAGGGTGTGGGGGGCCACTGCCCCGTCCTCCAGGGCATGAAGCAGGTATGGAGGAGATCAAAACCCCAGACATCCAGAGGCCCCCAGAACACAAGAGACCAAGGAAGACCAACAGAGGGGCAGCCGCGCCACTGTCCCAGAAAGAGCTGAGGAGAGTCCCAGATGAGGGGTCACCCAGCAGCCACGGAGCAGAAGCCAGGGGGGGCTGCAGTGACGTGCCCGTGAGCCCCGCCGGCAGCCAGCTGTGCCTGAGTGACCGAGCCCCAGGCCGAGAGGCCGGGGGCACCCCACCTCCGAAGTGGCCCAAGCGAGCCCCAGGCTCCAGGCCCCGATAAGCAGCCGCCAAGGAGTGAGCCGGTGTGTACCCGGACGCCCACCCCCGGACACAAAGAACCACCAACGCACCGACGTCTGAGGGAGTCCGCCCCCGGCAGGGGAAGTGGTGGGGGGAGATAGGCCTCCAAACCTTGGAGGGCCTGAGCTGTCCTCAGAGAGGTGGCATCTGATACCCAACCTGACATACAGACACAGACATACAGGCACACACAGATACAAACATCCATTCCCACCCTCATGCTCTCATATGCACTTACTCCACACTCAACCAACGTGGAGACAGACATAAAGAGACGCTGTACACACAATCACACTCCCCAAGCGTACTCTACGAACCGGGTCTAGGTACCCTTGCCCCTGGAGGGGGGAACTGCACCCAGACCCAGGTTGTGTTACCCTTTTCCCTGCAGTGGGGAGAAGCAGACCGCCCCGACTCCGCAGCAGCAGGGAGGCCCCACACTCCGGACCCCAGTCGGACGGCCAACTCCTCCTCCTAGCCCCCCTGCTCCAGCAGAAAGCAGAGAACGAGGGTGAGAGAAGACTCCTAACCTCCCTCCACCCGCTCATTGTAGTGTTGATGTATGTGTGTTCTAAGGTGCGTTTAAAACCCAGGAGGGCATGGAGCTACCTGCCAGAGAGCAGCAGGTAAGCGCATAGTCCCTCCTGCTAGCCCTCAATGTCTACGTGTATTTAAAATTGAGAGGTGGGCAACGACGCCGGGGGTGAGGTGTACACCCTGATGGTAATTGGGATTCCGTGTAGCGTGCCCACCCCCAAGATCCTATATTTATGTGTAATGAGAATGTGAGTAATGTGAATGTCTAAGTTGCGGGATAAAATTGAGGCAGAGGCAGCCAGAAGGGGACAGAGGGGGGGGGGTTACCTCCTCTGCACCCTGGTGACACACCCCCACTCCAAGGCCCTGCATGTGTGGGTGGTTGTGGTGGAGCGGGAAGAGGGAGGCAGCTGGAGATGGGGAGGGAAGGAAGGGAGGAGCAAGTGACCCCTCCCTGGGGCCAGCTCCCCCGCTGACCCCAGTAGGCACCCCCATACTCCGCGACCCACCAGGGAAGGGGGGCCCAGGCCCATCCGAACCGGGGCCCAGCGCAGCGGCGCCGCCCGGCCCCACAGAGCCCGGGGCAGTCCACTCAACCCCACAACAGAGAAAACTGCACCCACCCCATCATCCACTCATCTTCCAGACTACATAAGACAATAGACGCCCAGGCTGAGATCTTCCTCCACCTCTCCTGTATCTCCCCCTCTTGCAGAGAGAGTTCCTGAGAGAGGAAAGCCCCTGCAAGATGTGACAACCCCCCCCCCCCCCCCAGTTGAAGAGCCCCCCAGCTGGCTCGGCGCACCGGCGGCACCCTGCGCCAGTGGCGGGCCCCCATATACCCACCGGCCCACAACCCCGGCAACACACCAACCAGGACCCAGGCCCCCGAGGCCCGGCCAGGGCCCCAGGCCAGAGCCGGAGCGCCCCCAGAACCTCACGCCCGTCCCGGACCCACCCAGGGGCAGCCAGGCTACCAGGTCAGTAACCCCCGTCCGTCAGCACAGACCCTCCCCTAGCCCCGCTGCACGTAGCCACGAGGAAGCCGTCACCTAAGAGCCAACAGAGCCCCTAATTGGCCATGACCGCTACCCCGGGTTGAGCCCCCCAAGGAAGATGCTCCCGGGGAACCCCCCGACGCCCCAAGCCTGACCCTACCCCCACACCAATCACAACAGTGAAGGCGAGACCAAAATATGACCCCCCACCCCCACTAGGTGATGGAGCTGATCAGAGGAGCCCAGAGCGATTGATCTGATGTGGTGGCAGAGGCTGTATCAAGACTAATGTAATCTAATAGATAATTTCTATATTGGTTAGAATTAAGATTGTTTTTATTTTTCCAGTTCATGAGGACTGTTTTCTTGGCTATGCATAGAGCAGTGAAAACCATATGGGCTATATTCTTTTCTGAAGTGACATTATCTAAGCTGCCCAACAAACACACTAAGGGGGAAGTTGGAATGTTACATTTCAGACACTTTGATAAGTCTTCACATATCTCGCGCCAAAACTTCTGAACTGGTGGACAGAACCAAAGAGCGTGGATATAATTGTCCGGTGAATTGGTTTGGCAGTGTGAGCAGTTGTTGGTAGATGCAAAGCCCATCTTGAACATCCGATGACCTGTATAGTGCACTCTATGTAGTATTTTGTATTGAATTAATTGAAGACTGGGATTTCTGATTAGATGAAAGGTTTTTAAGCAAATCTGAGACCAGAAGTTTTGGTCTAAGTTAACTGATAAATCCGCTTCCCATTTTGCAATAGGAAGTGATATTGATTCATCTGTTTTAGAAAGCATTCTGTATATTTTGGATAGTAATTTGGGGGTTTTAAGAGTAAAAAATTGAACCACACTTGGTGGTGTTTGTAGTTCAACTTGACCCAGTTTAAATTTCTTTTTTATTATGGATTTAATTTGTTGATATTCTAAAAATCTTTTCTTGTTGATCCCATATTGTGTAACTAGTCTGTCAAATGAAATAAATTCTGTTCCTTCTAGTATATGTTCTACATATTTGATTCCTTTACCATTCCAATCTGAAAAGTTTATCATATTATTGTTTTGTAATATGTCAGGGTTGTTCCAGATAGGTGTACGTTTGCATGGGATTAATGAAGACTCTGTCAACTTCAGAAACTCCCACCATGCTGTCAGAGAAGAGCTGATGTTGATGCTTTTGAAGCATTCATGTCGTTGGATGTTTGAGCTGATAAATGGTAGATCTGAAATCTCTAGATTATTGCAAAGTGCTTGTTCTACATCTAGCCAAGGTTCATCTAAGAGGGTATGTTTTAGCCATCCTGAGATAAACTGAAGCCTGTTGGCTAAGAAGTAGTGCTGAAAGTTAGGTAGTTCTAATCCTCCTTTATCCTTGGTCTTTTGTAGTGTTTTTAAGCTTATACGTGGGGGCTTATTTTTCCAAAGGAATTTGGACATATATGAATCTAGAGATCTGAACCAATCTTGCGGCGGTTTAGTTGGGATCATTGAGAATAAATAATTTATTTTTGGTAATACCATCATTTTTATAGCAGCAACCCTTCCCATGAGTGATATGGGTAGACATTTCCATCTAGCCAGATCACCTTCTACTTTCTTTAAAAGTGGGGTATGGTTTAATTTAGTTAGATCTGCAAGCTTGGGAGAAATATTAATACCTAAATATTTTATATTTCCCGATTGCAGTGGAGTAGAAGAGGAATTATGGAAGCAGCAATTAATAGGAAGGACTGTAGATTTTGACCAGTTAATTGAGTAATCTGATATTCTTGCAAAAGAGTTTATCAATTCAATCACCCCAGTGATATTGGTTTGTGAATTTTGGAGAAAGAGTAACACATCATCAGCATAAAGGCTGATTTTATGTTCTACGTTCTTGCATTTTATGCCCTTAATTGCTGAATTCTGTCTAATTGCTGCTGCTAGTGGTTCGATAAAAATTGCAAACAGTGAAGGGGAGAGTGGGCATCCCTGCCTGGTGCCCCTCAGGAGACATAAGCTGGAGGATGTCTGGTCATTTGTTCTGACACAAGCTGTTGGGGAATTATATAATATTTTTAACCAGTTGATGAAAGAAGATCCAAAACCAAATTTGTGTAAAGTTGCAAATAGAAATTTCCAGTTAACTCTGTCAAACGCTTTTTCTGCATCTAAGGAAAATATTGTAGTTTCAAGGTTTTTACTGTATGAGTAGTCTATCAAATTAAGTAATCTACGTGTATTTGTTGATGAGTGCCTACCTTTTATGAAACCAGTTTGGTCAGGATGAATTAAGAGGGGGGTTATTTTCTCTAGTCTCTTCGAGAGAGCTTTGCAGATTATTTTGAGGTCTACATTAATAAGGGATATTGGACGATAGCTTGAGGGATATACAGGGTCTTTGCCTGGTTTTAGCAGGAGATTAATGTTTGCAGAATTCATATTTGATGGAAGTCTGCCCTTTTCTTTGATTTCTAACAACGTTCTGTAAAAAACTGGTGCTAGAATCGTCCAGAATTCTTTGTAGAATTCTGCAGGAAAGCCGTCTGGACCTGGAGCCTTATTATTGGACATATTTATCAGGGCTTCCTGGAGTTCACCTGATGTCAGTGGCGAATCCAGTGCCATTGCTTGAGATTCTAATAATTTTGGGAGAGTTATGTTGTCTAAAAATTGATCAATTTCCTTTTTAGATGGGTTTATTTGTGGTGAATACAACGTTTTATAGAAATCCCTGAAAATGTTGTTTATTTGTTTCGGTTCATATATTGTGTTCCCAGATGAATCTTGAACAGCACATATAGTTGTTTTTTCTTTATTTATTTTTAACTGGTTTGCTAGAAATTTACCGGATTTATTACTATGTTCATAATTTTGTAAGCGTAGTCTTTGTACTAAGAATTTTGTTTTTCTATCAATTATCTCATTTAATTCTAGTTTTGTTTTGCGTATTTTGTTCAATGTTTCCTGATCTTGGTGGGACGCGTAGGCTTCTTCTAGTGATTTGATGTTTTTTTCTAATTCCTGAATATTTTTGTTTTCTTTTTTCTTTTTATGTGATGAGAAAGAAATTATTTTACCTCTCATCACAGCTTTCCCTGCTTCCCATAAAACAGAAGCTGATGTTCCGGGAGTGTCATTAAAGTCTAAATATGAAGTCCACTCTTTTTTAAAATATTTAATAAAGTCTTCATCATTAAGCAGTGATGTATTAAATCTCCAGTTTTTACTTGGCATAGTATTATTCTTGTGCATTAGTGTTAGAGATACAGGAGCATGATCGCTGACAGCTATAGGATGAATCTCAATGTCTGAAATGTCGCTCAGCAGTGAGCTGCTGACCAAAAAATAATCCAGACGAGAGTAGGAGTGATAAACATGTGAGAAAAAAGTATATTCCTTACTGGTGGGGTGAAGGGAGCGCCATGCATCGCAAAGACCAAAGTCGCTCATATACTGTTTGATTATATTTGTGGACTGCCAATTACGCTGAGTTCCTGCTGTATTGAGCCTATCCATTTCTTCATTCAGTCCAAGGTTGAGGTCGCCTCCAAGCACAAGTGTGCCATCTAAGTGTTCAGAGAGTGCACTGAAAAAACCGTGAAAGAATGAGGGATCATCAACATTTGGACCATATACACTTACAATACATAGATTTTTATCAAGTATAGATAGTTTAATGATTAAGAATCTGCCCTCTGGATCTATAACTGTATCGAGTACTGTGAAATTAATTTTTTTATGAATTAAAATTGCTACTCCCCTTTGTCTAGAATTATAACAGGCTGAGAACACATTAGGAAACTCAGGTGTTTTAAGTTCATTCGAACCTCTAAGAGGTCTGTGGGTCTCTTGTAAAAGGACAACATCTGCCTGTAGTTTTTTGAGTTGGTTAAATATTTTTAACCTCTTTTCTCTGGAGCCAGCTCCATTTACATTCCATGTAACGAATCTTAGTGCACCCATAGATGTCTGTGCATAACTAGGGGTGTACTCTGTGTGTGTCGCTTAGACAGGTGGAGAGAATATATCACTTGTTCATAAATAAGGAGAGGGAGAGAGAGAAAAAATGTGTGGCGAGATGCTCCCAGAGTCTGACTATGTGTTTGCATATTTACTAATATGAGTATGCTTGGCTTAAGTGTGTGTATCCTGTAGGTCTGTGTGCGCTGTCTGACTGATGTAAATGTGCTGCCGTTGAGCGCATGACTGTGCGTGATCGTGCAGTGAGTAAGTGTCGAAATAAATGATGTTGTTTGTGGAAGAGTGTGGAAGCAGGTGATCGAAGCAGTGAAAGAAATAAAGAAAGAAACCAAGGACGAGGGTGAGCAGCATAAAAACAAGAGGGGGAAAAGAGAGGAAAAAAAAAAAAAACGAGAAGAGAGAAAAGAAAACGTAAACATTCCAATTAAATCACTGACGGAGAGTGACGGTGTTAATATTGCTATGAAATCACACTTAAGATGTGATTTGATACCGGTAAGTTAAACAAATGTTAATCCAAGTTAGTGTGAGTGGATAGGGAAAGGGTGTAGCGGATTCTTATCTGGTCTGAAGTTAATACAGCCACGGAGTGATGTTGGGGTCGCGGTGGAGCTGTCCGTCCACGTACAGCCGGTCCACAGCGATGACAGCGCGGGAGCCTTTCTGGATGAAGCCGCGTCGAAGTGGGAAGAGGACCCTGCGTCGTTCCAGGATCTCTTTGGGGAACTGATCGTTCACGCTGAAGTCCGTTCCTTTTAATTCCCTGCCGCGGCTTTTCACATGTTGTTTTTGTTTGAAGTGGCCGAATTTGGCCACGATAGGACGTGGTCTCCCGGCCGTAGCCCGAATGGGGCCGAGGCGATGCACCCTATCGAAGACGATGTTCTTCACCATGTCCTCCGGCAGCTTCAGGTGGGTTTTGATGAAGCTTTTTACCGTGGTCTCCGCGTCCTCTCCAGCGGCTTCTGGAATACCAGAAAATACTAGATTATCACGCATGCTACGAGCTTGTAGATCAATAACCGTTTCTTTTATTTTTTTATTTTCTCTATTTAGCTGAGTAACATTTTCTGTGAGAGATTTCACCGACTCCCTTAGCGTGGCATTTTCAGCAGCGAGCGTTTCCACTTGCTGCTGGCTGAACTCCAGGGATTCTCGCAAGCATTTAAATTCCCGGTGAAGAATCTCCACCAGGGACAGCCTTGCGTCGAAACTGGACAATCGCTTGTCGATTGACTCCAGTATGTCGGCAATATCTTTGCCAGCTGGCGATGTTGTGCCGGGGGAATCTGCCGGGCGTTGTCTTTTCGACGACGGCGTCTCAGATTTGGCCGGGGAAGCTGTACTCTGGGCCTTCTTCATCACGAGATCCTGAAAGCACTGATCAATATAATCTTGGAGAGCGTCTAAACTCTCCCCGTTGTTCTCCAGGGTGTTGGAGATAATTTAGACAAATATTGTTAGTTATGAGACAATTGATAAGTGTATTTGGTAATACTGAAGCTTAAAGAAATTTGTTCAAATCTAAACTACCATTTGCTTTAATTTTCCGCCAAAATCTCCGGCGTCTGACGTCAGTTACAACATTAGTCGCTTACCTTGACTGTCACTTCCGCCTCTGACTTCTCTCACTTAAAGATATTATCACACACTGGGCAAGTCAAGATACCTTTGTGTTGTTGAGGGTCAGTGATGGTTTCTCCACTGGAATCATCATCACTTGTAACTGCTTCATCTTGTTGGGGAAAAATAATCAAGACAAAATATTTATATTAGAATCTGCTGAACATTCACAAATGTTATATTCAAAGCTAACTATGTTTCCAAAAAAAAAAAGAATTCACCATCAGGATTGATCGCGATGTCAATCCAGCCCTTTCCCCTGCAGGTCAGACAGTTTTCCTTTCTCCATTGCAATCAACAGTTTGCTAACTTTTGCAAGCTGCAGGGTACTCTCTGGAAGCCGGTAGAATTCTCGATGGACACGGATGTCGTGTCCAAGAAAGGTGGCAAGTTGATCCATTTCATTTTCTTTTAGATTTAGTACTTAGTATTTAGTATGGACAAAGTGGCAACTTGTTTCCGCAATCTTGTTGAGGTAAGGGCCTCTGGGTACTTTGCACCACATTTATTTGCATACTTGCGAAAGCAGTCAGAGCCTCTGTAATGGGAAAGGACACCTGGGCGTGCAAACAAGTACACATTCTCTGTGTGGACTTGACACTCACTTCTGGCTTTTCGAGGAGCTCGATTGCAGTGATCATGTCAGGTGTGAGAAGCACAGGTACCATTCTTGACCTTTTACCACGAATCTCAACTCTGTCAAAGTGCTTTGCAAGTTTCCTTTCAAACTCAGTTAGGCAGATCATAATGTCAGGATTCAACTCTGTGCTATTCTGGGATGTAAAAACCTGGAGCTCCATTTTTGAAACTTCTCCTGGCCTTTTTCTGTTAAATAGCACTACCTGCGTCAAAGTCACTTGAGTAAGATTTCCGAAGGTTGTGCTGTTGGGTTTTTCCTCAAGGTCCTTCATGTACATTGCAGACTTAGTAGCAAGAAACTTATGCAGCAGTGACACATCCTGTGTAAATGGCAAAATCTGTGGTTTATTCCATTTGGCTGTTGAAGTGTGCCCAATGCAGCAGCTGAAATGGACTCTGACCATTTTTTTTTTCATACAGAGTGGCAAACTGCTTGGCTGACTCTGCAACATCATAGCGATTTGCAATGATGGCTTTACACTGCACAATGCTTTCAACTTTAGCCAAACTGTGTCCCAATTTCAAAGCCAAGGATGGGGTTTTATATGAGTTGCTCTCCAGCTCATAACCAGCAACAGCTCTGACTGCTTGTATGACATGGGGAAAGTTACTAGGCATAACAAGGTCTTTTGTGCTCTTCAAAGGTGTTATAGCTCTGGCGGTTATCAATAACCTTGCGATCTCTCTCATTTTTTGGCGTATGTAATCATTCCTTTTCTCATTTGGTTTTCTGCCATTGTACAGTGACTCAGCAAGGCTAAGAATGTCTCTTTCACTCGTTACTACCAAGGAAATGTCATCCTGATTCATTTCACAAGCAATCTTCCATACAGCTTCATGAACTTGATCAGGTTTCGGTAATTGCAGATGCATCCGTCTTTGCGCAGAGGGAGCTTCCTCATTAAACCTCTGAGGGCACCTTCTCACATGCCTCCAAAGGCGATTTCTTGCATATAGTCCTTGACAAAATTTGCAATGACGGTAGATCTCAGATCCTGTTGCAGTAGTGGGTCTTTGACAAGCAACCATTTCTCCAGCACCAGAAGTTGCCACAGTAGCATTATGGTTAAAGTTTCCCCTCTTCTTAATAGAGCGCAACAAATCTCTTCTTTCGCGGGATCTTTTATCATAACTGAAGGCGCTTGCAACTTCCGGCACATTACCGTGGGCAGATTCAAGGTGTCTTGCCAATTTAGCAATGGCCTTTTTACAATATAGACAGTATTGCTTCTTGTTGTACTTGCTTTGTCTTTCCGTGTTTGGCAAAGGTAGGACTTTTATGGAGCTGTTTTTAGGTGATGTGACCCCTGATGAATCAAAACTGCGGCTTGTTATCGAAGTACTGTGACTGCTACTTCTCAGTGACGAACTAAATGTTGTAGGTTTCTCTGAACTGGTGATCTTCCCACTGTGTCCTGAAGCCGTCTCCAATGCCATGTCATTTAACAGATTTTGGGGAACCACAGATTCTGTGATTTTCATGTCCACACTATGGAGACTTGTGTCAGAGGAACTGCCACATGAATCTGGGACATAGTCTTTATCTTCATAATCCGTACAATCTGAGAATTCATCAGTAGAGATCTGAACGAAAATGGAGAAAAAGCATCTTTGTATTTATTAATAGCTAGAATGTCATTCCCCCTCCAGTAGCAGAACATTCTGCAATCCATGACTTGATGAAAATGCGTTCATGTAGTAAATATGCATAATTACATAGCATAAACAATTTGAATGAAGAAGAAAAAGGCAGCTGGCTTACCTGCTCTGAGGTAGCTGTCTGGTGAAAGGTGAGAACTCGAGATTTTTGTCTGGCCTTACATGAAACGTAACAAATTCAATGTTTGTAATTATGATTCATTTGAATACTGTAACTCAAAATTATTATGCAATTCAGTATACTGTAAAACAAATTAATAGTAGGTTAAGAAATGAAAAACAATGCATTGTAACTTAATAGTGAGAATGATTTAACATACATATCACACACTTTGTATCATGTCATTTTGACATGAAATCTTGAGTGAAAATTCATTTGTGAACCCTGTCAATCATTAATTATATTTGCTGAGATGAAAGGCTGCATTGAGTTCACATATATGTCACAGATAGGTTAGTGAACATTATTCACAGAAGGATCTGTATTCCTTATACCAGACTCTATAGAAACTTAACACAGTACAGCGCTGCTACCCAACAATATGAGGACAGTGTAACACACACTACAGTTGTTAGTCCAACCATATGAGGACTTATTCTAAAACACACTCATGTCCTTCACAGCTTGAAACAATATGAGGACATGACGACTGAACACATGTAGAGTTCATGTTCCTGACTTCTAACTTCTCCTGCTGTTGTCAATAAAAGCTCTAAACCCAACACTGATGTAAAGCCAACTATTTCCCCAGAAATCCAATCATGTAAACTGATCAGCTTCAGGTTAAATGGACAAAAGCATGTGTAAAAGGACAAAAATATCAAATTTTGTCAATAAATGCTCTAAACCCAGCACTGATCTACTCTGGTCTTCATAACTAGAATAATATCTCTTTTCATCTACTAATATTTAACATTTCCTGTACTGCACAATCTATGAAGAGGATTTACTTACCAGAGCTCGCCATGGCCACATAGATTCTCCATAGTCATAGGTGATTTCACTCTCCGCTTGGATATTTTCAATAGCAAACAAGCAGAGATGAGGTTTATCCTGGACTGCCAGCTGTTTCATCTTGCAGTTTGGGTACTTGTGGTCATCATTAACCAGCCGGCCAAGTGAGTCGTCTTCACGGGAGGCATCAATGCTAAAAGTGAAGAAAAGAACATATGTTTTGTTCACTAAAAACATAATGTTATAAAGAACAACTGATATTGTATATGCCTTTACTTACCACCATGTGCTATTTTTCCATTTAAAATCAAATAGGAAAGCAGTTTGCTTTTCTGTGTACTTTTTCTGCCGCTTGTCCCGCTCATGTTCTGAGATAAGCTCCCCATGGTACTCGACCACAAAGGATCCCTTTTCAATTGGTTCAGAGGCAAATACACCACGTCCTAATACAAGATGTTCAATAAGTAGCGTTAAGTAATACAATCCAAATCAGGTTTACTGCAGCTGATCAGCCACTGACAAAACATATGCAGAACAAACAATCATAAAATGTTTTAATTGTGAGGGGAACATCTAGATGCTTACGTTCGGGGCTGCAACAAATGAGTTGATACAATAAATAAATACTAATAATAAAAAAACAATTATTAAAATAGTTGGAAACAAATTTCAAATACATGCAAGATATATGTAAAGATATATGTAAATCTTATAAAGTTTGTATCTGTCTTGTGTGAAACTTGTATGAAAAGCATACAAGAATGAAAACAGATATAAGATCCCTTGAAAAATTATATAAATGAAACTTGTATGTTTTGGATACTTACTAAAACAATATATGAAAGTGGCCACTTCCATGAGTAAATCCCATGAGCCTTATATGATTCACTATATGAAGCAAGCTAAAGCTGATGCAAGTCTTTTAAGTTTTTCCTATTTCATTTCTATATGGAGTGTGATGTCAAACAGGCACACACACCTTTGATGTTGCATAGGTTTTTAAAAATCTCAGTTTTCAGTGACCCAAAACGCCATTTATGCGTGGATGAAAGGCCCAAACGTTTAGAAAAATCTGTTTTCAAAAATACCCGTGGACGTAGCCTCAGTGTTTCTAGCTTTGTCTCCCCTTGTCTCATTATGTCTAATTAGTCCCAGCTGTATTTCCCTCTTGTTTCCCATTCCTTCTTTACGCCCTTGTGTGTTTAACCCTTTAAAGCCGGTCGGAGCGGGCATGCTCCGTTTTGAATTGCTATTTTTAAATCCCGGTAGCACTGCAACCACATAAGCTAGCACAATATTTTTTTTTTGCATATGAAATCAAAGGAGTTGTATTTACATCTTATGCCATCAGCTTGTCCTAGGTCACGGTTTCCTTCCACATATAGCTATTGCATAAAAAGCACTTGCAGCAACAAAAACAATATTCCAGAAACACACTTTGCCGATCCGATCAGCTGTTCGTAACACTGCCTATTTGGAATAGACGTCAGCGCGAACTTTCGCATGTCCTCCATTACCTGCCTGAAACCGGAAGTTTTTTACCTTCAGGGCCTATACAAGCATATACTGGTGTTTTTAAAAGTTATGTTTGACTGTATGACTTTTTGTGTTGTTTTCTGGGATGCTTAGGACTCATATTGCACTGCTGGAAATAGTTTATTTTGATGCACATGCTGTTTTTTTTGCAAATTTGCATTATAATATTTATTTTTGTTTTACCTGCAGTATATAAAAATTGGTGTATTTAAAAAATAAAACTATGAAGACACTCAAAATAAATTTCCTGTGGTGGGAAACTAGTTTGTGTAACCTTTTTGTATTTTCAGTTTTGAGGGATAAGCCTCTTAAATTTCTCTAACTAGAAATGTATGTTAAAAAAACAAAAACAATTTTCAATTTTTTTGTAGTTTATTGCACTTTTTTGCAATTTATGTAATTACTATGCACTTAATGCATACATATTATTAAAATATGGGCTATAATGGTTGTATTGATGTATATCAACTTGAAATACTCCCAAAAATTGCACTACAGCATGTAAAAATATAATATAAGCTCTGGCAGACTTGGTTCTATGGTAGGTCTTAAAGGGTTAAAATATTGGCAAAAATATAGGTCATATAAAAAAGAAATCAAATACACATATACAACTGTTGATTGTGTTATTGGGATGTGATTCATTATTTTCTGTTTTATTGTTTCAGATTATTTTTTCACGGCCCCGCCAAATCCTGCAGTTTGTGTCAGTCTGCTGCTTCTTCTGGTGATCTTTGTTTGCTGGATACAGAGAAGGAAAAAGATCAGTAAGTCGTATGCAAAATAATTAAAAAAAAAATTATCTTGCAGCTCAGTGATTGATTTACAGTGAAGTGATGGATAAGAGTGCTCAGACCTGTTTTTTTAGTATCAAGAAAATCTCAGAATGCTCATTCGCTTGATGCTGATTGGGGTCTCAAAGACAATAGCAGCATGATGCTGCAGTAGTACACAATAGTAAAACAGGCCACTCAAAACTGGCCAATTAAAGATGGTTTTCATGTCTTCTTAGGATCACATTTGAATGCATTATACTTTAAGATGTCTTTTTTGAGTCTTAACATTGTGGATGACCAGATTGTGTATTATCAACCCAAACAGATTTTTTCTAAAACATCAAGCAGTAAAGTGAAAAAAGGCTGACAAATTTATTACACCACCAAATGTCCTGTTTTCTTATACAGGAAGAAAGAGGTTTCTGCCTTCCTCTTTACAATCCTTTGTTTCCTCTTGTCATAAACCATTGCTCCTGTCAGCTCCTCAAGCTACTCTTGCAAAATGACTCATTTTATATACTTTGTTGTAGTAGCATTTATCACAAAGGCAGACCAAAGGTATTTTTCAAAGGCAAACCTGGAGAATGAGGAGCGGTTCAAATGCCACAGCATACAAGTAACTATTTTTTTAAAGTAAAGACTAATCTAAAGTAAATATCCTTTCTCTCTGCACAGGGATTCAGACAAACCACGCTGTAGCTCAGATGGAACAAGACTGAGACAAGCAGAGCCAAAAGAAGAAATGGAGACTCATAAGATGTTGGAAAAGAGAAGACGAGAGATTTTTAATTTAGTTTGTCTTAAGATTTTACTTTTAAATAAAAATTCAGAGAAGGAAATAATAATTTTGAGAAGTTAATTGTTCTTTTGGTGTCTTTTTTAACTTTCTGTTTTTGTTAGTTGTACAGTTTTGTTTAATAGTCGTGATGTGCACAATGTTGAATAAATAACTTAATAACATTCTTTCTTTTATTCATCCAAATATGTTTTTTAATCAAAACATTATGACTATGTATTATAGGCTAGGACAGATGTGTGACAGTTTCTACATCTATCACAGTGGAAACTCCATCTGGCCATCATTGTCATTATTTCCTCAATAAACATCCTTTACGTTATCAGTGTGTTTTTAATCTATGTTAACAGCTCAGCCATACCAAAGCAAATCACTGGGAAGTAATTAACAAGTTATTTCACGTTCAATGCAGTATTCTAAGAATACTGCATTTTATCGCATATATGGTCATTAGAGCACAGAGGCCACTGTATAAGGTTTAAATATCTATCTACAGTATTCTGGCTGATGTATGAATCTATAGGCAGACTGATCATTTCATTCCAACCAGCATTAGCTTCCTCGAGTGACTATTGATCAAGTGATTGTGATTAATCACAATTAATTACAGAATATTGTGTGATTAATTAGTTCATTTTTTTTAAATCTATTGACAGCACTAGTAATTATATATCTATAATATATATGTATTCTTTTAGTTTTCTCAAGCTATATTAATCAACCGAGACAGTTTTCTTTTTCTATAAACATTTTGTTAGGTCTAGGAGGGTAATTTGTGTGTCTGTTACTTCTGCGGTTTGTGTTTGATGAGCTGCTGCCACTAAATAAAACCTTAGGTAACACATGCTGCAAGAACTCAGTGCACACCTTTAAAAATATACATGTGACTACAGAATGATTATATCTATTCTGCAAACATCAACAGCACAAGTCATATTCACTCACATATTCAAGTTAGTTTTGTTGCTTTTTTAAGGTAGTTGCAGAAATAAATTTTTTTTTGAGTCTCTCACATTGTCAAAATGCAATGCAATTATATTTTAAACAAAAACAGATTAAATGTAATAAAATAAAAGAACTTATAAAAGTGTTTATGTCCTTGATGGTGATTTCTTGTTGATTGTTGGTCCGAGTTTCCCACAGTGAAGGAGTCCCACAAGCAGTATCAGCAGAGCTACCATCACAATAGTTAAGACGACCCGTAACAGGAGGAGGTGAAAGAATTGGTCCGAACAAAAACATGCCTCTCTGGGAAGCCCTGCAATGACACCACGTCACCATATGTCACACAAAACTCATTTACATGTTTATCTTTTTACTTCTTACCATTTTGTCTTCCTGGGACACATTGAACTTCTCTTACTGTAATCCCAGGGGTAGAGTTAATGTATACGGTCATATAGTTATTAAGAAAATAAAGCTTAAACTGTATGACAGACAACAAATGTGTAGACAATTTATCCAAATTTCTCTGATGTTTTAAAGCAACAGTATTACAAAATACAACTCAAGAGTTCAATATAAGTGCTGTAAATAGCTATTTATGGTTAAACAGACACAACGATCAAACACAAAATCCTTATTTTGATATTTTGAATCATGTTTATATGTCACCTCTAACAGACAGCCATTTTTCTGGTGATTCTCCTACTCCAGATATTGTGCACTTGTAAAGTCCTTCATGACTCTTGTAGACTTGGTGGATGGTCATGTTTCCCACAGAGCTGGTCCCAATGAAGAGGCCATCTTTATAAAAGACAGCTGGAAGGCTTGCAGACGTCTCGTTTAGGCAGCTCAGAACCACAGTTTCCCCCTCCATCACAGGATGAGCAGGGCTCTCCAGGGTCACCGTGATATCTGATTAAAGTAGAGTTTATGAATATTTCATAGTCACTAGGTCTTTTACTGGGTCTTATCAACACATTGTTTTTATTTTGAAGAGAGGGCTTGTGTCTATATTATATGTTTTATGTTTATTTTCTTGTGTATGATTTTCTTCTGTTCCTGTTTGTTCTGTACAATATCATTTGAGATCTTCAGTCTAGTCATCAATGACTTCTTCCTGTATGAGTTTTCTTCCCGTTCCCTCAGTCTTCTCTTTGTGTTTTTGGCTTCTGCTTCTGTTTCAAGTCCGTGTCTCCATTTCCCCCATTTGTGTGTGTGTGTGTGTGTGTGTGTATGCACTGGCCTAATGGAAGACCTATGCAAAGGAGTCTTCACCAGGTGTGTGAGTTTCAAAGTCCGACACCTGGTAGCGATCAAACACCTGTCCCGATGATCTCATTTGGCAACTTCATAATAAAGCAGCAGTGGCTCAGGCTTTTCTGGATTGTTGCCCTGAAAGCAGTTTCTAAAGCACTACTGCTGCAGTTTTTTGAAATTATTGTGAAGTTATATTCACCAGTCTGTCCCTGTGTGCAAGATTTGGAGTTTATGAGACATCAAGTGGTGAGACTGACTCTGGATTCTGTGAGAAAACTGACATTGTCTCGATTTAAGCCCTGTGGAAACTGGACCTTCCAACCGCTCTGACTTTTTTAAACTCTTTTGCTATTCACTGTATATAAATGCATGAGAGTGAGAGTCTGGCCTCTATTTAGGTCACACTGACAAAATATTTATATCACATGACTGTTTAATTAACAACTGTGACACGGTACTATGAGACACATCACAAACCAAAACTAAACACACTGAAACTCTTTAAAGAGGCAGATTATCAGTGTATCTATTATGTAATATAGCATTTTCCATAATTTTTTATTTGGATTAGGAATTCAATGCAGTCCGCATTTTTATAGATGGTAAAGGTTGTGCTTTCTTTTGTTAAATAGGTAAGATTAAGTGTAAAAAATTAATTCTCTCTAAATTCAGGGTAATCATCAGAACGTTGCAGGAATCTTGATTGGCAGTTTCATTTGCTGTAATTTTAAAATGTTTCTATTTGTGACTCACCTGGGATCTAATAGTTCCTTGCAAAAACAAAACAAAACAATTAACTGTTTTTGTTTTTATTTTTTTAGTTAATTTTTTCAGTGAAATTACTGCATGTGAACCATGAAATGATAAGGCCTAACAATAGGGTTTAGACTACAGAAGATGAACATTAATGAGTATTACCTTCTTGGTTTTGTTCTTCCAGAGTCTTATTTATCACAATCAACCAGCTTTCTGGTGATTCTCCAGCTTCCAAGATGGTACACTTGTAGAGCCCTTCATCAGATTTGGAAACATTGTGGATGGTCATTTTCCCAAAATTGGTCCCAATTTTTAAGTCATTTTTATAGAAATCAGCTATTTGGCTTTGAAGAGCTCCCTTCTTTCTACAGTACAGGTTGATAGTTTTCCCCTCCATTACAGGTACAGCAGGACTCTCCAGGATCACAGAACCAACTGAAAAAAGAAAAAAAAGAGAAATTGAAGCAGAGATAGTTATCATGAGTGACAAAAAGACTATCTACAAGTTCTAAAATAGGAGCTATAACAAAATACAAACTTATTAATTGTACAATGGAAAAAACAGTGTTTAATAAATTGTTGTAGATGTTATTCATAGGTTCACAGCATTTACAAGCAGAATATTTGTGTATTTTAAGAGTCTGTCTAATTTAATCTGCTTCACAAACCTCACAAGAAGCCTTCTTGCACTGGCATCACACTTGCAATATTTATCACAGACAAGAAAGCAAATATGTATTGCTGGGGCAGCGTCAATAACCAAGTGTGATTATTGACGCTGCTTACTTTACTAATAACATTCAAACAATATATATAAATGCAATAAATTAAGTTCACTAAACGTCCAATTTGACTTGACATTGGGATAATTTATTCAAAATAAGTACATTTTTAGCACTGCCTCAAATTGGAAGATTGAATATTTAAAGGAAATGTCTTGGAATTCTGCTGTTGTAACACTTAAAAAACCTTATGAATGTAATACTATTGTACGGGAATGAACTGATCAGACCAGCAATTTATGGTTCCGGTTAAATTTTGATAGAATTTTTCTGAATTCCTCTGCATTTATCAATAAAGTTGTAAACTTGGCAAAGGGGAGCTGTATTCAATAATCAATAAAGCTATCCTACAAGATGTAACTGTGGCGTGGGTGTGGTCTCTGGCCAGCTGCAGAGGAGGGGTGACACAGTGAGCTCCCGGGGCGGCACAGGGGCGGGGTCAACAGGTGTGCTGGGTTCTGACATTAATTGTGTGTCTTTTTATGTTGGCAGTCACAGTCGGAGGGGGAGCAGACGTGACAGCACAAAGAGAGCGGGAGTGGCTGTGCATGAAACAACAAACTCCAAATAAAAGTGTTGCTGTCAAAATAATCGCTCCAGCGTATGTTTATTGGGTCAAACGCTACAGTAACATTTGGAGATGTGTACTTGTAGTAAGCATTGGAACGTTTTTAATATGCCCTTCACTTTATCATCACTTGCTGGCCACAATTGAGTTGGTTATTTGATGATTTACTTCTGAATGCATTATCCTTCCATCACCATTCTTGAATATATTGTGGGTCTTTTTAAATTAAATTCTTTAAACGCTGTAAACTTACTAGTGACAGTGATGCTGAGAGCATTGCTCTTCCATCCTTCTTCATCTTCACACCAGTATTTTCCAGTGTCAGTTTCAAAAGCATTATTTATGGTGCAGTTCACTGTTGGCATCACTGTGTAATTTGTACATGTTGGAATGAAATCTTCAATATTTCTTACCCCTCTCCATTTAGCCTGGTGATTTAAACCATCACAGCTAAAAGAGATGGACTCATACTCAAAGAACTGCAGTCTGGTTGGGAAGACAGTGAGATTATCTGGATCTGAAAAAAGAAAAACAGAACATATGAAATTAAGGTTTTTATTTAATTATCCACAATTCTTATATGGTTATAAAAAAAAATATTTTTTGTCATTATTTTTTTGATCACTCGATACACTTACTGATATCAAATGTCTAATTAGCAGTTTCACTTGAACAACAGTCATTCTTGGACTACCCATTTCAGATGAAAGGCCCAAGTTTAAGAACTTAGTGATACTTTTTATGGGTACACAAAACATTGAACACCTCATAATGAATACATGTTACATATATACATACCCATACACATATCTTTTGGGTTAAAACACTTTGAACAGTGGATCCCATTTTTTAATGAGAAACTTTAATGATTAAATGATTTGGAATTGTTTTTAAAATACATGTCCATGAACAAAATTTCTTTTATTTGAAAATTTTAATACATTTTTAACCATGTGATAATGAAAGATATTCAGTTATGATAGGGGTTTTGACTGTGGCTTTAGAGCAGTAAGAAATAATTAGCCTTGCAAAGCAGTTCAGCAAAATTCAAATATGCATCTGTTTTTGTAAAACTTAACTTCTCACCAGTTTTTGAAGCGTAACTGTGACAGTGTGCAGTCAAAAGCAAGAACATGTTCGGGACTGGAGGAAAAAGAGAGCAGTACATGAGTCATGCTGTTGATGCTTGGATCCAAAGATATGTGTTAACATAGTAATATCATTGTACTATCATGTATATTATGGCCGAAAGAAACACTTTTTAAGTCCATTTTATGAAATTAAAATAATTCCAGGCACAAAGAAAGTTATTGCTCATGTTGTAAACATTTAATCTCTAACAATTCTTCTTTGATACATTTTTATGTATAATATATGACAACTATATATTAAGAATAAAAAAATTATTTAATTGATGAATTATTGGTGAATAAATATAGGTACACTCAGTACTCACGCAGACAGGTGAAAAATGTTTTCATCTCCATGCTGTCTAGCCTGACTGACTGAGCATCACAGGTCTACAGAAAGACATAACGTATGTCATACTTCCTGTGCAGACTATTTTGGCACATATGTAGGTTTGAGTCACTAACAGTCTTGTTATTTCCGGCGCCCCCTTGTGTGGCAGCCTGTTACGGCAGCTCTGCTCATTTCTGAGCTTTTTCTTATTTCCTCATTTTATTCTCGTAACCTTTTAACTTAAGTTGAAGCATTTTCATTCTGTTATCATGCACTACGGTTTTGTGCTAATTCTGGTAATTTCTCTCTCTTCTTTTTCAAATTTTGTCACCCGTGTTTGGAAATCCAGAACGTGAATCCTTTTTTTTTTTTTTTGTTAAGGTTCAACTATACACTCTTAGGGGGGTAAAAAGTTAAAAACCCACACTAGCAAATAAACAAGAATAAAGGATCTGTTATTTATTTGTCATTGACAGCAGTTAAAACTGAGAAAATTGTGCCCACCTGGCTCCAATTGCCACAAATTTACTCATTATTACTTACAATTACAATTATTTAAATAAAATTTTAATTGTTTTTTTTAAATGCTGTGTTTTATATTGTGTTTTATTTTATATTAGAAGATTGAAAGAAAACTCTCTTGGGTGGAAAAAGAAATCACAATGGCATCATTAATCTTCTAACTTCTCTGCTTCAACCTCAGACATTCCATGTGAGGGTGAAGAGGTGACCCTTATGGATAAGATCAGCGGTCCCCAACCTTTTTTGCGCCACGGACCGGTTTATGCCCGACAATATTTTCACGGACCGGCCTTTAAGGTGTCGCGGATAAATACAACAAAATAAAACTGCAATAAAGAAACTGGTTTAGACTTAGCGCTCCCTGATTTGTACTCCTCAAAGTCCTTCTGCACCCTAACCCCCAATCAGGGATCTTGTCCTGTGTGAGAAAAACACTCTCTTACAGTTGTTACCAGAGATGTTTATTTCCATGTTAAAGTCAGCTTTGACTGACACAATTAAAGTCTCTATTTCTTGTTGACTAGAGCATCCTGTTATTATACACCCAAGGCTAAGCAGCCTGGCCTATCTGAAATTGTGTTCTGTGAGCGTTTAGCAATTTAACTTCAACACTCAACTCTTTGTTTGATTTCTCAAATGAGAAATCCTGACAACAAATTTGTTAAGTGATTCCACATTTATTTATATTACATCAAACGAATTGTCTTGTGGCTACATGATAATTAATTATTGCATCGTTTTTTTTGAATTTCATTTGTTTGCATTACAACACTATTTTCACTATAACTGTCAAGGCAGGCAGGACGGACTCAGGCGCACACTGAGAGATACAGTTAAACAGTGCTTTATTAATCCACACCATATATACATATATATATACATGGGGGGAAGGCCAGGGTTCCAGGGGTCCACAGGGTCAGGGAAATACAAAATGTCCACACACGCTCCGCTCCCCTCACTCCTCACAGGGTATCCCTCGCACACAAAACTCTATGCCTCCGCAGGGACCATGACTATAACACAACCAAGCTAAAAAATATGCTGTAAAGCATTTTTTTGAATTTTACTCACATTTAACTCAACTCGTCTTATTCCAAATATACACAGACTGAAAATGCAACCCGAGATGAATATTTAAGAAATGTGACCCAATCTTAGCAAACGAAACAGCACAGTAAACGGGTTGCACAGTCTCCTTGATTGAGCTGACACTCCTTTCACTGATCTGTAAAGAGGGAGAAAAGAGGATTAGTATTTTTAATAACCAGAGCTAAACCAGAACTAACTCATGTTTTGTTGTACAAGATTCATTTGTTCAACAACTGTTTCCTACCAGTAGATGGTGACAAAGACATGGTTCATGTGACAAATTACTTCCAAATATGCTTTTGACCGATCTGTTCTTTGTTTTTTGTTTTATTTCACTTTGAAGTTTCAGCAGTTGACAGTATAATCCATCAAATATGCCATTCAGATATTTAAAAGTACATGTTGTCTTTGCATTTAATTTTTTTTTTTTTAAATATTTATTTGTTCATATAATCAGACTATTAGTTGAATATTAACAGCATAGTGTGTTACTAGCAGAGGCCAAGAAAATACTGTTGAACTGAAAGAAATGCACTTAAGCTGTTAAATTTAGTAGTACTCAATGTACTTGAGGGAATTAGTTGCCTTATTTTTTTTTTTTTTTTGGCGTTTTGTGTGACATGTTGTTCAGTTTTTCAAATTTGATGTTTGACTGTTGTTTATTTAAAAATGATTACAACATTGAGTTTTGCTATACTAAAAAAGTGACTCTGTTGTACTCATTCCTTTTAAGTGGTGTCAACTTTAAATGGGGGATATGAATGAAAACTTTAAGTACAATTTACTGAATATTTTTAAATTTAATTATGAAACATTTCTGTTTTTAAGTCAGACGGTACATTGTCAAATGTAATTAAAATACTGAAATGCTGATAGCCTTCAACATTTATCTCCATCTATCTATCGATCTTCTTCTGCTTAAGCAGCCTAAGCAGAGAAGCCCAAACCTCCTTCTCCCAAGCCATCTCCTTCATCTTATCCGGGGGAACACCAAGGCATTCCCAGGCCAGCCGAGAGATAATCTCTCCAGTGTGTCCTGGGTTTGCCCCGGGGCCTCCTCCTGGTGGGGTATGCCCGGAACACCTCACCCACGAGGCATCCTTGTCAGATGCCCAAACCACCTCAACTGGCTCCTTTCGATGTGAAGGAGCAGCAGCTCTACTCTGAGCCCCTGTCGGATGGCTGAACTACTCACCCCATCTCTGAGAGAGAGTCTAGCCACCCTTCAGAGGAAGCTCATTTCTGCCATTTGTATCCGTGATCTCATTCTTTCAGTCAAAACCCACAGGTGAGGGTAGAGATGTAGATCGACTGGTAAACTGAGAGCTTCGCTTTAACACTCAGCTCTGTTTTCACCACAACAGACTGGTACAGCGTCTGCATCACTGCAGCCGCTGCACCAATCCCTCTGTCGATGTCCTGCTCCCGCCTCTCGTCACTTGTGAACAAGACCCCGAGATACTTAAACTCCTCCACTTGGGGCAAGAACTCATCCCTAATCCAGTGGGCAATCCACCCTTTTCCGGCTGAGGACCATGGCCTCAGATTTGGAGGTGCTGATTCTCATTCCCACCGCTTCACACTCGGCTGCAAAACCGTTCCATACCAAGCTGTAGGCTAGCACACGATGAAGCCAACAGAACCACATAATTTTCATCAATTTAGAAAAAAAAAAAGGAAATTGTTTGCCTTAATCAGTTCTGCTGACTTCTTTGGGTTTGCAATCATGAAATGGACTAAAAATGAAACAACAACCAAAATATCAAAAGAATCCCATACTTCACCACTTAATTGCAGAATATTGGCATTCCTGAGGAGTTAAAGCTGGATCTGATAGAGTAGCTTGCACCATGAAGCTGCATTCTCCTGAATCTACGGAATCTATGGAAATAACCAAAATTACAAACCTTTGTATATATAATATTTAAAACTGAAATTATGTTACGAAACTTAGGATAAAACTGATATTTGATTCCTATTATTTAGAACATGCATACATTTTTATATACACTTTTAACATTTGAACCATGTCTGTGAAGGTTCTCAGTCATCCAGGTCATTGTAGCCTAAGCTTGGAAAGAAAAGCATCTGGACTTCAAGTATGTTGAAGACGTTTCACCTGTCATCCGAGAAGCTTCTTCAGTTCTGAGAGCAATTAGTGCAGAGTCCCAGATGTTTAAGCCCTATTGGGAGTGTCCCTAAGAGGGTCATGACCCCCAGGGGTGCTCTGCCTAATCACATGAGCCAAGGTGTGGAAACAGGTGTCAGAAATGTCTTCAAGTAACTTAAAGAAACACCTTTCTTTCCAAGCCCCTTAGACTTTTGAACCATGTTTTTGTTCCCCTTCCCTGACGGGAACATGCTTACTTCAGTCACTGGTAGTTGACAATGGAAACATTTTTATTTCTAATGGGAAAGGACTTGTGGTACTTAAACCTCTACAATATTTTCTTTGTGCTAAGCATTGATATGATGCTTAACGCTTGAGATGCCAAGGTTTTTATTATCGAGGCAAAGTATTAGAGTAAGTTATTTTTTCAATCTCTACACTAAAATCCAGATTCTATTTTTAAAACACATATTCATATATAAAGTTTTGGCTTAATCAGGAAAACTGTTGTGGAGTTTATGCAGCATTAGCGTAGGATGTGTTTTAAATAGCTGCATAAAGTGGATACCAAGGTGCACATCCTCCTGCACTGAGGCAGGAGCACTAACTACAAGCCAAGGCCCTGCTCATATAGGGTTGAAAAAAGAAAATGTAAAAATCTGGACAAGTGAAACCAACACTGAACAAAAGTGAAAAACAGGCCTTTGAGCAGGTTGATGTTGCTTGCCGGTAAATAGTTTGTCTGAAGCAACAGAGGAATTGTATTTGCCAATTTCTCATTACAGTCAGCTTTAATTTACGTTTCAAACTTGTGTGAGAAAATGTTTGTAAAATACTTCATACAATATAATGTAGTAAAGAATTAAAATATGAATAGTCACCATATATAGGCTGCAGAGTATTGTTGTCAATGAAAGTAGAGTGTAATGTGTGAAAGGAGGGTTCATCTTTATCTGGAAAAGAAACTAACAGAACATATATTGTAGCATATACACATTATATATTCTAGAGGAGCATTTTAAGAGTTAACTTATCATCTACCTGTTACCACAGGTCAATTTTGGTTTAACAGCAGATTGCTATTTAGGTATAAATATCGCACGCAGCAGCCTCAGACTGCAGACTAACACGTTCACAGAGCTCATCTTACCTTTTTGTGTCTGTGGGTTTGTAACTTTGTTTGTCTCGAGGCTCAAATTATCAGCGGCAGTTTCAGAGTCTAAAAGAAAATGCCAGAGATGATGTGAACTTCAAGCAGAATGGCTATAAAGCATTTCTTGTAACAACTACAAAACCACAATGTATTTTTACAACTATTTCTCATTTACAAATTATCTCACTCAACGCAATTACTGACCATATTACAGTGATGTTATGTCATGTGTGATATGATATGTAGGTGTGCATAGAAGAGAAAATTAAAACTGAATCTCAACAATCCAACAATAGTTTTTGACAACTGCTAAGTTTTGGTAATCTGGGGCCCTCATGGTTAAGCTGGTAAATGATGTGTGGTAGGGAGGTAAAGTGTTCTTAAGGATGAAGACATGCAAGGACACTCTCTGTGTCATTACAGATAGTGCCTTGGTAAGGTAAAAGGACTTTAAGTGTTTTAATATATTTAAATTTCCCATTTTCCCCCCACTTGATTTTCAATACGTAAGAAAGCTCCATGTACATTTTCGCATATTTCTATAATGTCTTATACCATTGTTTCCCAAAGATTTTTTGCTAGGCCTCCCTTGTTTTACAAGAAAATCTTGAGTGACTTGAACCAGGGGAACAAATTGTGTCCTGTTTCTGCCTGATATTATTTGTATCCCACTGTACCTTTACTGTATAAAGAGCTAACATCGCTAAAATTTCATTATAAGAAGTGTTTGAAATAAAAATCAAGAATGTCGGATACTGTTTGTCAGTGATTTGGACAGCCCAGAATGTGCTCCAGGGGGTGTGCCCCACACTTTGGGAACCACTGGCTTATACCAACATTACATCACATACTTCCATTGCTTTTAAATATATATGTATGTGTGTATGTTTGTATCTGTATACATGTATACAATAATGAAAATAGTAAGAGGAAAAAAAGTGGCTCAGATCCTACCTCTCTTCAGATTCTGGGAAACACCCACACTGCTTTTTTGTTTTGATCATTCATTTTGATCTTTAATACACTAAAACATTAAAGAGAATTTTCATTATCAACATGTTGTGTATTTTACATATATATTTAAAAAAAATCATAACATTTTATACCTAGCTTCATCTTCCAGTAAAGAAGTCCCAACACCAGAAACTGCAGCGCCAACACAGCAGTGAGAACAACCCACAGCAGGGTGTAGTAAACGTGTGATGAAGGAATTTCTTCATGAGATAGTGGAAATACAGCTAATACTGGAAATACAGAAACAAAGACGTTCTTTACAGATGGTGTTTAAGTTATTATAGATCTGCTAGAAAACTGGACAAGAACAGGAAAGCAAACTATTTGACTAATGTTCACAATACTGTTACAATAAACTATACATATATTACAAAGGAAGAAGAAAACAATTGAGAAGACTATGCAGTCCTGTAAAAAACTAAGTACGCAGTCATTGCTTTCATAGGAATTATCAGGTAAGTAGCAGACAGGTGATAATTCCCTTGATTAGTTGATCTCTGTAGCCAACTCTATAAAAGGAGTTTTGATTGTGTGTTGATCTAGAGCATTCAGATGTATATTAATACAATGCCATTATCTTCCTGTGAGTGAACATCTGAGCAAATTCACCCCAAGGTCAGACCTTGTAATAGTCAGAGAAATTCTAAAAATTCCCATAACTGCATCTCAAAGACTACAGTCCTGAGTTAGCATGTTAAATCTTAAAGATCATGAGAATACAATTCACATCAGTGAAACTCCCCTTTCTGTCGGAGTAAAGAAGTTACATAACTGTTTTTTCTACACAATAAGGAAATATGTAATATATAAATGGCTTCAACTGCACATTTGGGCCTGTGAGACTCATTTACACACTCAGGTACTGAGTCATGGCTCTGTTCTGCATGCAGACATCCCTGCATTGCTGCCATTCAAAGACACTTTTTATATAGTTTATTTTACATAATATTCCATATTAAACTGTAAATTTAGGCTTTTTCAAGGAAGCAATTTTTTTTAAGTGTTTTCATAAATGCCTCCTTTTGAACATTTACTACTACTAGGGAGAACACACGAGGTTTAAGGCGTGGAAAAGTTTGAAACTTTTTGTCCTCCACAATGGAAAATGACTGAAAAAACCCCCCCAAAAAACAGGTATTACTTTATTCAGCTCAGTGCACTCTGCTTTGCAGTCAGATGCACCTCATTTTATGTTTTTGTTAGTTTCTTCACTTTCCCTGACATGCTTGCATTTAAATCAGCCACCCCCCCCCAACTCTCTATGTACCTAGCCTGCACCACTATACTTGCTGTCTTTATATGGAATTTCCGCCCCACTTCCTTTCAAGACTTGTCTTTGTATGTGATTGGCAGCTTGGTGTCCTGATCAAAATAAAGTCGCACCCTGCCTGCATGGATTCTCATGCAGGCAAGGGTGTGCATTAATAATTAATCATTGACATATGCAATTAGTTTCAATTCCAAAGTTCAGGAAACACTGCTGAAACATTTACATCTGCCAAATAAGCCCTTTAAACTGTCTTTACTTTAACAACTATCTGGTTATTTTTTCTTAAAATGTAAGTCTATGCTAGTCAGTATTGCTGGGATTTACTGACTCAGGATTACGATAACAAAAATAACAAAAATGTTGTATACCATTCTCTGCATTGGATTTCCTTCTGATAGCCAGCCAGCTCTCTGGTGATTTCCCAACTCCCTGTATTTTACATTTATAGAATCCTTCATGAGACTTTGAAACATTTTGGATTTCTAACTTTCCATCATAGCTGGTACCCATGGGCAAGCTATCTTTGAAGAAATCAGCTGTGAAATTTGAGTCTTGTTTCTCTGTCTTGTTTCTACAGTGCAGAATAACAGCACCTCCCTCCATCACCGGATGGACAGGACTCTCCAGTATCACAGCACCAGCTGAAAATGCAAAGAAATTTATAAATGTTAAAAAAGTGCAATGGTTTAGTCATTATAACCTTCACATTTCAGATTTTAATTCTGATAACAACATACCTGAAACAGTGATACTGACAGTGTTGCTTCTCTCTGCTCCACTCTCACACCAGTATTTTCCACTATCTGTAGCAAAAGCATATTTGATCCCACATGTCCTCGTCACAGTGTTATTGGAACATTTCGAAAGGATTTGCTGAGTGTTCCTCACTTTCCATCCTGCTGAAATGTTAAATCCTTCACAGGTAAAAGAGACTGACTCATATTCAAAGAGCTGCAGTCTGGATGGAATGATAGAAAAAGATGAATCTGAGAAAGAAGAACAATGCAATAAAACAATGACTGCGTTCCCAGAGATTCAAGAGGTAAGGTTTATGATAATTCAGGGTGAGTGGTGGAAAACAAGGATTTAGGGAGAAGGATTGGAAAGCATGACATGAATATAAAAGGACAAATACTACTTACAAGAGATCTTAGAATAACTTTTCTGCACATGTGCAATCAGCAGCAACAACCCTGCAGAAAAAGTTCCAACGGACAGTTTTGTTTTCACACCAACATTTACAATTTAAATTTGAATTTATCTACAGTCAGCATGAAAGTATGTTTGCTCATCTTTTTGTGACTTATTGGATGTACAAGAGATCGACATTTACATCTCCATTATAATCTAACTGATATCATCATATGACAGTTCATTACTTGCACAAATATATTTCACATTACAAGTGCTAAAAAGTAACACATAATTTGCAAATGAGGTGTTAGTAAATGTTACATTTTCATTATTTGCATAACTACCCAAAAGAGTAAATGTAATAAGACAACTAATATTTTCTTTAAAATAAAACATGTTGGGGTAGAACAGGAACAGACTACTGCATAAAATATAAAAAAGATTCTACATGCAAGCAAATTAAATGAGGCAAGAGACAAATGCTGTACTCACAGAGTTTACTACAGAGTGCGATGACTTCCATTCTGTCTTTCTCACTGAGAGAATCAAGCAACATTATATCTAAATATGTAGCTCATGTCTTCCTCTTCCTGTGCAGCTGACTTTACTTGTTGTGTTGAGCAGACTTTATTGAGTAAGTTTTATGAAGACTGCTGCAAGTGTGTTACAATAATAAATACAGAACAGTGGATATGTTAGACTGAGGGCAAAAAGGCAGCAGAGACCATCATTGACAACAAAGCAGAGACAAAAAGGGGAAAAAGTGCTAGGAGTGAAACTTTACATAAGATTAAGTATTATATGATAGTGTGAGCATGAATAACAGGTGCCATAGTGCCCCCTTCTGACCAGTAAACATTGTCATGTTTTTCGGTTATGAGGGCAGAGTCCAATAAAGCAGCTCATATCACTGCCTCACAGGAGCATGGGTGTAGTATTTTATAATCACTTGCTTCGGCAGGTAGAGATGGCCCCTAATGGCCCATTGAATGGACTGATGTCATTGGAAGTGGATGAAAGAAACTGCAGAAATCATTTTCAGCTCCTCTTTGGTTTACACATGATCTGTACTAATCTAATGCAGACTCGGCTGGTAGTCGTGTGGAGGTGAGAAAGGAGGATCCAAAAGCAGACAGTGGTGGAGATGCAAGTGGGTTTATTTACAGTGCACAAAAACCAAGGTGTGGGCAGGACCGAACAAAAATCTAAACTGGGAAAACTAATACAAAAAGGAGGACATGGAGCGAGGAGCAGAGAGACACAGTGAAACACGGAATGACGCTGAATACATGGAAGGTTCACAGAGAAACACAGACGATGCGACGAGGAGCACAGGCAGACACGCAGTATTAATACACACACCAGGTAATTAGGAAATGGCAGACAGGTGGGGACACAGCGGGAACTAATGGACATAATGAGACACAAACCTACAAAGTAAAACAGGAAACTCACAGACTGTTTTACACAACCAACTGGGGACACGAACAGAACACAGAGGAGAGACACATGTAGGGATGAAAGAAACACACAACTCAAACCCTAAGAACAAATGCAAAATCAGAATAAACTAGAGAAATGATAATAATAAACTTAAAGCGCTGTGTCACTGACCCAGGACCATGACAGTACACCCCCCCCCTCAAGGGCTGGCTCCCGACAGCCCCAAAACACAAATGAACCACCAAGCCCAGGTGGGTGGTGGGAGGCCCAGGACGGAGGGTCTGGACCAGGACCACAACGGAGGCTCCAGAGTCCCACACAAAAGGTCCCAAACAGGGGAGCAGAGTCCAAAACATAGTTCAGGTGGCCGGCCTGAGGGCCGAAAGCACCGAAGGCCAAGACGAAACAGTTCGGGGGGAAGACCTTGAAGAAGGCCGTGGCGGCGACAGAAGTCCGGAGGCCGGCCACGCGGAAGGCGAAGGTGGCGACAGAAGTCCGGAGGCCGGCCACGCGGAAGGCGAAGGTGGCGACAGAAGTCCGGAGGCCGGCCACGCGGAAGGCAGTGGCGGTGACAACCCCGTTCAGGAGGGCGCCCTCGATGGTGATGATAACCAGCCAGCGGCCTAGAAAATGGCCAGCGATGTTGAGGCGCCCAATGCGGACCGGATGGCGGCATGCCAGCAGCAGTACCAGGTGAGGATGAGGAGGAGAATGAGGCTGAAAGCCGCATCTGAGGCCAAAGCTGCTGCCGCAGACGAGGAAGAAAACACGGAGGCTGGACCAGACGAGGTTGCAGGCACGGAGGCTGGACCAGACGAGCCCACACTGGTTAAAGCCACAGGCAGGGAGGCTGGACCAGACGAGGATGAAGACGAAGCCGAGGCTGGACCAGGCGTGGATGAAGCTGATGCAGAGGCTGGACCAGGCGAAGCTGATGAGGCGGCTGCTGCAGGCGACGCCGAAGCTGATGCTGATGAGGAGGCTGCTGCAGGCGACGCCGAAGCTGATGCTGATGAGGAGGCTGCTGCAGGCGACGCCGAAGCTGATGCTGATGAGGAGGCTGCTGCAGGCGACGCCGAAGCTGATGCTGATGAGGAGGCTGCTGCAGGCGACGCCGAAGCTGATGCTGATGAGGAGGCTGCTGCAGGCGACGCCGAAGCTGATGCTGATGAGGAGGCTGCTGCAGGCGACGCCGAAGCTGATGCTGATGAGGAGGCTGCTGCAGGCGACGCCGAAGCTGATGCTGATGAGGAGGCTGCTGCAGGCGACGCCGAAACTGATGCTGATGAGGAGGCTGCTGCAGGCGACACCGAAGCTGGACAAGGCGAGAATGTCGCTGCAGGCGGCGGCGTGGAAGCCGGGGACGAAGGCACTGCAGACGGCGGCGTGGGAACCGCAGGTGGTGGCGCTGCAGACGGCGGCGTGGGAGCTGCAGGTGGTGGCGCTGCAGGCGATGGTGATGAAGCAGCTGCTGCAGGCGAGGGTGATGAGGCTGGACCAGGCGACGCTGATGCAGAGGCCGGACCAGACGAAGCTGACGCTGATGCAGAGGCCGGACCAGGCGAAGCAGAGGCCGGACCAGGCGAAGCAGAGGCCGGACCGGGTGGCAGCGTGGCAGCTGCAGAAGCCAATGAAGCTGCAGCTAGCCCAGCCCAGAATAAAGCTGATGCTGCAGGCGTGGGTGAGGCTGATGCTGACGCTGCAGGTGTGGGTGAGGCTGATGCTGATGCTGCAGGCATGGGTGAGGCTAATGCTGACGCTGCAGGCGTGGATGATGATGATGAAGCTGGCGGTGATGGAGCTGCTGCAGCTGCTCCTGCAGGTGGTGATGAAGCTGCTGCAGCTGCTGCTGCAGGCGACAGTGATAGCTGGATGGGCACCTCGGTCCCCCCAGCAAAAGCAGCAGGTTGAAGCGGTCCCTGAGACCCCTCAGGTGAAGCTGCTTATGACGGTGAAAGCTGGACGGGCTCCTCGGTCCCCCCAGCGAAAACAGGCTCAAAACCAGTAGGCCCGGGTGCCTCTGGCACACATGGAGAAGGCTGTAGCTGCGCAGAGCACTGACCCTGCTCAGGCAGTGACAGCCAGGTGCAGTCCTTAGCTGGCAACTTGGCCTCCAGGGGTCCAGGGTTAGCTGCAGCTTGTAACCTAGCCTCTGGGGAAGCCCTGGAGCGAGTCTCTAATATTTCCAGCGTTTGAGGAAGAGGTTTGTCTCTCTGCTTAGAGTGAGCGCTCAGAAAACAGTCCAAAATGGGCGGTGTAGGCACAGCCTCTGGAAGAGGGGCGAGTGAAGACAGTGACTGAGCCATTAACTGAGCTACTGACTGAGCCATGGACTGAAATGAGGGTTGTAGTGACTCTAGTGGTGAGGATAGCTGAGTAGCTGACTGAATGTGTGGCTGAACAGGTTGCACTGACAGAAGTGGAGCAGGTGAAGTAGGGAAATCACTAGGAGAACTATCCCCCACCACAAAACACTCAGCCCCTGAGTATAAAGTCCCAAAGTCAGAAGCAACTCAATCAGTGTCCGTTACACACACCACAGCCGGGTGCGCCGTAGTCCCAAACTCTGGTGGTGAGATGATGCGCCGACGGCGCGATTGTTGCTTCCTCGAGGAAGAGGAAGCGGGGTTGCCTGAAGGGAAGGAGGTAGAACTCCGTTGTGGCTGCTCCTGCTGCGGGGTGGGAACGTCAACCGCTCCCGTCAATACCACAGCAGTGAGAGCAAGTGCGGCTGGGTGATGACAGCGAGGGTAGCTTTTCTTCTTTAAAGGTGGATCGAGTGATTTAGCCACAAACCTCGGTGAAAAATGCTGCTGACGCCGAGAACTCCAAGCGGCGAGTGCCTCCAGAAGGGCAGCTGAATCTTCCTGCCCTGGGCCACCCATGCCAAACAGTTCAAAACACAAACTGGTTCTCAGAGCTGTTACTACTTGTTTTAATCCTTTAATGTCCAGAAAGGTTATGGTGAAGGTAGGGGATGACAAGAAGTTGTCAAAAAACACTACCTCTGGAAGCCTCTTGTAGTTATCCCCGGCGTGAATTATGCGCCAGCAATAAGCCCACAGCTGTGCGAGGTACTTTCCCTCTGAGGCAGAAGGGGAGTCCGCTGGATCCATCTTGTGGTCGCGTCGTACTGTCACGACTCGGCTGGTAGTCGTGTGGAGGTGAGAAAGGAGGATCCAAAAGCAGACAGTGGCGGAGATGCAAGTGGGTTTATTTACAGTGCACAAAAACCAAGGTGTGGGCAGGACCGAACAAAAATCTAAACTAGGAAAACTAATACAAAAAGGAGGACATGGAGCGAGGAGCAGAGAGACACAGAGAAACACGGAATGATGTTGAATACTTCTACTTTCAAAGGAAAATATAGTAGCGGCTCAAGGAGAGCCAAGAGACTCACATTTCTTGCTGAAAAAACAAAAACAAAACCGGTTATCCTGATGATAACCCTTGATCAGTTGTGGCAGTGTCATAGTCAGATATTAGTACAATGTCAGAAATGTTACTCTTGTCAGTGAACCACAGGGGTGGGGTGGGGGTGATTAGATTCTTGGATATATCAAATAACAGAAACAAAATTGGTTTGATTGCATCATTATTTTATAATCATATAGTTCCTCTCCATACAAAATTCACTTCAAATTGAAAGTGTTGGAGTCTGTTAGGAGACACATGAGGTGTAGCTGCACCTGAAAATCATTCTCCTCAATTCACTGACTAACTACCTGTTTACTTATGACATCATTTCCTATTACAGACTATACTGATTTTAAGGTGACACCAGTGAGTTACAATTAGATATTTAAGATCTAAGAAATCTAAGATAATATTCTAGTTTAAACTAGCTTTTGATATCAAAACAGTATTACCTTGATTTTTCCAGCAATTACATGAAAAATGTTCATTCTCCTTTAAGTCCTTTATTCTATAATTAAAGCTTTTAACTACAAGCTAAATAATTCCTTTAAAAAACAAGGTTTCACAATAAAACTACCTGAAATAATACTGAACATTGCCACACAGACATTATGTGCTTAACATCATAAGGGTATTTACGAAGTGTAAGTAGAGAGAATTATCTTTTGATATTAAAGGAATGAAGCAGAAATATTTTTTTCCCTTTACCATTATTAGATTAACACACAACTTTACCATAATGTCACCATAGTCTCTGTTTTAGTTAAAATATTGCCACTGATAAAATTACTTTATATAGTCAAGTATGTAAGTGCAGTTTCCTGGGTGGAAACTGCACTTTAGGTGATGACAACACACTTCACTAACAAAGACAATATGTTTGTACATAAATAAAAGAATCATATTGCTTTAAAAATTAAACCACAGCATGATAAACAAGGCTAAGTGTAAAAGTATTTTTACCATCATCATTGTGTTTTATGTCATATAAGCAGATTTATTGATTGTGGCTTTAACCAGTGTGGGCTCATGCTGCAATTCAAATTATACTTTAATGTAATGTGTTACATTATTTATTATCTGGAGTGAGTAATCCATTACACTATGGTTCATATTAGTTTTGTTTTTCTACATAACAGAACCTGAAATACACCCTCACATAATTACCATTTAACAATATAAACCTCAAGAGTACAATCCACTGACACAAATCTTCATCCTAATAACGACACCAGAGTTGACAAAAGTAGCCTATAGATATTCTGTAGAAATACAGACACTAGTGTTAAAAAATACTCAGTAAAAGTTGGACTACTGATTCAATTTCTTTACACAAGGAAAAGTGAAAAAATACAGACTCTGAAATTTACTCAAAGTAACCAGCTATTTTTGTGCAAAGCTAACAAATAATAAATAAATATCAGTAAATGTTGCCTCCATTGTAGAGGGTTAGACTTTTCCTTTAAACAGAAGATGAGCATCGAAGAGGTTAAAGCGGGATTTCTCAACAATAAGTATAGAACAGACTGGGGGTCAAAAAGGCAGCAAAAAAAAAAAAGTGTAACATTTTTCTTAGGCTAATTCCCATCACTTGATTTCATTCAGCTGTGATGGACCATCAGAGTATAATCGTTATATAGCACAATTAAGTTTTATAAGCAATTGCTTCTGATGATCTTTCCTTATTGGGCTAAAGTTTGCAACTTTGGAGGAAGTGAGAACCCACACAGAGACATTGAGAATGTGTAGACTTCACAGAGAAAAAACAAACAGCTGGCTGATGAATTCAAACACAGCGTCCTCTTTCTGGACCTTCATTCCTAACTTGTACTTTATATTTTTATACTTTTGTGCTTACTTACAGTATATAGCAAAGATTCACTGCTATATGTTGTCCCGATACACAATTATTTTACAGATTTCAATCATTTACCTATTGCCTGATTAAACAACACAACTATTTTGAGACCATATGAGAGCGCCTCGATTCCAGTGTTTTAGGAATTTTGACACATTTTTACAGTTGCTGTTCCTTAGCACAACAGCAGCATTTCCACAATAGGAAAGATTGGTGCTCTAGTTATTTACAGGAATCTAAAAATGTCACAAGAGACACATGCTGATTCAGTGATTCAGTGTTTTATTCACAGATAATAAAGCAGAGACAAAAAGGGAAAAAGAGCTAGGAGTGAAACTTCACATAAGATTAAGTATTATATGATAGTGTGAGCATGAATAACAGGTCCCATAGTGCCCCCATCTGACCAGTAAACACTGTCATGTTTTCGGTTATATGAGGGCAGAGTCCAATAAAGCAGCTCATATCACTGCCTCACAGGTGCCGGGCTTTATAATTGCGGTAATCAGCTACCTGGCAACCAGGTCAAAGTACAGCCTTTTATTTATATGTAACCCATTATAAAAGGAGTTAAAAATAAGAAATAAAGAAAAAAACACACATATATTTAGTTAAACTGTTAACTTGGTTTAAAACACTACAGTAAGGTTTCTCTTTAGTGTAAACTTGCTCATTAATGAGGAATGTATTCTTATCTCATATGTGACACTCAACATATCTAGTTCAGAGCACAGTGGACATGCCTGAAGTCTGTCCCTGAACATTTTATATCAGACTATAGGTGTGGTGTGTTTTTACAGCTCTTCTGCACAGAGTAGATTTTAATAGACTGAAAGGTAGACAGATCGAGCAGGTGCAGGTCAAGTTATTTGATTTAAGGACTTGACTTTCAACGTGCTGATTGAAAAGTGAGCCAACAGTAAGATATCCTCAACTTTTTTCACCATAATTTGATTTCCAGTGTGAAAGAAAATGTCTTACAACTGTGTGTATTTGAATTTTCTGCAGCACATAATGCCTCAACACAAGGACAGACGATCCTCTAAATCTCGACTCAGTGTATGGATTACAGTGTTTTTCCACTCTGTTATCATTCTTCAAATGACACAGATCGATGCAGGTAATGTATCAGCCAATATACTTTTGATATGTACACTCGATACGCACAATGTCATAGTGTGGACAAAGTACAGTTTTATTAACACCTCTGTGTAAATAAAGTTTCAACAAAACTTATCAGTAGGGTTAAGGTATTTTC
The DNA here is from genome assembly GCF_963576455.1 of Neolamprologus multifasciatus. Lineage (NCBI taxonomy): Eukaryota > Metazoa > Chordata > Actinopteri > Cichliformes > Cichlidae > Neolamprologus > Neolamprologus multifasciatus. Next base: position 38,072,731 of record NC_140441.1, on the reverse strand, counting down.
TTGGGTTGCATTAAAAAGTAAAAAATGAAATAATATGAAATTAGTAGTTATATATTATTACTATAAATTATGAAATACATGTGTTTTAAATGTAGGGTTTTGTACTGAAGCAACAGGGGTGTTTCTAAATTGCATTGTATGCATTATACTTTTCAAAATGTCATTATCAGCTTCCTGCATTGTTCCTCATCTATTTTAAAATTGTGAAATTTTATTAACTTGGAATAACTTCTCCATTAAGTGATCACTTTTTTTCTGTGATAAATAAGTAAACAATAGAAAAAAAAGCTTTGCTTAAATATTTATGTTTAAATTATGTGTTTGGATTCTCTTTGAATGACAACACTGTATTTGCAACTAGATGTGCTAAGAACATTTGGTTTCCATCACAAAATGTATTTTAGCTCAAGGTCTTTCAAATGTTGAAATAATATCAACGGTTACAGTTTAACAATAGTTGGTGGTGCCATTGTTCAAATAAACAGGTCAGTGCACTACTAAGAATGAAAGTGAAAGCATCCATTTTGATTAGTCATATTTTATAGCATGTTAAGGTTAAGAAGGTCCTGTATAAGAGGGAAGTTTCCAAGTTTATTACTAATGTTTTATTTTTTTCATGTGTTTAACCTACTACAATAACAGCCATATATTACTTTTCCAAATCCTCAGTAACAGTTTTTCCGTCTTTACATTTCCCTATATCCCCAAATATGAGACAAAGCAATTTATGTTTATTTTGTTCTCATCTTATCCTGCTGTGATTATTATTATATAATTCTTCATTACTAATTATACCACACATGTATTATTTTATTCACTTTAAATTAAGTGAATTTTAACAGTCTTAAAATAGTGAACAGGTTCATGTTATGAAGTATGGATGGTAGCAGAATTGTGAGTTTATTTTGTCACTCACATGAACGACAGTTCAAAATTATGAGACACACATGAGTTTCACATATTTCTTCTGTACTACATTCATACTTAAGTTGAATTTGTGGGAATTTTAGTTTTGTTTTATTCACTGTTTAGCTTTAGTATGACTTTATTTTGTTTTGTTGTTTTAGTTTATCTGACATTGCATTTAATTTGACAACATCCTATAGACCACATTATTTTCATTATCCTGACATCGGAAAAACAAAGAAAAAGACAATTGTAACCAGAAACACATACAACTCGATATATAGATTATGCAAATCTGTGACTAAAGCATTTTTTTTTAAAGTTTACATTTACTTTTTTCTAATTCTAAATAAAGATCAAAAACACATTTTTCTTTCCCAGGTGAATTTCTGACAAACAGTCAGCCTCGCATGCTGGCAGTAATTGGTCATACTCAAGACATCACCTTGTCATGCAGTGTGAATCCTCCCATGAATGCTGTGGATGAGATGGTTGAGTGGTCAAGATCTGACCTGAATCCCAGATTTGTCCATGTGTGGCGGTCAGGTGAAGATCATCTGATTGGCCAAAACCCATCCTACAAGAACAGAACATCAGTGTCTATTGAGAAACTGAAACAGGAGATGCATCACTGAAACTCACCAAAGTGAGGCTGTCAGATGAAGGAACATACAGATGCTTTATTCCTGGACTAAGTGCAGATTTGAGTGTTGAACTTGTTGTCGGTAAGTAAACAAAATGTGTATGCTGCTGAACCTAGAAATTGGATTACTGTTTATCTTTTATGTCGCAATTTTATGTGTTTACAGAAGCTGATATTCAGATAACCAAAGTCAGCCCTGGAGTGTTAGAATGTAAATCCAAAGGCTGGTATCCAGAGCCAGATGTGTTTTGGCTGGAGAGTGAGGGCAAGATCATCCCTGCTGGGTCTAAAGAGATGTTCAGAGGTCCAGATAATCTCTATGCCCTCAGCAGCAGACTGACTCTGGAAAAAGGACACAGCAACAACATCACCTGTAGAATCCAACAAAACAAACAGCATAGAGAAGCCAAGATACATGTCCCAGGTTAAGTTTTTTTTAATTAATGATGTGATCCAAATTTTTAGCTACAAACTGGCAAACTTGACAAAACACATGTTAACTTATTAATACTTATTTTATCTCATGTGCTTTATTATTTCAGATGATTTCTCTGTGGATTCAGCTAGATCTACCATTGCGGCATTGATTGTTGGCATTGTGTTTATTACTTTTGTTGTTTTTCTTGTTTGGAAATGGAGAAAAAACAACATGGGTGAGACTCTAATGCATGCCCAAATATTGCGTAATCTCCTACTTTGTCAGACAAATCTGATTAAATTTGAACCAATTAATTATTGCCAAAAAATGTGTGGTTAGACCAGCTAGACTTACATTCAAGTCTAGATTCTGCTGTTAATGCCTCATATGTTGCTGATATGTTGTTTAAGGCCAAGTGCAAACATACACAAACACTCTAACAATAACATGTCATTATGCACACAGTCATGTCTATAGAGGCTTTTTTCCATTCAGTTTTAAAATTTGTGTTTTTCATATTTTACTTATTTTCTTATAAAGTCAATAATATTAGAAGCTATTGCCCCTCCAATAGAAGAAGCTCCATGCCTGCTTCATGTCCTGGGGGGCAGGATTGTGGTTTCCCACACCTATTATTAAATACTTACGTGGAGAAACCTCATGAACACAGCTAACCCAGACAGTGTGCGTGTGCAGGCTCACAAACACAGGTGCACACACGCACACTGTCTGGGTTGGCTGCTGCCTCTAAACATTAAGGTTAAGCTTATGTTACTTAAGTGTATGTTGGTTGTTGCTGTGGTTTCTCTACTGTGTTGTTTTCATTTTTCATTTTGCATTTTTTTGTTTGTCCTTTAGACAACAATTGTGATTCTTATACTGCCAGATAGGACATGAAAAAAAGTTTGTTTCAATTGAGTCAGAAACACATATTATTAGTATTATTCAATAATACCACTACTGCTACTTTTAACAATAATAATATTTAATATTTTCATGACAGTAATTCACTTTTAAACCTTTGGTGTGGGAAAGTAATGCATTTAAAATGACTAATTGTATCTCCCCACAGAGACTGGAAGCAAAGAAAAAATGCAAGCTTTTGGTAAAGATCAAGAAGAGGAATCTCTGATGAGAGAAGAAAAGGCCAATGACACTTCACATGTCAGTTTGTGTCAAATAGGGGTGGATAATGACCATGTTTCCAACAAAAATATCATGCAGACAACAAAAACTGGCACACAACAAAATAATAACCACCCAGGTAGAGAGACAACAAATAATGTATGCAAATCACATGATGGAAGACAAGCACAACCTGAAAAATTTGATAATAACAGCGAAAGAAGAAATTATGAAATTCCAAATCTGACTGATAATAGTGGACAAGGACATCGGCCTAAACAACACGAAGAAGCAAACAAAAACAAAACACAAACTATAACTGAAACAGCAGATCAGAGTCTAATTAAAGCAGAAGGGGAAAAAACTACTTATTCTGAGGGAGAAGACACAATGAAACCGGACAATATCAAGGAAAATGTCAGTCCCACAGGATCAGAAAGAAATATGGCAAACCAAAATCAGGTTGGTGGTGATGTGAATGGCGAAAAAAGAGCGAAGAGCTTTGCAAACAGAGCAGAAACAGCCCCAACGCAGCATGACAATAAGGAAAAACAGTCAGAAAAACCTATAACCACACATCAGATTGTAATGAGTGGAGGCCAAAAACAAGAGATCAAGGAAGCTGGAGAAGAAATAAGCCAACCACAAGCTCAGAACATGGATGGGAACGGAAATAATGAAACAGCAGATCTATCTGGCAAAGCCATAGGTCAACATAATAGCGCAGAGGAGGGTCACACGTATGAAGGGATTGCAGGGGGGCAACCATTGAAGGGTATGCAAGGGGAAGACCCACAAGTGAAGGGATTGGAGGGGGAAGACCAACAAACGAAGGGATTGCAGGGGCAGGACACACAAATGAAGAGATTGGAGAGGGAAGACCCACAAATGAAGGGATTGCGGGGGGAAGACCCAAAAACGAAGGGATTGCAGGGGCAGGACACACAAACGAAGGGATTGCAGGGGGAAGACCCACAAACGAAGGGATTGGAGGGGCAGGACACACAAACAAAGGGATTGCAGGGGGAAGACCCAAAAACGAAGAGATTGCAGGGGCAGGACACACAAACGAAGGGATTGCAGGGACAGGACACACAAACAAAGGGATTGCAGGGGGAAGACCAACAAATGAAGGGATTGCAGGGGGAAGACCAACAAACGAAGGGATTGCAGGGGAAAGACCCACAAATGAAGCGATTGCAGGGGGAAGACCGACAAATGAAGGGATTGCAGGGGCAGGACACACAAACGAAGGGATTGCAGGGGGAAGACCAACAAATGAAGGGACTGCAGGGGCAGGACATACAAATGAAGGGATTGCAGGGGGAAGACCCACAAACGAAGGGATTGCAGGGGCAGGACCCACAAATGAAGGGATTGCAGGGGGAAGACCCACAAACGAAGGGACTGGAGGGGCAGGACACACAAACGAAGGGATTGGAGGGGGAAGACACAAAAATGAAGAAATTGCAGGGGGAAGACCCACAAATGAAGGGACTGCAGGGGCAGGACACACAAACGAAGGGAATGCAGGGGGAAGACCCACAAACGAAGGGATTGCAGGGGCAGGACACACAAACGAAGGGATTGCAGGGGGAAGACCAACAAATGAAGGGACTGGAGGGGCAGGACATACAAATGAAGGGATTGGAGGGGGAAGACCAACAAACAAAGGGACTGGAGGAGGGAGATCCACAAATGAAGGGATTGCAGGGGGAAGTCTACCACATGCTTAAATGATTTTATAATGTTTTATAATGTTCTCTATGTATATGCACAAAGAGATTGCTGAGGAAAACTGAGTGATTAAATATACACACAAGATAAGAGCGACACAGCTGGGGAAGCAGAAACATTGGCAAAATAATAACATATCATAACATTAGAAGACCTAATTTAGTTGTACACAGGAAACACGGAAGAGGCTGTGAAAATATAACAAAAGACAAAACCAAATCACCAAAAGCAGAATACTAAAAGAAAATATTTAATTCAATTTAATTCACTGTTCAATTCAAAATTACAACAACAGTCACCACGAGGCACAAATAAACATGAACTGAAACTTGAGTAGATCATTACCATAAACCTAGAACTATAATTTTAAAAACACTGGAAAAAAAATAAGAAGAATAAACTCAGAGCACTCAGTCAATGACCCAGGAACCATGAAAATATGGTATGTTTCACAGAAACTACCACTTTGGCTGCAAAAGGAGCATTAGCACCCTGCAATACCCTGTACACTTGATATGGTAATGTGATATACTGTAGAACAGTATATCACATTACCCCCTGAGCTCAGGGGGTTGGGAAGCGTATCTGTAACCGGAAGGTTGCCGGTTCGATCCCTGGGCTCTCTGTCCTGGTCGTTGTGTCCTTGGGCAAGACACTTTACCCTACCGCCTACTGGTGTTGGCCAGAGGGGCCGATGGCGTGATATGGCAGCCTCGCTTCTGTCAGTCTGCCCCAGGGCAGCTGTGGCTACAACTGTAGCTTGCTTCCACCAGTGTGTGAGTGCGAGAGTGAATGAATAGTGGAATTGTAAAGCGCTTTGGGTGCCTTGAAAAGCGCTATATAAGTCCAATCCATTATTATTATTATTATAAAAACCATCTGAGTAGAGTAGAAGAGAGGTGAAGACATATCTGTTTTCTAGTCGAAATGTTCTTATTACAGATGCCACTGTGAAGCAGCTTAAATGTGGGTGGACTCTCTGCCCAGCTTCCCTCAAAGTCAGGCCATGGTTGATGACATGGTCCACCAAAGTTGCTCTTATATCATCAGAAATATGGGTCCGTGCATGGCGGCCGCCCCCGCCCCCTCCTCCTCCTCCATCCATCCATCCATGCTTGCAAAGTTCTTGAATTGGCTAAACTGAGGGCTTTTTGTAGTTGGCTAATTGGTGTTGAGTTTTGCAAGTAAGTGCCTTCAGGTGTGTATTTGAGTAGTTGCAATTACCCGATGTGTTTTGTATTTTGGATACATGTGTTTTCCAAATGGCACCCTGAAATTTCATTTTGTGAACGAAGTGTCTTATGTATGAAATAGAGTGTAGTATGCAGGACCGTGTGTGTTGCATAAAGGAGTACGTGTGTTGCATAATTGCAACTAGCGTGCAAAGCAGCGCTTTTGTTTAAGGTATGGGTACATGTGTTTGAGGTATGGTAACAAAAGCTTCAAGTTGTGTTACTTTAGTCTAAGCATGGGTTTATAGTGTTCAAGCAACAGGCAAAAACTGTAACATAAACAAGCCTAAAATACAGCTTTTTATTTTCCACCACGTTGATAGCTACAAATACAAAATGTGAAAGTTCCGTTACTGTCAGTACTGTTTCAGACCTAACTATAATTTCTTAATTTCTTAATTTTTTAACAAAGCAAATTTTCTTAATGTCCTGCACATATCAAGCAAGGCTTCAAGTGTGTTTTGTCAGGATACACTGTGTGACAGGCAGATTTTAAACCCAATACGCAGGACTGCAGTGACAAAGGGTAAACTCGAGAAGACAGTTTTATTACTGGAACTCACAGGAGAATATAAAACAAAGCTAGGCTTGAGCCAAAAGTGCAAAAACAAAATCACAAAACAGAGCAATAGATAATAATAACAAAAAATATAATATGTGGGAGAACACAACAGGGAACTGAGGAAAACTGAGTGCTTAAATATACACACGAGGTAATCAGGGAGAGAGACACAGCTGGGGAAGCAGAGACACTGGCAAAATAAGACATGGCATATCATAACATGAGAACACCTAATTTAGCTGCACACAGGAAACATGGAAGAGTCTGGGAAAAAAATAACAAAAGACAAAAACAAATCACCAAAATCAGAATACTAAAAGAAATAAATTTAATTTAATTCAATTTATTTATAAAGTACAAGATCACAACAACAGGGACCGCAAGGCACAAATAAATATTAACTAAAACTCAAGGACCACATCATTACCATAAACTTAGAACTAGAATTTCAAGAACACTGGAAATAATTAAGAAAACTCTTAAGTGGGAATGAAGAGAAATAAACTCAAAGCACTCAGTCAACGACCCAGGAACCATGACAGGTTTGCCTCCTTTTTGTAGTCTACTATTCAGCTGTTTGAAGTTTGCTCATTGTGGCCTGTAAGACAGGGAAAAAAAACACTATTATATAACACTTAATTTTTACAGGACGTTGCCCTGATGTTCAGGCTCTTTTTTTTAACTTAATGTAGCCAGATGGGCTACTGTCCATTGCTCTCTCATGCTCTCACTTTCTGTAGCGCTGCTAGTCAGATTATTCATGTTGCACTTTAATTGAAGGGCCATTACTTTAAAAAGTAACATCAGAGCAGCTTAAGATTGACATGGTATGCCTGTCAGGTTCTAAACTTTCGATATGAACTGCAACTATCCTGTGGTAACACGATTTTCTTTTTAAGAGCCTTCTGAAGTCATTGAAAGAGTAGTTCACATGCCACAGAGAGCTGTGCGGAATTCCTTTTTGGGGTATGCTACGATCAAATATCACAACAACTATAACCGGTACAGGCCACAGTTCACTCGTGTGGTGCCAGTTACTAGGCATGTGTATGTTTTAATTTTGTTTTTAAATGTGTGTGTGTGTCTGTGTTTGTATTAAATGTTGAAATGTTGTCGTTTTCCACACCTCCTGTGTTGTACAGCACAGGGTGTAGATTTGGTTTTTATGTGTGATTATGTGTGTTCTTATTTTGTGGTCCTCAGCTACTGGTAAGTCCAGTTCAGTATATGGTGGCTTTATTTAATTTAGGACACTGTTACAGAATAGGCTGTGCCACAGTCAGTTTTTATTGTTTTAGTTTTTATTTTAACAAATGCAACTAAAGATACATTAGTATTGGAGGCCATTTTCCTCAGTCATGTATCTTTGAACCTGTGTAATCTTTTTATTTTATTTTATTTTTTAACTTCTTTGATCACTTCGTCACATTAAGTTAACTTTTTCCTTAAGTGTTAGTAGGTGGAATAAAAAAAAGTATATAACTTGGATCTAATGATGATACCAGAGCAAATCACATAAACTAAACGGGACCATAAAAGATGGTTTACAGTAATAAAATTAAATATGTATTTACATTAAACATATTATTTTGTAAATTCTAAAATGTAGCTCACTGTAGGCAAAAATAGTCTTACTGTTTGGATGGGTGAATAAATGACCGTCTCTGGAGAACTCGACTCTTCAACTGCTGGGGGACTCGGGGGCAGTGTGGAGCGTGATAATCCTGATTCTGCATTGATAATAAGAATACATGTTTTCTTTAAGGAAGCAAGCATTAATTTTTTAATGTAAGATCACTGCAAATATTTGTGCAATGTGCCTTAACTGTGCTGGCATAAGTTTATAAAAGGCAGGAAATAAAGAAAGAAATGCAATAAAATAACCAAATGTTCATAACAAACGAACCACGTTCCTGAGTTTGTTCTGTCTTGTTTATGATCACAGTGGTGTAAACAGGTTGTTCTGAGATATCGTCTGAAGGGGAAGAATCATCTGTAGGCAAGAGAAGTTATTATGCATATATGTATTAGAATATATATATATATATTTATACTCTAAAGCTGTTTTTGGTAGCCCTCACGCTTTTCTTTTTCTGACTTTGTGCTGTGGTTTGACCTAAGACAGTTTTAAATTATCAAAGCATCAGCAGTGTCTAAAACAAAAAACCCACATACGACATACTGAGCAGACACAAAAATAACCGTTCTGTGCACCATATGGCACATAAAAATACCACACTTCATGTTTAGCTTTTATTTTAATTTTCTTATATCTCAACTTACTGGAAATTGAATCATTCAGTCTCTCAAACAAGCAATACACTTTTAATCGATTTATACTGATTAAGTATGTCCAGTCCCACTGTGACATTGACTTGGACTGGTTAACAAATTTGATTGATAAAAAGATAGAAGGCCATAAAATTGGTGACAAGCATGAAATAGAGTAATACAATTGTCATAATTATTTTTTCCTCTCACCTCCTGGATGGTCTTCATCTGAGTTTGATGCTACTGATGATGTCTTTGAGGAAACTAATGAATAGAAAGAAAAACCCAGCATTAGAAAAAAATGAACAGGGAATAGAAGACTATTCTTAGAAATTAATCAAACTGAAAAAACTGAATTACCTTGTTGTTTGCGAGTATTAAGAAATCCGACTACCAGCAGCATCAATATTATCACTAAAATAGGCAACACAGTCCACAGCAGGATTAAGACAGGATTGTAACTGGAGTCATCTGACTCATCTGGGGTCTCTCCTGAAGAATATGCTGCAATGGTACAAGTTTATAAATATCATAGCACGTGTAATATTTCTGACTTTAAACATAAAAAATTGTAACATAATTTTTATAACATAAACATTTTCATCAAGACCAAAAAGCAGAAATCTAATTGTTAGAGTCACATTTCTCTCTCTATGAAGTCCAGCAATAGAAATAAGTAAATATAGTTTTAGCCTTACATCTGACATGAAGCCAGCTTTCTGGTGATGTTCCAACACCAGAAATGCTGCACTTGTATCGTCCTTCATCAGACCTGGAAACACTGTTAATTTCCATGTTGTCAGAAGGGCTCCGGTCTATGAGGCCATCGTCTTTGTAGAAATTTGCACTTTGGTTGGTGTGAGTTGTCTTGCTTATGCAGCGCAGAGTCACATTGTTTCCATCAAAAACAGGGAAAACTGGACTCTCTAGGATCACAGAACCATCTGAAGAAAAAGCAAAACGTTTGTTTTTTTGTGTTTTTTTAAAGCAATTGACAAATACATTCTGACCCATACAAGAAGAAGTTGATAAGAGATCTCATCTAATTTTAAAATAAAACTATCTACTAATTTCACAAATATGATGAACTTACCAGTTATGGTAATGTTGACACTGTTGCTTCTCTGACCCCCTTTAACCTCACACCAGTACTCTGCACTGTCTGTTACATAAGTTTGAGAAATTGTGCATGAAGAGGAAGTTCTTTTACTGTTACACGCTGGACTAAAATGTTCTAACTTTTCCTCAGAGGTTCCGACTCCTCTCAGTTCAATAGGACCATCAGGGCTCTCACAATCAAAAGATAAAGACTCATACTGAAAGTGTTGGAGTCTGTTAGGAGTCACACGAAGAGTAGCTGCACCTGAAAATTAGAAACATCACAAGATTAATAGTAAATCCAAATTCTTATAAAATGTGTTAGTAAAAGATGATTAAATCTAAAAGGATTTTAATAAACATCATCAACAGACTTGAATGTTTAAGTCAATCCCAACTTACTCACCCCCAAAAAGTAAAAAAAAGATTATTTATTTTATTAACCTCTCCAACTTACTCACCCATTTTTTGGGTAAAGCTATTTCGAACATGTGTCCCCAGTAGAATAACTTCAAGCATTACTAGATCAGCACAGGAAAGCCATAAATTATTTAATGTACAGACATATAAACAGTAAATCTGAAAATATTAAAAAAAAAGAAACCCAAAAACAATTACTCACATAGTCTGAAGCAGAGAGTTGTAATCACCATGTTGTCTTACTGCTGACTGATTGAGTAACAGACTAAAACTGAAGAATATCACTGGGGGAGGGCAGGTTTCCTGTTCCTGTGCAGTTTGTTTAGTCATAATGTCAGTGTTGGGAAGATTACTTTTAAAATGTATTCCACTGCAGATTACAGAATACATGCCCAAAAATGTAACAATGCAGCCTTTAAATGCCTACAGAGATAGGCATTTAAAGGCTGCTCCAACGGAACTTATTGTTTTGGAGGAAAACACGAACACAGCGTACAGTCTAGTCTTGATAGCTTACTTACAACTGTACTTGTCAGGCACTCTTTTTGGCTGCAGTGGTTATTATTATATTTACATGCTTCATACATGGTATCCCTGTAAAACCTTGCCTTTTGCCTTCATATTAAATAATTTTTTCAATAATACTTTTTAAAAATATTTTTTCATGTCATTGTGCAGGCAACAAGTAGAGGTGACATGGGCTGTGTCCTGATTCGTAATTTGAGGTGGAGACATACGACTGGAGGTCCATAGTGGGTCAAACACGATGATTTTATTAAAATACATATATATATACAGTGGGGCAAAAAAGTATTTAGTCAGCCACCGATTGTGCAAGTTCCCCCACTTAAAATGATGACAGAGGTCAGTAATTTGCACCAGAGGTACACTTCAACTGTGAGAGACAGAATGTGAAAAAAAAATCCATGAATTCACATGGTAGGATTTGTAAATAATTTATTCGTAAATCAGGGTGGAAAATAAGTATTTGGTCACCTCAAACAAGGAAAATCCCTGGCTCTCACAGACCTGTAACGTCTTCTGTAAGAAGCTTTTCTGTCCCCCACTCGTTACCTGTATGAATGGCACCTGTTTGACCTCATCATCTGTATAAAAGACACCTGTCCACAGCCTCAACCAGTCAGACTCCAAACTCCGCCATGGCCAAGACCAAAGAGCTTTCGAAGGACACCAGGAAAAGAATTGTAGACCTGCACCAGACTGGGAAGAGTGAATGTACAATAGGCAAGCAGCTTGGTGTGAAAAAATCAACTGTGGGAGCAATCATCAGAAAATGGAAGACATACAAGACCACTGATAATCTCCCTCGATCTGGGGCTCCACGTAAGATCTCATCCCGTGGGGTCAAAATGATCATGAGAACGGTGAGCAAAGATCCCAGAACCACACGGGGGGACCTGGTGAATGACCTGCAGAGAGCTGGGACCAAAGTAACAAAGGTCACCATCAGTAACACACTACAACGGCAGGGAATCAAATCCCGCAGTGCCAGACGTGTTCCGCTGCTGAAGCCAGTGCATGTCCAGGCCCGTCTGAAGTTTGCCAGAGAGCACATGGATGATACAGCAGAGGATTGGGAGAATGTCATGTGGTCAGATGAAACCAAAGTAGAACTTTTTGGTATAAACTCAACTCGTCGTGTTTGGAGGAAGAAGAATACTGAGTTGCATCCCAAGAACACCATACCTACTGTGAAGCATGGGGGTGGAAACATCATGCTATGGGGCTGTTTTTCTGCCAAGGGGACAGGACGACTGATCCGTGTTAAGGACAGAATGAATGGGGCCAAGTATCGTGAGATTTTGAGCCAAAACCTCCTTCCATCAGTGAGAACTTTGAAGATGAAACGAGGCTGGGTCTTCCAACATGACAATGATCCAAAACACACCGCCCGGGCAACAAAGGAGTGGCTCCGTAAGAAGCATTTGAAAGTCCTGGAGTTGCCTAGCCAGTCTCCAGACCTCAACCCCATAGAAAATCTGTGGCGGGAGTTGAAAGTCCGTGTTGCTCGGCGACAGCCCCAAAACATCACTGCTCTTGAGAAGATCTGCATGGAGGAATGGGCCAAAATACCAGCTACTGTGTGTGCAAACCTGGTAAAGACCTATAGTAACGTTTGACCTCTGTTATTGCCAACAAAGGTTATGTTACAAAGTATTGAGTTGTATTTTTGTTATTGACCAAATACTTATTTTCCACCCTGATTTACGAATAAATTCTTTACAAATCCTACCATGTGAATTCATGGATTTTTTTTTCACATTCTGTCTCTCACAGTTGAAGTGTACCTCTGGTGCAAATTACTGACCTCTGTCATCATTTTAAGTGGGGGAACTTGCACAATCGGTGGCTGACTAAATACTTTTTTGCCCCACTGTATATATATGGGAGACCGAGCACAATCCCTCAAACAGCATCGATCTTCCCAGAACAATACATTGGGTGTCATATATATACGAAAATAGTGCGTCACAAGCAGATAATCAACAAGCATAAGTTCCAGTAAGTTTCCAGAGATCCTAGGACATATTCTAAAAAAGAGCATTTCCTTTCTTTGTTCCTTCACTATCGCCAGATGCGTCCTGTTATTTCCCTTATCTGTGGAACCAAACTGTCACATATGCAGGTACACCTTGCAGTTGCGAGCAAAACATAGTACACATGTATGCGCAGGCACCCTGTGTGTGTCCTGACCTCAGTGCATGACCTTACTCAACAAACAAGGACATTTCAGAAGCATACTTCCTGACTCCGTTTGAGTCATGTGTTACCAGGCAGACTCCAGTGCAACATGAGGGCACACAGGCCTTTATTCTATTTCTACATAATATGTGGTGAATTGTAAGCATGTATGCAGTCTTTCATTAGCCCAGTAGGTATTCCAATTGATCGATCAAACTCACCGAAGCTTCCGACCATTATCAACTGAGCTTCAACTCTGTAATTAGCACAAAAATGCAATATGTGTATAACATGATTACAGCTGCACATGCAATAAAAGATTATTATGTAATTCAGCTAACACCTGAAATACAGACTTTAATGTAACATCAACAGTTTCAATAAATGCTCTAATCAAATGATGATAACTCATAAGTGATAATAAATCATAAGTGATGCAACAGTAATAATAATGATTATGAATAGTAACAGTAAAATAATTTTCTCATCCCGACAGCTGCAAGGTTGAAACACAGGCATGAGAGCCTCTTATTGTGTGTTTTGTTTGGGTTTCCACCAGTGTGCAATTACCAAAAGAGGGAATAGATTTCCTGAGGTCAGATGGCACCGGATATGAGTGGGCGTTAAGGTGTCTGGGAAGGGTTCTCGAAACTCCATAAAATAACTGTTTAAATTAACTTTTGCATGGTTTGGATGAACTCAATCAAATTAAATTGGACTCAGCTGCAGTAAATAAATTAATTCCTCAGTTAATTAAGGTGGTCCAACTCAAGTACACTGAGATGGAATAATAATTGTCAACAAAATTAATTAAAAATTCCTTGCTTTGTTTCTCATTCAGTCTGCGGCATGCTCATTTTTGTGTGCAATATTGTTAATGTGAAATGTATTTATTTTTCATAATTCCTTCTTTTTCTTTTTTTCTTTTATTTTTTTGATAATTTTATCAATTATCCACTTATTCCTCTCTTCTACAAACCCTAGCAGCTACTGGGAAAGCGTGGTTAGAGTAATGACTATGAACTCTTAGATAGGGACCTAATTAACTCAACAAGCTATAAAATTTGACTAAACACGGACACTTTAAATTTTCATTTTTAGGAGTGCCTTGACCTGCTTATTTGAACAAATGTATCTATATTACCAAATGTGACACTGTTTTGATAGGTTTTTTCTCCCTTTGCTCTTTTGCTCTAAACACAACTGGAACAATGTCCTTTGGACAACAAAGACCAAAGTGAATAGTTTATTACATGCCCAGTGCCAACCAAACACAGCATAACAGCAAAAACATCTCATACTAGCTTTTAAGCATGGTGATGACTTAGACTTGTTTTGCAGCCACATGACCTGGGCATCTTCAAGTTATAAACTCCTCATACTAAAGTTTTCTAGAGGTAAATATATGGCCTTCTGTTCAACAAATTACCCAAAATTCAGTAATGCAACAGGACATTTAATCCAAGCACACCTGAAATTCTACACTAGAATGACTAAAAAAGAAGAGGGTTATGGAGTTGCAATTGTCCAGTCAAAGTCCAAACCTCATCCTGATGGAAATGCAGAGATGGGACATTGCAAGACCTGTGCACAAATTACCACAAACTTCAATGAAATGAGGCGATGTAGTACAGAAGACTGAGCCAAATTGTTCCACAACAACATGAAAGATTGAAGTAATTTGAACTAATAATTTTCTGTATGATTTTTTAATCAATCTATTGCTGCTAAAAGTCCTCCTTTAAGTTATCAAATGGGTTGTACTTAGATTTTCACACATTTTTTCTGGATTTGAACCCTATTTTTGTCAACTAATAACATGATATCTAATTTTACCCCATCCTAAAGACCAGATTATATGTTTCATATGTTAGGCTATGCCCTCTCTATTTTTGGTAATTCCATGCCTTTGGAAATCCTAACAAAACACATATTAAGAGGCTCTAATACCTGTGTCTCAATCTCGCGACCCATGTCACCTCTACTGCGGCCCGCATAATGACGAGAAGAATTAAAAAAAAAAAAAATATATATATATATATATGAAGGCAATAGGTAGAGTGTTACACGCATAGCCCTAAAGAATGTAGCCTCATGGGCAGTGTAGTCCGTGCTGCAGGGAGAATGGACTGCCAAGTCAAGTAAGCTACTAAGACTCAACTGTACACTGTGTTTGTATTTTCCTCCGATACAATAAGTTCCGTTGGAGCAGCCTTTCAACGCCTCTCTCTGTCACTCGCTAGCAAAGTTGACCGAGACAACAAAGTAAAGCTAGTTTTCGGCTATGAGCCCGACACAGAACCTAACATTCTGTGTCAGGCCAGAGGTCCCTTTATGGTTTTACACCTTTACGGTTCGGAGCCGCGGACCTGTTTTATATAAGCGCAGAATAGTTTTCCATACGAGACCGCTGCAAAATTGCAGCCTTACCTAATGTCCACATTTTATATTAAGATTTAAAAATCTAGTTGGTATTGGTATGACGAGTAGCCTTCAGTAATATTAATAATTCACACAGCAATAGTACATTCATGTAGTTGTACAGAGCATAATAATATATTAAGTAATCCAAAGTATTCAGAATATGTTACAAAATACATTTTGGGCCATGTATCCTGTAATCTGTAGTGGAATACATTTTAAAAGTAGCCTTCCCAACATTGATTATATATATATGAAAAATATATAAATATATATTAAAAAATAAATAAACAAATAAAAAACAGACAATTGTAGCCTTTTAAATCAACTGTGTTGGCTTCACACACTTGCTTAGTCTCCTTTACAGCCAGAAAGGTGAAATTCCATCTCCCAGTCACTCGCTGTCCAGCACATATTGCACCTAACCACTTCCTGACCTCTGGGCCTACATGACGGTCGGCCCATATTCCTTTTTCAGGCTGTGCCTGGTCAGGCACCAGCCTTTACTTCTGACCAGTAAACATTGTCATGTTTTCAGGTTATATGAGGACAGAGATTAATAAAGCAGTTCACTAGTGCCTGGCTGCAGAATTTCATAACTGTGGTGATTAGCTGCCTGGGAAGAGGATCACCTATCCCAAGCATAGGTTTATTGTACTTGGTACAATAAACCAACGCCTCTCCTATTTATATGTCATCCATTATAGAAGTAGCTAATAACAAAAAATAAAGAGAAAAAATAACTAAAACACATGCACATATATAATATTACTTGTAAATGTTGTTAAACTGTTAAGTGACTTGAAAACTATAGTGAGATTTATCTTTATTTATTTATCTTTATTATTTATTTAAACATTAATGAGTAATGTTTTCTTATTCAGCATTAAAGCAATGTTTGTGATACTCAACTTATTGGGTTCAGAAAACATTGCATACTCCTGAAGTGTGTACCTGAAGACATTTTACGCCAGGATACAGGTGTGAAGCACTGCTGTACACAACGTGGCACAGATTAGATTTTGATAGTCTGACAGGTAGATAAGACGAATCAAGCAAATGATTTAAGGACTTGGCAAACATGTTCAACTGGTAACGTACTGCATAGTGAGCCAACATTTTCTCTAGAACACAATAGCTGCTTCTCAATTCATAGGTTGCATCCTTCGGAGGCCATATTTGTAGGCCTATAATCTTACAGAGATTGTAACTTTTTTATGGATAATTAAAGTTAGTTATATATACAAACAGAACAAGCTAAAATGATTATAGGCTTTGAGTGCTGCCTGGTTTTCAGCCCCAAATATCACGGCACAAGCAGGATTTACTGCACTGTTAATTTGATCTCTGTTATTTTGCTTCCTCTGTTCGGTGGTGTCGAGCCGAACGGACTTTAACATTTGTTTTGTCGAGCTGGCGGCTCACTTGTTAAACTACAAGAAAGGTGCTTTAATTATAGAAGTTAAACTTGTGGCCACTGTACCGCTTCTTATTTAGCACTCGTAATAACACAAACACTCTCTCCACACTCTCTCTCTTTTTCTTTCTCTCTGATCTTTAAGTAAAAGTATGAACATGTATTTATAAGTTGAACTTTTAATCACACATTTGATTTCCATGTGTGACAACTGCAAGTGTCCTGAGTGAGGACAGACTGAGGGGCCCACTGCTGCACATCATCTGTGAGGCTTTGCACCCCTGATGATCCACCAGGACAAACTCAGCAGTGTGTGAGGAAGAGGAGGAGGAAGAGCCAGCAGCAGCTGACAGATGAAGAGAATAGACAGACTGTTCCCTGTTTGTGAAGGACTGCTAGAAGAGTTTAAAAGACCTAATTGTCTGTCCTGAATCAATCTTATTAGGTAATGTTCAAATAATATTATCATTCCAGTGTTTTCAGTGTGGGAGAAAGTACTCAGGGCCTTCAAGTTACACACTATGAAAGGCAGCAACAAGTTTAATGTTCAGAAACCTAAAGTATGTATCAGCAGCAGAATGGAGCTAAAAATAAATGTTTGTTTCAGTTCTATGAAGCTTTGAATATTTTGGATTAGTAGCACTGCTGTGTTTGTTGCATCATATTACTGTAATTGTTTATATGATTTATTTTCAGGTAAGTTGATCTATTTTTTATATCATATTTTATAAAGATCTCATGTGTTTGTATTATTTATGCTTTTTTTGACCTATTTAGCAGAAGTCAGCCTGTTTAAGGCTCTGACATCTATTCTGTATGACTTAAAGCAGTTATGATATGGCTGTTAAGGTGCAAGCCTTCAGACAGAGGCTGGGCTCGTGGAGCAGACACAACACAGACTCAACGTAATCCGTGACAGTGATTTAATAGTGAAACTGAGATCTCAGTACAATGCTTGTGTGAGTGAGCCAAGGACTAAATACAACAAGTGGGGAAATACAACACTAGAATACTAACCACTGTGCTATATACAAGGACAAAATGAAAGGATTATGTAAATAAAGCGAAACAGAGATTACACACTGTGGGTATTTACACTTTGATGTAATGTGACTATGATTCAGGGACGAGGTTCAAAGGAGGGTATACAGTGAAAAGCTCTGTGGCTTTGATCTCTGAATAAAGGCAAAACGCAATGAACAAGAACACGTTGTCACTACCGGATCCGTACCGGAAACCCGATCGGTACCCCGCATGCGTGAAAGGTGTCTACTTCCGGTCTAAGCGTTTTACGATAGTTACGGGTCAGAGTATCTGTTAAGATGTTAAGAATAATAAGTATCTCTTAAAATGTTTCCAATAATGAAGCATTTCAATATAATGTAGACAAAAACAAAAAATAATAAGATAAATAGTTACGGATCAGGACTCCCCGATCCGTACCGCGCATGTGCAGGGGTTTTCTTCTTCTGTTCGTTTAATGGCAGTTTACTCCCCAGTGTACGAGGATACACGTGTGTTAAATTTGATTTAGTGATAGTCGAGTGTGTTTATGCTTGTCTGTGTGGAGAAGATTGATTGGAATAGTGATGATGATGATGGATGTGATGAGTCTGCATACCGGCAGGAAGTTGAGCGGCTGGTACTCTGGCGCAGTCAGCACAATCTGGAGCTGAACACTCTTAAAACTGTAGAGATGACAGTGGACTTCAGGAGACATCCCTCAACTCTGCTCCCCCTCACCATATCAGACAGCCCTGTGTCGACTGTGAAGATCTTCAAGTTCCTGGGTACCACCATCTCCCAGGACCTGAAGTGGGAGACCAACATCAACTCCATCCTCAAAAAGGCCCAGCAGAGGATGTACTTCCTGAGACAACTGGGGAAGTACAGTCTCCCACAGGAGCTGCTGATCCAGTTCTACACTGCCGTCATTGAGTCTGTCCTGTGCTCCTCCATCACAGTCTGGTATCATGCAGCCACTAAACAGGACAGGAGCAGACTGCAGCGGACTGTACGGGCAGCAGAAAGGATCATCGGCGCCCCCCTGCCCTCCATCCAGGATCTGTACCTCTCAAGAACCAGGAAACGGGCAGGGAAAATCATCACAGACCCCTCACACCCTGGACACAGACTTTTTGATCTGCTGCCCTCTGGCAGATGGTACAGAAGCCTGCAGACCAGGACCACCCGACATAGGAACAGTTTCTTTCTCCTCGCCATCTCCCTCCTAAACAGTTGAACTGTCACACTGGTCCCACTGCCAGACTGCAACTGCACCTTTTGTACATTCTGTGGTATTCATTCCACCTCATTTCTGTATTTTATGTATATAAGTTTAGATTAGTTATTTATAGTTGGTTTACACAGCGTTCTTTATGTATGTGTATGTATGTGTATATATAGACGTGTGTGTGTGTGTGTGTGTGTGTGTGTGTGTGATTTACATTGCTGTGCTTGAGAGCCTCCATCTACCGGAACCAAATTCCTTGTATGTGTCTGCACATATACTTGGCCAATAAACACGATTCTGATTCTGATGTCCGCTATCACTGTCAATTGTCATTAAACACTTCATCTGGCTGATGAATCTACACGTGAGATATTACAAAGTCTGTATTATTAACTCTGTAATTAGTCGCCATTCTTCTTATTTTACGGCGCTGTTGTTCAATCGGGGAACGTTCTCTGTTGAGGAGAAAAGCATGAATTTGTTTGTATACGGATTATCCATAGTTTAAATGTCCCGGTAGTCGAAAAGGAGGCAGAGCTGCTGAGAAATGCTAGGAGCTAACTGGGCGCTAACCGTATCATTCAAATATATTGAATGTCGCAATGTTGGCAAAGAGAGGAAGTGACGTAACATTTGCGCATGCGGGGTACGGATTGGGTTTCCGGTACGGATCGGGTAGTGACACACACTAAAGCAGGGAATTTGGGGAGGGAATCCAGGGGCAAGATACACTGACACAGACTGAGAAAGGCGGTCTGTGAGGTCAGAGGCCCAAAGTGACCTGATATTCACAATCCCCATGTATTATTCCCTACATGCTGTCAGTACCAACAATGACATAGTTTTAAATAATCGGCTTTATATGGCATTATCAATATCATTACTCTGACTTTCAGGTTGACCTGTTGAACTTAGGGAGAGGTCAGAGGTCAAACATTTAAGGCTTTTTGTCAATTTTCCACTAACGAGTTATAAAGTTGACCTTGAAGACCTCGGTAGATGTAAGCTAGATTTTAATGGATTATTATAACATGATCCTGCTCTACAGCCTACAGAGTTTTATCAGAATACATTCAAAACTTTTAGAGTTGTTGTGTTTACAGACAGAATGAAATGTAAATGCTACCAAAAACATGAGCTATTTGTTGAAGGTAATAAGAAACTCCTGAAACCATTTTGAACTCCTCTTTGGTTTACATGTGATCTGATGCAGTATGCAATCAAGGTCAACCGTCCGTGTGTTCATCATGCTCAGTGTTTAGCTGATAAATACCAAGTGTGAGGAATGTAAGGCAATGAACGTTAGAAACTGGTCTGACCGGAGTGTCTGGTTTGCAGTGACTCGTTAATCATTGCCTCAGTTTTTGTTTCCTGCTCGGCTCCAGCAACTCGTTTCACTTTGACAGTTCGGATCAGTGTCGGAGTCTGGGTCTTTTTCTGTGGTAAGTCTTTGCCTTTATTTGTTTATTTGATTTATTTTTGTTTGTTTTGTTTATCTTTAGTTTTTAGTCAGAGAACAAACAAAAAAGAACCTTATAGCAAAATAAATAGTTTTTTTTAAACTCTGAATAAAGTCAGACTGTTGTTTCCTTGTCAAAC
This sequence comes from Neolamprologus multifasciatus, assembly GCF_963576455.1. Lineage (NCBI taxonomy): Eukaryota > Metazoa > Chordata > Actinopteri > Cichliformes > Cichlidae > Neolamprologus > Neolamprologus multifasciatus. The sequence goes on along the minus strand of NC_140441.1, from coordinate 38,051,946 downwards.
TGTGAGCACATACAAGATGACACATGTCTGTCAGTTGTTAAAAGCTCCCACAAAGCTCCAAATGTAGCAGCAAAGTGTGAGAAAAGCTGTGTTTATGTTTATAAAGAACTGTTCTTGGAGTTGTGCAGAGACTTGCACTCAAAGCAGGACTTTGTCTCATCAAGGTGACTTAAAAGAAACTCTGAGCTTTCAGTTTTAGTCATGTGCTTAAGTTACACTGATACTGAGCAAGTTAATTTTAAACTAAAAGATCATAGTCTAAGCTGATCTGTGTTTCTGGTGAGTGTTTGATGGGTCACCTCCAGCCTTGGCTGAGCCTTTGTGCTTTTCTTTAATGTATTTGCCAAATAGAGATAAAACACAGAGCTGACTGCAGCAACAGGTTTCTCAGATTTTCTTACTGTCATGACAGCCACATACCCACAGACTGCTGCTGATTGGTCTGCTGTTTACAGAGTGACTGGAGTCAACTCACATGAATTGTTTCGGTTTCTTCTTTGAAAATGACTGTTTGATAAAAACTCTGGAGCCCAGCTGTCTGAAACAACTGAAGATGAAGCACATTTTCTGGATTTACGTAGATTAAAGTTTGGAGTTTGCACCTGTCTGTGTTGAACTGTGACAATCCTCAGTTAACACGACTTTTCAACTGTTTGAGGGCAGAGTCAGTTTCCTCCTCAGAAAAAATCTTGAAAGTCTGGAGGTGTTTGGTTGATTTTAAGCTTTACAGTCATCATGTTTGTTCTGCACTTTGTCAAAGCTAGAGAGATCACTTTTCTACTTTCAAAGGAAAATATAGTAGCAGCTCAAGGAAAGGGAGCACTAGCTCAAAGACTTGTGGTTCATGCTGGAAAAAACAAACAACACCGGTTATACTGAAGGTGGCATGTCATCCATGATCAGTTGTGGGAGTGTGATAGTCAGGCATTAGCACAATATCAGGAATATTACTGTTGTGAGTGAACCACAGGGGTGTGAATGTTATTGACTCCACTGTTAAAACCCACATGCCCTCCTAAGGACCTTTTAATAAAAAACATTGTGATCATGTTGGCTGTGTTATAGCTTGTGACATGGATTTTGTTGGAAATCTTCTTTTTAGTCCATTTTTTTAATCCAGTGTCTTTTACTCTTACATGTCATCCACACTCTGCTGATGTATTTTGGCAGTATTTCAACACCTCTGTGTACCAAAATCTACACGTGCAAAATCTGCCTTTTTCATAAATCACTTAATCAAATTGAACACTTTTTAAAATGATCAAACATTAAATTATTTTCAGGATTTTAAGCCTTTGAATGCCAGTTTAAACATTTGAATGATCAATTATGTATTGAAAGAACTCACAAAAAAACTAATTTTCCATCTAATAAATAGGATGAGGATGGGGCATTGGGGGTGATTAGATTCTTGGACATGTCAAAGAAAAGAAACAAAATTGATTTGTTCGCATCATTATTTTTTGTGTTGTGCCTCTCCACACAAAAATTCACTTCCATTGAAACCACATTTTTTTAATCTCTCTTGTAATAATCTTGTAGTATAAAACCATTCATTCTGTAACGTCACCATTTCACTTTGAAGAAAAGTAATGATTTTTGCCATTTTAATCTTTTCCATTAGATTCAACCATTTTGCCATTGTAAGCTAATGCAAAGTTCTTTTCTTTTTGCCACTTATATTATGGAGCCATGTGACCACCAGGGAGCCGCAAGAGTGATTTGTATGGATGTGTTTGGAACAAATTAAATCAACATCTGTTTCATCAATGAGCACATTTATTATGCAAACTGCACAACAACTGAAAATGTCACCAACAAAAGATAAAAACTACTGAACACATGAAATATGTATCCATTTGAAATTGAAATATCCAAGCTTTAAATATGTGATGTATGTGTGTGTTTGGGAGAGGATACGTCTTTGTGTGTGTGTGACTTTTATGCTCATATGATATTTCACGATTAGTAAACATTTTATTTTCTTTATGCTGAATTAGATTTTGTGAGAGATTAACTTGAATTGATGCTGCATGGTTAAACCTTTTGAAAAATATATATATTCTAAAAAAAAGTCTAAATGACAAATCATTGTCACATTCTGTGATGATGATGAAGCCTATGTTTGTCACTTGCAGTTGCCTGCAGTGAAACTGGACTCCTTCCAACTATACATTACACAAACATAACATTGGGAAGACAGGTTAGAACAGGTAGCGTTAAAGACAAACAATGAAATGTACAACACCATACACAATAGTCCCCTCTGTTCTGTGTAAGTGTGTCTGCATGTTTGAGTTTCCCCTCTGTGTCTTTTGGTTCTTAGAGTCCTCTGCCTTATGGTTTATGTCTCTGTGTTTCTTAGTTGCAGTCTCCACCGTGTCAAGTTCGCGTCTCTGTGTCATACTTCCTTTTTTACTTTGAAGGTCCGTGTCTTATGTCAATGTGTCCTGCTTTCCTTGTCTTGTCAGTCCTGATTTCTCCCAGCTGTGTCCTCCTGTGTCTCATTCCCCTCGTTACTTCCCAGTGTATTCAAACCTTGTGTTTCTCTGAGTCAGTATCGTGTTGTCCCTCATGCTTTGTGGCTTTCCCTGTGTGTTTAGTTTGAGAGTTTCCAGTGTAGTTTGCTTTTGTATGACCCTCTCCTGCCAGCAAATAATGCTGAGTTCTGTGTTTAAACCTCGTGCCTGAGTGCCAGCATTTTGGGACCAACTCCTGCCTGCCGCACAGTGATTCATGACAGAAAGTGTTGGAGCCTGTTAGGAGTCACAAGAGTAGCTGCACCTAAAAATTAGAAACACCACAAGATGTTAACAGATTATTCACAATCCTTCTAAAATGTTTTTCTAATTTTTCTTACTCACTCTAGTTTGCGTGGGTTTGCATGGGTTCTCTCTGGGTTCTCCCCGGCTTCCTCCCACAGTTCAAAGACAAGCTGGTAGTGGGGTTAGGCTAATTGGTAATTCTAAATTGCCCGTAGATGTGAATGGTTGTCTGGATCTCTGTGTTAGCCCTGCAATAGACTGGTAACCTATCCAGGGTGTACGCTGCCTCTCACCCTGTAATAGCTAGGATATGCTCCAGTGCCCCTGTGACCTTAGCACAGTTGTGTTTGCACATTAGCTGGTTTTGTGTGGTTTTTGGGACTAGTGGTTGATTTTGAGTAAAGTTAAAATAGTTTTGGGTCAAATTTGGTTTTGCAAGACAAGTTAAAGTTTATGTGAGTGTAGCTTGAATTTTACACTTTGTTTAGTGTTTTGAGACTAAGATGAGATTTTAGGAAATGTTTTAGCAATTCAGAAAACAAAAACAAAACTGTAATTCGTCAATTAGTCCAAGTTGGTCCAACTCAGCTACATTAGTTTTTCTCAAATGCTAAGACACATTTCACAAACGTTTCCACCATGTTCCCCAATGTCTAAACACAACACCCTTTTCTAAAGCTACATAAACAAAACCACACCTTCCCACTGCAAAACTCAAACTTTCACACCAAAAGAGCAGCTCGAAGCTTCCAAAAATGTAAACACTATACACATCATTACACACTACAGCAAAACAATTGAAAACACAATGCTCAATTTGTGAGAAGGTTCTTTGTTTCATAACTGCCAATGGATATTTTTAGAAACCATACAGTAACAGATCGTCGTAGATCTCTGCAGAGGATTAGGCATTTAGATTTGTGAGTTTCATATGAAGAGTATAAATCTATAGAAAATCCTGCATGTACGTACACTACTGTAACACACCTCAATGCAAAAACAGAATCTATTGCACACAACAGTACTCCTGAAAACATGATCAGGGTGTGAAGTTTTTTTATTTACGTTATTCACACCACAATCACTGTGCGGCATCATGTCGCTGAGCTGCATCAGGCCACATCACCTCATCCACATCGCAGGCTATATTGTCTCTTGCCAGGCACCGCGGGGAAAACGCCCTGGAATGGCGAATCCATCCTTGGAAGGCCTCCGCTGGGATGCCCTTAGGAGGTTCTCTCTTGTGCACACAAAGGGTAATATTACACCCCCCCCGTTGGCCAGGGACCTCAGTGATGGCTCTTTGCCTTCGTTTCTGCAGGTTGAAGCCAGCCTCATCCAGGAAGAGGTACTTATGAGGTCTGGCCATCGTGTCCAACTGTAATATCCTCTGTGAAAATGTGAAAGTGCACGGGTGTTCAGAACAACAGTCAATCAGGTAGCACAGTATTGTCCAGAAGTAATGTAGGCCACTGAGCAACACAGCATGTCCACCAACTGTACTGTGAACATGGATGTATACTTACTTGCACATACTCGTAACATAGGTTTGTTTTTTTTGTTTGTTTTTTTTGTGCCTGTCCCGTTTGGCTCTTTTGCCATCAGAACTATTGTCTAAAGGCGAAGAAAGATGCTCAATGGATTTTCTTTACCAAATTGACCATCCCAGCTTTGCCGTAATGGTCCATTTGATTCACCTTTTATTCTTTATTTTATTTTCACTTGCTGAATACGGGACAGACTTGACTGGGGGAAAGAAAAGGGAGAAAGAAAGAGGGAAAGAAAAACAGTTGAGAAGAGGGACGGGGGAGAAGGGCAAAAAACAAAAACCAACAGAATAAGCAGAAAAAAAAATACATATATCAATCACCTGGATCACTTGTTGAGAAAGGAAAAAAGAAAACAAGCAGAAGAAAACGAGAGTAATAGAATAAACAACATCACAATGATATATGGGAATATGACAGTAAATACTAAATATTAAACATTATTGTGCAGCACGTAAGATCGACAGCACAGTGTGCTTTGAGGTAGGAGCCAAAAAGGGTGAAGTTTGTGTGTGTACACCTGTGAGCATGGACGCGCTTGTTTTCTTAAAAGGTTCCTTCATGTAATGATCTGCTAGAGGGTGTGGGGGGCCACTGCCCCGTCCTCCAGGGCATGAAGCAGGTATGGAGGAGATCAAAACTCCAGACATCCAGATGCCCCCAGAACACAAGAGACCAAGGAAGACCAACAGAGGGGCAGCCGTGCCACTGTCCCAGAAAGAGCTGAGGAGAGTCCCAGATGAGGGGTCACTCAGCAGCCACGGAGCAGAAACCGGGGGGGTTGCAGTGACGTGCCCGTGAGCTCCGCCGGCAGCCAGCTGTACCTGAGTGACCGAGCAACATAGGTATTTGTGTCGCGCATAAAGTTGACATTATCGGCAATGACTTTGTCTCTGATCTCCCGGAGTCTGATGAGGTTGTTCCCACAAACCATATCCACAATGAGGGTTTGTGCCGCTGTAAATATGGCAACCCTCCCACCTCTATGTGGCATTCTTTCAACTCTACAGAACGAAACACGTGTTGTCAATTGACATGTGTTACAATACAGTCACAACTGATTTGAAACCAATAGACTACTTTCACAGGTTTGTAAAACTGTATTGTGACAAAGAAAGCAACCGAGTACAATACCTGTTGTGTTGTCTGAATGCCCTGATAATGGTGGCTACGGTGAACCTACTCAGGTCTGGACGGACTCTTAGTCCTGCTTCAGCCATTGTCATGCCATGGACAATGACATGGTCATGCCATGGACAATGACATGGTCAATGACTGTTGCTCGCATCTCGTTGCTCCTCGATGGTGCGAGGTTGTCTTGCTCTCCCTCCTGGACCTTCTCCTGTCCCATGTTGGCCTCCTCCTCTTCCTCATTGGCCTGCTCCTCTTCTTCCAGGGCCAGCTCTTCTCCCTCCTCTGCATCAAATTCCTCTTCCCCTGACTCTGCCTTCATCCATTGTGTGTGTTGTTCCAAACACACACAATGGATACTGTGTGTGTATACTGTGCATACTGCATACTGTGCACTCTGAACTAGCTTTTATACATGTGGTCATAGCATTAGCAACAGGTGTCTTCAATTTTGAGTCGTTGTGTGTAATGAATGACGCCAGGTGTGTTCATTGTGTTCAAATATTGCTGACTGTGGCAAGCATGTTGCATCACATGAGCTTTCATTTGAGAATATGAGCAGAGTTCTTTTGCAACTTCTGTTTTAGCAAGGGAAGATGTGTTTAGATTTAGGACGAAGGAGGATTGTGTTCTCTGAACCGTGTCTTCATGTGACATGTGTTTATGATATTGGTAAATGATGGCTAGATTTAGTAAATGTGTTTAGACAACTGGTCATTTGGTTTAGAGGACTGGCTTTTGTGTTTTAGCATTTGAGAAAAACTGTAAGTTGGAATAACAGAACTGCATAATCCTAAAATAAAGCATTTTAATCATTTGGCAGTTCTCTACAGGATTGTTTTCTGTTCAATATTTATTTTTTGAGTGTTAGTCAAAATTAATTAATTAATTAACAAAAGTAAAAGCTTTTTCAAGCTCATACCCAGCAAATGTGGACACATGGTACAATGAACCATGGTACATATAAAATTTGACCCAACACACTGATATGTTTTTATCACTGTGAAGCATTTATTGACGTGACCCACACCTCCCCTGCAGCTGAGCCAGGGACACAAACTGTTTTTTTTTTTTTGATTTTCTCTGAGTAATCTGTACTGGGGTAAACCAAATGGACAACACTGTCTGAGCTTTCTTTCTTTTATTTTGTTTTTTACAGTTTAACTCTTACTTTCACATTTCTATAAGATTGTAAGAGATTTATCAGCAAATCTGCTCCCTGCAGCAAAAATACAGCAAACAACCACAAACTCTTTATGAGCTAACAAAGAAACAGTCCTCACTAACAGTGTTTTTTTATTGCTGCTGCAGTGTTTATGAAACGTATGTGTTACTTAGTAACAGCCTCAAAGTTCACCTACACAAGGACAGTGAAAGTGAAACTATCACTGATAATTTGTACTTGTTTTTCTTTCACAGTAATTCAGTGAGTTGCAGAGAGAACACAGTCAACAGGTGTGTTGTCTTCTAAATTTAATGTTGTTATTAATGGGACATGTAGCTTCTGTCTAAAAAACTGTTAAAACCGTTAGAGTCAAACTTGGTTTGAAGAATATAGTCCAAGTGTGAGTTGTTCTGAAGCTTTCATGTAGGTCAAAAAAGTGAATCTATAAACCAGATGTATCTGTAACTTTACAATAGGTGACAGTACTGTAATTGCATAAGGCAGTATAGATAGGATGATCTACACTCTGTGAAGTACTGCTACAAAAAAAAGCATGTTTTATGTAGATATGCAAGTTAGATGACAGACAAAGAATTCCTCCCAGGAATTCATTTAGTCCTAATTGTACAACTTATGTTACTGAAACACAAAACAGAATTTTCCAGTCAGCAGTGGTTTCTATTGTGTTAATGTTATCTGTCTATTTTCAGAGGTGCAGGATGGCTCATCAGCAGAACAGACTGTTTCCTCAACCACTGCTCAAAGCTTTCAGTGTTCTGATCTTTATCATTCTCCTAAAGGATGTCTGTAATGGTAATTAATACATAAATAAATATTGTTGTTGTTTTTTGTCATATTTGAAGCACACATTTTAATTATTTATATTTGTGCTTGAAACACGCCTTCATTGAGATCCATGTTTAATAAGTCACACTGGCAGGATACAGAACAGCTTTTCAGTTTCTGTCAGCAGAGGTATTTGAATAGGATAGGTATACAGTATTATACATCAACATACACTGTACTCTGACACCCACAATAATCTTAATAGTCATGATAGTTAGAATCAGAGAAGATGCTTGTTAGAGACATGGCTGACTGCACAGATACATCTTGCAGGGAATTGCTGAAACAATTTTAGCCCATTACAAATTCATAGTGATTGTGATATTTAGAATCCATTCATGCTCTTCACTCATCCTCCATGATCCACTGGCAGAGGCCATGTGATGCTGTTGGGCTCTGCCAGCACCAATTTAGTGTAGACATAAATACATGACAGTTTGAGGTGAATTGTCTCTTAAAGGGAAATAACAACTTGGAGTGAACATAAAAGTTTACAGTTTACATGCATCGAGTCTCCACATCACACCTTTAGGTTCAGTAATTTAAAAAAAATATTGTGAGATAATGCTAAAAACAATCCCTTCTGGCCATTTCTTATTTAAGAATTATGATTACTTGTTTTCAGGTCAGCCTCAGTTGATTGGTCCATCTCAGGCACTGGTGGCAAGAGCTGGTGATGATGTAATTTTGCCATGTCATCTGGAACCTGCATACGATGTTTCTACAAAGACACTGGAGTGGACAAGATCTTTACTTGACCCTAGATTTGTCTATGTTTCACGTGCCAGTCAGGAACTCGAAAAATTAAAAAATCCTTCTTTCAAGGGAAGGACGTCATTGTTTGTTGATGAACTCAAGTATGGAAATATTTCACTAAAAATCTCTAAAGTGAAATTTACAGATACAGGGACATACAAATGCTATATTCCAGATTTGGAAAAAGAAGCTTTAGTCAAGCTAGTTGTTGGTAAGTAGCTTCATGTTGATGGTCTTGCATTGTATAGTCTTGTCCCTGGGATCATTTGAAAGCTCTTTGTTCTTGCCCATGGTGATGGAGAGGTTGAATTGGAAGAAATTGATCCTGTAACATCTTTTTTCTGGGGTTTTGGTTGATGGTCTTTTGTCCTTGTTTAAAATTAAGGCTTGACATAAAAATTTGAGACAGTTCATTTCTTTGTAAGTGACCAAACTTAGAAACTCTATTAGCTTTACAGGTACACACGTATATTTTTGAATCTTATAATATCATTAATGTCCCTTGACTTTTAAATTTCATTTTTTCTTTTGCTCAGCATCAGATGCTGCCACCTCACCTGTCATCAGTTTATCAGGGATTGACAAAAACAGAGGAGGAGTGGTGTTACAGTGTGAGTCTGCAGGCTGGTATCCAGAGCCTGAGCTGCTGTGGTTGGACGGCGAGGGAAACCTCCTCTCTGCTGGACCTACAGAGACCCTCAGAGGTCCTGATGACCTCTATACTGTCAGCAGCAGAGTGACTGTGGAGAAGAGACACAGCAACAACATCACCTGCAGAGTCCAACAGAGGAACACCAACCAGAGCAGAGAGACACACATACATGTTCCAGGTTCAAATTATATTATTACATTTATGATAGAAACACTTTTTGAACATCTGAAGTCCAAATTTATTCAAACTTTGTTCTTTTGTACGATTTCAGAGGATTTCTTTGAGATTTTGAGAACTGAGCCCAGTTCTTCCTCTGTCATCATCGGTTTGGCTGTTAGTTTGGCTTTTTGCATCCTCCTGTTAATTTTTTCAGTTGTTGTTCTTGTACGTAGAAAGAGGAAACACATGAGTAAGTCACTGATTAATTATTCTTTATCGGTACTATGAATCAATGTTTTCGTTGAGACTCTGATGAGAGGTTTAATATTTTAATCCAAGTTTGGGCATGTCCTTCTTATTTAATTTTAATTTCAAAAAGAGAACAACAGAAGAACAAAGGATCAGACTGACACAGTAGATGCTGAAGAAACCAGAGAGACAGAGCTACTCAATACCAGCAGCTCTTCTATCAACACTAAGAAGCAGACTTCATTCGTGAGTAGATAAACATGAATAAGTTAAATATCAAGATATTCATTGTTTTCAGAAATGAAATGAAATACTAATACTAATGAGGATTTCACAATTAAAGTACCTGAAATAATAATCAACAGAAAAAAGAAAAAATAAACTGCACAGAGTTACCACACAGACACTAACTGCATTTTGGACATTTACTAAGGTTGAGTAGAAAGAATCCTCTTTTGATTTTAAAGAGATTATTAAATACAGTTCTTTTGAATTCTTTTGGCGGCAGAAAAAAACTCAGAGTGGTCAAAGCTCAAAAAATAATCTTTATTTTACATTTCTGGAAATGGAGGCCTGAACACACTAAGACAAAAGCTCAGGTCTGAAAGTTTTAGAAGCCAGCATGGTTATATGTATATTTCCGCTGCAGGTCACATACACTAAGTTTCGATGAAAACACTGCTTACTTTCACTTTCTGTCTGCACCTCCTGTGCTCTGCAAAAGCATGTAGTTTCCTGTCAGTACTCTTGGCTCAGACTCTACTCAGAGATGGCCCTTTTAGACTATATTTAAAACAAGTAACAATAAGCACTAAATAAGCACTAACAATATATTTATTTTTTGACAAGATGAAGCAGAAATAATGTGTTTCACATTATCATTGTTAGATTACTATTTCAGTAATGTCACCACAGTCTCGGTTTTGGTAAAAATGTTGCTATACTGTTTAAATGATTTTATATAATCAAACCTTTCCTGATGAAAACACACATCACCAACAAAGACAATAGGTGTGCTCATAAATAAAAGAAACATATTGATTTAAAAATACAAACCCAGCATGAAAAAAAGGGGTTTTACCGCATATTTGTGTTTTTATGTCATATAAGCTGATTTATTGATTGTGGCTTTAACCAGTGTTCTCTCATGCTGTAGAAGTTACATTATTTATTACCTGGAGTGAGTAATCAATTACACTATGTGTTACATTACTTTTGTGTTACTAGATAACAAAACCAGAAATCCACCTTTACATAATTACCATTTAACAATATAATCCTTAAGAGTACAATCCCACAGACTGACACAAATCTCCATCCTAATGACGAGCAGACAAAAAAAAAAGAACATTTAAAAATCCTCTATTTTCTGTTGGCTCCATTGTAGAGGGTCAGACTTACAGCAGCTGGACCTTTAAGAGGACGTGAAAGCTGCGCACATAAAGGCTAATTTACACAATGAGCCCTCAAACACTGACACAGATGTGTGTGAATGTGTGTGTGAATGGGTGGATGACTGGATATGTAAAGCGCTTTGGGGTCCTTAAGGACTAGTAAAGCGCTATATAAATACAGGCCATTACCATTACCAGGCCATTACAGATGTAACTGTGAAGCTGGATTTAAGAATAAAATGCTTAAAGTTTTAAAAACATGTTTAGCGCCATCTTCTGTTAGTACTTGACGTCATGTGGTTGGTTACGGTTGATAGACTTACATTAGTTTATGTTAGTTAACTAGTGAGAGAATTGAGATCTGAGAGGAAAATAACAACAGTAAAACTAAAAAGAAAGAAAAAAGCGGAGACTCCAGGAAGAGATGCCACACTCGTTGGGAGACCTTTTGTTTTTTCCTCACATCATCTCACTGACTGGATTCCTTCATATTAGAAGTGAGGAAACGTGAATGTAATGGAAGTGAATCAGCCTGTAACGTGGAGACTAATTTTCCTGTGGACATGGATGTTAGGATTTCTAATCGTCTTCGGTAAGAAATAGTTCTGTTTGTGGTTTCATGCTCATGTAGTAACTTTATGAAGCTGGAAACCTGCTTCATAAAGTCAGCTGAGACTGAAGAAGTCACTTGGAAGAGTCACGAAACGTTTCTCCCACTGAAAACATCCAGATGAACAGAAACTACTTTTTTGGTGCACACCAATATGTTTTGTTTACTGATGTTTGTTGAGCTGACAGAAATGAAATTACCTGGCTCGATGCTGAAGTACCGCAATATAGACAAAAAGTAAAAAACTCCTGACTATGATACTCAGTTTTGCCTCTGGTATCTATTTCATCTCATTTTATGCAAAATCTCCGTGTGATTAATAAACAAACAGCATTGCATGTCATATGTTAGCGCTTATGCTCAAAGCAATTTGATGTTTGAAGTGACCTGAAATAATAACTCAGTTTTGTTAAACCAAAAGTAATAATGAGCCCGTTTTGTGTGACAAACTCATGTGCTAGCCCCCCCCCCCCCCCCCCCCCCCCCCACACACACACACACACACACACAAACACATTTTAACCCCTGACTTTGGCACATGTCATCTGTATTTATGCGACATCATCTGGCTCAAATTGGTTTGATGTTTGGAGGCTCAAAGTGATGAATATCCAATGCGCAATAACTAAAGTAAACTTAAAAAGTTCTCAGAAAAATAAATACTCAAATAAAGTACAGATACCTGAAAATTCTACTGAAGTACAGTAACAAGCATTTGTACTTTGTTTGTCTGCCATCTCTCAGTGGCCAATAACTTCAAGGGGGAAACTCCTGGAGGAACGACAGAGGAGGGAGAAAGCTGAAAAGATCCTGAAGGACATTAAAGCAAAGGTTTAGATTTGTTATTTGTTATTTATTTGCCATATGTGTGTTTGTGTTTCTATTAAATGTCTCTTTATCTCTGTATTGTAAAGAGTTATGAAAGAGATTATTTTGATTATTTGTTAACAAATGTCTGAAAAAGGAACTTTTTCTATACATTGAACAAAATTATAATTCATGTTGTTATTCAAAGAAAGTACTGACTTGCAGAAATGTAGCAACTTTCTTCTTTCATTTAGTTATTTCATTTATTTATGATTATAGAATAGAATAAAATAGAATCACCAGTTTATTGTCATTTGGAACAGTTAGTGCGCATCAGAATGAAATTCCAGTGCATTTACTCATCATCGAATATAAAAATAAATAAAGCAGCAGGTAGCACAGTGCATGGTGGGGGTGGGTGGAGTCTCTGATGATGTTATGGACTCTGCTGAGACAGCATCTGTGCTCGACATCCTGGATGGATGGAAGAGAAGTCCTGATGATCTTCTCTGCAGTGATTTCGTCTCTGAGGCCTTGAAGCTGTCAAACCAGATCAAGACACAGCTGTTCAGCACACTTTTGATGCTGCCTCAGTAGGAAGTGGAGATGATGGAGGAGAAAGCTGTGCTCTCCTCATCCAAAATGCAAAGTGCAGAGACTTCCGAGACTGTTTAACCAGTGCTGTTTAATGCCCATTCCAGGCTGTCAGTTATCTAAAACCGTGAAACATGGCACAGTGGCATGGTGGTTAGCACCATTTCCAAGAAGCAAGAAAGTCTTGTGTTCAAATCCACCATCTGGCTGGGATTTGCATGTTCTCCCCGTGTCTGCACCGGTTCTGTCCAGATAATCTGGCTTCCTACCACAGTCCAAAGACTTGCAGTTAGGGAGGTTAGGTTTACAGATTACTCTGAATTGCTCATAGATTTGAATGAATGTTCTCCTCTGTGTTTATTGAGGAGTAATAGGTGAGGGGTGGTGTAGGTTCAGCAGCTAACAAGATGGTGTGTTGGTCAGAACACAGGAAGGAGGACAAGAGGCTTCCACTTTGCTGAACTGTCACAGTCAGCTGGTTTATCGTCACTTCAGTGCTCAATGTTGCCAATAGTCTGTAGTAAATAATAAGTTACTGTTAGACCAAATATATTACAGCAACACTGGTTCAACTAATATAAACTCAAAATATAAAGTAAGATAAAGTTACACATCCATCTATCCATATAATGTCCATGACATAATATATAAACCAATAAATATTACATTACTAGGTTCAAACATAGAGAACTCAGATTAAACACAGTGGTAACGTCATACTACAAGCAGAGACATTCACCGTTTTTAACCATCATTAAATGTGCCATCGTGTGGCTGAATAAAATTACTACACTATGGCGGCACATGCCTTATTCACCACATGAAAACGCGCTATAGCCAATGTTCCCTCTAAGCTGTGCGCATGTGCAATCGCGCACTGCTGGCACGGTCTCTGCGCACAAAAAAAATCTAACCTGAATTGAAATTAAAATAAATACTTTAACAATTCATTTGGTTTTCCAATGTGAGTCAGTAAGTGACCGGTGATGCGATTCACATTCGCATATACGCAGCTATTCAATGTCGTTGACAGGCTATGACAGCGTCCTCAAGTTATTTTTACTTCCAATAGTGTTAACATACTACACAGGTCATGAACAAGATTTGTTGTTTTTTTTTAATTTTCATTGTAAGTGGGATAAAGCAGTTAATTAAAAGTAGTCTAACATAAATGTAAATGCTGTAATTTGATTATTTTAATAAACCATGTAACTTGGATGGATTTGATGCTGGCGTGACCACAGTGCACATGTTTAATGTTGCTCACAGTGGTCCAAGGGATCGCTCAGGGAGTTTGTGTGTTTGCTCAGACACATGAAAAATTAGAGGGAACATTGGTTATAACTCAGTAGAAAGTAATTCAAGCCGAGTTTGCAAATAAACATATTTAAGGTAACTTACTTTCAGGCATTGACTTAACACTTGGAGTATCACTGTGAAGGATTGCAAACAGGAACACAGCTTACATCATGAGGTGATAACCAAAAACCGACCCATAAGTACCCTCTCTCCCTCTGGAGCAGCAGCACAGCACATCAAACTTATGCTTACGTCATTTCCCATAACCTCACTCAGAACAATATTTCAGGAACATAAAATCTCAGAGCCTTTTATACAGTGTTAGCCCTGTGATAGACACCTGACCTCTCCAGGGTCTCTATTTATTTACAAAAGGCTAACACATAGAGACAGACAACCATTCAACTCTCAACCACAGGGAATTTAGAGTTACTAATTAACCTATTGCCACTAACTGCATGTCTTTGAAATGTAGGAAGAGGCCAGAGTACCTGTAGAGAACGCACACAAACACGGGGAGAACATGCAAACAGAAAGACCCCGGCCTGATGGTGGAATTGAACTCAGGACCTTCTTGGGATAGTAGGAAGGATAAGTGGTAGAGAATGGATCGATAGTTTTCTTGTGTTTGTGACTGTAAATAAGATAATTTACTTTCTTTATAAATTACTCTGTACAGTCTGTATCATTAAAAAGACACCAAACAGATTGAGTAAGGGGACACAATGGTTGGAAACATGTTACTCAAAGTGTGAAACTTCAATAGTTTTGTCACTTTAACCAACAAAGTGCTGCAGAAACATCAACATCTGTCTGTCTGTGTTTCTTTCTGACAGATGATCAAATCTGAGATGGAAAAGACTGGATTCATTCAGAAGCTGATGGAGACACTTCTTACACTGGACTCAAAGCTCAGCATCACTCAGCAGACAGAGGTAAACATGGACATATGTGATGCTGTCATCCTCCCAATGATCACAGACCTGTGCACTTATATTCCTGCAGTTTTGTCCAGCAGCAGTTTGTGTGTCATTAACCAAACGCAACTTCGACATCCAACAATTCAAGATTTTTCACATCATCCCACAACACTTAATGTTGTTAACATGATGCTACATCAGCTCCCTTATATTTACATCATACAGCTTTAATGTGACTCTGGTTGTGTTTCATTATTGTGTCTTAAACATTAACATTTCTTCCTTCTGCTCTTTCTTCATGTAACATTTCAGCTGCAGTCAGAGAAGAATACTGAAATCATCAATCCGCTCCAACAAACATCAGATAAATGGAAGAATCAGCTGGAGAACAAAAATCCAGAGGTTTGTCTTTCAGTTATAAACATTGTGATTTTGCTGATTTAACTGTCTTTGTGAATCGTATAATTGTAAACATCAGTATTTACTCACCATCAGACTGTACAATATAAGTAAGCTAATCTAAATCTAAAGGTCTTAAATATGAGAAAAATAATTTATGATAAGCAAACTGTGGATCTCAGTAAATGAACACTGTCACCTCCTTTACTGAGATTTTATGGATGTGGGAAAAATAGGATGACACAATGTAAAAAATGCTCCACAGCAAAGAAGAAAAAGTCTGTTGTGAAATCAGAGTGTTTGATATGCAGGAATCTACCACAGCTGAATAATTTTTTTATTTATTTTTGTGGGTTTTTTTTTTTAAACTGAGAGCATTTTCTGCTTCTGAGTTTTCGCGGGACCCCAGTCGCATGTTATCACTTCTCCATTGACTTTTCATGTAAACCTGACGCTCTGGTCGCGTCTAACGCATTCACTGTGAACACACCGTTAGAGTTTGTGCATTTATTTTTGATCTAAATGCTGCCGTATTCACATGGGGCAGCACAGAGGCAGGGATAGCTCAGTAGGTAGAGTGGTGGCCCCATGATTGGAAGGTTGGGGGTTCGACTCCACTGAACGGCTACCCTGAGGTAGGTAGGGTAAGGTACCGTCCCTACACACTGCTCTTCAGGCACTGCATTGGTGGCTGCCCACTGCTTCACTGGGTGAATGGGTTAAATGCAGAGGAGTAATTTCCCTACGGGGGAAAACAATTAGAAAATGATATGATGATCTATGATGCTGGCTTCTTGTGTTGTCATGGCAACCCACACAAGCATTTCAGCTATGAGGTTAATAGATTATTATAAAATACTCATAGCTGTGAATGGTTGTTGTCTCTGTGTTAGCCCTGCGATAGACTACTGAGCTGCCCAGGGTCTCCATTTATTTACAAATAATTCTTCATGTATTAGTTTTTATATATCATTCTATTACATTTACATAATGCAGCTTTTATTTACAGCCTTAACTTGACTTTGGTTGTGTTTCATTATTGTGTCTTAAACATGAACATTTCTTCATGTAAAATTTTAACTGCAGTTAGAGAAGAATACTGAATTCACCAAACAGCTCCAGGAGGTGAAAGTAGCAGCAGAGGACCTGAAGAACCAGTTGGAGAACAAAAATCCAGAGGTTTGTCTTTCCGTTAACATTGAGAAATTGCTGATTCAACTTATGAATACAATAATATATATATATATATACTAATTCATTTAAATCTAAAGGTCTAAAATGAGAACTCAGTAAATGAACACAGTAACCTCCACTTTAAGGAGATTTTGAGGATGTGGGAAAAATAGGATGACACATTGTAAATAATGCTCCACAGCAAAGAAAAAAAGTCTGTCATCAAATAAGTTTAATATGTTGGAAACTACCACAGCAGAATATTTATTTGGTCTAATGTTCATTAATTTTTTTAAACTGGCACTGTGTTGTTGAAATTTGAACTTATTTCATATTAAATATTGATGTTATCACACACCTGATCAAATAGCAGTAAGTGAAGTGAGATTTAAAACTTCTGTTTATTGTTACGTTTGATGTGATTAACTGTGTGTGAAGAGACAAAGATACGAGTGAGAATATTGCTCAGGTTCATTTCATTAAAGACACATTACTGTATCCTTGTAAAAGCTGTGGTTATGTTTAAGTTCATTATTATTCTACAAACCTTAAACTGACAACAAAAATAAATGTGCTATTAGACTGTAGAGTATATGAGACTTGTGTGGTTGAAGGTCATAAGCTGGAGCAGAGTAGCACAGAGTAGCACTAATCCTCAGTAGTTGTGTTTAAATAACATGTCTAAGAAATAAAGCCATTTTAGTTTTTGTGTGTTGATGACTGTAATTAAAATAATTTAGATTCTTTACATTTTACTCTCTACAGTCTGTATCACTGAAAAATAAACACCAACTAGGACACAATGGTTGGATACATGTTGCTCACAGTGTGAAGCTTCAATAATTTTTTCACTTTTATCAACAAAGCGCTGCAGAAACATCAACATCTGTCTGTCTTTCTGACAGATCATCGTATCTGAGAACGAGAAGGATGAAATCATTCAGAAGCTGATGAAAACATTTCCTACATTTGAATCAAAGGTCAGTGAAAGCATCGCCCAGAAGACAGAGGTGGGGGTGGGGTGGGGTGGGGGTGGGGGTGTCATAATGCTGAATTTGTATGTGACTGTGTCCTCCAGATGTGTAAAGCTCAGGTGAAGAGCAGAGGACATCATTACTAATTACTGATCACTTCTCCAAAAAAGTAAACCTGTTACATTACTCGTTACTTGAAAATGTAATCGGATTACGCGTTATTGCCCATCTGTGGTCAGCACACTCTCTGAGGACTCGTCCTTGAATGTTGTCCTGCTGCCTTTCATAAACTCACTCTCCTCAGAGTTTTACAGACATCAGTCACTCTGAGATTCAGTGTTTTCTCATCAGGGTGAAGACTGTCTTTTATTGCAGGGTGTTGTTGTTGGTTGAAAATGTACAGAGAAATTTGTTGAGTTCATTGAGACGGTGTGTGTTGTTGTCACACATACTTGCTTCTTATATGAAAACTCTTAATTTAAGATGATGCTTAATTAATTTACTTATAATGAAATTAAAAACACAGTTGTTTCTTTAGGGTCTCCATTCCTCAAGTTATATCATATCAAACTTGTGATTCCATATAGTAATTAATTTGTTGACTCTGTGTAATCACCCACATGTTATAACAAAAAACATAAAAACGTACTTTTGTCTTCTCTGTCTTTGTTTCTTTTTAATTGCAGCTTTATGGAAACATCAGTCAAGCCCAGGAAGAGAAACAGAACATGAAGAGTGAAATGGAGAGACTGAGAAATGAGCTCTGCTCCAGAAACCAAGAGGTTCATTTTTTTATACACTAACTTCCTGCATTTACATGACTGCCATGTGTAATCAGATCTCTTTATCTGGTTATCAAGACACTCTGAAGAAAAATTCAGAAATTCTGATTTTATATAATTCATTGAAAATACGCAGAGCTGTACTGATTATAATTTTTTAGGCTCATTCATCTGCTGTTTGCAGTGATGCTGTGATTAACTGTCATTTATTAACAACAATCTTTATTCTGTTGTATTCTCTGTGCTTGAAGGTGTT
The DNA here is from genome assembly GCF_963576455.1 of Neolamprologus multifasciatus. Classification (NCBI taxonomy): domain Eukaryota; kingdom Metazoa; phylum Chordata; class Actinopteri; order Cichliformes; family Cichlidae; genus Neolamprologus; species Neolamprologus multifasciatus. Next base: position 38,033,468 of record NC_140441.1, on the reverse strand, counting down.
TATTTTCATTTATTTTCCAGGCAGTGCCTCATAGATTTGAAACATAAACTCAGGAACTCATCTACAAATGTTGTTGTAGTTGCTGTAGGACATAACTGAATAGCAAAATGACCGAAGAACGTGGCAACCTTGTTCTTTATGTTTTATTTAGGAATATGTTGATCTCCAACTATTTGTCACTGAGCAGACGTGTTCCTTAAACATGATGATGTTGATCAAGGATCTGACCTCACAGCCCATTGTTCCTTCAGTGGTGCTCGTATTAGTCATTATGCAAATGTACTGTTTATAAGATTTGGGGAAACCTGCAGTCAGCTGAGACTGAAGAAGTCACTTGGATGAGTGACAAAAGGTTTCTCCCACTGAAAACTTACCTGGATGATTGAGCATGCGTAGGGACGATGAAACAAAGGCAAAAGACAAAAAATGCTTTTATGTTTGTACATTTAATTCTGACACTGATGCTTTACTGACCAACACAAGACACCAAAATTTTGTTATTTTGTTTATTTGACACGAAAAGTCTATAAAAGTAACTGTTTCTACATATTGAACAAGATTATAATTCATGTTTACATCCAAAGAAAGTGCTGACATGCAGAAACTCATCATCTTCCTTTTTTCATTTATATCAACATTGTTAATTTAAAATACTCAATTAATTATGAACTAATAATGAAATGCAAATGAATGTGTTTCTTTGGGATCGTCCTTTTGTAATTTATATCATAGCAGGCTCTTAATTCTATATAGAACTTAATTTATTATTTTTTTTGTATGAATGTGTGATTGTATTGTGTAATCACACACATGTGTGTTTCCTTCCATTGTTGCAGTTTCTGTGTCATTGACCGCAAAAGCACTTATAAATCTACCTTATACACATTTTTCAGATCGTCCCACAACACTTCATGTTGTTAACATCAGGCTACATCAGCTCACTTATATTTACATAAAATAGCTTTGATTTAATCTCTTTGTATAAAGCTATCAGAATAGAACAAAATCACCACTTTATTGTCATTCAGAACAGTTAGTGCACATCCGAATGAAGTTGTGGTGCATTTACTCGTCATCAGACTGTAGAATATAAATAAATCAATAAAAATAAGTCTAAAGGTTTGCTGCTAAACCTCTTTCCAGAGGGCAGCAGGGAGCACAGTGCATGGGGGTGGGTGGAGTCTCTCATGATGTTATGGACTCTGCTGAGACAGCATCTGTGCTCGACTTCCTGGATGGATGGAGGAGAAGTCCTGGAAGCTCAGACACTGCTGAGACTGTTTAACCAGTGCTGATGTGTTTGGTGACCAGTCTAACTTCTTAGTTATCTGTACCCCCAGAAAGTTGACACTGCTGACTACCTCCACAGGTCTGTTGTCAGTGATTAGTGGTGAATGACTGGACTGTTTTGTCCTGAAGTTGATGATCAACTTCTTGGTCTTCTTGACATTCAGGATTGTTGACACTGCACCGGTCCTCTATAGGACAGATCTATGTTGTCCATAATGAGACCCACCACTGTTGTGTCATTTGCGTTCCTAATCATGCAATTAGAGGAAGTTGCAGCGCTGCAGTCATGTGTCAGCAGCGTGAAAAGCAGCGGGCTCAGTAAACAATGGAGAGACAGGTGGAGTTGAAGATGCTGTTTCCGACTCTCACAGAGTGAGTTCTGTCATTGAGGAAGACCAGCAGCCAGATACACATGGGGGTGTTGATACCTGTGGGAGGGGTCAGTTTTTTCACCACCTCCTGGGGGATGATCAACCAACAAACAGCATTTATACGTGACTGTTCTCATAAAGCTCAGGTAACGAGCAAGGACATTGCTCTGTGGAGCAGTTTGGCCAGCACAAAGACTGATGTGGAAGGGACTCTACAAGGACTTCATTATTAAGGGAGTTAATGCAAAGGGCAAAACGCATGATGGTGGATTTTTTTGGGCACTGGAGTTATGGTGACAGATTTGAAACATGATGGAACAACATTCTGCTTCAGCGAGGTGTTAAAGATGTCTGCAAGGACGTGTGCTAGCTGGTCAGCACACTCTCTGAGTACGTGTCCTTGAATGTTGTCCTGCTGCCTTTCATACATTCACTCTCCTCAGAGTTTTACAGACATCAGTCACTCTGAGATTCAGTGTTTTCTCATCAGGGTGAAAACTGTCTTTTATTGCAGGGTGTTGTTGTTGGTTGAACATGTACAGAGAAATTTGTTGAGTTCATAGACACGGTGTGTGTTGTTGTCACACATACTTGCTTCTTATATGAAAACTCTTAATTTAAGACAAAGCTTAATTAATTTACTTATGATGAAATTCAAATGCAGTTATTTCTGTAGGTTCTCCATTCTTCAGTTTATATCATATCAAACTTGTGATTCCATATAGTAATTAATTTGTTGACTCTGTGTAATCACCTACATGTTATAACAAAAAACATAAAAACGTTCTTTTGTCTTCCCTGTCTTTGTTTCTTTTTAATTGCAGATTTCTGGAAACATCAGTCAAGCCGAGAAAGAGAAACAGAAGATGGAGAGACTGAGAAATCAGCTCGACTTCACAAAACAACAGGTTCATTTTTTATACACTAACTTCCTGCATTTACATGACTGCCATGTTTAATCAGATCTCTTTCTCTGGTGATCGAAACACTCTGAAGAAAAATTCAGAAATTCTGATTTTATATAATTCATTGAAAATAAGCAGAGCTGTACTGATTATAATTTTTTAGGCTGATTTATCTCCTGTTTGCAGTGATTCTGTGATTAACTGTCATTTATTAACAACAATCTTTGTTCTTTTGTATTCTCCGTGCTTGAAGGTGTTTATTTTCACTTATTTTCCAGGTGGTGCCTCATAGATTTGAAACATAAATTTAGGAACATGTCTACAAATGTTGTCGTAGTTGCTGTAGGACATAACTGAACAGCAAAATGACCGAAGAACGTGGCAACATCGTTCTTTGTTTATTTTTTATTTAGGAATATGTTGATCTCCAACTATTTGTCACTGAACAGACGTGTTCCTTAAATATGATGATGTTGATCAAGGATCTGACCTCACAGCCCATTGTTCCTTCAGTGGTGCTCGTATTAGTCATTATGCAAATGTACTGTTTATAAGGTTGGGGAAACCTACAGTCAGCTGAGACTGAAGAAGTCACTTGGATGAGTGACGAAAGGTTTCTCCCACTGAAAACTTACCTGGATGATTGAGCATGCGTAGGGACGATGAATCAAAGGCAAAAGACAAAAAATGCTTTTATGTTTGTACATTTAATTCTGACACTGATGCTTTACTGACCAACACAAGACACCAAAAACCTTTTAGTGACACTGAAATCCAGCTGCACTCAAGTAAAAGCTAAAAAAACCTCAATATTTTAATATTTTCTTTGTTTTATAAATCAGACTTGATAAATGTTATATTTTGTGCATTTATCTTTTTAACCAAAAATCACTTTTATTTTGGGAGACAACACATTGAAACTCAAATATTTCCTTAGGGTCTTAATTTATTTGCTTTTTTTATCAGCCAAATTATATTTACATAATACAGCTATAATTCAGGGTTTTAATGTGACTCTGGTTGTGTTTCATTATTGTGTCTTAAACATGAAAATTTCTTCCTTCTTCTCTTTCTTTATGTAACATTTCACATGAATACTGAAATCATCAATCAGCTCCAGCAGGAGAAAGACAAAGCAAAGGACCTGAAGAAGCAGCTGGACGACAAAAATCGTGAGGTTTGTGTTTCCATTATAAACATTCAGAATTTACTGACTCAACTCTCTTTATCTCTGTATTGTAAAGATTTATGAAGCAAACTTTAGATATTAGTTTGTTTATTTGACACCAAAAGTCTATAAAAGTAACTGTTTCTATATGTTGAGCAAGCTTATAATTCATGTTTACATCCAAAGAAAGTGCTGACATGCAGAAACTCATCATCTTCCTCTTTTCATTTATATCAACATTGTTAATTTAAAATACTCAATTAATTATGAACTAATAATGAAATGCAAATGAATGTGTTTCTTTGGGATCGTCCTTTTGTAATTTATATCATAGCAGGCTCTTAATTCTATATAGAACTTAATTTATTATTTTTTTTGTATGAATGTGTGATTGTATTGTGTAATCACACACATATGTGTTTCCTTCCATTGTTGCAGTTTCTGTGTCATTGACCACAAAAGCACTTATAAATCCACCTTGTACACATTTTTCAGATCGTCCCACAACACTTCATGTTGTTAAAATCAGACTACATCAGCTCACTTATATTTACATAAAATAGCTTTGATTTAATCTCTTTGTATAAACCTATCAGAATAGAACAGAATCACCACTTTATTGTCATTCAGAACAGTTAGTGCACATCAGAATGAAGTTGTGGTGCATTTACTCGTCATCAGACTGGGTGGGTGGTTGGTGTGCTGATGGTTGGAGAATGAAACTATTGTAACATCTGGCTGTCCTGGTCCTGATGCTGCTAAACCTCTTTCCAGAGGGCAGCAGGGAGCACAGTGCATGGTGGGGGTGGGCGGAGTCTCTGATGATGTTATGGACTCTGCTGAGACAGCATCTGTGCTCGACATCCTGGATGGATGGAAGAGAAGTCCTGGAAGGAAGCAGGAAGCTCAGACACTGCTGAGACTGTTTAACCAGTGCTGATGTGTTTGGTGACCAGTCTAACTTCTTAGTTATCTGTACCCCCAGAAGGTTGACACTGCTGACTACCTCCACAGCTCTGTTGTCAGTGATTAGTGGTGAATGACTGGACTGTTTTGTCCTGAAGTTGATGATCAACTTCTTGGTCTTCTTGACATTCAGGATTGTTGACACTGCACCGGTCCTCTATAGGACAGATCTATGTTGTCCATAATGAGACCCACCACTGTTGTGTCATTTGCGTTCCTAATCATGCGATTAGAGGAAGTTGCAGCGCTGCAGTCATGTGTCAGCAGCGTGAAAAGCAGCGGCCTCAGTAAACAGCCCTGATGGGAGCCAATGGAGAGACAGGTGGAGTTGAAGATCCTTTTTCCCACTCTCACAGAGTGAGTTCTGTCAGTGAGGAAGACCAGCAGCCAGATACACATGGGGGTGTTGATACCTGTGGGAGGGGTCAGTTTTTTCATCACCTCCTGGGGGATGATCAACCAACAAACAACTTTCATACGTGACTGTTCTCGTAAAGCTCAGGTAATGAGCAGAGGACATCGCTCTGTGGAGCGGTTTGGCCAGTACGAAGACTGATGTGGAAGGGACTCTACAAGGACTTCATTATTAAGGGAGTTAATGCAGAGGGCAAAACGCATGATGGTGGATTTTTTGGGCACTTGAGTTATGGTGACAGATCTGAAACATGATGGAACAACATTCTGCCACAGCGAGGTGTTAAAGATGTCTGCAAGGACGTGTGCTAGCTGGTCAGCACACTCTCTGAGTACTCGTCCTTGAATTTGTCCTGCTGCCTTTCATACACTCACTCTCCTCAGAGTTTTACAGACATCAGTCACTCTGAGATTCAGTGTTTTCTCATCAGGGTGAAGACTGTCTGTTATTGCAGGGTGTTGTTGTTGGTTTAAAATGTGCAGAGACATTTGCTGACCTCACCGAGACGGTGTGTGTTGTTGTCACACATACTTGCTTCATTTATTTATCAGATGTTCTGCTGTGAGATGCCTCTATTTTGGAGGAATGAGGTGAACAATTCAGAGGTAAACTGTGTAACGTGTTCTCTTACAATGTTCTCTGGGTTGCTGTGAGGACTAAAGACAGATGAGATAAACTGAATAACATCAGTAGTGTTAGCAGAACATGAAAAGGCAAGCTCTGGCCATTTGGAGTAGGAGTCAGTCAATGCGACCAGTAGAAGTCTCTTAATCTTTGCTTCGTGTTCACAATCCTTTGGTGACTTTCATGTGTTAGTGCGATCAGTTTAGGTCTCACTGAACATGGTGCAATGAGCCTTGAGCCTCTGAGAACATAATTACTTAGAGTTGAGAGTTCATTATGGATTTTGTAGTAAGGTGCAAGTGATTTGATTGAGGCAGGCAAACACTTTGTATTTGTGAGAGCAAAGCAAAGAGTTGAGGAGAGATGGGAAGAAACAGGCAGAGGCAGACGAGATAGACAGTCAGCTGTATGGCTCAGAGAACCTGGGTGGTAAATAACATCATAGTTGGGCAGACCAGCGAGCCATACTCATTCTAGCCCTATGAATCCCTTTGGTGCTCAGCAGCGTCCTGCTCGTCTGTGGAAGAAGGGGGGCAACAGCTAAGTGAAAAACAGTCGTAAATCTCTTTCCTTGAAGGGAAGGTATAGGCCTGTAAGATGGGGCAACATGTAAGAGTCATGGAGTGTCTTTGTCTGTGTGTGTATGTAAGATGTGAGGGCGGCGGCCATAGTCAGAGAGGACCTTGGTGTTTGTCTAGAACAGTAGTTCCCAAACTTTTTTTTGCTAGGCTCCCCTTTGTTTTACAAGAAAATCTTGCCTCGTTCAGAGGCATGTGAGTTGTTTGTCAAAGTTTTTTGACTTTATGCAAACAGCCAATATCTGACGAAGCAGGGATACAAGAAGCAGGTGATGCGTTTGTAGAGATCACATAAGCAGTAGGAGCAACACATGGGGGTAGAACAGTGTTGCCTAAAATTGTGATGTTCAGCCTATCACAGGAATTATTTTCTTTGTGTATGTAATCAGTTGAAGGTCAGGTGGTTTTAGTGGTGTATCACTGAAGTGCTCTTTCTAGATGTGGTTAAGCAAATTAGAAACTGTTGAGCCTGTGTCCATAATCAGATGGATGTCCTTAGCTGAGGAAGTAGTTGTGCTCACATTTATGCTGCATTGTAATCTTTGTGATGCATGCAAAGGGTCTGTTAAGTAAAGTACAGTCAGTTTTAATAAGTGGACTTGCAAAACATCTCTTGTCTTGGATGATCAGCAGACACGAGCAAACTTTATGACACAGTTTACAAGTAGCTCTGGCAGCAGGACACTGATGAAAGTCAGCTAGATGACTGTTTGAACAACAGCCGAAAAAGTTCTTAGATAATTTTGTAGCATGAAACTCAGACAAACTATGGACTTAGTTTGTTGAACTGCAGATTCAGTTTGTGTTGCCAGTGTAGCAGCTTTATGCAGAGACAAATCAGGTTCAAGCAAGAGTCTTTCTGCTATCCTGGAGTTAAACACACGTTCAACTAGCTGATTATTTCTTCTGTTCTGTAATCAAACTCACAAGCAAGGTGACACAAGCTGGCCACATACTGAATGACTCATGTGAAGCTTGTGTTCACTTTCTGAAAGCTTGTCTTCCCACAACAACATTTACTTTAAGTAAAAAGTGTTGTTTTAGGGCAGCAACAGCAGAGGCAAAAGTGTCACCTGTATTTAGAATAGAATAGAATAGAATAGAATAGAATAGCCTTTATTGTCATTGTACAAAGTACAACGAAATTGGAGTGCCACTCCCTTGGAAGTGAGTAGAAATTTATTTGTCTTTCTGTTTCTAAGCAGTGAAGTAAAGCAGCTCTTTTTTGTGCTTCAGGCATTACCTGTTGGATTGATGTACGTTTGCAGTCACTCGTTGCCAAAATGTAATAGTGGCTGATAATGAAACGTCCTCAACAAGGAACAAGTGCCTTTGGATGAATGCAGCGCATAAACACACATGTAACGGCACATTCAGCTATGCAGGTTTATCATTCTTCTGCATTATTATGACACCACCATCTAGTGGTGCAGTTTGGTATGTAACATTACAGGACAACATGGATGAAGCTGCAAACAAAGTTTGTGTCCTACAGACCAATAAAAAGAAAAGAAAATACTATATGTAATTTTATGCACAAGACAAAAGCATAAAGTACTAAAAAAATATTGTTTCCCTGTTAAAATCTGTGATGTTTCTTCCTTGTGTCTGGAGCTGGAAAATAAACTCAAGAATGAGAAAAAGAGGAACGATGAAAAAAGGGAAACATTCAAAGAGATGTTTTTCTGTTTTTACGTTTAATTCTGACACTTATGCTTTTAAACTTTACCAACAAACAAAAAAACACCAAAAACCTTTTAGTGACACAGAAATCTAGCTGCACTTAAGTAAAAGATAAACTGTGAATTGTTGCTCTTTTTTTCATAAATCACATTTTATACATGTTATAGTGTGTGTGTGTGTGTGTCTGTGTGTGTGTGTGTGTGTGTGTGTGTGCGTTTTCTTTATTGTTTTGTTTTTTTCTACTTTTATTTTGGGAAACTACATTCAAAATCACATATATCCTTTGGACCTTCATTTATTTGAATTATTTAAAAATAAAGCATTTAAATAAATAAATTTTTTCTTCATTTCTTGTTTGTATGAACCAACTTATATTTACATAATGTAACTGTGACTAGTTGTGTGTGTTATCATGATTGTCTTAAACATCAGCTTTTCTTTCTTCTGCTCTTTCTTCGTGTAACATTTCACATGAATACTGAAATCATCAATCAGCTCCAGCAACAGAAAGAAAAAGCAGAGAAACTGAAGAATCAGTTCAAATCCAAATGTCACGAGGTTTGTTCTTCTATTATAAACATTCTTAATTTGCTGACCAAACTCTGTTTATCTCTGTATTGCAAACAGTAAGGAAGGAAACTTAAGAAATAATTTTGTTTATTAGATGTCTGTTAAAATATTTCTATATATAAACATGTTGCTCACAGTGTGAAGCTTCAATCATTTTGTCACTTTTATCAACAAAGTGCTGCAGAAACATCAACATCCGTCTGCCTTTATTTCTCACAGATGATCAACTCTGAGAGGGAGAAGGATGAAATCATTAAAACGCTGATGGAAACATTTCCTACCCTGGAATCAAAGGTGAGTGAAAGCATCAGTGAGACGGCAGAGGTAAACATGGACATATGTGATGCTGTCATCCACTTATATTCCTGCAGTTTTGTCCAGCAGCAGTTTGTGTGTCATTAACCAAACACAACTTTGAAATCCTACCACTGCAAGATTGTTGACATCATCCCACAACACTTAATGTTGTTAACATCATGCTACATCAGCTCCCTTATATTTACATCATACAGTTTTAATGTGACTCTGGTTGTGTTTCATTATTGTGTCTTAAACATGAACATTTCTTCCTCCTGCTCTTTCTTCATGTAACATTTTACCTGCAGTTAGAGAAGAATACTGAAATCATGAAACAGCTCCAGCAGGTGAAAGACAGAGTAGAGAAACTGAAGAAGGAGATGGAGTCCAAAGATCAGGTTTGTCTTTCAGTTATAAACATTCTGAATTTACTATATATGTATGTATATGTGTGTGTGTGTAGGGTGGGCCATTTATATGGATACACTGTAATAACATGGGAATGGTTGGTGAAATTGAAGTCCTGTTTGTGGTACATTATTATCTGTGATGTGACACATCAAACTTATTGGTAATGTCACAAGAAAAACAATTGTCTGCTTGATTTCGACGTAACTTTATTCTTTCATGAGTTATTTACAAGTTTCTGACCACTTATAAAATGTGTTCGATGTGCTGCCCATTGTGTTGGATTGTCAATGCAACCCTCTTCTCCCACTCTTCACACACTGATTGCAACACCACAGGAGAAATGCCAGCACAGGCATCCAGTATCCGTAGTTTTATTTTATTGATTTATTGATCGAAAAAAAACCAAAAATGTTTACTCTACTTTTTTTTTTTTACAAAAAAAAAATACATTTCTGAGGTGTATGTAAGTATTTGGTTTCAACTGTATGCTACAGTATCCTTGTAAAAGCTCTGGTCCTGTGTAAATTCTTAATTATTCTATAAAGCTTACATTGACAGAATTAATAAAAGTCCTTTCTTTTATTATTATTTTATTTTTATTTTATTATTATTATTAGTCTACAAGGCTGCTTTTTATTTTTATTTTTCAAGGTCATAACTCGAAGCAGAGTAGCACCAATTTAAATTTAAATAAAGTGCTTAAGAAATAAATTGACTTCAGTTTTGTGAGTTTGTGACTGTAATTGAATAATCATTCAAATAAACACACCAATCAGATTGAGTAAGAGGACACAATGGTTGAAAATATGCTACTCACAGTGTGAAGATTCAATAATTTTGTCACTTTTATCAACAAAGAGCTGCAGAAACATCAACATCTGTCTGTCTTTCTGACAGATGTTTAAATCTGAGGAAGTGATGGATAAAATCATTCAGACGGACATGCAGAGATTTGTTACAAAGGTCAGTGAAAGCATCTCTCAGCAGACAGAGGTAAACATGGACATATGTGATGCTGTCATCCTCCCAATGATCACAGACCTGTGCACTTATATTCCTGCAGTTTTGTCCAGCAGCAGTTTGTGTGTTATTAACCAAACACAACTTTGAAATCCTACCACTGCAAGATTGTTGACATCACCCCTCAACACTTAATGTTGTTAACATCATGCTACATCAGCTCCCTTATATTTACATAATACAGCTTTAATCTGACTCCTATTGTGTTTTCATCATTGTGTCTTAAATGTAACATTTCAGGGCGAGTGGAATCTTGAGGAGGTGAAAGCAACAACAAAGTTACTGAAGGCTGAGTTGGAGAACAAAAGTCAGGTTTGTGTTTCCATAAACATTATGTATTTGTTGAATCAACTCTCTTTATGAATAAAAGAAAGTGCACATCAGTATTTCCTCACCATCATATCGTACAATATACCGTACTTTCTGGACAATAGAGCGCACCTGTATATAAGCTGCATCTGCTCTATTTTTAAATAAAAAAAAAAAAAAGATATACAAGCCACACCCGGCTATAAGCCGCAGATATCTATGATGAAAAATTAGATATTTACTGCATGTACAGAACAATCTTGTACTGTAAATGTACATGTATGACCTGAACAGATTCTTTCCGAACAATGCCTTTTAACACGGCAGCAACTTTGCTGATTAAAACGGAACAGAACCAAGAGAAAATAACCGCTATTTATTTACCTTCATTTTTCCTGTATTTGAAACCACAAGTCACTTTAATCATCTTCGCTGAAGCCCATGAAGTTGTCTTCTTCAGTATCGGAGTTGAACAGGCTCTACAGCATGTAAAAATATAATATAAGCTCTGGCGGACTTGGTTCTATGGTAGGTCTTAAAGGGTTAAGGAAAATATTTGGTGTCAGACATCTTTATCAAACTTCATCTTTAAATCCATCAGCTAATCTTTCTAATGTGGGTGCTTCTGTAAAACAATATCAGCAGCATTGTTAGGAATAAAGTTTCAACATTTATCACCAAACAACACACACACACTGTTTGGTGCTGTTCGATTTTGCCAGGTCATCAGACTTGTTGCATGAATTTGCTCTCATGCAGCTTTAAGTGCATGTCTATTGAAATTTTCAAATCTTTGCTGCTTATAAAATCTGTAATTTGTTGCTTGTGTATCACATCTCCAAAGAACGGCCATGATGTAAATCCTGAGGTAATTTAATTGCGTGCTTTATACTTATCAGTACCCCTTGAGAAAGACTTACGGCGTCTATATACATCTTTGAGTCAGCCTCAAAGATGTCCTTGGAACATTTAAACCTATCGTGAGGGGACAGTGATTTAAGCTGTGGATAAATCCTGGTTTGTTACATTAGTTTAACTTAGAAGTGCCTTTCCAAGTTTGAGGTGACGCTGGAAGCAGCCATGCTAAAAGGGAAAACTTTTACTCATTCTGAGAACATGTCAGTAACCTGGAGCAATGCTTTTAACGCAATACAGTTTTTTAGAGGATTGCGATAACCTCCACAATACCTGTAGAGTTTTAATACCTGGATTGGTAGTTACACAAGTCATATAAGAATACAAAAAGTGTGTCGAGTAAATCTGGAATCCCTTTTTTGGTGGAGCTGTATTTGTTGTGCCATCCGTTCTTTTGATAAATGGTCCTTCCCATGTGTCAATTTAGCTTAATGAGGAGAATAAAGGAAAGGAAAACAAAGGTTGTGTAAATATGTTTTGAGGTCATCGAGACCTCACCTCTTATATACTTCCCTGCAGTTTCCCACACTCAGTTCTCCTCTGGGGTAATTTTGCTCTCAGCAGCCTGTAAATCTGTGTTAGGGTATGATGTTAATGTAGTTTTGATGTTAATGCTGTGGTTTCATATTCTGTTTAACTGCACATTCCAGCAGATAAAATAAAATATTTTTTTGTGTTTACACTCAGTCTTTCAAATAGATGCAAGTAAAACACAGCAGAAAATAAATAAAATCAAAGACTAGAGATCCTTTTGCTCTATTTTCACCTGTAAAGCAGGAGTAGGGTAGGCGGAGGTTTACCCTGGTGCAGGTGTGCCGCAGCGGTCAGTTGAAGAATCCGCGAGTTTCTCTGTGAATTTCCCATTACGTCGTTGCACACTCGGTGCTTGTTTAGGGGTTTTTTTCGCTGTAAAAAGAAGTTTTCTTCCCACGCACAGTGGACGCTAATGTTTTTGTCACTTTTTATGGAATCAAACTCAAAGTAAGGTCAGTACTTCCACGCTTTAAACGCTGCACGCTCATACTCTCTCCCGCACTCGATATATTATCCATTGTTAATCTGCGCACAGCTGTTGTCACGAATGTCGCACTCGCTTATGAGAGTGTCATGAGACATTCTCGCAAAAAATCATGGTTTTAGTAACGCAGCGTTCCTACGGGAAAGTAACGGTAATCTAATTACCGTTTTTGCAATAGTAATCCCTTACTTTACTCGTTACAAGTAACGCATTACTGCTCATCTCTGGTTATTAATAATAACAATAATACATTTTATTTGAAAGTACCTTTCAGAACACTCAAGGACACTGTACACAGCAGAATAATAAAAGCATCATTAAAGCAAGCAGTTTATACAATCATAAAAACAAAGACATAAAACAAATTTAACATAGCAGAGTGGAGAGGTTATGTGGGATAAGCTACTGAACAAGTGAGTTTTGAGTTGGGACTTAAAGAGAGAGAAGGAATAGATATTTCTTATATCAGGAGGTAGGGAATTCCAGAGTCGAGGAGCAGAGAAGCTGAAAACCCTGCTCCCCATGGTGGCAAGACGGGGAGAGGGGACAGAGAGAGAAAGAGAAGAAGAAGATCTGAGACACCGAGATGGGATGGTGATCTGAACCAGATCAGACAGATATGGAGGGGAGAGATGATGAACAGCCTTAAATGTGTACAAGAGTATTTTGAAATTGATACGATATTTGACCGTGAGCCAATGAAGCTGCTGCAGGACAGGAGTGATGTGGCGGGCAGAAGGGGTCCTGGTGATAATACGGGCAGCAGAGTTCTGGACGTGTTGGAGCTTGCGGTGGATTTTTGAGTAAGACCAAAAAGAAGTGAATTACAATAATCAATCCGGGAAGTAACAAGGCTATGAACAAGAATGACAGTGGCATGTGGAGTGAGAAAAGGACGGAGACGATTAATGTTGCGCAAATGAAAATATGCAGACCGAGTGACATTATTAATGTGTGGAAAGATAGAGTACTGTGGAGGATGACACCCAAACCTTTCACAGAAGAAACAAAGGCTGGTGAGTTATTGATAGTAATAAAGAAACTATTAGTTTTGGATAATGTTGATTTAGAGCCGACCGAGAGAAGCTCAGATTTGTTACTGTCAAGTTTAAGAAAATGAGAAGAGAACCATGAATGTTTGTTTGAACAGATTTCAGAAACAGCTGCTATAAAGTCCCTTCACTTCACCGCCTGCTTCCATGGGGAGAAGTAAAGCTGGCTTTAACACAGTACATCTTTTAACTGTGACATTTTTCAATAATACAGTGTGGTACCATAACCAACATGCAGCTAGTAAATACATAGTTTTTGTTCTACAACAGGAGCGGGGGAACCCTAGGCCTAGAGGGCTGGTGTCCTGCAGGTTTTAGATATCACCCTGGGTCAACATACCTGAATCAAATGATTCGTTTATTACCAGACCTCTAGAGAACTTGAGAACAAGACATGTTGAGAAGGTAATCTAACCATTTAAATCAGCTGTGTTGGATCAAGGACGCATCTAAAACCTGCAGGACACGACCCATGAGGCCTGGAGTTCCCCCACCCCCGCTCTACAAGGATCAGTGAAACGGAAAGTGGCAGCAGTTCTGTCTGAATGGCCCACGAGCTCATATGAAGCTAGAACTGCCTTTTCATCTGTTGCTGATGCTGTTTGCAGGTAGAGGAGGGCCTGCTGGTCTTTGACATTCCCCACGCTCCTGCAATAAAAAAAGAATCCACCCTTTTTGTCCATTGTCTGGGTAAATGGTTTATTAGGATAGGGCCATCCTAAAGTAGGTGCAATCTGTAGTGTCAGTTTTGAAGCAGTCAAAGCTTTGTCTGTGTCTTTAGAGAGAGGGACTTACCATCTAATGTGATCATGTGTCCTTCAAAAGTTATTTTTCTCAAAGCCCATTATAATTTGGAGAGGCCTGCCCTGTGATTGTCCTCAGCGAAGTATTTCATATCGCTTTAGTTTCAATCTTGAAGCCATGTTTAGAAGGAGAACAGGTCACAAAATCACTGACAAATGCAAAAATGTCAATCCTCCAGAGGAATGAAAGCTAACAGCTTTTCTTTAAGTGCAGTTTTAAAAAAACACGGGGGCCTGGTTTGGGCCCATCGCACAACCAGTACAGTTTTTCCCCTGAAAAGAGAAGACAAACGAAAAATGACTAGGATCAACTTTCATAATGAAAAATGCATCAGGCAGCTCATCCACAGGAAATATTTGCTTTCTGGTGGAACTTCAGTTGCTATGGCATGTATCGCTGCATTCACTACTTGTGGCTTGAATGTTTACTGATGCTTACATGTTATCATGTTTCATTACCCCCGCATCATATTTACTATTTGCCCACAAATGCTCTGTGATATCACCCAATGTTAATTTATCCACACATTTTATTGCTGCAATATTTCACCATGTTTGGTTTTTATAAACTGGACATTTGAACTAGTTAATATAATACTTCTGTTTTAGACTTTAAGCTCCCCATGTTGTTCACTTTAATCTCATCTAGTGTCTACTGTGAATTCATCCCCAGTAGGTCGTCACTTATGCTGCCCACAATGTTGTTAACATGCATCTACCCTCTGGCGATCAGCCCAAACCAGCTGTGTTTACAGAACGTTTCTCTGTTGAAAAGCATCTAAACCTAAAACTGATTTCTGAGATCTATGAAAAGAAAGTTCAAACCTTTGCAAAGGGATGAGTACAGCATGAACAGCATGAACAGGGTTGGTACAAGCACTTATAAATAGTAACATCTCCTTATGGCAATTGTATGGATACAGTTTTTCTCTTCATTATGAACACAGTTTATATTTTTTTTATTAAATCTTCACTCATTCTTTGTTTCAAAAACTTACAGCTACAAACCAACAGTACACTCAAGTTAAATGAAATTTAAAAAAAAGTCTCCCATCAAATCTGAATATTTACTTAGTTATATATGTAGAAATCTACCACAGATGAATATTTAGTTATTTTGATTTTTAAACTGGTGGTGGTGGGGCCTTTCATCTGTTTAATTGATGATGTCATACCCGAGGAATTGTCCACAACTTTCCGTCAAATAGCCTTTGAGTCACTTGTCCACTTCCCTTTGGTCCCTTTAAAAAGAGGCTGTCACATGTGAAGAAAGTGTCCCTTCACCCAGTTAAGAGAAAGTCAACAGTCTTCAGTCGACCCAGGTGGCCTTCAAGGATCAGGACAAGGAGTTCCAACAGCAGTGCTGTTATCAGGGGAGATTTGTGTGACCTTGGCAGGCCTCCAGCTGGCGCCAGTGGGGTAGCTGCATGAGGGAAGATGGTGGTTGTTTTGGTTTAGTGCAAACAACTGCATCCAATTTTGTACAGTTGGTCTAATGTCCGTCATTGATCACCACAAAACATGTTGCTCACAGTGTGAAGCTTCAATAATTTTGTCACTTTTATAAACAAAGCACTGCAGACATATCAACATCTGTCTTTCTTTCTGACAGATGATCAACTCTGAGAAGGAGAAGGATGATATCATTCAGAGGCTGATGAAAACATTTCCTACACTGGAATCAAAGGTCAGTGAAAGCATCTCTCAGCAGACAGAGGTAAACATGGACATATGTGATGCTGTCATCCTCCCCATGATCACAGAGCTGTGCACTTATATTCCTGCAGTTTTGGCCTGCAGCAGCTTTTTTGTAGAAGTAATCTAGTAACTATACTTAATTACTTTTTCAAAGTAACTTGCCCAACACTGGTCACCAGCTGCTCTGTGTTGGATGAAAAGTGGTTTGTCTGAAAGAAGCCAAACGGTTTATTATAATGGTTATTTCTCAGATAGCTGCGATATGAACTGTGGTCCATCCCAAGGCAGCTGCCTCGGTCCTCTTCTCTATTCAGTTTTCATTAATTATCTGCCAAATCTTGGGCAAATCTCATCTTGTAATGTACTTCGATGATTCCACCATGTTTTATTCAGCTAGCGATAATTCAGAATTGACCAGAATATTACAAGAAGATTTGCTGAACGTGTTTTACTGGATAAGTAAAAATAACATGATTCTAGTTCATCTAAACCTAAATCAACGTTAACTGAAAGTAGACTATGTTTAGTCAACAGTCCATAACTGATTCTTCATAGCTGGATCAGTATAAGAACAGGTCACCCAGATTAAACTAATTGGTGTTACTATAAATCACCACCTCATGGTCTCAACATATAGACTCTGTCATTAAGAAAATGAGACAGGCCATAGCTGGTTAGGAAATGCTCCTTCTAAATAAGATGTTATTAATGCACGATCGAATAGATAATAAACATTTTTGGCTTCCAGTACAAACTAAATTACAATTTGGCTTCTTTTTATTTATAAAGAAAGCAACACTGTTAAACACATCACATTTTTTCACATTGTATCATATGAAATACATGAAGACCAGCAATCACTATTGTGGAAGCTTGTGGGTTTATTGTGGGTTCCTTATATATAAGTAAAAAATAAATAAAAACACTTAATGTTGTTAACATCATGCTACATCAGC
Organism: Neolamprologus multifasciatus; assembly: GCF_963576455.1. Lineage (NCBI taxonomy): Eukaryota > Metazoa > Chordata > Actinopteri > Cichliformes > Cichlidae > Neolamprologus > Neolamprologus multifasciatus. Next base: position 38,016,419 of record NC_140441.1, on the reverse strand, counting down.
TCCCTTATATTTACACAATACAGCTTTAATGTGACTCTGGTTGTGTTTCATTAGTGTTTCCTAAACATAAGCGTTTCTGCTCTTTCTTCATGTAACATTTCACCTGCAGTGGAAGAAGAATAATGAATACATCAAACAGCTCGTGCAGGTGAAACAAACAGCAGAAAGCCTGAAGAAACAGCTGCAGTCCCAAACTCATGAGGTTTGTCTTTCCATTTATTCTATTCATGAATAGAATAAAAGTGTCCAACAAAAAATAAACAAATCTAAATCTAAGGGTCTAAATATATCATCTATACATGATAATGAGGCAGTCTACAACCAAACATCAATGTCATGGTAAATTTTCTGTGGGAGGCAGAGTTGTGGACTCTCAGGCAAAACTGTGCTGGAAATAGTTTTATTGCTAAATTCCCAGAAAACAGGTGACGTGAACATAAACTGGGAACTAACTCTTTGAAATGCTACTACAGAAACTTTCTAAACAGACAAGACACACAGCTAGACAGCTCACAACACGAAATAGACGGAGACACAGACATCATATACACAAGAGGACATCAGGGCAGAGAGGAGACACCCGGGAAACACAGCTGGACATGATGCACACAGGACAGGAGACTGAAATAAAATGGGAAACATGATAAACACACACTGAGACACACTGAGTGCAAATGAGACGGAGAGACATGACTGGGGACCAGAAAGGCAAATAAGTATGGAGACAAGACTGAGACACAAATAACAAACAGAACTAGACACAAGAGGACGGGGAACACAGAGGGAGGGATTATTCTAACCTAAACACACTTAAAGTATAATATAAATGAAACCAATATAGAATATTCAAACATTATAAAGTCCAGAGACCTCGAACCACTGTGTCACTGACTCAGGACCATGACAGTCAAAGCAGAAACTTCACTTCTGGTGTTTGTGATCATGTAGAGGATCAGTTCTGTTTCAGCTTTTCATTAAACTAAAGCGCTGCTGCTTCACTTTACATACATGATTTGTTGGCTTTGTGTGATGGTGCTGCTGTCATAGGCTGATGGAGTCAGCTGTGTTTCACTGCTGTGTAAAAGGATTGTTCTTGATGTGATTGTCATTCACATGTTAGAAGCAACAAGTTTCAGTTTTCCAGTTTAGATTTCAATCTGGAAAGTCTCCTGTTGATCTCAGTAGAGAGCATTTCTTCCTTCTGCTCTTTCTTCATGTAACATTTCACCTGCAGTCTGAGGAGAAAACTGAAACCATCCATCAGCTCCAGCAGTTGGAACAAGCAGCAGAGATCCTGAAGCTTCAGCTGGAGTCCAAAAATCAGCAGGTTTGTCTTTTCATCATAAATATTCTGAATTTGCTGACTCAGCTCTCTTTATGAATAAAATAATAGTAAAAATCAGTATTTACACACTAACAGACTGTTTAGCTAAATAAATAAATAAATAAATAAATAAATAAATAAATAAAACTAAATGTATAGGTCTAAAATATATTTTAAATACGAATTTAGAAGCTACACATGCTGCTTTTGATCTCAGTAAATGAACAGTCACCTTCCTCCCTGTACAGTGATTTTTTGATGTTGATGAAAGAGGATGAAACACTGTATAATCAACTCCTCAGTAAAGTAGAAAATGTTTTTCCCATCAAATCAGAGTGTTTTCTAACTTTGATATGTAGAATCTATCAGAACTTAATATTTGGTCTAATGTAGATTTTACTTAAACTGACAGCATTTTGTGTTGTTGAAATTTGAGTTTATTTCACATTAAATATTGATGTTATCACACACCTGATCAAATAGCAGGTGAGATTTAAAGCTTCTGTTTATTTTTACATTTGATGTGATTAACAGTGTGTAAAGAAACAAAGACAAGAGTGAGAATATTGCACATTTATTTCAGTAAAGATACAGTATCCTGTAAGAGCTGTAACAATCAAATTTAAAATGAATTCTGAAGTGAAGTCAAGCACCGGGGAAATATGTTCAAGTCTTTTAGTTCGTGTCAGAAGACGAGCTGCAGCATCTGGACCAACTGCAGCTGGTCTCCAGCTGGGATGTAATAAAAGCATGGATCCTCCTTTCAAAGCTTTTAAAAGATAAAAATGATTTCAGAGATAGATATAAGGTTGACAAAAGACCGCTGTACAACAGGGCTAATCTGTTTTTTCAAATGCGAACTTTCTGTCAATTATAACCCCCACATTTTTGGCATGCAATTTAATAAAAGGCTCAATACTGTGCAGGTTAACAAGAGAGGTGCTGGGATTGCAACTTGGTCCAAAAATGATCACTTTGGTTTTGTTCTCATTAAAGTTAAGGAAGTTAGAAGACATCCAGGCTTTAACTTCACCAAGACACTGAAGTAAGGGTTCAGGTAGGGCAGAACAGTTTCTGTTCAGTTGAAGACAGATCTGAGTGTCATTGGCATATGAATGGTAACATGTTATATTTTCCAAAAAATAGACCTGGAAGCAGCATATAAATAGATAATAAAATTTGCCACCACAAGTAAGGGGAGCTGAGGAAGAGTTAAAATCTCCAAGGCTCACAGAGAAAGTCCTGTCAGACAGGTAAGACCTGAACCACTCTGATGGAAAGACCTTGATGCTGCAATGCTCCAATCATGAGATGGAGATGCTGTGGTCAACAGTATCAAAGGCAGCGGTCAGATCCAAAAGCAAAAGCACAGCTGAGTCTCCTGAGTCAGTGGCTAATAAAAGATCACTAAGAACTTTTAAAATTGTAGTTTTAGTGCTGTGAAGAGGATTTAAACCAGACTGAAACCTCTCAATAGCACATTGTCCATTTACAAAAGATTGCAGCTGAACAAATACAATCTTTCCCAAAATTTTTGATAGAAAAGGAAGCTTTGAAATAGGCCTGAAATTTGGGAGAGAAGAGAACTTGATATTACATTTTTTAAATACAGGCTGTACAACAGCATGTTTAAAACAGACTGGCACAACAACTGTTTTAAAAATCCTTAAAAAAATAAAAATAAATAAAAGATATTTAAATTAAGATATTCACAGTCTGAAGGTAAAGGTTCCGTAAAACAGATGGACTCACCTGCCAGGCTTCTGCCACAAGGATTAGATGCAGTTCCTGATTAGTGAAGAAGTCCTTAACAATGAAAGTTTTATTTGTTAGCGATCGAGCACTAACTAGACTTATCCTTCAATTCAATTCAATTTTATTTATATAGCGCCAAATCACAACAAAAGTCGCCTCAAAGCACTTTATATTGTACAGTAGATACAGAGAAAAACCCAACAATCATATGACCCCCTATGAGCAAGCACTTTGGCGACAGTGGGAAGGAAAAGCTCCCTTTTAACAGGAAGAAACCTCCGGCAGAACCAGGCTCAGGGAGGGGCGGCCATCTGCTGCGACCGGTTGGGGTGAGAGAAGGAAGACAGGATAAAGACATGCTGTGGAAGAGAGACAGAGGTTAATAACAGATATGATTCAATACAGAGAGGTCTATTAACATATAGTGAGTGAGAAAGGTGACTGGAAAGGAAAAACTCAATGCATCATGGGAATCCCCCGGCAGCCTACATCTATTGCAGCATAACTAAGGAAGGATTCAGGGTCACCTGGTCCAGCCCTAACTATATGCTTTACCAAAAAGGAAAGTTATAAGCCTAATCTTAAAAGTAGAGATAGTGTCTGTCTCCCGAATCCAAACTGGAAGCTGGTTCCACAGAAGAGGGGCCTGAAAACTGAAGGCTCTCCCTCCCATTCTACTTTTAAATACTCAGGAACAACAAGTAGGCCTGCAGAGCGGGAGCGAAGTGCTCTAATAGGGTGATATGGTACTACAAGGTCATTAAGATAAGATGGGGCCTGATTATTTAAGACCTTGTATGTGAGGAGCAGGATTTTGAATTCAATTCTGGATTTAACAGGAAGCCAATGAAGGGAAGCCAAAACAGGAGAAATCTGCTCTCTCTTTCTAGTCCCTGTCAGTACTCTTGCTGCAGCATTTTGGATTAAATGGAGGCTTTTCAGCGAGTTTTTAGGACATCCTGATAATAATGAATTGCAGTAGTCCAGCCTGGAAGTAATAAATGCATGAACTAGTTTTTCAGCATCAATAAGAGACAGGATATTTCTAACTTTAGAGATGTTGCGCAAATGAAGGAAAGCAGTCTTACATATTTGTTTAATATTCCTGACAGGAATTGTGGAACAAGCTAAAAGTTAGCATTTTTAAGACAAATAAAAAAAATAAAACACTAGTACAAACAGAGTCGGATGGCAGGCCGTACACACTGACGCAATCTTGGTTTCTCTTAGACAAAGTAGAGAAATTTTATTCTATACAGTGTGTATCATTAAAAAAAAGAAAACCACCAATCAGACTGATTATGGTTGGAAACATGTTGCTCACAGTGTGAAGCTTCAATAATTTTGTCACTTTTATCAACAAAGTGCTGCAGAAACATACATACATATGTCTGTCTTTTTTTCTGACAGATGATCAAATCTGAGAGGGAGAAGGATGAATTCACTCAGAAGCTGATAGAAATATTTCCTACACTAGACTCAAAGGTCAGTGAAAGCATCTCTCAGCAGACAGAGGTAAACATGGACATATGTGATGCTGTCATCCTCCCAATGATCACAGAGCTGTGCACTTATATTCCTGCGGTTTTGTCCATCAGCAGTTTGTGTGTCATTAACCAAACACAACTTTGAAATCCTACCACTGCAAGATTGTTGACATCATCCCACAACACTTAATGTTGTTAGCATCATGTTACATCAGCTCCCTTATATTTACATAATACAGCTTTAATGTGACTCTGGTCGTGTTTCATTATTGTGTCTTAAACATGAACATTTCTTCCTTCTGCTCTTTCTTCATGTAACATTTCACCTGCAGTGGAAGGAGAATACTAAAATCATCTATCAGCTTCAGGAGGTGAAAGAAACAGCAGAGAAACTGGAGCAGCTGGAGAAAAAAAATCAGGAGGTTTGTGTTTCCATTATAAACACTTTGAATTTACTGACCCAACTCTCTTTATGAATAGAATGATTGCACACATCAATATTTACTCACCATCAGACTGTACATTATAAATGAATCAATAAATCAAAATCCTAGCATCTCAATTATAAAAAGAAATCCCAGATATATACATGTAAGAATGTAAGAAAAAACAGTGTGCATGCATAATCCCAAAAGGTTGATTCTGTTCATCTGGACGTAACATTTTCAGTGGGAGAAACGTTTTGTCACTCATCCAAGTAACTTCTTCAGTTTCAGCTGACTGCAGGTTTCCCAACCTTATGAACAGTAGATTTATATAATTAATTAAAAAAATATCAGCAGACCTGATGTGTTGTGGGAATTATATAACTTTTATATCATGTTTATTCTTCTATATCCTTTTTATTAAAGCATTTATTCAATTTATTAAACACACATGTGGGAAGATACACAGCACTACATTGTCAACACAGATCTCCGCTCAAATATATATATAGTATACTTTTAAAATAGTTTTATTATGTCAGGGTTCATGCCCCTTCTCGCGTCAATAAAGAATATAACAGGCATAAGTTATAATTAATGACATTTAAACAAGTTTCCGTGTTCAACAACATTTTGCCCTATATGGCTGTCTCACCCACCAGATGTTTCCTGTCGACTCATTCATGGCATGCTTATCTTTAACACCTTCTGCATCACTAGTTGCTAAGCAAGCATAAATCAAAATATGTTTCACCTTTACCATAGAAATACATCTATGCGATGTCTGTGTGTGTAAACATGATATTAAAATGATTTAATTCCCACAGTGTGCATATTATTAGTAAGGGAAAAGTAAAAGCTGGTTTTAGTTTTAGAAACTCTAAATTGAAACTAAGATATTTCCTTAGTGTTATTTACAAATATTAATTTATATTATCCAGCTTATATTTACATAATACAGATTTTATTTCCAGCTTTAATTGAACTCTTATTGTGTTATTAATATTGTAATAATATTATTGTCTTAAACATGATCGTTTCTTTCTTCTGCTCTTTCCTCATGTAACATTTCAGCTGCAGGGTGAGACAGACAGTGAAATCATCGATTTATTTAAATCCTATTGTGTTATTAATATTGTGTCTTAAATGTGAACATTTCTTCCGTCTTTCTTCATATAACATTTCAGGGTAAGACAGATGAAATCATCAGACAGCTCGAGCGGGACAAAGAAACAGCAGAGAAGCTGAAGCAGCTTCAGGTTTGTCTTTCTGTTATAAACATTCTGAATTTACTGACCCAACTCTATTTATGAATAGAGTAATTGCACGCATCAATATTTACCCACCGTCAGACTATTTAATATAAATGAATAAATTGATATTAAATTGAAATCTCAGTTAAATAAAAAAAAAAATCCAGGATATATATATGTATGTATATAGGAAAGAAATTGTCCATGCATATTCCCAGAAAGTTGATTCTGTTCATCTGGACACAGCTTTTTACATAATTCATTAAATCAGCAGCACTAATGAACATTGGGCTGTGCGTGCATAGTATTAGTAAGTAAAAAGTAAAACCTGGTTTTAGTTTTAGAGACACTACATTGAAACTAAGATATTTTCTTACCATCTTCAGTTATTTACAAATATTTATTTATATTTTCCAATTTATATTTTCATAATACAGCTTTTATTTACAGATTTAATTTAACTCTGGTTGTATTTTCATGATTGTGTCTTAAACATGAACATTTCTTCCTTCTGCTCTTTCCTCATGTAACATTTCAGCTCCAGCGTAAGACAGACAGTGAAATCATCAAACAGCTCCAGCAGGACAAAAAAACAGCAAAGAAGCTGAAGCAGCTTCAGGTTTGTCTTTCTGTTATAAACATTCTGAATTTACTGACTTTACTGAACTCTATTTATAAATAGAATAATTACATACATCAATATTTACTCACCGTCAGACTCTTCAATATGAATGAATAAATTTATATTAAATTGAAATCATCTGGATGCAGCGTTTTACATAATTCATTAAATCAGCAGCACCAATGAACAATATTTACATAATACAGCTTTTATTTGACTCTGGTTGTGTTATCATTATTGTCTTAAACATGATCGTCTCTTTCTTCTGCTCTTTCCTCATGTAACATTTCAGCTCCAGGGTGAGACAGATAGTAAAATCATCGATCAGCTCCAGGAGGCGAAAGACAAAGCAGAAAATCTGAAGAAGCAGATGGAGTCCAAAAATTGGGAGGTTTGTGTTTCCTTTATACTCAATGAGAATTTGCTGACTCGGCTATCTTTGGTAATACAGAATAGCCTCATTATTGTCATTCAGAACATATACAGTTAGTGTCAGTATTTGCATCAAACTGTATAATATAAATAAACATTACCCCACCACACACTGACTTTTTATTATTATTATTAAACTGAAATTTAGGGAGTCCAGTTAGAGAAAACGTCTTGATGCAAAGATCCAGATGATCATAATGTCTCATTATTTAGTGTAAACACACAGTCATAGATAAAAGGAAACCTCTGTTCAGTTTTTGGATTTTGGTTTATCGTTGGCTGATCTGTCATTATGGAAACTATATCATTTCAACAGTGACCGTTTATTATATTAACAGATAATATGTGTCATAAAAAAATCACAACAATTACAACAACAAAATTTCAACAGGTATTCAGATATTACATCAACACTTAATTGAGCTTCATTTGCAAATATAACTCAAGACACCTCAGATAGCCTTTGATGAGTGTCTGGATCCTAGATGAAGGCATGTTTGATCCTTCTTCCATACAAAAAAGCAAAAAAGCATCAACAGCCTGATTCAAATCATCCCACAAAATTTCAATGACATCCAATTCAGGGGAATGTGGTGTTATTCTTCCACAGCACAGTGTCAATCTGTCTCATCTAAATGAGCTTTTATACAACGAGCGATTCTGTTTGTGGTGTGAATGCAGAAAGGCCTTCTTTTCATTACCCTTCCATACATATGTACAAATACACATCTGCAGCAAGATGCTCTGCAGGGTTTTGGAGGTGATTCATTCTCACAGTGCGCTGCATATGCAGCTCCTGTAATTTTCTTGGCCTGACCTGAGTTCAACCACAGCTGTGCCTGTGCTCTTCTATTTCCTGATTACTGTCCTTATAGATGAAACTGAGTTCAAACCTCTGAGGGATGTTTTTGCAGCCTCCCCCTGAACCACAGTACTGACAATCTTTGTTTTCAGAGTTTTTGAGAATTACTTTGAGAATCCAATGCTGTCACTGTTCAGTGTCAAAGAGAAGCACAACTTTAAAGTTTCCACCTTAAATACATTTTCTTATGATTGGACATGCTTGCCTATGAAGTTCACTATGAAGTTCAAGGCTTAACAAGCTAATCCAACTGATTTACAGTTGAAATCAGTATTGACCAGTTCCATGAATTCAAATCAGTAAAATTACAACGATACCCAAATTGTTGCACAGCCAGCTTTTACAACTGACTCCATTCTGTACGTCTAAATACTGCTTCACTAAAAATAGATGTTTGTGAAACCCCCCAGTACTCAGATGTAGGAAATGAGGAGGAAATGAAATACATGCCACTGTTGTCTTTTTGTTGAATGAAGAGTGATTTTTTTATGCAGGGAGAGAGGTTCCCAGATGTTTTTACATGATTGTTCATTTCAAAACCTTTTAACAAATAATTCAAAAACAGTTTTTGGTGACACAACATAAAACTGAACATATATGTATGTGTGCCTGCTGAAATTCTCACCATATAAATATGAAAACTTTAGATTAAGTGCTTAACTTCAGAAAAATTAATTAAAGAGATAAAACGCTGGAATTGTCCCGTTTCGGTTTAAATCCTGACTGATCAGTCTCAACTTTACAGAGAAATCTCAACACTGGGTCCGGACCCGTTCTGCCTGATGTCTGATGTAGAGGATAAGCTCTGTTCCAGCTTTTCATTCAGACAAAAAACACTGTTGTTTCACTTTACATGCAGGATTCCTTTGCTTTGTGTGATGGTGCTGCTGTCATAGGTTGACAGAAATGAGTAGAAACAAGAGGAAGTTTATTTTTATTCTTTTATTGTTACGTTTGATTGGATTAACTGTGTGTGAAAAGATAAACACAAGAGTAAGACTATTGCAGATGTTCATTTCATGTAAGAGATGCTACAGTATCATTATAAACGTTGTGGTTATATTGAAATTCATAATTATTCTATAAATGTTGACAGTAATAAGAAATGTGCTGTCAGATGTCAAAGTAAATGGGACCATTATTTGTTGTGGTTCAAGTTCATAAACTGAATTCAAAGTACACATAGCTGACTTGTGCCCCAATAATAATCAACCCCGATAGTGAAGACTCAATCTGAAAGCGTTGCTCAGAAGACAGATAAACATGGACTTATGTGATGGCTGCTATACCAATGATCATAGACCTGCACGCTCATTATGTCCCTCTGTGACTTTCTGCTTAATGTGAAGTCATTAGTGGAAATTATGATGCTAATATGATTTGTTTGATGTGACCAACCTGCTAATTTTTGACTTTTTATTGAGAAACAAGAAACACAAGTTCAAAAATACCCCATAGCACAGTAGTGTTAGCCCCAGTACTCATATCTAAATAAAGTCATTGATTAATGAATTGATTAATGTAAATTGGATCAGTGTAAGAAAATTGATCAATGGGAAGTTTTTAATTAAATAACTTTTGTTGAAATTCAAATACATGAGTTGTTTTAGTCATATTTTTCTATAAGCAGGCCTGAAAAATGTCAGAAAGCGCTCACAAAATGTCAAAGCATGAGACTTTTTTCCATGTCTTTTAATGTGCAGTCAGAGAAAAATGATTCTATAATTAGCATCAGCTTCATCAACCAACAAACCCATAAATATCCATCCATCCAAAACTAACTAACTAACTAACTAACTAAAACAGACAAAAAAGAGCAAAAAGAGCAACATTTAAAAATAACATGTTTTCTAAAACCTTTGACTGGTGATCTATATAAGAATGACAGCTGTTTTACTACATTAAGAAATAAACTAATCTAAATAAATTAGGATATTGCAAAAGTAATTAGAAGAATATTTCCATTAAAAATATACTGATGTTTTCATTTCTCTCCTCTGCTATTTGGTAAAGATGCTCTGGGCTGAGAAGAGGAATGAGGAAACTGACAGAAAACTCAAAGAGGTAAATCTTTTCACCCAAAGCAGTTTGCTGCTGTCATCTCTCTTTTATCTCTTTGTATACAATCCAAATTGGGAATTTCTTCACAAACATAAATTTTCCAGCACAAAAACATATTTCAGTTCATAGCTGTGATCTTTTTCTTCATCTCTCTTCTGTCCTTTAGTTGGTAAAGCAGCTCGAGGAGAAGAAGAAGAAAACTGAGAAAAATCTCAATGAGGTAAATCTTTGTCACCCAAATCAATCACCTGCTATTGTCTCTGTTTTCTACGTGTTCAGTTCTCACTGTTTTCAAACTTGAAATTTAAAAACATCATCAACCACTTTATATTTACATAACACATGTTTTAATTTATTTTAAACAGATTTTTTTTTTCTTTAGTGAAGTTTGTGAATGTATTGTTATATCATGTCTTATAAAAGAGCACGTCTCCAGTCATGTGTCCTCTCACCTGCTGTTAGAGAAAAACTATTCATACTTAATCAATCAGCTCTAAGCAGGAGAAACCCTGAAAAAACTAAAGTCCAGAAATCAGGGATTTCATCTCTCTGTTATAATCCTGCAGAATTTTCTTCTTAACATAAAAAAATGCAAAAATGTTTCAAAAAAAGACAAATGCTGAAAGTCATTAACTTGGATATTTAGCATACAGAAAATAAACATTTTAATTCCAGTTCATCGTTTTATCTCTGAGCGCACTCTCAGTGTTTTTGTCTAAGGTGACGACTGCACATTAGGTTTATGAATCTTTAAACTGGATCCATTTAAACAATAAAGGTCACTGCCCCACAGTCTGATAGAGGAGACGTTGCTCACACATCAAAGTGAATTTAATTTGACTGAACAGATATTCTTGCTTTGTGACTTCTAATTGCTGTAGTGTAAAAGAGACTCAGCAGTATTTATATGTTGTTTTGCATCACACAATTATTGGATGCACACTGATCATTCAGTAGTTTTAGTAAGGTACAGTTTAACAGCTCACACATTTAAAATGTATTTGGCAAGAAGAGATTTGTAAGGAAACTTACAAGATACTGTAAATTAAACAATCAGAGGCTTTCAGCTGATTTCAAACCAAATCTCAGATTATAACCTGCTGCTGTTTATGTGATCAGCACAGGTTACCACAGTGATTAACCAGGTAAAAAGAAAGAGGTGACACAGAAACTCTGACTTTAATGTAGACATGAAATATTAAACTATGGAGCCATCCTCTCGAAAACTGCAGACAGTGTTTAAGCAGATTTAACTCCGTTTGCGATGCTGGAGTTAAGAAATAGGTGTTCTCACTTATAGTTTGTTAGACCTTGTGCGAGTACAATATTACCGGTTTGTTTGTTTGTTTGGTGCTAATAGACATTAGTTTGTGTTAAGAAAAACAAGGATCTACTGCCCACTTTCACTGTCCGTCTCTGAAGCAGTCATTGGTTCTTCAGTTATAAAACAGGAAAATCCACCTGTTAGGTTTAAGGTTAGCAGAGCACTTTAAGCTGTTAGTCAGGTGCACTGGAGGTTCGCCTGACTAACAGCTAAAGTCTGACACTTCCATTTTGATTTTTCTTAGTGGGGTCAGGTTTACAGACTGAGAGCTGCTATGAGGTGGCAGAGCAGATGTTCACAAACTGTGAGCAGCAATATTTTATGCTATATTCAGGTGTAATATAACCCCCAGTTACTCTCTGGGTTAAATATCTTTTTCCAAGCTCAACCAAAAGGTTTCCAACATAACAAGTTACTGTGATGTTTCCCCGTCATCTCTTTTTATACTGATACTGAAATTACAACTTGAAGCATGCATGAAAACAATCGTGAGAAACTAAACCATCAACTCTGCTGTAATAAAACAGAGAAATTATAAACAGACAAGAGTTTAAACTGTTGTTGGGAGGCGTTAAATGTAAATGTAAATGTGGAGTTTTTGTTTTTTTACATCAGGCCAGTTATATTTAAGTATAAGTGAAGCTGTGACTGGAGCTTTAGTGAATTGTGGTGAATATAGTGCAAATCTGGAATTTCTTTACAAAAATTATTTTTTTCCTCCAAAAACATCTTTCAATTCCTTTTCATAGCTGTGAGCTTTGTTTTTATCTCTCTTCTGTCTTTCAGGTGGTAAAGCTGCTCGAGGAGGAGAAAACTGAGGTAAATCTTTGTCAAATCAATCACCTGCTATTATCTCTCTTTTCTACATTTTGTATAGAACTGGTTACTACATGTGCATCACTATGGGTACATTTCTTACTGAAGCATGATTGGGAATCCTTACACTCATCACCTTACACTCACCTTAGATGTCCCTTGTTTTTTTTGCTAAAGATTAATTTTCTTTTCTTTAGCCATAGCAACTTAGCCATCTACTTAGATTTTTAAATCATTGTTTACCCTGCGGCCCCAGATAATCAGAAGAAGGATGGTTGGACATTATTTTAAGAATTCTGCTCTGTTTGGTTTGTTTCTTATCTCCATACTTACTGTTGTTACTTCCTCATACTCTGTGGGATTTAGCAATTTTCTGTTTTAAAAGGTGCCTTGAGTTTCACACCGGCTTGGTTCTTTTTTTTTGTCAGAATAAACTTCTGAGCAGCCTGTCTGTGTTACTTTATTTCTTTTATTTTCCTCATCATTCTAACAGCATGAATATGATGAAGTCCTAAAATAAACCTTTACTCTCATAGTCACTGAACTTTATAATTTGCTCTATAGAAACCAAACTAATATTACAGGGCAGCTGAGAGTGTTGGGACAAACACTTTAAAACTGTCTTCCAAGTTTACTGACTGTAGTTTTTACAGATGTGATGAATTGTATTTACACAAACGAAGAACACTAACTGATCTCTGCCAACAGGTTTCCCGCAGCAGCCTATTTAACTTAAGCTTTGGGAGATGATCCAATCAAAACGAATCCAGAAGTTGCTCAACATGTAACTGAGGAGTGCTTGAGGTCAAAGAGCTTCATCATGGAGAAACTTGGTGTTTGTCACTGTCACTGATTCATGTTTAAATAATCAGTTGTTCAACTTGTAACACTTTAAGTGAAGTAAGCAAAAGCTCTTATCATCCATCTAAAATTCCCAAATACTAAAGTTGTTCAGTCCTTGTTCAGTTGTACAGAAAAACTAATAAACCTTATCAACTAAAAATATGTTGAAAATGCGCTGCAAATTTTTTGACTTAATTTTATTTTTTGAAAGATTTTAAACTTATTTTAAGTTAGCAAACCAACTGATAAATAAATAATTGATCAGGTAACAACTCCTGAGCCAAAGCACTATTCTAGGAACATTTTTGTGTCTGTGTGTTTAATATTTTGTTCATTTTTCTGTGTCAGACAAATAGAACTGTAATGTTGCTGTATCTGTGTTATGGTGTTTCAAAACCATGTTTATATAAGTCTGAGTTTAAATGTTAATTAAAGTGAGAAATGGAAGAAACTATGTTGGATTTTAAACGCTAAATTTCAAAATTATTACTAAAATAAATAAAGTTCTAATTTTTCCTGTATATAAATATATATATATAAACATATAAACTGTATATAAACATATTTTGTTTCTTTCTTTTCTCATACATACATTTTCACTGGGTTTCAGGTGAACAATAGCCAAGCCCGAGTGAATAACACACACACGTGTGTGTGTGTGTGTGTGTATATATATATATATATATATATATGTGTGTGTGTGTTCGACTACTCCGCCTAGGCTGCACTGTCGAGCGCAGATCCATTGAGCACTCAACACAGACAGCATCGTCAGAAGGAATAATAAATAAAATAAATTTAAAATTTTGTATTGTTCGATACATATGCGTACCGAACCGAAAGCACTGTATCGAACGGTTCAATATCGATACGAATATTGTTGCACTCCTAATATATATATATATATATATATATATATATATCCCTCCTGAGGGAAAACAATAGAGGCAGCCGTTACACACTTATCCCAGCAGGCATACACTCACACTTTCTGACTGTGCTTGAAGACTGACATGAAGTCAAACACAATAATCCCACGCTGGTGGAAGCTCCATCGCTCTTCTAAATAGCTCCCCAGACAAGCCAAGATGAGGAGCAGGTGTGTGGCAAGGACTTAAGGTGTGGCCAGTCCTCAAGCTAGGCCACGCCCCTCAGGCCTGAAGGTGCCTGTAACATGGCCACAGAAAACAGCAACACACACACACACACACCTGTCTACATACGGATGTGGACAGAGATAAGAGGCAGTGCAGACAACACACCAAATGATAATAATAATGACAATAATAATAATAACAACAGTCATAGTCCCCACTGCCCACGGACCCCGAGTCCCCAGAGCCGGGTCCGTGACAATATATATACATACGTGTATTATTCACATCTTAAACCACAAGCTGAGACTGAAATGATCACACTGAAGTATTTTAACTCTGCTGTGAACAAACGTTTTCTCGTGCGGTTTGTCTCTAAGAAGCTAAAATTACTCGAGTGTCTGCAGCATCTAAAATCACTACACGCTGAGTAAACTGAGATACTGAGTGCTCTTTAATATCTGCTGGAAAAAAATCATAAAGAAAACTAAACTAAAGTCAAACAATTTTTTACAATCACCCATCATGTAGCTCTTATGATTGTCCAGTTTTCTGCACTGTTTTATTACCTAAATGTTAAAACTTCCAGAACATTCTCCATTAGTCATGAATCAGTGATCTTTATATATAAATATAATTTATGTCTGTGTAACACTGAGTTTTCCAAAGTGAAGTAATCCCACTAACAACAGCAGCAGAACCACCATCACAATGGTGAAAATAGTCCTCAACGTTAGGAACACGTGAACGACAGAACAAGAAGATGAGCAGGTCTCTCTGTGAAGTGTTCAACTTGTAACACTTTATTCAGTCAACACTCAGTTAAGTGAAGTAAGCAAAAGCTCTTCTCATCCATCTAAATTTCCCAGATACTAAAATTGGTTTAGTCTTTGTTTAATTAAGTAGAAAATGCATAAATCTTATCAACTAAGAATATGTTGATAATTCACTGCTGTGTCTGATTTATTAAGTTAATTTTATTTTTTGAAAGATTTTCTCGAACTTATTTTAAGCTAGTTAAGCAACCAGTCAATTATTTGATCAGGTAACAACTCATGAGCTAAAGCACTATTCTGGGAACATTTGTGTGTCTGTGTGTTTAATAGGGTTAATATTGTGTTCATTTGTCTGTGTCAGACAAATAGAACTGTGATGTTGCTGTATCTCTGTTATGGTGTTTCAGAAACATTTATATATAATAAAAAATGAAGTTAAGTGAAGTAAGAAATCTTGATCTTTTAATAATATTTTTATATTAAATTTCAAAATTAATACTAAAAAAAATAAAGTTCCAAAACATGTTTCACATTTTTCTTTTTCTGTATGTAAACATATATTTTGTTTTTTTCTTTTCTCATAGATGATATTTTCACTTGGTGTCACATAAATAGACCCAAAAGCAGACACTATGCTCAACAACGACAAGTTTGCAGTGAGTTTATTTGCGACGAAGTAGTGAAAGTTCACGGCGGGAGTCTCGTGGGGCAAAGTGCCTGAAATAGGAGAGAGAGTGGAATTAGTCCATGGTGAGGTTTGTGACAACGAGAGATTAAACAGTGAGAATGTGGTTTGCCTTACTTGTAGCGCGGGGGGGCAGGAGAGCTGTGGATCGAGGGCAGGTAGTTAAGGGCAGTTTCCAACAGGTGAAGAGCCGCAGATGTCCTTACAGGTGGGCGACAGCGTGGGAGGAAACCAGGTGAGGCTTGGATCCGCTGACTAGAGACGGGCTGCTCTTCAGCAGGGAAGAATAGCTGAGCCCCGATCACCAACACCCGAGTGGATGACACTGGGATTGTCTTTATATATATATTTTTTGTCAATTATTTTAAAACAGTTAACAAATTTAAAGGTGAATGAATGAAATGAAAGTAGTAACTGACATCCACACCCCTCTGTTGGGTCATTTTATTTTAAAATATGTTAATATATATATAAGTTATTGTTCTTGCCATGCTTACTATTTAGCTGCAGAAGATACACTGACATGTTTGCAGCTACAAGGCTTATGTAGAATTTTTAAGCCACAAGCTGGCACTGAAATGATCACGCTGACGTATTTTAACTCTACTGTGAACAAACATTTTCTCATGCGGTTTGTATCTAAGAAGCTAAAATTACTGGAGCGTCTGCAGCATCTAAAATAATCACACGCTGAGTAAACTGAGTTACTGAGAGGTCTTTAAACATGCTCAGCAGGCCTGTGGTTTTAAACTTTTCTGTGCATGACAAGTTTAACAGCAACCAACAAAGTCAACAGAATAAAAAAGGAAAAAAAGTATATAGTAAAAAAAAAAACTGAAGTCGAAGTATTTTTTTACAATATTTGCAATCACCTGTCATAGTGTAGCTCTTATAATTGTCCAGTTTACTGCACTGTTTTATTATCTAAATGTTAAAACCTTCAGAACATTCGCCATTAGTCATCAGTCAGTCATCTTTATATACAGATACCATTTATGTCTGTGTAACACTGAGTTTTCCAAAGTGAAGTAATCCCACTAATAACAGCAGCAGAACCACCATCACAATGGTGAAAATAGTCCTCAACATTAGGAACACCTGGACGGCAGAACAAGAAGATGAGCAGGTCTCTCTGTGGAGTGCTGCAATGATAAAAAATACATCTGCTGTAAAACAAATAAGGTTTACCTTTAAATGACAGAATAGAAAAACTGATTGTCTCCACTTAATTATATTTAGCTACACTCTAAAATTATAATTTAGTCTAGCTCTTAATGTCTGATTCAAAATGTCTGATTTGTACCTGTGACAGTCAACAAGCTCTCTGGTGATTCTCCAGTATTAAAGATCTTACACTTGTAGAGTCCTTCATCAGACCTGGAAACTTTGTGGATGGTCATCTCTCCTGTGTAGCTGTTCCCAATGAGGAAGCCATCTTTATAGAAATCAGCTGTGAGGTTTGAAGTCTTTGTCTTGTTCCTGCAGCGCAGAGTAACATTGTTTCCCTCCTTGACGGGGACAACAGGACTCTCTAGGACGACAGAACCAGCTGAAAAACAAGACTTTTCATCTGATACAGAAATCTGTAACATTTCAAACCAAACAAGCAAAACACTGAAATAATAAGTGGTTAGTGACACTAGTGTCAACTAACCACTTATTGTGTCAACACTAGTGAAAAAAAGAAAGCTGAACTATTCTTCCAAGTTTCAAATTACTGGATCTGATCATTTGCCTATACATTTACATTACTTTGCTTAAAGCTTAATAATGAGGTATTTTAATTCAAGTATGTGTTGATATTATGACTCACCTTTCATGGCCAGCCAGCTTCCCGGTGAATATCCAACATGAGGGATGCTGCACTTGTAAAGGCCTTCATTGAGCTTGGAAAAATTGTTAATTTTTATGTTTTCTACAGCGACTTGTTCCAACTTGATGTCATCTTTGTAGAAAAATGCAAAGTTAGTAGAAGATGTCTTATTTCTGCAGAGAAGAGTAACACTGCTGCCTTCAGGTATAGCAAGAGTCAGACTGTCCAGGATCACAGAACCACCTGAGCAACATGTTTAAAACAAAGATTCACTTGTTTAAAAAATTACAGAAACATGTTTGTTATGTGGATTCCTAGTGTTAATCTATTAATTGATTGATTGATTGATTGATAATACTTTATTCATCCCACGGGAAATTGGGTTAAGGCTGCCAGCCATGCCAGTGCCTTTCCGACCAGACATACATTACACAAATATCACATGGTGTTGAAAGGTCAGAGAGCTATAACAATGGAAAATGCACAACATGAGGAAAGATGAGGAGAAAAAAAAACTCCCCCCCCAGACTGACTAACCCCCCTAACACCACAGCACATGAATCATCACATCTCACAACATAGAAGACATAAGCTTCGAAGGCATTTGGAGGGCGTGGGGGGGTGAGTGCAGGTCTGTGTCAGTGTGCATGCATATGTGTGCGTGTTTGTGCGTTCCGTGTTCAACAGAGAGACAGTACGACCTTGGTAGGCCTTCAGCTGGCACCAGTGGGATAGAGTGAAGATGGTGATTTGGGTTTAGTGCAATTGGTCTAATGTCCATCACTGGTCACCAATTCTCTCAATTCCCATTGTTCTTCTCCAAGATGTTATCCATATTGCAGAGCCATGAGCTTCGCCAAGATCTTATCCATATTGCTGAGTAATATGAATACTCACAGCCAGTGTTGGTCAAGTTACTTGAAAAAAGTAATCAGTAACTAATTACCGATTACTTCCCCCAAAAAGTAATCCTGTTACTTTACTGATTACTTATTTTCAAAAGTAATTAATTACTTTTTAAAAACACGATTTACAACCTGAATAGGTGATAAAGCGATAGATCTTTCAGCCCAAATCTACTTTTTCTGTATAATCCATCATACAAAATGTAATCAAATGGGAAAAGTCTCTTTTTAAAACTTGTTTTATTAGTTTTGATCTTTTAACTTTATGCATCAAGCAAAAACTTAATTATATGCAACATTCTCTGACTGGAAGAAATTTGTTTAATATTTAAACCTATTTTCTGCACATTTCAGCACATAAAATATATTTTTTGTGTGTGTTTACACTCACTCTTTCAAATAGATGCAAGTAAAACACAGCAGAAAATAAATAAAATCAAAGACTAGCGGTCCTTTTGCTCTATTTTCACCTGTAAAGCAGGAGTAGGGTAGGCGGAGGTTTACCCTGGTGCAGGTGTTCCCGCAGCAGTCAGTGGAAGAATCCGCGAGTTTCTCTGTGAGTTTCCCATTACGTCATAGCGCACTCGGTGTTTGCTTGGAAGTTTAGGGGTTTTTTCGCTGTAAAAAGAAGTTTTCTTCCCACGCACAACGGACACTAATGTTTTTGTCACTTTTTATGGAATCAAACTCAAAGTAAGGTCAGTACTTCCAAGCTTTAAACGCTGCACGCTCATACTCTCTCCTGCACTCAATATATTATCCATTGTTGATCTGCACACAGCTGTTTTCACGAACGTCGCACTCGCTTCCGTCATTGTCATGAGACATTCTCACAAAAAAATCACGGTTTTAGTAACGCAGTAACGCAGCGTTCCTATGGGAAAGTAACGGTAATCTAATTACCGTTTTGCAATAGTAATCCCTTACTTTACTCGTTACTTGAAAAAAGTAATCGGATTACAGTAACGCGTTACTGCCCATCTCTGCTCACAGCCCTGCCAATCGTCTATCATGTCAGCCAGCCTTGTGGGATTTTGAACAGCTGAAGCCGCTTCTTGTACTTCGATAAGCCAGGTCCAATCAGCCAGAACTCTGTTATCGTGGTTCCGAATTGGTAGATGTCATTCAATGTCCTCCATCAAGAGTGTCGCCAGACACACAACGCAACTGACCATCGAGTATCTGGCAGCAAACGTCTCCACGGGACAGTTGGGCTCTCCCAAGCCCAGGAAGGTGTCAATTCCATTACGTGACCAGTTGATCAAATCCATAATTCTTTAGGTTTTAGAGAACAAGACTGAGAACTCTTTGAGGGTTAGTGAATAAGCAAGACTATACAAAAGACATGAGAAGCCAAGCAGGAACGATAAGGGGGAGAGAAGGAGAAAAGTGCGACCGCCTCCGTCAAGTAGACTTGTAGTCAAGACCGCCTAATCCGAGACCAAGACAAGACCAAGACCAGAGGGTATCGAGACCAAGACAAGACCAAGACCAGAGGGTATCGAGACCAAGACAAGACCAAGACCAAGACCGAGACGAAGACAAGACCAAGACCAAGACCGAGACGAAGACAAGACCAAGACCAAGACCGAGACGAGACGAGACCAAGACCAAGACCAAGACCAAGACCGAGACAAAAAAAGTCTTTAAACTGCAGCCAGATGCTGCTTCGTTTACGGGTCTCGGGCATATTTATGTGTTTTTGCTTTCGCACAGCCCTCCTCACCGCTGTCTACTGTCTCACTCACTCACTGAAAGGACTGACGCATGCTCCACTTGACTGTTGCGTCTCTCACCCTCTCTGTTTTTCACATAATGATATTATCCTATATCCTCGCATGTGATTGGCCACAATATGGAGGGATTGGAGCGTAGCTGAGCCACTGTGTGAGAGCTGAGCAGCCAAAGGAAATTAAGTGGGGGTAGAAATGACTGAAAGATTATTAGGCTCTGTTTTGAGCTTTGTTCAAAAAAGAATGACTTCATATGTATATATATATATATATATATATATATAGTTTTTTAATTAAGCAGCAAGGCAGAACAAAGTCGGGCCTGTATCAAGACACAGGGACTAAACCCCAATTCAACCAGACCCAGAACTGATCCAGAATTAAAACAGGACTACAACAGTAACCAAGACAGAACCAGAATCAGAACTAGATGATAGCAGCACTAAAAATCATCATAGACCTGCACTACACTTATTTTTTAATTCTACCAAAGTACACTATTTAGATTCTGAAAAGTTTATATAATTATTCAGCCTTGTTGAGCAAACAAGCCTGCATAACTTAATAAATATAGAATTTTAAAAGTAACAAACGCTATCTAAAAAGATACAATAGGTACGAGATACATGTTCTGATGAGTTTTTGGCAAACAACCATTTGACTAACATGTGTGTCTCACCTGCTCTTGTTCCATCTCTGTTCTGTCTTCATTTTCGTCGTCTCTCTCCCTCTCTGTTCCTCTCTTTCCCTCTTTGTGCTGACAATCAAGCCAAACACAAATATACAGTGGAAACCAGATATTTACATACTCTTCAGATAAAAACAAACACTTTTTAATTGTAACATCAAATCAAACTAAATGTTTCTTTTTTTAGATTGATAAATATAAAAAACATATTTGTTAACTTTAAGAGTAAAGAGAGAAACTGTCTGTATTTCTTAATTGTAAATGGCACCAAATTGTATTCAAAATTGAGCCACACTTATGGAGCTCCACAATTCTTTTCCAGAATTCTTTTCCAGGTGTTTTGGTTGACAGCTCTTGATTTTTCAAAGAAACTTTCCCATTTCAAAGAAACAGGCTCTGTGTTTTGCCTTATATGCATCCACAGCTGTGCCACCAATTTACCCACATGGACTCTACTAACCAATCAGAAGCTTCTTAAGCTCAGAATGGAATCATCTGGAGTTTTCTTAATTAATCTTAATTAACAATAAACTTAGTGTATATGTACTCCTACATTTGATGAAAGTGATTAAAATAGACAGCTCCCTCTTTTTATTCTGACATTTAACTAATTCAAAAGACATTGCAACATTTATTTATCTAAAACAAAAGTTTACTCTAAATTGATGTTTAACAGTAAAAAAAAGGTTTTATGTTTTCTCCCTAAAGTGTATGTAAATATCTGGTTTCAACTGTGAATATACTGCTGTGTATTGAAATTCCTCTTGTTTTGCATAGATATACTGAACATACAACAACAACATACAAAGCATAATATATAAAATAACATCTACCTGAGTTTTTTCTTTGAAAGAAGCTCCTTATGTCCATTGTTGTGTTCATCAGTACACAACTGAAACCGATTTAGAGAGTTTGTTTAGCCGTGGAGGGTAACAACTGAAAATATGAGATGTAAGCTAAGACTCTCTAAAAAAAATCAGCATTGTCGTTCGGCTTTTTATTTATCCATTTGTTGATTCACTCGAAGAGTAAGTAACGCAACCAAGTGATCAGTTTGATATCAATCTTTTGTGATACACCGTCATATTTACATTATTAGTTCAGTACGAATGATTTCCGTTGGTACCTGGTCAAACTTAAGCTCTCCTCTGCAGCAAACTCGCAGGCAGCAGCTTCTCCCCCCTCGCTCACATGGGTGCTGTGCTCAGTCGCCTAGTGCCAAAGCTCGGATCATACCAAAATCAGGGGGAATTTACGACGGTGCGCTCTGTGCTTCGTGTGTTGTTTTTGTTTTATACAGTTGTCAGTCAGGCATCTAACAAACAAATTACACTCCAAAAAACCCCATGCTTCAAAAAAAATGACCCGGGCTTAAGCCCAGTAAGACACCCCCCGCTCCGCTGATGGTTGACTCCAAATCTCCCGAACACTATGTCGATTTGAGAGCGCAAGACCGAGACAGCGAGACCAAGACCGAGACCAAGACAAAAGTCCGTCGAGACCAAGACCGAGACCAAGACAAAAGTCCGTCGAGACCAAGACCGAGACCAAGACAAAAGTCCGTCGAGACCAAGACGAGACCAAGACCACGTAAAAGTGGTCTCGAGACCGGTCTCGAGACCAAGACCGGTCTCGAGACATCCAACTCTACCGTCAAGAGCCGATTATGGCTCTGGAAAGATTATGTAAAATTCTAGTTTGATAAAGAGAAACATACACTTTACTATTATGCACAACAATACAGGGTTCAAAAACATCCAGATAATACTCTTAACTGGCAGAAGGCACACATGATGCAAGTAACTACATGCTCTTTTCATAAATAAACACACATATATAAATATATAAATACATGAATAAGTAAAAAGCAAATTGATTTGCAGTATAAATCAGATTTAATACACATACCTGTGACTGTGATGTTGATAGTATTACTTCTCTTTCCTCCTTTAGCCCCACACCAGTACTCTCCACTGTCTTCTTGATAGACTTTATCAAACACACAGGAGGACCCTGATGATGTCTTCTTTGTTATACATGCTGGATTAAATGTTTCATTATTCCTAAACCCTCTCAGCTGAGTGGAGCCATCACAATGCAAAGACACAGATTCATACTCGAAGTGCTGCAGTCTGCTTGGAGTAACACGAGGGACAGCTGCATCTGAAATTAAGAATTTATTTGTTACCCATTCACTTGTTAAAACAGAAACTGTGTAAATGTTTATTTCTTTCTTTTTTTAAAACTAAAATGCCTTCTAAGATAATTTAGTAATTCAACATTAACAAGTCATAATTAATCAATAAATCATAAAATTCACCTTAAAGTCAACAGTTAAATTTATCAATAAGAAATGCAAAATGGAAGAGCCTGATATTTTAGGCACATACAGAAAATGTTTTAGCTAGTTTGTTGTTTATACAACAAGAATGAATGAGTTCTAAATAAATTATTACACAAAAAATAAACTCACCCTCATCCCAAGTGCAGCTTTTCTGAACTTGTGTTCCCAGCAGAATAAATTCAACCATCACTTGAAAAACACAGAAAAAATAAGTCCTTGATGTTTTTCCTTAAAAATAATCTATAACTAATATATAAAGTCATACAAAAAAATGAGACTTAGTACTTACTTATCCTGAAGCACAGACTTGTGACTGCCATATTGCCTACTTGACTCAGTGTTAGACTGAAATACATATTAAGTATGTGAGGCCTTCCTCTTCCTGTGCAGAGTTAGAGACACACTCATTGTGGCCTCAGTCTATAAACAACCACTGCTGGGGTTTATACCATCCTTTCCCTTTAAATACTTACTCTACTTAAGTAGTAGTAAGATTCATAGTGCATATCACAGACATAATAATCACAATGTGCTGAATAACAATCACAACACAATATAAACAAAGAAACATATTAAAAACAAAATTTAAGGTAAATACAAATAACAAAAGAATGTTAGCAGAAGGCCTGATTAAACAAAAAAGTTTGTAACTGTTTATTGTTTTAGCAGTGTCAGCTAATCGGAGTTGGAGCGGTAAACTGTTCCAGAGCCTTGGTGCCACAGATTGAAAAGCTATGTCCCCCTTAGTCTTTAGTCTTGTACGAGGCATAGCTAATAGATTATGAGCTTTTAAGGGAAGACTGCAAGCAGCAGTGTGTTGGACAAGAAGTTGAGATAAATAATATGGAATTGTTCATTTAGTGCTCTGTATGGAAGTGTGAAAATTTTATAACTATTTCTAAAATCAATTGGGAGCCAATTTAAAGAAAATAAAATACAGGCAATGTGAGCTTGCTTCCCAAAGTATGTCAGGAGTCTGGTTGAAGCATTCTGTATTGCTTGGAGGCGTGACAGATTATTGTAATGTAGTGATGTGTCACGAATGAAATGGCTCTTAGAGCCGGATCTTTGACGTGAATGATCTTTGACGGCTCCTTATCACGAGCCGTGTTTTTTTTTTTTTCTTCTTTCTCTCACCCTCGCTCTCGCACTTTTTTTCTGCTTCATTCCGCACGCGAGCCTTGTGCTTTGTGCTGGGAAGAAGGGGGAGGGGCGGTAGTTACACTCGCAGTAGCACAGGAACAGAGCAGGAGGGAGAGACAGAGAAAGAGAGCCAGGGACAACAACGTCACATTAGAAAGGTATAGTAATCATCCACAACTATTTTATTCATGCAGGTCCATATGACAGAGAATGTGCATCTTCTTTATGTTTTCATATTTTAATTTATATTTAATTGTGTTGTGGTTTGCAGTGTTTTGTGTTGTTTCACTTTAAATTTCTTTAAGAGGAAAAAGCAGAAAATTTAAATAGTTAAAAGTTGAACTGTGAATAGTTGGTTTTTGTATTATAGTGGAACCCCGACTTACGAAATTAATCCGTTCCCGAGGGTCTTTTGTAAGTCAAAAATTTTCATAAGTCGAAGCACCCATTGCGGGTTTTGAGTGAGGCGATGCTGAACAATAGGCTATAGGCTAATTGCTAACTAGAACAAAATTACATCGTTCAAGTGGAACAGCGAAGCGCAAGTACGGTATTTGTAAGTCGGGGTTCCACTGTATATGATTTATTTATTACATTTTATGTGGAGTGAATAAATAAAAGTATATTTACGGTGGCCCCTAGAGACAAAACACGTACAAACTCCAAAACATGTACAAACCCTGAAGCACGTACAAACTCCGAAGCATGTATGAACTCTGAAGCACGTACAAAACACAACAGAAGTGCTCCAGGATGCTAGGCGCAGTGTTGAGCTTTTGTTACCTAGTGGCTACACAAGCCAGCAAGTACCAACGACTGGATTAGGTGTGTGGTAGTAACAGGTAAATGAACATTATTTTTTAAACTATTTGAATATATATGAGTGCATGTGTATAAATACAAAACCATACACATATGCTTTCAATTGTGTTATTTAAGTGATCTAGGTAGCTCTGTTTTGGAGTTTGTACGTGTTTTGTCTCTAGGGGCCACCGTATATATTTATATATAAACATATAAATAAAACCACTTTTTTTTACATTATTAATTCCTTTTGTGCATAATTTTATATTATTGTAAACAGTGATGGGAATAATGCCGTTACAAGTAACGGCGTTATTTTTTTCAGTAACGAGTAATCTAACTAATTTCCTATCGTTACAACGCCGTTACAGTTACTAACAAGAAAATGCGGTCCGTTACTATTTTTCAACAAACAGACGGTTGAAGCTGTGTTCAGCTTACCACATCTTATATCAGTTGCACGGAAGTAGCTGATTACATAAGTGGTATGAACGCTACAGCTTTAAGCAGCTGCGCGCTCCTGCGGACGGTAATCACGATCACTGTCTAGCACAACACCTGGAGCTAAGGGGGAAAAACAATCGCATGAGTGCTGCTGTTTGACTGAGGAAGAATAAAGTATCCGTGATAAGCCAATCACGACCACTTAAAGACAAATCAACAAGGTGATAT
Source organism: Neolamprologus multifasciatus (assembly GCF_963576455.1). Lineage (NCBI taxonomy): Eukaryota > Metazoa > Chordata > Actinopteri > Cichliformes > Cichlidae > Neolamprologus > Neolamprologus multifasciatus. The sequence goes on along the minus strand of NC_140441.1, from coordinate 37,990,558 downwards.
ATACCAGTTTATAAATTGTGTTGATAGGCCACGTAAAACCAGAGTCATGATAAACAATATATACGCGTGTTTTTCCTCAATAGTTTCGTCACGTTTACTGTCTAAGGACAGAGCTAGCAAGCACTCTCTGCTTATGACCCAAAAACAAAACAAAACAAAACAAAAACAAGAGTTTTAGGAGTGACAGCGAGAGAGAGAGAGAGAGAGTTTTGAGATGTGAGAGATTTGTGACGTTTAGCGTGTTTGGGGTGTGTAGTTAATGTGTTGTCTTGTGTAATTAGTGTGTAGTGTTGTGGATAGTTTTGTGTTGTGTGTCAGAACAATGAGGCGACTGCTGTCTCCAGGTAGAAACAGGAGTGATACACCTGCTGCTGTCAGACCTGCAGATATCAGGCTGTGATGTTCTCCTTTATAGTTGACAGAAATTATGTTTTTGGAGTGGCACAAATAATTTGTATTGAATGCAGAACAGCTGATTGTTCTGTAAATAGTTTGAAATGCTTTGAAAAGGTAAAAGGTAAATGGATGCAAATAGCTTTGCTTGTTTGCAAAACTTGTGCATAGGATTTTAAAATTGACAATTTATATTTGCATTTAAAGTTATGAAATATGATTAATTAAAGATATTTGTGGTTGTTACAGTAAAAAATATAACTTTTTCTACTCGGATTTTATGTTTTTTGTCTTTTAGATCAATTGTGTTCATACAGTATGTCAAAGTGAAACCATAACTGTAAATTCAGACATGTGAGGTTGTGCTGAAAAGAATGATAGACAAGGCAAATAAACTGTTTTTAAAGGTGAAATGTGGAGGGAAAATCAAAAGTAGTTAAAAATGGCCAATTATACCCTGGACCACAGAGGGTTAAACATTTTTTTTTTAAAGTAACGCAATAGTTACTTTTCAAGTAATTAATTACTTTTAGAATATTGTAACTCAGTTGCTAACTCAGTTACTTTTTTGAAGAAGTAACTAGTAACTATAATTAATTACTTTTTCAAAGTAACTTGCCCAACACTGATTGTTAATAATAAATAAATTAAAGCAACAAAACAACCTGAAGAGCCGGTTCGGAGTCGAAAGAGCTGTTTCTCTAAAAAGAGCCGGAAATCCCATCACTATTGTAATGACTTCTTTACAGGCATAGTGTCATGGTTCTGGGTCTTTGTGACACAGCATTTTGAATTCTTGTGTTTTGTTATTATTTTGTATAATGGTTTATGTTCTGCGTACTTCTGCTGGTTTTATTATTATTATTATTATTATTATTATTATCCGAGGTTTTGGTTATGGCTGTTAAGGTTTCTTAGGTTTAAGGTTTAAGTTCTTAGGTTTTGTCAAATGGTTTCCCTGTGTTCCATGCTGTGTCCACTCTGTGCCTTTCTGTCCCACGTTTAAGGTCTGTTGTCTCCTCAGTCTCTGTTAAGTTTACAGAGAGTTCAGTCAGTGTGTTTCCTGTTTTAGTTTGAACGTCTGTGTCTCATGTCAGGGTTCCTCAGTGTTTTTAAGCCTCATGTTTCTCTTTGTCAGTGTTGTGATCTTCCTCATGCATGTCTGTGTGTTCCGCCTGCCAAGTTTATGTTTGTATTCCAGTTTAGTTCCTTCTCGTGTCCAGTAATAAAGCAGCCATTTTGAGTTTAAGTTTTACCTTTGCGTTGAGTCTACATTTTGGGTCCTTTCCTGCCTCCCTGCACGCAGACCATGACACATAGACTATACGGTCTTTAAGTGATGGCATGATGAACCCTGCTAACTCACTGCTAACTTCTAATTCTGTGAAATTTCATAAATTCTGTTTTCATGGATTCCTGGATGTTAAACGTAATTGCTACACCTGGTAAAGCAGCAACGATGATCATTTTATTACAGTTGAAAGTATTTAAACAGTTCTTCAACTCTCAGTGATGCCGCAGTGATTGTTTGACATAGGGACTTGCAGCAGCGTTTGGGCCCAGACATGGCTAATGACGTCAGACTTAAAGAACGTATGGCGTTGCACGTTAAGGAGAAAATTATTTTGAGCAAAGAAAAGTTTAATTTGAGTGAATAAAATAAATTTCTGCGGGCAAGAAATGAATTTCAGTGTTTGCGATTATCCATATACACACACAATAACAGCCCCTCTTGCTCAGTTGTTGGCATTTGCTCTTGCTCAGATCTCTGCTCTGTGTGCTGACAGACATCTGCAGACCTGCTCTGTGTGGTTCACGCTCACAACATCTCTGTTTTGTGCCCGCTCAACTCTCTGTACACTGTTATAAGTGTACCACAAAACCAACCAATCCCAGACTTGGATGCAAAAATTCCGATTGGTGTATTTGGTCTCCAGTCAGCTTGCTAGCTGTTGTAGCTAAGCTCAGGTAAATATCCCAGAATGCATTTCGTCCAAAACTCAAACGGAGCAGTGGCGGAGGAATGCAGAGTGGCAGAGTTTGAAATATTACTATTTCTAGATCACAAAATATTTTTAAGATATTTTCAGGTGAGAACGTTGCTGTGCAAACTTCAAATATCTGCTCGATTTTTCAAGATATCACATATTTGCAAATGTGCTCTAATGTTTCGGGAGATGCCTGTTACCCACCAGCTTAAACGTGCTGCTGTTGTTTAGTGCAACATCCACTGGGTTCCTCTTTCTAGCACAAAGTGGACAATAAACAAACAAGAGAGAATAGCTTATCATTTGCTGATATACACCGTCTTGCACAGCCATCAGCTGTGCAGTCAGCTGTTGGTTAACAGGCATCTCCAAAAACATTAGAGCCCTTCTGCAAGTATGTGATGTCTTGATAAATCGAGCAGACATTTGAGTAATTGCAAATGCCAACAACTGAGCGAGAGGGGCTGTTATTGTGTGTGAATATGGATAATCACAAATACTCAAATTCATTTCTGGCATGCAGAATTGAATTTTGTTCTCTCAAATTAAACTTTTCTTTGCTCAAAATAATTTTTTGCTCAATATGCAACATTTGCGCTTTTAAATCTTGTTTTTTACGTGCTGTTGTGGAAGTTTTCCCACTTAAATAAAGTCTGCAGACGAGCGGTGAGCGGTAGCTAACATTCTTTTATTCCCATGCACACAACATATAAACAAGCTTGTGAAGCCCCTGCATGACCACGGGGCAGGGTCAGCAGAGTCTCACTGAGCCAAAGTCAACCTCTCAGTTAAATACCTTCTCCAGGAACAAAGGCAGTACACAGCTGTTTCACACCTTAAGGTTCACACTCCCTTGCTACTTCCCAGAGTCCTCAAGAGACAAAAGACTGGTCCTCTGGAGTTCCTGTTTCCCCAACATCTTTGCTACACCCCCTACCATTTGTCTTAAGTATGAGTGTCAGACATGTTAAAACAATGAAATAATGTGATTAATACCTTAGTGAAAGAAATTCCTCTACAATCCCACCCTTTGATTCTAAAATCAAGAATCACATTAAAACCAGAATTTCTTTCCTGACATTCTGTATATCACATCAACATTATTGTACACTTAAAGGAGTTTCACACTGTGTATCCTCACTTCACTGTTCTCCCACCACCCTTTGTTCATCTTTAATCTTCCCCACAATCTAAGCTCTCACATGCAAATGGAAACACCAATGATACAGAGGAAAGGTCTTCTCCAGAGTGTCAAAGTACTTTGCATGGCAAAGTGAAACAGCATTAGGTGGTCAGTCTCTGTCACAGTTATGGCTCCTGGTGTCTGTGCCATTTACAGAGTCATAATTCCAACGCTGATCTTCCTTGCGCTGTCACTTTTGGAGCTTAGCACGCTCTCTCCATCCCTCGATTTCTGTTCCAACGCGGCTGTAGATTTAAGGCAGAGCACGTCGTACACCTTAGTTGTCTTCCTCAGCGTCAACGTCGAAACTCTTTCATTTTATTTTAAGATTTTGCTGTTCAAAATCTCCTCGTGACAATCCTTTGGAAGCCCACTGTCGTTTGTCTGTTGTCCTGCAGATGGTCCCTGCTTCTCAGTGGTCCTCTTGAAGCGTTGTCTCCCAGGCATGGTCTGCATCTGCGCCTCAGTCAATCCTTCCATATCCCTCATGTCACGGTTCCTGCAATTTAAAAATGAAAACTTCCCCGGAAAAAACCCTCTTTTGCCCTCTGTTAGCTTAGCACAATTAGACATGCACAATAAAGTTGTGCATTGTCTCTTAAAAATTCTCAGGGCTTCTCCCCTAGAGTAGCTTCACTCCAGGCCCTGTCGTAAGAAAAAACATTAGCCAGTGGTGTGTCCTGCTGTAAATCATGTGATTAGATCATATGATTAGCCCTCTGCTGTGGAAAAAGTGATGTAGATGTTAGCGCAGCGCGTCTGTATGCACACTTTCTCACAGTGACCTCTGCACTGTAAACAATACAAGGTCATGAATAACACACCGCTGGTAAATTCACAAAGACACAGAAAGTGGTGATTAAAAGGTTAAATCAGCACGGCTCAAAAGCCCATGCAACCCATTGCTGTCACCTTTCTGCTCCTGTAAAAGAAACATACATACATACATCCACCCTTTTGTCTCTCTGGGTGGAGGTGCAATCTTGCATATTGGTGTCAAGTCAGTCAAGTTTTTGTCAGTCCAGTCAATCCCCGTGTTTATTGCTGATAGCAGAACCTCTTGTGTCGCAATAAGTTTCTACTGCCAGCAATGACGTCATTTCAAAAAGGAAATAAAAAAGAATTTAGACTGGATTACCTCGCTGAATCCTTTTTGCCAGGGACTTGTTTTCTGATTGTCCCAAATAAGTGGCTTTCTCCCGAGCCCATTTTAATTTTGGAGAAGCTCACTTGCGATTGTTCAACATGTTGTATAGCGCTTTCATTTCTGATCTTGCAGGCCTGCTTGAAAAAGAGAAAATTGCCAAACAAAAATCTCAGTGCACTGTTAAAAATCAAAAAATATGAAGGCCTAGTTTAGAAGTTGTCTAAGCATACTCTGTTAGAATGATGAAAAAACAAAACTAATTGGCAGGTTCAAAGTGGTACCAAAAGAAAATGCATCAGTAAATCTCCAAAACTTTCATCCACCAGTCACACACCTCACACAACAGCAATATTCTATTAGAAAATGAGTTTTGTTTTCCCCATGTACCCAGATGTGTGTCACGATAAGACCTCCCTCACACATCAGAAACCAGAAACTCAATAATCTATTAGTCCCCACTCATCTGACCCTCCCGCAGCATTCTGTTCACCGCTGATTCAATCATCCTTCCCCAAAAATAATACTAGTTCACTAGTCTATGTATCACTTCTTAACCCACTAAGTGAACCGGACAAGATGACGGTAACAGAAATGCATGCTTTAAAATGCTATTTGGTCTTCATGAGCTTCATTGCATGTGTGTTTGTGTTAGTAGGATTAATGCATTTTTCTGTTTGTGTTATTTTTTGTGTACCTCTCCTCTTTGCGGTGCTCCAGACACTTTTCAATTCTCCACGCAAGGCAGTCGTTTTTTCCTTCCCAGTTTTCCTAAACCCAAATTTTATTCCCACACTACAACAGCATTCCTCCATGTTGTCCCCTTCTCCTTTGACTGTGGTCTCATCTCATCTCTCCCCCTTGCAGCAGTCCAGTGAGAGTCAGTTGTCTTTCAGCTTTGTCCTGTGTCTTTAACACTCTCATTTTGCCATTTTTGCGCCGAAAGTGGCAAATGTCCAACTCAAGCAGTCTTTTCAAAAGTCCATTCACACACAGTGAAGGTGCAGCTCGTTGGAAATGCACATCCATCCATCCAGTCATGATGATGCCATTTTTCTCCTTGCTGTCGCTGTCTTGCACAGCTGCTGCTGCTGGACCTTTTCTTCAGTGCTCAGGATGCTGCTGTGAGCTCTCGAGATCCATCTCGTTGTTCTGGAACTGCATTTCTTGTCTTCAGGGAGAGATTCTTGGAGCTTGTGTTCTCAGGGTGACAAACATGTGGAAGTTAAGCTGTAAAACAATTTAGCCAAAGCTTGGCTTGAGTGTTTCTAATGGTGTTAACCTATAATTTTCTTCCGACTGCTGCACGTGGAAAATTGATCCAGGTCTGTTCTTCACCTGCAAGTGACACACTGAGACATTTTGATCATTCTTCTCATTGCTTAAAACAACACCTCTCCCCTCTCTGGTTCTGAATTCCCTTTTCTTAAAAACCCAGAGAGATTGTAGTTGTTCTACGTTGAAAAACACCAAACCCTCTTCCTATTTGCTTATTTTATCAACAATTCTGCTAAAAAAAATTTTTTTGTGTGTGTCCACCCTAGGGGAGCTGGTGGCCTGCAGTACCACCCTCTCCCACTAGTTGAAAACAACTTTTACACACATTTCTACACTCCTCTCTTTTTTTTTTTTTTTTTTTTTTGTTCCCCATTTTCAACATTTTGTAACCCCGTTTCTCACTGTTTTTACACACACACATCAACGTTTCCCACACAACCATTCTCTGCAATCTTACACACTACACATTTACTCAATTCTTACCATACAGTCATGTATTGAGTTTTGTCTCTGGCCGCCTGGTGGAACGTCTGCCGATCTACTGGATCTAGATCCCATTTTACTACACGAGGCGTCCCCCGTGAGGCCCTTGCCTTCTACGGACCAAGGAACGAACACCGCCACTCCGTGCACTATAGTACACGGAAATGGATTCCGACAGTGTACCCGAGTTGCTGTCCCTGTGACGTACTTCGACCGAACACAGGTCTGGGCCGGCTTCTCCCCAACAGCGCGCTCGAGCCAATGTCCTTGTGATGAGCCGTACCCAACACAAGCCTGGGGCCTCAAACCACCAGGTTTTTCCTCCCGGAGACTCGAACTCCGGGGTCGGCCAGCGTTCCCCCCCTCGGCCAGACAAAAAACTCCTCATAACTGTATACAAAGTTAGCTACAACTCACCCATCTGCAGAAGTCCCCTCAAAATCGATGATCTCGGTGGTGACTGAAACACACGGCTCCGTGACTCCTCCATTTCCTTCGTTTCAACAGCTGGTAGGACAAAGGTACCTTTTCCCTCAGGGGTGATCAGCCCGTCCACGGAACCGTTGTTCAGCGACCACACGGACCACCCTGCTCACAGCGCCATTTTGTTGTGGAAGTTTTCCCACTTAAATAAAGTCTGCAGACGAGCGGTGAGCGGTAGCTAACATTCTTTTATTCCCATGCACACAACATATAAACAAGCTTGTGAAGCCCCTGCATGACCACGGGGCAGGGTCAGCAGAGTCTCACTGAGCCAAAGTCAACCTCTCAGTTAAATACCTTCTCCAGGAACAAAGGCAGTACACAGCTGTTTCACACCTTAAGGTTCACACTCCCTTGCTACTTCCCAGAGTCCTCAAGAGACAAAAGACTGGTCCTCTGGAGTTCCTGTTTCCCCAACATCTTTGCTACACCCCCTACCATTTGTCTTAAGTATGAGTGTCAGACATGTTAAAACAATGAAATAATGTGATTAATACCTTAGTGAAAGAAATTCCTCTACAGTGCGCTCAGAATAGAGGCACTAAAATAACATTATAATCTCTTAAGTGCAAATGCATGAATAATGTCTTCTACTTCAGAGGAGAAGACTAAAGAAATTTAGAAATGTTCCTTAAATGAAAGAGACAGGAAGATCGATTTTATATGTGAGTCCTAGGTCAAGGAGTAATCAGATGCTATACCAAGATTATTACCACTTGTCTTTGCAGATAAGCAAAAAGGAGCAATCACTTGACTCATTCTTGAGTGTATATCGGGTAGAGCTATAATCATGGTTACAGTGTTGTCAGAGTTTAAAACAAGGGAATTTTTTGGTAGCTGGTCACTAATCCAGCAACAACCCTAACCCTAATCCAAACAATGAAGTAGGTTGAACTGCCTATCCTAGCCTGTCTTAGCTGGACAACCCAACTGGTGAGGTTTAAAAGACATGTACAATTAAATGTCATTACCATAAAATGGTCAAACAGAGAAAAGAGAAGGATTAAATGATGCCGGCTTCATGAAGCATGTCAAATGAGAATAATAATGAACCTAGGATGGAACTCTGAGGGACCTCACAGGTCAAACAAGCAGGGTTGGAGGAGAAGCTGTTCTGTAAATAGGAGAAAAGCCATTCAAGGGCTGAGCCAGAAACACCAGTCAAAACCTTAAGCCTATTAAGTAAAGTATTATAATCGACTGTATCAAAGGCACCCATGAGCAGTGTTGTTCAAGTTATTCGAAAATAGTAATTAGTTACTAATTATCGATTACTTCTCAAAGAAAGTAATCTGGTTACTTTACTGATTAATTATTTTCAAAAGTAATTAGTTACTTTATTACTATTGTTGTTGTGCACGGGAGGAACCTTCTCTGCTCTTCTCTGCTGTAGACAGCATGCAGAGGGACCTGATTTGCCTGAGCTGGAGGGCAGCGTGCCAGAGGGGCTTTCCTAGCCCATGTTGGAGTCACCGTTCCATCCCGTCCAACGGCGTGCTTGCATTACACATTAGAACTGCTTCGTTTCTGCCAGGGGTGAGCACGTTGTGTGGTCCTGCATGCCGGCCACCTGCCAAGCCACCTGTGAGCCTTGGCTTACGTCCTCTTCTGCTGCACCGCTAAACTTTCCTAATCAACATTGTCACTAGACACACAGTCCAGTGACACACACAGAAAACACTCACATAAGACGCAGAGCTTCACAATAAAACAGGAACTTACACATGCAAGGACACTGTGGTGGGGCGTGGTCTGCGGTGGCGTGCAGGGAGGGCGGACGCACCTGCACGGCATCAGTAATCACGCCCGCCAGGTTAAAACACGGGGACTCAGGTGTGTGTCGGTGTGTTGTGGTGAAATGTCAATAAAGATGGCTCTGAATGACACTCCGTGGTCCCGCCGTGCCTTATTCTCGCCACATTGGTGCCGAAACCCAGGAGGCGGCACGGCGGGTCCTTATCAGAGCCACGGAAGGGAGGAGTTGGCCCAGAGGGTGGCCGAAATGGCGGCCGCCCAGCGGGAGCAGGTGCCGGAGGTGCGTCGCCAGCAGGCAGAGCTGCGGGACCAGTCCGAGCGCCACCTGGAACGGATTGGGGAGCTGGCGGCGCTGCTCTGGGCCTGGGCGCCACCCCCACAGGTGTGAGGAGCCGCGCGAGGGGCTGGTCGAGCCGAAAGCGGCGGCGTTGGTGAAGGAGGGGCTGGCAAAGCCGGGAGTTGTAACGTTGGCAGCGGTGACGGAGGAGCAGCGCCAGGGGCTGCTGGAGCCGCTCCCGCCAGCAGTGGACGAGCCGCTCCCGCCAGTGGTGGATGAGCCACTCCAGCCAGCAGTGGACGAGCCGCTCCAGCTGGAAGAGGTGGAGAAACCGAGAGGGGAGATGGCGGTCCCCGTGCCAGGGGAGCCTGCTCGACCTGCCCCAGAGCGTCAGATGCACCCGGTAGTGAGCCCCTCTCGGGGCCGGCGGGGTCGTGACGGCTTGCCAGGTAGCCGGCCTCCGGACCAGTTTCGCCGCTACTGCTGGAGGCGTGGCCGACCCCCGGACATGCCTCACCGCCATTTGAGGTGTGGGCGGCCTCCGCAAGGGACTTTGCTCTGTTCCCAGGTTGGGAACTGGTGGGGTGGCAGAGTAGGTTCGGCCGGATGACTCCCCGGCCTCAATCGGGCGATGGGGGTGTGTGGTGGGGCGTGGTCTGCGGTGGCGTGCAGGGAGGGCGGACGCACCTGCACGGCATCCGTAATCACGCCCGCCAGGTTAAAACACGGGGACTCAAGTGTGTCTCGGTGTGTTGTGGTGAGATGTCAATAAAGATGGCTCTGAAAGACACTCCGTGGTCCCGCCATGCCTTATTCTCGCCACAGACACAAACTAAGAAACGCGGACTTGATACAGGAACACATGGGCAAAACAGAGTAAACACTAAACAGAGGAAGAACAGAACCAACAATCACACTAATAGAAAACACAAAACGCTGGGTCAAAAGGACCCAGGACCATGACAATGAACTCCTCCCACACCCGAGTTTTTGCTTCAGCCTGCCTATCAGCTGGCTCCGAAGTGCACAAGCTAACCAAGCCCAATAGGAATGCTAAGTGAATTAGAAGATAGGAATACTGCTCGTCTCCAATGTATAGTTATCCTAAAAATATAGCTGTCACTTTGTGATACACATATGGTATGCCAATCTGACAATGTATGATGAGTGGCACTTGCATTCGTGCTCCACTTTCTCTGGACAGATTTTAAAGATGTACCTGAATGTGATTGTACTGTAACTTTAATGCAGCATTATCAGCCATATATTATTATTGTAAATAATTTAATGAAAAGTTAACCAAGATCAAAAATACTGGAGGCAAAACAAATTAAGGTAAAGGCCAGCTGCCAGCTTTTTGCTAAAAGTAGCTTTCACTGGCACACCAGTCAACTAAAGGTCACTTATTTAGCTCTGAATTCAAATAAAATTTAACTATGTACTCCACCTACATCATGTTGATGTTACCTTTCACCACTACAATAAAGACAAGAAATGAACAGCAACTGTACAACAGAGAGTTCTCTTATTTCAAACTTTCAATTTCAGCCCTCAAGTTAATTCACCTGCCTAACACATTAAAAGAAGTCCCGTTTTGCCCCCTGCACTATTATAGCAGACTTAACAACAACTCCATGAGAGCTCATAAGGTGGAAAGACAGCAAAGAAAAAGTCTTGTTGTTCATTTGAATTTTTGATGTAGTTCTATTTGTTTTATAACAGCAATCAGTTACCTCGCAACAGGCTCTAGGTTCTTGAGTAAGATTTTACAGACACATATACACCCTGGATGTTTCACTAACTTAGTAATGATTTACTAAGTCAGATTGCGTGTTCTTTTAAAATGAGTGCCACTGCAGCAGGTATGTTGTATTTTTATTTAAAAAATTTTCATGTCTAATTTATATCTTACCAAATATCTTGTCTAAAATACCATCTCATACAAAATACATCTAATACATCTTCTAGCACTGAGTACCAGGTCTACATGTATGGCTAAGGGACACATTAGAACTTGGAAGTAATTTCTGTTTATAGCTGCTTGGAAAAGCTGAAATTTTCTGCGTGTCAGAAGACTAACTAATTGTTATTTAATCAATATTTTTCAAATAAATATGTTTTTAATGTCTGAATTTATAGGTTTCATTTTCAAAAATAACAACTATGACATGGTATCAGAGAATGTCAAAGAAACAGTTGTATAATATACATTTTAGTCAATCATTTCATAATTACAATTTATAATAGAAAAATTATCCAAAAAGTAACTGTCACTTAAACCTCAAGGGCATTCGAATTGAATGTGAAATTATGAAACTGACTTGGCCATATGTTATTGTTTTATTAGTGACTATTTCTTTGAATTATTCTTTTTTTTCCATTTCAGAGCTGAATAATTCATCGGATGGCTGGACTGTCCTTTTATTCTCTCAGTAACTGCATTCTGCATGTCCTTCTTGTACATTATTGTAGGTAACCTCTAATATAAGATCACAATTATTATTTGTGTGTGTGTTTTTAATTAGTGGCTCAAATTGTCTTGTTTAAATGGCACATATACATTTTTCATTACTTTTTTTCTTAAGAGATGTAATTTTGGTAACTATATTTAAATAATGTATCTACATTATAACTAAATGTGACATAGTTAAATTACATGTCATGATGACAAATATGCAGAGGAATTAACATATTTGTTGTAAAGTATTAAAGTATTTTGAAAATTAAAATGTCAGCAAGGAAAATAAATCTTTCAGCAGGATTTCTTGGAAGTTCTCATTCATAAATAAATAAATTATCTGATCTTTTCTTCTCAGGTCAGTCTCGGTTGATTGGTCCAAATCAGCCAATTACTGCAACAGCTGGAGAAGACATCCCTTTGCAATGTCACCTGGTACCAGGAGAAAATGTTGCTGCGATGACTTTGGAGTGGACAAGACCTGACCTGGACCCCAGATTTGTGTTTCTGTGGCGTGCAGGTCAGGACCTCATAAATATGAAAAACCCCTCCTACATAGGTCGATCATCATTGTTCACTGATGAGCTGAAACATGGAAACATTTCACTGAAACTGTGCAAAGTAAAACCTGCAGATGAGGGCAGATACAGATGTCACATCCCAGACAAGAATGAAGAAGTTTTTATTGATCTTGTGGTCGGTAAGTGAACAAATTATATACATTGTGAGTACAAAGTGCAGTTAAATTAGGTTGAATCAACACAGTTTTGAGTTATTGATTGTTACTCAAGCTTGGAAATGAAATATAATTATAATATGAAAATATTTACTATATGATTATTGACCAAATAAAAAAGAAAATCTGAATTATCATTAAAAAATGAGGCAGTGCGAATGAAGTTTGTATCAGATATCCATTATTAAATTATTATCTTTACATTTGTGCAAATATATTTTTATTGATTTGTATTAGTGATCAGTATTTTAAATTGGACATTTCATTCAGCATCGAGTGCTGTCTCCTCACCTGTCATCAGCTTAGAAGGGATTGACAGAGACAAGACAGGAGTGATGTTAGAGTGTAAATCTGAAGGTTGGCACCCAAAGCCTGAGCTGCTGTGGTTGGACGGTGAGGGAAACCTCCTCTCTGCTGGACCTACAGAGACCCTCAGAGGTCCTGATGGCCTCTATACTGTCAGCAGCAGAGTGACTGTGGAGAAGAGACACAGCAACAACATCACCTGCAGAGTCCAACAGAGGAACACCAACCAGAGCAGAGAGACACACAGACATGTTCCAGGTAAATATCGGTTATAAAATTGATGATGTGCTTAATTTCAGCCTAAATCAAAATCTGTTGAAATAACATGTAATTCTGTGTTTATTGTTTCAGATGAATTCTTTGAGCTCACATCCAGTTCTGCTGCTCCCATTGTTATTGGTTTGGCTGTTAGTTTGGCTGTAAGCATCATCTTGATCTTGATTGGAGTCTTTTTCATCTGGAGACAAAACAAAACAAGTAAGATACAAATTGATTCACCATGCTGTCTAAATTAATATCTCAAGTTATTCTAACAGGTTTTGAAGCAACAGAAAGACACATTTGTGTAAATTACACTTATTTTTTTATAAGCAGCTAAACATCATTGTGTGTTATGAGATAAGGCATAATATATGCACTTCATAATTTAGTTTAAAATGAGATGATTATATGCTGCATTATCATTTTAGCTAAAGAGAACATCATATTGTAATCTTGTCTATGCTTTTAACAGATGTCAGGAGAGCTCACTGTGATGCATGTAAAGAACAAGAAACAGCAAACCGCTGTGAAAGTGACAAAACTGAAAGAGACCAAGAGCAAGATAAGCTCATGTCACAGGACATCATTGCAGTGAGTGATATGAAAGAAACACAAGAACATGAACAGACAGACAATTTTGAAAAATAATCAGGATATTACATGTATATGGGGAAGAAAGAGTGTGAGTGGAAAGAAAAGAGAGAAAATGAAAATGAAAATGGCACAAATAAAAAGAATATATGAATAGCATGTCCAGGGTTAGCTAACAGTGAAATAAATCTTTTAGAGCAATTATACATGACAGAGAAATAGTTACCATCTTCTGTTATAAGAATAGATGATATTTTTCTGCCGTCCTGATATTCACATCTTTTGTTTTGTCATGTGTCATTGTGCAGTTTGTTATGCAGGATCTCACAACAGAACTTTTTATATTTTCTCTAAGTCTAGAGCACTTCCCAAAACTCAGCAACTGATCACTCTTAATCTCCACAGTTTCTCATGAAGAAGAGTCCAGAGTTCTTCTGTAACTAAAAAGCCATATTTCCACAAATCCACAAAAGATAAAACTAAAAAGGAAAATCACATGTATTCACTTTTAAATTAAAACCTTACATAATACTAACATGTTTAAGCTATAGAGGCAGGATGGTGGTTAGCATAGTTGCAACAACACAGTCCTGGGTTCATACTGTTAATTTCTTAAATGAAAACTGTTAAAGTTTGCATATTTTGTCATAATCTAAAGAGAACATTTGATAAAAGCACTGACACTTTATAGATGAGAGATAATAAAATTAATTCAGTCAGTCTTCAGTTTGATTTTAAAATTTTATTCTTGCCCTCATATGCAGTTACCTTAGTTTAGGGTCAGTTAGAGGTCAGATTCTCTGTGCGAGCTCTTTTAAGAAAGAGCGATTTGAAACAAAACACAAGTGCCTCAGTGGTTTTCAGACTGCTATGGTTTAACAGTCCAGATAGTTTTGTTCAGTCTCACATTTGTGTTGATATATGTTTGTCTGTCAGCTTGAGCAAAACCAACATCCAGATGACGAGATATTTAAGAGGGCCAATGAAAAACTGAATTACAATTTGAGGAAGAGCCGAAGAAACAAGGAAACACAATTTCACCGTGTCAAGACCAAGTTGATCCATTTCCAAAAAAAAGCCTCTATTCATTTTTGTAATGCTTCACCTCAAAAGAAACCAGGAACCTAAACTCATGCAAAATAAGTGAACAAACACACTACCAAACCAAAGACAAATACAGATAATATGCTACAACTAAATTAAAGGCCACTGAAAACATTTATGTTCCTAATGATTGACATCACTCCCCCTATAACCACGCTCACAGTGAAGATAGAAATGCAATAATATCAAATTATCATCAAAATTCAGAAGAAACCTTAAATGTCTTTAAGATGTATTAAAACAAAAATATGAGCATGAGTAAAACATTTAAAAAATGCAAAAAAATGTTGGGGTTCTTTTCAGGCTGAACATTTGTGTTGATCTGTTTGTTTGTTAGTGCAAGAAAAACCAACATGCAGCTGAGGAGAAGCTGAAGGAGGCAGATGAAAAACTGAAAGAGGCTCATCGACAATTGAACGAGAAAAATGCAGAGATCAGCAACATGAAGAGAGAAGTAAACACACAGATAAATATCCACATTTCCATTATGCTGACTCATATTCATTAACAGAAACCTTATCCTAACACTAACAAACTAATGCACACAAGCTGAAGGAGGCAAATACGCACAGACTGTTGTTTTGAACACTTCAGGACAAACACATTTATTTACTGGGACCTCGCTCTGTCCTCAACCATAAACAAACAAACATGCAGCACATTTGCATGTATTTTACACGTTATTAATGCTTAAAAAGAAAACAAAAACCCAAACTCAGTGTGTAAAAACAGATTTATATTAAAAACACAGACAAAGACTCTACTTTCTGTTATCTAAAGAAAAAACAGGAAGACAACAAGACCCAATGTCGTGTTGTCTTCTTGAGAAACTGGACAGTGAATAAAAACTGGAGATCAAATTTTTTAAATGTTCAAAATATTTTCACTGCGTTTAGCAAACACTGTTTCTCATAGGCTCAAACATCTTGTCCATCTCTCCCTCTCGCACACACTAATCTGCATATGTTGTCTCTCTCTCAGCCAGAGAAAAGCAAACCACATCCTGAGAAATCTCAGACCAGTTTTGAGGAACAGAATAAGAGCGGCTCAGCCAATCACAGCTCAAAGACAGGTGACATCACTGTGGTCAAGGTCGAGAAAAATGGCAGCTATATCTGTCTGAAAAACACTTCCAGTCAGGTACTGCTGCTTACACGCTGATGAACAATGAGTACTACCTAAACACAAACAACGTGTTCCATGTATTCAGAAATATTTTAAAAAGGTCCTTTTCACTTATGTGGATGTAACACACTCATTTATAAACACTTTGGATTTAACACACACTGAACTTTATTATTGCCTCATTCATTTTCCCCCTTTTTTATTCTCTTCTTTTCCTTTTACAGGATAAACTTATGTCAGGTTGGAAGTTAAAACTACAGATCAACAACAGAGAAAGTGCCACATACGAATTTAAAGAAAACTTTATATTGAAAGCTGGAGAGAGACTCCTTGTGAGTCTCTGTGTTACTAGATTTTTCGTTCAGTCTCTCTTATTGTTACTTTTCGCTTGGACATCTGTGACCTTTTTATTGGTTACATTTACAGTTACGGCAAGATGCTGTCTCCAAGCCAATTAAAACTGATGCTGACCTGCTGTGGATGAACATGGTCAACTGGAACATTGGAGACGACGTGAAAATCGACCTCATCAGCAACACTGGAGAAGAGCAGATGCTGTTTAAAAACAAGATCATGTAAAATAATCAGAGTAACTTTTTTGAGGAATAAATTAAATGAGAGCATTATTACATTTTATATCTTTCATATCATTTTATGTCAGTTAAAAATTTTGTGGTTTTATTGAATTAAAAATATGTAAATAAAAAGATCTTTAAAAAGGAGTCTTTACTATTTTGAGGTGCAACACAAAAGTAGTTTAACTGCAAGGTTGTGGACAAAGATGAGACTTTGCTGTGTGTTTTAAAGCTGAAGGTACATGAGTGAGAACTTCACAAAGAGAAAATCTTACAAGATCTCAAGATCTCTTTTTTCTGTTTTACTTTGAAAAGTGATTATTATTATTATTTTTTTTTTTTTAAAAAACATAAGTCACAGCGACCACTCCCTAGTTGACTATTTGCATTAGAGACGTAATTTTTTTGTTTTCCATTCTTTAGCACAGATTATAGAACAGGAGGTGTTTTGTAATTAGCATAGTTAACGTCATCAAGACAAGAGCACTGAATCCAAAGTAGAACAAACAACAGGTTGTTGTACTTTGGATTGATGACTGGCCGAGCACTTCAAGTCCTGATATCATCATCCAACATCATAACATCATACAGCTAATATCCTAAAGTAACAGTTAAAACAGTGCTCAGGATAATTGCATTTGAGTAAAGCACTCTTTGAAGGCAGCACTGTTTTAAGATGTGGTTCACCAACATCAGATATGCTGCACTTGTGCCATCCTTCATCAGATATAGAAACCCTGTGGCTCACCATATCTCCTGTTATTCTGTTGTCTATGAGAAGTCCATCCTTATAAAAATCAGAGAGGAGGTGGGAGGATGTGTTCTTGTTTTTGCAGCTCAGACTCACACAGTTACCCTCCAGCCCAGGAAAAACAGGCCTCTGCAGGATCACAGAGCCAACTGACAGAAAAATGTTTTCATTTCCAGTCATGTTCTCAAAGATTGAATAAAATTACTTTTTACAGAAACTTTCCAGTGACAGTAAAGTTGACAGAGATTTTTCTGTCTCTCCTAATTTTGTCACATGTAAACATTTTCCACTGTTTGATTGATAGGTTACTTGAATACTGCAATATACTGTTGTACCAATTCAGTTAATGTTTTGTTGGGTTTCTTGATAACACGTTGCTTAAAGCACTCCTCAATATAAACTTGCAGACTGTCCCAGATCTTTGCCACTTCCCACCGGAGTGCTGAAGGTAGTGGAAAATTTAGCTAGAATATATTTTATTGCCTTATAGGCTGTCTAGAAATTAACTGGTTGAGAAAACTAATGACCAAAATATAACCAGTAGCACCCCGCCATGCTCAATACTGCTGAGATTCCCATTAAAGTCTTGAGTCACTACTGCATTATGTCTCCCCAATACTTTGCAGATTTCTGTTTCATGTCACATGCTTAGAGAAATCCTTCAGTATTCCTGATCCTTCGCAAATGAGTGGACCCATCAAGACCTTCACAGTCAAAAAAAGAAGTTGAAACAGCTGCTGTCTGTCTGGAGTGATGTGAAAACCTGCATCTAAACAAAAACACAAAGAAAGCAAAAAATATGATATAATGAAAATACAAACAAAAACATTCATTTCTATTGTAAACCTCAAGAAATTCATACAATTGACAAAAGAATTTTAAAAAAAATTGTATAGTATAAAAATTTGTGGAAAAACGATTTACTGCTGTCCTGGACATGTGCACTCAGCAGAATGAATATGAGCATGGCTGCACAGACAATGGTAGAAAAAACACAAAAGAAATAATAACAGTATATTAGACTAAAAGTGTAGTTTTAACTTGAAATAATTAAAACATGAAAAGAAGAAATAAATAAAGGAACTTGTGCAGCAAACACTAATACTAGTGTACTGCAGAGAGCTCTAACCTCCATGTTGAGTTGTTGCTGACTGACTGAGAAGACAAAAGAGAAAATATCATCAACAACAGATATTCACCCAGATACAACATAAAAGAGAAGAGCTAAAGTGGTTTGACTGTTGTCCCCATGATCTTTCCTCCTGCTGATCAGATTAAAAATTGACAGCACAAATTTAAATTATGACAGCAGCAAATTTATATGGTTGTGTGTTGTATATTTCATTATGCTGAATAATAAAATAAGCAAAACATTTCAATTCATGCAGTAATTAAAAAAAAACAGTTTGGACATAAATATATTTTTAAAACACAAGCTTGGAAAGGTACTGTACAGTTTCACTTGGTTGCAGTTTTTGTGTTAATTGGATTCATTATTGTGTCTGAAACATAAGCATTTCCTCCTTCTGCTCTTTCTTCATGTAACATTTCAGCTGCAGTCAGAGAAGAAAACTGAAATCATCAATCAGCTCCAGCAGGTAAAACAAACAACAGAGAAACTGAAGAATCAGGTAGAGAAAAAAAAAAGCATGAGGTTTGTCTTTCAGTTCTAAACATTCAGAATGTGCTGACTCAAATCTCTTCATGAATGGAATGCACATCAATATTGACTCACCAAATATGAAGGTCTGAAATAATAAAAAAAAAAAAGAATCTAGGATATATACAATTTACGCCCAAGCTCCAACATTGTGGCTGATGTCTTCAGATGTTGCTTAAACATGTACACATGATTGTTTTTTCTCATCATGCCATCTATTTTGTGAAATGCACCAGTCCCTTCTGCAGTCCCTTTTTCCTCAAAGATGCTGTTTATTGTTACAGTCAAACAGTTTTGTTTGGTCAGACCTCAGGACATGTCTCCAGAAATTAGGATTTTTGTCCCCATGTGCAGCAGCAAACTGTAGTCTAACTTTTTTATGGTGGTTTTGAAGTAATGGCTTTCTCCTCCCAGAGTAACCTTTCAGCTCCTGGTGGTACAGGACTCGTTTTACTGTGGGTGGTGACGCTGTCTTTCTAGTGTCAGCCAGCATCTTCACAAGGACTTTTCATCATGTCCTGCGTTGTTTCACACATTTCAAACCAAAAATGTTCCTCTTTGGGACTCCGTCTCCTTCCCAAGCGGTTTGATGGTTGTACGTTACCATGTTTTTTATACTTGTGTATTATTGTCTGAATTGATGAATGTGGGACCTTCAGTTATCTGGAAATTACACCAATAGATGAGCCACACATGTGGAAGTCCACAGTTCTTTTCCTGATGTCTTGTTTGATGAAGACACAATAAACTTATTGCATGAAAGTAATAAAAAAAACCATAACTCTGTCTTTATTCTGACATTACACAAATACAAAAAATATGTTATTATTTATTGATCTAAAACAAAACAAAAAAGTTCACTCTGATTTGATGTAGAAAAAAAATGTATTTGTTTTTTTTCTGAAGTGTATGTAAATATCTGATTTCACCTGTATGCTAAAGCAGCAGTCCCCAACCCCTGGGCTGTTTGGTATCAGGCCGCGAGAGTTGAGGCTCGAGTGTGAAATTTATGGTTTTCAGGGTTTTTATCATTTTTATTATCTGGTTTTATTTTGTCCGCGACACCTTAAGAAAATATTGTCGGACATCAGAATCAGAATCAGAATCGTGTTTATTGGCCACGTATATGTGCAGACACATACAAGGAAAATGGCTCTGTTAGATGGTGACTCTCAAGCACAGCAATGTAAATCACACACACACACACACACACACACACACACACACACACACACACACACACACGTCTATATATACATTACACATGCATACATATACATACACAAACATACACAATGCTGTGTAAACCAACTATAAATAACCAATCTAAACTTATATACATAGAATACAGGATGACAGAAATGAAATGAGGTGGAATGAATACTACAGACAGGTCAACTGTTTAGAAGGGAGATGGCGAGGAGAAAGACACTGTTCCTATGTCGGGTGGTCCTGGTCTGCAGGCTTCTGTACCGTCTGCCAGAGGGCAGCAGGTCAAAAAGTCTGTGACCAGGGTGTGAGGGGTCTGCGATGATTTTCCCTGCCCGTTTCCTGGTTCTTGAGAGGTACAGGTCATGGATGGAGGACAGGGGGGCGCCGATGATCCTTTCTGCTGCCTGTACAGTCCGCTGCAGTCTGCTCCTGTCCTGTTTAGTGGCTGCATGATACCAGACTGTGATGTGTAGAAAAAAAATCTAGGATATATTCATTTAAGAATATAAAAAAGTCTGTATGTATACTATTAGTGAGGAAAAACTGTGCTGGATCTTTGGGTCTTATCGTCCTCCACACTGACATTGTGTTGTGGAAAAATAAATCAAAATGATTTTCTGACATTTATTTACACAGAGTAATAACCTTGAACACAGTTTACAATTAGTGTGTTTTCAAATCGTCACTGATCATTAGTTCAAGAAAGTTACAGCCACATACCAAAACATAAATTTTATATTACATTTCTACACTTTTGAGTATTTTTAAGAATTTTTAATAGTATAAAATGTGTATGCAAAATAATATTATAATATTTTAAAATATTAAAAAAAAGAAAGTTCCAAAAACATCACAGATTACAGAGCTGCAGTTTAAGTGAACACATCATAAACTGGAATTATAAATGACCATTAGTGGTTTAACTGTAAAGAAAGACTTAAAACTTGATTTAAATGAAGCTGCTCATTCATGAGAGATTGTTGTTCAATTAAGGAAAACATTTGGTGTCAGACATCTGTAAATCCATCAGCTAATGTTTCTAATGTGGAAAACAATCAGCAGCAGCAGCAGCATTGTTAGGAATAAAGTTTCTATATCTATCACCACACATCACGCACAGACTTTGGAGCTGTTTGATCATCAGACTGGCTGCTAGAATCTTCTCTCATACAGCTTTAAGTGCATGTCTAGTGAAATTTTCTGTTTATAAAATCTGTAATTTGTTGCTTGTCTATCACATACCCAAAGAACAGCCATGATGTCAATTCTGAGGCAATTTAATTGTGTGCTTTATACTTATCAGTGACCCCTTGAGAAAGACCCATTGTCACGTTTTAGTTAATGGACTCAGGCGCAGACCGGGAATCTTTGCAGAGTTAACAATCAGTTTATTTACACAACGACACCAGGTGATACTATTTACAATGTGCTGGAGGGAGGGGGGTCCAGGGTTCCGGGGTATGTGAGGGGAAAGACAGGAATCAGACGCACTCCAAAGGCTCTCTCTCTTCACTCCCCACACTGGGGAAACACAAATCCACTCGTCCACATGGAAACAGGCAGGCAGGGAAAGGTCCGGGGTAGATCTGCACACAGAGACGGGGGTTAATGACGAACAGACGGAAACAACTTTACGGAGTTTAACTCACTAATCGTTGAGAGACTGACGCTGATAGCTCAACGATCCAGCGACGAGTGACACAGTGCTGCCGTCTTAAATCGGCCTTGCGATCATCCCGATAGGCAGCAGGTGCGTGGGCCAGGGGCGGGAGCCCTTAATGAGCACCGCCCTGGCAGGTGAGAGAGAGAGAGAGAGAGAGAGAGAGAGAGAGAGAGAGAGAAAACATGTTGCCTAATACAGGATCAGCTGGTGAGGCACAGGGACCATGACACCCATGGTGTCTACATACACTTTGGAGTCAGCTTCAAAGATGTCCTTGGAACATTTAAACCTATCATGAGGGGATAGTGCCTGTGGTTTAACCTGTGAATAAATCCTGGTTTGTTACATTAACTGCCTTTAAGTACCTTTCCAGGTTTGTAGTAACACCAGAAGCAGCCAAGCTACACGGGACAACTTTTACCCACTCTGAGAACATGTCAGTAACCTGGAGCAATACCTTTACCTCCATATGGTATTAGTTCAATGAAATCCATTTATAGTTGATCACAAGGTTTATCTGATCATATTTGTGCTACCTGTAGAGTTTCAATACCTGTACCTGGATAGGTAGTTACACAGGCAATAGAAGAATTACAAAATAACATTTCAGAAAACACTTTAACAAGTGGCTCTTGATGGAAAGGGATTGTCTGAAATACCGGAATACATTTATGTTTACATCAACAGCTGGTGTGCTTAAGCCACCACACATTCCTTTATATTTTACTAAGGAAATTGGAAATAAGCACAGCAATTTATTGAAATGTGTAGTGTAGAACCACCAGAATGCCAAACCTCTGAAAACCACCAAGGGGCGCCCTTTTGATCCCACCCTGCAACATCAACAGTATTAGCAGTCCTTTCTTAAAGGAGGGGTTAATTTTCACCTCATACTTCTAATTAAAATTACCAGTTACAATTTTAAAAGTATTCAAGATGAATTTTGAGGTGTTTGATTAGTCTGGTTTTATCACATTTTTGACATGTATGAAAACTGGACTGAACAGCTAATTGTCTAGATTTTAAAACTAACCTCACAGTTGTAACCTCACACTTTGTTCTCACAAAGTAAGAAACGCATTGTAGTAAATTAATTACTGTAAAAGTATGACAAAGTTTATCACACCCTCCACAACTGCCTTTGATCACCAGACCTGTAGCCTCCCTCAGTCTTCAGCCCTTGACCTACCATTTTACCCTTCACTTCACCAACTACTTGGTTTATGCAGATTATGTGTCCAACAAAACAAGAGAGTCAGCCACATCAGACCTGCATGCAAATGAAAATTACCAGTGTGGCAACTACACTACGGTCACAATACAAGTAAAATTACACACTTTTCTCATCCACAAACTGGAAAAATGTTTCAGATTAGAAGTCTGATTACTTGTGCATCTACCCATGTTATACATATGATAAGTTACCCGTGTGCATATACATAGTTATATATAACTTAAAACACTAAATATTGTGTTTTACATCTGATTGCCTCAAGGCCTTATGACATCCTCCACTGCACTTGAACATATTCTGATGAAGTTGTGATAAACATTTAATCTTATAATCACTGAACTATATATTTTGCTCTATAGAAACCAAACTAATATAACAGGGATGTTGAGGGTGTTGAGACCAAAACTTTAAATCTGTCTTCCAGGTTTATTCACTGTAGATTTTATAGCTCTGATGAATTCTATTAGCACAAAAGAAGAACAACTGATCTCTGCCAACAGGTTTCCCACAGCAGCTGTGGATTTCTGTCATTTCTTATGAGATGATCTGACCAAAACCAACCCAGACGTTGCTCAACATGTAACTGAAGAGTGCTTGAGGTCAAAGCACTTCATAATAGAGAGACTTGATGTCTGTTATGTCACTGATTCATGTTTAAATAATCAGTTGTTCAACTTGTAACACTTTATTCAATCAAGACTCGGTTAAGTGAAGTAAGCAAAAGCTCTTCTCATCCATCTAAATTTCCCAAATACTAAAATTGGTTTAGTCTTTGTTTAATTAAGTAGAAAATGCATAAATCTTATCAACTAAGAATATGTTGATAATTCACTGCTGTGTCTGATTTATTAAGTTAATTTTATTTTTTGAAAGATTTTTTCGAACTTATTTTAAGCTAGTTAAGCAACCAATCAATTATTTGATCAGGTAACAACTCAAGAGCTAAAGCACTATTTTGGGAACATTTGTGCGTCTGTGTGTTTAATAGGGTTAATATTGTGTTCATCTTTCTGTGTCAGACAAATAGAACTGTGATGTTGCTGTATCTCTGTTATGGTGTTTCAGAAACATTTATATATAATAAAAAAAAATGTTAAGTGAAGTAAGAAATGGAAAAAATTATCTTGATCTTTTAATATTAAATTTCAAACTTAATACTAAAAAAAAATAAAGTTCCAAAACATGTTTCACATTTTTCTTTTTCTGTATGTAAACATATATTTTGTTTCTTTCTTTTATCATAGATGATATTTTCACTTGGTGTCACATAAATAGACCCAAAAGCAGACACTCAACAGCAACAAGTTTGCAGTGAGTTTATTTACGATGAAGTAGTGAAAGTTCACGGCGGGAGTCTCGTGGGGCAAAGTGCCTGAAATGGGAGAGAGAGTGGAATTAGACCATGGTGAGGTTTGTGACAACGAGAGATTAAACAGTGAGAATGGGGGTTTGCCTTACTTGTAGCGCGGGGGGCAGGAGAGCTGTGGATCGAGGGCAGGTAGTTAAGGGCAGTTTCCAGCAGGTGAAGAACCGCAGATGTCCTTACAGGTGGGCGACAGCGTGGGAGGAAACCAGGTGAGGCTTGGATCCGCTGACTAGAGGCGGGCCGCTCTTCAGCAGGGAAGAATAGCTGAGCCCCGATCACCAACACCCGAGTGGATGACCCTGGGATTGTCTTTATATATTTTTCTTTGTCAATTATTTTAAAACAGTTAACAAATTTAAAGGTGAATGAATGAAATGAAAGTAGTAACTGAGATCCACACCCCTCTGTTGGGTCATTTTATTTTAAAATATATTAATATATATATAAGTTATTGTTCTTGCCATGCTTACTATTTAGCTGCAGAAGATACACTGACATGTAGAATTTTTAAGCCACAAGCTGGCACTGAAATGATCACACTGATGTATTTTAACTCTACTGTGAACAAACATTTTCTCATGCGGTTTGTATCTAAGAAGTTAAAATTACTGGAGCGTCTGCAGCATCTAAAATAATCACACGCTGAGTAAACTGAGATACTGAGAGGTCTTTAAACATGCTCAGCAGGCCTGTGGTTTTAAACTCTTCTGTGCATGACAAGTTTAACAGCAACCAACAAAGTCAACGGAATAAAAAAGGAAAAAAAGTATATAGTAAAAAAAAAAACTGAAGTCGAAGTATTTTTTTTTACAATATTTGCAATCACCTGTCATAGTGTAGCTCTTATAATTGTCCAGTTTACTGCACTGTTTTATTATCTAAATGTTAAAACTTCCAGAACATTCTCCATTAGTCATCAGTCCGTCATCTTTATATACAGATACCATTTATGTGTGTGTAACACTGAGTTTTCCAAAGTGAAGTAATCCCACTAATAACAGCAGCAGAACCACCATCACGATGGTAAAAATAGTCCTCAACATTAGGAACACCTGGACGGCAGAACAAGAAGATGAGCAGGTCTCTCTGTGAAGTGCTGCAATGATAAAAAATACATCTGCTGTAAAACAAATAAGGTTTACCTTTAAATGACAGAATGGGAAAACTGATTGTCTCCACTTAATTATATTTAGCTACACTCTAAAATTATAATTTAGTCTAGCTCTTAATGTCTGATTCAAATTGTCTGATTTGTACCTGTGACAGTCAACAAGCTCTCTGGTGATTCTCCAGTATTAAAGATCTTACACTTGTAGAGTCCTTCATCAGACCTGGAAACTTTGTGGATGGTCATCTCTCCTGTGTAGCTGTTCCCGATGAGGAAGCCATCTTTATAGAAATCAGCTGTGAGGTTTGAAGTCTTTGTCTTGTTCCTGCAGCGCAGAGTCACATTGTTTTCCTCCTCAACGGGGACAACAGGACTCTCTAGGACTACAGAACCAGCTGAAAAACAAGACTTTTTATCATACAGATATAGTTACAGATACAGAAATCTGTAACATTTCAAACCAAACAAGCAAAACACTGAAATAATAAGTGGAACATTTTTTTAGTTAACAGCTGCCATGGCAATGAAATTTTGGACTCATTGATAGTCACTAATTTTAATGTTAATTTTTATTAATAGTACATAAGATTGAACAAATACTGTGGCTTGATTCATCAATATTGTGGCAACATTTGAATGGAATCATTATGATTCATTAAAATAATTAAGTTAAATGCTGTTTGCAATAAATAATCACAATAATAGTTCCGAATACTATAGTTATAGATACCAATAGAACATTTTTATGTTAGAAAATGTTTCTGAATGACATTTATAAATCCATCAGGTCATGAATGACCTCATCTTTTCATAATAAAATAGATCGGTGACTCGAGTGTTAAACATACGACTTATGGTGATGTTGACACTAATGCTTTTCTCTCCTGCTCCAGTCTCACACCAGTATTCACCGCTGTCTGTTGCATAGGCTCGATGAAGCGCACACAGTAGTGTTGGTGAGCTCTCATCACACGCTGAAATGAAGGCCTCAGTATTTCTGATCCCTTTTAACTGAGAAGCTCCATCAAGACCCTCACAATGAAAGAAGACAGACTCCAGTTCAAAGAACTGCAGTCTTTTTGGGACGATGCGAAACACAGCATCTTAACCAGAAATAGATCAAATGTAGTTACTGTATAGAGTAAAGGAACAATCAATAATTTCTGTAGTAAACAAAAGTTTGTAGACAAAATCATGTGATTTAAGAGAGAAACTTGCCCAGCTGCTTACCCCTGTTTTCAACATGTGCGGCCAGCAGAATAAATACAAGTAACACTGAAAAATTAAAGAAATTATCATCCAAAGAGTTTGTTACTGCAAATATAAACTCAGTTACGAATGAACTTCTGCACACGACCTCCTGCTGAATATTTATAAATTATGACATTTTAATCTGTCAGACCTTCAGTGAGTTTTATTTAATGCAAACTGTGAACATACTGACAAACATGACAAAGACCAGATTGACAGAAACACTGTAATTAAATAAGTTTCCAATGTTAATGCTATTAAAACCATTTGTGGAAGTTTTATTCACGGACACAGAAATATGTAAAACCAGAGAACTCACTCATTGTGAAGCTGACAGCTGTAACCTTCATGTTGTCCTGCAGCTGAATGTCTGAGCCTGAAATACAGCTGCTCGGTACTGCAGATGAAAACTTCCTCTTCCTGTGCAGTTTGACTTTAATAACATGAAGCCTGACTCACTGTGGTTCTACCAGAGAGCAGGTTAAGGACAAATAGAGTAGTTAGAAGTTTGATACTGACCACGAGCTGCAAAAACAAGTCCAGCTGAAACTATTCTTTACATACAGATGAGTTACAATATATTTGTGTCTTTGTTTTAGGTTTTGAGTATTTATAGCTTCCTTTAAATTCAATCTGCAGATTAAACAGCAGTTTAAGATTAATATCGTGTTTTAATTTGACATTAACAAACAAATTTTACAGTTTTTGACCTCTACTACTCCAGTCTGCACGTCAAAGTGTCCTTAAGAAATATATTAAACGCCCAAATGCATCCACCAGAGTGTGAGTGAATGTTAAACTGCTTAAACACCAAGTGCTCTATGAATGTCTGTGTGATTGTATCAATGAGGCTTGTAGTAAAAACAGCTATGAGCACTCAGTCAGAGTAAGAAAGACTGAGAATGCATCATCTATATTTATTCAAAGTATAAACTGTATTTATAAATGTCTCACATGTGAAGTCTCTTTAAACCACATACTCTATTGTTTTTATTACATGTGATTAGCTGTTGTGTGTGCCATGTGTCATGTGTAGTGTTATCTGATTACTGTTGAGCTCATAGTGATGAAAAGTGTGAGTGACATTGCTTAAGGAAAGTCACCGGTTACAGTAATGTTGAATAAACACACGGGATGATCCATGTCTGGAGCAAATTATGGCAATAATTGTGGTTTAATGATTTGAGAAAACCTGCACAGGATACTTGTCTTCGATGCTGAATACTTCATTACTCTTATGATCTACAATTGTGTGCAAGTGTGAAGTTTGATTTACCTTCCAGATCTTGTTTTCCAGGCAATGATGGTGTGTATGCAGGCTCCTGGCAGAGCCAGGTGTTAAGCAAACCTAATATGCAAAACACACTGACATCTTTTATTGCAGGGTTCCAGAGCTACTCCGGAGGAGACGCCCTGATGTTGCATTGGCAATGATCTAACTAACCTTTTTCTTTAAGAAAGGAGCCTAGTTCTAATGAGTTGACTCATGGGAGTGTCCATGCATCAAGCGGAGGAATTCCAGGTTTAACATGAAACTATGTAACATGAAACAATGTTTTCTGTGTTTTCCATGAGTTTTTCATGATGATTTTCTCCACGGCTTTTTACTGTGACTTGTGGGATTAACATGTTATGGACAGGTATTAAACATCTACAGGTGGTAAATCCATGTTCAGATGAGGGTTTGAAAATCTAAAAGTGAAGTTCACTAAACTGAAAGGATAAATGTGGATTGATGTTGGTTGATATATTTCCCAAATGGTTAGAAGTTTTTCCTTCTAGTAGGGAGATACAAGTGCCACCCAAGGCAGAGTATTGCTGGAAGAAATCATCCTGTGGTGGGGCGTGGTCTGCGGTGGCGTGCAGGGAGGGCGGACGCACCTGCACGGCATCCGCAATCACGCTGCCACGTTAAAAACACGGGGACTCAGGTGTGTGGGGTGTGTGGTGTGAGGTGTTTTGTAAATAAAAATGTCTGAAAACACTGATCCTTGGACCCGCCGTGCCTTATTCCTGCCACAGTGGTGCCGAAACCCAGGAGGCGGCACGGCGGGTTCTTGTTGAGTTTTCTTCTTCTTCGGCCATGTTCTCTTAATAATGCACACACTTGGTTGGTTGATTACTTTTCCCGTTTCTTTTAATGTTAGCAACACAGGAGGGAAAAACCGTACATACATCATCAGTTCGTGCTTCGGAACAAGGGAACAGGAAGTGACGTAATCTGTAATCACCAAAATAAAATCCTTTCCAAAATAAAATGACAATCAGAAAACGTCTTTCACAACATAAAATAAATTAATATATTTACTCATGAGAACACAAATCTAACACCCCCCCTTTTTCTCATGCTGTTAACCCATAGCATCTTATGCATTTCCAAAGAACCATTTTTGAAACTTTCTGAGTCTCACTCTTGTAACTGGTTTTGTTAGTATGTCTGCAGCCATTTCTTCTGATGGACAGTGTTCAATGCGGATTTTCCCTTCATTTACCGCTTCACGAATGAAGTGATATTTCACATCAATATGCTTTGACCTCTGTCTGTTCACTGGGTTTTTACTCAAAGCAATGGCCCCTTGGTTGTCCCCAAACAGTTTTGTACATGTGTACCTTTTTCTGTCCATGCCGTTTAACAGTTGGGTTAAGTACATGCTTTCCTGAGTAGTGGTTGCAAGACCAATGTATTCAGCTTCACATGTTGAGAGTGCCACTGTAGGCTGTTTCTTTGTTTTCCAAGATATTACTGGTCCCTTTTTAGTAAGTGCAAAACAGTAGCCTGTTGTACTGCGTCTGTCTTTTACAGAGGATGCCCAGTCAGAGTCACTGTAAGCAATTAGATCTAGATCCTCACTGCTTTTCTTAAAGATCAGTTCAAAGTCATTTGTGCCTTTTAGGTATCTGAGGACTTGTTTTGCCATTACTAAGTCCTCTCTCGTGGGTTGAGCTAGTGTTTGAGATAGTCTGCTAACAACCCAGCTTATATCTGGTCTCGTACACGTCATGGCATATATCAAACTGCCCACTATTTCTCTGTACTCTCTTGAGTTAACAGTCTCATTTGCATCACTTCCTCCACATGTAGTAGTGTCCGTTTTTAGTTCACATGGTGTGGATCTGGGTTTGCATTCAGACATCCCAAAGCGTTCCAACATTCTTTGAATGTACCTCTTCTGATTCATCCTGATTTCACTCTCTTTTTGTATAAACTGTATCCCAAGAAAACTGGATATTTTCCCCAGGTCTTTCATGTTAAACTTTGACCTCATTGTTTCTTTGAATGTGTTTAACAAGTTAGTATTGCTAGCCGCAATGATCAAGTCATCTACCCAGATGATAACCAGTAGAGTTTCATGTTCAATGTCCTTCCTGTATACACAGTGATCAGAAAGGTTTCTTTCAAAGTCATTTTGTTCAAGGTAGTCATTCAAGAGTTTGTACCAGTTTCTACCTGATTGTTTTAACCCGTAAAGGGATTTCTTTAATTTGTACACCACGTTTTCTCCTGACTCTGTTTGCTCAAAACCTTCTGGTTGGTCCATGAATATGTCTTCCTCAATGGGAGCATGCAAATATGCAGTTTTAACATCCATTTGGTGGATAATAAGATCATTCTGGACTGCTATTTGCATTAGGGTTCGCACAGATGTCATGTTTGCTGTTGGTGCAAATGTCTCTTGGTAGTCTATTCCTTGTGTCTGGTTGTAACCTTTTGCTACAAACCTGGCTTTGAATATTTGTCCTTGTTCATTTTCTTTGAGGGCGTAGACCCATTTTCCTCCAATGGTTTTTCTACCAGTAGGTAGAGTAGTCAGTTCAAATGTGTCATTCTCTTTCAGAGAGTTGATTTCTTCTGTCATTGACTGTTTCCACCTTGGTGCCTCTGGTGACATCAGCGCCTCTTTATAGGTTTGGGGGATTCCACAGGTTGCTCTGTAACAATAATCAACACTTACAGAAGTTACATTTGCTAAATCTCTGCAGTTAGATGTGTAATCCTCTAAATATTTAGGAGGTTTCCTTTCTCTGTTAGGATAGCGCTCAGTTTGGTTTTGCTCATCACCCTCATTTCTTTCTATGTCAGGGTTTGGTTCATTTGTGTTGGTTTCCTCTTCTCTAGGAGATCTGTTCTCTGCTGCATTTTCATTTTGTTGTTCTGTACTTTCTTTTGAAGGCAATACATGCTCATAAGTCTGAATTTCTGTGTCATATTCATCAGTCTGTGTTTGTCGTTCAACAGTGTTCTTCTTGATAAATCTCACAAGTCTGTGTTTTGACACTTTTCCTGTGTGAGGGTTATAAACCAGGTATGCTGGGCTATTTTTACTATAACCCACAAATATTCCTTTTTCACATCTGGGATCAAGTTTCTTGTGATCATGTATGTATGCATAACAGTCTGACCCAAATATCCACAGTTTTGAGAGATCTGGTCTTTTCCCTGTTAACATCTGATAAGGTGTACTTTTAGTTCTGTTACTGTAGCATCTGTTGCGGATGTGTGCTGCATTTTGAATGGCGTAAGGCCATAATTCTTTTGGCAGCTCTTTTTCTAGTAAAAGACACCTCCCCATTTCAAAGAGAGTTCTCCATTGCCTCTCAGCTGTGCCATTCTGATGGGGAGAATATGGCGCAGATGTCTCATGCTTTATACCCTTTTCCCTTAAAAGAGACTGGAAGGAACTGCTTGTGAACTCGGTGCCATTGTCCGATCTAATGCACTTAACACTGCCATATGGTGCACAGTCGGCTAGAAACTTTGCTGTGGCCTCTGTGGTGTCACTTTTCTGTTTTAGAAAGTAAACTGACACTGCCCCTGAAAAATCATCCGTAAATAATATGGCGTATTTATGACCACTTTGGCCACTTGGTTCAATGGGGCCGGCTAGATCAGTGTGCACCAACTGTAATGGCTCATTCGCTTTTGGGTCGCTTTGTCTGTTTCTGTTGTTAGTGAACTTCCCTTCTGTGCACACATTACAATCTAACATGCCACTGCCTGTGATTTTCATGCCATCTACAACATCAGGTAGCTTTAACACATCACTAACATTACAATGTCCTAAAATTTTGTGCCATGTTTTCACATCACATGCCAGATTAACAGTGTCACAGGACATCATGTCATTGAATGATGTTTCATTGTTTACCGTTTTCAAATAGTAGAGTCTGTTGTATTCTTCGATGGAGAAGACTGTCCCATCTTTGTTCACTAGTTCATTCTGTCCCTTCTTGAAGACCACCTGTGCTCCATAGGTTGTAGCTGCCTTCACTGAAAATATGCTCTGGGGGTAGGATGGGATGAACAGAGCATCTCTCAGTGTGATGGTGGTACAGTGTCCTTGTATGTCCCGTAGAGAGACGTTGGCATCTCCCCTCTTGAGTGCGACGTTGTTTGTCCTGGATCCATCAGCGAGCTCCATGTGGTGTTTCTCAGGATCAAAAGTCTCATGAAACTTTATGAACTTGTTCTTCTCCGTAATGATGTGTGTAGTAGCACCACAGTCCACCATTAGTCCTTCTCTTATTATGTCAGTAGGTAGAAGTCTTTGACTAACTTTAAATACAAAAGTCTGCTCTTCTTTCTTGTCCTCTTGTTTTACTACAGTTAGTTTTGCATCATCTCTGTACTTGGTTTTTCTTCTACATGTCTCATCACTGTGTGTCGAGCTTCTATGGTAGCTACACCACTTAGGTGTTCCCTTTTGGCGACAATCTTTTACAAAATGTCCGCGGTTTCCGCATCCATGACAGGTGATTGATGTTAAATCAACCTTCATCACATTATCCGCTTTTACTTTGTTGTCAAATTTCTCGGTTTCTCTTGCGGTGGTGTGCAGGGAGGGCGGACGCACCTGCACGGCATCCGCAATCACGCCGCCACGTTAAAAACACGGGGACTCAGGTGTGTGGGGTGTGAGGTGTTTTGTAAATAAAAATGTCTGAAAACACTGATCCTTGGACCAGCCGTGCCTTATTCCTGCCACACATCCCAAGGGTGGAATCTCCTGACTGAGACTGGGTGCTGATCAGAAGTCTTCAGAGACCCAGCAAGAAGCAGGGACCATTCATAGCAGAGCTGACAGCCCAGGCAGTAGTTGAGGTCAAAGGTCATGCGGTTTGGGGCCCTACTAGTCATTGAGAAGATTCCAGAACCACAGCAATAACCATAAAGCTGTGTTGGAACGAGAGGGTGAGGGGCAGGGCCGTGCAGAGAGGTTTAAAGGGGCGGGTGCTCAAAGTTAAAAAGGGGCACATTGAACCAGGCTGAATAACAACAACACACATTCATCAAGAATCTAATATGGGCAACAAGGCAAAGCAAACGTAGCCGATGTTTTACCTGATGGGTACAATGTTGATGTTGAGGGGTTGCTGTGGATAGTGCTGGAGGGCAGGGCTGTGCTGATCTGAGACTGTAGACATTAAAAAGTCCATAGGAGAGATGGTAGCTTATTAAACAAGTGTCATGAGATAATAACAAAATGCAAAGATTGGTGACAGCGCTTGGAACCATAAGGCAACAAAAAACTGTGAGAAATAAATTAGGCTCTGCCTGTGAATCACTCTTTGCTTCTCTTCTTCCTTCCATCCCATCATTTCATATATCACTCTCCACTTGCTGTCTATCTGAGAACAAGGTACAACTTGCTATTGCAATAAACTATAATCTAATTATCCACACCTAACAACTCTTGCACTTAATCTATAATAAAATGATGACAGAAAAATGTTATAGCTGGTACAACTGGTACATGTGCTTTTTGTAATCCAGCTGCTGCCTTTAGCAGCCTCACACAGCTCTACTGTTTCCTCCTCATGTCCTTACCAGGCATGTCTGGACAATGTTATATCATGAGTAATATTTTTTTTTAAAAATCCATCTAAATAAAACACACACATGCACGCACACACAGTGACATTTTAGACCTTCTTCAGAATACTGTATATACTATGGGCATCACTGTGCTGATTCAGAATCCTTACATTATTATTTATTACTAGAGCTACAATAATAAAGCAATGAGGAGGGGCAAGTAATAAATATGAAATAATGTCATTATGATGATTCCATTTGTTTCACTATCCACTCTGTGCAGGGGGAAAGCTTATTAAACTGTAGAGATACAATCATTTTACTGCTGTAAAATCCAAATTTTGTCTTATGTAAAATATAAATCTAATATAATCTGCTTCTTAATGTATGTTCTTTAAAATACAGCCTGTGTTTTTTAATATATTATAATTATAATAATGCATAATTATGTGGACATGCATATTAGATCGTTTTTTAGTGAAATATAATCCCTCCAGAAAGGCAGGAAATGCTCTGTAACTTACTTTAAAACTAAATATGTTCCCTAAAACGGTGACAGAGCTACAGACCCATGACAGCCTTACACAGGTAGCCAGCAGCTATGACCAGCACTACTTCTGCAGTTAATAAAAGGACAGGTAATGTTTGTCGCGCTGTTGCAAACACAGCACGCTCGTTTGTTTCAGTTCGTCAGTTGCAACAAGACAGCTTACCAATGTGTACGTAATAAGCTAATACTCCTGGGTGCTATACACTACAGTGTACGCTGTACACCTACTTACTGGTTTTTGTCACATCAGTCTGTGTCTCTGAGTTAACTTGTGTTTCTCCTACAGCTCCGGACCGCAAAAAATGCGCGTGCTCTTTGTGAGCTCGTTCCCGGCTCGTAACCAGCGCGTTCTGCCGTCAAGGGCGATCATTGGTTAAATGTGATCATGTGACTGATGCAAGCCAGATCCTTTTATTTAGCAAAACTGTGATTAATAGTTAAATATTATTGTTGAGGGGCACAGACAGGACTCTACACCACACACACATTAAAAAAAATATATATATATTTTTTTTTTAAAAAGTTGCCTCAACAAAAGGGCACTTTGGGCACCCATCAGGAAAGGGGCGGGTGCTCAAGCCCCTCTAGCTCCCCCCTCTGCACGTGCCTGGTGAGGGGTGAAAAGAGCGCCCTCCTCCAAGAAGAGCGTGCCAAGCTCCAACTCAGCGACTGCAGAGCAGACTCTGTGCCACCCAAGAGGGATCATAAATGCAGATGACACCTTATTAAACAATCAGGCAGTTGTGGCTGAAGTAGTTCCGTGTGGTTTTGTGTTAAGGGGGTCGTTGGTGTGACATTTCTAATCATCTTATAACTGATATGCATTTACATGACTCTCTGAACATCACAAACTCTGTTAGATTACTGATTAGAAGTGACTGGAGTAGTTATAGCATGCAAGTTTTACAGCAACCTAACTAATAATTATTTGTGTATATTTTGTAGGGTAGCTAGACTGATTTTCTAGCATGTAAGTTCCTGATGCGTAAGTGCATTAGGCCCTCATTGTCTGAGTAAACATAGTAACAACAGTTGTGAGTTCTTTTGACATGTGTACTCAGCTTTGACACATTGTTTGACAGCCTAAAGGGATTTTGATAGGTCTCAAACATGCTGGAAGCACCTAAGGATGAGGTTGTTCTTCTAGAGTTAAATGCGGTTGTTTTGGTTTCCCCAATCACTGATGTGGGGACAGTAAAGGGTTTACACTGTTTAGATGGGTCTACAGTAGTAAAGAGTGCAGCACACTGCATAGATAGAGAGGAAAGATCTCTCTCAGATCTCTGTTGTAAATGTTGCTCAGAAGTGTTTAATTTATGTTGGCTGTGTGGAAATTCATGGCTACGTCCGGGTTGTACCCCAGACTGTAGATAGCACTAACACTGAAGTTAGTTTATGTTTGTGGTATTCACTTAGGTACAGATATAGTCACTGTCCTTTATGGCAAACATCTGGACAGGGCAAAGTAAATGGCACAAAGGAGTGTGTGTGTGATGTTTGGTGAGGCATTTGTGCCTCAATCCCTAATAACACTGGGGATGAGGGTCTTTTACAGAAACCGTTAATAAAATGGGAAACATGGGTTGATGAATTTAATGATAAAGTGGAAAATATATCACACTGAAAGACTTCCTTGTCTAAACAACAGGTTCTTATGAAAGAGCAGCTTGATGTAACTAAGGTTAAAGTTTTCTTTTGCAGATGAACAACGAAGGCTGTTTCATTTCTGTATATGATCTCATATTGTGTTTTCTTTTATGATATAACTGCCATCCTTTGATGAAAGGGTGGAGACTCAGATGGAGCGAAGATGACCATAAAGTGTGAATTTGTTTTTTTCCTCCTGATTATAGGGAGGATGCACATTATGGAATTTCTTTGAGCACCAATTGTGCTGATGTTATGTTCAGTAGTTAGAAAAGAAATCTCCATGTTTTTATGTGATTCTTAATTGTGGTATCACAAAGGGTGGAATGTGGTGGCAGATTTCTTTTCTCATGTATTAATTACATATTTAATCATATCACATTCGTTATAGTAATATCACTTTCTCATTTTACCATAGTAAGAGCACTCCTGCCACTACTTTACATGCATGTGGAAAGTTAACACAGTGAGGCCGTTGTAATGGGAGACATTAAACAGATAGTGAGACTCCTGCTTATCAGGGATGTAAATCCTCAGGTGAAGGCTAAGCAGAAAACAACGTCTTAAGTCTCTCTGTGAGGGAGGAGGCATACCCCCCCCCTCCCCCACCCCGTGAGAGGGGCCAACATGTAAGAGTTTGTGGATGTTCTTTGTCTGTGACTCTGTATATAAGATGTAAGGGCGGTGGCCACAATTCAGAGATGGTCCTAATGTTTCACTGGGATGCTCTCTCCACATTGCAATGTGTTTATTAAGCCCACTTCAAATCAAGCTCACTGGGTGAGTTGCAGGTTATTGTTAATATTTCCATAACACAGCGTTCCATTTTCAGCCATATAACTCTTAGAATATGTTGTCCCTATGCTTACTTGTATTTATCAATTTAAAAGGAAATCCTTCAGCCATTTGAAAATCCAACTTAACTAATAAGCCATGTCTCCACATCAGGTCATGCTTTTTCAATATCAAAAAATACTACTACTGCACCTTCTTTATTTACCTGTGCTTTTCTAATTTAGTTTTCTAAACATAAAATCAGATCCATCAGATCCTCTGGTAAACCCACTTTGATACTGTGATATAGAGCCTTTACTTTCTATGTGAGACATCAATCTATCATTGATCATTCTCTCCATTATTTTGCATTTGTTAGAAGTCAATGCTATTGGTCTGTCATCCACTGGTTTTGTTTCATCTTTCCCTGGTTTGCGTATCAGGATTATCACTGCTTCCTTCCCACTCTGTGCTTGTTTCCCACCTTTCCAAATCTTATTGTAGACTTAGTAAGACATCCTTGGATGCCTCACTATGGTGATTCATCGTTATATAGCAGATCTGGTCTTTTCCCGAAGTTGATATCTTGGATTTCTTAAGTGCTCTGTTCAATTACTTTTTTGTAAATTACATACTGTATTTAGTAAATCATTAGTGTCTTCCTCTTAATAATTCTTAATTCTCAGCCAGTGTCCGTTCTTTTCCTCTTTTCCTTTCTTCATCAATATTGTCTGAACTGTGAATTTTAGCAAATTATTTTGTCATCACATCAGCCTTCTGTTCATTTCTAATTGCTTTTATTTCTCCATCACCCAGGATTGCATCCCCATATTCTCTTTTAATCCCATTAATTTTCCTTATCACTGACCATACCTGATTTATTTTAGTCTGTCTTCCCAATGAATTACAAATATTCCTCCACAAATGTGTCTTTGCATTTTTTATCATTCTTCTCAAATTACCCTGTAACCTTTTATACTCAATAGGATTCTGAGTGCTATGATTTCTTTTCAACATTTTGAAAGCTTC
This sequence comes from Neolamprologus multifasciatus, assembly GCF_963576455.1. Lineage (NCBI taxonomy): Eukaryota > Metazoa > Chordata > Actinopteri > Cichliformes > Cichlidae > Neolamprologus > Neolamprologus multifasciatus. Next base: position 37,953,359 of record NC_140441.1, on the reverse strand, counting down.
ATTTCAAGACTTAATGTCTACATCACATTTCTTTCTCCATCACAATAAGATCTTCTTCTTGGTCTTACCTCCTTTCTTCTTTATTAATTGATTTGTTGCTTCCAAAATGGCACAACACAGATAAATGTAAATCATCAGCATCAACATGTAAATCAGCTCTTTGTAACTGCTGTTCACTTATGGGCCTAAATGATTCCCAGTCAGTGCTACTGAAATTCCACCTCTCTACTGCTCCTATTTCATACTCTTCCACATCAAATTTATTTCTGTCATTATAGGATAGTGATCACTGCCTATTGTGTTTCTTTCTGTCAAGAGATGTATTCTAAAGACACTTCTTCAGCTGAGAGTCAGAGAGTGGAGACACACACGCTGCAGTTTTTACTTGCAAGGGCGGTCACAGAGCGCTCGCACCCGAGAGTGGAGGCTCAGGGACTCGAGCTCTGCCACTGCTCTGGTCTTTATTTATATACAAAGGTAATACAACAGTGAATACAGTGAATACACTTGTAGGAATGTTGTGCGTATGTGGGTGTGTGTGAGTGTGTGTGAGCGGGGAAGCGACTCTTCCTGGTACGAGTGAAACTGCTTGTTCAGCTCTTATTATCGCTTGTAGCGAACAACAGTCCAAGTCATCAAAAGGTGCAGTATTCTATCATATGTAAACTTATATCATTAAAAGTTTATACTGACTACTAAGTACAATTCTCCATTGACACTTTCCATCTACTAATGTCTGCTACTGACTCTGAAACCAAAGTGAGATCAGTTACTGATTCTGTACCCGCTCTTACATTCACTCTATTTCCACTTCTATCATTGAAACACATACCTAATATTTGTTTTCCACATGTTCCTCAGTTACATTTCCACTTTAAGGTCTGCAGAACACTTTATGGAGTGTGGAGAAGAAGCTGTTAGAGTCATGTGCACTGGTGGTTCACCTGACTAACAGCTGAAGTCTGACACTGTAACCTTTTTGATTTAGATTTTTCTTTGTGGGCTCAGGTTTACAGACTAAGGCTACGTCCACACGTACACGGGTATTTTTGAAAACGGAGATTTTCCGTTTTCGTTTTAAAAAAATAATCCCGTCCACGTGGCGCACAGTGTGACGTCAAAAAAGGCGCACACCTTTGACGCTGCGTTTTCTCTGTTTGTCCCGTCCACACGTAAAAAAAAAACTGAAAAAAAAGAGTTTTCGAAATTATCCACCCTGGCAGGCGTTTTTAGAAAACTCCGTTTTCAGTGACCGAAAACGCCGTTTACGTGTGGAAGAAAGGTGCAAACGCATAGAAAAATCTGCGTTTTCAAAAATACCCGGGTACATGTGGACGTAGCCTGAGAGGTGCTATGAGGTGGCAGAGCAGACTAAAACATATTACAACTCCACTGTAATAAAACAGAGAAATTATAAACAGACAAGACTTTAAACTGTTGTTGGGAGGAGTTACATTCAAATGATTCTCTGGAGTTTTTGTTTATTTACATTAAGCCAGTTGTATTTAAATAAATTGGAGCTTTAAGTGGAGCTTTAGTGAAGTGTGGAAAATACACTGCACATCTGGAAGTTCTTCACAAAAAATATTTTTTTCCTCCAAAAAACGTCTTTCACTTCCTTTTCATAGCTGTGATCTTTGTTTTTATCTCTCTTCTGTCTTCCAGTTGGTAAAGCAGCTCGAGGAGGAGAAAACTGAGGTAAATCTTTGTCAAAAGAAACACCTGCTATTATCTCTCTTTTCTACATGTTTTATGTAACAGGTTCCTACATGTGCATCATCATGGGTACATTTCTTACTCAAGCATGATTGGGAATCCTTACATTCATCATCTTACACTCACCTTAGATGTTCTTTTGTTTGTTTGCTAAAGATTAATTTTCTTTCCAACATCCATTACTTTCTTTTCTTTAGTTATAGCATCTTAGCCATCTACTTAGATTTTTAAATCATTGTTTATCCCCTGGCCCCGGATAAGCAGAAGAAGGATGGATGGACATTATTTTAAGAATTCTGTTCGGGTTAGTTTCTTAGCTCCGTACTTATTGTTGTTACTTCCTCATACTCTGGGGGGATCTAACAATTTGTTATTTTAAAAACTGACTTGGAGTTCACACAGACTTGGTTCTTTTTGCTTTCAGAATGAACATCTGAGCAGCCTGTGTTACTTTATTTCTTTTATTTTCTCATCATTCTAACAGCATGAATCTGATGAAGTACTATGATAAACCTTTGATCTTATAATCACTGAACTTTATATGTTGCTCTATAGAAACCAAACTAATATTACAGGGCAGCTGAGGGTGTTGGGACAAACACTTTAAATCTGTCTTCCAAGTTTAGAGACTGTAGTTTTTACAGATGTGATGAATTGTGTTTACAAACGAAGAACACTAACTGATGTCTGCCAACAGGAATCCCTTGGATCTCGGTGGATGTCCAGATTTAGGAAAGGATCCGATCAAAACTAATCCAGACGTTGCTCAACATGTAACTGAGGAGATCTTGAGGTCAAAGTGCTTCATCATGGAGAAACTTGATGTCTGTTATGTCAGTGATTCATGTTTAAATAGTCAGTGGTTCAACTTGAAAAACTTTATTCAGTCAAAACTCGGTTAAGTGAAGTAAGCAAAAGCTTATCATCCACCTAAAATTCCCAAATACTAAAGTTTTTCAGTCCTTGTTCAGTTGTACAGAAAAACTAATAAATCTTATCAACTAAAAATATGTTGAAAATGCACTGCTGATTTATTAACTTAATTTTGTTTTTTGAAAGATTTTAAACTTGTTTAAAATGATCAATAAAAAATTGATCAGGTAACAACTCCTGAGCCAAAGCACTATTCTGGGAACATTTTTGTGTCTGTGTGTTTAATAGGGTTAATATTTTGTTCATTTTTCTGTGTCAGACAAATAGAACTGTAATGTTGCTGTATCTGTGTTATGGTGTTTCAAAACCATGTTTATATAAGTCTGAGTTTAAATGTTAATTAAAGTGAGAAATAGAAGAAACTATGTTGGATTTTTAATGCTAAATTTCAAAATTATTACTAAAATAAATAAAGTTCAAATTTTTCCTGTGCTGTATATAAACATATTTTGTTTGTTTCTTTTCTCATACATTACATTTTCACTGGGTGTCAGGCGAACAATAGCCAAGCCCGAGTGCATAACACACACACACAAACACACACATATGTATATATATGTATATGTATGTAGTTAGTTCACGTCACCTCTAATAGAAAACAATGTGTTTGTGTTATTTCAGCAAACATGTAATTGGTGCAGGCAGAGCCTTTGTATGTGTACTGTATGTATACTGAATCACTGATCTGCTGCCAGGTCAAACAGATCAAACCTCTTGCTCAGCCTTAGCTGTCCCACTCCCATCTCCCCACTCCTGACACTGACACCTGAATTTAAAAAAAATCTAAAAAGAGCTCTTTCTTTGAGCTCCACTAAGCCTCAGGACAGAGACACATTTTAGTTGACTACACTTTGTTTGAAAACTGATATACAAACTATTGTTATATTTGCCAATACCAGATCCCTGTCTCACCCCTGCCCACACTGAAATGGATCATTTAAAACACCCCTGAGTAGCTTATCAGTGTGTGTTCAAATATCAGTCCTGTACTGGCACCTTCAGTATGATAGCTGAGATAACATATAATACGTAAATGCTTCCCCCTTTTTGAACGCCGTAAAGACAGATATGGTTTCAGCTCGATTATTTTATAACAGGCTCAAAGTTCAGCATTTGACACAGTGTATACCTGATCTAACCAGATTGGACCAGAACTTGATGCATTCATATTTTTACAGCATTATACTTTGATTAAGAAGAACTTGAGCCTATTTTTTCCATAAATCTGAGCATATATGAGGGATCTGCAGTTGATAAGCCAAAGTAAGTTCAGGCCGCGGGTTAATGATTTTCAGACTTCACCTTGTAGTCTCACACAACATTCCACAGGTAAGTCTCTTTCAAATTGTGTATTTAGTATGTTTAAGTTCTACATGCTTTTCTGATGCTAGTTATAAAGTCTAATTACAGTATAATTTATTTCACTGTCATGAATAGATCTTTGTAAATGTTATCAAATGTCTTAGAAATGAATCACCGAGATTTTAAATATTTGACTGGAGAGCAGAAAAAAAACATTTTTAAATTTAAAGCATACTGTAGAGGTCTGGGCAGAGATATTCTATTGTGGATCAATATAGTATCTATCTATGAAAAGTCATACAGAGAGATACTCAGCCGTTTCAAGAACAGAGATAGCACTGATCAAAGGTTATTCTCTAGTCTGCAATTTGGCACTAATGAAAATTATGGGTTTGCTTTAATCAACAACTTTATGTCTGTTGCTTTAACTCTGGAGTTACTGGGGAGCAATAACATATTAAGTGAAAGTCATGTTGATGACCTCATGAAGGTACTTAATATACTGAAATAACATCTAAAATATGTGTTTAGTCTTGAATAGTTTGATTTTAGATATGAAATGATCAAATTATTATTATATTAACTTTTGTGGCCACACTTGTATCGCTGATGTATTTTCAGAGGAGGATGCTTCCACAGATAGATGCACTCTCCCGTTCTCCAGTCAGAGTCTTCAGTATTTTGATTTTCCATCTTCTAATACACTTAAATAAATGTAAGTTTGATGTTACATGTGTAATTTTTTTTATTATCATTGATGCAAATGTTCTCACTTTTTTTGTGCAGTAAAACTGTATAAAAACCATACAGTTATTACAAAATGGTGCAAATTTGTTACATTTGGTTCAAATAGTAATTTGTGCTTTGGTGCTTTTATTTGTTTCCTGACTGCATTTTTTTAAATTAAATTCTTTAGTGAAACATCAGTTTTTGACATTTTTATGGTAACCAAGATTAAAAAATAAATAAAAAATAAAGACAGATAATGCTCTATGCTGAGTGTCATCTTTAAGTTTGATATATGGATTCACTCCTGCTGCAGAAACTAATAAACTAATTTTCTTTCTTTCTTTCTTTCTTTCTTTCTTTCTTTCTTTCTTTCTTTCTTTCTTTCTTTCTTTTGTCTCCTGTCTACAGCGGAGTCTCAGGTGGTTGGTCCACATCAGCCAGTAGTTGCATTAGTTGATGATGATGTTATTTTACCATGTCACGTGGAGCCTGCAGAGGATGTGACAGCTGAGATATTGGAGTGGACAAGATCTGACTTGAACCCAAGATTTGTCCATGTGTGGCGATCCGGTCAGGATCTGGTGAATACAAGAAATCCTTCATACAGGGGAAGAACATCACTGTTCATCAATGAACTGAAGCGTGGAAACATTTCACTGAAACTCTCCAGAGTAAAACTCTCTGATGAAGGAACATATGAATGCAGCTTTCCTTTAATGGAGAAAAAATCTTTTGTTAAACTTGTGGTTGGTAAGTAGATACACATCACATGTTCGTGGTGTAGTGGATTTAGTTACAGTGGAAATTAATATTTGTGCAGTATGAGGAAAGATTTTATCCCAGAAATGTTTATTTATTAACTTTACAAAGAGAAAAAAAACAAACAAATCAGAATTTTGCGATAATAATAATTTTAGTAATTGTGAATTACTGTACAAAGTGTTTTTTTCAACTATTAATATCTTCTTTAAATGCTTTTTGCTCAGCATCAGATGCTGCCACCTCACCTGTCATCAGTTTATCAGGGACTGACAAAACCAGCAGCAGGGTGGTGTTACAGTGTGAGTCTGCAGGCTGGTATCCAGAGCCTGAGCTGCTGTGGTTGGACGGTGAGGGAAACCTCCTCTCTGCTGGACCTACAGAGACCCTCAGAGGTCCTGATGACCTCTATACTGTCAGCAGCAGAGTGACTGTGGAGAAGAGACACAGCAACAACATCACCTGCAGAGTCCAACAGAGGAACACCAACCAGAGCAGAGAGACACACATACATGTTCCAGGTTCAACTTATATTTTTACATTTATGATAGGAAGACTTTGAATATCTGAACTCCAGTTTTTTGAAATATAGTTTTTTATGATTTCAGAGGATTTCTTTAACATCCCATCCAGTGCAGACACTTCGCCTGTTAGTTTGGCTCTTTGCATCATGCTGTTAATTTTATCAGTTGTTTTTCTTGTGCATAGAAAGAGGAAACACGTGATGAGTAAGTCGCTGATTAATTATTCTTTACCTTAACAAAGCATCAATGCTTTCACTGAGACTCTGATAAGAGTTATAATATTTCACACTAAGTTTTGGCATTTCCTTCTTGTTCAATTTTAATTTCAAAAAGGGACCAACAGAAGGCCAAAGAATCACACTCAAGATTTTCAAATTTCTTCTGAAGAAGACAGAGAGCGAGAGCAGCTCAATATGAAGGTAAGAGGAAAAATTGAGAAGCAGAATTTATGTGTGAGTAGACAAACATAAATAACATGTTAAATATCAAGTAGTTCTTGGTTTTTCAGGAAATTGAATACTAATCAAACAAAATGTTACCACTGATTTCTCACTTAGATAGGCAACATTTGTGATCAGTGTATCTTATTCAACACAATTTTATAATGAAACTTAAAAATAAGAATATCAGGTTTTAAAACAGAACCCTAATATGAAAAACAGGGCTAAGTGTTTAGCACAGACTGACACAAATCGTCATCTTAACAATGACAGCAGAAGTACAGACAATCTGTATTAGACGTACAGGCACGTAAAAAAACCTCTAAAAATACTCCAGGAGAAAAATAGAGGACATGACACAAAAGCAAAACAAATCAGTCACAATTAAACACATTTAGTGACATGACTGTGACTGTAATGTGACTACTGGGAAAATAATTAGAAAAGTACTATGCTACAGCAAAATGTAATGTGATTACATTAATATTTTACAAAGTCATGTGTTAGACCAAACCCTGGTTATAACTCTGGTAATTAAATGTTGTTTGTTTTTCACTTTATTCTCTCTTTCTCTCCTTCCGTTTATTAATTCTGTTATCAAATTATCACCCCTGTTTAGCTTTACTGTAAAGTACTAATGTCATGTAGTCCACATTGACTTAATATGAATTTGAAAAACTTTATTATCTTGTAATCGCTGCCATCTCTCAATGGAAGTTGCCAATAACTTCAAGGCAGCACCTCCAGGAGGAACAACAGAGGAGGGAGGATGCTGAAAATAAACTTGGTGACCTGCAGAATGATAAAGAAAAGGTTGATATTTGTCATTTGTTATATGTTTTGTGTGTCTTTGTCTATTAAAAGATGTGTGATGTCTCTCCCTCCTGTCTGCAGCTGGAAAATGAGGTCCAGGATGAGAAGATGAGGAATGTAGAACAAGAAGCAAAACTCAAAGAGGTACATTTCAAATATGTTTTTCATCTTTGTTTTATCTTTTTACATTTAACACTAAAACTGTTACTAAAACACAAAAAGTTTTATTTACAACTTAAATAAAATGTTATTATTATTGTGTCTTAAACATGTGCATTTCTTCCTTCTGGTCTTTCTTCATGTAACATTTCACCTGCAGTCAGAGAAGAAGAATACTGAAATCATCAATCAGCTCCAGCAGGAGAAAGAAACATTAGAGGAGCTGAAGAAGCAGCTGGAGTCCAAAAATCAGGAGGTTTGTGTTTCAGTTATAAATATCCTGAATTTACTGACCCAACTCTCTGTATCTCTGTATTGTAAAGAGTTATGGAGGAAACTTTATAAATTAGAATAAAATGATCAGGCTCTTAATTCGATATAGTACAATCAATCAATTAATCAAAAAAAATGTTTTTTCATCTCATCTCTCTTCTTTTATCTTCTCAATTGCAGCTTTCTGACAGCATCATTGAACTTAACAGGGAGAAAATGATAAGGGAGAGTGAAATAAACACCATGAAGAATCAGTTGGAGTCCAACAAACAGGAGGTTCATTTCATCATTTGATACTCAGCTGTCTGTCACTGTCATATGAAACATATTTAAACATGTCCAGCATGTTCTTCATCTGCTAAATAATTTTTCATCACTGGTCGAGAATCCTATTATCTCCGGGATCTAAAGGATCAATTCTGCTCCAGCTTTTTATTGAGCCAAAAAGCACTGCAGTTTCAAACAGAGGTTATGTTAACCAGTTATAGAGAGAAAGGACCAGGGGAGCACAGAAAATTCATAGAAATATCATCACTTCAGAGCAAACATGAATTATGCAACTTGCTGTTGTTCATTTTGTTGAATTACAGCTGTGCGTCAGGCTGCTGTCTACCACATCCTGCAGAAATTCTGTACATGTTTTGCTGGCTTTGCATGAAGGTGCAGCTGATGGAGACGAGCAGAGACACTCGTATGAAGAAGACTGACGACTCATAGTTCATTATGCTGTAGATGTATTACATGTATTTCAATGTAATGTTGCGCACAGTGTGAAGCTTCAATAATTTTGTCACTTTTATCAACAAAGCGCTGCAGAAACTTCAACATCTGTCTGACTTTATTTCTGACAGATGATCAAATCTGAGAGGGAGAAGGATGAAATCATTACGAAGTTGAGGCAGACGATCCTTACACTGGAATCAAAGGTCAGTGTAAGTATCTGAGTATACAAAGATCAACATGGACATTTATAAAGGCTGTCATACTCCTGATGATCAGGAGTATGATCATCACCTCACTGTGACTTTCTGTGAAGTAGTTGGTAGCACAGCAGCTGATGTGATGTGTTTAATGTGATCAACCTGCTAATTTCTGACTTTTTGTTGAGAAACAAGAACAAGAAACAAAAAGTGTTAATTTAAGAGAGGTGTGATTTCATTGTATTATGACCTTTTAAAAGAACATGTGCATAGTCTGCTCTCATGAGTCTTTTTCCCCTTTTTTTCAGCTCCAAGAAATGTTTTTAATTTGGTCATGAGCCACTTACCTGTTGTCAGCTTTTATCTCTATTTTTATGACACTGACCAAGAAAAATTAAACCATCAATGACAACAAACATGAGACAGCAATGGACTTAAATTACTAGTGACAATGAAATCCAGTGTAATTAAGCAATATATAAATCAAGATTAGTTTAATGTATTTGTTGTCCTTTGAAATCCAGTTTGATAAAGGTTTGATTTTTTGATTTTATGTTTGAATTCTTTCCTCAATAAAGATGACAGCCTCCATGTACCCTTAATAACAGGTTTACTGACTAACATCTGATCAAATTTTTTATTTTATAACCAGAACTACGATATGATATAAAATATGATTTAAAGGGAGTCTCCTTATAGGTTTTTAGGTAGGAAACATAACACAGTATTTAAGATCAAAGCAATAATAAACAAACAAAAAGACAAAGACAAAGACCATGACAACAAGTGTATAATCTGCTCTCATGAGTCTTTTCACTTTTTATTCAACTCCAGGAGGAGAAACAGAAAAAAGAGGAAACTGAGAAAAAAGTTCAGACTTTGCAGACCAAAACGGAGAAGGTTTGTGTTTTTAATTTGTTCACCAGTGAGGAGCACATGCTCATTATTTTATTAGGTTTGAGAAAAGGAACATGGTCAGGAAATCCAATGCCAACAAAGAACTATTTATTATTAATTAATGATCTGATTAAATGTCAAATAATTGTGGATAAAATAATGTATGTTAATTAATATATATCACCGACTTTTAAAATTTAAAGTATTGGCATGGTTGACTGTGTTGTGTAATTACTCGTGTGCCTTAAAAACAACATGTCTCACATTCCTTAATGCTTCTGACTTGCAGATTTCTCACATCAAGAGTCCATCCAAGCAGAAGAAAAAGAGACTGAAGGAGACTCAGAAAGAAGTCAAGGAACAGCCCAAAAATCAGTGCTGTGCTTTCTGATTTGATTTTTATTTTTTATTTTTAAAGAATTATTTTACATTTATGTTTACATCCACAGCTAGTGTGACAAAGCAAATTGCAATGTGTATATGTGTGTGTGTGTAGGTAGGAAAGCAATTTTAAAATGTGTAACTTGAATGTTGTTATACCCCAAACTGGTCAGAGAAGATGGCCGCCCCTCCCTGAGCCTGATTCTGCTGGAGGTTTCTTCCTGTTAAATGGGAGTTTTTCCTTCCCACTGTCACCAAGGAACTGGACTCACATGGGTTTTTTTTGATTGTTGCGGTTTTCTCTGTATTATTGTACGATCTTTACTTGACAACATAATGAACTTTGTCTTTGTGACTGTTGTTGTGATTTGGTGCTATATAAATAAAATTTAATTGAAATGAATTATATCTAAATGTTGTCATTGTGATTGAAATTTATTTTATTTTATCTGTTGAGCACATGTTTTAGTAATATCCCTTTTATGTCACTTAATTGTATACATGTGGAATAGCAGTTGACTTTATAGCACAATCTGTTAGGCGTTGTGAGAAAATTGGAGACACTGAGGTGCCGACAATATAGAACAACAGTAGGACAATCAAAATTTGTCCTCTCGACCACATCAAGTGCAGGCTGAGGGTCCCATAAAGGTTTAAGTCCTTTGTCTCTTACTGTTCATTGTCAGGACGTCTGCCAATTTCCCTCATATCATCTAGTCACAGTCATAGTTTTACCTTTTGTTATCATGGTCATAGTTTCGTCATAGTTTTTCATAGTTATTCTTGGTGTTTTATGGTTTCATGTTCCCAGCCGAAATAGAGGCTCGCCTTCTGTTTGCAAACCCAGTGTCTGCTTTTGGGTCCGCTCTAACAAACACACCGGCGCTCCCCGCAGTGACACTAAATAAAACTTGATGCCTTGTTTCTTGGTCAAGAAGGCCATTCATTTTCATTTTTTTTACTGATTCATACTTTTTCCCTTGCTGGCTGCTGGCAGGCTTGTATTGGAGCTCAAATAATCAGTCACACTCTTCAAACTGACCACCAGACTCTGATTAGATGGTGCTGCTATAGCTCATCTGGCTGAGCAAGTGCTCCAATATACTGAAGGCTAGAGTCCTCACTGCAGGGACCTGGGTTTGAGTCCAGACCTTCCTGTGTGTGGTTCCCCTTCTCTCTCTCCTCGTGCCTATTGTCTTCACTGTCCTGTCCAATAAAGGCAAAAGTGTACATATTCTGAAAACTGTTGATCATCTTCCTGTTTTCTAAAGCTCTCCCTCATCTTTGGTTTGCAATAAAATATTCTTATATATTATATATTATATATATATTCAAATATTCTAAATTCTTACTAATGCCAGCATCGGATGAAGCTAATTCTTTAATAGAACTTCATCTCTTCATTTGTTTACTAGGTTTTGCTCGAGCAGTGCTTGTGTACTGATACATTTTAAACACAAAAATAGGACAGTGGAAGCAACACAAACAGTTTGCATCTATTCAAGTTGCCAAACTTTTTTCTTTCTCTTATTTTACAGTTTCTGCTGCTCTTCAATCTCTCAGGTTAATTCACCTGCCTGTTTAGAAAAGTGGTTTTATGCTCCTGCAAGAATCATAGAAGATGTGTTTACAATGTGTTTTGAGCAGTTTCCTCGCAACAGGCTCAAAGTTCGTGAGGAAGATTTTTCACACACACACACACACACACACACACACACACACACACACGCACACACACACACACACACACACACACACACACACAGGATGTCTGGTTTCACTAATACTAAGTTTCAATAACTCAGTAATGATTTACTAACTCAGACTGTATGTTCTTTTCAAGTGAGAGCCACTTCATGCAGCAGGTATGTTGTATTTTATATCTTATTTTTAATGTCTAAGTTATATCTTACTTACTTTCTCATCTTACTAAAATACCATCTCATACAAAATACATCGAAAACATATTTTAGTACAGAATAGCAGGTCTACATTTAGAGCATTTACATTTAGGTACATATTATACCTTCGAAGTTATTTTTGGTGGAAAAGTTGAAACTTTCTGCATTTCAGGGGACTGGATAATTGTTGTCCAATCAATATTTATCAAATAAATAAGTGTTTAATATCTGGTTTGTATGTTTTCTTTACAAATATTACAACTATGACCTAGTATCAGAAAAAGGCAATGAAATGTTGTATTAAACACGGTTTCAGTTAATCATAGTGTATTACACATCTGACAATATTTAAACAATTTAATTCATAATGGAATAATGAACTGAAAGTATGTGTTAATGTGTGTCTATCAAAGAAACCTCAAGGACATTTGAATTGAATGTGAAAGTATGAAACTGACTTGGTCGTGTTTTATTGTTTTATTAGTGACTTGTTTGTTGCATTCTTTTTTTTTTTTTCATTTTCAGAGCTGCATAAATCATCAGATGGCTGGATTTTCCCTTTATTGCCTCAGAAGCTGTTTTCTGTTTTTTCTTCTTCTTGTACATTTTTGTAAGTACCTTCACATATAAGATCACAGCTATTATTTGTTTGTATGTGTTTAGAAAATTACAACTCACATTGCCATGTTTACTGAAATGACACATAAGTCATTCTTTACATTTTTTAAAATTTGTTTTATCTACCCTGACAAAAGTTTTGTGTTACCTCTCAGTGTTCTTATTTATTTATTCTTAAAAGCTGTAACCTTGTTATACCTTTGACTAATGTGACTAGATTATAGATTATAACTGAATCTGTAATTAGATCATTTGATTATAATTCACAATACAAAAATGTAGATGTTGAATATTTTAGGTGAAGTAACATATTTGTTATGAAATATTATTTGAAAAAGAAAAAGAACATCTCTCGATTGAGGTTCATCAGGATTTCTTGGTTCTCATTCATAAAGAAATGAATAAACCGATCTTTTAATTTCAGGTCGGTCTCGGTTAATTGGTCCAACTCAGCCAATTATTGCAACAGCTGGGGAAGACATCACTTTGCCATGTCACCTGGTACCTGTAGAAAATGTTGCTGTTATCACATTTGAGTGGACAAGACCTGACCTGGACCGCAGATTTGTGTTTCTGTGGCGTGCAGGCCAGGACCTCATGAATATGAAAAACCCCTCCTACAAAGGTCGATCATCATTGTTCACTGATGAGCTGAAACATGGAAACATTTCACTGAAACTGTCCAAAGTAAAACCTGCAGATGAGGGCAGATACAGATGTTACATTCCGGAGAAGGATGAAGAAGCTTTTACCGATCTTGTGGTCGGTAAGTGAATGAATTACATTTGTGAGCACAATGCAAACTTTACAGTAAGGTAGGTTAAATCAACACAGTTTTCAGCTATTAATTCAGCCAATGCATTACACGAGTTTGGAAATGAAATATTGTCGCAGTTGGTTTGGATGTAATATCTAGAAACTGGCGATTTCAAAGAAAATAATTACTGCATGTTCAATAACCAAATACAAAACACAAGAATTTGACTGAGGGACAAATAATATGAAAATCATCAAACAGTTAGGTGGTGTAAAAGAAGTCTTTATCAGATTTGCAATATTCAAATGTTGTCTTTAGACTGGTGAATATTGTAGTGATTTGTATTACTGATCAGTATTTTAAATTGTACATAATCCATCATCTTCATCCAGCATCGAGTGCTGTCTCCTCACCTGTCATCAACTTAGAAGGGGCTGGCAGAGAGAAGACAGGAGTGATGTTAGAGTGTAAATCTGAAGGTTGGCACCCAAAGCCTGAGCTGCTGTGGTTGGACGGTGAGGGAAACCTCCTCTCGGCTGGACCTACAGAGACCCTCAGAGGTCCTGATGACCTCTATACTGTCAGCAGCAGAGTGACTGTGGAGAAGAGACACAGCAACAACATCACCTGCAGAGTCCAACAGAGGAACACCAACCAGAGCAGAGAGACACACATACATGTTCCAGGTAAATGTAGTTTGTAAAATTTATGATGTCGATTTTGGCTTGAATGAACCAGAATCTTTTATAATAATATGTAATTCTGTTTTTATTGTTTTAGATGAGCACTTCCAGCTCACATCCACTTCTGCTGCTCCCATTATCATTGGTGTTTTTGTTAGTTTGGCTCTAAGCATCATCTTGATTTTAATTGTAGTTTTTTTCATCTGGAGACGAAACAAAACAAGTAAGACACAAATTAATTTACTTAATTTATTTTATTTATTTTGTTGTCAAAATTATTATCTAAAGTTTTGCCTACAGGGGTTAAAGCAACACAAATGCAAAGTTAGAGATTTTTTTTATAAACCTCTTTGTGTTGCATTAAAAAGAAAACATACAGCATATTTAATTAATTTATATTAAAATGAGATGATAAGTGATGTGTTACCATTCTAAAGCCCAGGAGGACATCATGTTGACTTTCTTGTCTAAATGTTTAACAGATGTCTGGAAACCTCACTGCTTACGAAAAAAACAAGAAACAACAAAAACTGAACCGGACCAAGAGCAGGAGACGCTCATGACACAGGACATCGAGTCAGTGAATGATATGAAAGAAACAGACAAGACAACAAAACATGTAGAAAAACAAGTATGACAAATTTCCTGTATTTGGAGAAAATAATGTTTATAAATAAAATATAAACATTTTTAAAGAAAAGAAAGAGACAATTTTACTAACAGTAAAATGGAAATAAAACAATTAAAAATCATCAGAGGAATAATGTGAAGGGAAATATATAGTCATCATCTTCTCCTGTATGAATAGATGGTATTTTTCTACTATCCTAATATTCAAATATGCTTCCTTTTGCAGTACATTATGTAACAACCCAAATGTTTCTGTTCATATCTTCTCTCAGTCTGGAGGCTCATCAGCTCTCACCAAACATCAGCAACTGAAGCAAAACATGAAAAAGAAGGAATCCAATAAAACAGAGGTTAGCAAAAGTGTGTTTTTTTAAAAAAAAAACCTTTAGATATGTTTCTTGTTTGTGTAAAACATTTTTATGCTTTTTATAATTCTGAGGGAACTTGATGAGGTTAAGATTATGAAATAGAAAGAACAGAAAAAGATAAGAGTAGTTCTTGTTGTTTGAGAAATTAAACGGAAATGATTGTGTTTTAATTTAATTTCTGAAAACTGGACTGAAACTTTGATAAAGGTTACAAAAACACAGAGACCACATTATCAATTATTTTATTTTATATCATATCTTAACTGTACATAAACACATGCATGTTTCTTTTACCATAAAGATATTTATAGAAACACAAATCTTCAGCTTGCTCTCATATTCAGTGACATTATTGGAGTTCAAGGTCAGTCAGAGGTCAGATTTCCTGTTTGAGCTCTTTAAGGAAGAGACATTTGAAAGGAAACAGTTCGTGATGCCAAGCTTGTCGTAGAATTTTGTAAATAAAGTCTGCAACACGGAAAGAGCTGTGATCAAGCTATTTATTACTGCGCAGGAGAGCCAACACACACATCAAACATCACAGTTCACAGTCATGCCAGCTCTGCCCTTGGGATGTCTCAGCTCCGCTTTTATACCCCTCCACACACAACTTTCTGTATCTTTTAGTTACAAGAGGTTTCTGTCCCACGGGCTGTGGCTGGGCAGAAAGCAACTCCCACTATTGTTTCCCAGGAAGCTCCTGGTGCTGGCCCTGAGTTTCATCCTTCTGAGCAAAACAGTTAGCAGATAACATACTGAAACATCATTACGCCTAGCTAAGCAGTTTTCCTTATGAGGTCATACTGACAGCTTCACCTAAGCATACAAAGGTTATACCAAATCCTACAGTGAGATTCTAAACACATAACTCTGAATGTCAGGATAAACTAGAATTTTCCATAACACATTTGACGTCAGTTTGTACTGTCTGTAGTTTCCTAGCTATAGTTTCTTAAGATTTAGCAACTCTTAGCAAAGACATTTTCTAAGAAGCTCAAATTGTTTTACATCACTGATCTTTCACCCACTAATCTGTATTCAGTGACGTTAAAGCAGAGACTTTTTCAACAAAGTAATTCAGAAAGTTCTCACAAACTACAGACAAGGCCTCCACAGGACAGAGTTAGAGGGTTTATCACAGAATTCAAAATAAAAAGAAGTTAAAGCCAAAAAGCTGAAAATGTCAGCGACCTTCAGAACTCTTATTTCCATGTTTTAGAATCTAAAAGTATGAAGTCAAAAATCAAGTTTGATTTTTTAAATCTTAGCTGTTTATCTCTTAATGAACAACATATCATAAATATATATATTTTAATTAAAGGACAAAGTTATGAAAAGTAACAGAAATACTTTGATCTTTTTGAACAAACTGTTTTGGTCAGACTAGTTACCTCTGACATCAGTTTGTACTGTGTGTGATCAGGAGAAAAAACAGGAACCTGGCAAGAAGATGAAGAAGGATGAAAGACAGAATTTCCAGCAGGAGATGAAACAGCCATCTTTCAAAGAACATGCAAAACAGGTAAATACAGACAGACAAACACATGTTTTCAACATTTCACTGACTTACAGTCATTCATTGGAAAGACGTGAAATTCTGGAGATTATGAACATTTCATTACGAAGGAAATTGAAAATTATTTCTATGAATAATAAAGAAGTGCCGACTCAGCAGCAGGAGATGGGAGCTGAGAAATATCAGGTACTTCATGGCAACTTTATCCATCTGTAGTTATTGGAATATCTCACTTCTGTGTGTGTGATATAGATGAAAGAAACAATAATAATTATAATTGTTATTAATTATAATTATAATATTATTATTATAACATTACATTTAGACAGATGTTATGAAGTGTCTGCAGAGGCTGAGCTTCTTTACTGTGTGTGATGAGATGCTGCATATATTGATCACATTGTGATGCTCAGTGCTCTCTGTTATGCTTCTGTGTGTTGGTGGAGCAGCCTGATGGAGACTAACAGCAAAAACCTGGACAAGCTGCTAAAAAGTGAGCTGTAATGTTTAACAGTCCTGATAGTTTTGTTCAGGCTGAACCTTTGTGTTCATCTGTTTGTCTGTTAGTTGGAGAAAAACAGGAAGCTGAAAAGAAGATGAAGGAGGCCAATGAAAAAGAGAAAGAGAAGAAACATGCAAAGATCAGCAACATGAAGAAAGAAGTAAACACACGCAGACTCTTGTTTTGAACACTTCAGACCAAACACACATTCATTTACCTCGCTCTGTCCTCAACCATAAACAAACAAACATGCAGCACATTTACATTTATTATTGATTTTATTGGCTTTTTAATGCCAAGAAAGGAAACAAGGACCCAAACTGAGTGTGTAAAATCAGATTTCTATTACAAACACAGACAAAGACTCACATCCACACAATAAGAGACAGCGGAGAAGAAAATTCAAGGTTTGCTGCAAAAACCTCTGAAATCATTCAGCAATCACAGAACAGAAGTTAAAGGCAAACAAGCCGAACATTTCCGAGACTTTCAGGACTCTTATTTCCACGTCTCACAGTTCAAACTGAAAAAATATGAAGACACAAGTATTAATTCTTTGTAAATCTCACCCGTTTTAATAAACACAACGTCATAAAATATATATTTGTGTTAAAGCACAAAGTTTTGAAAGAAAACAAACCCTGCTCATTTTTAAAAACTGTTTTGGTCAGACTAGTTTCCTCTGACGTTAGTTTGTACTGTCTGTGATCAGGAGAAAAAACAGGAAGCTGACACAAAGTTGAAGAAGGATGAAAAACTGAATTTCCAGCAGGAGATGAAACAACCATCTGTCAAAGAACATGCAAAACAGGTAAATACAGACAGACAAACACGTTTTCAACACTTCACTGATTTACAGTCGTTCGTGGGATAAGAACTAAAAACTGGATCATGAACATCTCACTGAGAAAGAATTTGAAACTTTAGTTACTTCTGTGATTCATATTAAGACCAACAATAAAATTTTGTGTTTCTCAGCATTGCCTCACTTCACTGAATTATTTTGTTATAAACATAGTTTTTGGCTATTTATTTAATGTGTATTAAATCTTTTAGCAACTTTTAGCAAACACTGTTTCTAATAAGCTCAAACTATTTTACATCACTGATCTGTATTTGTTGTCTCTCTCAGCAACAGTCAAACAAACCTAACACACCACAGAAAGGTGACATCGTTTTGGACGAGGTCGACAGACATGGTGACTATATCTGTCTGAAAAACACTTCCAGTGAGGTACTGCTGCTTGCATGCTGACGAACAATGAGTACTACATAAACACAAACAACATGTTTTGTGTATTCTGAAATATTTTTGAAACAACACACATTCATTTATAAACAATTTGGATTGAACACACATTGAACTTTATTAATGTCTCATTCTTTTGATTCCCTCTTGCAGGATAAGTTGTTGACACGTTGGGACATAGAACTACAGATCAACAACAAAAAAACGCTCACTTACAAATTTGAAAGAAACTTTACACTGAAAGCTGGAGAAGGACTCACTGTGAGTCTCTGTGTTACTAAATGTTTCTTTCTGTTAGTTTAATTATTACTTTTCACTTGGACATGTGTGACCTTCTTTTTGGCTATATTTACAGTTGCGTGGAGCAGGTGTCAGGAACCCACATCCTAACAATGCTGACCTGAAGTGGCAGGACCTTTGTAAATGGAGATCTGAAGACGACCTGAAGATCAGCCTCATCAGCAGCAGTGGAGAAAAGCACCAAGTAAAGTGATGCTTTTTACAACCTAGACTATATCAAGAGAATACACCAGAAATACTTTTTTGTTTTCTGATGAACAAAAGATAAAAGAGCAATATTACATTTTATATATTTCATATAATTTTTGTTAATTACAAATTTTGTATTTTTTTATTAAAATAATAAAAAAAGAGGTTAAGATTATGAAATAGGAAGAACAGAAAATGTTTAGAGTATTTGGAACATTTGCATTTTAATTTGTAATCTGAAAACTAGACTGAAAATTTGATAAAGTTACAAAAACACAGAGACCAGATTATCAATTATTTTATTTTCATACTCTATATTAATTGTGCATGAACACATGCATGTTTCTTTTACCATAAAGATATTTATAGAAACACAAATCTTCAGCTTGCTCTCATATTCAGTGACATTATTGGAGTTCAAGGTCAGTCAGAGGTCAGATTTCCTGTTTGAGCTCTTTAAGGAAGAGACATTTGAAAGGAAACAGTTCGTGATGCCAAGCTTGTCGTAGAATTTTGTAAATAAAGTCTGCAACACGGAAAGAGCTGTGATCAAGCTATTTATTACTGCGCAGGAGAGCCAACACACACATCAAACATCACAGTTCACAGTCATGCCAGCTCTGCCCTTGGGATGTCTCAGCTCCGCTTTTATACCCCTCCACACACAACTTTCTGTATCTTTTAGTTACAAGAGGTTTCTGTCCCACGGGCTGTGGCTGGGCAGAAAGCAACTCCCACTATTGTTTCCCAGGAAGCTCCTGGTGCTGGCCCTGAGTTTCATCCTTCTGAGCAAAACAGTTAGCAGATAACATACTGAAACATCATTACGCCTAGCTAAGCAGTTTTCCTTATGAGGTCATACTGACAGCTTCACCTAAGCATACAAAGGTTATACCAAATCCTACAGTGAGATTCTAAACACATAACTCTGAATGTCAGGATAAACTAGAATTTTCCATAACACATTTGACGTCAGTTTGTACTGTCTGTAGTTTCCTAGCTATAGTTTCTTAAGATTTAGCAACTCTTAGCAAAGACATTTTCTAAGAAGCTCAAATTGTTTTACATCACTGATCTTTCACCCACTAATCTGTATTCAGTGACGTTAAAGCAGAGACTTTTTCAACAAAGTAATTCAGAAAGTTCTCACAAACTACAGACAAGGCCTCCACAGGACAGAGTTAGAGGGTTTATCACAGAATTCAAAATAAAAAGAAGTTAAAGCCAAAAAGCTGAAAATGTCAGCGACCTTCAGAACTCTTATTTCCATGTTTTAGAATCTAAAAGTATGAAGTCAAAAATCAAGTTTGATTTTTTAAATCTTAGCTGTTTATCTCTTAATGAACAACATATCATAAATATATATATTTTAATTAAAGGACAAAGTTATGAAAAGTAACAGAAATACTTTGATCTTTTTGAACAAACTGTTTTGGTCAGACTAGTTACCTCTGACATCAGTTTGTACTGTGTGTGATCAGGAGAAAAAACAGGAACCTGGCAAGAAGATGAAGAAGGATGAAAGACAGAATTTCCAGCAGGAGATGAAACAGCCATCTTTCAAAGAACATGCAAAACAGGTAAATACAGACAGACAAACACATGTTTTCAACATTTCACTGACTTACAGTCATTCATTGGAAAGACGTGAAATTCTGGAGATTATGAACATTTCATTACGAAGGAAATTGAAAATTATTTCTATGAATAATAAAGAAGTGCCGACTCAGCAGCAGGAGATGGGAGCTGAGAAATATCAGGTACTTCATGGCAACTTTATCCATCTGTAGTTATTGGAATATCTCACTTCTGTGTGTGTGATATAGATGAAAGAAACAATAATAATTATAATTGTTATTAATTATAATTATAATATTATTATTATAACATTACATTTAGACAGATGTTATGAAGTGTCTGCAGAGGCTGAGCTTCTTTACTGTGTGTGATGAGATGCTGCATATATTGATCACATTGTGATGCTCAGTGCTCTCTGTTATGCTTCTGTGTGTTGGTGGAGCAGCCTGATGGAGACTAACAGCAAAAACCTGGACAAGCTGCTAAAAAGTGAGCTGTAATGTTTAACAGTCCTGATAGTTTTGTTCAGGCTGAACCTTTGTGTTCATCTGTTTGTCTGTTAGTTGGAGAAAAAACAGGAAGCTGAAAAGAAGATGAAGGAGGCCAATGAAAAAGAGAAAGAGAAGAAACATGCAAAGATCAGCAACATGAAGAAAGAAGTAAACACACGCAGACTCTTGTTTTGAACACTTCAGACCAAACACACATTCATTTACCTCGCTCTGTCCTCAACCATAAACAAACAAACATGCAGCACATTTACATTTATTATTGATTTTATTGGCTTTTTAATGCCAAGAAAGGAAACAAGGACCCAAACTGAGTGTGTAAAATCAGATTTCTATTACAAACACAGACAAAGACTCACATCCACACAATAAGAGACAGCGGAGAAGAAAATTCAAGGTTTGCTGCAAAAACCTCTGAAATCATTCAGCAATCACAGAACAGAAGTTAAAGGCAAACAAGCCGAACATTTCCGAGACTTTCAGGACTCTTATTTCCACGTCTCACAGTTCAAACTGAAAAAATATGAAGACACAAGTATTAATTCTTTGTAAATCTCACCCGTTTTAATAAACACAACGTCATAAAATATATATTTGTGTTAAAGCACAAAGTTTTGAAAGAAAACAAACCCTGCTCATTTTTAAAAACTGTTTTGGTCAGACTAGTTTCCTCTGACGTTAGTTTGTACTGTCTGTGATCAGGAGAAAAAACAGGAAGCTGACACAAAGTTGAAGAAGGATGAAAAACTGAATTTCCAGCAGGAGATGAAACAACCATCTGTCAAAGAACATGCAAAACAGGTAAATACAGACAGACAAACACGTTTTCAACACTTCACTGATTTACAGTCGTTCGTGGGATAAGAACTAAAAACTGGATCATGAACATCTCACTGAGAAAGAATTTGAAACTTTAGTTACTTCTGTGATTCATATTAAGACCAACAATAAAATTTTGTGTTTCTCAGCATTGCCTCACTTCACTGAATTATTTTGTTATAAACATAGTTTTTGGCTATTTATTTAATGTGTATTAAATCTTTTAGCAACTTTTAGCAAACACTGTTTCTAATAAGCTCAAACTATTTTACATCACTGATCTGTATTTGTTGTCTCTCTCAGCAACAGTCAAACAAACCTAACACACCACAGAAAGGTGACATCGTTTTGGACGAGGTCGACAGACATGGTGACTATATCTGTCTGAAAAACACTTCCAGTGAGGTACTGCTGCTTGCATGCTGACGAACAATGAGTACTACATAAACACAAACAACATGTTTTGTGTATTCTGAAATATTTTTGAAACAACACACATTCATTTATAAACAATTTGGATTGAACACACATTGAACTTTATTAATGTCTCATTCTTTTGATTCCCTCTTGCAGGATAAGTTGTTGACACGTTGGGACATAGAACTACAGATCAACAACAAAAAAAACGCTCACTTACAAATTTGAAAGAAACTTTACACTGAAAGCTGGAGAAGGACTCACTGTGAGTCTCTGTGTTACTAAATGTTTCTTTCTGTTAGTTTAATTATTACTTTTCACTTGGACATGTGTGACCTTCTTTTTGGCTATATTTACAGTTGCGTGGAGCAGGTGTCAGGAACCCACATCCTAACAATGCTGACCTGAAGTGGCAGGACCTTTGTAAATGGAGATCTGAAGACGACCTGAAGATCAGCCTCATCAGCAGCAGTGGAGAAAAGCACCAAGTAAAGTGATGCTTTTTACAACCTAGACTATATCAAGAGAATACACCAGAAATACTTTTTTTGTTTTCTGATGAACAAAAGATAAAAGAGCAATATTACATTTTATATATTTCATATAATTTTTGTTAATTACAAATTTTGTATTTTTTTATTAAAATAATAAAAAAAGAGGTTAAGATTATGAAATAGGAAGAACAGAAAATGTTTAGAGTATTTGGAACATTTGCATTTTAATTTGTAATCTGAAAACTAGACTGAAAATTTGATAAAGTTACAAAAACACAGAGACCAGATTATCAATTATTTTATTTTCATACTCTATATTAATTGTGCATGAACACATGCATGTTTCTTTTACCATAAAGATATTTATAGAAACACAAATCTTCAGCTTGCTCTCATATTCAGTGACATTATTGGAGTTCAGGTTCAGTCAGAGGTCAGATTTCCTGTTTGAGCTCTTTCAGGAAGAGACATTTGAAAGCAAACAGAAAATGTGTGAACAGTTTTGGAGACGTGTTCAGACTGTTATGTTTAACAGTCCTGATAGTTTTGTTCAGGCTGAACCTTTGTGTTCATCTGTTTGTCTGTTAGTTGGAGAAAAAACAGGAAGCTGAAAAGAAGATGGAGGCCAATAAAAAAGAGAAAGAGAAGAAACATGCAGAGATCAGCAACATGAAGAAAGAAGTAAACACACGCAGACTGTTGTTTTGAACACTTCAGACAAAACACACATTCATTTACTGGGACCTCGCTCTGTTCTCAACCATAAACAAACAAACAAACAAACATGCAGCACATTTACATTTATTATTGATTTTATTGGCTTTTTAATGCCAAGAAAGGAAACAAGGACCCAAACTGAGTGTGTAAAAACAGATTTCTATTCCAAACACAGACAAAGACTCACATCCACACAATAAGAGACAGTGGAGAAGGAAATTCAAGGTTTGCTGCAAAAACCTCTGAAATCATTCAGCAATCACAGAACAGAAGTTAAAGGCAAACAAGCCGAACATTTCAGAGCCTTTCAGGACTCTTATTTCTACGTCTCACAGTTCAAACTGAAAAAATATGAAGACACAAGTATCAATTATTTTTAAATCTCA
Organism: Neolamprologus multifasciatus; assembly: GCF_963576455.1. Classification (NCBI taxonomy): domain Eukaryota; kingdom Metazoa; phylum Chordata; class Actinopteri; order Cichliformes; family Cichlidae; genus Neolamprologus; species Neolamprologus multifasciatus. Next base: position 37,929,880 of record NC_140441.1, on the reverse strand, counting down.
CCCGTTTTAATAAACATGACGTCAGAAAATATATATTTGTATTAAAGCACAAAGTTTTGAAAAAAAACAAACCCTGCTCATTTTTAAAAACTGTTTTGGTCAGACTAGTTTCCTCTGACGTCAGTTTGTACTGTCTGTGATCAGGAGAAAAAACAGGAAGCTGACACAAAGTTGAAGAAGGATGGAAAACAGAATTTCCAGCAGGAGATGAAACAACCATCTGTCAAAGAACATGCAAAACAGGTAAATACAGACAGACAAACACGTTTTCAACACTTCACTGATTTACAGTCGTTCATGGGACAAGAACTAAAAACTGGATCATGAACATCTGAGAGAGAATTTGAAACTTTAGTTACTTCTGTGATTCATATTAAAACCAACAATAAAATTTTGTGTTTCTCAGCATTGCCTCACTTCACTGAATTATTTTGTTATAAACATAGTTTTTGGCTATTTATTTAATGTGTATTAAATCTTTTAGCAACTTTTAGCAAACACTGTTTCTAATAAGCTCAAACTATTTTACATCACTGATCTGTGTTTGTTGTCTCTCTCAGCAACAGTCAAACAAACCTAACACACCACAGAAAGGTGACATCATTTTGGACGAGGTCGACAGACATGGCAACTATATCTGTCTGAAAAACACATCCAGTGAGGTACTGCTGCTAGCATGCTGAAGAACAATGAGTACTACATAAACACAAACAACATGTTTTGTGTATTCAGAAACAAGGTCCTTTTCAGTTGCAGATACAACACAAAGATGGAAATTATATACTTTCATTTATAAACACGCCCCCCCTTTTGTTCTCTTTTACAGGATATATTGATGGCAGGTTGGAAGTTAAAACTAAAGAGAAGTGACCAAATCACAACATACACATTTAAAGAAAACTTTAAACTGAAACCTAAACAGGACCTCACTGTGAGTCTCTGTGTTACTAGATTTTTCTTTTAGTCTCTCTTATTATTACTTTTCACTTGGACATCTGTGACCTTTTTATTGGTTACATTTACAGGTACGACAAGAAGGTGTCATGAACCCATATCCTGACAATGCTGATGTGATGTGTGTGGGCATGACCATGTGGAAGCCTGAAGACAACCTAAAGATCGCCCTCATCAGCAGCACTGGAGAGCTCCACAGGCTAAAGTGATACTTACTAAAAACACAATTACATCATGTAAAGTCACCAGAACTCTTTTTATGAATAAAAGGAAAAAAGAACAATATTACATTTTATATATTTCATATAATTTAAGTCAGTGTAACATTGTTTGTTTTTATGAAATTAACAATATGTAAATAATAAAGCTGATCTTCAATATCAGTATCAATAGATCCTCATTATTCTTTAAGGTGAAACACAAAAATACTTTTACTGCAAGGATGTGGATGAAGATGAGGCTTCACTGTGTCTTTTTAAGCAGAAGATACTCAAGTCAAAACGTCACAAAGATAAACTCACAAGATCTTGAGAGAAAAAAGCAGCAATATGTCAGTGACCACTCCCTGCTTACATTAATTATGTTGTTTTTGGTTTTACAACCTTTACTATAGATAGATTTTTTTACTTTGGTATTGTATATCAGGAGGAAGTCAGTGCTAAAAGTGAACCATGTTATTGATGTTTTAACTCACTAACATAGTTTAATTAACTAACATAGTTAATGTCATCAAGACAAAAGCACTGAATCAAACGACAGTGATGATGTGAGTGATGTTTTATTTACAGTGAACAAACCAAGGTGAGGGCAGAACTAAACAAACCTAAACTGGAAAAACTAACAGACAAATGTAAAAACATAAGGACAGTAGGGAAAACAGAGATGACACGAAGAAGGCTGGGCAGAGAGATGCAGCGTAACACTGATTAACACGGAGTAATGCAGATGACGCGACAAGGAGCACAGACTGACACCCACTATATATACACACACAAGGTAATCAGGAAACGGCACACAGGAGGAGACACAGCTGGAACTAATGGGCATAACGAGACACAGACCTACAAAGTAAAACACAAAACTCGGGGACACAAACACAGAAGGAAGACACAGGTAGGGACAAACCTGAACTCACAAGAATACCAAACCCAAATAATTAATACAAAATATAAGCTGACGCCAAAATGAAACAAAACGCTGGGTCAATGAGCCAGGACCATGACATGTTCCACCGATAAGACAGTGTCACGTTTGTTTTCTTTAGATCAGATAAATCCAGATTCTCGATGAGTGATAATTTTTCAATAAACTAATGAAAACATTTTTTTTCAATAACTTCACTAAACAAATTTACTATGTGACTGTTAATCAGATTCATTTATATGTGAATGTGTTATTTGTTATGTAGCTCTGACTTTCCTGAAGAGTAAAAGTCAGAACATAAGAAGCAGCAACAAAGCTTCTTCTACAGCAGCGTAAATGTGACCACACCATAATGTGTGGCCACATTATATGATTTAATTTTGTATATTGTACAAGTCTTCAAGTCTACAAATCAATTTAGGGGTGGGAGAAAATGTTCTTGTTTCTGCAGCTCAGAGTCGCACGCTGACCCTCCAGCACAGGAAAGACAGGACTCTCCAGGATCAGCCAACTGATTAAAAAGAATGTTTTCGTTTCCATTCATGCTCTCAAATATTTAAAGGAAAGCCATTTAATTTTCAGTGACAGTAATGTTGACAGTGTTGCTTCTCTCGCCACTTTTAGTTTCACATCAGTATTTTCCACTGTCTGCTGGATAGGCTCTGTGAATGGTACAATATACTGTTGATCTCTGCTTAACATCACATGCTGATAGAAATCCCTCAGTATTCCTGATCCCTCTGAACAGACTCGTACTGAACATTCTGCTGTCAGTCTGGAACAATATGAAGATCTGCATCTGAGACAGAAACAAAGAGAAAGTTACAAATCTGAACCTTTCTTTCTTTCACAGACGTCATTAAATTGGTATAAGTGGTGCAAAAGAACAGGTTTATGCAGTGTGCCGAAACATTTATTGTAGGTTAAAATTTAGATATAGTCCAAGCTTAATTCGTATGGAGAAAAAAAGGGATAAAAGATTATGAAAAAAAAAATGATTGCTACATACTGCTGTGCTGGACACATGCACTCAGCAGAATGAAAACAAAGCATGGCTGCAGAGATAAAAGCAACGAAAGCGCTATATAAATCCAATCCATTGTTATTATACACTTTTCTGGTTTGGAAATTTCATTGGAATGAATCCTAAAAATGTGAAACATAACTTACTCCAGTGTGATGACTTTTATGTAAAGAATGTTATGCATGTGTGATCCATAATGTCCACAAAATACCCACAGAACAACAAGCTCCACAGTACACTTTTTAGCTTCAGAGGGGAACCTGTGAAAACATAAAACGGATTTTCAAGCGTTCATAATACAAGTAGTATTAAATACACCGCTTAAAAGTGGTTCAGCTTACAATCCAGGCAACTGATGCATCAAAAATCACAGGACAACCTTCGCCTTAAAATAAAGAAATAACCTTTTCTTTCATCACTTTAATTGGCCAAATGCCATTTTGATGTGTTGATACTTGGTCTAGATATGAAGCAGTGTATATCTACCCAGAATTTATTAGGACACATGGAAGGTATCACCTAATATCCTGTCAGCCTGAAAAATAGTGGATTACTTAAAAAGGAAAAAAAAAATCTTGGGGAGTTAGGGGTGTTTGTCCCATGATCTTTCCTCACGTTTTCACCAAATCAAAAAATTGACCTAAACAAATGAAATGTTCAGTTATATGGCTGTATGTTGTGTACTTGAGTACAGTAGCAAGTAAACATTTATTTTTATTGTCACTACTTCAGTATGCTACAGAATCAAATCAGCAACACATTTCAATTTATCCAGTAGAAAAAAGTGTGAACAGCACAAACATCTTTCTTTTTAAAGCGAACATTAAAGAAATTCAATTTAATCAAATGTTATTTACACAGCGCCAAATCATAATAGTCACTTCAGAAAACTCTGCGAAAACTCAACGATCTGCTATAAGCGAGTACTTTGGTGACAGTGGGAAGGAAAAGCTATCATTTAACACTCCTTTGCTTTGCTCTGATACCATATTTTTCATTGTTTCAAGCTCCTTTATTTAGTCATCACCTGTAGCTGTTCTAACAGCCATTTTTACTGGACGTTTTCCTGCAATCTGTACCTCAAACTAGCTCACATGGGTGTAACACTGATTACACAGGACAGGCTATATGATGGAGTACTTCATCAGACCTTCTCTTGATCAAACAGCCCTTACAGACCCAAAGGGCTGGCTCATTGCAACAGGTCTGATTTACTTTTGACAGTAATGGGCAATAACACATGAGCTCACAGTGCTGCTGATATTGAATTAGGTAGAAAGGTTAATTGCAACATACCATAGTACTATTTGCACTTGATTAATGCGTTAACCTTTCTTCAGTTTAGGGTAAATAACATTTCTGAATGTTCTGCTTTGTAGCTTATATTTTAACATTAACATCATGAGGCCAATCAAATCCATCCGTCCATTTTCTGAACTACTTTTCATCTTTATGATATCACGTTAATATATAAGGCAATAATGTAAATGTGGTGGCAGGGTGTGGTTTGTGGCTGAGCTCCAGGGGACGGGTGGTATGTTCAGAGGTCAGTACGGTGCAGTCAGTGCCAGGCAACCTGACAACACTTTAAAGTTCAGTTCTTTAACCCTTTAAAACCGGTCAGAGCAGGCACGCTCTGTTTTGCGTAACTATTTTTAAATCCCGGTAGCACTGCAACCAGGTAAGCTAGCGCAATAATTTTTTTTGCATATGAAACCAGAGGAGTTGTACTTACATCTTATGCCATTAGCTTGTCCTATGTCACAGTTTCCTTCCACATATAGCTTTGCAAAAACTGCATAAAAAGCACTTGCAGCAACAAAAACATAATATTCCAGAAACAGGCTTTGCCGATCCGATCAGATGTTCATAACACTTCTTACATTGGAATAGACATCAGCGCGAACTTTCACATGTCCGCCATTACCTGTCCGAAACCGGAAGTGAGGTCATTTTTGAGGAAATGTAGGTTTTTACCATCAGGGCCTCATGGGCCTATGTTTGACTTTATGACTTTCTGTGTCATTTCTGGGATGCTTAGGACTCATATTGCACTGCTGGAAATAGTTTATTTTGATGCATATGCTGCTTTTTTGCAAATTTGCACTATAATATTAATTTATAATTAATATTATATTAATATAATATTAATATTATAATTTGCACATAACATACCAAAAAATGTTCAATTTTGGTATGTTATGAATTGCTCTAACAAACTTGGGGGAGAGTGAACTTTCCTCAGCTGTGATTACATGACCTTAACATGTAATATACTACGTTATCATCATTTATTATTAGTGAATCATTTATCGTGTATTTACTTTGAATGTCAAATGATTACAGGGGAAATCACCTGGAATGGAAACTACTGAAAATAGAAGTAAAATACAAGTGCTGTATAATCTAACAAGTTTCTGCAAACTATTAAAAGACAAATAACATTTTGCCAAGCAGTGCTCATAATGATAGTTTGCACAAGGTCATTGCTTCACTTGAGGTTTGCACATGAATTCTTTTATGACACCAATCTGTTACCTGGCAACACTGTCAAAGTTCACTTCTTCACTTAAATATGACTCTGTTTTCAATGAGAAAACAACACGATTCTATGTGAATTCTGTGCCATTTGAGTGTTTTCATTAGGAAAATTATGAGACATTACTTACAATAAAAACTAAATTCAGTGCATGAAACTCTGGTGATAAACAGAGCAATTGAATATTGTGAGCCTGTTAATTATTTACAGATAGTCTGATCATTTTAAAGGATGGGCTACATGCAACATGTACGTCACCCTGTGACATTAATATTGGTTTCATATTATTTCATGGATTGTTTTTAAAGTGGGTCTCCATTCAGAGTTCTCATCTTTATTTTCTTCTTCTTTTCTTCTTGTACTTTGTGCAAAACCCTCTTATTTTTAACAACAACTCAAGAGGTTAGTCAGTGCGGCTACAACCTGGCCAGGAAATGCAGTTTTTCCTCTTTAAGAACACTGCCATGCTTCGTAGATACCTATCAATGATTTACACAGTGTGATGAGATAATGGACGGCGGCATTCGGGTATGTATTTGTTTGTTTTAGTGTTATCTAAAATTTATTTTAGAACTTAACTTCACAGAAAACATCACTTTGAGACTGTTCTGTGGTGTCTTATTTTAAAAGCATGCTGCTGATTATCAGCTGTTATTTATGTATAATTGACACCGGACTGTGTCACATGAAATGTTTTATTGTTCACTATAATATTCAAAAGATTTCAGCGCAGGTTTTTATAACACTTTGGGAGATTTTTCAAAATCTTAACATGACAAACGTAATTTTATACACAGTAACTATTAATAAAGAAAGGATCGACAGCCCAAAGATAAGAAAAACTGGAACAGAAGCGAAAGCTTAAAGCCACACATTAACACATTAGCATTTATAGCAGTGACATCACCCTGACAGTAAAATGACCAATTGAAAAGCTTTGTTCACCTTCAAGTTGCCTAGGTTATGAAACTTTTGAACTTTGTCTGCAGACGAGTGCTATGTTTTTCTATTCTATAATTTTGTGTCAGTCAAGCTAAAACATCTTGTCTCGTTCTCTCTTTGTTTTTTTAATTGTCTTTTTACTTTCAGTCGTCTTCCGTTCTCTTCGAAATGGACCGTCTTCGCATTACATCTCAGCCCCGAATTCTCACTGTACTGGTTTTTCATTTTTTCTTAATACACATCTGCAGAGGTAAATACAGCTGTGATAACAAACACTTGAAAAATTATGAGTTACAAAGAAAATAAACTGTTAATTATATACCGTCGTATTGAAGCATGAAGTGCTTCAGACCTAAAAAGAAAAAAATATAGATATATATTTTTTAAATAACACAGAGACTTTGGATTTCCAGGTCAAGCTCCAATCTTAAAATTGGCAACACTTGGTGCTGACATCTTCTTACCATGCCACGTCGACCCTACTGTATATGAAACTGACTTTACGTTGGAGTGGACACGACCCGATCTGAACCCCAGATTTGTTTATGTGTGGCGGTCCGGTCAGGAGCTTGTAGATAAAAAGCATGAATCATTTGTGGGAAGAACATCACTGTTTCATGATGAGCTGAAACATGGAAACATTTCACTGAAACTCTCTAATGTGAAAATATCTGACCAGGGAACGTATAAATGTTTTATTCCAGCACTGGAAAAGAGCTCATTCATTCAGCTACTTGTTGGTAAGTAAATATAATTAGATTATTATGTATCTGGACAAAGGAATTAAAAATAATGTTCCAAGATATGATTCAAGAGCAAAATTCCAATATTAATTCAAAGGGATTAACAAAAGTGTTGCATTGACTGAATTATAGTCCCCAGTTTCACAGCTAGGTGAGGCCTGCTACCTGTTAATCCCTACCAAATTGAAAGGAATTATTATTTTTTAACTGTTAGAACTTGCATTCGTTAGCTGGTGAAATTAACTCTCCATCACTCGTGTTAACTGATGATGTAAGTGCTGACAGAAGTAGCAGAATGGTTTCTTAAATGAATAAAATCATACTCTGCTTAAATTCAATCAGATGCTCCAAACTAACTGACCGTGGCACAAAACCCTCTTAACCCTTTAATTAAAAGTAAAAGGCTGCACTTTAGTAACATTGTGATCATTTGATTTAAAATCTACTATTGTACTTTAAAGAGGCAAATTTACAAAAACTGTTGCTGTCCAAATACTTATGGATCTGAGAGTAGGAAAGGTCTGAGTACATGCTGCAGGTTCATTTTTATACTTCAGTTTTATTCTTTATCTTCTGCTCAGTATCAGATGCCATTTCTGGGCCTGTCATCAGTTTGTCAGCCATTAATAAAGCCATAAGCGGAGTGGTGTTACAGTGTGAGTCTGCAGGATGGTATCCAGAGCCTGAGCTGCTGTGGTTGGACGGTGAGGGAAACCTCCTCTCTGCTGGACCTACAGAGACCCTCAGAGGTCCTGATGACCTCTATACTGTCAGCAGCAGAGTGACTGTGGAGAAGAGACACAGCAACAACATCACCTGCAGACTCCAACAGAGGAACACCAACCAGAGCAGAGAGACACACATACATGTTCCAGGTAAACACAATTTGTAAATATGTGTCATGATGTTAACTTTGGTTTTAAGTGAGTCTAGTTTGATCAAGATGTCATTCCATTCATGTATATGTTCTCATTGCAGATGATTTCTTCCCGCTCATGTGCAGTCCTGCTGTACCCATCATTGTTTGTTTGACTGTTTGCACCATTTTAATTGTAGCAAGTGGCTTGTTTATGTTTAAATGGAGACAACAAATAACCAGTAAGTCACAAATTAAGAACCTATAATTATTAACTATAATTTATAATTATTATTATAAATTAGTGTTTAATAGGGATTTTCAAAATGTGTAAACTAAAGTGGATCTAAATAAAAACAGATAATGTAGTTTTATTTGCTATCATCAGGGTAACTGGTTGTTAAAACCAAATCTACTGTTCTTATTTTACACAGAGACAAGGAGGAACCAGTTGGATGAAATGGAGAAGGGAGAAAAATACAGTTATTCTCAAAGGGACATAAATCAGAAAGAAAATGAGCACGGAAAACTAATGGCACATGAACCAGTGCCACCCGAGGTTTTGGAAGAAGGTGCTAACACAAGCAGTCATGTAAGAAACAGCAATGTGATCACAGGTTCAGTAAATAAAGTAATCTTAAAACTGAGAAATCTTCAGTACGCACAACATGAAACTACAACAACAAAAAATAAACAATATGAGTTTGCATAAATTTGTGTTTAGACCTGCATGTTTCTCTTCTGGTGTTCTTTAGCAGTGCGAGTCCAAACATCATCTCAAGTCTGTCATTAATAATCAAGGGTCTGACAAAGAGCTGACTAAACTAAGAGGAGAGAATGAGCAGGTAAGAAGTACAAATAAATATCTTTATATATATTATTATATTTCATGCTGTCACTGTGCATTCCAGATCAATTTCCAGGTCAAGAATTCCCTCATCATAAGAGTCTATGACAGCTGGTCTGTTCACTCAAAGCAGTGGTAGAAAACCTTGCATAATTAGGAATTTTGATTTCCCACAATTAGTGAAACAGCAGCTCAGGTGCCTTTGTAATCTTATAACATCCAACCCCTGTTTCATTTTCAGTTAGTGGAGAATAAATAGAAATAATTTTATTTTGTGTAGATTATTTTGTTACATTGTAAGTACTTGGAAGGTGTATATCTTATGTCTGTTTCAAGTTACCCTGAGAATGAAGGTATTGTTACTGCTGTCACATTTGACAAAACATTTATGTAAAGTAAAAGATTTAATAGTGCTTTTTTGTGTTTTTGCTTTGTTTTCCCTTTTTTTTTAATTTTAAGAATTAAGAATTAATTATCGAGACAAATCTGTGACATACAAAAATATGGGTCTATTATCAAGCTTACAGTAAAGAATGATACCAAATTTCTAAAGAGCCTCTCTACCTGTTCAAACATCGCATTTTCTCTTTGTTTGTCAGCCAGAGAACCAAAAACAAGCTGATAAGAAGTTGAGGGAAGAACTGAAGGAGACACAAAAACAACTGGACAACAAGACAGAAGAAAACAAACAGACTAAAAGACATGTACACACGTCCATTAATATGTATCATTGTGTCACATATCACATAATATTAATGTGGTGGTGAATCACTGAGCTTCATTATGTGCATTCACAAATATGAAGGGAATAATCCCAAAGAAACAAGGATTTTTGGATGGCTGCAAGATTTCTGTAAAGCCATCAGTATAACCATACTCAAAACTGATCATTTTTTAAAAAATATCAGTTTAACATTTTTACCAAACTAGTGTAACTCTAAAGAGATATTTCCAACTAGTTGATTAATTTTCATTACATTAATTAATAAATTAAAAAAAAAAATCTTGTTTTTCAGGTCGACAGTCTCATGGCTTCCATCAAGACCCTGAATGATGAGAAACAACAACTGCAAAAGCTGCTGGAGACCAGAAAAAAAGAGGTTTATCTTAAACCTTTTCAAAAATAAAATACACAGTAGAAAATCTGCATATATTTTAGATGAAATGGTGATTTTGAAATGGTGTACATTTTAGGACATCGTCAGGTCTCAGGAAAAAAGTTGTCAGGTCTCAGTCTCACATGAAAAAATGTCAGGTCTCAGTTTCACATGAAAAAAATGTCAGGTATCAGTTTCACATGAAAAAAATGTCAGGTATCAGACTCGCATGAAAAAATGTCAGGTCTCAGACTCACATGAAAAAATGTCAGGTACCAGTCTCACATGAAAAAATGTCAGGTATCAGAACACGAGCTATCAGACAGAGAGAAAATCTTCCTGCAGGTGGCGCTGTTGTCACGTCCCACCAATGTGTGTAGTGACAGCTGCAGTCACGGAGAAACTTGCGTATCTCTGTTCGGGAATAGCAGCTAGAGCGTAGGCTCTGAGAGGAGGGCCAGCATTTACACTTCGAAAACACGACCGAGTGTTTTAACCTGACAGCCTGAGGTGTTCTTCAGTAAACTGGACTACCCGGCAGAAGGACCCGAGGCCCCGCTGCACTGTTTCGGTAAATTAAATGTGTTTAAAAAGCTACTCCGTAACTACCGTCCTTAGCTAGGTCCTGAGATCTAGCTAGCTAAGATGTCAGGGTTCGTTTAGCTAATCTGTGCAGGTGAATGAATTTACTAAAGAAATCAAGAGAAACGCCCCGGGCTGCTCAGTCACTAATTACTGTTACTGTACTTTTATTACAAGTGTTATACTGTAAAAGCAACAGGCTGCACCCTGCTTCAGCTCCTGTGCAGAGCTGAATATTAAATATGTGCAAACAACAGCATGTTTTCAGTCTCTTGCCACATCTGTAAAGACAGTAACAATTTTTTTTAAAAGCTTGTACTTCAGTAACTCCTCATTAATCAGGAACTATGGATTAAAGTACTGTAGTGTACTGTAATACTGAAAAAAATGTAAGAGAATAACTTCAGATCCTGAGTGTGTGAGGACAGAAGAATCAGCTTTATTTCAATTTTGAGGGATAAAATTGATATCTGAGTTTGATGGTTCTGTTGTCTTTGTGATTACAGGAGCTGCCCTCAGATTCAGACCTCAGCACCACCCAGTGACAGCAGACAGATCATCCAACATGTTCACATGTTAACTGTAAAATGAACTGATGAAAACAGTACAAAGGTTAAAGTACCACACGTGCTGTAGTGAAGGCTGCAGCTTTATTGATAAAGTTAAAGACAAAAAAACAAAAGGATTAATCACTCATGTAACTGTGTCACTATATATCAGCATTAACAGGACCTCAGTTTGGTGTTTCACAAAGCTGCTGATCTCAGACCTGCACAGCTTCCGTTTTTAAACACTTGATGTACTCAGCTGCATGAAGAGCATATGAGATTTTGTCTAACACAATTAAATAAAACCTGATGAAGGTCAAAGGTCATCACTTGTATGTTGAACTACAAACTTGTGATCTGGAATTCATTCACTGTTTTTTGCAGATAGTGTGTTATTTACCATAAAGTGATTCAGAGTTATTCATACCAGAGTAACCAGAGAGGATCATATATTTTTAAATATATAACTTTCTACAGGACTGAATATAATATCTTTATATAAAAGTCTGGAGCCTTTGGGGAGTATCCGAGTATTTATAACATTACACAAACCAAAGGTCTCATCACAGTGTTGATGAAATGCTGGGTTTATCCATCTCCTGGGGCGGGCCTATGGAGGAGTGCTGAAGATTTCCCTGTGAGGGACCTGCTGGTGAAGATCATGAGTCCTGCTTGATCAATGCGATGAGCTTCAGTCTTCCTGTTGTTTCTTAAATGATGTCTTTTTGAGTGGGTCAACAGAACTTATGGCACAGGACAGCTGTGATGAAAGAAAGGGAAGAAGTTTCTCCAAACGTCTGGACCCAGGAAACCCAGCTTGGTCCTGATGGTCTCCCTCACTAGTTTCTCTCCAGGGTGAATGTAGCTGTTGATATAATATGGACTCTATTATTAAATGAAAAGAACAAATTACACTACACTACTGAAACCTTCTGCTGATGTTTTTAAAGTCTCCATGTTACCAGGATGTAGAGATTTAAACAGTTTTAGATCAATTACACTCACAGTCTTATGTTAAAATCTCAAAGGACAGCATTATATTTTTGATATTAACAGTAACTCTGGGCTTCTGTAGAGTGTGCAGATGATCTCATCGTTGTCTAAAAATGTATAACAAAACCTAAGGAGTGCTGAATGCTTCGATAACACAGACTATTAGAGTAACAGGTGTGTAGCATCGCTAACTAGCTAGCAACAAGCCTCCAACACAGTGCGTATGCTAGCGGCTAATCTAGCAAACGAATTAACAACAGAGTGATTTTAGAACTATAAGATGATAAACTGTGTGTCTTTTTTTATAACAGTGACATGGCTGTATTTACCTTAATTAAACGAGTCGTCAGTCGCGGTAAACCAGCAAAAAAAACTTGAGCAGGGGGGCGTGTTTGCGGTCATGTACAGCGGGTATGTGGGCGGGAGCGTTACACAGTCGCTCCACCTCAAGTCACTACTCCAAATTTGCAAGATGGCAGCCTCCATCTGAGACTGAGACCTGACATTTTTTCATGTGAGACTGAGACCTGACATTTTTTCATGTGAGACTGAGACATGACATTTTTTCATGTGAGTCTGATACCTGACATTTTTTCATGTGAGACTGAGACCTGACATTTTTTCATGTGAGACTGATACCTGACATTTTTTCATGTGAGTCTGAGACCTGACAACTTTTTTCCTGAGACCTGACGATGTCCTAAAATGTACACCGTAATGCTGGCTTTGCTTTCACGCCCTCATTCCTTTTTTTTCCTTTTTTTGTATTTGATCCATGTTAAGAAATATATAGAAATATATACACCAAAGATACACATGCTGACATTAAATTCCATCTTTCTGTCTATTAGCTGGAGAAATGGAAGGAAGCTACTGAAGAACTGAAAGAAGAGGTGGAGAAACAGAAATCTGAGATCAGCGTGCTAAAGACTGAAGTAAACACACACATTTATGGTTGTTGTTTTTTTCTTTAAATCTCAAAATTTACTGGGACTTTGCCCTAAACACAATTATAAAGAAACACATGCACAGCCTTGTGATAAAGAGAGTCTACCCTCTTTTGTTCTAAGGTTTTACAGCACAGACCAGGGCATGAAAAATAATCTTAGCAGGTCTAAAAATTAAGCATACACAAACTCAGATAAAGAACAATGTGGCATATTGCACTCATATACCACCCCCACCCAAATAAAGATATAAAATAGATTGTACGAGTCAATATAAAGCAAGTAGTAATCTATAAATATTTGAGACAGTATAACCAGACATTGGGCAGCCTCATTGCACCAAGGTCTTGGGTTCAAATCTATCATTTGACCACGGCCTTTCTGTGTGGAGTTTGGATTTTTCCCCATGTCTATGTGGACAAGATATGCAGTTAGTGGGGTTAGGTTAATCGGAAATTTGAAATTGCACACAAGTGTGAATGTGAGTGTGAATGGTTACCTATGTCTCTGATAGTCCTGTGACAGACCAGCTAGCCTTCCAGGATGTACCCCGCCTCTCCCCTAATGGCAGTTGGGATAGGCTCTAGCCCCCCACGATCATGAACTGGATAAGAAGAATAGAAGGATGGCTGGATAACTAGATATATTTTCAACGTTCATCGTGTAACAGATAACTCGCTAGAAAAGTTTTATTTTATTTATATCTGCTCCCTTGTTAAAAGACTTGCAACCCAGGTATAACAGGTCATATGAAATACAAGTGTTCTATTACTATATTATATATTCAATCAAGAAATTGTAATGATCCTGTAACTTCTTCTTTACAGTTGCACTTATAAAGATGAATTTTAATTTCAAATGAACTTTTATACATTTAAAAATAAGCTGTCTTTCTGTCTATTCTTTAACAGCTTTCTAAGCAGCTCAGCACTGAGAAGCAGAAGGCGGCGCAAACTGAATCTCAGTTGAAGGAAGTCCTGATCAAGAACAAAGAGCTTAATTCACTTACAATCTTTTTTTAAATATATTTCCCTCATAATCTAAATGTTGCAGATTTATTCAGGTTATACTGACATCACAGAAAGTCAGAGACAAGAAATCACTAAAACTACACATATGCACTACCATTACACAAAGAACTAATATTATTTATTGTCCTTTGAAACAGGAGCAACATCAAATTCTTCATTTTGCTTCATCATCTTAACAACTCACTTTGAGCTTTTTTCCCTTAACTTTAGTGAAATGTTATTTTAAAGATGCATGTCAATTAGTTAAGTAGCACTCTGGCTGTTACACCTGAATCTTGCATGCACACTATACTGCCGAACATATACACATTAAACCTCTCAGAATTAGGTCAACCCTATTATATAATGTAAATTAAGTCGAATATGCCTCATGTTGTTCTTTTTTTAATGTCTTCTATTTCTTTTAGTTGATGGAGAGGCTGAAGGAGGAAATAGGAAAAAGAGAGCAAGCTGAAAAAGAAGTGAAAAAGTTGAAGAATGAGCTGAAGACCAAGGTGAATTTCATGTGCAGAATCTAATCATACAAAGCAATCTCAGAGCATTTCAGTGAGAACAAGTACCCAAATAATAAGCAAAAGAATCCCCCTGAAAAAAGAAGAGAAAAAAATCAGTCCTTGATAAACAAAAAAAACAAACAAACAAACAAACAAACAAACAAAACAACCCAAAACAAAACGAAAAATGGCAATAATGAAGAAACCTAACTTGACATTGTGTCATGTCACACCACCCAGTATTTGTGATTAGAGAAAGATGTTTTATGTATTTGTTTGTTTTTTATCAGCCTCTAACAGAGACTGTTTCTCACAACTCCTCTATATTTTTTGACCCTAAAAACTCCTGTATGCTGCCCATAAACACACATGAATGACTGAATTGTGTTATCACCCTCTCTGTTAAAGGCAAATCATTAAGATTTAAGGCTGAGTAGAAATCACTGTAAGTATTTTTCTATTTTTTTCTGTTTTTGTTGTTACATTTTGTTTTCACCTTCTTCCTATTATTGTCTACCTGTCAGTGTGTGTGATCTCTGTATTTAATACATTTACAGTTATGGCACTCAGATCCACATGATCGCCACCTGAGCCTAACCTGCCCTGGAGCTCTGAACACCATTTGCAGATCACCATCATCTTAAACACTGAACAAAACCACAACCCACTGTAATGCTTTCTAAACCGTTGAATACTTACTTTCTAAATAAAAGTGAAAACGTTATGAATACTAAAATCAACATTTTTTTGTTTTTTAATTTTAATATAACATTTCTCTTTTGAAATGCCCATTTGGTATTTTTATTTTAAAACAGGCACCACCTTCTGATCTTTTGGACATTGTCAGTCACCTGTTTGCCTTTTAAAATAACAAATAGCAGGTGACTTCATGGTTTGAGGACAGGTCAAAACACTGTGGGCTACATTGTGTTCATATTTTGGTTGCTCAGCTAACGTTGGTTCATTGGACCTGCTATATTATTGTGTTATTAAACCAATAATTCCATTTCAATTTATGTAAAAAAAGAAAAAAAAGAGGTTTAGTTTATCTCAGTTCTAACTAATACAGACATACATGTTTCAGTTTAGAATTTACCTCTAGGGCACATTTATGAGCAAAAGTGCTCCTTATTTTTTGTGACAAGAAGTAATTAAAAATAATAATAATAACTAAGATGTGAGTAGAAAAGACGTATTTATCTTAAACAAATACAAATGAAACAAGGTAACTGAACACTGCTATTTGAATATTCTTCTTCTACTCTTCTATATCTTTGAACTTAATTAGAAATGGACCAGATTAATTTCAGTCTATATAACTCAGCGCTATTGTACAGCTTATTTGTGCCAGTCTATAAAGCACATGAGGGACAGTTTTACTGTGTGTGCTGCATATATATTTCTTGCACTTGATGCCTACATATTGGATGTATCCCAATTCGTGTGGTTGACAGAAATGAAGGAGAATATTTTGATATTTTGTTCATCTGTTTGTTTTTTTCTACATGAGCTTTGATTTGATAAGTATCTGAGGCTGAGACCGCGGGACTGTGAAATCATGATTATTGGGCTTCATTCTGTACTGAACAGTCATTTTAAGATTAGCTAGTAAATAACAATTAGCTAATGTTGTTCATGAGACTACAGTCATCTCATTATTAGTTATTACAGCAGTGAATGAACTCAGTTTCAAATATTGAGCTTCAGTAAAGATTCAAGCTGCATTTATTTATATTTCCTGTCACCTGAAATCTTCACTCAAAGACAGGTTCCTTTTACACTGTATATATAAATGTATTATATGTAAGACACAAATATTGTTCTTTTAATATGTTGGCATTACTAAATTTCTCTCAGTGCTTACTTTAATTATCCATAAAATCATCACATTCTCTGTAAGATTAACGTCAACTATTGAACGGCGTATATTTTAAAGGGTTTAAAACCAAGTTAGTACAAATATCGCTAATGTCACATAACTTTGCCGACATGTGGCCAACAGTAATGTTTTAATGTTCTTCGTTATTAAACATTTGCACATAAACTGTGACATAAGTGACATAATATTCAGTACTTACTTTTAAAAGTTTACTCTTCGGCCGCCCCTCTTCCGCTGTTTTTTTTCGGCATAATTATCCACACCCACCACCGTGCTATGAAGTCTGGGATATGTTGGGCCACAAAGTCTACACTGCCACGTCCTTAAAATTCAGGGAAATGAAGGACGCATTTGATGGCTGCATTTCGAGCAGCCTTTGAACTGGGACAGCCTTTGTCGCGTCGCTGTGACGTAATCGGCCTTAAAATGCGGCCTTTAAGGCTGCAGACCCTGAATTGGGATACTGCCATTGTGTCTTCCTGTCCATCTCCATCTACTTCACAGCTGATCAGGTGAGAAATCAGCTCAAGAGGACGAAGGCAAGGAAGGCAGCAGGTCCGGATGGAATCTGCTCCAGACTGCTCAGGGACTGTGCAGACCAGCTCTGTCAGGTGGCTCTGTACATCTTCAACCTGAGCCTGAGCCTGGAGACGGTTCCTGAACTGTGGAAGACTTCCTGTGTGGTTCCAGTGCCAAAAATCGCACACCCCAGGGAGCCCAACCACTTCAGGCCTGTTGCCTTGACTTCTCATCTGATGAAGACCATGGAAAGGCTCATCCTGCACCACCTTCGGCCACTGGTGGGCTCAGTGTTGGACCCCCTGCAGTTCGCCTACCGTTCTGGAATTGGGGTGGATGACGCTGTCATCTACCTGGTACACCGATCCCTCTCTCACTTAGAGCAGGTGGGGAGCACTGTGAGGATCATGTTTTTTGACTTCTCCAGTGCTTTCAACACCATCCAACCTGCACTACTGAGAGGGAAGCTGGAGGGAGCCAGAGTAGGCAAACAGCTGACTGCATGGACCATCGACTACCTTACCAACAGACCACAGTATGTGAGGCTCCATGATTGTGTGTCCGAGGTGGTAATCTGCAGCACGGGGGCACCACAGGGCACGGTTCTCTCACCTTTCCTGTTCAGCCTTTACACTTCAGACTTCTGTTATAATTCGGACGATTGCCATATACAGAAGTTCTCAGATGATACAGCCATCATTGGATGCGTATCAGACGGGAATGATCAGGAATACAGGGGGGTCATCAGTGACTTTGTTGGCTGGTGTGAGACCAACGTACTCCAAATCAACGCCGGCAAGACAAAGGAGATGATCATAGACTTCAGGAGGAAGTCACCCCCTACAACACCGGTGAACATCCAAGGGAAAGACATTGTCTTATGATAGTGGACTCTTATAAGTACCTGGGTGTTCACCTCAACAATAAACTGGACTGGACTACAAATACAGACGTTCTGTATAAGAGGGGCCAGAGTCTACTCCACCTGCTGAGGAGACTGAGGTCCTTCGGAGTCTGCAGGACTCTGTTAAGGACATTCTATGACACTGTGGTGCCCTTTTCTATGCAGTGGCCTGCTGGGGGAGTGGATGCACAGACAGGGACAGGAGCAGGATTGACAAACTGGTGCGGAGGTCTAGCTCCGTGCTGGGATGTCCCCTGGAGTCTGTGGAGGTGGTTGGTGAGGGGAGGATGTTAGTAAAGATGACATCCATCATGAACAACACACATCACCCACTGCATGAGTATGTGAGTGGGCTGAGCAGCTCCTTTAGTCAGAGACTGAAACGCCCTCGCTGCAGGAAGGAGCGCTTTCACAGATCATTCATCCCATCAGCAGTTAGACTCTATAACTCTTCAATCACAATGTCATAAGTCACTGGACACTGTGAACATCCACGGTCACCACTTCATGCATAATGGACCTTCCATGTGTATGGACATGTGCAGGTATATATGTCTGTATATGTATACATATGTATATTTAGTGTGTACATGTGTGTGTGTACATGTCTATAAATAGGAATAGTAGTGGTACAATAGCTATATCAAGCTATATAGTTTATGTCTTCCATATTTCCAACTATATCCATAATCACATACTGTGTATGCGACCATCGTATATAGTGTATTATCTTACTTTTTTTCATTGATTGTACTTATTTGTATTTTTGTATTTCCTTCTGATATCTGTACCTGAGCTGAGGTGACGCAAAAATGTACCTGTTGTGGGATCAATAAAGTCTTATCTTATCTTATCTTATCTATCTTATCTTATCTCGAGTATACATTCATCACAGCTCTTATTTCTGTTGCCACTAGATCTAGAACAGATTGAACTGATTTCCTGATATGGATGAATTTGTAGGTGACATCAAGAATGAACAGTGCAAAATAAGATATGATGTCCTGTACATGAGTAACCACTATTTGTGTTGGCCCTGATTGTACCACATTGACAGCCATAAGGTGTGCCTCGCTTCTTCCACAGTTCCACCTATTTTGCCTCACACTATTAATTTTGACAGCATATTTTGATTTAATTTTAGTCATAATCTTTTGACTAAAACATCTTTTAATTTTATTCTACTTTTATTTCACTAATAATATAGAATTATAATAGAATAAATCTAAATTTGATCCAGCTGACTAAACTCTAAAGTGTAAAAGTTTGTTGTGTTTTTACCGGTGGGCGTTGCTCCACACAATTTAAAAAGTGTCCTTTTTCCCTTGAAATGTGAAATCCATATGTTTGCTCTTCTCTTCCTCCCAAGCGTTGACATTTTGTTGGGTTTTTTTATGAGAAACAGGCAGCATAGGGGTTACGTAACAAAAAAAAAAGGTCTTGACAAAAACTATGAAATGATTGGTCAACTAAACTAACAGTCACTGCTATGACCATGAGTTCACATCGATCCACAGATCATTTCCTGTGTGTTATCCCCCCTCACGCTCTCCCCCACCCTACTGCCTACTGTCTGCACTGCCCTTTCCAATAAAAGCAAAAGACCTTGCTTTCTGAAAAAAAATATTCTAACATCAGGCCATGCAGTAGAAAGACACAGTGAAGGGACACAGCATCTCCACACTTTTGTGACTCGTTTGTGTGCGTAATTGGTACATTGTGATAAGGTGCTATCGTACATTCAAGGAATCTGAGGTTGAAATAACAAGAAGTTGCATAACTTCTTCTTTTGATAATCACTTAAAATGGAACCCTTTCCTCAATAAGTTATATTAATTTATTTTTTCAAGCTAAAGTCATCAGGACACATTTGAATAATCAAGATATAACAAATTTAAAAAATGAGTACATATGTTGTTTATACATATCAAAGAACCATTAATTTGAATTTGTAAAATGCTCACATACACAACAATAAGTAACCAATGTCACACTGAAATGTACAACATAACATTTATAAAAACAACATGGGAAAACCAAGAAAAAGCATTAAAAGACTTAAAGTCATCAACATGTAAACTATTTGTACACACATTCATAAAAACAATATTTTAACTGCCTTTTCATATTAGCATACCTTACAATTTAATTTATCCCACTTCTATCTATTATTCTGTGTTAGTTGTAGTAAGAAGCTTTGTTATCAAGTTCCAGTGCACAGCTCACACTTCCATCACTGATTTACACCTTGGTTAATGTCATTCTGAGATCTCACAGATAAGAGGTGAAATATTTTCATAAACCTAAAAAGAACTCCAGTTGACTTCAACCTAATGTTTAAGACTGCCACAATCTGGAAGACCAAGAACATACCCTGATATCTCAAATTAACTCCTAACAGTAAGTAGAAGATTTAAAAATAAATGAATACAACAAAACATTGCTCAGCTCTTGTTTACTGACAGGACACAGCAGTACTTACTTACTACTTACCACATCATCTTTTCTGTCAAATGCATAATGACTGGTTTAACTGATGTTAAAAATTGACTTTCACCACTTTTGGAATTAATTCCACTGATCAGTAATAATACTTACAAATACTCATATATTCATATGTCAGGACCTTAGCATCATAATTTAAATATTTAATTAAAATTAAATTAAATGCTTGCTTTTAATAAATACAAACTGTATTTATGGAATTTGTCATATTCTAGATTGACTAAAATACCAAATTAAGATCCACTTTAATTTCTTTAATGCTTGCATGCACTTTCTTCGGTTATCTATAAGAACATTTAAAATTATATGTCCCATCTCACTTTTAGGTCTGCTGAGAGCAGTCATTTTTAGTTATTTCAAAATGCTAACTGGCTCTTTTAGCCAACCAGGCTTTCTCAGATGAAGCTTCAAAAGCCTCTATTTCCACTAACAGTATTCAAATCCCAATTGAAAAAATATATCTTCTTACTGTGCTTTTAAATTTCTTGTTACTTTTAATTTTCAGTATAACTTACACTACTGTGTCATTTAAACAATTTTTTTTGCCCCGCCTAATAATTTTGAAATTTCTATTATTTTTTGGCAGATTCTCACACTTAGATTGGATCTTATTTCTCTTACTCTCTATCTCCTCCATTTGTCTTTTCATTTGCACTAAGTGTTTCTCCAATTCTTCTTTCTGTTGTGTGATTCTAGCAACCTCATCATTTATAGTATTTATTAGCATGTCTGTATTAAATCCAAACTGTTGATTATTTTGTTTTATCTTATCTATTTCCCCTTTGACATCGATCATGATTTTTTTTAGTTTGAAGTATCCCTTTGCTTTATCTCCCTTTGCTACAGGATCATTTTCAACTGATTGAATCTTCTCCTCATTCTTCGTAGCCAGTCTTTCTGCCTCCTTTGTTTGGCTGATAAATTGTTCTTTCTGCTTCTGTATTTGAGTCAAAATCTCCTTTAGAACATCAATCATCCTCTGTACTGCATTCTTTTGTTTTTCTTCACACACTTTTAACTCTTCATCAAGTTTTCCATTTATGTTGCCTAAATCTTCCAGGAAAGACTGACATTCTGTGATAGGAGTATCTTGAATTTTCATCTCTGTGGGAAAACAAATAAACATTAAACATATACACTTTTTTAACATGCATTTAGTTCAAAATAGAACAAATTTACAGACTTTGACATGAAATGAATGTATAAATAAATCAAATACATTATTAACTCACTGTTTTTCCACATAAAAATAGCGACTGCAAGAACAAATATGAGGCAGAAAATCACATTAAAGGTGACAGCAACAACACAACTTGCTGGAACTACGAAGAAATCGTCTGAAACAATAAAAAAGTATATTTTAAAAGCACAACACCTTCATTTGCCTTAAAGGGATTTTATTTATTAAGTTAAATGTTTTTTCTTCTACCTGGAACATATATGTGTGTTTCTCTGGTCTGGTTGGTGTTCCTCTGTTGGACTCTGCAGGTGAAGTTGTTGTTATGTCTCTTCTCCACAGTCACTCTGCTGCTGACAGTATAGAGGTCATCGGGACCTCTGAGGGTCTCTGTAGGTCCAGCAGAGAGGAGGTTTCCCTCACTGTCCATCCATATTACTTCAGGCTCTGGATACCAGCCTGCAGACTTACAATCCAACATAACTCCACTGCTCGCTTCATCGAGTCCTGCTAAGTTGACACCAGGTTGGGAGGAAGTACCTGATGATAAAAAGAAAACGACATATTTCATCAATGACTGGTCCAATATTTAAACTAAATAAATGATCCTTTTTTTCATAAATGATTATTTACAGAAATAATAATTTAAAAGTGGCATATGCTGGTAGCATTTAAAAGTACATATTTAAACCTTTGTGTAACTTTACCTCAAGACAATTATAGTTTTTCTCGATTGCTTAAATACTATAACCAATCTTTTTAACTAAAATTTCAAAACCATAATGCTATTTTTCAAAAAGCACACCCATTTCCCTGAACTTTAAACACTATCCCCCTGCTTTAACACATGAGTCAGATGTGGTGTGGTGAACTGTTACTGCAAAACTACACACAAATCCCCAAATTTTTTAGTGCTTACACCATGTGGTCATTTAGAAAGCACTAGCATTCAATGAAGTTAACTTAAGTCAGCACAGCTTGAGCTCAATTAGCACACAATTAACCAAGTGGAAACACTAGGAGTCAAAATGTATCACACGCCAAACTTTAATGGATATATATAAAAGGGCCAAAGTCAGCTCATTCAGGTTTTAAACAATGGATCCAAAGACATGCAAAGGAAGAGGTTGAGGAGGAGGAACATAATTGGCCATTGATATATTGTAAATCATTGGCGGGCGGGGGGGGGGGGGGGGGGGGGGGGGGATTTGCATTTTTTCAGAAGCCCGGGGTTTTTTGGAGTGTAATTTCTTTCATAGTTAGATGCCTAACTGACAACTGTATAAAACAAAAACTACACACAATATTCGAAGCACATAGCGCACAGTTGTAAATTCCCCCTAATTTTGGTATGATCCGAGCTCAGGCACTAGGCACAGCACTTACGCATGTGAGCGAGGGGGGGAGAAGCTGCTGCCTGTTTTTGCTGTAGAAGTGCAGCCAGGCAGACAGAAGAGAGCTTAAGTTTGACCAGATACCAAAGCAAATCATTCGTACTGTACAAATAATGTAAATATGACGGTGAATCACAAAAGATTGATATCAAACTGATCATGTGACCCATAGTAGTTACTTGCTCTTGGAGTGAATCAACAAATGGCGAAATGAAAAGCCAAACAACAACAATGCTGTTTCTTTAGAGAGTCTTAGCTTACATGTGTGTTTATTTCATATTTTCAGTTGTTACCCTCCACGGCTTAATAAAGCACTCTAAATCGGTTTCACTTATGTACTGATGAACGTAACAATGGACATAAGGGGCTTCTTTCACCGGAAAAACTCAGGTAGATGTTATTTTATATATTGTGTTTTGTATGTTGTTCAGTATATTTCTATGCAAAACAAGAGGAATTTCAACACACAGCAGTATATATTGCTGTGTGTATTGAAACCAGATATTTACATACACTTTATGGAAAACACAAGAACATTTTTTTACTGTACAACATCAATTTAGAGTAAACTTATTTTGTTTTATATAAATAAATATTGAAATAACTTTTGAATTAGTTAAATGTCAGAATAAAGAGAGACAGAGCTGTCTATTTTTATCAAGCTTCTGATTGGTTAGTAGAGTCCATGTGAGTAAATTGGTGGCACACCTGTGCATATAAGGCAAAACACAGAGCCTTTTTCTTTGAAATGGGAAAATCAAGAGATATCAACCAAAACACCAGGAAAAGAACTGTGGAGCTCCATAAGTGTGGCTCAATTTTGAATACAATACAGTTTAAACTGTATATTTGATGATGTTGGTATTTGGCTTGATTGTCACACAAAGAGGGAGATGGAGAGAAGAATGAAGACAGAACAGAGATGGAGCAGATGAGACACACATGTTAGTCAAATGGTTGTTTACCAAAACTCATCAGAACATGTATCTTGTACCTAGTGTATCTTTTTAGATACCATTTGTTACTTTTCAAATTCTATATTTATTAAGTTATGCAGGCTTGTTTGCACAACGAGGCTAAATAGTTTTCTGAATCTAAATAGTGGACTTTGGTAGAATTAAAAAATAAGTGTAGTGCAGGTCTATGATGATTTTTAGTGCTACTATCATCTAGTTCTGATTCTGGTTCTGTCTTGGTTAAGTCCTCAGTAGTCCTGATTTTGAACTGTTGTAGTCTTGTTTTAATTCCGGATCAGTTCTGGGTCTGGTTGAATTGGGGTTTAGTCCGCGTGTCTTGATACAGCCCTGATTTTGTTCTGCCTTGCTGCTTAATTAAAAAACTACTTTAAGGTGTCCTGCACATGTGACATATATTTTTTTCCTATATGAAGTCATTCTTTTTTGAACAAACTCAAAACAGAGCCTAATAAATCTTTCAGTTTACTGTTTTGAGAATACGAGGCATAGTTTCAAGTAATGTGTTTAAGTAATTGAGAAAAACTGTAAGATCCTTACCATTTATTGTCAAAGGTTTTGTCTGTTTAAATGCTTTCTCGTGATTATTTTCATGTTGGCTTGAAATAAAATATCTCCATATGCCGTTACTCTAGCCTATTACAGCTTCTGCATAAGTATACATTTCAAACTTTGGAGAGGCAAAGCGTGGAATGGACCTGGTGGATTTGCATGTCTATTGCACGCTACTTTCAATAATGCAAAAGAACATCATGACATCATCATAACTGAGACAGCAGTAATTTGACAAAGCAGCAGTATTTGAAACCTGCTCATAGCTCATTAAGAAGATATAGTTTATTAATATTTATTATATTATATTTATTATAGAGTTTATTTACTTACCAACTAGAAACTCAACAAAATATTCTTTACTCTGTTGTGGAATGTAACATCTGTATCTTCCACTATCAGAGACTTTCACTTTGGACAGCTTCAGTGAAACATCTCCGTGCTTTAGCTTATCGATGGACAGAGACACTCTTCCCTTGTAGGCTGTGTTTTGATCAGTCTGAAGCTCCTGTCCATTATGCCGCACAAACACAAATCTGGGGTTCAAATCAGGTTTCCCCCACTCAATTGTCATCTGAACAGCATCCACAGGAGGTTCCAGCTGGCATGGCAAAACAATGTCGTCACCAGCCACTGCTATCAATGGCGGAGATGGACCGATCTTCTGTGAATTCCCTAGGAAAAAGTAGTCTATTTTAAATTCAAATTCAATTATCGTTGTCATGTTTGCTTTGCCCTGTTCAAATAAGTTACTTTGTTAATGAAAAAAATAGTAAAGGTAGTAAAGGAGGAAAAAAAACATTACTTTGAGAACCGATTACATGGGTGAAGTCACCAATTGTTCAGTGGCAGTTTTCTCTCTTTCTGTTTCCAAGAATCAAACAATAGTTAAACTGGACATTTGTATATACTTATTTGACAGTTACCTTTGCAAACTAGTGTCAGTAGAAGTACGACCACAATGTGCTGGAAAACCAAAGCAGTGACTCTTCTGAGCAGAGGCTTAAGAAAAATTCCATCCATGAAGAGCAATACTGGAGTGCTAAAAGTCAAATGTTAGCAAATATGTTTTTATTGTTGTTATTCATAAAAGAAGACAACACTTTTTTGACAATGAAAAAAAGTTTGATTGGGATGAGATTGGTTATTTAAAAAAATAATAATTTGGTATCTTTGCAAATATAATTGCAGTACCAAGAATAAGAGTTGTCGTCTTCCTGACCTCCTAAAGATTTTTTCCTTTGTTATTAGTGGTTTGTAAAAAGTCTTGAAATATAATCAAATATAGCACCAACAATTTAACATCTTCAATAAAAACAACAAAAAAACCCCGAAAAAACGAAAACTTAAATACCTGTACACTCGTCTAAACAACCCTTCTCCCCTCCTTAAGATGTGTTCAAAAACCTCAGACTGGTTTGTACTTTGATCAGGACAACATAAAAAAAAGGTGGTGGTGTGTGTGCGTGTGTGGATGAAAAAGAGGTTGAGTTTAAGATATGCAATTCAGCATGGCTGCGTGGATACTAAAGACACATGATCTCTAATTCATTTTTACAAGTTGCTAAAGAAAGAAAGCTTAAGACAATTATATACATTCAAAAAGATCGTGGTGTGTTATAGGTTTTACCGACTTCTAATTTTTTATTGTTTTATTGTTTCAGCAAAAAACAGACTGGCTAATATTTAATCCAAGATACTGCTAGATAGGTAATATAAACAGATTTGTACTTTGAACACTTTGTTATTTTTGGCACACAATGTACATAAAGGCTTGTATATGGTGTGTATTGAGGCCTTTCTTGTTCAACTGTGTAGTGGAGGTGTGGTCCCTGGCTCAGTTGCCAGGGAGGGGTGGTGGAGTGAGCTCAAAAGTGGCAGTGCCAGTGAGGTTAGACGAATAGGTGAAGCTGATTATCTTAAAGAGGTTTCCCTTTTTATAGTGAAAAGCTGGAAAGCCAGCTGGAAAGCTGATGGACGGGGTGCCGAACCATGAAAACTACATGTGTGCAGCATCAATAAACACTTCCAAAATTATACACAAGAACAGTGTGTCTGGTCCCAGTCTTTACAAACTGCAATTACAATCTTGCAAGTTTTAATTGATTTTAATGATAAACAGACTTAAGCTCTGTTGACCACTCAACAGACACATTGGGTTTTTATTATTATCATTCAATGGAACACTTTTATTCAAAAATAAGTATCTGGACCAGAATCCTGTAGATAATTAATGTCTTTTTGAATATGGGAAAAACATACCCGGATTTACAGACAGCCTTATGTTAAAATTACTACCACTCATATATTTAAACCTGCTATGTTTTCAGCATGTGTTCATTTAGCTGGTTAAAGGGCAAAATTTAGTGAACAGCATTTAAATAATGATGTGTTGTTCAAAGGATTACTCATTGAGCATTTTTTTAAAATTATTATTTAATTATACATTAAATAGCAGCACAATAGGCAGCACGGTGGCACGGTGGTTAGCACTGTTGCCGCACAGCAAGAAGGTCCTGAGTTCAATTCCACCATCAGGCCACGGTCTTTCTGTGTGGAGTTTGCATGTTCTCCCCGTGTTTGGTTCCCTCCGGGTACTCCGGCTTCCTCCCACCGTCCAAAGACATGCAGCTTGTGGGGATAGGTTAATTGGAAAATCCAAATTGACATTAGGTATGAATGTGCGAGTGAATGTGAGCGCAAATGGTTGTCTGTCCCTGTGTGTTGGCTGTGTGACAGACTGGCGACCTGTCCAGGGTTTACCCCGCCTCTCGCCCTATGACAGCTGGGATAGGCTCCAGCGCCCCCTGCGACCCTGAAAAGGGGAAGCAGATGGATGGATATACATTAAATAACTAATCTCTATTGTCCTGTCCTGTACACAGATGTACTGCTGTGTGGTAATTGGGAACTTGAGCTTTCAGATTTTGGATGGATTTAATGAAAAAGTTTTTTTCCCTTTTTCTTTCTTTTTATTCCAGCCACTTGATACCCTGCTTTGACTGTTTATGAAATTACCTCTAACTAAACACTGAACCAGCTGCTCAGAGGCAGACAATGTGAAAAGCCCTAAAAAAAGCTATTATCGCTCTATAGAAAGTAGAGATAGTGTCTGTCTCCCGAATCTAAACTGGAAGCTGGTTCCTCTGGAGAGGGGGCTGAAAACCAAAGACTCTCAATTCAATTCAATTTTATTTATATAGCCCCAAATCACAACAACAGTCGCCTCAAGGCGCTTCAAATTGTACAGTAGAACCTACAATAATAGCTACAGAGAAAAACCCAACAATAATATAATCCCCTATGAGCAAGCACTTTGGTGACAGTGGGAAGGAAAAACTCCCTTTTAACAGGAATAAACCTCCGGCTCAGGGAGGGGGGTACATCTGCTGCGACCGGTAGGGGTATTCTACTTTTAAATACTCTAGGAAAAACAAGTACGTTTTTTTGCAAGTATTTTGTCAACACAATCCACATACTCAACTCTCCTGCTCAACCCACAAATGCATTTCCCTTACAAATGTGGCACAATAACGTGGCACAAAAATGCAAGAAATAAACTGGCCTACACAGCATAAAACCCCCAGATTGTGGAATTCACTCCCTCCATCTCTACGTTGCCTGGATTGTATTTATTCTTTTAAACATCATCTTAAGACTCATTTATTTAGATTGGTGCTGTATGTTTGATTATGCTGTTTTATGTTTATCTATTTTATATTATGGTGAAGCAATATAAATCAATAAAGTAAAGTAAAGTAATTTATTACCAAGGATAATTGTAAAAACAAAAGAAATGTATTTGATTTTTATGATAAGTTTACATTTGCGTGAATGTGCACTCAATCAGATATAAGGTTTATCGCGCTGCAGATTTTTTTCTCGTTTTATTAAGCTGCTTCTAGTTCAAATCAATTGTGTTTTGACACTGCTTTATTTGCAGTTTGGTAGCTGTTAAAGATTTCTTTTATTTCTCTCTTTTTTCTCCATTTTTAATTTATGCAATTTTTGCATAAATGGAAAAGGACACACATGGAGAAGGACATGAACTATGTGGACTTAACCCAAAATATTCAAACATGATTAGGATCATTTGTGGTTTGCTTTATTTTCTTAAAAAAAATATTTGAAGTCTTGAACATTTACATACACATTAAACAGTACGTCTCTGTCTTTTACGTCACTGACGTCACTGTCACAAGACAGACGCCAATTATCAGCACCGGAGAAGACATCGCGAACACTTCCTGGCCCTCCAGTGTAGATGTCAGTGAAACTGTTGGGAAGACAATGTTGGAGAAATGTGAACATTTTATTTGTACTGTATAATCTGCAGATTCTGACAGAAATCTTCAACTATCCTTTGAAGCACCGCTCCTCTAAAACAGCAATAAGGATAATTATTAGATTATCTGCATTATTATGTAAATAACAAAATAACTTAAAGCAAAAATTGGGAAACGTAAAGTCCGAAGTATTTATATTAAGGCCATCATTCAAACAATACTGTTTGCTCTGGGTCTAAACAGAGCGCGTTGTGTGTAACATCTTCTTTTGCGCATGCGGGCTGTTTTGAGCGTTCACACTGGGGCTGTTTGCTGTCGCATTTTTGTTGTAGTGTGAACACGCAGACAAAAACATCGGATTTGATCAAAAAATCGGAATTGAGCATTAAGACCTGCAGTGTGAACGTAGCCTTAGTAACACGAATTTCAGATTTACTTAGTGTGGTTAATGTAGTGGGTGTGCTTCAATTATACTTCATTTAGAAACATTGTGATGTTTGCGATGTGATGCTCAGTTAGTAACCTTGCCATGGCCCCTGTGTCTGACTGGCCGGCCCCGCAAGGCTACATATGTTTATTAGTGATGGGTCCAGCAACACTGACGCGCCGACGCTTGTATCAAGCTCACCTAGCGATGCCTGTATCGGTGTGTGCGTCGCTTTAAGAAAAAGTCACGTGATCGATACAGCCGCTGTATCGCTCATTGCCAAAGCGCCAAGCTGTGTTTAAAAGGTTCCGCATCCGCATCTGCCAACGGAATGAGTTGCCACCAAAAAAACCCACCAAATTACTGCAAAGATAAAAAAAAAATAAATACACATCTCTCCATAACAAAATGGAGCCCGAAAGAAAAATAAATGTTTCTGCTGTGTGGGATCATTTTGATCTTTTATCTGGAAATAAGGTAATAGTTTGTCTGTCTTTGTTTCAGTGTAATCTATCAGAACACCTTCTCAGTGTTTAGGCATTACAGAGCCAAACATGACAATGAGGAGACAATGAACACAGGTAGGCCTATATTGACACTGAACAGCTTCATTGTCTTTTTTTTTTTTTTTAATTAATGTGTTTTATTATTTTGAAATCAAGCATCTAGGAAGAATGTTCTGGGCCAGGCAGTCCTGAATTTTATTATAAAGGACTGCCAACCCCTTAGTATTGTGGAGAGTGTCGGAGAGAAACATTCCACGATCAGAGGATCCTTTAACATACTGGGGGAATAGGAAGACATCTTATCAGAACCTTTTCCACCTGGCTTTACAGCTTCTGTGTACCCCAGCTTCATCTGTGCCTGTGAGTTTTCCAAAGCTGGGGAAATGGTGTCAAAAAAAAAAAAAAAACCGCAATAGACTGAATGCAAAAACAATGGATGAACTTATTTTTCTGGATAAAAATTTATAATAAACTCTGACTCAATTACATTTAAATTGGTAATATTATATTCACAATGCTTTCATTTTAATTTTCACTTAATGTCATTCACAATATATTTTAAAGATGGTAAATGGACTGGTTCTTATATAGCGCTTACTCATCTGAGCACTCAAAGCGCTTTAAACAACTTGTGCATTCACCCATTCGCACAAGCACATTTTTCTAAGTGCTTCATCACACACATTCATACTCCGATGGATGCATCGGAGAGCAATTTGGGGTTAGTATCTTGCCCAAGGATATTTGGCATGCAGACTAGGGGAAGCAGGAATTGAACCACCAACCTTCCGATCAGTAGATGACCTGCTCTACCACCTGAGCTACAGCCACCCCAGAAGTCTACAATATTTGAAACATAAAAGATATAAAATGATTCCATGGAAAATACAATACCTTACAGTGTATACACATATGACTAGGTCATTGAATCAGTGTCTGTTGTGAGTCTCGAGTAAGTTGCCTGCAATGATATTTAATGTCCAGCAGGTGTCAGTATGGAGCAAAACAGCAACACTGTGTCGACACAGTGTCGATACAGTTTGGGGAATGTGCTGAAACGCTTCACGAGGCCTCATCTACACATCACTACTAGAGAGTGTCTATATGTGTCCACTCCTCTTAGTGGTAAATGAACACTTTTGACAGTGTTATATTTTTAAAAGTAACCTAGTTAGTTTTGAAGATTTACAATGACTAACACTGAGCAGTGCTGATTTTCTAACCCTGAAAAATAACTCAAAATGTTAGAAATATTCCAGTGTTAGAATTTTTTTTTAAAATATGACAAGCATAATATGTTCTCTTTGCTTCATTTTCTTAAGAAAATGATATGTTATATATATATATATATATATATATATATATAGCCTCACCTCTGTCAGTGCGCCCCAGGGCAGCTGTGGCTACAATGTAGCTTGCCATCACCAGTGTGTGAATGCGTGTGTGAATGGGTGAATGACTGAATGTAGTGTAAAGCGCTTTGGGATCCTTAAGGACTAGAAAAGCGCTATACAAATGCAGGCCATTTACCATTACCATTACCATTATATATATATATATATATATATATATATATATATATATATTTGCTTTACACTCAAATTGGGTAATATATTGATAACTGAACTTGGTTCCATTATCACGATATTACCAAGTTTGGTTATGGCTAAAATAATAATAAAATAATAATTAATATCTGAATGTTTGTGTAGTGAAACCAATTAGACTATTCACTTCCACTAATAGTCATCAGAGCAAAGACCTTTTGTGGCTCTGATTCCTTTTGCTTCTCACTAATCTAACAAAATACCCCCTTTGTCAGATCCACCAACTTGTCTCTGTTCAGTATTTCTCTGTCACAATTCTTCTTTTTCTCATCCAGTGTTCATTGAGCGTGTAACAGGTTTTGTTTTTCCATTACTAATTTGTCTCCGCTGACTGAAGCCTGTCTTTGTTTTCCTACTGGTTCTTCCTCATCTCCTGAAGTTCCCCGTTGAGTTGTTTTTTTCTGATTTTCCAATTTCTCCTTATTTTTTTTTACTACAGCAACAACAGAAACAACAACAAGAGATGTCAATCAAAAGATGAAATGCACAAATATGCAAATATTATTTACTCTTTGCAAATATGCAAGGAGTAAATAATATTGCATATATTAAATTTTATCTCGTAGTATTTTATTCCACTGTAAAACAATAAACCACATGTCGATTTCCTTATGATACCAACTATCAAACCACCTGCAATCAGTCCAGCAATTGTAAAACCCACCACCTTGGAAGTGTACACTGAAAAGAAATAAGATATCTGGCATCAATGAAATCATGTAGAAGACAGCCCAATTAATATTTAATGCAAATAGCTCTAATTATAAATATCTCAGTATACATGAACAAGTAAGCAAACCTCTGCTTATGTCGGACTCAGTTAAATTTAAGGCCAAAGTCCTCCAGTAAAATTGTTTTTACTTCCATATTTGTGATGTCTAATCTTAGGTAATCTTAGTGTTTGAAGATTTAAGTTGACCTTGGTGCACTTATGACAAACTTGATGGCATGATAGAGAAAATAAATTCTGTCTTATCAGACTATTGTTACACCCCTTGTACTTTATAAGGTTCAATGTTCATTTGATCTGTAAATAATATATGTACTGAGGAGTATAAAATGGCTAACAGCAGAGGGCAGAGTAGAACTAACAAAAAGCGAGAGACGAAAACAGCCATTACTGAATGTTATAATTCAGAGGAATGAAGATTAGTTATGGATAGTTTTTTTTAATATTGGATTTAATCTGCTATGTAATCAGTTACATCCCCCATTAGTCCAAGTATCTTTGTTTTGAAATACTTGAGTTGGAACTCTAAAAACAAACAAACAAACAAACAAAAATGACAATAATGAATGAATTATTTAATTAAATAAATAATTTTACTCACCCAAAAAGTAACAAATAGCCAGAGAATGGGTCACATCTGTGACATTTAACATTATTAGTGTATAGCAGTAATATATATTTCTACTTACACAATCAACACCAGCAATACATTAAACAGGAAGAGGAAGTCCCAACCTACATTCTATCTTTGCTGTATTTCAGTCCAGTGTTCTCACGGTCAACAGTAAGAGATTATGGATTCTGCAGCTCTAAGTATCCGACTTTGTAAGTACTGATTCTACCAATTAATTAATTAATATATTAATTAATACCAATTAATTCTACCAATTAATCATTCAATAGCAATCACATATGTCTGATGCACAAAATTCCATTTGTCTCTTCAGTAACTGCTGTTTTAGTGATGATAGCCGTACAAGCTGACCACAGTAACTTTGCTGGTGAGTAAGAAGCAGTTTCTTCCTGATATAAAGTGTAATTTTAGATTTCAACTACCTTCAAAACTGTTTGAAGCTCTGAAACTGTAGTCTTTAATGGTCTGCATTTTTTAACACAAGCAGATCCTGCCTAGAAAGTAACGTCACTGCCTTTGGAGTTTTATTTTTTTTTATTTTGTAATACTAACACATTTTGAAATATTTTTTTCTTATTTTAAGAACAGATAATTCATTTGATTGCTTTCTTTCTTCATATCTCTGTCTCAGGTGCAGTTTTTGCTCGCGTTGTTCCAGACAGGCGTCAGTTCTTTGAATACGATCACGTCTCTGTACATTGTGAGGAAGATAAGAGCATCGGTGAATGGATCGTGAAGTGGAAATCCCATAAAATAACAAACTCTTCCCTCACATTGAGCATATCAGCATCACCCTGCACAATTTATCCCATCTTTGAAAGACACAGTGGAGAATACTGGTGTGAAAATGAAAAGGGAGAACGAAGTGAGGTTGTGAACATTTCTGTCACTGGTATGTTGGGTGACTATATGCTTTATTTATATGCAGTGTTGGGAAGGTTACTTTTAAAATGTATTCCATTACAGATTACAGAATACATGCCCCAAAATGTATTCTGTAACGTATTCCGTTACGTTACTCAATGAGAGTAACGTATTCTGAATACTTTGGATTACTTAATATATTATTATGCTGTTTACAACTACATGAATGTACTATTGCTGTGATTTATTACTGTTACTGAAGGTCCGCGGCTCCGAACCGTAGTAAAGGAACCTCTGGCTAATACGGTGGGTTCTGTGTCGGGCTCGTAGCCGAAAAATAGCTTTACTTTGTTGTCTGGGTCAACTTTGCTAGCGAGAGACAGAGAGAGGCGTTGAAAGGCTGCTCCAACGGAACTTATTGTTTTTGGAGGAAAACATGAACACGGTGTACAGTCGAGTCTTAATAGCTTACTTACAACTGGGCTCGTCAGGCTCTCTTCTTGGCTGCAGTGGTTATTATCATATTTACATGCTTCCAGCTCCCGTTTTTGCTCGATGACAGCTCGTACTTTTCCTTTTTCTTCCTCCCTCGCTCACAGACACATAACGGGTATGGCAGTCCATTCTCCATTCAGCACGGACTACACTGCCCATGAGGCTACATTCTTTAGAGCTATACCTGTAGCATTCTGCCTATTAGCTTAGCACAACAACAACAAAAAGGCCTCTCTCACCCAGGAAACACGCAGAGAGAGACCGTTACCCTGTAACCATGGCAACCGTAACACTGCCACCTGGAACAACAGAACGTAGCTGTCAAACAAAACCCAAACAGGCCTGACCCGCCACAATATGAAACAGGGAAGTACCGCCGTGTAATCCATTTATTTCAACAAAGTAACTGTATTCTAAATACCACCTTTTTAAACGGTAACTGTAATGGAATACAGTTACTCATATTTTGTATTTTAAATACGTAACGGCGGTACATGTATTCCGTTACTCCCCAACACTGTTTATATGTTACTAACCTTACTAATGTCCACTGACAATATATGGCAACATTTCTTTAAAATATCCCCCTATAAGGGGACAATCAAGATGAATATGAAGAACATTTTTTATACTCATCAATGCACTAATACTCAATAATATCTGTTAACAAGAGATACAAAAGTAGTTAAGGGTACAGAGTAAAACCTATTAACCAGCAGTCTATAATACAAGTCAGGACCTACGTTTTTTTTAGCACTTTTCATAAAAATCTAATTTTCCATAGTGAGATCTTTACTAAAACATGTTAAAAATTAACTGATAAAATATATTCTAATCACTTCCCAGCTGGTTTTGTAATCCTGGAAAGTCCAACCTGCCCTGTGAAGGAGGGAAATGAGGTGACCCTAAATTGTACAAACAAGAAAACTCAGTCAGAACACATAACTGACTTCTACAAAGATGGTTTATCTCTTGGGACCCGGTATCAAAGCAGCATGACCATCAAAAATGTCTCCAAGTCTGATGAAGGACTCTACAAGTGCAGCATATCTGGAGCTGGAGAATCACCAGAGAGCTGGTTAACTGTTATAAAACAAAGCAAAGGTGATTTAGATCATATATATATATATATATATATATATATATATATATATATATATCCCTGTTTTATTTGTTTTTATTTTTATTTTTCTTGAATTGTTAATATCTTCAATGTAGCCTTTCCAGTGCCTCACAAAGAGACTGATCTTCCATATAGTCCCTTCCCTAAAATGCTCTGGACTGTTATCTGTGTTTTACTGGTCGATCTGTTGTTGTTCTTGGTGGGCCTGCTTCTTCAAAACAAATGCAAAGGTACAGAAACCATGTCTCCCAGAAAGTAGACAGATATAAATAGACTTTTCATTCAATTTAATTTCCTAATATGTCAGGTATTAGGTATAATAATTATTATCAGACTTATTTACCAGATAAGTAAATTGTACTATTAAAAGAATGCAATACATGATTATGTTTTGCTTTTGTTGTAGTTTTTTTTTTAAATGTTTTAGCTTCTGACATGTTGATTATTAGACATCATTGCGTTAACATTCCCTAACATTTCCCTTGCTCTCTTTCCTACTAATGTATTTTTTTCTTGTTTTTTTTAGTATCAGCCTGTTTTTCATCAGTACAAGGTTCACGCTCATGTGAAGACAACACAGGTGAGAAACTGCATACTTGTTCAGTAGACACAAAATAAAACAAAATAAAAAACAAAATAAAAATAAAATAAAGTCTCAGTCCGTGGATGTTCAGTTTGTGGTTAAAATCATGCAAACAGTTGAATGACCCACAGGGTCATTCTCTGAAACATCAGACAAATCTGAACAAAGTTCCCACATGACTACCTCAGAATGAGCTGATTTCCTTCCAGAGTAAGTTTAACATGTACAGTGCATCCTGAAAGTATTCACAGTGCTTCACTTGCTCCACATTTTGTCATGTTACACCCTTATTTAAAAATTGATTAAATTAATTTTCACTTCAAAATTCTACACCCAATAATCCATAATGACAAAGAGACAAAGTGTAATAAAAAAACAAAAATATAACAGGTCTGTAGACAGGTCTTGTTTGTAGACCTTAAAGACAAGTGTGTATCCAAGCACATACAGTGGGGCAAAAAAGTATTTAGTCAGCCACCGATTGTGCAAGTTCCCCCACTTAAAATGATGACAGAGGTCAGTAATTTGCACCAGAGGTACACTTCAACTGTGAGAGACAGAATGTGAAAAAAAAAAATCCATGAATTCACATGGTAGGATTTGTAAAGAATTTATTCGTAAATCAGGGTGGAAAATAAGTATTTGGTCAATAACAAAAATACAACTCAATACTTTGTAACATAACCTTTGTTGGCAATAACAGAGGTCAAACGTTTACTATAGGTCTTTACCAGGTTTGCACACACAGTAGCTGGTATTTTGGCCCATTCCTCCATGCAGATCTTCTCAAGAGCAGTGATGTTTTGGGGCTGTCGCCGAGCAACACGGACTTTCAACTCCCGCCACAGATTTTCTATGGGGTTGAGGTCTGGAGACTGGCTAGGCCACTCCAGGACTTTCAAATGCTTCTTACGGAGCCACTCCTTTGTTGCCCGGGCGGTGTGTTTTGGATCATTGTCATGTTGGAAGACCCAGCCTCGTTTCATCTTCAAAGTTCTCACTGATGGAAGGAGGTTTTGGCTCAAAATCTCACGATACTTGGCCCCATTCATTCTGTCCTTAACACGAATCAGTCGTCCTGTCCCCTTGGCAGAAAAACAGCCCCATAGCATGATGTTTCCACCCCCATGCTTCACAGTAGGTATGGTGTTCTTGGGATGCAACTCAGTATTCTTCTTCCTCCAAACACGACGAGTTGAGTTTATACCAAAAAGTTCTACTTTGGTTTCATCTGACCACATGACATTCTCCCAATCCTCTGCTGTATCATCCATGTGCTCTCTGGCAAACTTCAGACGGGCCTGGACATGCACTGGCTTCAGCAGCGGAACACGTCTGGCACTGCGGGATTTGATTCCCTGCCGTTGTAGTGTGTTACTGATGGTGACCTTTGTTACTTTGGTCCCAGCTCTCTGCAGGTCATTCACCAGGTCCCCCCGTGTGGTTCTGGGATCTTTGCTCACCGTTCTCATGATCATTTTGACCCCACGGGATGAGATCTTGCGTGGAGCCCCAGATCGAGGGAGATTATCAGTGGTCTTGTATGTCTTCCATTTTCTGATGATTGCTCCCACAGTTGATTTTTTCACACCAAGCTGCTTGCCTATTGTAGATTCACTCTTCCCAGTCTGGTGCAGGTCTACAATTCTTTTCCTGGTGTCCTTCGAAAGCTCTTTGGTCTTGGCCATGGCGGAGTTTGGAGTCTGACTGGTTGAGGCTGTGGACAGGTGTCTTTTATACAGATGATGAGGTCAAACAGGTGCCATTCATACAGGTAACGAGTGGGGGACAGAAAAGCTTCTTACAGAAGACGTTACAGGTCTGTGAGAGCCAGGGATTTTCCTTGTTTGAGGTGACCAAATACTTATTTTCCACCCTGATTTACGAATAAATTCTTTACAAATCCTACCATGTGAATTTATGGATTTTTTTTTCATTCTGTCTCTCACAGTTGAAGTGTACCTCTGGTGCAAATTATTGACCTCTGTCATCATTTTAAGTGGGGGAACTTGCACAATCGGTGGCTGACTAAATACTTTTTTGCCCCACTGTATGTACAGAAGGGGACAAAAAAAATAATTCTCCAGCACCTAGGGTGCCAGTGAGCACAGTGGCCCCGATCACTCGTAAAATAGAAAAGGTTTGGTATTACAAGGGCTCGTCCTGGCCAGTCTGAGCAATCAGGGTAGAAGGGCTTTAATCAGGGCTTTTACTGCTCAGTAAAAGGGACACGAATGACGGTCTAGAGTTTGCCAAAGAGGAGGGACTCTCAGACCATGAGAATCAAAATGATTTGGTTTGATCTGAACCAGGTACTGCTCATTACCTGGCCACTGCCATGCCTTCAGTGAAGCAAGGGAGTCACTTCATCATGATGTGATGATGTTTTTTTCATCAGAAACTGGATCTAGTCCGGTATGATGGCGCCTTTGTTTGGCTTTGCCGCTGCCGGTGTTTCTCTGTGATGTTTTTCTCGGCCTTTTTGCTTTCGCTTTTTGTCACTAATGTGTTGGCTGCCCTTGTCTATGATCGCCTGACCCTATTACCCATCCGATCCTTTATGATAAGTCCAGATGCCTCATCCTCCTGCGGTATTTTCCATCCTCCGCTGCCGACACCGGTGTCTGGATCTTCGTTAGGTGTCATCAGTGGCGCCTTTCTGTGTCCGTGTAAGTCACGGAGGAGGAGAGGAAAAAGAGCAGGTGTCCAGGTAAAACTCAGACTGTTCTGGAAGCGGGGACTAGCTGTGCCTGGATCTATGAGACGGCGCTACCTCAGGAGTGTTCATCCAGACACTCCTGTTGTTTGGCCTTCCATCCCCGCGGTGAGTGGAATTTATGAGCGTCGCGGATCAAACTCTGTTTCTTCGTCCCCTAAATCGGGCCACTTCTGTTAATAATATGTCTTCTACTTCGCTGAGCGTGGCGCTTTTTAACGCTCGATCAATGACTAATAAAACGTTCTTGCTGAACGATTTTATTCTTTCCAAGAAACTGGACTTCTTATTTCTAACTGAAACCTGGCAGCGCGGTGGTGACTTTTCATCCGTCATCGAACTTTGCCCAAGTGGGTACTCATTCATCAGCCAGCCTCGGTCGTCGGGTCGAGGAGGAGGTGTCGCTGCGGTGTTTGGAAGCCGGTTTTACTGTCGCGCAGTGTTGGTCGGACATGTTTTATCCTTTGATCTACAGCTGGTTAGAATTGGAAAGGAAGATCCATTTTACTGTGCTGTAGTGTATCGTCCACCTGGCCTAAACAGTATATTTTTAAAGGAGTTCAGTGACTTTTTATCCTCGACTTTGAAGCTGTCCAGACTGGTTATAGTCAGGGATTATAATATACACGTTGATGATGACTCTGACCTCTTTGCTAGCGGTTTCCTTAGCGTCATGGATTCTTTTCATTTTACTCAGCATGTGTCTGGTCCCACACACACCAAAGGACACACACTGGACCTTGTTTTTACTTTAGGTTTAAACATTGATTTTATTTTTTATTTATTTCGGATCATCATTGTATTCTTTTTAGCCTGTCTTTTCATCTGTCCCTCTCTCCTATTCGACACGTGGTTAGCTCTCACATCTTAAATTCCTCTACTGCTGTTAAATTTTCCGATGCCTTTAATTTAGTTTTATCTCCTTATAATGATGTTCATTTTTTAACAAATATTTTTAATAATCATTGTCTTTCTATTTTAGACAATGTTTGTCCTGTCAAAGCTAGACTAGCTCCGGTTTCAAATTCGTCTCCCTGGATAAATGACAGCATTCGCTTCTTAAAGCATTGCTGCCGTAAGGTTGAACGTTCATGGAGGAAAACGCGTTTGCATGTCCATCTCCTTCATTTAAAGGACCTTTTAGTCTCTTTTAACACTTCAGTTCGAGATGCGAGGGCTTCCTATTTCTCAGACTTAGTGTCTAAGAGCAGAAGTAACCCCAAGGTACTATTCATCACCATTAGTGATGTTGTTGCTCCTGCTGTCCCAATTTCATCAAATGAAGATTGTGAAAAATTTCTTTCTTTCTTCGCTGAAAAAGTCAGTAATGTGAGGAACAATATCTCTCCTTCTGTGTCTCTCTTGTCTGCTCCAACTCAAGCTAGGCCTGTTATTTTAGAAAGATTTTTACCTGTGTCCTTACCAGAGCTGGTCAAGTTAGTTAATTCGATGAAAGCGTCCTCCTGCTCTCTTGATATTTTACCTGGATCTTTGTTTAAAAATGTCTTTCAGTCTATTGGTCCCTGTGTGCTCACAATTATCAATACCTCACTGGTTTCGGGTCAGGTCCCTGTTTATTGTAAGAATGCTGTTATTCACCCACTGTTAAAAAAAACCCTAAGCTTGATGCTTCTCTTCTTAGTAGCTACAGACCGATTTCAAAATTACCGTTCATTGCTAAGATTTTAGAAAAGGTTTTGGCTAAGCAGCTTATAGCTGTTCTAGATGAATACAGCATTCTGGATAAATTCCAGTCTGGCTTTCGTAGAGCTCACTCTACTGAAACTACACTTCTTAGAGTCTCCAACGACATTTTGATGAGATGTGATGCAGGAGAATGCTCCGTTCTGTTGATGTTGGACCTGACCTCCGCCTTTGATACTGTGGACCATCATATTCTGCTAGATAGGCTGAGACACTGGGTGGGTATATCAGGGGCTGCTTTGGACTGGTTTGAATCCTATTTGCATGAAGGATTCTTTTCTGTGGCTACCTCTAAGTACCTCTTCCTCTTCTACTTTTCTTGCCTATGGTGTGCCACAAGGTTCAGTTTTGGGGTCTTTATTGTTCTTGCTGTATTTACTTCCTCTTCAACACTTGTTGAGCACTTTTAAGGACATTTCGTATCACTGCTATGCAGATGATATTCAGTTATATATCTCCTTTAACCCTTTAAAGCCGGTCGGAGCGGGCACACTCCGTTTTCCCTAACTATTTTTAAATCCCGGTAGCACTGCAACTGCGTAAGCTAGCGCAATATTTTTTTTTTGCATATGAAACCGGAGGAGTTGTACTTGCATGCTATGCCATCAGCTTGTCCTAGGTCACAGTTTCCTTCCACATAAAGCTTTGCAAAAACTGCATAAAAAGCACTTGCAGCAACAAAAACATAATATTCCAGAAACACGCTTTGCCAAACCGATCAGCTGTTCGTAACACTTCCTACGTTGGAATAGACGTCAGCGCAAACTATCGCATGTCCGCCATGACCTGAAAATTGGTGTATTTCAAAAATAAAACTATGAAGACACTCAAAATAAATTTCCTGTGGTGGGAAACTATTTTGTGCAACTTTTTTGTATTTACAGTTTTGAGGGATAAGCCTGTTAAATTTCTCTAACTAGAAATATATGTTAAAAAAAAAAAAAGATTTTTTTGTAGTTTATTACACTTTTTTGCACTTTATGTAATTACTATGCACTTAATGCATACACATTATTAAAATTTGGGCTATAATGGTTGTATTGATGTATAGCAACTTGAAATGCTCCCAGAAATGGCACTACAGCATGTAAAAATAGAATATAAGCTCTGGCGGACTTGGTTCTATGGTAGGTCTTAAAGGGTTAAGCCCCATGATGTTTCCAAGCTACAGATTTTGCACAAGTGCATAGACTCCATTAGAGGTTGGATGGCTGGAAACTTTCTTCAACTAAATGGGGAGAAGACTGAAGTCCTTGTTTATGCTCGTAAAAATTTTGTACCAAGTGTTATGGAAAACTTGGGTCCACTTGCTACATTTGCCAAACCGTCTATCAGGAACCTTGGTGTTACTACTGACTCAGCCCTGACTTTGGATGCCCATGTAAAATCTCTGGTTCGCTCCTGTTTTTATCACTTGAGAAACATTGCTAAGCTGAGTCCTATTGTATCGCGCTCCGAATTAGAAATTGTCATTCATGCATTTGTTTCATCTCGTCTGGATTATTGTAATTCTTTGTTTACTTGTTTATGTAAAGCCTCTTTGGAGCATCTGCAATTTGTTCAGAATGCTGCTGCAAAGCTTCTGACCAAGTCCTCCAAGTACTCCCATGTCACACCCCTGCTGATTCAGCTGCACTGGCTCCCCATTAAATTCAGAATCCACTTTAAGGTTTTGACCTTGACTTTCAGGGCTCTGCATAGACAAGCACCAACATATATAAGTGAACTTTTACATCCATACATTCCCAGCAGGTCCCTGAGGTCATGTGACCAGGGCTTGCTGGTTTTCCAACACACGAGGCTGAAAACAAAAGGCGACAAAGCTTTTGTAACTGTGGAACTCTCTCCCTTTGAGCCTGAGATCTGTGGACTCAGTGGTCGCTTTTAAAAAACAGCTAAAAACTCATCTTCTGTGAAGCACTTTGTGATTTTTATCTAGAAAGGTGCTATATATATATATATATATATATATATATATATATATATATGCTATATAAATAAAATTTTACTTACTTTACTTAAGTAATTGAGGAAAAAATGAATGCAGCAATGTACAGAGATGTCCTTGGTGATAACCTGCACCAGAGCGCTCCAGACCAAAGACTAGGGAAAAGGTTTGTCTTCCAATAGATTCAAGATTCAAGATTTTTATTTGCCATTTGCACACAGGACTGACAGTCCATGCACATTGGAATTCTTGTGCAGAGCTTTCCAGGTCACGTCACACTTTTTACAGTATAAAGACAGAGCAGCTAAAAAAGAAAGATAGAAATAAAGTAAGAAGTGGCACAATCATATTATTGGTATATACATTAAAAAAAAAAAACTGTACAGAGAGTGTTATAATACACTTCTAGTATTGCACTCATAATATTGCAAATTTTTCACAGATCTGTTACGCAAGTCTGTTGTGAGTATATTGCACATTAGTTTGTGAACATTCATAATGAGGTAAAGTAGTGCTGTTTTATTTTAAGTGTTCTGTGTTTTTTGTTTGCCATCAATCTGTTACGTGTCTGCAGGCTGCATGTTTTCTTCCCCCTCCTTTTGTTTGCCGTTCCTCTAGGTTGCAGACTGCAGGCTGATGTCAATCTGGGGCCATCCAACTAATTAGAGGAGGGGGACCCTGATTGGACAATCCAGGAGTGCACACCTTAATAAGGAGACTCACCTGTGGCTGGGTGTGGCTCGCTTCCCTCCTTTGAATTGTTTGGCACATGCGTGAAGTATCTCTGCTGTCCTTCTTTTGTTTGGTAATTGTGGTGGGAGTAAAGCGGACTAGGTAAGTTTGGGGACCCCATACACTTACTCACGTAGAGTCTTTTTGTTAGAAACACTAGGTAACTAGGTTGGTGCCACCCATGTAGTTTTGAGCTTGTTTTGAGTTGAGGTTTAGGGTTTTTCCCTCTTGTTTTTGCTTTTCTAGAATAATAGCTCAGTTAAGTTTTGGATTTGTCTTTTTGGTGGTTTTTTTGGCACAACCTAACTGTCCCTTTCTCCCCCACATTTGTTGTTTGAATTGGGGTTATTTATTTTGTGAGAGCGCTGCCATTAAACATTTTTAATAACACCTGTACCGAGTTTCCGGAGTTGTTGTGTTATCCCCTCCTGCCCTCGCGGAGACGTAACAAATCTGACAGTTGCGGGGAAGAAGCTGTTGAAAAACCTTGTTCTGTGTGTGATGATGCTGTCCGCTCTGTTGTGGCTCAGATTGTATATGCAGTTTTTGTGTCTGAGCAGAGATGGTGTGAGTCCCTGATAATTCTCTCTGCTCATTTTTGGCAGTGTTGTGCGTACAGAAGGTCCATGGAAGGAAGTTTTGTTCCTATAATCCTCTCCACAGGCTTTATGACTCTTTGCAGAGCCTTCCTCTCTGTCTGTGTGGTGTTTCCATACCAGACAGTGATACCTGCGGTGAGGATGCTCTCTATCAGTCCTCTGTAGGCCTGGGTGAAAGGGCGGTGGTTCATGCTGGCTTTCCTAAGCACCCAAATGAAATAAAGCCTTTGCTGGGCTTTTTTCACTGTTGTTGTGGTGTTGAGAGTCCAGCTCAGGTGTGATGCAACCTGCAGTCCCAGGAATCTGTGGCCGTTGGCCCTCTCCACCTCTGTCACTTTGATATAAGAGGCTGCAGGGGAGGGAGGTTCTTCCTGAAGTCCAGTATTAATTCCTTGGCCTTGTCCGTGTTGAAGATGAGGTAGTTTTTTTTTTGTTTTTTTTTTCCCTCACCATAGACAAGAAC
Source organism: Neolamprologus multifasciatus (assembly GCF_963576455.1). Lineage (NCBI taxonomy): Eukaryota > Metazoa > Chordata > Actinopteri > Cichliformes > Cichlidae > Neolamprologus > Neolamprologus multifasciatus. The sequence goes on along the minus strand of NC_140441.1, from coordinate 37,885,819 downwards.
GTTGTTTTACTAGAGACCTGTACCCAGACTCGTCCCCCCCCCCTTGATATGGCAGCCTCGCTTCTGTCAGTCTGCCCCAGGGCAGCTGTGGCTACAACCGTAGCTTGCCTCCACCAGTGTGTGAATGCGAGAGTGAATGAATAGTGGCATTGTAAAGGGTGCCTTGAAAAGCGCTATATAAATCCAATCCATTATTATTATTACAAGGTCATTAAGATAAGATGGGGTCTGATTATTTAAGACCTTGTATGTGAGGAGCAGGATTTTGAATTCAATTCTGGATTTAACAGGAAGCCAATGATGGGAAGCCAAAACAGGAGAAATATGCTCTCTCTTTCTAGTCCCTGTCAGGACTCTTGCTGCAGCATTTTGGATCAACTGAAGGCTTTTCAGCGAGTTTCTTGGTCATCCTGATAATAATGAATTGCAGTAGTCCAGCCTGGAAGTAATAAATGCATAAACTAGTTTTTCAGCATCACTCTGAGACAGGATATTTCTAACTTTAGAGATGTTGTGTAAATAGAAGAAGGCAGTCTTACATATTTGTTTAATATGTGCGTTGAAGGACATATCCTGGTCAAAAATGACTCCAAGGTTCCTCACAGTGTTACTGGAGGCCAAGGTAATGTCATCCAGAGTAAGATTTTCAGGGCCGAGTACAATAACCTCAGTTTTATCTGAATCAAGAAGCAGAAAGTTAGCGGGCATCCAGGTCTTTATGTCTTTAAGACATTCCTGCAGTTTAACTAATTGGTGTGTGTTATTTGGCTTCATGAACAAATAGAGCTGGGTGTCATCTGCATAGCAGTGAAAATTTATGCTATGTCTTCTAATGATGCTGCCTAAGGGAAGCATGTATAATGTAAACAGAATTGGTCCTAGCACTGAACCCTGTGGAACTCCATAATTAACCTCAGTGTGTGAAGAGGACTCCATTTACATGCACAAATTGGAGTCTATTAGATAGATATGATGCAAACCACTGGAGCACAGTACCTGTAATACCTACAGCATGTTCTAATCGATCTAATAGGATATTATGGTCAACAGTATCAAACGCTGCACTGAGGTCTAGCAGGACAAGCACAGAGATGAGTCCACTGTCAGAGGCCATAAGAAGATCATTTGTAACCTTCACTAAAGCTGTTTCTGTGCTGTGATAAACTCTGAAACCTGACTGAAACTCTTCAAATAAACCATTCCTCTGCAGATGATCTGTTAGCTTTTTGACAACTACTCTTTCAAGGATTTTTGATATGAAAGGAAGGTTGGAGATTGGCCTATAATTAGCTAAGACTGCTGGGTCTAGAGATGGCTTTTTGAGTAAAGGTTTAACTACAGCCAGCTTGAAGGCCTGTGGTACATAGCCGATTATTAGAGGAAGGTTGATCATATTTAAGATCGAAGAATTAATTAATGGCAGGACTTCTTTGAGCAGTTTTGTAGGAATGGGGTCTAAAAGACACGTTGATGGTTTGGAGGAAGTAATTATTGAAGTTAACTCAGAAAGATCAATTGGGGAAAAAGAGTCTAACTTAACATCAATGGTACTAAAAGTAGCTGTAGATAATATTACATCTGTGGGATGATTATTGGTAATTTTTTCTCTAATGATAAAAAAATGTTATCTTTTATTTTAGAAACCTGGAGTTGTTCTTATTTTCTTCAATCAGTGACAAATAGTAAGATGTTCTGGCTTTGCGGAGGGCTTTCTTATAAAGCAACAAACTATTTCTCCAGGCTAAATGATGATCCTCTAAATTTGTGACACGCCATTTCCTCTTCAGCTTACGAGTCATCTGCTTTAGGGTATGTGTTTGAGAATTATACCACGGAGTCAGGTACTTCTGATTTGAGGCCTTAGTTTTCACAGGAGCTACAGTATCATAACAGCTGGTTTATTCTCCTACCTTCGATCTCTCTAGTCTACCTCTTCAAGCGGCTGGCCAAGGCTGTGAGTCGTTGCTTGGCAGTTTCCAAAGCCAGGTATGGCTATCTTGCTGTACTTCTTAGGCATCTTCTTTGTTGTACCTTTCTGTAACTCCGTTAGTTGGCTAACCTCCCTCCGTGCTACTTTGATCTTGCCTTCTAGCCTCCTTCTCCATGGAGGGTACTGCCCCTTGTGGCTGTTCAATTTGTAGCCCAGCATCTCACTGATCACTGCTGCTGTAGTGTAGATCAGCTTGTTAGTCTTGGTAATGGTGGCTGTAGATATCATCCATAGTGCTGCATTAACATCATCTAGCAGACCTTTTGAGGGTACTTCATGTAGTCTTGGTAACCGGCTACGGGGGGTCTAGGTTTCAAGCTTGGCCATGATCCTCTTTCAGGTCAGTTCCTCTCGCAATCAACGATCCTTCTTCTATCGCACTTGGGGCTTGGTAGCGAATCTCGGGTCACCCCTCTGACCTGGCGTCCTGGCTCTCCTTTGCCGTAGCACTTGTGTTGTACCTCGTCAGTCTCTAGCTGTGAGAGCAGTCCCTTCTTTCGAATATCAGATTCTCTAAGGTTGTAACATGACAAAATGTGGTACAAGTGAAGTGCTGTAAATACTTCCCAGACACTGTATATAATGAAGTCATAAACATTTTATTTTTCATGCTTTCAATATCAAGTACATCGTGGTGGGTCAAAATTTGGCACTTTTTGAATCACATTTAATTCACATTTATTCAGTTATTTTGAGCCCCTTCAACTCACATCCCTAAGCTCACATCCTGCTTATGTAATTTTTTTTAGATTTTTCATTTGTCAAGTGTCCCTGACACAGAAAATACATGGTAACAGAAAAATGAAACAAACGCATACAATTTTTAGAAATGTTGACATTAAGTGAACATTATTATTTAAAGTATTTCTATATCATAGCCATTTAACAATTTAGTAATGACAAATATCTTTTAATTGTAGTTCAATGATTAGATGCACCGGAAGCACTATAATGCATAATAATAATACAATACATACTGTGTCCATGAAATGCATGTTAAAAACTTCACATTACATCCTCATAACAACCCCACCCTCTTTTTTTTTTTTTTTTTTTTTTTTTTTTTTAACATTTCAGTCTTGCAAGAGGAGTACACACAAGTGTCATATGGCGTGGTAGAGAAAGGTAACCTTTATGAGTCACTGATATTTTGTTAGGGTTTTTAAGAATTAATGTACATAAATGATAGCATGTGAGAAAACGCTTTCAAAGTTTTGTATTATCTTGTTAGATGGAAACAATTGAATTGCCATTGATCGCAACCACAACTACTGCTTTGTATGCATCTATCGAGCTTTATATAAAATGATTATTTAACACAGGTGAGAAATATACAGAGAAAATTTATAGAGAGAAAATAGATTTTGAATTTGATACATGTTTCCAAAACAGAACTGGAAGTATCCAGGGAAGACGTCGAGACTGTCATCTATTCTTCAGTGAATTGAGGCTCATGCATCCACCCATCCTATCCTGCTTATCCACTGTTGCCAACTCTTCAGTAAGGAAAATCGCTATTGGCTGTCCTAGAAGTCACTAAATGATGTCATCATTACTAGTCCCCCCTAGTAGGGACTCCAAAGCGCTTTACACACCCAGTCATCCACTCATTCACACACTGGTGGAGGCAAGCTACAGTTGTAGCCACAGCTGCCCTGGGGCGCACTGACAGAAGTGAGGCTGCCATATCGCACCATCGGCCCTTCTGGTCAAGTAGGTGACACAATGACTGAGACTGTCCGAGCCGGGGCTCGAACCGGCAACCTTCCGATTACAAGGCGAACTCCCAACTCTTGAGCCACGATCGCCCCAGAAACATCAATTAACCTAACCCTACTAACTGACTTACTGACTGAGGCCCATACATTTTTTATTTGCTGGATTTTCTTTTGCTAGACTATTAAACATTAAAAGTTATTATGCTATTAACACAGATTTATTTTTTTCTCTCTCTGAAATGGCACATCTACATTCTTCTGTGTGTATTTTAAATTTTATTTATTTTGTATTGTCTGCTTTTGTATTTTTTTTTTTAAACTTTTATCTTTTTTTGTTTTTCTGCAGTCAGTGTAATTTGTAAAACCAAAACAATAAAGGAACAAAAAATAACAAAATACCGTATTTTTCAGACCATAAAGCGCACCGGATTATAAGGCGTAATGTCGATGAACGGGTTCTGACTAACATGAGGTTAGCCATTAATAAACTGCAACAACACGATTGTGGATGGATTATCTCAGTTGTTCTCCTGAATGAAGTTTGGTCCGTTTACAGCATCTTTCCATGCGATTTCATTTGTCCCCAACCATCAGGAAACCTCATGTTAACTTTTATCAAGTGGAAAAAAGTTAGCATTCATTCTCCAGCTTCACTATGTTTATGTTATGATAACTTAGCTGTGACTCTAGCGATCATGTAGCACATCATTATATACCAGCTAGCCCAACTTCAGTAATCCTATAAAAGTCTCTGCTCTTTGGTTTTCTGTCTTCATTTCTGTTGGAAGTCATAGAAGAGCTGTATGTTTTAATTTAGTAGTTTGGACCCAGATTACTCCGCGAGGCTCCTGACTAGGGTAGCCATAATGCTCCGACACTGCATAAAGCAGTACGGCTTCGTAGCTTACCAAAGTCAGACTAAATCATTTTTTGGCAGATTTTTGAGTGTGCCACATAAAATTGGTTCAAGGTCAGTAAGCACAACTAGAATTCATACATAAGGTGCACTGGATTATAAGGTGTACTGACGATTTTGAGAAAATTAAAGGATTTTAAGTGTGCGTTATAGCCCGAAAAAAATATAGAAACTGTTTTTTAGCAGTCAGTGTTTGTTGTTGTTGGACAACACTGAAGCCATAGGGATGTGCTTGGAGTGGACAGAAGGTAAATTTGCTTAAGATTAATTCCTGTGTACCATAATGTCAGGAAATACAGAAAGTACAGAAACCAGTTGGAGAGCCAAGGATATTCAAGTTCTAACACAAATAAAGTTGTACTCTCATTTCCTCAGGCTCTTCTAATTAGTTCTTCTTTCTAAAACTACCATAATGAATGTATGTTTCAGTGGCAAAGAGCAGATTGTGCCTATTATTACACATGCAAACATAGATTCATCACATCCCCCACCCACTGTCTCTGTATTGGTCTCTGTCTTAGTCACATTGTTGGTGTCAGTTGAACCACCTTGTGTTATCTGCTCAGTTTGTTACCACGTCTGAAGATGTTGTTCAAATAAACACAGATGCTGCTTCTTTTTAAAAACATTCAATGTGGTTAGCAACCAACATGACAGCACACTGCTGCTTTATGTTCCTATTAACATATTAAACCACTGACATCTATTAAAAACACACCGTCACTAATGCAGCACTGTGTATTTCTGAAAACCACATGCTCAAAGTAAGTTCAACTCAAGTTAACCGGAACATGAACTGACACTAAAAATTTCCATCGCTGTTATGATAGTTCAGTTAAGCATTTATATTTTTACCATTTAGAATGAAAATGAAACACAGTGTTCTTCCTCTCCTTCCCCTTCCAGAGATGCAGCACATGAGCTTGTGTGAGTTTCTTTCTTAACTGAACATGACAATTTCAGATTTACTCGTAGTACTAGTAGGTGTGCTTCAATTGTGCTTCAGTAAGAAACATTGTTATGTTTCCAATGTGATGCTCAGTTAGTAACCTGTTATGTTGTAAACTGTTTGGATGTGCTTGTGAAAAATACATAATATAGTACTGACTGGACCTTGCAAACTTGTGGTCTCAAGTACACCTAACAGTGCTCAGTACACCCAACTATGAGGAAAAATCAGGAGGAATGTCTAACTCCAGCTTTTCAGTCAGATGAACCACTGGTGCACCTGACTCACACGGTCATTTATGAAATGCTCAACAAATTCTAGCATTAAAGCTCATGGCTAGATTTCCCCATTTCACTGCAGCTAGCCAGTAATGAGAAACTACTTACTGATAAAGTCACACAACAGAGTACGCCCTTGTTTTCTTTTTTCTTTTCTTTTTGTTATAAAACCCATTGTTGGAGTCAGGTACAGTGCAAAAATGACTCCCTTAGACTGCTTTTGAGTTTTAGTTTCTTTGTTTTCCACTGCATCACTGGTTTTGTGTTCTTATGTATTTGACAATATTTTTACCTGCCAGTTGAAAAAAACATTACTCCCCTTATGATAAACCCTCTGCTGTAGCAGTAGCTTGATGTTGAAGTATGGTGACCACAACTTACAAACACCTGCATCTACATTTGAGTTTGATCATTGGATAATAAGCCATTTCCAAAAATATATTTTTTTTCAAATTTTCAAGCTCTAAGTTGTTGGAATCAGCAGGAAATGCAGATCATACATTGTAAACTGGACCCAAATGCAGACAGGCACAGGTAGACTGCAGGGAACAAAATCTAAATGTTTAGTTAATTAAATAGCTGATGAAAGTACAACATAACAAAAAGAAAAGAATACAAAAGGAAACAGACAGTCTGACAATGGACAAAGGGAGACTAAGACAAACAAATATACAAACAAACTAAGAACTGAAAGTTAGACCAAATACATGTCAGAATACATGAAGTACATATTAAACCATGAATCAACATAGAGTATTCAAATAATCACTAGTAAGTTCAGAAACATAGAAACGCTGGATCAAATGACCCAGGACCAATGACTACTTATGACTCGTTGTTACCCCCTAGTGTTTGATACAACTATATACTCTGAATTGCCCCCATGATAAAGTTATGTTGAAAAAAAACAAAAACAGAACAAACACAGTTTAGGTCTATTTTAGTAGTAGTATGTTCAGCAGTGTGTTACTAAGGGGAATAACATTATTTGAGCACTTGCACAGTTAAAATTGTATTTATTGTACTGCTGTGTGTTTTTATTCCACTCTGGTGCTATTGGACAGTATGTCATTAGTGTTAGATAATTTTATGGAATAATTTTTTTTTTTTTGGTTAGGTCACCATTTTATTCATATGATCAAGGTGCAATATGGGTGATGCATTTAATTACTTTCTTTAATTAGTGCAAATATTCCATTTGCTTTAGGTTTTTCATTTCCAGAATTGCTCATTGTTTCCTGTGATTCATTCACCACATTGGACGTCAGCACTGCCTCAAGCTTTTACAAGAAATTTGCTGTTGTCAGAAAACAGTGTGGAAGGACTCGCATGGAAAACTCACCTGCCTGCCAGCTCTCCACTAGTTTTACTGTCAACCTTCCTCTCACTCAGAGGAAACCTTGGGCCTAAAATGTATAATTTCCACGCAAGACTTTTCCATCTCCCAATTTCACAAATGTCAATTCAGCAGTTCACCTCAAACTCAGTTAACATCCTTCCATTTGCAAAGCTCCTGGTTTAAATAAAACATTTCTGCCTCTTGCTACTAGTATCTGACTTCAGAGTCCATCTCAGCCACCATAATATCATAAGTGTGGCTTGCATGTTATTTCTTGTTTTTTATGGCCATGATTCATTTTAGAATTTTGTAGATCATTTTGTTATATATTAAAGATACAGCTGTCTTTTTCTTATGCCTGTGTTATGCTTAACCCCTTGACCCCTGCATGTAGAACTGGAGGTGTGCAGAAACTCCCGAATTGAGTGTCCTTTTTTATTTCTTATGGTGCTCAACTACGGTGGGACCCTGTATAAGTAGGGTCTGTTTCTTCTGTTCCAGTGAATTCCTTACTGCACTGCTGTGTGCTCTGTGTTTAGACTGAATTCCTTCGTGTACAAATAAAACTTTCAAAGGACAACTCCAGCAGATTTCCTTTATTTAGGCACTAAATTTCCACAGCATCAAAATTTATGTTGACATATATTGAAATGCATCACTTTACACTACTTCACCAAACAAATTCTAAATGTGGTAATTTGCAAATAAACAAAGGAACTGTAACATTACAGCATTTGCTGAGTGTTATGGATAGACATTGGCTTTAACCAGAAGCAAATTTAAGAACAACCTGCTAGTGCATGAGCATTTCTTCATTACTGCGAAAAAATGATCACACTATTAATGTGATCGCTGTACTCTTTTTTTTTCTTCCTCTGATATCAGTGTACTGTCTTCACAAATACTGTGTCCTGAGTCCGTACTCTGTAAACCAGGGCTTGCCACAGTTTCTATATATTGTAACAGTTTCTCTATGCTTAGTAGTAGTTTTTCAGATGCTGTCACTGTGTCATTCACACTCCATTTGCATTCTAAGACTTTTTTTTTAAGATCTAAAGATGGTGCGCTAGAGGAACCTTTTTCTTGCTCCTTTGAGTGGAGCTCCGTTTCACTGGCCTCCACCACTTCCTCCATTTTCATTAATTGCAGTTTAAATTTATCTTTCTCTTCTTTCAATTCTTTCTTGTGTAACATCAGTGTCCCCACCATGTTTTTGTGTTCTTCCTCCTTCTTCTGTAATTCTTTTGTAAGTTTGGTCATGTCATCCTTAATTTTTTGATTCTCTGTGTGATCCAAGTTCTCTTGTTGTCGGGTCATAGTGGTTTCTGTTATCAAACAGACAAACAGGAATTTTCACAGCTAATGTGTGCACGGATGCTTGAAAGTTTAACAGGACAGAAAAGAACAACTTAAATGTGACTTAATATTAGAATCTCAGTAGGGCATTTAAATAATACATTTTAATTCCAATGTGTTTCAGTGACAAAAATATTTTCAAAAAAATGGTAAAAACCCATCTGTATTTTTTATTGCTACTTTAACAAAACCTATAAACAGACATATGAAGAGTTATACTGTGAATTTCACAAATCCAAGAAGGCTAAAACTAATACACTGTTGACTTAACTTACTGTTTTTGTTTTTCCACAAAGCAAAGATGAGTACAAGGACACTCATGACACAAGCAGTCATGCTGATGGCAATGCAAGCTGCAGAGCTACATGGAGTCCCAAAAAAATCATCTGAAATATGAGAAAAAGTTAGACTTATGAATATATACAAATATAGAAGCATACCCAAATAAAGTTATTTTCTACCTGGAACATGTATGTGTGTCTCTCTGCTCTGGTTGGTGTTCCTCTGTTGGACTCTGCAGGTGATGTTGTTGCTGTGTCTCTTCTCCACAGTCACTCTGCTGCTGACAGTATAGAGGTCATCAGGACCTCTGAGGGTCTCTGTAGGTCCAGCAGAGAGGAGGTTTCCCTCACCGTCCAACCACAGCAGCTCAGGCTCTGGATACCAGCCTGCAGACTGACACTGTAACACCACTCCACTTATGGATTGGTCAATCCCAGTTAACCTTACAACTGCCTGGGAAACACTCCCTGATGAGCAAAATGAGCATCAATTGAAGGACAGAGTAATAATTATCACCCCAAGCATGCAGTACTAATGGCTATTAAAACACTTCTGAATAAACACATAAAAAAGGCACAAAAATAACTTCTGCTTACCAACAACAAGCTGGACAGTAGTCTCTTTATCCAAATCTGGAAAGTAACATCTGTATATTCCTCTGTCTGAGTGTTTTACTTTGGAGAGTTTCAGTGAAATATCTCCATGCTTCAGTTTAGTGATGTCTACTGATGTTCGTCCTTTGAAAGATGAATGCTGATTAACATGAAGGTCTTGACCTTCATGCCACACATGGACAAATCTGGGTTTAAGGTCAGGTCTTGCCCACTCAAAGGTCATAGCAGAAGCATCTGAAGCCGGTTTCAGATGGCATGGCAAAATAATGTCATCACCCACCATCACAGTTACTGCCTGCGATGGACCAATGACCTGAATCTGACCTGCAAAGATGATTCCTGCAATGAGACCCTTACTTATCCAAACTTATTTTATAAAATTGTTATTTATATGTAACAGCTGAACACAACAATTGTATGTTTTTTTCAAACCCAATGCCAATCAGCATAACATGTTATGCTATCAGTGACAGTTAAAATCACCCATTACTAAAAATCCAAATCTACAACACTCTAAAAAAGATGCAGTCTTTAATCAAGTCTGTTTATTTTGTTTTGTTTTCCCAAAGTTACCTTCACAGCAGCATGTTAGGAGAAGCAGAACAAGGGCCTGATGAAAAATGAAACATGTGAGACTTGATGTAGGCTGCCTCTTACTTCGCTTTAGCACCATGATGTTCTGTGAAAGAATGAATAAATAATAAATAAAAAATAAAAAAATAAAAAAAACTATCTTCAGACTGTGCTGTATTGTGAATATATAAGAACTACTGCTAGATCGATTAATTTGCTGCAATCCAATATTTAACCTCTTTAATGCATAAAAGATAAAACAGATGTGTACTACTGCATGCATGTAAAAAAATAATACAATAGTTCTGGGATTCAGGGGAAGAGGCGAGTGAAACAACCTGCCAGGGCTGCTTTATAGTCTTCTGATCTAAACTCTTTCAAGTGTGCTGCATAAGATTGGTGCTAGGGGTCACATGCTGCCCTCTTGCTGTAATAATATCAGGCGTATTTTTTATCTGTTTGACCTGCAGCTGTTTTATTTATCTCTTTCTGCCATTGCTTACTGCATTGAATTTTGCAGATTGCAAGTTGGAGGTCAGTTACATAAACTGAGAACATTCTGAAACTAAATGTTATGGGTACAAATATTTTGAGAGATGATACTTCCCACATGTGGTCAACAGCAGAAATTACTATATCTATAAAGGTCCCCGTCATTGAAATCATTGTAATATATATTCAGCAGCATGAACATTCATATGGTTTATGCATTTATACATACAACAGCATTGGATAGTGGTATAGAACCAAACACAAGCTGACAATTTGTATTACCAGCCAAATGTTTCAACACACCCATTCATCTCAAAAATCAGGACTTAGGACTTATTAAAATCAGGAGCTGACCTTATCAAAACAAAACCAGCTTAAGTTAAAGATGAAGAACTTACAAATGAACAGCTAAATTCTAGCCACACAATCAATCATATGACTACTATTAGCCTACTAGTTTGTTTAAATATGGTTGAACCTGGTAATGACAGTTTTTATTGAGTTGTTTACAGTACTCGGTCATAGAATACAAATGTATGACTTCTGTTTCAATAACTGTCATACTCAACCTCAAAATGAATTAACCACTGTCTTATGCAGAAAAATTAATAGTAATATTCAAATTTCCTGAGTAACTCAATCATAAAATGCATAATATCAAGCTGTCGATTTTTAAAACCACTATTTAAACACGAAGACAGTGTGCCCCCCACCTATATCTACATGACAACTAATTATCACCAAGTAATGTCAAAACAAGATTTCATACCTGTTGTTGCTCTCAACATTTACTTCAGTGTAGTCAGTAAGTGAAAGTACTATAATAATGTACGTTGATCTAGGATTTATGTAGATCAAGGTACACTCTGCTTATCTCTGTCTCTGGTAATTATTGACTTGCAATACTTTGCCTGCTGAGCATAATTAAAGACAAAGCAATAGAAGTGTGTAAGATGTGAGTATGAGTAGTTCAGAACCAATAGTACATTGCTGTTGTAACTTTTCAGGGGGTAAAGGGTTACATCCTGGAAAGATCGCCAGTCTATTGCTGACCTAACACAAAGAGACAGACAACCATTTGCACAGACATTCACACATATGGGCAACCCTACTGCCTTAACTGCATGTCTTTGGAAAAAAGGAAGTAGCTGAAGTACTGGGACAGAACACAGATAAACATGGCGAGAACATGCAAACTCTACACAAAAGTAAAAGTTAGTAATTTATTAATTGACCTACACAAATTAAGCTACAGAAAAAGTGCCGATGTGCATTCCAACAGGAACTGGAATTAATAAAGTACAACAATGAGATTTAACACCAAGTGAGAGCGCCTGCACAAATGTCTTTACCTTTGAAACATACAGTGTTGTCTGTTTGTCAGTTAGAAAAAAAACAAGCCAAAAACAAAAACAAAACTGAAACCCAGTTGTAATGTATACTGATCATACAAACCAAAACAGCTGATGAGTAGAAATTTGTTTTTATAAGAAAGGCAATCGACACCTGTGCAGTATGTGCAGAACTAGGCTGGTAAACCATTAACAGCTTGGAGTTTTTATTGGAGTTTTTTTTTTTTTTTACAATACCCAGACATAAAATACAAATATGTGACTCTCAGACAACCTCAAAATAAATGTACTCTTTCTTCATGTTAAGAGATATATTCTAAAACACTTCTTCAGTAGAGAATCAGAGAAGAGAAACACACAGAATTTCTTGCTAGCAAGGGCATCTCTCAGAACTCACACCCCAAGAGTGAGTCTCAGAGAGTGGCCCTGAGGACTTGCCCTGGTCCTTTATTTATACACTTCAGTGGGTGCTTGTGTGGTGTGTGTGTGTGTGTCAGAGTGTGACCCCATAAATGACTTCCCTAAACCTCATCTAACCAAAACCACTTAGATTGGAAACAGATATAACTACGTTAATCCTACCATAAAACAATAAAACAAGGTACGACCTTTTCCCATGCTCCTAGGATGTGGAGGTGAATGCCAGAACACCCTGGAATGTTACAGACTTCCTAGGATGAGACCAACTACATACTTCTAAACACAAATAGTTACATGCAGTATTCTACCATATTCAAACTTATATCATTAAAAGATTATACTGACTACTAAGTACAATTTTCCATTGACACTTCATGCACAGAAATTGTAGATGATTGACCTCCCTTATGTTACAGTTAATTATTAATTCTATTATTCCATTTTGTTACGAAGAAAGCTCAGTGGAGCTTCAATAACTGAGAAATGAGAATTTCATATTTAAAAACATTTTTCAAACACAAAGTCAGTTTGATCAGTGTGTTGTACATTATCAACTACTCAGTCACTATTACAAGTAGATTATCTGTTGTCTGTAGCATCTGGTCCACATCGAGCACAAAATTTCCATATGTTCTCTGCTCGTCATCTAGTTTCGATTTGACATTTAATAGGTCATCTTTTTCTTTCATAAAGTCAGGTGTGTCCTCTACTTGTCGAAACTTCATCTTGTTCTCATTTCTCCCGGTCTCTATTCTTCCAAGCTGCTGTGTAAGTTGATCTCTGTGTTTCTCAAGCTCCTTCATTAGTTCCGTCAGGGGTATTAATCACTGCATTTTTCTTTTCCAAACCTATCATCAATCCAACACAGAAACATGTTAAAAAAACAACCTTTTTTCAAGTGTAACACACACAGATCACATAATTTTGAAGAAAATGTTTACATGAAGGTATAATTCAGGTTTTTTTTTTCCAAACTCAGGGAAAGAAAACTCACGAAAGGCATTATACTAAAGAAGTATCACACAAAGACAACAGGAACTAGAACTATATTTACCATACAGAAAACTACACCTGTCTACAACTGCAGTTGGAAGCATGTACTAATAAACCCTCTTGATTACGCTAAAGATGACATCACTTTTGGGGTAACTGTTGGTAAAGTGAATAATAAATCCATGTATACCATTTTTGAGACTAAAGTAACTAAAGTAGCATTTTCATAGCATTATCTTAGGACATTCTAACACTCTCCATATCTGGTTTTCTAATTTTGACCACAAGTATTCAATATGTAGTTGCCTTCAATATAGTATCTGAAAAAGATTAATCGCCATTCCATTTTTCTCTGCCATGTTAAAATATCCACTACATAATGACTGCATAACACACGTCAAGATTATTATTTGACATTTTAAAATCAGTAAGTTGTAGACATATGTCCTTATACACACACACATATAACATATATAATTTTGTTACAGATTAATTAATTATTTTTTTAATTAATTTTGTTGTTTTATGTATACTTATGCACACAGACACACATATACATATACACGGATTTAGTAAATTCAACATAACTTTCACATCTAGAGATTAACATTTTTGCCCATTCTTCATTTCAAAATAGTTCAAGCTCAGCCAGATTGGATGGAGTGTGTCTGTGAACAACTATTTTCAAGTCTTGTCACAGACTTTGGACCATTCTAACACATGAATATATTCTTTGATCTAAACTATTCCATTGTAGCTTTTGCTGTATGTTTAGTGTCACTGTCTGTTGGAAGGTGAATCTCCTTTCCAGTCTCAAGTCATTCGTAGCCAACTCCAACAGGATTGTCCTGTATTTAGCTCCATCCATCTTCCCATCAACTCTAACTAGCTTCCCTGTCCCTGCTGAAGAAAAGCATCCCCACAGCATGATGCTGCCACCACCATGTTTCACAGTGGGGATGTTGTGCTCAGGGAGATGAGCAGTGTTATTTTTCCACCACGCTTAGCGCTTTGCCTTTAGTCCCATAACTTTACCTTCAATCTGGTCTGTCATGTTATGCTGTGCAGCAGGCAGGATGAAGGACCCAAACGCAAGACTCACAGGAATCCAAGGAATAACTCAGGGAGGCAGCTTTATTTAGCCTGTACAAAACCTCTATGATGAGATATAAGGAAACTAAACTAGAAACTCAAACATGAAACTCCACCTAGAAAACTAGGAAACTAGAAGACAAAAACTGGGAACCAGAACATTACCAGAAACACAGAGGAAACACACAGCACTGTGAGGGTATGATGTGATGAAGGGCAGTGGAAAACACAGTGTTTAAATACACAAATGAGTAACAAGGAAATGAAACACAGCAGAGAGTAATCAAACAAAATGAAATGGGGACAAAGCAAAACTGAAAACATTAACGAAGGATACAAATCTGTCAAAGTAAAACAGGAAACACAAGACGGGCACGGAGACGTGGAATTAAGAGACACAGCACACAGGGAAGACAGAGTGAACATGGAGCACAGAGAAAAGAGTAACAAACTGTGACATGGAGACATGACTGACTTTGGAGACACACGAACATAGAGAAGAAAACATAACTGACTCAACATGACACATGAAATACGCAGGAGGAAGAGTATAAAACCTAATATCTAAAAATCACTAAAGTGTAACAAGAAACTAACAGAGACAAAGAACATAAATAATCAAAAACAAAAACACTGAGTCACCAGACTCAGGACTATGACATCGTCTGAGCAGAGCACCTTCTTCCACATATTTGCCCCTACAAGGCTCCTGGCAAACTCCAAACATGACTTCTTATGTCTTTCTGTCAGCCATGACTTCTTGACACATTTCCATATAGGCCAGATTTGTGGAATACACGACTTGCAGTTGTACAGATTCTCCCACCTGAGGTATGGAAATCTGCAGCTCCTCCAGAGTGACCATGGGCCTCTGGAAAGCTTCTCTGACCAGTGCTCTTTTTGTTCAGTCTGTCAGTTTAGGTAGGGTTTGCAGTTGTAGCATACTTTTTACATTTTTGGATTTCGATGGATTGAACAGTGCTCCTTGAGAGGAGCACTGTTCAATCACAAATGAGCACTGTTTTTAATTAGGGGCATTGGAGTACAGGGGGCTGAATACAAACGCATGCCACACATTCAGATTTTTATTTGCTTAAAATTGTCAGGGGCCAGGAGGAACCTCGCCAGGTTTGGTCATGACACTGCCTCTGCACCGGGGTCCTCTGCAGTTTCCAGCAGTCAAAATCTGGGGCAGAGGAATACTTAAGGCCAGTGTCGCTTCTCCTTGTGCTCCTTGCAGTTTTGGATCTTCCCAGTCCTCAACTTTTTGCAGTTAGAACCCTCTTTTTCTGCACACTAGACTACCTGCTCACTGGCTGTTGGAACAGGATTGTTACTCACCATCTGCCTGCCCGTTTGTCCGCACTATATTGGATTGTTCAGCACCCTCTGGATTGGCACTCCTGGTTTCCCCACTCCCCACTCTGGCTCACTCCTGATTTTAGTTTTTTGACTGTCATCCTCCTACCTGTCGTCAAGCCATACTCCTTTGCTAACCCGTATCTTATGTGCTACTTTGTGTTAGTCTATCACAGAGAATCTCAATAAAAAACATTGAAGTTTGTGGTTGTAAGGTCACAAAATTTGTAAAGGTTTAAGCGGTATGAATACTTTATCAAGTCACTATACACACACACACACACACACACACACACACTGCTAATTTTGGTCCAAATGGGGCTGAGACTCTGTTACACCATAAGAAAAACAGTTATTAGAAATATTTCTAGAAAGCAGTTAATTTAATTATTAATGGTGCCTAGAGAAATAAGCTTAACATTAATTTTAAAATAATTTAACATAAATGTATACAATCTGTTAAATATTACCAAACTGTGTTGGAAATCTTTCCATATATAAAACTGCTTGAACTCACAAGCAGTTTTTTTTTTGTCTTCATCTTGTGGCACTTCTACAGCATAAGCTAATGGACGATGTTCTCCTGTCTCTGCCGGTGCTGATTCCCTTGATTCTGAAATATATGTGTGATATAGTTATCATAACAAACTGAATATAAAAATGCAACATGTAAAAATTGGACTGGAAAACTGTGGTCTTTAATATATACCAGTGATATTGATGATGTCTGCACAGAGTTAAGAAATGATAAAAAGACAACACCCAACATAAAAGATGCACCAATTTGATATTGGAATTGTTGGGATATCGGTCCCATCCTAACATAGAAAGTTGGATTGGATATTGGTGACAAAATACCAATCTGCGGCCAAATCATTCATTTCAGTTTGTTGTTTATTACATCTAATATCAGCAGTTGTGTACTGGGTAGTAAGGGATGATGTAGCTAAGAATAAAGTAAGCCAAAGGAACAGCAGTTTAAAGGTAATGCACTTCAAGTACACCAACATATGTCCAAAGAATCGCGACAATGGGCGTTATGTTGTCAGGGGGGTCTGTGAGGTTGTGAGATAAAGTCAGCTTCAGATACAAGCTGCAGAACTTAGCCTTTGTGGCTCGACTAGGTGCTACACAAACAATTTCATCCCCTGGGCTATTTGGGCTGTCAATAAACACTATCCCTCCCACACCCCACCACTGCCCACTTACTTCTCCAATTGGAGCCATGGTCTAAGTAACTCTCATCACTCAGGCCACTTACAGACTATTAATTTTGCACTACTTCCAAGTGCTTTTTTTCTCCAATGTGTGCCTTTCTTTTGTTTTTCTAAACGTTCCTGTAGTTTGCATATATTTCTCCTGTTTGCTATTACAGGGCAGCTGTGGCTACAACTGTAGCTTGCCTCTACCAGTGAGTGAATGAATAGTGGAATTGTAAAGCGCTTTGAGGGTTTCGAAAAGTCCTATATAAAATGCACTCCATTATTATTATATGACTCACATGTATTTATTTTGCCTTTCAGAAGCTTGGCATTATTTTATGTTGTCTGGAAATTATATGTGGCAATAGCAGCGGCAAAACCAAACTCATTAATACAAATAAAGCGTAACCAAATAAAAATAATAACAATGATAATGATACACAGAATGCTACTACGGATATGACTGCGGTTTCAATTAATTATTTCCACTGTTTCTGTTAAGGATTTTTTTTTCTTTAGATTTCTTAAAATTGCTAGAAATCCTAACATGAATTGTAACAGTTAAACAGCTGTCTCTTACCTGTGGACCCGTTTTTGCAACAAGCAGAACAAGCAAATCCAGCAAGAACCAAAACAGTGGTTGCAACAACAGCTAAGATGAAATAAAAGAAACAAAACTTGGTTTAATTTTTAAAAAAAAAAAGAAAAAAAAAGAAAAATGATTTGATGTATTTTTTTTAAGTGACAAACAATATTTTAATACACAGTTCGCCAGTCAGTTTGAAAAGCAGTAATGTGAGCTCCAGTTTTCATGTCGTGACCGGGCACAGATTGTGTTTTGCACAAATGTAGACATTTGCATACAACTGAAAGCAAGGCAAAAGGACAAACTGGACAAAGAGAGACTAGGACAATATATAAACACTCAAGAAAGTCGAGGCAGCTGGGAACAAATCAGGCATGATGAGATAGGTAAAGTGAAACTAAACACAACGCACATAAGACGATGAACTGTCAAAATAAGGCAGGAAACACAATAAGACGAAGACTAAGACACTCAGCCTAATGCAGGAGGAAGGTGAGAGCGAGGGACACAGAAAGTGAGAGAGCGAGAGCAACAGAGAGCACACGGAGACAGAAAATTTACATAGTTAACAGACACAACTGACTACACTTAGGGAATCTTGGGGAGTGCACACAGAGGCGAGACCATGACTAAGACAAGTGACTTAGACACTGGAACTGGGTATAAAACAAACATGGAGACAACAGATTTGGGAAAAAGAACACAGCCCAGATGGAGACATGACTGAGCTGAGAGAGCAACAGACAGCTAGGGAGAAACAGAGACATGACAAAGGAAAAGGGCAAAAAAACAAAACATGGAGACAAGTCGGACTTCACAGGGAGACATTAATAACTAACATAGGAAAGTAGATGCTAGGGGAAACACTAAGGGGGAATTACTCAAACATGATGTATGACAAAATAAGAGTAAATATATCACAAAGACGACTTGAAAAAACTATATAAACATTAACCAACCATAGAACTCATAACACACAAACTTGGAAATCCACTAAGTAAAAACGCTGGGTCACACACCCAGGATCATGACATTTCATGCATCTGCACAACTCACCAATTTGCATCATTGTTATTTTTAACATCATAAATCTAAGAGCAAAGTAGTCAGCTTGTTGTAGTTGAAATATAATTACACTGAAGAGAGCCACAAGAAAATGTTAAGTGCATGCAGTTGCTTACCTAATAGCACTCTGCTGGGTGTGAATAATGACCAGTCATTTGAGGTTGTTTTGTAGCCTTCAAATACTGTTAGCATAATAACAGAAAATACACTGAGATAACAAAAAACAAAGCAAAAACAAAATAACAAACATGACATTTAAACAGTAATAAGAATTATTCCACGGGATACAGTGCACCTCATCCCAGTTTAAACGCCACAGAGGGAAATGATGCACAAACGAATTTAACGATAACTGAGTTCTGACGATTTGGTTCTATAGCTTATTTTCTCGGTAGATGAAAAACATGTTTAAATTGTGTCTGATTAACAACATTTTTTTTCATCTCTAACTCTGTCGGTCTGCCTATTAGCTGAGTTTACTCAAGTACTCACTTACCTGATGCTGTTTTGATGTCAGATGAGGCCATCTCTTCTCCTGTGAAAGTGGCAGACATAATAGCTTGTAGGGAATTCCTTTTATATTACAATAGATAAAATAAGGCACTTATCGTTTTGGAGATTGTTATTATATTATTATTATTATATTTAGTATGTGTTTTAGAATTTAGCTCTGGTGGATAATCCAAATAATACATTCTTCATATATAAGCTTTTAGGTCACCTAAATTGACTGTAATTAGTCAGAGAAATGGCAGCTGAGAGTTTTTAACTCACATAAAGCTTTTGATGGAGTAAGACTCATCCAGACACCACCCTTAAAAATGTATATCTTTGCAATGTATTACTGGTTTCATGCATAACTCACCTCCACAAGTTGATATAAAGATGCACATGGTGATGAAGATGAGAGTGAGGGGGGAAAGCGATCCACTGAAGCCATTGATGACAAAATTAAGAGAAAAACCATCCTTTAGATTAAAAAAAAAAAAGGTTTCAAACATCCAAGTATACAAAAATGTAAAAAAAAAAAAAAACATTTCAAAAACCTCATAACAATTAGAGCCAAAATAAATAAATAAACAAACAACAAAAAGAACAGAAGAAAAACAAGTTTAGATACACTTGTATATATCCAAACACTGGAACAGTGTTTTTACATTTTCTGGGTGCCCTAGTCTTTTAGGTTCAGACATCAAGACACACAAAATATTAAGAATAAAACCAAAAGGACTGAAATTCTGCATTCTCCCTCTAGTCTGATAAAAGTTCTTACATAAACTTTTATCAGACTGAGGGGTGTCTTTTATCCTTAAAAAACAAAACAAAACTATGATAGCTTCATTTTCTCTTTTCCTTTTTTCATTACCTCTTCCTCTTGCTGTGTTTTCTGTTTCTTGTAACATTTTAATGAAAGATTGAGTTCTTTATTGTCCATCCCAGCTTTCTCTTTTTGGGGAAAAATATATTCAATTAAAAACAGATGCACAAAACAGATTATCTTTATGAATTTGATTATAATTACAGGAAAACATTCAGCTTCAATTTATCATCTCTAACAACTTCAATACCACATTATTGTTATTTAAGTCCATTTAAAATATTTATATATCATCAATAACCAACTGTTACTTACTTTCCCACGGTAAAAAAGACAGGAAAAATGTAAATGTCAAACTTATCACTCGCGCGTTCATGACACTGATTCAGTATTAAAGTATGAGACCAAATCACCTGGGAGGAAAAGTACAAGAGTGCACAACAATACAAGAAATAAGTAATTTGTTGAAATAATTCCTTTTACTAAAACTGTGCCTTGAATCTAAGTAAAATTGTATCAGTAAAAGCAAAGTTACATCCAGAGTCTTTGTTTTGTAGTTTCATTTTCAATTTCCATTTTTTCAATTTTTACCAAAATTTTATAGACATATGTTTCTAGTAATTACATTTTCCCATAGCCACAAGAAATTAAAAAAAATATATATATAAGATTTTTTGTTAATATCTACATACCTGATAGATGTGTGAAAGCGTCGCTCAGTTTAGGGTGTAGTGTTGAGCACACTATGTATGTATATATATCTTCAAATACAATGCATTGTACTTTAACCCTGCTCAACGGTAACTGAAAAGGGTGTGTTCACCCAGTTTTATTGTCACTTGCCTTGGACTACTCTGAATTTTATGCACTCCTACACACACGCGCGTGCTCCTGCACGCACACACACCCAAAACAAATTTACAGTGAAATAAATAAAACAATTAAATAAAACTTCTGGATATCAGTATGAGCAAGTCATAACATCTCTAACAGCAGTTAATGCAGTTCTTCCTCAGTTTTCTTGCATAGTACAGTAGCAATAGGCTCCTACTGATCAAAGGAGCTATGTCCTTGGGGGCAGTGTCTAAAATCAATGAATACTAGTAAGATGTAGTTAATGAACAGCTTGGATTTTTGAATCATCCTCCTGGAGAGAGACTCGACTCTGTTTCACTCTCAAATTGCCCAGAGGTGGCAAGCAGTAGTGGGATTACTTGTACTCAGGCATCTTGGGGTCTACTTATAAAATTACGCTTAAAATTTTCCTTTTTGGTAAAGGATATACAGTGGTGTGAAAGGTGTTTGCGCCCTTCCCGCTTTCCTAGTGTTTTGCATATTTGTCATGCGTACATGTTTCTGCCAGTCAAACAAATGTTGATATTAGACAAAGATGTTGATAATACAGCAATATGATGCAACAAACACAGCAGTACTACTAATCCAAAATACTCAAAGCTTCATATAACTGAAAAAAACATAGACATCTATTTTTAGGTCCATTCTGCTGCTGATACATACTTTAGGTTTCTGAATATTAAACTTGTTACTGCCTTTCATAGTGTGAAAGCTGAAGGCTGTTGGGATTAAATAATTTGCAATGCCTCAATAACGCTATGCTTTTTATTAATAATAAGTGTTATTAAGTTAAATAGAGTAGTATTAAGTGGACACAGCCCTGAAAAATAAAGGCATGAGACCCTGAGTCCTTGGGGAGTAGAAAGCTGTAGACTCTCGCTCACACTTGCGTGGGAAAAATGTAGATAAGAGGGGACCATCTCTAGTGGAAAGTTACTGAGACACTGTTGTTTAGACTAGAATGAGGGAGCTTCTGTAATAAAACTGTCAGGGACACACCACCATTTTGAGATCCACAGCAGCGTGTCATGCAGGACGCATCTCCCTTCTAGAAGTAATGTGAAAGAGCAATGAAGTGTTAAATGGTCTACTGAGCAGTGTATTGTCTTCCATCGAATGCCTCTGAGGAATCAAAATAACTCGGTGAAGTGTTGATATTTAACAAGGCCCTGAGTACTTTCTCCCACACTGAAAACACTGGAATGATACAATTATTTTAACATTACCTACTAAGGCTGATTCAGGACAGACAATTAGTTATTTTAAACGTTTCTAGCAGTCCTTCACAAACAGGGAACAGTCTGTCTATTCTCTCCATCTGTCAGCTGCTGCTGGCTCTTCCTCCTCCTCTTCCTCACACACTGCTGAGTTTGTCCTGGTGGATCAAGTCGGATTATAATATTATTTTATGCCATGTTAGACCCCTAATTAAAGATTGTGAATTATTATGTAGTTTTAGTTTGCATTATTCTCCTGAATTAGAAGAAGGTGATAACTATTACATTTGTTAAATTGATCTGCATTACATTAGACTGTTGATTTATTGTGAATGAATGATATTGTTTTATGATGCATTATACTGCTGAGTTATAAGAAATACTGTTCACAGAAAGTCATCGTCTCATTTGTCTGATTAGAAGAGAACAGAACATACTGGAGAGGTTTTCTGCCCCATCTCAGCAGGAGCAGATAAACAGGGAGCAAAGGTCGTAGCTTAGGCGCTGTGTGAGAAAGAATGTGAATGTTTAGGCTTTTATGATTAGGTGGGGGCCACTAGAGGCTATAAGAGTTTGATCAAGGCTCCACCATTTTCAGATCTGATGCTGTCTGCTGTATGTTTTCCATCTCCCACGCGTGTGTTCATTAAATCATCGTTTGACTTGACCCGGCCGGACCAGTGTGGTTATTTTTGGTTTTCCTCTTGTATCCATCCCCAATATTTGAATCCGTAACAATCATCAGGGGTGCAAAGCCTCACAGATGATGTGCAGCAGTGGGTCCCTCAGTTTGTCCTCACTCTGGACACTTCAGCTTATCACAAATGGAAATCAAATGTGTGATAAGATGCAGGATTCAAAAATGGCATCCATGGGCGAGCTGCATGTGTATATATGTCTGTGTGCGTATGTGCGTGTCCAGAGTTCAGCTGAGACAGTGTCCTTCGCCCCGCCAGGCTAAGTAAACAGTCTTCCAGCCAACCCAGGTGGCCTTGCATAGAGTTGGGGGAACAGTCTAAACACAGTCGTTATCAGGGAGTTTTGTTCGACTACAGCCTTGAGTCCACAGCTGGCGCCGAAGGGATAGCCGCAATAAAATGGTGGTTCAAAAAAGCGCCCCTCCGACAGCCAAACCCATCTGTTCTCTGATTGGATTGTTACATTTGTGATTGACATGACATTGACCAATCAGATGAAAGGAAGAAAAATAGGGTCAAAATTCGTACTTGTAACTTGCAGGGGTTTTTTTTGGCTAAGTCCACACACAAATCTTTTTTACGCACACACAAATCTTTTTTACACATACAAAATTGATTTACAAGTACAAAATATTTATGACCACATTTTGAGCCCATACGCCGTGAGCTTCTCCATGATGTTATCAAACTTGCGCTCCGTGGTCTTGTCATTCTTGTGCTCAGAGAGCCGATTCTCAGAACTCACGACTGCAGTGAGCTGCTCCAACTTTCCCTCAGAGATGTTATTCTGAGTGAACTTCTCCTTGATGTAATCCAATATACCCTCAGAGGTCTTATTCTGAGTATTCACGGCAGCCGTAAGCTTCTCCAAGGTCTTAACCATGCTGCACTCAGTGAGCCCATTCTGAGAAGTTGCGCCTCGTACCACCGTTTCAATCCCAGCGGGCAGCCTTGAGGGGGGTTGAACAGCCGGTTCTGCTTTCTTAATTCTCCGATAAGCCAGGGCCAAGCCAGCTCCGATCAGCAAGAACCCTGTTATCATGGTTCCAAATAGGTAGATATCTTCAGCGTCCTCGATCGACAGTCCTGCCAGGCACACGACCCTCCATTTCTGCCACCCGTCCATCGTGTATCCGGCAGGGAAAGTCCCTCCAGGGCACTCAGGCTCTCCCAAGCCCAGACTTCTCATTGAGAAAAGGGTGTCAATAGCATTCAGAGACCAGTTGATCAAATCCATAATTCTCTTTAAGGTTTTAGAGAATGGACTGTGAGAGACTGTTCCAGGGAAAGTAATACACACGAGACAAGACAAGGACACAAGAGGCTAAGCAGGGAAGATAAGGTGAAGGAGGAGAGGAGAAAAAGTGCGACTGCCTTTGCCGAGAGCCAAGAAGCCACATGAACAACATGTTCTATGACCAATTTGACCTGCTCTACCTAAATCGATTTCTAACATGGAATTTACTTGCTTAATGTGAGGTTCAATTGTGTAGGTGTGATCCACACAGATATGTGGTCACAATTGTGAGTTAAGTGCCGTGATATATGGAGATTATTGTGCATGTTTTATTTTGCTGGTTTATTGGTGTAATTTAAATCCACAATGTCATGTAAGTTCCCTGTTGCCAGGAGAGTGTATAACACTTTGGACAGTAGGGGGCAGCAGCATGCTTTGGGAACTGAGTCGGGTGCATGCCGTAAGTTTTCCATTCTGGCAAGACTGACCAGGCGAACGGCAGCATGTCTCCTGTGTTGACTTTCTCTCCTGTTTTACAGGTCAGTAATGTGGTCAAAAACATAAAGAAATACACAGCCGGACACTGTGATACTTACGGTGTGTTCACACCGAACGCGATGGACGCGAATAGAGCGTCAGGTTTACATGTAAAGTCAATGGAAAAGCGCGATGACGCGCGATTGCGGGTCCCGCGAAAATTCGGAAGCAGATTTGCGTCGCGAAAACGCCAAAACTCGTGAAACGCGCGTCAGTGTAGCGCGTCTGGCGCGTTTGACTCGCGAATAAAACCACGCGCGTGAGTTTTTGTGTTGCATTTTGTGCATACGCGCGTTTCGCGTCTACCGCTCGAGTTGGAAAAATCTGAACTCCAGCGTCAAATCGCGCCGCGACAACCAATCAGGAGCCTGGTGACGTGGCTCTGACCTAGGTCAAAGGGGCAGATCCAGCCAAAGCCCTTCATTCTTCATTCAGTATGGAGGAAAAGCTAATCAGTGCCGTGGCTAATCACCCGGAGCTGTACGATGCTAGCTACTACTTTTACCGAGACAGGAATAAAAAGGACCTAGCTTGGAGACACATAAGTGAGGAGATCGGGCAACCTGGTAAGTTCATTCCTTCTTTTTAATTTTCAGACTGACCCGATGAACCCGCGCAAAAGCTAGCAAGCCCGCCTACTGTCCCGCTATTTTCCCACTGATGTACAAATACCTTTCCGCTAACAAGATAATGCGTTTATTCAGAGGACATCTGCAGGAGAAAGTGGAAGAGCCTCAGGGACACATATAATGAGGAGAAGAAGGCAGAGAAGGAGAAGAGGAGTGGGTCTGCAGCAGGATCGGGGAGAAGATGGAAGTTCTTCGCGGTCATGGGGTTTCTGGACCCCTTCCTCACCCCGCGGGAGACAAGCGGCAATATGGTGCGGACCGTGGAGAACTTCTCCCCCGAGGACCAGGGACAGCCCGAAGAGGCAGCAGGGGAGTGTCAGTCAGAAGGTATGTTTACATTGAGTTAATGTAGGCAGTTAATTTATGCGTGTTGTCATACAGGAACATATTTTGTTTATTAATAAACAGTATACAGTAGTCCCGCTGTTCATCCGTCACTGCCTCGCCTTTTCGCTGATTTTTTTTATTGCACCGTACAGCTTTCAACAATGCGCATTGCATTCTGCAGCCCAAATGACAAATCTCCTCCATGTCGTGTCTCCTGCGCTTGCCAAACTTATCATGTTTGGTTTTGATAACCATCACGTCCAATAGAAAAAAACAGCACAAAAACACTCATAACTATGACCCTCATTCGGAAATAGACACCTGCACCGGGAGCAAAAAAGGCGCACAAAAGTGGCGCCGCAGACGGAGAAAAAGCGCGGCATAATACTTTTACGTTTTAAAATCGACAAAGGTTTGCACTTTGAGAATCAACTTGTGAGAACTGTGACTACTGTTCATGTGCTGCAATAAATGAGAGACCACTGTATATAATAATAAGTATATAAGTATATAATAATATAATATTCTCTATGACTATTGTCTTCAACCTGTTAACATCTAATATTGTCTTCATAGAGTCAAGTAATCATGCAGCAGAGTCCTCAGCTGTCTCTTCTCCTGGCTCTCCAGTCCCTGGTCCCTCCACTCCTGCTGCTGCACCCACAGGTATGAACATCAAGCACTGACAGCTTTTTACTTGCTTGAATTCCCTTGTGATCACCTTTACTAAATATCTACAACCAATCAGTTTATATCCTGGTTTTTTTTTTTCAATTTTGAAAATGAAAATCTAGTAGCAGCCTTCTCATTACTTTGTGTTGTTTTGTGCTGTGTTTTACAGGCCCACAGAGGAGGACAGCTCGAAGGCGGGCGAGGGACGGGTCCCAGGACGGTCCATCGGCGGTGGAGCTGGCCATCCTGGAGTCCCTAAAGAGGCCACGCCCGTCTCCAACTGAACATTTCCTCCTCGGCCTTGTTCCTGCTCTGGAGAGCATGCCGCCTCAGACACGAGAATTCGTGAAATTTCAAATTTATAAATTAGTTTTTCAAAACAGCACAGCTGTGTTAAATTTGGAAACATTGGACCCTAATGATCAGTAGTTTTCTGATGAGGCAGCAGCTCTCCAGGGCAGAAACAACGTTCTTATTTTTCTCCTCCTTCTCCCTGAGGCTCTTCCACTCCAAGCTGGGTCCTTTTTATTCCTGTCTCTCTGTAAATAGTTACATTTCATATATTTATGATAAATGTTTTTGTTAATGAATTTATATTTTTTCAAATAAACATTTATAATGACAAAATGTCTCTGTTCTACTACACAGCAAATATTGGCACCCGACTTGACACAAGTAGAATTTATTTCATATTATACTAATGACAAAACATACTAATACAGTGGGATGCAAAAGTTTGGGCAACATTGTGAAAAGTAATTATTTTCTTGTACAAATCACTGGTTGTCACAATAAAAATAGTCAGTTAAATATATCATATAGGAGACACACACAGTGATATTTGAGAAGTGAAATGCAGTTTACAGAAAGTGTGCAATAAGTGTTTAAATCAAGCAGGTGCATAAATTGGCGACACAAAAAAAGAGAAATGAAATAAATATTTAGTGTATATGAATGTGTGTGTCTCCTATATGATATATTTAACTGACATTTTTCATTGTAACAGTGATTCATACAGGAAAATAATGACTATTAATAAGGTTGCCCAAACTTTTGCACCACACTGTATATAGGAACATAGTGAAGACAAGTTACTTAAGAGAGTAAAAAGAGGTTAGTTTATTTTGGAGTAGAGCTCCATTTATTAAGAAAAAATTAAAAAGACAGGAACACTCTTTAGAGGTTTGTGGGTGGCTCTTAAAAGAGCCGTTGTGGGGAAGTCACTCGGACTTCAAACAGGCTACTCCCTTGGTTGCCAAGACACAGCTCCCTCCGCTGAGAAGTGAGCCATGAATTTCTCCCTCACCAGGACAGCCTCTCTGGAGGAGTTGTTTGCTGGCAAGGAACCTGGACAAAATTGTTTAAAATGAGTATTATGTGTACTGCAGTTACAAAATACATTATTGAAATTCCAAAATTACAAATTGCAAAACATAAATCTTACATAAAACCTTTTGTAATTATAAGGATAATTACATGATATATATTAGATATAATCTAAAACAGTCTGCGGTGATTATATACAAATATTCAACTATCCCAGAATTAAACCAGGTCTAAATAAAAAGGAGTGAGTATCACTACAAAGGTTAACTCAGTGGTCCTAATGCTACAGTTTGATATCAGCAAACACCGAGCGCATACATTGATATGACACCACAGCCATGCTATCATTGCAAACACTGATAACAGCATAAATCGAATTAAATCGGGACTTGATGAGACCTTCTGAGTATCACTAGAAATATTATAAACAGTCGTCTCCGTACCACAGTTTGCTTTCAGTAAAAACCGAGCATTCACTGTTAGCATAGCACATCCACGTTAGCAGTGTATAAATGGATAGTTTAGCATATATTAGCACAGGTATCAATAAAGGACTACCGTATTAAATACTTTTACTAACCTCAGGCAGATGGACAGGCGCTCTGCAGGTGGGATTGAGCGCCTGTAGTTGGTGTCTAGGCGGGCGATTCTGGGACCGACCCGGGAAAGCAGGTCCTCAAACTGGCCGAGTGAAAGACGGTGATATCGCTGAAATCGGCCGTCATCCAGGCGCAGCTCCTGGAGCAAATGGTGAAACACACCAAACTGCTCACGCCTCTGGAGGACCTGATGGACCCAGGTACGGCGAGGGCGTCTTTTACGCCGCTGCTCTGCTCTCCACAGTATATAGAGAAGGGAGACTCTCTCTTCAAGCGCTAACTCGACAGCTGCCATCTTGCAAAGATACCGGTCTGGCACAACTTCCTCCCACATCCCTCCCACATTTCCGGTTCACGCGCGTCAAAATATCATATTTTGAAGCGCGATGGATTTTTCTTGGACACGCGTTGAGACGCGAATGTGCACGCGTCAAATTAGGGGCGTTTGGGGCGTTTTTGTTCGCGTCCATCGCGTTCGGTGTGAACACACCGTTAGACTTTCATGACATAAGACGGGTCTGTGATATGTGATGTATTACACTGTCGCTATGTGAGCTACTTTAGCTCTGTAGGATGTTATAACTAGGCTGCATGCCTGGGTAAAGCTAGCAAGCTGTTGCAACTGCGTATAATACTCCATATAATAAGAAGAAGCACCAATCCGGTTGGGTTTACAGTTCCTGATAAACTTGTAGCTTTGTGTTCATGACAAATGTTTTGTATAACGTGTCTGTAAAGTGTTCTGAGCCCGCCTGAAGTCATGTGTAAACTTGCTGTTTCAGTGTTAGAATCGAACTGGTCTGAAAAAGACATATGAAGCGAGAGAGCTAATAAGAGTACGGCCAACAAAAATGCTGGCAAGGACAGTAGTGCAGTAATGTTGAAAGTAAACTTTCCTTTCTATGATAAGACACTACCATGATGATGTGAATTATTTTGTTTATCTGTTTTATGGTGTAGTTGAAAAGAGGTGTAGTTGTCATTTGTTTCATTCATTTCAACCCTTTGTTGTTTTATGCCAGTAGTGTGGATTAATATTGAAATGTACTGGTGGAAAACAAGCCATGTGAGAGAATGAGCAGTTATAGTGAAATTGAGTTACCAAAAGAGTGGAGCAGATATGCTCGTGTTGTATGAATAAATTCTGGCAAGATTGACCAGGAGAACGGCAGCGTGTCTCCTGTGTTCACTTTCTCTCCTGTTTTACAGGATCGTAATCTGGCTCCGCGCCTACCATAGTGGGGCCTGTAACATAGGCCTAAAGACAACATTCTAGTTTGTGTTTAAGAAAACTAAACAGCAGTATGCCAGGTTTGGTCATCAATTTAGAATGTAAAACTAAAGAAAACAATAAACTCAAATTGAACATATAAATAATTATTAGCTTTGACATATTGGATTAGCTGAAATGATTGCAAGTGAATGGCAAGTGAAATGCTAAAATCATTAGTTGAATTGTTCAAGGAGCCTTTTGCCATGCCCAACACCTAAGCTGAATAGGCCATTGCTATGATATTACTGTTCAGGGTGTGACCATAAGTGTAAAATATTTACAAATTTATACTATGGTCAGTGTGGATTTATTTTTGTTTAAGATGCTGAATTACTTACACCAAACTCCATGAAAAGGTCTTCTTCCTTCTCTCCGAGGTATGTGATAAGGCAGCGGATGGCTACTTCTCTGCGTATTTCGATTGTATTGTGCTATTTAAGAAAAAAATAGATAAAGTATGAGAATAAACTACATGGGTGAGTGCCAACAAAGTGCATTTCAAAGCTAACACAAAGTGTAACACAATAGTGATGGGTCGTTCGCGAACGAAATGGCTCTTAGAGCCGGGTCTTTGACGTGAACGACGCGAGCCGACTCCTTATCGCGAGCCGTCACGTGGGTTTTTTTTTTTTTCTCTCAGCCGCTCTCTCGCACTTTTTTTCCGCTTCACTCCACACGCGAGCCTTGTGCTTTACGCTGGGCAGAGGGGGGAGGGGCGGTAGTTACACTCAGTAGCACAGGAACAGAGCCGGAGGGAGAGACAGAGAGCCAGGGACAACAACGTCACATTAGAAAGGTATAGTAATCATCCACAACTATTTTCGGTTGCAGATTATAAAGGATTCAGAAAGTTTATTCATGCAGGCCCATATGACAGAGAATATGCATCTTCTTTTTGTTTTCATATTTTAATTTATATTTAATTGTGTTGTGGTTTGCAGTGTTTTGTGTTGTTTCACTTTAAATTTGTAAAAGGAAAAAGCTGAAAATTTAAATAGTTAAAAGTTGAAATGTGAATAGTTGGTTTTTGTATTATATGATTTATTTATTACATTTTATGTGGAGTGAATTTACGGTGGCCCCTAGAGACAAAGCACATACAAACTTCAAATCACGTACAAACTCCAAAACAAGTAAAAACACGTACAAACTCCGAAGCACGTAAAAACTCCGAAGCACATACAAAAGACAACAGAAGTGCTCCAGGATGCTGGGCGCAGTGTTGAGCTTTTGTTACCTAGTGGCTACACAAGCCAGCAAGTACCAACGACCGGATTTGGTGTGTGGTAGTAACAGGTAAATAAACTTTTTTTTTTAAATTATTTGAATATATATAAGTGCCTGTGTATAAATACACAAACAATACACACATGCTTTCAATTGTGTAATTTAAGTGATCTAGTAGCTCTGCTTTGGAAGTTCAGTTCATGCTAGAAATGTGTTTTGGAGTTTGTACGTGTTTTGTCTCTAGGGGCCACCGCATATATTTATATATAAACATATATAAATAAAACCACTTTTTTTACGTTAGTAATTCCTTTTGTGCATAATTTTATATTATTGTTAATAATAAATTAATTAAAGCAACAAAACAACCTGAAGAGCCAGTTCGGAGCCGAAAGAGCCGGCTCTTTTTAGTGAGCCGAACCGAAAGAGCCGGATCTCTAAAAAGAGCCGGAAATCCCATCACTATAACACAAAGTCTAAATAGTTATCATACTTCAAGAAACATGTCCTTGATCTGCCTGATTCTCACTCCTTTAGCTCCTTTAGCTCCTCCCCTTGATGAAATGACATCCATCAGTTTTGGGGTGAAATGGTCAAGTTTAGCCATAAATGTAGATTCCAGGCTTACAGTGGTTATTCTCTTGAACTCTTCCTTTATCTGTAGATGACACAAACAGAAGAATTAAATCTTGCAGACAATTAGCTATGTTAAATGCTCTAATACATTAGTTAAAAAGGAACAACTAAATCGGTATGAACCACAGTAGTAAAATGGACAACATCAAAATGGCCTACTATTACTGACTGTTTTTTCCCCATACTCTTTAAATGAGTCACATGTGAAAAGCTGGACCAGTTAAATACTCTGCTATAGGAAACTGTAACCATTATTTCAAGAAAATTTCAGACTTCACTAAGAAAGATTATCTTTAAAAGAAACCTGTTGTTTTTAAAGCATTAAAGTTAAACTTGCTTTAAACTGATAATCCACCACATTCATCATTTAATTTTTAAAAAAAAGTATTCTGTAATGTTTTGTACTTTTGCATTCAAAAATATTTGTGTATGAGAATGTTTATTTATTTATTTTTTACTTTTTGCATTAGAATTAAGATTGTAACCAGAAAATCAAATATAGAACATATGGGGAGTCATATGAGTGTATTATGTATGAAATGTAAGAGAAAACTTTTTATTACCTGTGCCACATCAAATAATGCAGGCCAACGCTCCATTAAGTTCCTGATAGCGGGTGCCTCATATACGATTTCTTGCCTGCCTGCGAAGAGAGAATGTCTTAGCCATTTTCTCTGCAATCATTTGGCAATTATCCCTTTTCGTCATTTCACACAAGAGGTTCACTCTTTCCTTCTCCAAACTTCCACTCGTTTCCCCTTGAGGATGTGGAGGTAGGTAATTTACTTCAGCCTTTTTAGGTTTTTTAACATTTTTAGCAGGAGCCTGCTCATGTGCTGGTTTTCTCTTGAGTGAGTTCACCACAATTTCGGGGCAGCCAGTACCTCGAAATTTGCTTCTGAAGTTGTTCATTTTATATTTGAGGAGCTGAATCCATCCATAACATCTATGAAAAGAACCTGGTTCTTTGAGGCAAGGATGTTTTTTAGTCAAGGCCTCTGCTACTTGACTTAGTTGTGCACTTGATGGATAAGCAGTGTACTCAAAAATGGCCCCAGCTAAACTTCCAAGGATGTCTGGAAGTATTGTGATAAGATCTTTAGTACCAAAAACAGTCCCAGAACATCGCTGGACTAGTCTTTCTGTCTCTAATTCTGAAGAAACAGGCAATGTGTCATGTAACAATGTAGATGAGCAGGCATCATCAGAAAATTGAAGAGGATCATCAGCAAGGCTTGTAAAGGATCTGTCTACATCTGTTCCAGGGATTCCAGATGGTAATGCCAGTTTCTGGACATCATGTTCTGAAAGAATCACTCGTAGATGGGCTTGTTGTGACATTAATGAATCTGTAATACAGAAAAAGGTTTAAAATGTTTTAGTGAGCACCATAACAATGAAGGTAAGTAAAAAATGCACAATGGAGTTTCCCCCAGAGTTGGCTTCACAAAATAGCAGGCCAACACCAAACTCTATTCCTTCTATTTTTTCTCAATCTGTTTTAAATGAAAACATGAAGGATACATTATAACAATGTGAACAACAATAACATACTATGTTCTTACACTTTATGTGCATCTTGTACCCACATCTTAATGTAATGTCAGGCTGATCATCATAAAAAAGTTACACATGAGTCATGACAGAACCCTGTTACTGTCTTTTTGTTCTGGTCTTTTGTTGACTTCCAAATTTGACAAGTCAAGGCTATGTTGGCATTCTATGGGACATAAATGTAACATTTTAGGGTTACAATGCTTTTTCCACCAAACATGTAAGGTGTTAAGGGGAACATGTCAGACAGCTCTGCTTTCACATTGTGTGTTTTCTCAAGAACATAGCTCTTGAGATGCTCAATTGACCAAACACTTAAGCATTTAACAGTGAATACAAGCATGCCCTTCACAACAACTATTTGGATCAACTGTCCAAAATCTGTCACACCACATGTCGAGCCATTAGCCAAAATCATGCCAACTGCATACTTTGTGCCACTGTAACATACATTGTTGGCTATCTGAATGTGTGTTTCACCCAAGTTTATTATCGTTAACTAACGAAAACTAGAAGTGAAAAAAAAAAAACATTTTCGTCAACGGAAATAGAAATGAAAACAAGACTTTGCAAAAAAAGGAAAACTAACTAAAACTGTAATGAGTGTTCACAAAACTAACTACAATTAACTGAGTTTATAGCAAAAATGTGTTTAGTTTTCATTGATGTGTGTGTGTCATACAATAGTCTAGGGTGAAAATGAAGTGTAGTTTCCAGGGGTTTTTTTCTTGCTGTGTCTCATTATGCCAGCAAGTACAAGGCAAGTACGTTAGTCGAGTGGTCTGTGTTGCTGCTCCGTCCACGCAGAATCACATCAGCAAAAGTTGGGGGAAATCGCCAGAGTCCAGTTTCGGATTACTTTGAATATTATTGTGTTTTAGATAAAGCAAGTGTCTTGTAGTGGAAAGAGACAAATTATGCGGGACATTTCTAAAGGGGAAAAAAATCCCACAAACCTTAAAGTGCACTTGAAAAGCTCGCACAAGAAGGCTAACCTAGCTTACCTTGAGAAGGTAAGGGAGCACGCCCAACCCTCATCCGCAGAAACAGAAGCTAACCCCAGACAAGGCAGTGTGATGCATCCCAAGACAACTCCACAAAAAACTCTTTTATAGTTGCCTGGTATCAATGGTTGTTCCTTTGCCCTAATTTTCTTCTTTTTTTTTTTAAAGAACCCATAGGTGGGAATGTGAGTTGTCTGTCTCTGCGTGTTAGCCCTGCGACAGACTACCGAGCTGTCCAGGGTGCAGGGTATGGTAGCTGGAATAGCAACATACCCAAGGATAAGCAGTAGAGCATGACTGATATGATGAAACTGGGATTTTGTTACACTTAATTATTGCAAAAACAACTAAAACTATAACTGAAACTAATCAAAACTAAACTGAAACTAAGGTTTTTTAAAAACTAAAAACTAAACTAAACTAGCAAACAAATGGTAAAAACTAATTAAAACAGATATAAAATTGAAAATCTGAAGTCAAAACTAAATAAAAATAAAAACTAATGAAAATTGCAAAACTATTAAAACCCTGGTTTCACCAGCAAATTTTGCATGCACTGCTTCCTTGATGTCTTCTCTTAGCACAGTAACATCTACAGTAGACAGTTGTGTGGCCTGCAAGACAGGTTTCACAGCACTGGGATCATGCTGGTTGTATGCCATTATCAACTGATGTTTCATGGACAGTGACAGTAGAATATTTCGAAAGCTGTGATTGTGCCTAACAACACGCTTGGCCTCAAACCGCATGATCCAAAGCAACACAAGTGGACCATAGGCCCTCTTCAGCTGTGGATAATGCTCCAGGTAGTGATGTTTGGGGATTATTTTTTCCTGTGGGGAAACCTGGAGAAACCTGTGTCTGTGTTCAGAGATCTTGTTGTCTAGGTAACAAATACTCTCCTCTGTGTGAACATGACTTACAACAAGCTCAGCTATGTCCTTCAGTACTAGAAGCACTTCCCAAGCTGGTTAACCCTCAGGGATTTTTGATCCAATTATGAGGGGTAGGAACCGCAGTAATGACCAATTTTCATGGGCATTCCCTCCAACACTTTTCCTTGCTGCAAAATTCAGAGGGACCTTTTGTGGAGCAACAGTCTTGTATGACCATTTGTATGGAAATTTTTGATGTTTTTGTTGAGTTCATCAAGAGTGAAGTATTTACTCTTAATGAACACTTGAAGACAGAGCCAGTTCACGAGGGACTATACCTTCAAACAGATCGTGCAACAAATCAGGTGGGTATCCTGTCAAAACATTGAAGTACTTCAGATTCTCTGTAAGTGCACACTGTCTCTTGACTCCACAGACATGTGTCAAAGCAGGGTTCTCCTGCACATTCTGGATGTGCATTTGATGCTGTTCTGTTTTTCTGGGTTGAAATGCGCCTGTTCTTACTTCTTCCACCTGAAACTGACTGCTCAGCCAGACAAAATCTACAAAAGTAAGAACTGGAGAAGTTTTCTACAAATCCTCCCACAGAATGGGCTCCAAGATTATCTGCAACAATACTAAACACTGTTCCTGTAACTTTTCCGCCTAATGCTGGGACATACAGGCCCTCCTCCTCCAAGCTCACAAGGTCTTTCAGCAGTGGCTCCAGTACAGTACTGCAACCAAATCTTTTCACATCATCAGCCTTGCAGAGAATTGCTAAGAAAATGGAGGTCAGTGAAGATCTGAGCTGTGCAGGAATATCAGCTATCACCCAGTACACAGTAGTGACTTTGTGTTTTTTCCTTGACGTACCCAAGGGATTGCAGATTCCAAAGTCATCAATATACAGAATAATAGCAATGGTAGGATCTTCTCCAGAAAACAACTCATTTGTTTTGTAATAAATGGCATCACAAAATGCCCTATACTGTGTTTCATCTTTACCTTGAGGTTTTTAATCATGCAAGATCAAATCCTGGATCTCTTTCCATAGCCTGAAGCAATGACTTCAGAATAGGAACATACTAAAAGCTTCTGTCTTCCTCCCTACTAAGTGCATACTCCACTGGTTCCACTACAGCAAACTGCTCCTTAAAATATGCCCTTCTCCTGTAGGCAGAAGAAAGTGGACCACTACTACACAAGGTGGAGGTAAAGTGATTGGCCTCACAAAGCTCTGTAACCATATCTGACACGACTGCTTCATCTATCTCACAATTGTTCTTCCTCAGACAGGGCTGTAAAATCTATTTTATGAGGGGGCCTGATGCTGTTTCGGTGATAAAGTGCAACTCCTCAATAATCTCATCAATACACTTGTTAGATACATTAAATTCGCTCTCCAATTTTAGAAACAACAACGAGATGTTTTTTTCAATGATATTTGGCAGATCTCTCACATCATCATCGTTACCTTGACCATCATTGGTAATCGATAATTCCCCATCCTGAACATCCATATTACTACAAATTTCTGTGATTGAAGAACACACATACCTTTTTAACAGGTTTTCCTTGAAGTCTTGCAGTGAATGAGGAGTATGCCTTCAGCTTCTGTGGGAGGCAAATGTTCCATAAACATTAGTGCTGAATTTACAGTTTTTAAATACACAAATGACAGTTTAGTGTTTTTTCAAATGTCAACCAAGGTGTTCGAAAAATTGTTTTTCTGTGGAGATTGCACTGGTGCTACAACACTGGCAAGTGAAAGACAGAGTTTCTGCAGATCTGATTCGTTCCTGAGTTTCCTGAGAGTGATTTCTTGATAGATGTGGTCTGAGGCTACCCCAAGTTTTGAAGGAAAAAAAACAATCTTGGTGAAGACATGGGAGACATCCCCCACCATAACCATGGCGTAATCTATAATGTTTTAGCAGCCCTCTTTTTGTAGTGGTTTCAAATTTACACATTTTGCACACCCAGCCCATTTTGTAAAAATGTGTACTAACTTAACAAACTACTAATGAGCCTAGATAATCATACTATGTACAAACTGCTTACGTAAAGTCTTAATGTCAAGTAGATTCACATAGCCTATGCCAGAATGATGCTGTCGGAATTACATTAACAATATTTCACACAACCTGATTTGTTAGAAAAAGTAATAAAGATAGATACAACTTCAAGAACAATACTTACTTTAAGCTGTATCACTATAGTAACCACAATAAAATGTAATATTACTCATGGCATCTCGTTATGCGAGTTTTATAAAGACATAAAATAAGTGAGCCAGACAGAAAAAAAAAGTTTCTATGGTTATCCTTCTGACAAAGCTATTCACAGCTTAAAGGCTTCTAATTTTGGTTAAAAAAAAAGTCAGTCTAAAAAAAGTCACAATTTCTGATCGAAATTAGATTGCATTGTGTAGCAAAACTTCAACCATGCTTTTCCTAGCCACAGCAACACTCTCTAGCTAAAGACTTTTGTCAAATGAAACTTTATAAGTCCACTCCTGTGCTAAAGTTTAGAATGGCTAGCATTAGCTACATGTGGCAGTGCAAAATACACAAATACACAAATCCACCAATGTGACTAGCACAAATGCCTTGCTTTAGTAGAACTGTTATTGGTAAATTAAATGTTACTTACCTTGAAATTTCTTTTACATAACCTTGCAAGTCTGCCATGCAAGCACAGTCTTAATATGTGAATTTGCCCAGGCACGTTAAGTGGGTAGGGGAGGGAACTTAAAATCAGAAGTTACAATGAAGAAAAAACAAGTTATCTATTCAATTTCTTTAAGTAATTGCAACTTGAATTTTTTTAACACATTATTTTGGGATTAAATTTCATATTACATACAAAATTAATTTGATGTAATTACCAAAATTATTAATTCAACACAACCCAAAAAATAAAGTTTGTAAATTTGAATTTTTATCTTGCAACAATGGATTTGATCAAGTGGTGGGAAAAGGCATGATGAATGACTTTTTAGAGTGTAATTTCTTCAAGCCTATAATTAAAAATAATAATCTACTAGGGAAACAATGTCCAAAAATTCAGAATCAGGTGCTTCCTCTCCAAACACAAATGAAGACTTTACTGAGGCACCATAAACTTCTGCCGACATCTTCCTCCAACATGACTCTCTTCAGCTCTTCAGGGAAGGTTTTCCACAAGGTAGACATAAATACAGACATGAAGATGAAGACAGAACTTATGAATTCGGGAAACATTAAGAACTATAATGTCTACACTCTGAAAACAACTGTTTAAGCTCAACAAAAATAATTAACGCAAAGTTGGTAACTTATTAAGTCTTATGTCTTAATATGACTTGTGTCTTCATTATTATCATCATTTTAGCTTTTTTGTTGTTGTTGTTATTGCAATAGCTTTTAAAAAATGAACTTTTTTTTAAACTGTAGGCATTTCAACACTTTATGTTTAAGCAATGAAAATAAACAGAAATTTAGATTGCCCCCCAAATAAATAAATAAATAAACAAATTGGCCTTTGATAAATCATTTATACCACACAGCAAAGTTACACAATTGGCCTTTGTGTATTTAAAAACACAGAAAAAATGTGTCCAATTGGCAAAATGTTAAATTCATTTAGAAAACATTTTGTTAAAGTACTACTTCCAAGCAAGTGTTCAGTAAATATTAACTTTCAATGCACACCAAACTTCCCAAGGTCTTGCATCTTTTTTTTTTTTACACAATTCTGTAAACACCTTTAAGATCAGTGTTACACATATAAGATTCAAAACAGTTAACATTTTTTGAAACAGAGTCAGTATGCTGGTTCATTTATCAGTACATCTCTTTGAGGATTAAATTACGGTGGCTGGGAAGTGCAAAGCGCAACAAATTAAAAAACGGCAACAAATTAAAAATCCGCAACAAATTAAAAAACGGCAACAAATTAAAAATCTGCAACAAATTAAAAAATGGCATATACGTGAATGTACTAACCGTAGTAAAGGGACCTCTGGCTAATACGGTGGGTTCGTGTCGGGCTCGTAGCCGAAAACTAGCTTTACTTTGTTGTCTGGGTCAACTTTGCTAGCAGAGACAGAGAGAGGCATTGAAAGGCTGCTCCAACGGAACTTATTGTTTTTGGAGGAAAACACGAACACGGTGTACAGTCGAGTCTTAATAGCTTACTTACAGCTGGGCTCGTCAGGCACTCTTCTTGGCTGCAGTGGTTATTATTATATTTACATGCTTCCAGCTCCCGTTTCTGCTCGATGACAGCTCGTACTTTTCCTTTTTCTCCCTCCCTCGCTCACAGACACATAACGGGTATGGCAGTCCATTCTCCCTGAAGCACGGACTACACTGCCTATGATGCTACATTCTTTAGAGCTATACCGGTAGCATTCTGCCTGTTAGCTTAGCACAACCACAACAAAAAGGCCTCTCTCACCCAGGAAACACGCAGAGAGAGAGCGTCACCCTGTAACCATGGCAACCGTGACACTGCCGCCTGGAACAACAGAACGTAGCTGTCAAACAAAACCCAAACAGTCCTGACCCGCCACAATATGAAACAGGGAAGTACCGCCGTGTAATCCATTTATTTCAACAAAGTAACTGTATTCTAAATACCACCTTTTTAAACTTTTTAAACGGTAACTGTAACGGAATACAGTTACTCATATTTTGTATTTTAAATACGTAACGGCGGTACATGTATTCCGTTACTCCCCAACACTGGTTCCTGACCACCGAGAATCCTCACGACAACTTTTATCAAGTGGAAAAAGTTAGCTTGTTTATATTATGCTCACATAGCTGTGTCGCTAGCTGTCACGTAGCACATCGTTATACACCAGCTAGCCAAACTTCAGTAACCATACAAACGTCACTGTTGTTTAGTTTTCTGTCTTCATTTATGTTGGAAGTGATAGCAGAGCTGTACGTTTGAATTTGTTTCCAAAACCCCGCAGTTAGGACATGCTATATTGTATTTAAATGGAAGCTAGCGAGCTAACTTCCTGCTAATTTCGTTTTCATGGATGCCTGGATGATAAACTCAATTGTTACACATGGTAGAGCAGACCGCTGATCATTTTATTACAGATGAAAGACTTTAGATAGTTTTTCAACACTCAGTGATGCCACAGTGATCGTATGATTTATCGACCTGCAGCGGAGTTTGAGCCAAGACACGGCTAGTGATGTCAGACTTAAAAGACCGAATAAAGAGTGATATGAACATATCTATAACTTACCAGAAGGAAAATGGCTGGAGCACCAACAGATATTTGGAGATGGAAGAGAAGAGATATCAGCTCGTCTCACAGCTGCTATCCAGACTAGACGCCTTCTTTTGGTAACATCCGATACATGAGCTGCCTCATGTTGCTTCCAGGTGGGGAAAGAATGAAAAGATAAACCATTTTCAACCTTATTCCCTTGCCGGTCGTGCGATCTAACTTTACAACCGTCCGCACAGCAAGTACGAACCATAGCTGGTGTTATCCGTGTACTTTCGCTCCTCTTTCGCTAGCGCTTTGTTCGGCCCAGAAACATGGCGCCTCAACCAAAAATCATGGCCACGCCCCTCTCGTGACATCACTCTCCAAAAGCCGTGTCACTTCCGGTATTTCAGACAATCCCTTTCCGTCAAGGATTTTTAATTTGTTGCGGTTTTTTAATTTGTTGTGGATTTTTAATTTGTTGCGGTTTTTTAATTTGTTGCGGTTTTTTAATTTGTTGCGGTTTTTTAATTTGTTGTGTTTTTTAATTTGTTGCGTTTTTTTTAATTTGTTGCGGTTATTTAATTTGTTGTGGATTTTTAATTTGTTGTGGATTTTTAATTTGTTGCGGATTTTTAATTTGTTGCGGTTTTTTAATTTGTTGCGCTTTGCACTTCCCAGCCACCGTATTAAATACTGGATAGGCGTTAAGGACAGTTGTAAGGGTAGTACAACTGTCAAGACATAATTTTTTGAATGTAATATTAAAAACAACTAGATAGAAAAAAAATATTTACTGTCTTCTATTTTTTGTAAAAACTATAATTTTTCTTCCAGTGGACTTCCAAATACAAACCAACACAATCAAGTTACAGCTTTAGAAAATACGGTTCTTGAGACTTTTGCACTACTACTTTTGCACTGGCTCTCAGTCCATCGAGGTCAAGGAATAGCTTCTGAAAAACTTCAAAAGTATATTTCAGTTCCTTGCAATAGCTCAGATTGAGAGCATATACCCACATAGCAAGCAGGTCTGGCCCGGATCTGGTATCAAGCCGGCACTGCTGGCGGACGTCTGGCATGATAAGACATATGTCATCCAGATATGGGCCAGGCCTGGCATAGATGGCACTTTCTATGTGATGGCATGCCATATCTGGCTCGATTGTGGTTTGGTTTATGTGGCCCAGGCCCATAGAAAACAGGTCTAGCCCAGATCTGGCACCAAGCTGGCACTTCTGACTGACTGGTGTCATGGCAGAGTGTATGTTAACCAGATGTGGGCCAGGTCTGGCAATGATGGCACTATATATGTTCCTATTTTCCTATTTTAGTTAGAAGACCCAAATGTCATGTTGCAATACTATACTGCTATGACAGCCAACATTTCAAATGCAGGTTTGACAGGTTTGTGAGTGTACACTTTATCCAAAACCTACTAACGGTTTAGTCATCTTTGGCAGTAGAGCAGGTCACCTACTGATCGGAAGGTCAGTGGTTCAATCCCTGGTTCCACCAGTTTGCATGTTGTGAGTGTAAATATGTATCAATGTAGTTAGGAAGCACTCAGTTAAGAGAAAGTGTGTGGTTTGGTGAATGTGGCGTGTTGCATAGAGCATTTTGAGTAATCCGGGAGACTAGGAAAGCACTATATAAAAATCAGTCCATTCACTGTCTGAACAGAGTTTCGTCATGTTACTTTTGCACTGTTTTGCATGTTGTGGCACATGTTGTTATTACATGGCTTGATTAAGGTACACATTAGGCTGACATCTGGGGCCAGTGCTGAAACTGTTCTGGGCCAGCACAGGGCCTGCAGTGTGTCTAAAATTGGCCCATGGCTCCATACCACTTACAGATGGCCCACATACCGCAAAGAATGACGGCCCTTTCGTGGCCCAGATCAGGTTTGCCACAGGTAATCCACACATGGGCCAGCACAGGACCACCAGTGTGTATACAACTGGCCTTGTGCTGGCCCATGTGTGGGCCACCTCTGGCAAACCAGGTCTGGGCCACCAAAGGGCCGTCATTCTTTGCGGTATGTGGGCCATGTGTAAGCACATTGTGTGGGCAAGATCCAGGCCATACCAATTTTGCTATGTGGGAAGTACAAGCATCACTAATGTCACATAACTTTGACAACATGTGGCCAACAGTAATGTTTTAATGTTCTTCATTATAAAACATTTGCACATAAATAAGTGACATAATATTCAGTACTTACTTTTATAAGTTTACTCTTCGGCCACCCCGCTTCAGGTATCCGGGGTTTGTTTTGGCAAAATTATCCACACCCACCACTGCGCTCTGAATTCTGGGATATGTTGGGCCACGAAGGATACACTGGACCCATCCTTCAAATTCAGGGAAATGAAGGATTCATTTGTTGGCCACATTTACTGTATGAAACATTTCCAGCAGTTAGTATCATGGTTGCTAGGCAACCTGGGCAACGCGATGGAAGCTAGAACATTCCATTTCACAAGCTTCACACTTCCGATCTTCGAGGACGCGACCATTTGGAGCAGCCTTCGAATTGGGACAGCCTTCATCGCATCGCTGTGACGTAATTGGCCTTAAAATGTGGCCTTAAAGGCTGCAGACCCTGAATTAGGACACAGCCTTTATGTGTGAGGTATGTAAGGCAAGTGCCTCTGTCTGGTATTGTGAACAGGAACTGTCACAGGGGCCTATTACACTCACCATGGCTACTGAACAGTAATATTTTATATATAACTGCGTTTTTGTCTAAGTTTTATTGCACCGTCATCATAAAAAATGTATTTCGATAATGTCTTTTTGTTTTGAAGTGTTTTCATGACTTGTCTCTGAAGTCAAGTCATGAAAACACTCAAAACTTTCTGTGGTTTGCAACCAGGACATTTTTCATTTACAATTTTGAGGGATGTGGATTTGACATTTCTGTATCAAGAAAAATATGTGAATAGCAAAAACATTTTTTTGCGGTTTACTGCACTTTTTAGCAATTTCTATAGTTACAATGGACTCAATACACGTTCAAATTTGGGATATAATGGTTCTATTAATGTATAGCAAGTTGAACTACTTTAAAAATGGCACTATAGCATGTAAAAATGTAAAAAAATAAGCTTTGGAAAAATTTCTTCTATGTTAGGCGTAAAAGGGTTAAACTTCTAAAATAACTAAATAACTTAAAATGTAGGTATATTACTTAACTAAAAGCCTTATTCTTTTAATCACACATTCATGTTTTATCTAATATCACAGATTAATATCTTATCTTTAATTGCACACATATGTATTGTGTAGAACTGTATAGAATAAAGTATTGATACACACTGATTTTAGATGTTTGAAGAAGCCTGGAGATTCCCTGGACTGGTGATGGCACAAGAATGTACAGATACTTTAAGGGGAAAAAAATGTTAGGGAGAGCTCTCGCCACCTTCTCTAATTCTACAGACCTGACCAGATGACAAGAGTTGGTTGCCATAGTGAAGTGGGAAGAGTTGTCTTCATATTACAGTGAGAAGTTTGCACCATACAGGGTGTAATATGAACTGCAGGATGGACACAAGCCAAATCAGGCAAGCCGTGGCTTTCCTCCAACTTTCTGACCAACATGTTAAAATTCTGTTTTCTATTGCACTCAATAAAAATGATTTATTGCCTGAATGTGGGGCTTTTTGAGAATTTGGGGTCTCCTGAGTGAAGAAAGAGACATGGCAGCAATTTTTAACTTGAACCTTTCACTGCTTAAAAGATTTAAGACAATGTACATTGAGTTTCTATTGTGTTTTCTCCTAAAATAACCTGACATGATGTGCTTAGAGGACAAACACATATACCTTTAACACAGCCTCCTTAACAGATTTATAACTTAAACCTTAACTTCCTAATGATGCATATGCCTCCTGCACGTTCCCACATAAGACACACTGCAAAAGAAAAATTTGTTCAGTCTGACAACTTTTGTGCTTTTGCCATTCAAATAAGGAGAAAAAGACAGCTGGGTCCTTCTCATTTATCAAATTACTCACAATGTCAGGAATCTTTGATGACAAACATGAACCTCGTTCCTCAAGCAAGACATCCCCTTAAGGCTTACCATCTCTAAACAAAGTTAAACAAGTTTTCTGCAAATCTATTTTTTGCCTGCACCCAGTGCAACCGCTCATATTCCACCCACTTATCAGACTCCATGTTGTGTTATCCACTTCCATCTTCTGTCTAGCTCCAACTTTTGTTTTTCCTTTTCATGTGATAGTTGCAACAAAATTAGCTCTTTCTGCTGTTTAGAAGTAAAGGTTCTAGGTTAAACACCAGGTGGCAGTATTAATCACTCCCTTTTGCCCAGCCACTAACACTCCTTTTTCAACCATGTGTAACTTATTGACAGTTTTTCTGTTTTTATTTAATAATACTTCATGAATCACCAAGACCACTCAAAGCAAGTTGATACTTGTCTGCAACTCTCAAAAGCTGTTTTTATTGCAATGATCCAGGAAATTGTCACATGACACAGAAACAAATTCCTCTATTCCCACCCTAACTCTTTAAGGTACAGGAGGAA
Source organism: Neolamprologus multifasciatus (assembly GCF_963576455.1). NCBI lineage: Eukaryota > Metazoa > Chordata > Actinopteri > Cichliformes > Cichlidae > Neolamprologus > Neolamprologus multifasciatus. The sequence continues at coordinate 37,841,483 of NC_140441.1, read as the reverse complement.
AAAACACAAAGTCAAAAAACAGAATTGTCCCAGGTCAATAAAAAGAAAAATATCCCTCAGTAACTGGAAATCCACCCTGTACTTACCTGCCTATGCCACCTTGCCAATGCCATGAACCTTAGTCTTCATGGTCTAAGGAGCTTGGAAAGAAAAAAAGCATCTGGACTTCTTTAAGTTGCTTGAGGACGAGGTGAAGAGAAGAGAGTTGAAACGTCTTCAAGCAACTTAAAGAAGTCCAGACGCTTTTTTCTTTCCAAGCTCCTTAGACTATGATGACTTGGATGACTGAGAACCTTCACAGACTTAGTCTTCATGCAGATTAGCGATGGGCTCTTTAAACACTCAACCCAGTAACCCGATTAGGCCCCCAGCAAGCTAGTTACTCATCTAATAGCTCTAGACTTGTCCACGAGCAAAATGCTCTGACCCCACACTACACAAAATCAAAAAACTAAAAAGACAAACCTACGAGTCCAAACAGACAATGCTGCTATCCTTACTGAGGGAGACTCCACACAAATATTTACCACACTTCTACATACCACACACTGTGCCACATAGCCAAACCAAAGAAAACCAAAATCCAAAAGGGGAAAGTGCCACCCAGCGACCAGGCTCTGAAGGCTTTTATAGTGTACTTTAACTGTAACTGTAGCAACACTGGGCCATGGTGTTGCAATTGTCACTAATTAGGAATCAGCCACTCCACCCCTTCAATACCTTTAAACGAGACATGCCACACAAACAGCTTAAAAGGAAGGCAGGATGGAGTGGGTCATCACAGCCTCTTCTAAACTCTGTAAGAAAAATACAAAAGAAAACTTGATCAGACTTGATCAGCCCGTTATACATCTACAGTACAGATAAGTAAGGGTCACCTTTTCAACAGAAATATTTAATAAAAACAAATCACATGCCAACAATAAAATACATTTAGACATCTAGACATGATTAGGACCCCTGCTGAAGTGAATTAAGCATTAGAATGGGTTTTTGGACCCAGACAGGGTAGTCTGTCTGAGGCAGTTTTGTGGCTGAAAATGGCCTTTGTCAGTTGCCAGAGAATAGCCAGATAACTTCAAAATAATAGGAAGATAAAAGTAATTTAACAACTTGTTACCATAAAGGTATGCAAAAGAACCACTCTGAAAACATAAGACAAAACATCAAACATAGACAAACCTAAACCTAGACATCAAAGCTACATTGTTGCTGTCCCTTTATGGCCACCATGTACCCATCTTCTGATGACTGCTTCCACCATGGTAGCAAATCATGTCACAAAGCTCAAATCATCCCAAACTGGTTTCTTGAATGACTGCACTTCCCATAGCTCATGAGGTAGTGCAGGTGATCCACTAACTGGCATATTTACAAGTATGCAGATAGTAAAACTTACTTTTGAACTTTTACTACTTTAACATTTGGGATTGTAACCATTTTGCTGAAGACATATAGTATGACTGTGTTTTAGACAGACATTTTTTGGACCAATTAAAACTTGGTATTGCATCACTAAACTAGGCTGACAGGAAGAGGAAGTTCTCAGTGATATCTGACTGCTTTGACACACTGACAAAGACAAACCGCAGCAACACAACATGGAGGTCATGGCTTTCTGCATCAGACTAAGTGAGTAGTTCATTTGGTATATGAAATACACGTCCACGCACACATATTTACAGTATATTCAAGAGGAAAAAAAAGAACAAAGTAATTGCCATAACATTATTTTTTTTAACTTGGAAACCTTACGTACTACTACTATGTACTTCTACTGAATGATACTGTTTAATAAAATACAGAATCATCTGGGATGAGTTAGATAATAAGTTAAGAAAACAAATATTGGAGCAGTGTTGCTAAAAAAAAAGCACAATTTATGAAGCAGAGTATTTGAAACCAGTCTTTCTTTGTCTCCCCAGTAATTGATGTGCAGGTGGTGCTGACTGCTATAGCTCAGCATAGCCATTGTTCTGAAAAGGAAGGTAAGCCACAGTCATTTACAAAATGTCTTTGTTCCTCAATGAAATGTCCATTCTTTACAAGCATGCCGTCTTCACAAAACATTTAATTTGAGATCATTCGAGATCAAGTTGGGTTAACAAAAGCTATTCTGGCTGTAATTTTCAAGGTAATCTAAATGACAAGGATTTCCATAAACGCTAATAGATCTATAACCTTTGGGGTCAGTGTTATCCTTCCTTGTTTTTGGTATGACAGAGATATACGCCTCCCGCCACGATGGTGGGAGCGCCCCCCCCCCCACTCAGAGTGTAATTGAAAGAGGCCTTTAATAGTGGGATTAAAGGTTCCCTCATCTGCCTATACCACTCTGGTGGGAATCCATCACATCCTGGGGCTTTAAAAGTCTTACGTTTTGAGATCCCAATGTTAATTTCTTCTGCTGATATTTCTCTGACGAGTTTTTCATTCTGCTGCTTACCTATAAATGGTAGATCTAAGCTGGATAATAAATTCTGAATCTTATGCTCATCTGCTTTATCTGGTTGTGTGTATAGCTCAGCGTAATATTCTTCAAATGCTCTCATTGTTGAAGTATTGCTCACATGTGCACAAATATACAAAATATATTTTATTTGCAATTTTTTTTAGATCACCTCATTTCGAAAGTAAAAAATAAAAGTAATGGACCTTCCAATAATGTCAAAATGTAGGTTTGTCCTTTTTTATCTAACATTGGACTTAATATGTTGCTTTTCTGTGTCAGATTCAGCTTTTCCTCATATTGTTCCAAAAAGACTTCAATTTTTTGAATATGAGTCCATTCATTTAAGTTGCACGACTGACATCTCAACTGATATCACCGTGTTGAGGACTGTGAAGGAAATTGACATTTCAAGAAACGCATCCAACTGGATGACATCAAGAGGCTCTGGCACTGTTAGTCCTGCATTTGCTGCAGACAGTGGAGCATACTGGTGTGAAGATAAAGAGGGACACAAAAGCAACACGATTAACATCTCTGTGACAGGTCTGTTGAAAACAGAAAATGTAATTAATATTTTTGATCAAGTATGCTAGTATGCTTTAGTGTAATTAAAAAAATTGCTTTGGCAAAGCACTCTTTACTACTTCTACAAAGTAGAACTGAGCAAAACAGACAAACAAAAAAGAATGAATATTTTAGAGCCACTGTCAAACAAATAATTTAATTACCATTGTGGGTTTGAAATGGCAATTTTAGACATGTTCTAATGGGAAATTTAGAAATCTTAGAATCTAGCAAGATGGTTTAAGCCTGCATGGCACAACTCATGCAACTATAAGGTTGGAATGCCTTAGAATGCCAAGTCATGGCCAATTTTGTTTAGGAGCTAAACCAACCTCCTACATTGTTCCTTTTTAAGATCAGCCAACAAATCCACATTACACAGGCAAGGATGGAATCTGTATCACACGCTTGATAATCATCAGATATAAAACAGTTAAAGTGATGCCTGTAACTAAACTCATTTCCATTATACAGTCACAGCAGTATTATAGTTTTCCTGATATTTAATCCATGATGCAGAACAGATGTGTTATTTTCATGATAATTAAATTAAATAAAACATTTAAGCTAAATGTATAGTTTGGTTATGACTTTTGCTCCCATATTTCTCACAGTAACACAAAGAATTCATTTAAATTACATATTTTTTAGCTGGTATGGTGATCTTGGAGAGTCCTGTCCCGCCTACTAATAAGGGAGAAAATGTGACACTGTATTGTAAAAAGAAAAATACAACTGGCCTTGTGGCTGAGTTCTATAAAAATGGACTTTTATTTAAGACTGGCTATAAAGGATTTATTACCATCAAGAATGTTTCCACATCTGATGAAGGTCTTTACAAATGTCACATCTCTGGAGTTGGAGAATCATCTGAGAGCTGGCTGACTGTCATGGGTGAGACATCTATTAATAATGTTACCCCAAACCACCGACTTGTGCTAAAGATTAAGTGAATGTTTTATGTATAGTACAGAAAGTATTTCTCCACTTTTTTCAGAACCTTATGAATCTGGTCATCAGCCCCTGAATCACCATTCGAATCCTCAAACCTTGCTGTGGAGTGTCATCACCTTTTCCCTTGTGTCCCTGCTGCTGTTGGCACTGGGAGTAATATACTATAGAAAACACACAAGTGCAGACATCCAAACTGAAGTAACCACTAGCAGAGGTAAAGATTTATCAAAAAAATCTATGAAAACAAATCTGTCAAGCCTTTGTTTTTAACTGAGAAAACCCCAGAGTTCAGTATAGCAGCTGTTCTAGGGTTCAGATAACTTTATCAATGTATCATCTTACAAAGAAAAATTTATAAATGTCAAACTAATCAGGGTTTCGATAATACATTTTACATTAGAATATAGCTAATGAGTGAAAATCAACTTGAGGGAAAAATTACATAAATTGACTGGAAGCCTATAAAATCTACCACCTCTTGTAGTTTGATAGTTGCCTCTGTCAAATATAAAACAAAATTGCATGTGCCACATCTGATTAAATACGAGAGGATAGTTGCATTTCATTCTATGTGATATACTTTCAGGACATAACTGTTCACTTGATCCACAAATAGCAACATATGCTGTTGTCAAGAAAGGTATGGGAAGACAAAACAACAGCATAAACACAGACACAGACACAGACACACACACACACAAAACAATTTCTGCTCAGTTTAACATTTTCATTTTTACATCTTAAATTGTTTTTCTCTTTTAGTCACAGGAAGTATAGCTGAGCCACAGAATGTAACTTGTACTAAAGTCAAAAAGCAAAGGAAGGAGGAAGGTAAAAAGCACACAAAAAATATACTTCTGCAGTGTTTTAATTAATATTGATCACATAACATTATCCAGATGCAAATGCAAAAGAAAACAATCACAATGCTAACAGATTGTTTTGCTTTTTCTCTCCATGGCCAGATTTGATTTATGAGGTTGTAAAAATAAAGGAGAACAAAGGTATGTATATATTCCAGCTTTACTGGTTCCACACACACACACCTGCAGTCAGCTTAGACTGAAGAAGTCACTTGGATGAGTGACAAAACGCTTCTCCCACTTATATTGGAATACTGGAATCTCCCAACAGCCCAAGCCTATGGCAGCATAACTAAGGGGGAATTCAGGGTCACCTGATCCAGACGTAACTGGCCTGAAAGCCGAAGGCTCTGCCTCCTAGTATAAATTGTAAATATTAATGGTTTGTCAACATCCACATTTAACCTCCTAGGACTTAGCGTCCACATATGTGGACATCACATTTTGGGTTATTTAGACCAAAATACTCAATTTTGCTCTACAAGCGCCTGATATCCACTTACAAGGACATTATATTGCTACTGTTCTATCAAAATTTTAAATGAATATCCTCATATGTGGCTCGTATTTTTCCTAAAAACAAAAATAAGGTAAAAAAAAAAATCTGGTAATTGTTTGTTTTTACATTCATTGGGCCCCAATATGCCCAAATATCAAAGAGAAATTAAAAATGCATACTGTGGAACAGTTCAGGTCTTAGGAGGTTAAAGATAAGCTGCAGTGAATTGTACAATTTTATTCAAACGGTGCAGTGGTTGATGAACATTTATATGAAATATAGTGCAGTTTAACTGTAACTGGCAACAATGTAAAGTTTTGAATGCACTGAGGCTGTGGTGTCTCCTTTGTCCCAAACAGAACAAGATTCCAATTTACATGCCCGTCCAAGTCTGCAAGAAGAAACAGTTGTCTATTCTTCCATTAAGCATGTTGCAGGTGAGACTGGCACTGGTATAGGATTCCTTTCTCAGCTGCTTGTTATATTTTAATTCCTGTTTCCTGTATAAAATGTTTATTTCTTGTTTGACTTATAGATTACTAAAGAAAAGATGACTGCAGAAGAGAAAGTGGAATTTTTACAGTTAAAAACAGCAGTTCCATTAGGACAAACATCATTTTTATTTACTTTTACTTTTTTTTTTGATTGAAGCTTTACATTTTACATTGCTTCAAAGCAATACATGAATTGACTACATTACCAGTAATTATTAACTGAGGTATACTGCACATGTAAATTGCTAGAATGCTAAAAAAAAAACCAAAAAAAAAAAACACCAAAATCGGTATGCGGATATGTATGTAAAAGGACATTTGACGCATATGTTTCTAAGCAACGCATATTGTTAACACACATTTTGAAATGAAGGCTGCTATAACATTAGCCAGAATGATCTATATGTCTCTATATATCTGTAGATAAATAAAGGCTGTTGTACCAAATTATAACAAAAACCAAATTATATTTATATTTTAGAATAAAGACTGTAGAATAGTCGAGAACTTGCAAACAGGGTGAAGGAATAATCATCTCCCATGACTGAGGTATACACATTAGGGTTGAGGGAAGAGAGGGGAAAGAAAAGACACACTGACAAAGATTAATAATAACTAATGATTAAATGTAGAGTGTGTGTATAATCACAGAGAGTTAAGAGAGGTGCGCTCTTTCTAGTCCCTGTCACTACACTGCAAAATTTTGGATCAACTAAAGGGTTTTCAGGGAGTTTTTCTTTTTTTTTTTTAGGTCATCCAGCCAGAGAGTAAGAGCCCCAAAGAGCTTGAGGCAATGGGCAGCCAAGTGCACCAGAGGCTAGCCATTGAAAGTTGACAACCAGTACAGGGCACGAAAAGCAGATCCGAGATCCTAACCTTCATTTGGGAATTCTAATATACCACCTAAAATGTTAAAAAAACGATTACATGTGTACCACTAATAAAGTCTCTAACACTTCATTTTAATCACTTATTTTGTGAAATCTTCTTGGGGAAATAAAAGTTTAGATTCTTCTAGAAATTGCTTATTTTCCATTGTTGCTATTGTTGCAGGACGAGTGAATTTTGCAACTTTAGCAAACATGATGAAACCACAATTAATTTTTCATGCTATGAACCACCTTAAAGTCGTACGTCCTCAAGGTACACAGTTTCAAAATGGTGTCAAAATTTGGCTCTTTGAGTCCTTTTTGCATTTTTTAAGTCCTTGTAACATCTGAAGTATAATGAGCACCCTTGATACTAGAGCCATGCTAGTCATTTTCAAGTCTCCTTCACTTAGAATATACACAGTTATAAAGAAGTTAACCAAATACTTTCCTTTTTTAACAAATGCTGACATTAGGTAAACAGCAGGATTTAAACTATTCCCATATGAGTGTGCTGAGCAACTCCTTTAGCCAGAGACTGAAACACCCTTGCTGCAAGAAGGAGCGCTTTAACAGATCATATATCCCAACAGCAGTTAGACTCTATAACTCCTCAATCACGATGTCATAAGTCACTGGACACTGTGAACATCCACGGTCACCACTTCATGCATAATGAACCTTCTATGTGTATGGACATGTGCAGGTATATATGTATGTATATGTATACATATGTATATTTAGTGTGTACATGTGTGTGTACATGTCTATATATAGGAATAGTAGTGGTAGAATATGCTAAGCTATATAGTTTATGTCTTGCATATTTCCACAACCATATCCATAATCACATAGTGTGTATGCTACCGTTGTATATAGTGTATTATCTTACTTATTTTTTATTTGTTTGTACTTATTTGTATTTTTTTCTTCTGATATATGTACCTGAGCTGAGGTAACGCAAATAATTTTCGTCATGGGCTCAATAAAGTCTTATCTTATCTTATCTTATCTTATCTTATCTTATCTTATCTTATCTTATATTGTAATCATTTATCACAACAGATTAACCAGATAGCACTGGTTATAACTAAGCTTTCACATAACCAGAGATCCAACATAGTAGTAAATACAGAAGCTGTCTAATATAGCATGGGACACAAATTGAGAACCAGTTTCCACTAGTTCAATTCCTTGAACTTGTTAGTTGATTGCCTATCAATCCCACTTATTGGTTCCACTTGCACTTGAGCTACAATTAGCTGATTTCAGACTGCTAGCTGGAGAAGAAAAATAGCAGCACAGTCTATAGCGTAGATATGGACATTACTTTTAATATTATTGCACAAAAGGACAAGAGCACAATGGTAAAATGCAAAATGCACCAAGGACAAAAACAACTGGATAACTACTAACTAAACTTTGCAAGTACCTGCACAGACAGAAAGCACAGACAGAAAGCTAATGGTAAGCTAGACAATACCCCAGGGTGATTTAAATAATTGCATAACCATCCCAACCCACCAACCCGACTCTGAACTTCCGCAAGCAGTGATGAGCAGTCAGGCTGCAGTCTCCGTTTCTACCTGTTCAAATTTCTAAAGTAGAATCACTGTGGTGATTGCTTTTAACTTTCTTTCTGCTGGTTTTCCTTTTTGCTTTGTACTGGTGGCTTTGTGTTCAAGGGAAATGCCTCCAATATGCACGGACAGTTGACCATACAGCATTCAACTAATTTGCATGAATACAATGTCTTGATATGCTACTTAGAGATGTGAACCCATGGAGAATAAGAGAATCGATAAGGTGATCTTGATAATAGAGTTAATTACATCTCTAAATGCAATCATTTTATTGTAATCATGATGCACATTACATGCATGCTTAAAGGATCACATTAAAGTGTCACAACATCAGGTCAAAAGGCATATTTCCAGTATTGTTTTACGAGGACAATGACAGCACGTTGGGGTGGCTGTAGCTCAGGAGGTAGAGCGGGTCATCGGAAGGTTTGATCCCTGGCTTCCGCTAGTCTGCATGCCAAATATCCTTGGGCAAGATACTAACCAAGTTGCTCTCCAATGCATCCATCGGAGTATGAATGTGTGTGAATGTATAGTTAGAAAGCACTTCAAAGCATTGAAGACAGTGCTTGTGTGAATGGGTGAATGTGGTATGTTGTATAGAGAGCTTTGAGTTCTCCGGAGGATTAGAAGTGCTATATAAAAACCATTCACAGAAAACCAGGTTTTCAGGAAGTGCATACAGGACAGAAACCACTTAGAGAGTGAAAAAAATTTCCATTCTTTAAACACAAACAAAAAAGACCCAAGTTTTAGTTTTGGTTCCTCATTCCCAAACAATCACAATTTGTGTCTAAAGGAGCCATGACAAGAACTTCAGTGTCAGAGAGGAACTATTCTTAAACCAATAATTCAACTTTACACTACCACTATACACTAAAAAAGCTTACATTCAATTTTTTTAGATATCTGTAAACTTGTGGGGTTGGGTATTGTTTCTGTGCAGATTCAAAGTGGGAGTTACTGGCAGCTGACCTGCATTTATGGAAAATAAATGTAGGTCAACCACAACCACCGCACATCAGAAGACAGAAAACAGCTGGGTCCGCTTCTCAAATAAATTTAGTGTTGGTAGCTGCCAAAATGATAACACTCTGCTTTTACACACTGCACTTCCATTAGCACATTAAACCACTGACAAACACTGAAAATACACCAATGTTAATGCAGCCTTGGGCCTTTCTGAAACCTAAACACAACATTCAAATTAATTTCAGCTCAAGGTTAACAACACATAAACTGACACAAGAAGGTCTATTGTGACAGTTCACTTAAGCATTGAAGCACTAAACATGTTGTGCTTCTTGAACGAATAATATGGGAGTAGTTGCTTACAATGATCTATTTATAGTCTTGCACAAAGGAGCTGACACTGGCCCTTCTGATTGGGTTAGGACCTTCTACGGCCCTGTCCAGCTCTCTTAGAGTAAATGCCTGTCACGGTCCAAGTGTCGCTGCACAGGCAACATTAAAAGCTATATGCATGGTATACGGTCTTGTGCACCTGTTCAGCCATCCTTGTGACTGCAGATTATCCTTTAGCGATGTTATCTGCATTCCCATTACCCTCTACCCTTTGCAAGCTTTCAAGAGCTGGCTCTTAAGAAGCATCGCCAGAGCATGCACTGTTGCCACCATGCTTCATGGTAGATACTGTGTGTTTGTGGTGATTTTCAATGTCTGGTGTTCCCCAAACAAAGTGTCTAGTCTGATGGCCAAACAGCTCATTATTTGTGTCTTATCTTGTGTAGCCATCTCCCCTTTTGTCTCACATAGCTTGGAGTGTTCTTGTTACGGTTTTGCTCCTGAGGACCAACACGCAGGACTACAAAGCTTGAATTCACACAACAGAATTTATTCACAGTATTTCACCAGGTGTATTTACAGGTAGAGCTGGGATAGTGCCATATACAAGATGTGAGGAGACGGGGCCTCCAGGAATCCGGGAAAAGGGAAACACACTCGTTCCTCTTCGTTCTCTCTCCACTGGTTACCAGTCTCTCCCTCCAAACTCACCACTCAGGGTACACAGGAATGGGTCCAGGAAATCTATATACAGGAAAAGCTCAGGTTAATACAAAACACTAGAACACGAGTAAACTTGGCTTAGAACTTGTTTTCACTGACACAACAATCCAGTGCTGAACAGCAAACCTCTCCTGGCCTAAATGCTGGCTGAACCTAATGAGGTCCAGGTGTCTCCAATTCAGAGAGGCGTGGGCCGAGGGCGTGAACCCACAATGAGTTCTGCCCCAGCAACAGAGAGAGATGGAGAGAGAGAGAGAGAGAGAGACAGAGAGACAGAGAGAGTAAAACAAAAACCAGCGATCAGCACCCTGCTGATCCTCCAGGCCATGACAGATCTTTTGTCTTCATGTTGCAATTGCAGCAGGAATAGTGATGATTAATAAATGTGATTAATAAAGCAATAAAAGGTTCAAATATTGCAGGCAGGTGAATACATTTCAGTTTATACCAAATAAGTAATGATGCTATTATATGATAACACTGTTGATGCCAATTACATTACATTGAAAACTGGAGATGGTGGAAGAGAAGGAGGTGTAGTCATCTCTGCTTAGATTGCTAACCCTTTTCCTCCTGCTTGTACTGAATCTTTTTTTTCCTCCTGTTCTTTAATGTAAATTAGTATATGTTCAAATTTTTATCTCCCCTGGATAAAAAGGTCATGAACTTAGTAGTCATTAAATGACCCACACAAAACAAATTCACAGCCTCTTTTCACACAGTTCAAGAAGTGTTGTGGTTATACTACAGATAGTTTGTCAGGCCGAAACACTAAGATTAAAAAAAGAATAAACGAGTTACAAAAATACAAATATAGAGACGCTGTGTGGTTTGGAAACTCTGCAAAGGGTTAAGCAGCATTAGTGTCTGCAAAACTTCCCCTCCTCGTGTGGTCACTGTATAAATTTGTATCTCTTCATATCAGCATTTGCATGAAATCCTTGTATGCATTGTGTTTGGTCAGAACACAGAATTACACAAGAATCATCACCGAAATCATCACCGAAATCATCAAAATACCAAATTGTTTTGTTTGTTTGTTTGTTTTTTAGAAAAATGAGAGTTATGCTCACAGTTTGGATTCTGATATTTGTAGAATCAATAGCACTGATACTCTTCTAGTGAAACTTAGTTTGATACTAACGATTGGGCTAAAAATTATTACAACTGCTAGATAAAAAACAGCAGCAACACCTCAGATGTGTAACAAACTCAGTAGGGGAGACCGGGGATAGTTGTAACATTTTTGACATTTCTGTCTGTAAATTGGAGCTCTTTTAAGGTAGTGGATTCAAAATGTAATGCAAAGTATTTACATGTCTCGGCTATTAAATAGTGCAGCTATTTTCTCTGCAGCACAATTACCCATTGCATGGTATGGTCTCAAACACAAAGAGTGAAATGTTACAATTAACCCCATAGTCTGGGTTAGTTGTAACATATCCTGGGGTGAAATGTAACACAATGAAATAAGAGTACTAACAAAACATTAACATGTAATCTTTGTTTATTCAACACATGAATGCACTTAGAGCCATTTATGTAGCTACGTGTGTGTGTGACAGAATGCAGAAATCTAGCTTTTGAACATATTCCAACCCCCCAAAAAAGACAAATTATGGAATTTTCTGCAACTGAATATTTCATTAATTTTGGTTGGTCTTCCTTGAGTTTGGCCTCATTGGCTCAGTGGGCATTATAACCCACAACTCTTGCACCAATTTTGAACATAACAATGAAGCTGAAAAAATGTAGTTGTTCACCAGCATCGCAATTCCATTACTTTTTATCATGGCTGACCTTGGTATGGTTTGCAAAGTGCTTCAGAAAGATGAGAAATGTTTCTTGCACCCATCCTGATTTATTTCCACTACCAATACTTCCTACTGGTCCATCTCTGACACAGTGGTCTGCATAATGTATGTGTGGGAACACAAACAGTGGAGGAATTGTGTTGCCAATGGCATTAACCGCATATACAAAAGTGACCAGTGAACCTCTCTCTGCTGATGTCGTTGCCCCAACTTGTTTAATATAAGTTAAAGTAATAGTGTGGTAAGTTGTAACATCTGCATTATTGTTACAACTGACCCAGACTGTTGCTGTTACAACTGACCCAGACTCCTATAGCCATGAACTAGCTAACATTACAGCCAACGGCTAAAACATTAGCACTAAAGACCTACACAGAATATATCCCCATAGACATACAAATAACATAATTTAAGTTTGATGGGTTTAACTGCAAAGCAGATAATGCTATTAGAAATTGAAATAAAGTAGAAAAACTTACTTTTTGGCATACAAATTACTTTTTTTCGTGTTAAATTGTCTGTGTTTGACAAAATGTGCTGATTTTTCACATGTGATAGCAGAACTGAATTGGGCATGCACAGGATGAGTCGCATCATTTGAAACTAAGCCCTGATTGGAGAAATTGGAAGTGTTACAACTGACCCACGTTACAACTATCCCCGGTCTCCCCTACTCACACAGTCTAATGCAGAAAAATGTAACCTCCATGTTGTCTTGCTGACAGATCACCAAACCGATATGCAGTTTATTATAGCTAACAACCTCTTCCTGTTTGGCTTACTGCTGAAGTATAGAGGTGTCAACTTTCTACTCTAGCATGAGGTCTTGTCTGGTATTATGACCCCATACAGACAAAAAATACATTTAGGGGCCTTTAAAAGGTCATGCTCTAAATGAAGTGACTAGAGATACTGTTGAGAGGTCACTGCCATGTATGGTGTGTCAGGAAGTGTCTCACACACACACACACACACACACGCTTTGCTTACACATGCTTTCCTTAAAACTGTCACGTGGATAACTGTACTATGTGTAACCTCTGTTGTCAATAAAAGAGTGAGGCGGACGCAGAGGAGTTGGAGTTGCTTGGACAGGTGAGTGACAACACTGCTCTCCAACGCTCCCCTTGCAAGTGAAACGTACACTAGTGTCTGTGTGGTTGCTTTCAGTAACACCTCTCAATTTTAAATACACGTAGACATTGAGGGCTATCAGGAGGGGCTATGCGCTTACCTGCTGCTCTCTGGCAGGTAGCTCCATACCCTCCTGGGTCTGGGTGCAGTTTCCCCCTCCAGGGGCAAGGGTACCTAGCAGGCACGTGCAGAGGGGGAGGCTAGAGGGGCTTGAGCACCCGCCCCTTTCCTGATGGGTGCCCAAAGTGCCCTTTTGTTGAGGCAACTTTTTAAAAAAAATAATTTATTTATTTTTTAATGTGTGTGTGTGTGCGGAGTCCTGTCTGTGCCCCTCAGCAATAATATTTAACTATTAATCACAGTTTTGCTAAATAAAAGGATCTGGCTTGCATCAGTCACATGATCACATTTAACCAATGATCGCTCTTGACGGCAGAACGCACTGGTTACGAGCCGGGAACGAGCTCACAAAGAGCACGCGCATTTTTTGCGGTCTGGAGCTGTAAGAGAAACACAAATTAACTCAGAGACACAGACTTACTATATTTCTTCTATACAGACTGATGCGACAAAACCAGTAAGTAGGTGTACAGCCTACACTGTAGTGTATAGCACCCAGGAGTGTTAGCTTATTACGTACACATTGGTAAGTTGTCTTGTGGCAACTGACAAACTGAAACAAATGAGCGTGCTGTGTTTGCAACAGCGCGACAAACATTACCTGTCCTTTTATTAACTGCACAAGTAGTGCTGGTCATAGCTGCTGGCTGACTGGGTAAGGCTGTCATGGGTCTGTAGCTCTGTCACCGTTTTAGGGAACATATTTAGTTTTAAAGTATTTAGAACATATTTAGTTTTAAAGTAAGTTTCCGGGCTTTTCCTGCCTTTCTGGAGGGATTATATTTCACTAAAAACAATCTAATATGCATGTCCACATAATTATGCATTATTATAATATATTAAAAAACACACGCTGTATTTTAAAGAATATACATTAAGAAGCAGATTATATTAGATTTACATTTGAAATAAGACAAAATTTGGATTTTACAGCAGTAAAATTATTGTATCTCTACAGTTTAAAAATGTAATAAGCTTTGCCCCTGCACAGAGTGGATAGTGAAACAAATGGAATCATCATAAATACATTATTTCATTTTTATTACTTCCCCCTCCTCATTGCTTTATTATTGTAGCTCTAGTAATAAATAATAATGTAAGGATTCTGGATCAGCACAGTGATGCCCATAGTATATACAATATTCTGAAGAAGGTCTAAAATGTCACTGTGTGTGCGTGCATGTGTTTATTTTATGTATATGGATTTTTTAAAATTATTACTCATGATATAACATTGTCCAGACATGGCTGGTAAGGACATGAGGAGGAAACAGTAGGAGCTGTTTGAGGTTACTAAAGGCAGTGCTATAACATTTTTCTGTCGTCATTTTATTATAGATTAAGTGCAAGAGTTGTTAGGTGTGGATAATTAGATTATAGTTTATTGCAATAGAAAGTTGTGCCTTGTTTTCAGATAGACAGCAAGTGGAGAGTGATATATGAAATGATGGGATGGAAGGAAGAAGAGAAGCAAAGAGTGATACACAGGCAGAGCCTAAATTATTTCTCACAGTTTTTGTTGCCTTATGGTTCCAAGCGCTGTCACCAATCTTTGCATTTTGTTATTATCTCATGACACTTGTTTAATCAGCTACCATCTCTCCTATGGACTTTTTAATGTCTACAGTCTCAGATCAACACAGCCCTGCCCTTCCCATATTAGATTCTTGATGAATGTGTGTTGTTGTTATTCAGCCTGGTTCAATATGCCCCTTTTTAACTTTGAGCACCCGCCCCTTTAAACCTCTTTGCATGGCCCTGGTACCTAGACCCGGTTCTTGGGGATTGTGATTGTGTGTACAGTGTCTCTCTATGTCTGTCTCCACATTGGTTGAGTGTTGAGTAATTGCATATGAGAGCATGAGGGTGGGAATGGATGTTTGTATCTGTGTGTGCCTGTATGTCTGTGTCTATATGTCAGGTTGGGTATCAGACTCCACCTCTCTGGGGACATCTCAGGCCCTCCAAGGTTTGGAGGCCTATCTCCCCCCACCACTTCCCCTGCCAGTGGCAGGCGCCCTCAGACATCGGTGCGTTGGTGGTTCTTTGTGTCTGGGGATGGGCGCCCAGGTACACACCGGCTCACTCCTTGGTGGCTGCTTATCGGGGCCTGGAGCCTGGGGCTCGCTCGGGCCACTTCGGGGGTGGGGTGCCCTCGGCCTCTCGGCCTGGGGCTCGGTCACTCTGGCACAGCTGGCTGCCGGCGGAGCTCACGGGCACGTCACTGCAACCCCCCCTGGCTTCTGCTCCGCGGCTGCTGAGTGACCCCTCATCTGGGACTTTCCTCAGCTCTTTCTGGGATAGTGGCGCAGTTGCCCCTCTGTTGGTCTTCCTTGGTCTCTTGTGTTCTGGGGGCCTCTGGATGTCTGGAGTCTTGATCTCCTCCATACCTGCTTCATGCCCTGGAGGACGGGGCAGTGGCCCCCCACACCCTCTAGCAGATCATTACATGAAGGAACCTCTTAAAAACAAGCGCGTCCATGCTCACAGGTGTACACACGGGTGCTCACACACACAAACTACACCCTTTTTGGCTCCTACCTCAAAGCACACTGTGCTGTTGATCTTACGTGCTGCACAATAATGTTTAATATTTAGTATTTACTGTTATATTCCCATATATCATCATGATGTTTTTTATTGTATTGCTCTCGTTTTCTTCTGCTTGTTTTCTTTTTTTCTTTCTCAACCCAGGTGATTGGTATATGTATTTTTTGTCTGTCCCTTTATCCCCGTCCCTCTTCTCCGCTGTTTCCCCCCCCCTCTTCCTTTTTCCCTTTTCTTTTCCTCATTCAAGTCTGTCCCGTATCTAGCAAGTGAAAATAAAAAATAAATAAAGTAAACAATAAAAGGTGAATCAAATAGACCATTACGGCAAGTCTGGGATGGACAATTTGGTAAAGTAAATCCGTTGGGCATCTTTCTTTGCCTTTAGACAATAATTCTGATGGCAAAAGAACCAAACAGGACAGGCAAAAAAAAAGAAAAAAAAAGAACAAAGTCACTGAGAAGGTCATTGGAGACTCTGTTCCCTTCATCACATACACTTATCAGACCCGCTGCATCCACAAAGCCATCAGTGTTGTGGAGGACCCCACACACCCCTCACACAGACTCTTCACCCTGCTGCCTTACACACACACACACACAAACACAAACATGCCTTCATACATCAAGTTAAATTTTGCACTTTGCTCAGTCTTTTGCACAACGCACTGTTGCAGTAGTCTGGCACCTACTGGCAGCCAGCTCTTTGCAGGCCGTTTCTATTTATGCTTATTACACAGAACCTACCTCAGGTGTTTCCAAGTAATAATTACACACTTTAATTTTGCCTTAATAGATTATTAATATGCTATTAAAGAGAAACGGACAGCTTCACATTTTGCAGCTCTGTTTCCTGCTTATTACCCAGAAACTACTACAGGTAATTGAGTTGTAATAACTTAGAACTTACCACATTATTACACTCTTGCTTTTCCCTTGTTACCTATGATTACCACATTACTACCAAGCTGTAATAGAAATATGCTACCAATTATTGAAGCTAGGTTAAGGAGGTGAGCAGCAGTGTGGCTTCATGCAGGGAAAGAGCTCTACAGATGTGATGTTTGTTCTGAGAGTGTTGATGTAGAAGTTTAGAGAAGGTGAGTGAAGAGCTTCACTATGTCATTGTGGATCAGAGAAAGCAGATGATTGGCTGCTGAGAAAGGAACTATGGTGCTGCATGTGGAAGTCAGCAGTGGCAGAGAAGTATATATGGGTGGTGTCAGCAGTGGTGAGGTGTGCAGCAGGAGGGACAGATGAGTTGAAGGCGGAGGTGGGTGCTCCAGGGCCGTGCACGGATGTTTGAAGGGGCGGGTGCTCAAAGTTAAAAAGGGGCACACAGAATCAGGCTGAAGAACAACAACCCACATTCATCAACAATCTAATATGGAATCATGTCATACTATATCACTGTGATTAGGAGGGGACATTGCAAAGCAAACATAGCCTTTGTTTTACCTGATGTTGCTGTTGAGAGGTTGTTGCTGCCCCTGTTGGGCAGGGCTGTGTTGATCTGGGACTGTAGACATTAAGGAGTCCATAGGAGCTGATTAAACAAGTCTTATGAGATAATAATAAAGCGCTTGGAGCCACAAGGCAACAAAACTGTGAGAAATAAGCTCATATCATCTATCACTCTCCACTTGCTGTCCATCTGAGAAAAAAGGCACCGTTTGCTATTGCATTAATCTATTATTTAACTATCCACACTTAAGAACTCTTGCACTTAACCCTTAATAAAGGAATAATAGAAAAATGTTATAGAACCAAAACATTGTGTTTATTATTGTTTTTATACCTCTGCAATACAACAACTGGTGTGTTATTGTTACCTCTCTGCTCTTTTTAATGCAGCTGGTGAGGGATCCACTGTCTTTAGTAGCCTCACACAGCTCATGTCACTGTTTCCTCTTTCATCAGTTAATGAAACTCTGGTATACAGAAAAAATTTCTAAAACCTTCTCAGTGGCATCAGTGGATTTCCTTCACTCTTAAAATGCAGATGACATGTGTGTGACTTATGCAGACAAAGGGCAGATAAAATCCTGTCACAGGGGTATCCCAGTGAAAAAGGAGCAGGGTTTCACACAAATCAGTATCACAAGATAAGACCATTAAAATTAAGTCCCTGCCAACATGTGCCAAGAACATAACTTATGCTGTGCATTTTCATCACATTCATTAACTTAATTCATAAATTCATTCAATCCACTCTCCTCTTTCTACAAGCTATCATTTTATTCCACACATGCACACACAAGTAAACTATCACTCGATCAACTGACTTCTTCCATTGTTCTGAAAAACTTGTCAGAACTCCTGCAGCCACTAGAGGGCCCTATTGTGTGTCTTACACTGATAAGGATAACCGGCTCAAAGGACTGATGCTGATATTTTTCTTCAAAACAAAGTCTCCACATTTAATGTGGGTTAAGACCAGCTTATCTGCACTCTCACATTTCAACAAATCAATATAAATTCCTCACATGGTGCATGTCTTTTCAATGGGTTGATAGATATCATCTGACTAGCACACAAATACAGACTATTAGTGCCTGCATGTGCTTGTCCAAATCCACCTTGTGGTCAAATTAATGACATTATGCGTTAATTTCTTATAATATATAGATGCATAATGTAATTATGCATCTTGGTCAAAAACTGAGATCTACTGGAATTTTACCACACAATTATCTATATAGATTCCAGAGAATATTCCAAAAGAGGAAATTCCAGTAAGAGGCAGTTCTGTGGGTGAAAATGCCTTGTTTATGTCAGAGGTTAGAAGAGAGAAGCCAGATTGCTTCAAAATAATAGGAACTCAAAAGTAAGTCAACAACTTGTTGCAACAAAAGTATGCAAAACAGCGGCTCTGAAGACACAAGACATCAAACCTACAAGCATGTAAGTTAGTGTGCAAATATATATGCAGCCATCACCTCCTACTATAGTTGTTAGATCACAGTGGAAGATTCATTTCAATTTTATGTATATAGCACCAAATCACAACTAAAGTGGCTTCAAGGTGGTTAACAAACGAACACGTACAAAAGCAGAAGTAGCAGTCCTGCTAAACTTATAAAAACAGGAACTTGCAATAGGTCATATCTCAAATGACCATTTAAAGGTGTGAAGTCTTGCTACAATTAAAAAAGTACTGATTAAATGCAGAATTGTGTATAAACAATGAAAAGAGCAGCGTGTAGAAGAAATACTCCTATTTCTAGGGTGCTGGGGGCTTCCCATGATGCACCATGGCAGGATAACTAAGAGAAAATCCAGGGTTATGTGATCCAGACATAACTGTAAGCTTTATTTGTAAGGTTTGTGAAAACAACACTTAAAGAAAAGCTGCAGTGAATTGCACGATTTAATTCAAACCCTGCAGTGGTCGGTGTGGTCTTTTTTCAGGTGCTTGTTATATTTCACTTCCTGCTCCCTGTGAAGAAGGTTTATTTCCTGTGTGCTCTATAGATTACTGAAGAAAAGATGACTCAATGTTTTAATTCTCTACAAAAAATGTGAAGGGAATCTTTCTTCCAATCCAGTAGATGTCTGATTAAATATTGTAGAATGTTGTTCTTACTATTGGTAGGGAAGATAAACTGTTTTTTTGTTTTTGTTTTTGTTTTTACAAAGTACGACTTTGTAAAAACAATATCCTTGCAACTGGATATCTTCAGTCACCCACTGGTATCTCTAAAGTTCTCATTATGCACCTTATTAGTGAGAAGTCATCATGACACCTTAAAAAAAAACAGCTGAGTGGAACAAAATGAAAGTACAAGAGGTGTGTGTAGCTTAATAAAAGCAGATGTGGTCTGTCTGGTAAGTCACGTAATGACTGTTGATTTAAGAGTAAGCAGCTTATTTAAGTCTAACAGTGAAACCTCTGCCTAACATCTTTGGTGTGTCTATGCAGGACACTATGCTTAGAAGGGGCACATTTCATTACTAGAAACAGAAACTGGGTCATTTTTAACTCAATTGCATGTTTAAAGTAATTAAAGTTCATTTGAAACCACACTATCTCATCTACGTGTATACTAAACCACCAAAAATATCTGCTCCAATGAGCATTTGCAGATAATGATGGTGTAATAAGCGTTTGCTTTTATTCTTTTAATCAACTTATTAATATGCGTTTCTTGTTTTGTTGCAGCCATATGTGAGGTCAATTTTAAAATATATAGCCCCCTCGAAGTGCTTTATATTTTAAGCAAAAGACTGTATTTTAATACACAGAAAACCCCAACAATCAGAAAACTCGTTATGTTCAAGAACTTGGCAGCAATGGGGACCATCTGCTGTGACTGAGTAGGGCCTGAGGGGAGAGAAAAGAGAAAAAAGACACAGAAAGATACACTGTAGAATAGAGTTACAAATGTCTTTGCCACGAAAGACATTTGAGGGTAAGAAGATGCAGCAATGATGAAGATGAAGGCCACACATCTCAATGACAAACCTGTGTCCACCTAAGAGGAAGGAGGAAGACAGAGCTCTCAAAGCCAATGGACAAGAGCCCCAAAGAACTAGAGGAAATGGGCAGCCAATCCTGCTAGAGGCTAGCTAACAAGAGCCGAGAAGAGTCTCAGGCCAGATGTCTAAGACCCACCAGATACAAGTTGTAATATTTGTTTATTCGGAAATTCTTATTAGAGGTATAAAATTAAAATGATTCATTAACAATAAAAATAAATATATACCGGCTTTATGTCCAGTATTGTTTAGTGATGAGTATCACAGCACATGAAGCCTCAAAAACCAGGATTTCAGGAAGTACGTTAAATACAGAAACCACTTAGAGAGCCAAAGAAATTTCAGTTCTTAAAACCAAACAGAATCAAACAAAAACAAACAAAAAAACCCTACAAATTTTTAGTTTCAGTTCCTCATGCTCAAACAATAATATATTGTGTCTAAAGAAGTCTTAAATAGAATTTCAGTGTCAGAGAGGAACGTTAGTTAAATACCAACAATAAACACCAAAAATCTAACATAATACCCTACTTTCAAAAAATGTAAATTACATTTTTAGAGATATCTAAAAAAAAGATCAGTAAATAAATCAGGGGATATTGTTTCTGTGAAGATTCATAATGTGTGTTACTGTCACTATCAAAATGATAACACACTGTTTTTATACACTGCAATCCCATTAACACATTCAATTAACCATTGGGCATTTCTGAAACCTACACACGACATTCAAATTAAATTCAGCTCAAGGTATATGACGCATAAACTGGATCTAGAATTTTTATGGGGTTTCTAACAATATAATATATAATAATACAATTAAGAAACAGATTTAGTGGAGTCCATCTTACATCCGCTTCTAGTACAAATGACATCACACATGGCCTTTAATCTACATGATAATTTTTTTTTAATAAGTCAGAAAGAAGTAACTGAATCATTTATTTGTTCTTCCTTTCATGACCACAGTAGTCTTTCACTGAGCTCTCTGCAAACATGCAAACTCTGTTGACAGAACTTTGGAGACACTGTGGTTGTATCACAGACTTAAACACTGAGAAGATTAAAAGACATTTAAACTCATGAGATTGTGGCACGTAAAATAATTAATATACACGACTGATCTACTTCTATGCCCAAAATACATAGTTATACTAGACAGATAATGTGTGGTTTTTTTTCTTTGTTTTGGGTTTTTTCTAACAGGTCCATGACAAAATATCTAAACAGGTTAGCTGGTGATAAAAATATCTGTCTATATCTATATATCTATTCAAAAAATTATCCTCTCTCCCCTGCAGATGGTCTTTACCCTTCCACGAATGCTCCTCCTCTTGCTCCTTGCGTCTCCTTGGTAGATCCTGCACTTGATGGCAACATGCTATTGGCTTGAAGATGGCCTCTAGTGTTGTTCCCCACATCCCCCACAGAGTTCACAGAGAGATGAAGGCTCTTAGTCCTGTTGATCTAGGATCCAAGTGTGGGGCATCAAGTCATAGGCTTTCTTGCAGTCAATCCAGGCGGTGCACAGGCTGGTCTTGCAGTCTCGGGTGACTGCTCTGTTTACCAGTGGTAGACAGAGCAGTCTGTCTAAATTGCATTTATCCATAGAAATAATTTTCAAAGGCTTCTGTTATTATATATATATATATATATATATATATATATATATATATATATATATATATATATATATATATATTCTATCATAATATAGAAAATGTATTTTTTACAATTTTGTTGCTTACAATTGTGCACATTTTCTATATAGCATGGTCATTCCAAGGCTGACGTTTTCTTAACACCACCAGCAGCAGAGTGACCCATAAAATGGTGCCAACAGTTCTTAGCAGGAAGTAGAGCAAAACAGGAAGTTGATCATAACAAAGGAGAGTCACCATATCATTGTCTGTAAAAAAAAACAAAACACAACAAAAAACATCCTTAATTTGTAAAATTTGGGTTTAAATAACCAATTATTAATTGTTTTTGTCAAAAAAAAAAAATACTGAATTTACAATATAAAACTCTTCGTCTAGAGGACAAATGATGCCCCAAAATGATGCTCTGTCATACTTTCAAATACATGCATCCACTGTACAGGCAGGTGATACAAGCCCAGTTATACTGACAATGAGTTTCTTTATTAAAGCAATAAAAGGGTCAAATATTCCAGGTGAGTGAAAACATTTCAGTTTATACTGGGTAAGTTATGATGCTATCATATGATCACACTGCCAATTCTAATTACATTAGCACATGCAATGAGTTCTTAGTGAATTTCTAATAATATCTATTATTAATGCATTTATTCTGCATTAAGCTAGCAGAATAAATGCTAACTATTGTCTACTCTTTTCTAGTGGTTATATTAGGTACAGTTTGATTTACTAAAGCATTGGAGTATGTCATGTAATATAAGGCACTAAGGTTTTTTTTTTCCCCAAAATGCCTGTTCTTGGTTTTTGCAGTTTTGCAGTGTCTTTACAGAAACAAACCCTCCAATGTTGGTTGGAAGCTTTTGTCTCTCATTTTAAAGAAGTGATTATTTGTCTCTTTGTCTACCAGAGTTCCAACTTTTAGTGGGGGATTAATATATGTCCATATTTTATATGAAGTGTAGGCCTCTAACAGCCTGAAAAGTATGTGACCGGAAACACATCTCAAAATACATTACACCACACACACACACACACACACACTTATGTATACCAGTAATGTGTACTCTCACCTGTGTTGTCTCTGCTTCTGACAGCCAGCCAGCTCTCAGGTGATTCTCCAGCTCCAGAGATGTTGCACTTGTAGAGTCCTTCATGAGACTTGTTAATATTGCGGATGATCAAAGTGCTGGTGGAGGTGCTCTTGATAAAGAGGCCATTTTTATAGAAGGATATGGAAGTGGAGGTTTTGGTGAAATCTGTGCTGTTTTTACAGCGCAGACTCACAGTATTTCCCTCCACCACAGGAATTAAAGGACTTTCCAGGATCACAGGACCAGCTGTTATAATTATAATATATGGCATAATTAGACGTTTATAGCTCAGCACAAATGAAAATCATGTGTTTGAAACCTGTTTCTCATAGGATTTGAGCACTTTGATGTCTAGTATGTTATCAATTTTTTTCTGTGACACCCCTGTTGAACTCTAATTTTCTTTCTTTTTTTCACTTGCACAGGCCAACACTTAACATATATATAATTATCAGAATATTTAGCTGATTTCTCAACAAGCTCTGTATGGTGGTGTACTTTAGCTCATAAAACACATTTTAATATGCAATTCACCACAGATTTCTTTACCAACATAAACATAAATGTCAGTGAACACAGATACAGTAAACCTACGTGAAATGGTGATGTTGACAGGGCTGCTTTTCTTTCCATCTCCGCTCTCACACCAGTACTGTCCGCTGTCTTCAATATAAACATTTCTGAAGATGCAAATGGACCCACTGAAAACTCCCCAGCTAGTCCCACACGCTGTATCAACATCTGTTGCTTTCCTCATTAGTTTCCATCCAGGAGACACATCAAACTCCTTACAGTCAAAAGACACTGTGCTGTATTCATAGTGCTGAGAAGTGTTTGGAACAACATGAGGAAAAGCTGAATCTATTGACAAAGAGAAAGACAGGACCATTAAAAATATGTCAAGTGACAATTAACAAATCAAACATAGAATCCTGACTGACATTAATCAGAAAGTTACTAAATTGTGCAAAGGAATCAAATTAACTTTCACTTACTTGTTTGAGCATCACAACTATCCCAAATTTGTATCACCAGCAGCAGCCAGGTATTTATCACTGAAGAAAAATAACATGTGAAAGTTTTAAAGATAAGTGAATAAAAGACACATTTAAATAAAATATAACTCAACTTGACCCATAGGTGATCTTATGGCTTTGTTAGACTTTGGAATCAATTTTGCTGAATGCAAAATTAAAGGCTATGACAGAATAATGTGAATTATATACTATAGTCTTGATGGTAATATGTTGTCAGTGAACTTGTTTATAAACCTACCCGTCCCAAAAGGTCCAAAAAATAAATAATATTATAATAATATATCAGATTTGACTGCATCACTGTGACTTGTCCATCAGCTTCCAATAAATATATTTCTGCTTTAAGTATACGGTATTTAAGAGAGAACAATATTTATTAAGCTGAACATATCAGGACATCTGAAAGGACACCTCGTGGGAACCTCCTAGATTAAGTGTTTCAGGCATGTCCTGAATACAGAAGCAGACCCAGAATTTGCCGGCGAGATCATGTTTCTCAGCTCGCTTGGAAACTGGAGATGGTCGAAGAGAAGGTGGTGTAGTCATCTCTGCTTAGATTGCTAACCTGTACTGAATCTTTTTTTACTCCTATTCTTTCATGTAAATTAGTATATGTTCAATGCTCCCCTGGATAAAAAAAATCATGACCTTAGTAGTCATTAAATAACCCTCAAAAAAACAAATTCACAGCCTCTTTTTACACAGTTCGAGAAGTGTTGTGGTTGTACTGCAGATAGTTTGTCAGGCTGAAATACTAAGATTTAAAAAAGAATAAACGAGTTGCATAAATATGAATATAGAGACGCTGTGTGGTTTGGAAACTCTGCAAAGGGTATGAGCAGCATTCATGTCTGTAAAACTTCACAGCCTAATGTGGTCATTGAATGAATTTGTATTTCTTCTTATTAGACTTTGCATGTAATCCTGCTATGCTTTGTGTTTGGCCAGAAAACAGCATTGCACAAGGCTCATCACCAAAATCATCAAAATACTGAATATGTTTTAAAGAAAAATGAAAGTTACGCTCACAGTTGGAGATTCTGATATTTGTAGAATCAATAGTGCTGATACTCTTCTGGCGAAAGTTTAATACTAATGTATTGAGCTACAAATGATTACAACTGCTAGATAAAAAGCAGCAGCAACACCTCAGATGTGCAACAAACTCAGTACTCACACGATCTAATGCAGAAAAGCGTAACCTTCATGTTGTCTTGCTGACAGATCATCACAGTGATATGCAGTTTAATATAACTAACAACCTCTTCCTGTTTGGCTTACTGCTGAAGTATAGAGGTGTCAACTTTCTACTGTAGCATGAGGTCTTGTCTGGTATTATGACCCCATACACACAACTGATCTGCCCAAAAAATAGCTTTACAAGATACCTCATGGGAACCTCCTATATTAAGTACTAAAAACCAACTAAAGCATGATGATTCTGGAGCTCCCCAGTGCAAAATTAAACCTGTTGTTGCATATTATCTCATGTCGCTTGGTTGTTGGTCAGGAACAATGACTAACATTTTATCTAAAAAAAAATGGTTAAGTCAGGAATGTTATTTTAATAACAACACACACGGGGAGCAATGAGAACAAAGCAGTCTAATGACCACCACTGTTACAAATATTTAGATATCCAAAGTGACCCAGTGACCTCTACAGGGCATGTTCGGCACACACAATCATACTAGATTAATTTGTGTACAGGGCTCCTACTAAAATGGCAAATGACAAATTAGTTGCTAAACACAATGCATAACTTCATTGCTATTCTTTTAAATTGTCTAACATATGAATTTAGTGAAAATCCATATCTTTTGGAGAGAGATGCTTTTCCCTGGCGGGCTGGATGGCCTCTTCTGGGCAGGTTAAGATGTGGCACCTTGGTGGCTGGGGTTAGCTGGTTTCTGGTTAGGTCCCTCCTTGAGCAGGTGTGGTTTGTACCCCCCCTGGCCATTTTGTCGTTTTTTAGTGGGTTGGTCCAAGTTAGAATGTCCGGTTCATGCCTTGGGTCCATTGGGAAAAACGTTATTAACGCTCCAATTGTTAACGCTCAGGGCACAGAGACTCAGAGGTAGGTAGTAACGAGTTACATTTACTCCGTTACATTTACTTGAGTAAGTTTTTGAAAAAAATTACTTTTAAAGTATCTTTTTTGCATGATACTTTTTACTTTTACTTGAGTACATTTGTGAAGAAGAAACGGTACTTTTACTCCGCTACATTTGCAAAATTCGACTCGTTACTTTTTAAAAAAAATAATTAGTTTAACACATTAGATAACATGCCACCAGTGGAGTTTCCGGTAACTTTTTTAACAATCAGATGTGGCCATGCAGTCACATGACCAGTTTGAAACTGTGGCGGGCAGAGCGGCCCGAGCGTTTCAAAGTAGCAGACACACGGAAAGAAGACACATGGCAGAGCCAGTTGTCTACGCTAGAGCTGAAGAGAATGAACACCCTTGGCCTCATATACTAAGAATGTTTCGCTTAAAAGCAGTACAAAAGAACAGCTATGTCTTCAGTGTCGGTGTCTTCAGTGAGAGCCAAAATAAACCAACTTTTCAGCGTGAAACAACTCAACTCGTGTAACCTGAGGAAATGGTAAGTTTTCTGTAAATATCTTTTTAGCTGTGGTTAGCTGGATGTCAGTCTTATGTTACAACAGTTGTGTCGAGCTCGAGCTGCGAGTCATATTTTCGGCGCTACGTTGTAGTGAGAGAAGTTTGTGGGTTTTTTTGTGCAGCTTCGGCTGCCTGGTTAATGACGCTAGAGTTCCACGCACATGCAAACAGCTCGTCTCTACTGCTTTAACTGTTAAAATAGAAGGCAATACTGCGGCTCACAGGGTTTATTATGTGAAACAGCAGCTTGTTTAGTTTAAACAGTCTGCATTAAGATGGGCAAACACCATGCGATTTTTTTCAGTCGCGTTATTCAGCTCCTGCTCAAACTGTACAATTGAATCTCAGGGGTTAGAAGTACAGAGGTCACGATGCAGGGTCTCACACTATACGGCCTGATGCTCTGATGCGACCTGAGTGCTCAAACTGTGCATTCATAACATGAAGCTTATCATACAAAATCTGTCCTTTGCTCTCCCTCTTGTCTTTCACCCACTCAAACAGACACAATATAAATATTATATTGTTCAAACGTGAAAGGTATATTGTTAGAACAATAAACTTTTGTGTTTGTGCATGCGCAGTGTGAGCTGCTGCGTTGATCTTGCGACCATACAATTGATGATTGGGAGCTGGTCGTGAGGTGTTAACTGCTTTTTGTTACCCCATGTATACTACACGATGCACACACAATTAAGGCGAAACTCGGGCCGATCCCCAAAACGGTTGCGCGACTGAAAAATCGGCTCAAAATGGGCCAAAAATTGCACAGTGTATGGTCAGCTTTTGGAGGCTAGCTCCAAACAAACATCCGCAGCTTGGCAGTGTATACAGCACTATAATGACCAGACCTAATTCTTTTGAAAACCTTACATCTTTCCACGGGTCTCAACTTCATCGGACATCACCTAGACTCAGAGCTGGATGAGGCCAGCACAAACAGCAGCCTAACCGACGAAGATGATGAATCCATGAGGTCAGAAAAGCCAGAAGCAGGGGAGCTGGAGAGGTACCTTTCATGTCCATTCACTGGAGGTGTGGATCTATTGCATGGCTTTCCTCACATCAAGAAGCTGTCAATCAAAGTCAATACAGCTCTTCCTGCATCTGGAGCTTGTGAAGGACTTCCTAGTCATGCAGGACTCCTGTTCACTGCTAAACAGTTAGAGCTTCACAGAAAGAACCTTGAGAGCAAACTGCTGCTGAAGCTTAACCATCACCTCACTGAGTGAAGAAATGGAACATTTTTGCTAAATATGCAGAAATAGATGCACACCCATACAACTGAGCTGCCTTGTATGAACATATGTTGAAGATGTCTCGTTCTAATGTTTTCTCTGAGGCTGCTGTGCCATTTGGAGCAAAAATGAATATAAAGTTTACAGCATATCTTGTCACTGGAAATTGTTTGCACTGTTTATATATTTATATTATTTACTGTAGGTATTGGTGAAAAAAGCTTTATGTTGTGAAAAACTGAAATCTGGAAATTAGAATTGTTGTACCTTATTTTGTTGATGTTTTTACATATATTCCTTTTGAAAATACTAAAATTTGTATATTTATTTATTTTTATTTGTCTGATAGCATTTATTTATAAAATAAATCGGACATTTCAAACAGTTACTCGCTACTTGAGTAGTCTTTTCGCCAAGTACTTTTTTTACTCTTACTTGAGTAACTTTTTTGATGACTACTTTTCACTTTTATTTGAGTAATAATATTTTAAAGCAATGCTACTCTTAATGGAGTACAATTTTTGGATACTCAACCCACCTCTGCAGAGACTAAATCGGCCTTAAACACACCATTTATATCCATGGAAAAAGGTAAAACCAGAATTACAAATACAATTTTAAAATACCCCTATACAATAGCAGACCTGTCTCCTCCTGACGCCGCGTCACCGCACAGTCCAGCCACACTCCACACCTGAACACGGCCTACCTCGTAGCACCGCCCTGAAACAGACAGGCACGGGCGAGCAATATTGTCGGCATAGCCGCTGCGAACCGTGTGTGTGTGTGTGAGATAGAGAGAGAGAGAGAGAGAAACAATGGAGCTAAAAAGGGAGGCCAAGACACTCTAGAACCATGAGGGTCACAGTTTTCTTTGTTTAATGTGGACATACAAGCTGAAGTCATCTGTTAGACTTCCTGTTTTAACCACAATTTATTTTAATTTGTTATAATATAAGTTATAGCACACTTGGTTAAATAAAATATAGACCAGCTTAGTGAGAAAGACATTTTATACTGCAAAAGCTGAGAAATCTTTATGAAAAAAAATCTTGTAAATGTATTATTTGTATATCACAGAAAGTTACACCAATACAAAGTAAAAATATTCTAAAAAATTTAAAAAAAAACACAAAACACATGATATGTAAGGATAAAAATCTTTATGGTGAGAATTTTATTAGTCTGTATATATTATTTTCAGTGTAATCTATGATCAACAAAAAAGCTTTTTGTGTGTTTCTGGTGGCTTCTATAAATGAGCTTTTAGTTGTATTTTTCTATTGTGTGGATGCATTCTCAATCATCCAGGAAAGTAAATCTCAGAAAAGTTGATTCTGTTCATCTGGACATAGCGTTTTGTGGGAGAAACGTTTCGTCACTCATCCAAGTGACTTCTTCAGTCTCAGCTGACTGCAGGATTCCCCAATCTTATAACCAGTATATTTGCATAATGACTGAAACCAGCCTACTGAAGGAACAATGGGCTGGAAGGTCAGTTCCTTAATCATAATTATGCAAATTCTCATGACCATTGATCAACAACCACTGACCAAAACCCACTGATCAAAGACCACTGATCAATGGCCATGAGTACCATTCACAGAGAGTTGGGGAATGGCCGCAATCACAGTATTGTAAGATGGCGAAAGATATACCACATCAAGGCACATCAAGAAGGCCCTGAGTAAATGTGGTTATCCCAGCTGGACTTTTGTCAAAGCTGGAAAGACACCTAAAGAAAGCTCCAGCCGATCCAGGAGAGAAGGACAACCGCTGCCCAAGCGAAAACCTGTAGTGATCCCGTATGTGTCAGGAGTATCGGAACAGTTGAGACACATTTTTTCTAAACACCGGGTCCCTGTGGCTTTTAAACCCCAAAACATGCTGCAACAAAAATTGGTCCATCCCAAGGATCAGGTCCCCCGACACAGAGTAACATAGAGTACGCTGTTAAGTGCAAGGAGGATTGTCAGGATTTATACATCGGGGAAACCAAACAACCTTTGGCGAAGCAGATGGCACAACACAGAAAAGCTACCTCGTCACCATCTTACAATACTGTGATTGCAGCCATTCCCCAACTCTCTGTGAATGGTACTCATGGACATTGATTAGTGGGCTTGAATTTGCATAATTAAGATTAAGGAACTGACCTCCCAGCCCATTGTTCCTTCAGTGGGCTGCTTTCAGTCATTATGCAAATGTACTGTTTATAAGATTTGGGAAAACCTGCAGTCAGCTGAGACTGAAGAAGTCACTTGGATGAGTGATGAAACGTTTCTCCCAGAAAACGCTACGTCCAGATGAACAGAATCAACTTTTTGGAGATTATTTTGCTATTGATTTTACAAATTCATTTGTCTGAGTATCATTGGTTTCACCTACTGTTGATCATTCCCTTTATGGAGAGTATTGTCATAAAATCATTTTTTTTAGGTTTAAATCCAGCTCTTTGTGCAAAAAAAAAGAAAAAAAAAACATTTTAAAAACCTTTTTTTTGAAAGCATGTTCTTATTCACTTAAACTGTGTCCTTCTTTCAGATGTTTGGGCCTTACTGAACTGCATGTAGTAGAACCTGTAAAAAGACTGCTGACAAAACCCCGTCCAGGCCCTTAAAATATACATGTGTCTAGAGATGGCGGTTTTTA
Organism: Neolamprologus multifasciatus; assembly: GCF_963576455.1. Taxonomy (NCBI): domain Eukaryota; kingdom Metazoa; phylum Chordata; class Actinopteri; order Cichliformes; family Cichlidae; genus Neolamprologus; species Neolamprologus multifasciatus. Next base: position 37,810,775 of record NC_140441.1, on the reverse strand, counting down.
ATTTTTGGCAACAGCCTTTGCAAAGATAAATGTGGAGACAGCAGCATGTCGATACATTATCACACCTATGTTTTGTTTTAACCTCAAGGGTCAAGACATCATGAGAAACTACAACCACAGCCCCAAACCTCAAATACATGTTTCAAATAAAAAGAGAAAAAAAGCATATTGAAAAATATATTTTAGATGTTTGACAGTTAGAATGATTCTACTTTCACCTGACTGCAAAAAGATAAATATACATTTAATAATATAATGATAGATGACAAATACCTCACAGGTTACTTGTTTGTGAGCAAAGTTTTCAGTACACCTATGTTTAAAGACACATTTAATCCTTGTCTTGCTGGCTGACAGTAAAGGCATTCTTCACCAGCAGCTGCAAGAGCAGAGCCATCATTACAATAGTTAGAACAACCTTTAAAAGGAGACGAGCCTCTCTGTGAAGCAAAGGCACCAGAAAGTACATGTAGTCATGTATTGACAACATGAATTTCCCACAGTGCACTTATTTCACTTTGGAGGAAAAAAGCCAGTCTTCTAAGTCAGCATTTTAAAGTTATTTTAAAGTTAAATGGAAGTGCAGCAAGTAATTCAACAGGGTTAAACCCATATCTTATTTTTAACTGCATCTGTATAAGTATAAATCATAAGGAAGCAAGTCTATGTCTCAACTCTGATAGCCAGCTTTCTCTGAATTGTCTGGCCCAATTAGAATATGCACTTGTAGGGTCACGTGAAGATTATACCACTTTTTATGGAACACTGGCAGGAGGCTGGTGGACAATGTGTTATTATTGCAGCTTATTCCTCTATCACATTATGAGCAGGACTCTTGGATCACAGCATCAACTGAAAGAGATAAAGTTCACCAATATCAATACATGTTGATCAAAATTAATTTACCTCTTAACATTTACCAAGTCGAGAACAATGTAATTTTATTACAATGTAATATATATATATATATATATATATATATTTTTTTTTTTTTTCTTCTAAGTGCAGCAATGAGTACTTACCACTTCTCGTGGCACAATTTCACTGAAAATGTGAGGTCAGAAGCAAGAGCACACTGAGCACTGGAGGAAGAAAGAAAGTGGGCATCACGTTTACATGCTGTAGATGGTTGGAGAAATGTTGGCTATATATTGCTTAAAACAGTATAATATTATAAACAAAAGTGGATAAATTAAAAATAAATAAATAAATTAGTTTTAGTCATTAAAATACTTGAGGGTAAAAGAAACCAATTAGGGAATATGTTACAGACTGTAAAATTTACTGTCAAGCACAACATTATATACCCAGTTGCTGCTTCCACTGAAGTAGTCCCAACACCAGCAGCTGCAGAGCCAACCCAACCGTCACAGCTGCGCACCGGAAGATGTAGAAATTGTGTGAAAAAGCAATTTCTTCATGAGATACTGGAAGAATAAAAACACAAAAAGAAAAAAATAAGATTCTTTAGGGTTGATAAGTCATTCTGTAAAAGTTAACTCTGGTTCCCCCAGGAAGTCACCATTCTTCTTTCTGTTTCAGAACAGCAATATCATTAAACTTTTAATGTTTAGTGTACATTTTGCTTTCTTCATTTTAAATTTTGATCAACTTACTATTTTAAATGCAAGCCCATTATAGTAGCCAGGATTCCTGTGATTTAGTAAACATGAATAATATGTTTGAAGCACAGCAAGGCTCAGATTAAAGCACACTGAAAGCGTGGAAGTTCTGTGATTACAAATTCATCCATGCTACTAATAAACAAATACATTGAAAAAAAATGTAGAAAAAAAACCATACCTTCCCCTGCATTCAATTTCCTTCTGATAGCCACCCAGGTCTCTGGTGATTCTCCAACTCCATGTATTCTGCATTTATAGAGTCCTTCATGAGACTTTGAAACATCAGGGATTTCTAGTTTTCCTTCATATCTGGTGCCAATGAAGAAGTTATCTTTGTAGAAATCTGCTGTGAAATTGGAGGACGTCTTCCTGTTTCTACAGTGCAGAGTAACAGCATCTCCCTCCCCCACAGGATGGACAGGACTCTCCAGTATCACACCACCAGCTGAAAATGTGAAGAAATGTAGAGATTTATAAATCTGCAATGGCTAATCACAGAACTTTCAATTTTACATTTTAATTCTGATAATAACATACCTGAAACAGTTATACTGACAGCATTGCTCCTCTCTGCCCCACTCTCACACCAGTATTCTCCACTATCAGAAGCAAAAGCATATTTGATTCTGCACCTTTTCATCACAGTGCTATTTGAACATTTCGAAAGGACTTGCCGACTGTTCCTCACTTTCAATTCGGCTGAAACATTAACCCCTTCACAGGTAAAATAGACTGATTCATATTCAAAGAGCTGCAGTCTGGATGGAGTGATATGAAAAGGTGAATCTGAGAAAGAAGGAAAATGCAGTAATCTGCTGAGTTCCCAAAGATCCAAAAATTGAGGTTTACCAATCCGAACACAAAATCCAAGTTTAGTACAAAGTAAGGATTTAGGCAAAAGGGCTGAAAACACGACTTCAATTCATGCTACTTACAAGACATCGTAGAATAACTTGTATGCACATGTGCCGTCATCACCATCAACCCTGTAGAAATAAACAGATTTTTCTTTATAAAGATGATTTACATACTAATATGTATTATAGACACAGTATAATAATATTGAATATATTTTTTAAAGAAAACATGTTGTGGTAGAATAAGAAGTAAGCCCTTGCTACACAATAAAGAAAACAAAAACAAGTGCATATTTAAGTAAAGTACATGAGACAAGAGACATACTGTACTCACAGAGTTTACTGTAGAAAAGTATGACCTCCATGCTGTCTTGCTCACTGTGACACTGAAGCAACCTTAATGTTTAATATGCAGCTGAGGTTTTCTGCTTCCTGTGCAGGGTCACTTCTGGTGTTGAGCAGACTTTAGAGAAACATTTTTAAATACTGCTGCAAGTGCTTCACAAAAATACATTTAAAACTTGAATTAAGGCAAAAAAAGACAGCAGAGAAGTGTGTTTAGTGTGACTGCGTATTAGTTTTTAATGTGGATGTCGACAGTGCAATATATAACGAATCACGGTGTAATTTTTGGAGTGATAGACTAGTTAAGTTAGTGGCATATACACTACCAGTAAAAAAAAAATGACCCACTTTCTCATTCATTGGTTTGTGTTTGTTTTCATGAATTTTTACATTGTAGATTTTCACTCAAGGTATCAAAGCTATGAATTGAACACATACGGAATTATATAGTAAATGAAAAACTGTAAAATAACTCAAATCTTGTTTTATATTTTTAGATTCTTCAAAAGAGCCACTTTCTGCTTTGATTAGTGCTTTGCACACTCTTGGCAGCCTCTCGATGAACTTCATAAGGTAGTCACCTGAAATGGTTTTGAAGGAGTTCCCAGAGATGCTGAGCACTGCTGACTCTTTTGCCTTCTCTGCGTTCCGTCTGCAAACCACTTCTATTGAGTCTAGGTCAGGTGGCTTTGGAGGCCAGGTCATCTGGCACAACCCCCCATCCCTGTCTTTTTGGTCAAATAGCCCTTACACAGCCTGGAGGTGTCTGGGGTCAATTTTCTGTTGAAAAATAAATGAACATCCAACTAAACGCAAACCGAATGGGATGGCATGTTCCTGCAGGGTGCTGTAGTAGCTATGCTGGTTCAGTGTGCCTTCAACTTTGAAGAAATTCCACAATGAACCCTGACAAGGCACACCTGTGAAATAAAAAACAGGTGACTACATCATGAAGCTCACTGAAAAAAGGCCAAGGGTTTGTAGCGCAGTCAACAAAGCAAAGGGTAGCTACTTAGAGGAATCTAAAATATTAAGCATTTTGAGTAATTTACCAATGTTTTCTTTGCTACATAATTCCATATATTTGATCGCTTCAATATGTATCTACAATGTAGAAAGTAATAAAAATAAAGAAAAGGGTTAGCTAGTGGAGATACAGGGCTTAATGGGCAGACCGCCACTGAAACTGATTCAAGAAATGAAGACAAGATGGAAGAGCACATTTGACATGTTGCAATAGTTGTATGAGCAATGTGAGCCAGTGGGAGCTGCACGTCCCAACTTGTGTGATCATTCCACTGACAAGCTTTATGGCGTTATTCATGGATGTATGACACTCCTTCAATCATTTGAGCTTGCAACAACAGAGCAGTCAGAGGAGGAGAGAATGCAAACAAACTGTCTGCAAAAATGAAACCTGTAAGACTAGAGCCCACAATACAGTTACATAAGTTGCTGTGAGAGTATAACTATGTGTAGTTACTGCATAATTGGCCATAAAAATCAGACTGCGTCTGTTAATTTTATTAATATTTCACTGTTTGTTCTTGTTTTGTACATTAGGGTCACACTTGAAGGATTTCCTGCACATCAGATGTGCGACATATGAATCATTGCGGGTGTTTGACTTTGGGCACACTGCTTGACCCAAGTTTCAAAGGTTTTGCATTTGGACCTGCGGTTAGAGCCAAGGAAGCATAGAGGACTCTGACTCTGGTGTGCTTTGACTGACGCACATCACCAGATGGTGAGCAGTTTTTAATTAGAGTATAAGGTGATATATACAGCTGTATATTATTTTTTTGCCAGCAGTTTCTTTAGCTACATATATGCAACAAATTCCACACAATTTCTGTTCAAAAAAATTGTTAAAGGATAAATCCTTCCCTTTTCTTGTTGTCATGTTGCAAGAATGTCTTATATATGCTTAAGTTAAGTTAAGAAAGTTATCGAATGGGCTGACATTGATACATTGTCTTTCTATTGTTAGTCTGCACTTTTACAGTTATCTGCATTTACTGCTGCAGCACGGTTTTTATCTGGTAGAAGGAAATTTGAGCACATTACTCCAGATCTGGCCTCCCTGCACTGGCTTCCAATTTTTTTTTAATTCTTTTATTGGTTTTTAAATCCTTAAATGGTCTGGCACCTGCATATTTGTCTGATTTGCTGAAGCCCTATGTCCTCACCCGTTCGCTCCGGTCAGCTGAGTAGCTGTTGCTCTTAGTCCCCAAATCACGGCTGAAACTGAGAGGAGACCATTCTCTGCTGGCCATTGGGGTGGGGGGGCTGGGAGTAGGTGTTGGCCGTCCGATTGGGATCTGGGATGCGGGGCCTCCCTGCTGCTGCAGAGCCGGGGTGGTGTGCTTGCCTCCACCCCGGGGGAAAGGGTAAAATTTCCTGGGTCTAGGTGCTGTTTCCCCCTTTGGAGCGAGGGCAACTGGAACCGGGGTATAGAGTATGTTTGGAGAGTGTGATTGTGTGTACATGTCCATTTGTGTCTATCCTGACGTTGGGTGAGTGCTGAGTATTTGTATATGTGTGCATGAGGGTGGGAATGCATGTCTGTGTCTGTGTGTGCCTGTTTCTCTGTGTCTATATGTCAGGTCGGGTCTTAGACTCCACCTCTCTGGGAACTCCCAGGCCCTCCAAAGTATGGAGACCTATCTCCCCTCACCACACTCCCTGCCAGTGGCTGATGCCCTCGGGGGTCGGTGCGTTGGTGGTTCTTGGTGTCCGAGCTGGGCGCTCAGGTATGTACAAGCTCACTCCCGGTGGCTACTTGGCGGGGCCTGGCGCCTGTTGCTTGGTCAGGCCTCTTCCAGGGTGTGGGGGGCCCTCGGGCCTCCGGCCTCTGGCCCTGCGGCTCGATTCACTCTGGCAGAGCCGGCGGGCACGCCAGTGCAGCCCCGTCTGGCTTATGCTCCGTGGCTGCTGGGTGACCCCTCATCTGGGGCTCTCCTCAGCTCTTCCCAGGAGGGTGGCACGGATGCCCCTCCGGTGGTCTTCCTTGGGCTATCCATGCCTGCTTCATGCCCTGGGGGACGGAGGTATGGCTCCCTACACCCTCTAGCAGACCATTACATGGGGAAACCATTTGAATACAAGCGCGCTGACCCACACAGGTGTGCACACGGGTGTTCACTGTTCATAGACATAAATTACACCTTTCTTGGCTGCTACCTCAAAGCACATTGTGCGCTGTCGGTCCTGCGTGCTGCACAAAAACATTCAATATTTAGTATTTACTGCTGTTTACACTTAGCTAGATTAATGCGATGGTGTTGTGTTTAGTATGTTGCTTTGTTTTGTTTTTTTTGCTTGCTTTCTCTTCTTTCTCTTTTTAAGTGCCCTTTCTCACTTCCTTCTTCTCTTCTGTTTTTCTTTTCCTTCATCTTTCTTTCTCCCTTTCCTATCCCCCAGTCATGTCTGTCCCATCTGTAACAACTGAAAATAAAATAAAATAAAATAAATAATAACAACAAAGGTCAATCAAATGGACCAATACGGCTAGGCCGTGATGATCCATTTGGCAAAGTAAATCCATTGGGCATCCTTGTTGGCCTTCAGACAACAATTCTGACGGCTAAAGAAGCAAATGGGACAGGCAAAAAAAAAAAAAAAAAAAAGAAACTGAGAGGAGACCGAGCGTTCTCTATCGTGGCTCCTAAGTTTGGAATAATCTTCCTCTCCACATTAGGCAATCGACATCAGTGCTGGTTTTTAAATCCAGATTGAAAACACCTTTTTATTCGCTGGCTTTTGACTCAGTGGTTAACTGACTTGTATTTACCTATATTTTATTGTTTTTGCTATGTTTATTATTTTATCGTATTTATTATACTTATGGTATCTATTATATTTTATTGTTCAGCACTTTGGTCAGCCTTGTGTGTTTTTAAAGTGCTATATAAATAAACTATGATGAGGATGATGATGATTTAAACATTTAGCCAAAGCCAAAAATTCGCGTAGATTTTTTTAACATCAGTTACTGGGGAGTTTTTCACAATTCACATAAACTCTATGAGCTGAGATGAAGAAATGTGAAAAAGGACAGTAGACTCATACAATAAAAGGACCTGGTTGTTCACTCGACCAATTAACTGGACTGGATTAACAACAAAAATACCATCTACAGGAAAGGACTGGGCAGGGTGTATCTACAATGGACACTTGCAAATTTTGGAGTGCATGAGGATCTTTTGAAGCCCTTCTATGAATCTGCTGTGGTGTGCTGGGGCATCCGTATCTCTGGGACAAAAGAAACAGAACAGACTGATCAAGAAGACATCGCAGATGCCCACTTAAACAGTGGAGATGGAGGCTGAGCTGTCACTCCAATCAATCCATTCTCTTCTATTTATGCTTATCAGGGTTTCTGGGGGGCAGAGCCTTCCCCAGTTACAGTACAATAGGGCAGTGGGCAGAGTACACCATGGACAGATCACTAGTCTGTCACAGAGCTAACAAAGAGACAAACAATCATTTATATCTATGTGCATTTTTTTTTGTCTACATTGCGCATAGGCAACAACCAATTAACCAACCTCTTTAGGTCAGCGTACCCGGAGAGAACCCACGCGAACATGGGAACAACAAGCAGAAAGGTCACAGCTAGATGCTCTAGTTTAACTCAAAACTGTCTTGCTGTGAGGCAAGTATTAACCACTGCACAATACTGTCTTGCGGTTTACAGTGAAGGGATAGTTCAGTAGTTAGGGTGGTGTTCTCATGTTTGGACATGGTCTTGTTCTTCTGTAAAAGTAAATTAGTCTTTCTCTCTTTTTATCCTCTGTGCATTACATTGTATTTTGTGATGAATGTTGCAACAATTGCCAGAAATGTTGTGGAGGTTTTTTATCCTGTTGTTGTACTGAATCCTTCACCATAGCTTGTGACATATGCTGCATGTCTCTATTTTAAATGGAAATATTCATCAACAATAATTGTTTCACCACTCCTTTGGATACTGTACGCACTACAGTTATTGTCAGTTGATTGCCTGGGCTCATCTTTCATTTCACATAAGACTAAATGTTTATAATAATTCTCAAATAGGTTTATAAGTTCATACGTTTACAATAACAATACACGTTAGGCACTTTTCTAAACACTCAAGGTTACCTTAGAAAAAATAAGTAAACGAAAAAACAAGATGAATATTTTTAGAGTGGCCTAGCCTTAAATTACATCAGATTAAGATGGTTTGATATGAAGTTAAATATGCTGTTCATGCTCAAAAACCTTCCATTGTGGCTACATTCAAATAATTCAGCAAAAAAGAGAGAACAAAGGGGGCAAAGCCCATTGGTTTAATTTGTTACACAGGAAAGTTTGGTTAGTTTTTTTTAGTTGTTTTATTTTTTTAATTAATAAATTAAATTAGAACTTAAGAAAACTGTATTCTACATACTCATGTTGTCTTTGTCTATTATTACAATTTGATTGATAATCTGACATTTAAGTGTGTAAAATGTGCAAAACCTAATAAATCAGGAAGGGGATAATCCTTTTTCACAGCACTGTATCTGATGTATGTTTGTTCTATCCCTTGTTTTCCTTTGAAAATACTCGTACATTGTTCATACATTTACAATATGCAGATATTTTGAGATACCTGCATTTAACAAGTTCACTCAAGTCACCTGGATACATACAGAGAGAACTTGAGCACAAGCAGGAGTACAGAGTCAATGATGGTGACACAATGATAACACACTCAAGTACCAACAAACAAGAACTGAAACCAGGGTTATAAAACACTGCGGATGTGATACAACAGACAGTGACAAAATATCTTAACAATCTGGTTCTGTCATGTCTGTGTTTTATACAAATCTGTCCAGTCCAGTCTATTACACATACCACAATGTGATTAAAAAGTATAACATCTGCTATTGGTTAAAACTGATAAAAAAATACATACAATTAACTTTTTTACAAAAAAGCACACACTCATTTGAAGCCCACTCATTGGAAGCCCACTCATTGGAAGCCCACTCATTGGAAGCCCACTCATCTTCAGCGTGTTGCACCATCTCCATGGTGACAGCTGGTGGTCTTACTGCAGTGGAATTAGGAAACTGTAACATAGTTTGTAACTTAAAAAGGAACTTTAACTGAGCTAAAAACTGCTTAGCATTAAAGCTGTACTGTAGGTGTAGTGTTTTACACTGGATTTGAGTAGTCAGTTGCCCTGCATATAACACATATTGTATAATTCACCTTCATTCATCTTAATACTAGTTTGTATTAGTTTATATACATTGATTTCAAACATATATGGTACGTACAATTTTTTGATGGTTCCCAGCTCTGAAAGTTATCAGGCCAGTGAATTGCTGTTAAAATAATTGTGTTATTGTGTAAATTTGTGCACATTTTCTACAAATGAATTGGCTGCAAACAACGATAGGTAACTCATTAATTATCAAAACTAGTATATATAAGGAAAAGGGAGCAGCAGGGAATTTATGTATTTATAGTTATGCTTAAAACAAGAATTACAAATCTATCTTCCTGCAGCAGTAAATGGAAACCACAAGATCAGTGGCAATGCAGTATGCAGATATAACCGCTAGATGGCATTAGAGTCTGACCAGAAAGAAAGCAGGAATAAGAGGCCAGGAGTTGTTAGTCACAGAAGAAGCTGTGAATAAGGGAAAACACATGTGAATACAATAATCCACATATTTTACAGAAATAGGCTAAAGGTTGTGTGGTTCTTGTGTGACAAATTTAACTTTATAAAAGTATAAATAGTCTAAATACATTTACAGGTTTTCCAATTTTCCAAATCCTCTAAATTACAGGAAATCAATGTTTGTTTTGTAAAGTAACTAAAAGTGGGATTCAAGCTATTTATTATTACTATACCATTATTTGTGTTGTGAAAATATTAAGAAATGACTGGTGTCCACTTGTGACCAGTATTTTTACATTGTTTGCCCTTACCCTATCAGCATTGTTTACATGATCATGTTTACTCCTCCACCCAAGATTATTTCAGTTAAATACTACTCTAGAGTGGTGTTTTTAACCCAGTCCAGTTTATTCTCTGTGTGTACTCCAAGGTTTAGTCCTCCACTATGTCCACGTCAACCCCCTGGATTTAAACAGGGGTCACAGCTTTCCTGGTAGCAGTCAATTCTTCTGTCTTTGTCACATTGAGGTGCAGATTATTCTGCTGCTCCACATGAAACAAGAGTCCACCATAGCCCAGTCTCATCACCCTCACCGATGCATCCAACCACCGCAGTGTCATCAGAAAACTTCTGAAGATGGCAGGTCTCTGTGCAGTGGCTGAAATCTGTGGTGTAGTGGATGAAGAGGAAGGTGTGCCACATTTCTGTGGGAGGCGGCACATTTCAAATACCAGGAGAATCTCTCACTGGGCTGACAGCGTCAGACCACAGTGAGGTTCAACTTAGCATGTAAACCCGCGACCCACAGACAAAACACCAGAGGTACCACAGCTGGACGCAGTGACTCTGGGTGAGTGCTAAACATGTGACTTATGATCTTGAGAAGCCGACCAGGTGCCTGCTGTGGCCAGAGAAGAACGCACTAGTGGCTCTTGCTATGTTGGCAGCAGAGATGTTGGTTTAAGCTGGAGAATCTGGAAAACCCAGCCCTCTTTATGGCTGCACGCAGCAGGGACCCACAAAGCCCTGAAAGGCTGATAAATTATATGTGAAAGAGAGCGAATACATACTGTATGTGTATCAGATAACAGTAGGGTCAGCTGTTTTTGTTTTTTTTGTTTTTTTTGTCTAGTGTAACAACATTACTATAGGATCTGGGCTATTCTGCTTGGTTCACAAGAATGAGCTATCACAGGAGGGTGGGAGTGTGTTCAGAGGGATGAGGGAACAATGGGGCTGTAAGCAGGTGTTTCGGTCATATTGGACAGTTACGAAAGTGCTTTGTGCAGCTGCCTGTTATAGATGAAGGAAGTGCAGATGGACTACACAATTATTGCTTATTTATGATGAATTTATTAGTGATGAACTTATGCTGAAACCTCTTCTTCAGCTGTTATCTATTCATATGAATACCACAGCCTCTATGTGTGTTCACGTGCTTATTAACAACAATTTTATGCTCTCCTGATATAAAATAAGTAAAAAAATAAAATAAAATGATTCTATTTCCCAAACTATAATAACTCTGCATTATTTGCAATTGTTTGCCGTGCTTAGAAAATTATATTAAGAACGAAAAATAATTTGTATTTTGAACACAAACATTCATACAGTTAATTAGTTCATTTTTAGCTGAAACTGACGATTGTTTTAAGCATATTAATCCTACAAATCATTTCCTTTATTTGAATATGTGATTTTCTAAAATATTTAAAAAGGTCTATTACAATTTCTGTTACAGTTTCCTACAGTCCAAGATGCTCATTGCACTTTTCAATATTCTGGAGAACGGTCAAAAACCCACAGATTTCATAATAAATCTGCTAACGCACACCGGGGAGACGCTGGCGTGAAAACCTCTGAGAGCAACACACAGGGCTTTATGCACAGGCAACCCCACTTAGGTTTTTATGCTCGGTGTGCCGTGCGTCCCGTGACAAGTTTAACATCACACTCAGCGGTGCACAGTCTCTGTGACACGTCGTGGGGTCGTGCACTGCTTGATTTTTGTAAATTCTACAGCTGAGCCGAAGACACGAGTGTACCATCGTGTTGCTTTTTACCACTATTTTACTGATATTCCAGCGCAGAACATACTGACACACAACAGTTTGTCAAGTTTTTTTTTCTCTCTTTTCTTTCCACAAACTAACATTTTCGCTTTCGGTTTTGACTTCTCCTCATCAGCGCGTTTGGTGCGATATTGTTTAAGTGGCGACACCTACCGAGAATACCGCAGCGCCTTCTTCAGCCTGAACGGCGGGTATAAGTAAATATGGCTGTATCTGTGTGACGATGTTAAACGAAGAGACTATTGCAGAAGGTATACTGTCAGCTGCGTAATGCCGATCCTCCCAGGCGAAGATGTTCCGCCTCCCATAGAAGTGTGGCCCTCTCTGCTTGCCATACTCGCTCCGAGTGGAGGCGCAGCAGGACAGCGCCCACATTTTCCTCTGTTTCCTGAAGGTAGGCGACTATATTCCTCTGCTTTTATCAATTTATTTAATCTCTTTAGCTTATAGTGTAACGGGATACGGGTCATTCCTGTATATGTGGAATATATAATGGAGTCGAGAGACAGTCTCAATGTAATAGAGAATTAAATAGAGATAGAGAATTGTCTCATTTGCCATAATCAGGCCCACTCAGATAACTGTGTCTCTCACTGACACAGTGATGGTAGTATTTACTGTCATTCTATTGCTGGTTGCCTGGCAATGGATTGAAAACCTACTTGGCTACTTGCTGTGTCACAGTATGTGTCATAGCCACATAAACAATGACATTTTTAATGTGCTTCTTACAGTTTAGACCTGTACAGCCCAAGATTACTTATTGTAATTATACAGATAACATCCGGTGAGTCCAGAATAACTAATTGACTCACAGGCTTTTAGAAGCTATTGCCAAAAAAAAAAAGGAGCGTGAACTGAACACATCACTGGCTCTTGAATTATTATGATGGTTTACATTTGCAACTGAAATACATTACTGCTTTTGAATAGCTATTCTATTTCATCTTATTTTATTCAGCTTTTATCCCTCTCTCTCTGATGTGAAAATGACCAAAGAAATACATTTATATTTCTTTGGTCATGCAAGTAAACAGAGCAGAATGTTCTTTGCTTCCATGTTTTAATGTAATATTCATATCATATCAAACACTCCAGCTTACCATAGTAAAATTAAACAATCATTGTACAGACATCATTTTTATACAAGGTATCTTCAAGCCTGCATCCCATTTAGTTAATGGCATCTTCTTGTGTAAAGTAACAAAATGTAGTCAAAATGTTTCTCATGATTTTTTTTAATATATATAGAAGAATTGTTGTCTGAAGACCAAAAAAAATGGCCAACAGAATTACTTTTCCAAGTGAATCATTATGCATTTTGCTATACTGGCCCATTTGATAGTCACATTAGATCTTTATTAGGATTATTTTATTTTGAGTTATTATAATCGGAACAGACAAGACCGGTGGACAGAAAAGAAAAAGAAGAAAGAAAGAAAAGTTGAGGAGAAAGTTAACAGAGGGAGATGAAGAGACAGAGAAAACACTGAAAATCTGTGCAGGGAAGCTGCTGTTGTTTTTGGTCGCATAAGTATTCAGTGTTATTTTTGCAAACAACATAGGCATAGGTAACACCAAATAAGAAATATTAAATGTCACTGCGCAGCACAAGGTATCAATAATACATGATGTGTTTAGAGGCATCAGTCGACCAACTACAGTCAGTGCTCGGGTACGTCAGCTAGTACAACAGAACACTGTGCTTCGCAAAGTCTGAAATAGCTCATGTACTGCTTAACTAAATTTGTGGATTGCCAGTTGCGCTGAGTTCCTGCTGTTTGAGCCAGTCCATTTCTTTCTTTAGTCCCGAGTTTAGGTCACCCCCAAGAACAAGTGAGCAATCTAAGTGTTCAATGAGTGCAGTTTAAAAAAGCATGGATAAAAATGTTTGACATTATATGACTTATTCATTAAATAAGCCAAAAACTTTTTGAACTACCAGATTATTACTATATTTTACATTACATATGGGCTGGTAAATGGACTGATTCTTATATAGCGCTTTTCTACTCTCCCGGAGCATTCAAAGCGCTGCATACAACATGCCCCATTCACTCACTCATACGAGCACTTCCTTCTATACTCAAGTGCAATCTAACCAACATTCACACTCCGATGGACACATTGGAGAACAACTTGGGGTTTGTATCCAAGGATCGAACCACCCGCCTTCTGTTCAGTAACTGAACGCCGAACTTGCACCGTGACTTCAAGCATATCAAGAGCAATAGTAGAACAAAAATGCAAAGTCTGGACTGAGTGACACCTGTAATTCTCTTTCTCCTTTTCACAAAGAACGCTAAACATGTGATGTTTGAGAGTGTTCATGAAGAAGTATAGAAATGGCCAAAAGGAGTTGCACTGTGTTTCTGGATCTTGAGAAAGAATATGATAACGTGCCTAGAAAGTGTTACTACAGGAAATCAACATTGGCAGAGATGTATGTGAGGTTGGAGCTGGTAATTGTGTAAACACACAATAACCAGACTGATGCTCTGTGCTGTGATTCTGTTGTGGACCATCTGGCAAGATTTTGAAAACAACAGCCTGTCGTACTCCCTGACATTCTGAAATACTGGACGAGATGAAACATGCATCACTCATTCTTCTTTTAGTTTAGACATGTAGAGCTCAAGATTGCTTATCATAGCCACACAGATGACACCCACACTTGGAAAAATAACTGGATGATTATGTTCCCTTAGATTGACTAAAACAGTTTATAACATGTAATCGAAGCATTTCCTCCACCTAAAGTGAACCATGACTAATTGTTCATTGTGTTTTAGAACTGGGAAAAAGAACTCAAATGCAACTCACAAAGCAACAGCTTATTTACACCTTAAACTCCAGCAGGTCAGACTACTTCAATGATCAAAGATCTTCCATTTCCAAAAAACTAGTGCAATGCTTCTAGAAATGGGAGAACTGAAGATTTAATGAACAAATATATACATTAGATTTCTTTGTTTTTGTTTGACTCACCAGGAATCAGAAAGTGAAAATGAGTCTTCATTCTGCAGAATGACAAGTGTCTGTTAACTTCTGCTAGTAATAATTTAGTATTATTAGTATTATTTATCTCATCAGAGTGACATTTAGACAGACACATATTTTGCAGCTGCTTAGATAACTGTTACTTTTATATGCCCACAATGCATATCTCATTTCAACATGTAAATTAAAAGGCTTTGATAGTGTGTGACATGGTAAACTCTAAACTTCTATCAGGGGGATTAAAAATATTAATGAATTGTGTTGTAGTCACAAAGTTGCTTAGTTTTTTCACCGCAATGGTGGGTCATTGCCTAGTTACAGGACAAGCTATATGGTGTACATATGGAATGCTATACAGTAAGTCCTTTTCTACAAACCCTCAGAGGTGAAACAAGTTAAAACACTCTGAGTTTGGATTTGTTTTTATAGTGTTTTTCCAGATATTCTTAGGTGTGAAAGGTTGACTAGCATCCAAGCTAGACTGGTTTGACTTCATACAATCAATGAGCCCTGCACCAAGAACATGGGGTAGACATAGGCTATACGTTCACACTGCAGGCGAAAGCGCATGAAATCCAATTTTTTTTGACCCTATGCGACCCATATCCGATCATGGTATGACAGTGTGAACGACACAAATCCGATATTTTCAAATCCGATCTGGGTCACTTTCGTGATACTTAATCTGATACATATCCGATGTTTTAGAAAGCGACTGCTGTTTGAACGGTCATGTCGCATTAAATCCGTCTTTTACGTCACTGACACAAGACAGACAGCAATTATCAGCGCCGGAGAAGACATCGTGAACACTTCCTGGCCATCCAGTGTAGATGTCAGTGAAACTGTTGGGAAGACAATGTTGGAGAAACATGAACATTTTATTTGTACTGTATAATCTGCAGATTCTGACAGAAATCTGCAACTATCCTTTGAAGCACCGCTCCTCTAAAACAGCAATAAGGATAATTATTAGGTTATCTACATTATTATGTAAATAACAAAATAACTTAAAGCAAAAATTGGGAAACGTAAAGTCCAAAATCTTTACATTAAGGCCATCAGTCAAACAATATTGTTTGCTCGGGTTCTAAACAGAGCGCATTGTGTGTGACGTCTTCTTTTATGCATGGGGGCCGCTTTGAGGGTTCACACTAGAGCGCGTTTGCTGTCGCATTTTATTTGTAGTGTGAACAACCAGACCAAAAAAATCGGATTTGATCAAAAAATCTAAATTGAGCATTAAGCCCTGCAGTGTGAACCTGGCCATAGATGTGTGGGCTGACTGTGTTATACAAATCTGTAATTGTGTTTTTCTCTTATTTGAATTTGCACTGCCTTTTTTCTGAACAGAGAACAGTTCAGCTGAAAAGTTTACACAACCAAGGAAGGAGGCCGAGTTGTGGTGATTTTTGCCCTTCATCTACAGGTAAGCTAACTACAATCAGTCACATGAAAATAAATGCCTTAATGCTTCACTATGTTGTTTGTGTGCTTTGCAGATATACAGATTTTGACAGTGATCAGTGCTGAATACTGCTTTCAGGTTTAAATTTTGTGGTTTGAATTTTAAACCAAAATTATTGGTCTGTTTAAACTACTTGTATGAAATGTAATCTAATGTAATATGATGCATTATCATATATATGTATTTACAATAATTACATTACTTACATTTGTCAGACACTCTAGTGATGACAGGATATTATTGCATGTCAAATCCAAATACAGTGGGGCAAAAAAGTATTTAGTCAGCCACCGATTGTGCAAGTTCCCCCACTTAAAATGATGACAGAGGTCAGTAATTTGCACCAGAGGTACACTTCAACTGTGAGAGACAGAATGTGAAAAAAAAATCCATGAATTCACATGGTAGGATTTGTAAAGAATTTATTCGTAAATCAGGGTGGAAAATAAGTATTTGGTCAATAACAAAAATACAACTCAATACTTTGTAACATAACCTTTGTTGGCAATAACAGAGGTCAAACGTTTACTATAGGTCTTTACCAGGTTTGCACACACAGTAGCTGGTATTTTGGCCCATTCCTCCATGCAGATCTTCTCAAGAGCAGTGATGTTTTGGGGCTGTCGCCGAGCAACACGGACTTTCAACTCCCGCCACAGATTTTCTATGGGGTTGAGGTCTGGAGACTGGCTAGGCCACTCCAGGACTTTCAAATGCTTCTTACGGAGCCACTCCTTTGTTGCCCAGGCAGTGTGTTTTGGATCATTGTCATGTTGGAAGACCCAGCCTCGTTTCATCTTCAAAGTTCTCACTGATGGAAGGAGGTTTTGGCTCAAAATCTCACGATACTTGGCCCCATTCATTCTGTCCTTAACACGGATCAGTCGTCCTGTCCCCTTGGCAGAAAAACAGCCCCATAGCATGATGTTTCCACCCCCATGCTTCACAGTAGGTATGGTGTTCTTGGGATGCAACTCAGTATTCTTCTTCCTCCAAACACGACGAGTTGAGTTTATACCAAAAAGTTCTACTTTGGTTTCATCTGACCACATGACATTCTCCCAATCCTCTGCTGTATCATCCATGTGCTCTCTGGCAAACTTCAGACGGGCCTGGACATGCACTGGCTTCAGCAGCGGAACACGTCTGGCACTGCGGGATTTGATTCCCTGCCGTTGTAGTGTGTTACTGATGGTGACCTTTGTTACTTTGGTCCCAGCTCTCTGCAGGTCATTCACCAGGTCCCCCCGTGTGGTTCTGGGATCTTTGCTCACCGTTCTCATGATCATTTTGACCCCACGGGATGAGATCTTGCGTGGAGCCCCAGATCGAGGGAGATTATCAGTGGTCTTGTATGTCTTCCATTTTCTGATGATTGCTCCCACAGTTGATTTTTTCACACCAAGCTGCTTGCCTATTGTAGATTCACTCTTCCCAGTCTGGTGCAGGTCTACAATTCTTTTCCTGGTGTCCTTCGAAAGCTCTTTGGTCTTGGCCATGGCGGAGTTTGGAGTCTGACTGGTTGAGGCTGTGGACAGGTGTCTTTTATACAGATGATGAGGTCAAACAGGTGCCATTCATACAGGTAACGAGTGGGGGACAGAAAAGCTTCTTACAGAAGACTTATTTTCCACCCTGATTTACGAATAAATTCTTTACAAATCCTACCATGTGAATTCATGGATTTTTTTTTCACATTCTGTCTCTCACAGTTGAAGTGTACCTCTGGTGCAAATTACTGACCTCTGTCATCATTTTAAGTGGGGGAACTTGCACAATCGGTGGCTGACTAAATACTTTTTTGCCCCACTGTATGCAAACATTGACTTCTAATGTGCTGATCAGGGTCAACCAGTCTGATTATATTATGTTTTAAGTTACCTTATTTGGCATTTCCTGTTTTTGACTGCAGTTCCTTTGAACAGGAAAGACTTTTAAACGGCCCTGCTAGCATGATGAATTTACTGAGCACCATGAAGTCAGCAGTAGGATTATTAATTTTCCTTCTCAGTCATGATGCCTCAACGGGTACGTTATATGTCTTTCTCATATAATAACGCAAACTTGATCTGATGTTAACCATTCCAGGTATTACATTTCAAAGCATGTAACTGGTCGAATTTACTTATTTCCTCTGTTCTCAGTAAGTCATTTTTTTCTGTTTTATTTAAAATGGTCATATATAAATTCTGATTTTGGTTAGTACACTGTATAGAAGTATCATATCTAAAGTGAATGTTACACCGGATGTCATTTGGTGAGATCAAGTGATATTTGAGAAAAAATTAATTCATATTTTATTTTTCTCAATGTTCCAGCAGCTCCAATAAACATTGCTTCAGCATTGACAGAGAATGCAAGTAAGAGAATACTTCACTTATCTGGTTATATTCCAAGGATGATACCAGATGATAAGAAAGGAACTTGGCACAAATGAGCAAAACAGGCTTAATTTTAGCACTTAGAACATAAAATATTTCAAGGATAGTTTTACATCAGAAAATATAATTTACAACAGTAAGTACTTTCATTATATATATATATATATATATATATATATATATATATATAGATATATATATATAGATATAGATATATAGATAAATGTAAACTTTTAGTCAAGTAAAACATGTTTTTACAGCCAATGCTTTCATTTATTCTTTCAGGTCCTCAAACAGGCATTTACCTTGACATTGGCATCATAGCTGGCATTATCATGGTCACTGTGATTGTCTTTGCCTTGATAGGAATGTCTGACCAGGAACAGGATGGTAAGTGTATTTAAAAAAAAAACCACACACACACACACATTTGAGAGTTGACAACATCATCTTTCATATTCACTGTATGCAAGATTTTAATGCTAGAGTTCAATCTTATAAAAAACATTATTCCCTCTTTGACTAACTTTGACTTAATTTACTCTTTTTAGACGAACGTGTCAAGTTAAATAAAGGTGAGTATTCTTGACTTTGCTGTTGATATAAACTAGTGTGCAAACTAGGTTAAAGTGGGTAATATTACAAAAATTCATGCACTGACCAGAATGATTAAATTATTAAAACTGTTTATTGTTTTGGGGGGCACTAATATGTGTGTTTGTGTGTGTGTGTGCAGGTATGACTTCAAGCCAGGAAACATGCTGTACAAAATGTTGCAACAAATATTCTGAATATTGTTGCAGTCTTTTATCCTGTTGTTGTTCAGGTTGTGCTGAATCACTTACCAAAGCTTGTGACATATGCTGCATGTCTCTAGGTTATGGATGTATGGTACCTTTCTAAAGTATCCTTTGAATATTCTATACATAATTTTTACTGTTATACAGCTATCCATGCTCATGAAAGTATCTGAATATGTTTTGATATAACCTTTCTACTCAGTAAACAGACAACATTGCTTTACAGTGCAAGCTGCTTCCCTTCATCCACATGGACTCAGAAATTACTTGCTATTGTTTACACTCTGCAAGCCTTTGGAGCATAGTTAGTGATGGAAAAATATGTTATGCAATGTACTAATTAGTGTGAGCAGTGTGACAGTCAAGAGCACACTCAGTACAGTTACTGGATGAAAGTACGCCTGCTTGCAAAAAAAAGCATTATCAGTTCATAAAAGGACACTTATAACCGTTCTTGTGAGAAGCCTGTAGAAGGAAAAGTGTTATTGTGTGACAGTTTTACAGCAAAGGAGGGTGAGAATGATACAATGTAATAAAAAGCTCATTGGAAACTTCCCCTTTTGAGCACTTGCATATGAGGTACTAGAGTCTGGGACTCCTTAAAAAGAAAGACGTTCTCCAAAAAAGCTGTTTGAGGATGTAGAGGCGACTGGGAGAGTGATGATCTCCATAAACCAGAGGAGCGAATGGTGGGCGTCCGACTTTTCTAGTCCGGGACTAGAGGGCAGCTTGTACACGTTAAAAGCAAAAGTAATAATAATAAATTGTTGTTGTTGGGCAAATAGGTTTTCCAAAAGAAGCTAGATGCAAGGAAATGCAAAAACCTAGTAAACCAAATACGAACTAAGGAATTATGCAAATCAAAAGACAAAAGGAATTTATGGTAGAGAAAGGGACAGTGAAGACTACTTTAACTGCAGTTGTCACGCACATTGGGCACGAGCTTCCTTAGGAAAGAACAAAAGAGGGGGAAGTAAAGCTGGCAAAGAAGGGAGGAAGACTTTCTTATATGACCAGGGACTGTTAGCAGATGCAGGAGGGGAGAAAAAAAGAGATGATCTGCTGAGCCAATTTGAAAGACATTTTACACATGGAGGATAATATACCACATGTGACCCTAAAAATTGGGGAAAAGACATAATATTACTCTGTGATAGTGGAATCACACGGGCTAATGTTGTCTAAAGAAATGGGTAAAAAAAACCTGTGAAAATGGAAAATAGGGAGTCTGGAGAAACAAACTGTGAGTGCTGGAGTCTGTTGCTCATCCTTAGGCCCTGTAAATTTGCAGGGGATAAATTTAATGACTAAACTAGGAATAGAACCAGTAAAAATAATCCCCTAAACATTTTAAAGCCCTCACCGAAGACAGCACCCACTAAAAAAAAGAAAAGAAAGGGTGAGCAGAGATGTATCTAAATTCCACGCATGGACCCAAATAATCATGAGCTGGAGAACAAAGAGTATGATAACAGCAGTAGCTAAAGTGAAAAGCATTTAGGATGAGCATATCGAAAATCCTAACCAGAGGAGATGTTACTGAATGTTTTTGTTGATAAACACAGCCTTAATTATGTGTATGTATATGTGTATATTCTTTAAATTGTTTTGTGTGTCGTGTCATGTTATAATTTGGGGCATAACTGGATAAACAGGAGGGAAATGATGGAAAAAATATGTTACGCAATGTACTAATTAGTGTGAGTTGTATGATAGTCAAGGGCACACTCAGTACACTTAATGCCTGTAAGCATGCCTGGTTACCAAAAGAAGTATTACAGTATCTGCTTATTAAACGACAGACGCTTATAACTGTTCTTGTGAGAAGCCTGTAAAAGGAAAAGTGTTGTTGTGTGACAGTTTTACGACAAAGGAGGCTGGGACTGATAAAATGTGATAAAGCTCACTGGGGACTTCCACCTTTGAGCACTTGCATGAAACCTTGTATTTGATGCTTTTGCTCCTTTGCAAGAATAAAAGCTCCAGTTTTTGACTGTTGTTCATATTTGCTAATTTTTATTCTGACACTTGCCCTGAATCATTCTTGATTTTCTACAAGGCTGAAACTCTGAAGGTAGCGATGACACACTCAAAACAAGTACTGAGGTAAACCAAAAAATTTAAATCAACACTACAACAGAACTTGTGTTTACTTCATCTGAAATAATGTTAAACTAAGAAAAAACAAAACAAAATTAGTTTTAAGCGCTGGTGAAAAAATGAACTGAAATTTATTTGAACAGGACTTTGAATTTTAACTGATTAAATATGCTAAAATACTAAGAATGTGGGTGTGCCAGGTAACTCTAAACCTGCAGTTGTCATCGGGGTTTCATGTCTCCTTTGTGAAAACATGTTGTATGCGTCAGTTCTGCTCGTGGGTCAACTATTTATTCCGACAAACTTGTCCCTCAAATTGCTGTTTTTGTTTTTTGTGTGTGTGTGTTTTAATAACTACATAAACTTCTCATATGCATTCAAATTGCCTCCCTTGCAGCAACATCATCTACACAGTTACAAACGCTCTTCAAAATGACAACACAGAGCAGTGTTACTTTCGCTATCCAGACACACACACTGACACAGTGACCTAAATGTTGGTATTATCTGTCACTCTACTGTAGGCCGTCTGACAATGCACTGAAAACCTACTTGCCTGTCTACCCTACTTTCCAGATTTAGCTCCCAGCGATGATTTTCATTTTGGTTAGGATGACAAACACTGGCTTTTTCGATACAGTGAACCCGATGAACCATGTATCACTGACAATGTTGGGCAAGTTACTTTGAAAAAGTAATTAGTTACAGTTACTAGTTACTTCTTCAAAAAAGTAACTGAGTTAAAATATTGGAAAAGTTACTAATTACTAGGAAAAGTAACTATTGTATTACTTAAAAAAATAGTTTAACCTCCTGGGGTCGAGGGTATAATTGGCCAGATTTGACTACTTTTGATTTTATCTCTTGAAACTTCAAACAGAAGACAACAGAACAAATCACTAGTTCTTAAATCTTTATGTTGGGTTATAATCATGGCTCAAATACATGGTTGCTTGTGTATAGCTATTATAGTTTTTTTTTTTAAATTATCCATATTTCAGGGTTTTAATTTTTTTTTTCAATATTTTTTTTCCCAGGAGTTTTAACTAATCTAACTAAATGTAATAAACTGTGAAGAATGTGGGTGCATGCTCAAAATTTCATTGCAAGGTATCCTTAAACCTGCAGTTGCCATGATAAGATATTAAAAAAATCAGAAGTAGTCAATATGCAATATTTAAAAACATGAATGTAATTTTGGTAAATGGTAAATGGCCTGTATTTATATAGCGCTTTACTAGTCCCTAAGGACCCCAAAGCGCTTTACATATCCAGTCATCCACCCATTCACGCACACATTCACACACTGGTGATGGTAAGCTACAATGTAACCACAGCCACCCTGGGGCGCACTGACAGAGGCGAGGCTGCCGGACACTGGCGCCACCGGGCCCTCTGACCACCACCAGGTGAAGTGTCTTGCCCAAGGACACAACGACCGAGACTGTCCAAGCCGGGGCTCGAACCGGCAACCTTCCAATTACAAGGCGAACTCCCAACTCTTGAGCCACGATCGCCACGATTTCTATGTTTGACTCATGAAGGATTACAAAGATAAAGGGAGTCTTCATTCTTCAGATTGAAGCGTGTCTGTCTTTTCTTTTGGGATTATCTTCATAGACTTAAGTACTACTGTGTTTACTAGTTTATTAACATATTTATTACACTATAATATATTTTGCCATGTTGCAAAAATACAAACCTCCTGCATAACCAGAGCAGCAATAGAACAAAACTGAAAATTGGGAAATAAGTAGCATCTGAAGTGCTCTTTTCTGTCTCCCTAGAAACAGCACTACAGATATGCTGTTTGCTGTAAGAGTATAGAGAAGGTCAGAAGGAGCTGCACAGAGAAAGTATCTGAAAGAGTGCTGATAGAGCAGGGTGGGCAAACGTTTTGGCTCAGGGGCCACACTGAGTTTTAAAATAAAAAAACAAAAACAAAAAAACAGATGCACATATTAAACAAAAACATTAAGAAGGAATTATAGTTTTAATACTTGCATCCACTTTTAGTGGAAACAGTGTTGCTGATCACGCTTTTTTGTCTGAGCATTGAAATCTGGTGTTAGTTTTGCTGTGGCAATTCTTAGAACAGATCTGAGGTGTTCATCACTCAACTGGGATCTGTGGGATGCTTTGTTGTTGTTCATCACACTAAAAGTCTTTTCACATACATACGTAGAGCCAAACATCACCAGCATCCTCCATCCATTGACATCTTCTGGATGTTTGGAAATTTGGCTTTAGTGTGCATAAAACTCATCTAGTTTAAGAGAGTTAAACTTCTCCTTTAAGACAGTGTCACACTGGAGATCAATCAGTTCTAACTGCAACTGTGGCGCTGTTTCAAGGTGTTGCGTAAAGGGACATGACACCAGATGAAGTGACTTTTCAATTATCCCAAAATCAGAGAACCGAAGGCAGAATTCCACATGCAGGTCATCCAGTGATTTCCTGTAGTTTTTCACATGTTGAGGTGCCTCTTTCAGCATAGCCAGTGTGAAATGAGTGACTAACTTATTTGACATTTGTTTTGAGAATAAATTTAGCTTGGTTTTAAAGGCCCTGATGTTAGTGTACATTTCATGCACAAACGGGTCTTTCCCTTGCAGCTTCACATTCAGCTCATTCGTGTGTGTCATTGTGTCCACAGCAAAAGCTAAATCACAAAGCCAATCTGTGTGACTCAGCCCAGGAAAATCACCATCTTTCTCAAGTAGCCCAAAAAATGAGACAATCTCCTTCCTGAGCTCCCACACTTGTTGACATGCTTTCCCCAAACTTAACTGACAGACATTGGAGTGGTAAAGCAAGTCCTGGTGATCAGCGTCAGTTTCATCAAGAAACTTAATAAACTGATGATGCTGGAGTCCCCTCGCTTTAATAAAGTTAATGCATTTTACAACTGGCTTCACTACACGATCGAGCTGCAATACAGATTTGCACAGTGCTTCCTGGTGGATTATGCAGTGTAAACAAATTATGTCCTGCTCAGGGTTGTACTCTCTAACCCTGCGCTGGATTCTTTTGAGCAACCTGACTTTTTTTCCAGTCAGATATGGTGATTCATTTGTGGTGACTTTTGCAGTTGTAAAAGTGTACAGTTTGGGATGATTTTGGGATAATTGAAAAGTGTTACAGTTTATTAAGTTTCTTGACCTCTGACATGCTGTCATACAAGTCCTCTCACCCCCTTGTTTACCCCTTTAGGGATTCCATGGCCCGATTATAATTCACACATTTATACTCCAATGGATGCATCAGAGAGCAACTTGGGGTTAGTATATTGCTCAAGGATGTTTGGCATGCAGACTGGAGCAGCCAGGGATCGAACCACCAACCTTCCAATTAGGAAATTAGGAAAGTTTGTCATGGGCTGCATGGCAGACCGTAGGGATGTGAGGAATGAGGACCCAAAATGCAGGACTTGATGATGAAGGCAATGCGTTTATTTACAGTGGTGTAAATCCAAACAATAATAAATCCCCAGTGCAATCCCGACTCCCATTCTGTGTCTTCTCACTTATCCCGTGCTCTGTCTCCATTCCCTGTGTACTGTCCGTGTGCTGCCTCCTGGACGCCACAATTCCTCCTGGGGAAACACGCATACAAAAGGCAGTCGTGAGTACAAAACCTAACGGCAGACTTGCACTAACCTTGCACATTAAACTGAGACTGACGGGAAGTCACTCAACCATCCAGGATCGAGGAGCTCTCAGCCACACTGTTTTGAAGCTCCTCTGACGAGGCTTTATCGGCACCAGGTGTGTGTGGAGATTCCTGGGTGTGACGGTCAGCTGGTAGGGCCACACCCACCAGGCCTGAAAGTGCCTTCCACGTCCGCACCCTCACACACGTACACACCCCTAAACACCCGACAGTACACAAACATGGAACACAGGACAGCAGCAGTGCAGAAGACACGACCATAGTAATAATAATAATAATAATAATAATAATAATAATAATAATAATAATAATAATAATGATGAAAATAACAACAACAACAACAACAATAGTAGTCCACACTGCTCACAGACCCCGAGTCCTTGGAACCGGGTCCGTGACAAAGTTCTTTTCATGCAGTATCAAAAAAAAAGCAGTTAAACTGTTGATCAGTATTTAAAAACAAAATGAACCCTTGTGCCCTCCCTAAATTTTGCACCCTTTCAACACCTTTGTGTTGCACAGGTCTGAAAAGAGCTCTTCTTCCACCTGCATCAAGTGTAGCAGCTGCATTTGTAGAGAGCACCTGGTCACATGGTGCAGGACCTGCTCTCCTGCTGCTAGAAATGAACTAAATGCACACACACGTACACACAAAGAGAGAAAGCCATATCCTCTCTCAATCTAATTATGTATTTCTCTCAAACACACACATACATCACATATTCGAAGCCAGGATATTTCGGTTTGAAATGTTTTTATATTTTAAATGTTCTGTTGTGTTTATCTTTATTGTTAAAGTTTTCAGTGTTGTTCCAGTTTGCATAATAAATGTTTCCATTGATGAATCAGATGCTGATGTTGTTTCACACGAACATCCACACAAATCCCTCTTGAGGCTCCCTGGTGGTCACATGACTCCATAATATGATTGGCAAAAATACAAGAATTCCATGCATATTAAATAGTATATATGTATATGTGCAGTGTATACAGGTATATATTTCATTTTTTAAAAATCCCTAACAATCTGCTTTCATCCTTTCACAGAAACAGGGTGTGGGTATAAACCTAGACTAAAGTTAGGCCTGCTCACATTGGCTGTATTTACTGCACAGTTAATTTCATTTCATTTAACTTTTGCACCAAACAAATGTTGAGCCACTTTTAAGGGGGGAACTAATTTTTCCAAAGTGGACTTCCTGTTGTAGCTTATCTGGTCAAACCGGTCCCTTTCCACAGACAGACTATATATTGGCACCAGTGTTTCTAAAACAGTAGTACAGTAATTCTAGTCTTTGTCATTTGTCAGCTCACTGATTTCACTGAGCACAATGAAGTCATCAGTGGGATTCATCATTTTGTTTCTTACATATGCAGCCTCAACAGGTATGTTACATATACTTACTATATAGTACAACAGATATGGCACTAGCTGAATAATACCAACAAAGTTTATTCCAGTTTGAACAACCAAGTAATTGTCTGGTATGTAAAACAGATAAAGTACTGCAAAATAATAATAATTAATCAAAATAGGGGTAAGACTGAATGAGTGTTCTTACATTTATCGCAATCATTTTGTCCAACAGCTCCAATAGACAGTGGTTCAACACTGACAGAGGATTCACGTAAGAAACAACCTAAAATTCTTCTTATTATATTTTTATTTAAATTAACTGCTCTATATATGTATTATTATTATTATTGTTTTCCATGTGTTTTTCAATCTGATAAATCATTTTGGTGAAACAAAAATGATGAAATAACATTTGCTGATATTTCTATACGACTGTACTTTAAGTACAAGTTCATTAAGCACAAATGAGTGACAGGATTATAACAGGTTTATCTTCAACCACTTAGAAAAAATCTAATTTTAACAGATACCCTTATGAAACTATTTCCTTCAATAACATTAATTTTAAATGTTGATATATTTCTTTCCTTTTTTATCGTTTTGAACTTTGAATGCATATAATTATCATTATTTATGTAATTGTTTGTGGACTTTTTGTTCCAACTGCTAGTTTTCTTATTCTTTCAGGACTGCAGGCAGACATTTACCTTGACATTGGCATCATCACTGCTGTTGTCATTGTGGCTGTGATTGTCTTTGCCTTGATAGGAATGGCTGAGCAGCAGACGGGTAAATGTGAACATTTTCTCAAAACTAAATTTACATTTGAAACTCTAATACTCAAGGATAACACTTCACATTTACTATTATCAATAATATTAGAAACTATTTAAAAAAATATGAATGATAATCCTGAATGATAAATAATTAAAACACTTGTTATTTTTGATCACATTCACAAGTCTGCGTACGTGTTTGTGTTTGTATGCAAAGCTATCACAGCACTTCAGGAAACAGGCTTAACAAGATGTTACAAGTGTTTGAACAGCGTTTGCATATGTTTCAAACCAGTTTTTACTGACTTTTTTGGAATATTGTGGAGGTTTTTATGAAAAACTAAAACTTGCAAACTTGCTGTGGGCATTTGAATGCATGTCTTGGTTGCTTAAATGAGAATATCTGATAACAGCAGCAGTTTTTTGTCTTTGCTTTGAAAGGAACAACTAACCAGCAGCAGCCAGGTAAATGTGAAGATTTTCTCAAACCCAAATTTACAATTTTTTATCCTCATGATAATGATAATATCATTTATTATCCTGAATGATAAATAAATAACTAAAATGCATGTTATTTTGGATGATACTGACATTTTCTTGTGTGTTTTCGTGTACACAGCTATCACTACAAGTCGGGACGCAAGCTTAACAAGATGTTGCGATTGTTTGAACAACTTTTGGAATTCTTGCACTACAGTTATCGACTTTTGTAATAGTTGTTGCTTTTTCTGTGAAATCCTTCATTTAGTTTCCCAAATATTTTGTTGGACTGATTGCTTGCATTAAAATACCCAGTAACAACAGCTTTTTGACTGCTCCTCTGGATACTGTGGATTAGGTCTACTGTCACCAGCTTCCATGTGCTCCTCTCTATACTCATTTTTATTCAACTTGTTGTTGACTATTATGTTGTTAGTTAGCATGTATAGTGCTCAGTAATGGTTATTTTCACTTTTTTTTCTTTTTTCTATATAAGAAACCTCAACATGGTTCATATAGCTCCACTTTGTTATATGTATGATCCATATGGTTAATTGTGAACTGTTAAATAAAGACCTTAAGGCTTCTCTTCTTATGTTACGCCTGCAGAATCTGAGGGAATTGTTTCACTTAACCGGTGTCATTGTTAGCACCTTTCTAACACTTATGAACATTGATTGGCATGTCCTCACAAAGTCACCACTTTATTGAATGCAAACCCCCACTGAGGATTTTCTGTAACTTCCATTTCACTGCAAACCTTAAACCAAAACCACCCACTGTCCTTTCTGTAGTAGTTTGAGATGACACTGCTGATACATTGCCTATCTCTTACTCATGTCTTTGTATATGTAAGTCAGCTTTATTTCCTGCAGTCCAGTTTTGCAGTTTACATGAAGCATGCCATTGCTAACCTATGCTCTCTCTTCTCACACTGTTTATGCCAGTCTCCATTCACTCGCGTTCCCACCTGGCTCACTGATGACGTCACTGCATTGGACCATAATTTATTTTAAGTGAGAGAATGATAAATTAAACTGTGCCATCTAGACACAGACTATTTTTATTTGCATTGATGCTATCCTGATGTGTTTGTGCTTCGAAGCGGAACTTCCTCAGCTACTCACTGTTCAACATTCATTATACTTCCTGTGCTGTACATTTACATCTTACTGTTTTCAGCTGTTTTGCTCTGTCACTGAATAAGCTAGTGCTAGAAGGATTTCTTCTAGCTAGGTTAGTGCTTCAAAGAAATGACAGTACTCTGGAGGAAGAGAATTGAACTAGGATACTAGGATACTAGTATCTTGGATATTTGCCTAGGTTTGGCTACAGTAGCTAGAAAGCTGATTGGAGACCAAAACAGCCAATCTGAATTTTTGCATCCAATTCTGTGATTGGTTGGTTTTGTGGCACAAATATAACGCTGTACAGAAAGTTGAACGTGCAGGGGCAGAGATATTGAGAGTGCGAGCAACACACTGCAGAGATCTGAGCAAGAGCAAATGCAAAAACTGAGTGAGAGGGGCTGTTATTGTGTGTGTATATGGATAATAGCAAACAGTGAAATACATTTTTTTGCACACAGCAATGAATTTTGTTCGCTGGCATTTGAAGCAGGGATGTGTTAGTGGTCACACTTATTTTACATCAAGGGCTACATACAGCCCACTTTGACCTCAAGTGGGCTGAATGAATGAATGAAACTGCACTTTCTGTCACTGCAAAGATGTTTAACTACACATTTAATCCCTGAGAAATTTTAATATAAGATAAATAAATGCAACTTCAACAGCACATCTCAGTTTTTCTACATGATAAAGATGCAAAATTACAGAAAAAAAGATCCGTCTGCTCCCAGAGTGTCCTGTATTTAAAAGAATAAAGTTTTTGTTCATTGATGAAATTTTTATTTTACTTTAGAAGAAATTTCTGTACTAGAAAGTGTAAACAGGAAATTTACTGTCATTTAATTGTTTATCTGTTACTTACTACTTTGGTATAACATGAATGGCTATGGGGGGAATCTAATAATATGAGATTATTAGATAATAATCTTATATTTTGTATAATTTTCTAAGGGTTGGTTGGTCATCTGTGGTCACTAATCAAAACCTTTGAAATTTCACAGTGATAATAAAAGTGTTGATACTAGTGTCACATTGAAAAGTGTATTTTAAATGTGCTTTTTTTGTGGATTTTAATACGAGCACTTATGATTAATATTGTGTGAATTTTCTGTCGCCTTTGGGGTTCATCAACTCCATCCCTTTTTTTCATTGATTATTCAGGGTCAGGGGGCTGGAGTCTGTCAGGTGGGGTGCACCCTTGACGGGTCTGTCGCAGGGCTAACACAGAGAAACAGACACACGCTTTATATGTCTTTATATTTGTTATAAGTCTTGAGTCAACTTTTCTCAAAATATGCTAAAAGACTTCCACAGAAATCAGTCTAAGAGATGGTAGAGATAAAATATTTTGTGACACACATTCAACCTAATGCTACCTGTTCAAGTGTGAAAGAAGGAGGTAGAGTTACTGAGATATTTTAAGCTATTAGAAGTTTATTGTGGGTAAATACAAATAAACAAAAGAAAAGGTTTTAATTAGAGTGGAGTCAGGAAGTGAGGTGATGAGCTGTGACACATTATGTTTCCACACCAGCAGGAAGCTGTGGCCTCTGACAGAGGCGTGACTTAACACTGTTCAGCTGCCATTGAGCCAGTCAGTACATCAGCAGCCACGCATCATGGAAGTCGCTGCACTTTGTGCTGTTGTTGGTGAGTACTGTATTTATACCTGTGTACTGTTTGAAATCCACTTCAGTCACCAAATAATGAGATTGATTTATGCTGTCGATAACATTCCAGTAACTTCAGTTTTTAGCCCAGTCTGTAATGAGGAAGTGGTTTCTTATAAGGTTGTTTGTTGCTTATCATGTCCTAAACCAACAGTTTCTGCTGTGGTATCGATTAATGTTGTTTACTAGAGTTGCAAGAGTCAGGTGCTGCAGTGTTACTGGAAAACAAATCTATGTTTATATCTCTGAACTGTTTCTAACAGTAATGAAACACATATTTCAGCCAGAAGCTTGAATTACTGTGATTGGTTTTCTGAAATCATCATATGACTAAATGGCTGGTTGATGGCAAAAGAAAAATCTCACCTTTCCACCTTTTTTTTCTTTTGTGCAGCTTCTCTGAGAATTATTCCCGACAGATTACAGTTCTTCCAGTATGAGTCCTTCTCTATGAGCTGCGGGGGGCAGGAAAACTCTTCTGAGTGGAGAGTTAAGAGAAACACGCCCTTATACATGAACACAACATGTCCCTCATCCCTAAATGGAATAGATGAATCTCACTGCTTCATCAGTGACCTTTATCCAACAGACACTGGAGTTTACTGGTGTGAGTCTGCAGCAGGCGAGTGCTTTGATGCTGTCGCCATCACTGTGGCAGGTGGGTTTAAACAAATAAGTTTCCGATTTTCTTTCTTTTTTTTATGCGATACACAACAGTTACTCATCATTCAACCATAAACACAAAAAATGTAATATAACTAGTGAGACATCTGTTGCAAATCTTAATTGCCCTTTTGTGCCCTTTTTTCAGTAGCAACCACAGAAACATTGGGGAAGACAAAGTTTAATTTGCTATTTTGTCTTTTCACGTTAATCTAATCAAATTTCATAAATTTACTAAGTATTCCTTCTCTGCCTGGTTTTGTTGTCTTACACAATCTGACAGTTTGTTAATGTCCTTCCTAAGAAATTCATCTCAAGCTTCCTGTTTTTTCTTGGTAACAGTGTCGACATGTCCAGTACAGTTAAAGACTTCTTCGATCCTAAGGACATAAATGCTTGCATACTACAGACGTCCACATTGGATTTTAGTCTTCTAACAAGTTTTTGCCCACATTATCAAAAATTATTCTCATCATGAGCTTCTCAAAAGGTCTGGTAAACAAACTGATTTTTATATAGCACCTTTCTCCTCTACTGGAGCTCTCAAATGGCTTTATATAACATGCCTCATTCACCCTTAAATGCTTTCTATTTGAAATTCATCACATTCCAACTTGGGGTTACTATCTTGCCCAAGGATATTTGGTACTAATTTTAATGTTGCAGCAAAACTGTGAGCAACACTTGTTGGTGTAATTGGGGAGAATTTAGAATTTAGAGACACCTTGCTCTTTGTTTCAAAACTGATTGAACTAATAGAGTAGACTCCAATATGCTGATTTACTCATTTTGTTCTCTGACATCTTTGTCATTCAGCTGGTTCTGTGATCCTGGAAAGTCCTGCCCATCCTGTGATGGAGGGAGACACTGTGACCCTACACTGTAGACACAATGCAGACTCCTCCTCCAATTTCACTTCTACATTCTATAAAAATTATGATATTATTGGGAGCAGCTCTACAGGAAACCTGGCCATCCACAGGGTTTCCAAATCAGATGAAGGACTCTACAAGTGTAACATCACTGGAGTTGGACAATCACCAGGCAGCCTGCTGACTGTCAGTCTCGGGGGTGAGGGGGCGTAATTTTTTTTCCCTCTTTATTTATATTGGGACGTTATTTTTTATGCAACTTCAACTTTACTCTGAACAGCTCTGACAAAAGCAATGCTCTCTGGTTGCTCTGGAATATGTCATGTATGTGTAGTTGTATTTTATGTGGATAAAATATGTGAGGCAGTCATGGGAGCTGTTTTTGTTTCGTGTTCCCAATAAAGTTTTTGGCTATTAAAAAAGCATCCTCCACTTTGTTCATTGCATGATTTACTGTAATTGAGAGACACATAAATATAAAGTGAGTAAAGTAAGCCTTGTTTTTTCCCCACTGCTGATAACCTGGAGTGTTTCTGCTTTAGTGCCCCGTGAGCTGGCTCACTCTGGCCTGACACACATTCTCCTTCCTGTGGTATGCATCTACCTCTCAATGGTTTCAGTAATGCTGCTCAGTCTCTGGAAAACCCACAAAGGTCAGCACATGGAAAAATAGCACTCCCCTGTAAATGAAAAAACAATTTTACTTTCTTCTTTTTTTTTTTTAGCTTTTAAAGAAGTTAATGAAATAATGTTTTGTATAGTAATGTTTCAAATGTTTGTCACAGTTTCAGTGCCCAGGTTTAGCATACTAAAGGTTCACAATTAACTTTAAACACAGCTGTGCTTTCAGTTTACTTCATCATATCCACCTTAAAAAAATCTCAGGATTTCAAGATTGTAATGCTCTCTGATTTGTTTTTTGCTGCAGGTAAAATCGACCCTTCAGTTGTGCTCTACACTGAAGTCGCCACCAAACTAAACTACAACAGAAAAGGTAAACACACTGACACACATCTCAGTATTAATGATGGCAACAATTAATCAGTAGGTTAATTTTTGCAAATTTCTCACATTTTGAATGTAAATCAAAAGAAACTTTGTAGAATTTGTGTCAAAAAATAATGATTTCATTAGAAAACAGCACACTCTAGTGTTTAAATTATTATCAAATAAATAAAAATAAAATGGAGAGTGGTACAATTTTGAAACGTCTTGGTGCATTCTCAATCATCCAGGAAAGTAAATCTCCAAAAGTTGATTCTGTTCATCTGGACGTAGCGTTTTGTGGGAGAAACGTTTCGTCACTCATCCAAGTGACTTCTTCAGTCTCAGCTGACTGCAGGTTTCCCCAATCTTATAAACAGTACATTTGCATAATGACTGAAAGCAGCCCACTGAAGGAACAATGGGCTGTGAGGTCAGTTCCTTAATCTTAATTATGCAAATTCTCATGGCCATTGATCAATGTCCATGAGTACCATTCACAGAGAGTTGGGGAATGGCTGCAGTCACAGCATTGTAAGATGGTGAAAGATGTACCCTTAGGCCCCCTCCTCAATTCAGAGATGGTCTTTCCCTTTTCACGTAAATGGCCTCCTTGACTCCGCGCTCAAACCAGCATTCCTCCTTGTCCAGGATGTGTACATCCTCATCCTTGAAAGAGTGTCCACTGGCCTGTGGGTGTAAATAGACTGCAGAGTCCTGGCCTGACAACTGTTAGCTCTTCTGTGTTGTGCCATCCGCTTCGCCAGAAGTTGTTTGGTTTCCCCGATGTATAAATCCTGACAATCCTCTTGGCACTTAACAGCGTACACTGTGTTACTCTGTTTGTGTCGGGGGACCCGATCTTTGGAATGAACCAATTTTTGTTGCTGCGTGTTTTGGGGTTTAAAAGCCACAGAGACCCGGTGTTTAGAGAAAATGCGTCTCAACTGCTCCGATACTCCTGACACATACGGGATCACTACAGGTTTTCGCTTGGGCAGCGGTTGTCCTTCTCTCCTGGATCGGCTGGAGCTTTATTTAGGTGCCTTCCCAGCTTTGACAAAAGTCCAGCTGGGATAACCACATTTACTCAGGGCCTTCTTGATGTGATGTTCTTCTACTTCCCTGGTCGATCTCTCACCTTCTCAACAAAATCCAGGGTGTTCTGGATGTGGTGTTCAGAGCTGCCCACCAGCGGGTTGAGGATCGAAGCCAGAAACTTGGAGATGTTATAGGTGACCGAGTTGATCATACAGACAATCGGTCTTAAAGGTGCACCCTGTTTATGTATCTTC
The DNA here is from genome assembly GCF_963576455.1 of Neolamprologus multifasciatus. Classification (NCBI taxonomy): domain Eukaryota; kingdom Metazoa; phylum Chordata; class Actinopteri; order Cichliformes; family Cichlidae; genus Neolamprologus; species Neolamprologus multifasciatus. The sequence continues at coordinate 37,776,581 of NC_140441.1, read as the reverse complement.
GGTAAAGGGTAACCATACAGATTTGGTGTAGATTCCCCTGTGTATAGCCTGTGGTATGATGTCCGGTCAATAGAATTGTCTTGTTCTAACTGCTTCAGACAGTCTATCACCCTCTTCCTGTAGGCACTTCCTGGGTCTCGTTTCAGGGGCTCATAAGTATTTTGATCACTGAGTAGTGATGAAATTTTGTCATGATAGTCTTTCTATCTAGTATTTGGGGGTTGTTCTTGATAAGGCTCTGTCCTTTGAGTCTCATCTTGCTGCTACAGTGAAAAAGGTTCAACAAAGACTGTACTTTTTAAGGAGGTTGAGAGGTTTTAATGTTTCATCTGTAATGATGACTCTTTTTTTATAAAAGTTTTATTGGATAAGTTTAAACCTTATGTATCATTGCTTGGTATGGTAGTATGTCCTTGAATAATAAGACCAGACTTAGCAACCTGGTTAAAGTGGCTGGTCAGATTTCAGGGAGGTCTCAGGTCCAGCTTGTGGACTTTTATAACAGGAGGAAGGCAACCTCTGTCTTGTTGTGTTCAGATCATCCTCTCTTTAATGATTTTTAACTGCTTCCATCAGGTCGTCGTTATAAAGTACCTGCAGTGAAGACAAAGAGACATAGACATAGATATATATATATGGGCATACTGCAAATCAATTTCCCAATGGGGACAATAAAATTACCATTGACCATTCTGTGCACCTACCCTTGTCTGCCGGAAGGATGATAATGTTGTGGGTGATCGTGGCTCAAGAGTTGGGAGTTCGCCTGGTTCGAGCCCCGGCTTGGACAGTCTCGGTCGTTGTGTTCTTGGGCAAGACACTTCACCCGTTGCCTACTGGTGGTGGTCAGAGGGCCCGGTGGCGCCAGTGTCCGGCAGCCTCGCCTCTGTCAGTGCGCCCCAGGGTGGCTGTGGCTACAATGTAGCTTACCATCACCAGTGTGTGAATGTGTGTGTGAATGGGTGGATGACTGGATCTGTAAAGCGCTTTGGGGTCCTTAGGGACTAGTAAAGCACTATACAAATACAGGCCATTTACCATTTTACCATTTTTGTTGTCATTACTAAGTGATGCGAGTGCCTTCTTCTCCTCCATGGTGATGTTGGATGCTGGGGGCTTTGCATTGTTGAGACAGGCTGAAACTTTCGTCCGTAGTTGCTCCGCTTCCACTTCAGCAATATTGTTGTTTCAAATTGCTGTTTCTGTGGCTGTGATCAGTTCCACTAGCTGGATTTGTCTCGGCGTGACAGCAAAATTCAACCCTTTAGCAAGGATGTTTTTCTCTGTTTGGGTGAGCTGTCTGTCAGACAAATTCTTCACCCACTTGTCCACATCCTCGGTGTCACATCCGCTGAAAACACTACTTCCAGATGAACAGTATCAACTTTTGGAGATACGATTTTTAAAACATCACACGAATTAAGCCTGCATACATGAAGTCTCACAGTGTGTGCAGACTGTGAGACTTCATGTAGGTGGTATATAAACGTGTAAGTGTAAGGTGTGGTTCACACTTTTCATGAATTATGTTCTTTGTTTTTCAGGGGAACCACCGAGGAAGAGATCCTCTTTATTCTCTTCTGAGGCTCCAAAGACTCGTCTGTAAATAAATGCCTCACCATGAGCTGACTCACAAAGCCTGCAAAGACTTTTAAAATGTGTTTTTAAGAAAAAAACATCACTGAAATACAAATTACATAAATAAAACACAATAAAAATTAAATACATTTTTATTGTGATAGTTACTCTTTGTACAACTGAAAAAATGGGAAATGAACTTTTCTGGGTCCATTAACTGTAAAAATTAAACAGACCCGTCATAATTTAGCCTCTTATCAATTTTGGGTTAGCTCTCATATCAAATATGTCCACAAATGATTAGGGGTGGGTATTGTTTAGGTTTTATCCGATACCGGTGCCAAACCGGTACTTTTGAAATGGTGCCGGTACTTAAACGGTGCTCAAACCGGTGCTTAAAGAATGGAGAACACAAACTTTGTCCAAAAACCTCTCATGTTCAGCTGTTTTTTTGTAAAAAGATAACAATGTTAGCCTTTTCTGCAGCTATAGGGGGTTTATGGCATCACTCTTGGCTGGAAGCAGTGCTTAAACAATGGAAAAAAACAAAACTCCACTTTTTCTTTGGTCATTTTAGCCTTTTTGGCCAGGGTGAAGAGAGCATCTGCCATCAAACAAGAAGACAGCCACATGTAACTATGATGATGTTTGCTAGTTCACCTTATATGCATTAATGTAATAACGTGTTTAGCCTACTCAACGTAAATTACACACGAACATTAAGCTACTCACGCAGAGAAGAACGGCTGCTGCTGCCATCATCATCCTCATCATTTCTGCTACACTGGCAGGGCTAGGGGCCAGGACTCTCCTCTTTGGGTTTTTGGGGGATGTTGCTAACTCCGGGTCCGATAACAGGCACCACACCCGCAGTAGATGTGCACGATGTGAGGTCTCGCAGCAAGCTATCAAATACGGCACATTTCTCGGCTTTTAAAAAAAAACGCTATGCGTCGCCAGGTGTTTCATCGGATTTGAGGTGTTACCTCCTTTGACAGTATCACAGTATCACCTTAAAGCACTTGTTGCAGGCTGCTGAGTTTGCATCTTTTGCTGTGAAGTACAGCCAGCCTTTTGACCGCTTCGCCTTGGGTATTTTTATTCTGTAGCTCTGCTCTAAAAGAACGTACGTACCTGGACCCGCCTACTATCCCCGGAAACGTAAAATGATTGGCTAGAATCTAAAGTGTATCACAGCTCAGGAAAAAAAAAGCACCGAAATAAAGCACCGAAATGTGCGCTGCTTTTCGGTCTGGTTACTACTGTTTATGTCAGAACCGGTGCCGGTACCCATCCCTACAAATGATTCATGTGCCTAAAAACATGGATCCATCCTAAATTTTGCCTTTACACATGATTTACTGATAACAGCAATGGTTTTGGATCAAAATACTCTCTTCAGTGTTCAACATGCTTCCACTACAGACTTCTTTTCGTGTACTTTTATACATGTTGTATCTTGTTTTTTTTTTTTTTTTATATATATACAGTACATCTGCCTTTAACTGGAGTCCAGATGCAGAATTTGAGTTCCCATTTAAAATACACTAAGAGGTTATTTCAGGTGTTTTTGTCTTCAGTGAGTATTACAGTTTTACACAGTAAATCAGCCAATGAGATGACACTAAAGACAAAATAGGGGCTTGTTTTTGTTTTCTTAAATTGTCCTTTTTTGTATAAGCTTCTTTGTAGTAACATCTTCAGTACAAAATCTTCCCCACAAGATAATATCTTTGTGACACCCTGCCTAACGTCTCTTGAGAGACAGGAATGAATATTATGTACATACACACATGTGCAATTCTGACAATTCTGTTTTACATATATGGAAAAGAAAAACTTATAAAAAGACTATATAGTGTTTTTATATATAGTGAATCATATAAGGCTTATATGATTTACTCATGAAAGTGGACACTGTCATATATTGTTTAAGTAAGTATCCAAAACATACACGTTCCATTTATATAATTTTTCAAGGGATCTTATATCTGTTTTCACTCTTGTATGCTTTTCATACAAGTTTTACACAAGACAGATACAAACCTTTATAGATTTATATATATCTTTTCCATATGGGTATCTTTATGTTTTTCAGAGGCTGTTTTTTCTCACTTATGAGACCTATGAGACCACTTATGAGGCAGTTGGTCACTATAAACATAAATATATAAATGATTATGGCGATTGGTTGCTAATTAGTTACTAGGAGCTGGGTCATGACAATATGTAACCAAAATCTATCTTTCAGCTCTAAATGAATGATAACAATAAATCTCAGTGAAAAACAGGATCATTTTGGGGTGGGAGGACGTGCCAGGATCGTGACATTTTGAACAGTATTAATGCACAAGTCTTTACATCTTAATTGTTACACATTTAATACGATACACACAAAGGGTTAGGCTTTTGTACTTGTTTAGGTGAAGGTGGTTGATTTGAAGTAAATAAGGTGGAGCCACAACCCGTGACTGTGAGATGTGATGCTTTACGTCTCCACACCAGCAGGAAGCTGTGGCCTCTGTGATAGAGGTGTGACTTAACCTTCTCAGGACACCATTGAGCCAGTCCGTATATCAGCAGCCAAGTATCATGGAGGTCATTACACTTTGTGCTATTGTTGGTGAGTACTGTATTTATATGTGAGTGCCGTCTGAAATCCACTTTAGCCACTGACTAGTGTGTTTAATTTGTGCTCTATAAAGACAATAAAATTCAAATAACATCAAAATTTAGTATGGGCTTTAATGAGGAAGTGGTTTCTTTTACAATTCACTTTCACATCTGCTCTCACAACTGGAGGCAATGTGACACGATTTAGCGGAAGTAGCAAATATTTAATTTTTGATGTTTAAAGTTTACTAGTTTTTATTTATTTTTTTTCTGGTGTGTTTTGAGAAATATTCAACTATGTTCTGGGATGTTTAAAGTCATAACGGCTAAATTAGACCAACTTTATTCATTGTAGCAACTTTTGATTTAATGTATGGTTTAGGCACTTTATTTTCACCGTCATAGACATGGACAATAGTATGACAATACTCATAAATTATCATTCCTGCAAAGTATGCCTTTGTGTCAGTCAATAAGAATGTTTCCACTAATAACCTAAATATATGTGGGCATGTGTAACAGGTTTAATTAAAAATCTAAGCTTTCCATCATTTTTCTGTTTTGTGCAGCTTCTCTAAGAATCATTCCCAACAAATCCCAGTTCTTCCAGTATGAGTCTGTCTCCATGAGCTGTGGGCAGCAGGACAACTCCTCAGTGTGGCGTATTAAGAGGAACACGTCCTTATACATAAACACAACATGTCCATCATCCTCAAATGGAATAGATGAATCTCACTGCTCCATCAGTGACCTTTACCCAGCAGACACTGGAGTTTACTGGTGTGAGTCTGCAGCAGGACAGTGCTTCGATGCTGTCAGAATCACAGTAACAGGTAGGTTTCCACTAATATATTTTTCATTCTTCTGTTAACAATGGACTTAAAATGTGAATCTAATTGTCAGGTCACGTGTTTCAAATTCTTTCTTTTTTAAAAATATTTTGCATTCCTGTTCTAAATGAGTGACGATGAATGATGATGAAAAACAAACTCATGTAAAGATGACAACATCTGGCAAGCTAATAAAAGCAGTTCAGTTGTGATTCAGGGCTTCGAGAAATGCAGTTGTGGAATATACTGCAAACTGTCTTCGGTAGGGAGGTATTCAACTTGAAGAATCATAATTTAGAATACATAAACTTTGCTTGCAAAGTTTATTGGGGATAACAGAAACAAAAAATACTTCCAGCTTGTTGAGCACCTCTGTGTCCATTTGCTTACAGTCTGCTTGAAGACATAACTCTCCTCCCCTCTGCCCAGCTCAGTAGTCTTAAATAACGCAATGTTTGCATTTGTGCCATGTCCTCCTGCTTTCCCGGTGACACTGCTGACATACCCAGTTCTATTAATTAATATTAACCTGACAGAGTGCACATGCATGTTTGAGTATAACGTATGTCTTTATATACTTTCTCATTACTTAATTAACTTAGATTTTTTTATAGCAGCATGGATTCTTGATTTTGTAAATTTATAGCGTGACAAGAAGAAGAAGTTTTGCTCTTTGTTGGTTTGTTTGTTTGTTTCAATTAAAACATCCAGAACTGAGTAAACTCCAGTATCACATTGACCTTTTGCATGTTTGTGTTTCAGCTGGTTCTGTGATCCTGGAGAGTCCTGTTCATCCTGTGATGGAGGGAGATACTGTAATTCTGAACTGTAAATACATGGCCACTCTCTATGATAATGTCATAAGTGAATTTTACAAAAATGAGCTTCTTATTGGGCGCAGCTCAACAGGAAACATGACTATCTACAGAGTCTCTAAATGTGATGAGGGACTCTACAAGTGCAACATCTCTGGAGCAGGAGAATCACCTGACAGCTGGATGACTGTCAGAGGTAAGACAATAATAATAATAATAATAATAATAATAATAATAATAATAATTATTATTATTACTACTTTGTTTAACTGTAGAGTGAATTTTATTAGGAGCAAATGTATACTGGCTTACGCCTACTGAATCTAAGCTGCTTTAAATTGATCAAACTGCTCCTGGCAGTGTGTTGATGTCAGGATGGTCGTATTTTGAAAGTTTTGTTGATGACTATGTGAATCACATTTAACAACGTAACTGTTGGCTTACAAATATAAATTCATCTAATATTTTACTTATACGTGCTATTTTAAGTCAAAAAATGTATCCTGACAAGTACCAGTACAGACTTTGCTGGTACTTGATGGTGTAATAAAAGGAAAAGTTTGATTGTGAAGCGGTTCACCCCCTGCTGCCAATGTTCACCATCTTAGATACAGAGAGGAAGTAGGAGCAAGATGATTACGCTCATGCGAGTTATCCAGTTTCATCACCTGTCATTACATATGTTCTGGCATTGTGCAGTAATGGTTATGCATGTTAATTTGTCAAAACAGCAGAATTTCTTGACATTTTCAGAAAGTGTGACATCTCACACATTGAAGGAGCGTTGTGGTTAAGCTTAGACTTCACAGCCTTCCTCAGTGACAACAGTGAAATCTTGTAAACTGGATGTGTCATGCATGTGCAGCTGACAGATTTAAGGAGGTGAAATGGTGCAATGATGTCAGGGGACTTTCTTTTTTGTTCCCGATAAAGTGGTTGGCAAATCGAAGGATCCTCAGTTCTGTTCTGCCCTAAATCACTGATGATGAAAATAAAGAATAATAAAGAGCCATGTACACAGTGGACATAGTTGTTTCTATCATCATGCTAACCTGTGGTTTTTGTGCTTTGAAGCAGGACATCCTGAACTGCGTCATCCTGGCCTGACACACTTTCGGTTTCCTGTGGCTTGCATCTTCCTCTTATTGTTTTCAGTTGTTCTGCTCAGCCTCAGCAGCAAAGGTATGCATGCAGAAGAAATTACTATCTTGTGAGATGTGAAGAGTAACATTCAGAAGACTGTTACAGTTTCACTCTGCTAAAATATTGTAAATGAAACAAATAAACATCTGTCCAACTTTTATCATTTAAATGCTCTGCAACACTTTCTTTGTTTTTTTTGCTGCAGGTAAAATTGACCCTGTGGTCGTGCCGTACACTGAAGTCATCTACACACAAAAATGCAGGAGAAAAGGTTAACACACATATACAGAGACCTTGTTATTAACCTAAATAATAATAATAATAATCATAATAATGGCACCAATTCAAATTTAAACATTGAGTCCCACAATCCAGAAATGACTCATATGAGTGAAATGCCCCCGACATGTTGGTGCTAAGCATGCTCATTTCCTGTCTGGTCATTTGCATCTTTACTTTTTTCTTTTTTTTGTTAGGTCGACGACTGAGGAAGAGGTCCTTGTTGTTATCATCTAAGGCTGCATACAGATGCGTTTGCACACACACGTCGTGCACTGTGCTGACTTATAAAGCCGACAGCTGATGAAGAGATAACGGTGATATGTTTAAGCACTTTAACCCACCTGTAAACTTTGTGTTCCACACTGCACCTGCAAAGAAATATACATATTAAAAAGAAAGAATGAAATAAAGAAATACACTAGAATTGGAAATCCTCACTGGCCTCTTTTTAAGTAAACCCATTTAAGATATAAATAAATAAAAATAATAATATATATATATTTTTTTGATAATAGTGGTCATGAATGAACTCTATGTGTTGCATTTTAGTTTGTGTACTAAACGTGTTTTTTTTCCTTGAGTGCATAAGTGCAGAAAATTGACTGCCCCCTATTAACTTTAAGCTGAGATCAATTCTGATTCTGCCTTCACACAAAATGTAATGACACACACTGCATGCTCACAACATGTTTCATGTAGAGAATTTGTACACTATTTATATATTTATATCTACTTCTATACCGTTTTGTACAGCCACCCTCATCTGATCTAAAAATACATTGGAGTTTGTTAACCTGTATTGCAGCTGCATTTATAAAACTATATTTTTCTTCTTTTTAACAAAGAAAAATAGAATACAAAAAAAGTAAATTATATTTGTATATATATATATATATATATATTTCTATGTATATTGTATATTTGCATTTAAATGCTTTCATATGCACTCTTTTTTAAACCTTAGTTCTTCTTCTTCTCCTGCTGTCATTATTGCCGTCATTGTCGATTAATATAAATGCATAGTTAGAACTGACTTACACATTTGGCAAATTGATTCAGCAATCAACCATATAATGCAAATACATGAAATCACTAAAAACCATGAAATCATTATATTTATGAACTTTTCTCTTTGTGAACATGAACTGGGAATAGATCCTGTGCACGAGAAAATGCTAACTTCTTGGTTTGAGACCGGATGTAGGGTTGTACATTTCCGGTAGCTTTACTTTGCGGTCAATCGCTACTGCGAAGATATACTCCAAAATCATGTCCAAAACTCAAAAACGGAAAGATTGCGTTAAGTTACAAAGAGCAGAAGGTGGGAACACTCACCACTGTTGTGTCATAAAAAATCTAATGATCAATTTTGACGTTTAAAGCGTTTAGATCGATCAGTTGTTTACATCACTCAACACAAGCAGAACTGCATCACTGCAGCAGAAGACACATCGTCCACATTCAGAAGCACATCTCTGTATAGTGACTGGTCTTATGATTTAAACAGGCAAATGTTCAGCATTCAAACTACAGGTGAACAATAGTCAAACCAGATGTTTCCCCGTTATGTCGATATCAGCTAGTCAAGTACACACCTACACAGCATGTTAACAAGCCGTGAAAAAAAGCCACACAAAAATGAATGATTGCTGGTAACGGTTTCTATACATTAGTATTTACGAAGGGTATGTTATGACTTACCTTCAAAATTACAGTGGTCCCTCGCTATTACACGGTTCACCTTTCACCTCGCTGTTTCGCAGATTTTTTAGTGCAAGTTTGCATGCTTTTTTTTTTTTTTTTTTACATCACATTATGTCCTGCGTCCTGATCGCTGCAGACAATCTCCTCCGTGACGTCTCTCCTGTACAGTACAGAATCGCTGCATCGAACGCTAGCAGTGTGACTCTGAAGTGCAGTACTGGATGTTGATGAAACGTTTTGCACCGTCAAAAGATAAAATTGGCTACTTGATTTCACTTATTGCTGGTTATTTTAAAAACATAACACCTGCGATAAACGAGGGACCGCTGTTTACACATACTGAGAAATATAACATTTGAATCCCTTTTCTCTTTTGCTCTGAGGCGCGGGGGAAAAATATAGACAAGTCGATGAACATCATTTACAGATATATTGGGTAAATGCCCAAGACATCTATAGAAATGTAAATTGCCGCTTGATTCATTCATTTGCTTAACTTGTTTTGGACCGTAAACAAGGCGCGAATAGGACACCGGAAACACGCCCCCCTACACTTTTTACGTAGCCTGGCGACTCGAGTTTTTTGCTGGTTTACCGCGACTGACGACTCGTTTAATTAAGGTAAATACAACCATGTCACTGTTATGAAAAAGACACACAGCTTATCATCTTATAGTTCTAAAATCACTCTGTTGTTAATTCGTTAGCTAGATTAGCCGCTAGCATACGCACTCTGTTGGAGGCTTGTTGCTAGCTAGTTAGCGATGCTACACACCTGTTACTCTAATAGTCTGTGTTATTGAAGGATTCAGCACTTCTTAGGGGTTTTTTTTATTTATTTTTAGACAGCGATGATATCAGCTGCACACTCCACAGAGGCCCAGAGTTACTGTTAATATCAAAAATATAATGCTGTCCTTTGAGATTTTAACATAAGACTGTGAGTGTAATGGATCTAAAACTGTTTAAATCTTCAGAGCCCTCTACAGCCTGGTAACATGGAGACTTTTAAAACATCAGCAGAACGTTTCAGTAGTGTAGTGTAATTTGTTTTTTTCATTTAATAATAGAGTCCATATTATATCAACAGCTACATTCACCCCGGAGAGAAACTAGTGAGGGAGACCATCAGGACCAAGCTGGGTTTCCGGGTCCAGAGGTTTGGAGAAACTTCTTCCCTTTCTTTCATCACAGCTGTCCTGTGCCGGAAGTTCTGTTGACCCACTGTAAGAGGCATCATTTAAGAAACACCAGGAAGACTGAAGCTCATGGCATTGATCAAGCCGAACTCATGATCTTCACCAGCAGCTCCCTCACAGGGAAATCTTCAGCACTCCTCCGTAGGCCCGCCCCAGAAGATGGATAAACCCAGCATTTCATCAACACTATGATGAGACCTTTGGCTTGTGTAATGTTATAAATACTCAGATACTCCCCAGAGGCTCCGGACTTTTACATAAAGATATTATATTCAGTCCTGTAGAAAGTTATATATTTAAAAACATATGATCCTCTCTGGTTACTCTGGTATGAATAACTCTGAATCACTTTATGGTAAATAACACACTATCTGCAAAAAACTCTGAAAGAATTCCAGATGACAAGTTTGTAGTTCTCATCTTGTTCTCTCTGACCTCCCCTTGTTGCTCAGCTTCCTCTCTCATCTGCTGTTCATCTTTTACCTGCTGCTGGACTTCCGTTATTTTATCTTCAAACTTGAAAGAGAGAGAAGGAAATATAAGAAGAGAGGTTAATCTTTAATGAATGACTACATAAGTTACAGCTGAGTACATTTATTTGCACAGTAGTCTCCCCCTGCTGGTCATTATAATTAATATAGGTTGAACAAACTTTGCTTAATTGGCTTTACTTTTCACACCCAGAACATAATTTGTTATAAATCCATGTTATGATGCATATGATTACAAGATGTATAACATTTAACTTGACTGTAAGATTCAAAGATGAAAAAATGCAGTGTAATACTGGGCTGTACAATAAAACAATACAGAGATAAACAGGTAATTTTATCGTTCTCATGGTCAATTCTAGGATGGTTTCATGACACTATCAATTCAAAATAAATGAATAAACTCTAACTATATAACTTTTAGATCACTCTCAATACGTGTATGATAATGGTATTTACTATGACAGACAAATAACTAAAACAAAATAGAACAAACAAAAAAATTATAAGGAAATAAAGCAGTGTGTCAAATGCATTTTGCCAAAATTAGCTAGATCTACTGCTACACACAGCCACTTTTTATAGTATGCAAGCTGGCATGATTAAAAGGCCATTCCGACCCACAACCCTACTGTCTATGTCTAAGTAGTATAATATAAAAAATGATGTAAAAATCTAAAAGTAGTTAATATTAATGAATTGAACATACGTAAGTGGGGTGGGACCTACTATGTGTACAAATGACTGAGAGCCTGAAAAAGGGAGAAACAAAATTTAAAAAATGTACAAATATAAAACCAATATATTTCCATGCACTTAAACAGAGAATAACTAAAATCAAATTAAAGATAGTTTGATGAACTCCTAATTTGAAATTTTTGTTATTTGAATACATTTGTCTTTCAGTGAAAAATCAGTAATGAAGATCTTGGTGAATGCACCTAAATGAAAGATACAAACCTTTATGTCTTTGGTCTCAAGCTCCTTCATTCAGGTCACCTGCTTCTATTTCCCAAGCATCTGCTTTAATTTAGCTACTTCTTCATTTAACTGGGAGGGAAGGTAAATGGTACATTTGCATACAACATGATTACATACTGTGATGAGAAAAAATGCATGTCAACTTTTTATTTATTTATAGAAATATTAGACATTAAGTCTAAGGAACAAAATATGAACCTCTTTCTTCTCGGCTTCGAGCTTCCTATTTATGGTCTGCAGCTCCTTCTCATCTTGTTCTCTTCTATTTTTTTCAGCACGGACCTCCAAGAGTTCAGCCTCTAGCTCTTTGACCTTGGAGAAAAGGAAAACAGAGTCATTCTTAATAAAAGAGAAAAGCTTCTGTTAGGTACTGCGTAGGTTATCTATTTGTTCAGTTCAACTATGATAAGGAAAATATTTACCAACCAAAATGATGGAATAAAGCTGTTATTGCGTTCAGATTTTAGACAAAATTGCAGTGGCCATCAAACAAATTATAAAAATAAAGGACAATGTCAACATTAAAAATATCAACATTCATTTTAAAAACAAAATATGTGGCGAACAGAGATCATTGGTTCCAGAGAGAAATTATAACAGATTAATAAAGCATGAGTTAACACAGAATCAATATAACAGAATATATGGTATATTGGGCTAATGAAATAATACTTAAAACTGAAAAAACTGAAGTAAACCTTTTTACTGTTGGTTTCCAGCCCTTTCTTCAGTGTCTCTACAGTTATCTCAGCATCCTTCTTCTTCTGCTGCTGTTCCCTGAGCTGATGTTGAACTTCAGCTAGCTCATCATTCAGCTGGGAGGGGAGGGAAAATGGTAGAGATACATTTGCATACAACATAATTACAGATAAATATTAGACATTAAGTCTGAGGAACAAAATATGAACCTCTTTCTTCTCGGCTTCAAGCTTCCTATTTATGGTCTGCAGCTCCTTCTCATCTCGTTCTCTTCTATTTTTCTCAGCACAGAGCTTCGAGAGTTCAGCCTCTTTTTCTTTTAACTCAGGGGAAAGAGAAACAATGAACACATTTAACTAAACAAATCAAATATTAAATATTTAACCTGATTATTTTAGTTTATGTAATTATTTTAAACATCAGTAATTATTTTTTAAAAAAAGACATTGAATAGAGACAGACATTTCCAGAGAGAAACTGCAGCTAAAATATAACAGCTTCAAAAATGTTGGTATTTGAAGTAAAATTCAAACCTGAATGTATAAAATAAAAGATATAAGGTAATAGGTTAATGTAATAATAAAAATAAAAATAAAAATGAAGTTACCTCTTTATCGTTGGTCTCCACCTTTGTTTTCAGGGATTGCACGTCCATCTCAGTATCCCTCCTCTTCTGCTCCTCTTTATTAAGTAGACCTTGTAGTTTTGATACTTCCTCATTCAGCTGAGTAAGGAGAAAAAGATTAGAAACACATCAGATATCAGTGGAATAAAAAAAAAAATCATATTTGATATCTAAAGATATAATTACAAAATGTCAGTGGTCTCATGTCAACAGGCCCTATCTTAGCTTAAAAGCTTAATAGTACTAAAATGGTAAATTATGTACCTCTTTATTCTTGTCCTCAGTCTTCAGCTTCATGGTTTGCAGTTCCTTCTCATTTTCTGTGCTCCTATTTTTCTCAGCACGGAGCTTCATGACTTCATCAGTTTTCTTTTTCAACTTGGGCAAAGGGAAACATTATTTCAAAAGAGGAATATTTGAGTTAACTGTTAAGTGAAGTGAAGAAAGCTCTCTGAAAGCCAGGTGGTTGGTGAACAAGCGTTCATGTTGATGCTACAAACATTGGCAACAATCTTAGCACTAGAGAATAGCTAAATGTTGTTCATTCTAGTCCTCTTTTAGAAGGAGGTTGATGGGGTCATATAAAAATATTCAGTGCATTGAGATATAACTTGATATCAAACTGAATGTTCAGAGGTAAAGGAAATAAAAGACAATAACCTCTGATTTGCTGTCTTCGAGCTCTGTCTTCAGGGTCTGCAGGTCTTTCTGCAACGATTCATTCTTAGAACAGAGTGATTGGACCCTATCTAAGTCTACATTTTCCTCCAACTGAAAAAATAAATGAATAACCATGTTGTTGTATTAAGTTTAAATGTATTTCTGCTGTGTCTCTAATACCAGGGTCACCTAAAGATTTTGACCTTTCCCTACAACGCACCTTCAGATTACATGATTTGGTTCTAGAAATGTATAAAATGTTTATTAATTTATGTAGAGATTTGTTTACTTTGCCTTCCAACTGAAGAGACAGTAAACATTGCTGCACATCCTCACTCTGCTTTTAACAAAGGCTTCATTCTCAAAGTGGTTTTGCCTCCCCATCATATAAGTCCCTTGAGACGACTTCTGTTGTGATCTGACACAAACTTAATGGAACAGTGCTGACATTGTACAAGAAGGTTTGTGTATGTATTTGAGATTTACTTTCTCCATTCTTTTGATAGCAGAGGTAAGCTTGGTGAACTTCCGTTGTGACCCCTACCCCTTCAGTGTGTCATTTCTCAGCCACTGAAGTCTCTCCAGCTAACAATAGTGGAGAGGATCAATATTACATTAGTCATACTGGTCATCCCAGAGCTTAGCTTAATAGCTACATATAAATGGGGGAAGAGTCAAAAATGAAGAGAGTAGTGACATATTATCACATCCATCCATCTTCATCTGCTCATCCAGGCTTGTAGAATGGGGGCAGCGGTGTAAGCAAGAAAGCCAAGAACTCCGTCTTCCCAGTTCCCTGCTTCAGCTCTGGGGAACATCAAGCAGCTCCCAAGCTGGTAGAGACATGTAGTCTTTCCACTGTGTCCTGGATCTGCCCTGGGCACTCCCTCCAGATTAGAACAATGCTTTAATTTGTTATATAGAATTACCTCATTTTTGAGCACCTCAATCTCCTCATCCTTCCTCTTGAGTTCAGCTTGTGTCTTCTGTGTTGAAAAAGATCAGGAGCTCAGTACATACATGTCGAGGAAGTTGTTTCAGTTTATGCAAGTGGATTTTTTATGCTTTTTTAATGGTTTGCTTTTAGTGTACATGCTATTTAAAAATGTTTTCATCAGTGCACCTTTACTTTTGTTTAGATTTGTACACACAAATGTGGCACTAAAGAGAGAGTGAAACAAGCTGTCAAAAGTCAACAAAGCAACACCTCTAAAAACTTGTGTTTGCTTTACAACAGAGTCTCGATGTGATGGTTGGTAATTTTATTGTATTGAGTTGCTCTCTTGGCTTTGTGCTTCTGATTCATCTCTGACTGAACCTTGTTGTTCAGGTTAGACTTCCTTCTAACACGCAATTCTCTTTGTTTCTTTCTTCATCTGACGTAGACAGAAGAAATGTCCATTGTTTACTTATATGTTTGGTTTCATTTTCTGTTTTTCTTCAGCTCAAAGCCTCAGTTGAGTTTCTGTCAGCTGTATTATTTTCATTTTTGCTCTCTCAAAAAACAACACCTAAGTTGGTAATCGTCAATTAGTGTTTAGTTTGATTCTTATAAAGTCTTAATTAACTTGGGTTGTCCCTCTCATTATCAGACATGTTAGAATATACTATTATTATTAAAAAGGTTATTCATATAGCTTGTTACATTTATGTCAGAGAGAGGAAAAGTGAAAAAGGAATTTGTGATTTACTGTTTTTCTTTTCCTTACCTTGTATTTGACAAGAAGAACGCCCCCCGAGACAAGAGTACCGACAACACCGATGCAGATGACCGGAGAAGAAGTCAAATTCTCTGAAGTGAAAAATTAAAGAAAATACTGAAAATAAAATAACTGTAATAATAATAATAATCTCCAATGTCAAAAACAAAAATGTTTCTTCCAACTGCCAGTAAAAAATAGCAAGTGAAGAAAAGCAGAGTTTTCTGAAGTATTTTTAGACACATATAAACAAGTACTGAGCTTTACATTTGAATATTCTTGTGTCAGGTTACCTGGGCTGACTGAGAATCCAAACCAGCTTTTTAGGCTCATTTTGTTCTGTAAAACAAGAAGGAAATCGTCACATTAAAGAGATATACCTCTGCATTCATGTTGTACTCAAAAAATGTAGATGTTTAAAAACAGCATCCTAACTCAACTTGATGATCTATCAACACTTAACTATAATCAGAATAAATTATTTTATCTATTTTGACTCAAAAAAAAAGGGTAAGAGTTCATGTTAATTAGGTCGTAATGATTTGTTATGCTTAAACTGTTTCTTCTCTGTAGATGGCCTTCATTGCACACACACTGTGTAATGTACAGCATAGAGGGATATTAAGTATTACAATGTAGCTTGTTGTAAATTTCCTCACAAATAAACAAACACACCTTAAATCAAAGTTTTACATTTTTGAGGCTAAAAGTTTAACAGTTTAAAGTTGTCCGTTACAACCACAGAGACACACATTATGTTTCTATTATACAGTAAACTATACAAACAACAAAACAACAAGTATTTACCTCATAAATGAAACTGATGCATCTGCTTTCTTGCAGTGAGTGAGGCTGTGCAGCATGACTCCTTCAGCACTGGTTAAAGGAAACACTCACCTGCAGTAACAGGAGGCGTGGTTTCTTCAGAAGTCTGATGAGAAAAGAATTTGTGCCTGTCAGACAAACAATCAGTTCATGTGAGTGTGCGCATGTTAAAAGGAAACTTCATTAAATGCTTGTAATGCCAATAATATGATCTGGTTGAGCAACTATTACAAACTTAAGGCCTTGACCTTTGACCTTGCTATAATGAAATGTTTTCTTGTGTGTCCATACTTTGTTTTGTTTGTGCACACAAACATGTCTCCAGGACAAACAAAAACTAACAAAACAAAGTTAATATGTGGCAAAAATGTTACTAATGGTTTAAATTAGTTTTTGATAATAATAAATAACTAAATAAATAAATAAATGAACAGACAAACTATGCTCCTCTGGCATTGAATGATGAATAATAATAATTCAATTAGCATAAATGATAACTGAACTGTTTTATTGTGCGTTAGCCTTTGTACCTTCCTGGTGTTCCTTTCTATTGTCCCATTATTGTTATTCCAGCTGCTTCATCTGTGCTTCATGTTCTCTCTCTTTGTTAACCACATGCTTCTAGACCAGGGGTCAGCAACCCTGGGCACGTGTGCCGTTGCCGACCCTTCGCGATGGGCAGTCCAGCTATGGCACGACCATAGCTGGACTGCCCATCAGGCATACCGACCATTTGTCCAGTGGGCCGATGGTGATTTTTCATTTTTTTCATTTTCATTTTAATTTTTTTTTTTTAGTAACGGTATAAACAATGAAAGGTGGTGGATTGGCCAGGTGCTGGCTGGTGTGAAAAATAACTCAGTTTTTTGGTGGAGGAGGAGAGACCCGAGGCGGTCCGAGTGTCAGGTGAACTGAACTTCAGGTAAGAAGTTATGACCTGCAGTCTATCTGGGTATAAACCAAGTTTAGGTGGAGTTTATTTTCGTTATGCTGACGTTTTACAGTCAGTTACAATAAATCATACTGTGTTGGTCTTTCACGTGGAATTCCAATAAAATTGATTCATGTTTGTGGCTGTAATGTGACAAAATGTGGAAAAGTTCAAGGGGGCCGAATACTTTTGCAAGCCACTGTACATGGATACATCTGTAGACAGAATTCACAATGTGTTTTTGGGACTTTCAGGTGTATGGACCAGTTTTCTTTTCTTTTCTTACCAGAAAGTTTTAATGAGCAGCTGGATTTTTTCTCTCTTTAACTGGCTGGACACAGAGGACATCGAAATGCAGCTGATTGAACTGAAAACCTCGACTCTGTCGGGGTCAAAGTTTGCAGAACTACAGATGCAGTTGGAATCCATAGCTGTGCGTGTTCATGGAGCTTGCATTTTCACCTGCTGGACATCACTACCTGACAAGGTTAACTGTCTTCAGAACATTGCAGAGGCCTTATTGACAGTATTTGGATCTACATATCTGTGTGAGCAGATTTTCTCTCATATGATTTTCCTCAGGTAGCCGTCTGAATGCTGGACACTTGGAGACCTGTGTCTCTGAGTGGGAGACCAGGGATCCCATTAACATGTGTATCTCTGTATTAACAAACATGCCATATTGGCCCAGTTTATTTTCTTATCATTGTTGTGAAGAGACCATAAATAGCATTTGTATTTTCTGTTGTGTAGTTCATTTGCTGTTATGGAGTTCTTGTTATGGATAAAATTGTCCTTTTTTTGAAATAGCTGATAACTATTTGCTGATAGCTGCCAACATCTGCGAACAAATATAATTCTATAAAGTTGTTCTATATAGTGTTTGTTGATATATAGCGTTGTTCAATTTATTTCTAATGCAATCATATGGCATATTGACTTCTTAGGAAATTTTAGATGGCACTCATCATCAGAAAGGTTGCCTACCCCTGATCTAGACTCATGTGCTGAATACACTAGAGCCAATACAATGTGGATATTCTTCCAGTTTGTGGGATGATGGGAACAAGGAATTATAAATGCCACATAAAGTGGGAAACCAGGTCACTTTAGTGCAGGAGCTCCAGTGTTTCAACTGACCTACAATCTACAACATTATATTACAAATGCACATAATGTAAAGACTCCAGAGGTGTAGTTCAAAAACTGATTTAGGTTTTACAAGATAAATATAGTTGATTACTTGTAATAATCTGTGACAGTGTATCTTTTTGTATCTTGGCTTGACTTCTCCTTTATACACTGCGAACAGCTCTGTACACACGTGTTGAGGAAGTTGTTTCAGTTTATGTAAGTAGATTTTTTTATGGTGGTTTCCTTTTGGTGTACATCAGAATGAAAGTACACTGGATGGCAGTGTCTTATATTCACCTGCTGCACATTAAAAGCTACACTATGTTAGACCTTGCTATGAAAAAATGTTTGCATGAGTGCACCTTTACTTTTGTTTACATTTGCACACAGAAGCATGTCTGACAGAAATCAACAACTTAAACAAACAAAATTTAGATCGAAACACCTCATAAAATTATGATAGCCTATATCCGCCAAAAGAAGCAAACATACACATTATAATTGTGATGGAAACAATAGAAAAGAACAACAAAGCAAAATACATGTAATAGACTTGTTTGAAAGTTAAGGTCTTCAAGTTTATGAAACTCTGCTTATTTATCATGTGGCTAAATGAAAGCTTAAACTCTAGCCCAGCTGTCTACTAATCACCTGGTAGTGCTAACAGGTTAAGCCTGTTCTGTAGGCCAAAGTTTTTTAAACACGCTAAAAAGATCTAGGTAAAAGTTGACATAAGAAATGCATTCACCATGTATGTTAGGATTGAAGCACAACAAAAATTAATACATTTAAAACATTTTTTTAGAAGAGTCGGTTTACACCAATGATCAAGAGACCTGAGAATACAGCTAAGGAAGACACAGGTAACAGCTGATACTACATACATACACAAACCCACTGAATTAAAGATATAAAATAGTTACTTTCACAGAATGTTTATCCACATCTTCACTTCTGTTTTTTAAAATTAATTTCTACTTTCTGACAGATGCTTTTTAAAGGCTTTGTATAGTTAATATCATTAGGTTAATACTGTTTCTTTTTTCCCCTTCACTGAACAACAATGCCTAACACATGACTGTATCCAACAGGCTCCAGCACTTGTACAGATTTCACAAATCCTAGGGACACTAACTTTATTAACACTTCAATCTTTTCACATCTGCGTACCAAAGAAACCCATCAACAATATACATTTAATGCTGTTTTCTTCACCACCACAATGTTTTGCAGTAATAAAATATTACATGTTACGTACACACTATTTCCTGCTTATAATTAAAAACCCAAACAAAATTACACATTTTGTACACTTTGACATGGCACACATGGCATTGGTCTCACCATCACTGAGATCACTCTTCTATTCTTTATTACAGTATCGTTCATATACATGATCCGTTATAAATGTTCCAATGAGAAATAATTGCAATGGGAATGTTAAGATGATTTTTAGTGTCATGGTTTGCTAGGACAACATAAAGGGCCTCAGGGCTGTTTTTACCTGATTTCAGGTATTTGGTCACAAAGCAAACTGAAACATGTATTTAGATTTTAACCTGATTAAAGTAGATGAAAACCAGGGCGTAACCAAAGCTATCAAAGAATTCAACTGCAACAGACCAAAGACTGGCCAACAGGCCAAGATTTTCACTGATAGGACCATATTAACAACACAGCTAATACAATGTCGACACACTGTGTGTGCGACACTATTCCCAAGACAGTATGTAAATTCTTTTTCTTTTTTTTTTACAAATCCAGAGGACATTTTGAATTCCAGATTCTGCCACCTGAGCTACAACCACCCTGTGAAGATACTTTCTTCTTTCAACCCTTCCAAACACAGTCATACTTCCTTATTCATTTAGTAACATATGTCATTCTACACAATCTGATCGGAAGGTGAGTTTGCTTGGATGTCCTCGGGGGAAGATTGTATGATTTTATCAACACATTGACCAACAGACCAACTTTTATAGATATTGTGACACTTTGTGATGATCCGTTGTCTGCACCTGGATGGTAGTGACTTCATAATTTCCTATGGAAACAGCAAGGATGTACTTTTCAAAGGACTGGATGGAGATCTGTCACAACTTTATTTTTACAACTGTGTATGTTCCCTCATCAGACAATTTAACTTTCAAGATTTTTAGTGAAATGTTTCCATTTTTTCAGATCATGAAAACAGGGATATTCTTCTGGTAAAGGCCAGATGTGTTTCACCCCACCGTGTCACACAAGGATAAATCTGGGGTCTAGGTAAGGCCTCAAGTGTGCCACAGTGAACACCAATCAAATCCACTACTGCTTGAACTGTACCAGTGACCTACGATTGGCCTGAAGAGAACTTGGTTTTATTTGGTAGCTGACGTTAAAATTGGGAGCAATCAGACAGATTTGTGGTAAACAGACAAACAGCAACAACAAACTGTGTGTGCACTGTAGCATCAACTGGTTAATACTAAAATACACACCTTACAATGCCCTGATGCATGCTCAATCATCCAGATAAGTAAATCCCCAAAGTTTGATTCTGTTCATCTGGATGTAGAGTTTTCAGTGGGAGAAACGTTTCATCACTCATCCAAGTGACTTCTTCAGTCTCAGCTGACTGCAGGTTTCCCCAAATCTCATAAACAGTACATTTGCAAATTCCCATGACCATTAATTAACCCAGATGCAGAGGGTAATATAACCCTTCTGATGGGTTTCAACCCAATTTTTGTTAACCTCAACTCAACCTCAACCCAATTTTTGGATAGTTATCCTAACCCAGTGTGCTGGGTCAAACCACTAACCCAACCATCTTAAGTTGAAACAACCCAGCGTTTGGTCTGTTCATATTTGACCCAGCATTGGGTTACAAATTGGGTTATTTTTAACCCAATTTTTTTAGGGTGTAGAATATTTTCATGGCATTATCAAATCAAAATAAAAAAATAAACTCGGAGTTATAATTATATAACATTTGGATCACTCTCAATATGTGTATAATAATAATATTTACTATGGCAGAAAAAAACTGAACGAACAAACAAATTAGAAGAAAATAAAAAAGTGTTTCAAACACATTTTGCCAAAATTAGCTGGATCTCCTAAGCAGTCACTTTTTACAGTATGCAAGCTAGCAGGATTTATAGGTCATTCTGACCCACAATATTACTGTCTATGCCTAAGAAGTATAATACATGAAATAAACTGATGTACAAAAATAAGTAGTATAGATTAATAATTAACCGAATGAGATGGGACCTACTATGTGTAAAAATGGCTGAGAGGCAGAAAATGGGGAAAACAAAATAAAAACAAATGTTTAAACAAATTTAAAACTGATATATGTCCATGCACTTTAACAGAAAATGATTAAATCATATATTAGATAGTTTGATGAACTTCCAATGTAAAGTTTGCGTTATTTGAATAAATTTGTAATGAAGTAATGAAGACCTTGACGAATGCAGTTAAATTAAAGATATGAACCCTTAGTCTTTGGTCTCAAGCTCCTTCATTCAGGACTTCAGGGCCATCTCAGCATCCTGCCTCTTCTGCTTCTCTTTCCCAAGCCTCTGCTGTAATTCAGCTACTTCTTCATTCAACTGGGACGGGAGGGAAAAAGGTAAAGGTACATTTATAAGAGTTTCTACAACATAATTACATACTGTGATGAGAAAAAAAAGCATGTTAACTTTTTATTTTGCATTAGAAATATTAGATATTAAATCTAATGAACAAAATATGAACCTCTTTCTTCTCGGCTTCAAGCTTCCTATTTTTGGTCTGCAGTTCCTTCTCATCTCTTTCTCTTCTATTTCTCTCAGCGCGAAGCTCCAAGAGTTGAGCCTCTTTTTCTTTTAACTTTTCATGGGAAGGAGAAACAATGAAAATTGACTCATTTAACAGAACAAAACAAATATTAAATTTTTAACCTGATTATTTCAGTTTATGTAATTAATGTAAACATCAGTAATGATCTTTAAAAAGACATTAAATAGAGACAGTCATTTCCAGAGAGAAACTGCAGCTAAAATATAATATTTTCGAAAATGTTTATATTTGGAGTCAAATTCAAACCTGAATGCATAAAAGAAGGAAACAGATATAAGGTAATAAGTTAATATAATAATAAAAAAAAAACATGAAAATAAAATTACCTCTTTACTGTTGGTCTCCAGCTTTGTTTTCAGGGATTCCACGTCCATCTCAGTATCCCTCCTCATCTGCTTCTCTTTATTAAGCAGATGTTGTAGTTGTGATACTTCAACATTCAGCTGAGCAAGTAGAAATTTTTTTTTAAGTTGTGGTGGTTTCAGGTTGTTTAATGTTTTCAAAGAAATATTTTAACCACTATCTGCTGTGTCAGTAAGGGTACTCACAATAAAGATTATTGAGAAATTAACAGTTTGAATAATTCTATGTACCCTCAAACAATCGGCTTCTTCATCATAAGGAATGAAAAATTCACCTCTTTATTCTTTGCCTCAAGTTTCCTCTGTGTGGTTTGTAGCTCCTCCTTATCTCCTAACCACTTATTTTTTTCAACACGAAACTTGAGGACTTCAGCCTCTAGATCTTTGACCTTGGAGAAAAGGAAAACATGACAACAGTCATTTTTACTAAAAGGGAAAAGTTTCTGTATTGTACTGTGTAAGTCATCTATCTGTTCAGTTAGGGAACATATTTACCAACCAAAATGATGGAATAAAGCTGGTATTGAGTTCATCAAAAAATTACTACAAAGAACAATATCTACTTTAGAAACACCTTAACAATTTTAAAAACAAAAAATATGTGGCGAACAGAGAGATAGTCACGTCCAGAGAGAAATTATAACTGATTGATGAAGTGTGTATTAATACAGAATCAATATAACAGAATATATTGTGAAATGGGCTAATGAAATATTTAATTTGCTACCAAACATTGGCAACAATCTTAGCACTGGCAAGTAGCAAAATATTGTTGCTTCTATTCCTCTTTTTGAAGGTGGTTGATGGACTCATATAAAAATATTCATAGAGATATAACTTGATATAAAACTGAATATATGGAGGTAAAAGAAATAAAAGACACTAACCTTTGATTGGCAGGCCTCAAGCTCTGTCTTCAGTTTCTGCAGGTCTTTCTCCAACGATTCATATTTAGAACAAGGTGATTGGACCCTGTGTAAACCTACATTTTCCTCCAACTGAAAAATAATTGAAGAACCATGTTGTTGTATTAAGCTTAAAACGTATTTCTTCTGTGTCTCTAATACCAGGGTCAGCCTGAGATGACATGATTTGTTTTCCTAACTCTGCTTTTAACAAAGGCTCGATTGCATAAACTTGTGTTGTGTTGCATGTGTTGCAATCTACCACAAACTTAATGGAACAGTGCTGATATTGTATGTGGAAGTTTGTGTTTGTATTTGAGAATTACTTTCTCCATCCTCTTGATAGCAAGGGTAAGCTTGGTGAACTTCCTTTGTGACTCATCCATCCCTTTAAGTGTGTCAGGGTTCCTGGGTCGGTGACCCAGTGTTTTCAGTTTTCCCACATCAATGTTTTCACTTCCTGTTTTTTCCCCATGTCAGCTTGTCTCTCGTGTCATTAGTCAGATTATGTTCAGCCCTGTACTCACCTGTTTCCAATCATTGTCATCATTCAACCTGTGTATTTAAGTTCCTCGGTTTCACCAGTTCTTTGTCGTGTCATTGATGTTCGTGTGATGTTGTCCTCCCCGTGTTCTCTCAGTCAGTCAGCCATTCAGTGTTCCAGCCAGTCAGTGTCCGTTCACCCTCTGTTCCTCCACTCCCTATAATAAACCTTCACCAGTCTTCACCTACCTGTGAGTCCTGCGTTTGGGTTCCTTCTTCCTCGCCTCCACACAACGCCTGACAGAATGACACGACCCGTGCCACGAAGACACGATTGGGACCCAGCGGACTCGGACCTCTACGAGCGGCAGGTGGCAGCGCTTTCCCGTTGGGCAGAGGTGGTCAGGGGAAAACAGCGGCTCTTCGCGGAGAGAGAGCACGTCTTCGAGGGGACTCGCCTGGCTCTGGGCGGGCCTCGGAGACGCCGCGTTCCCCCACCTGCTGTCTCACCTGCCCCGGAGCAATTTGCCGCGGAGAGCGGACGTTTCATGCCGCGTTTCGGCCGCTCCCTCTCTCGCCGCTCCGCTCCTCGTTCACACACCCGCCGCCTCATTCGCCGGACCTCCACCTTCGCCACGGCACCGCGGCTACGCCTCCCACCGCGGCTCAATGGAGGCTACCGCGCCAGAGGCTCAGCTGTTTACCCCGGCTGCTTCCTCTTCCCGGAGAAAGCGGCGCACACGCCGCCATAAGATGGACTATTTTCAACAACTCCCGGTGGTGAGTTCCACTAACTGTTTTCCACATCCGTCATCTGATTGTTCTCATAAAACACATAACCTCCTCAGATGTCTAGGGCCCGGCCTACACCCACACCGGTGCCAGCTCCCAGGAGGAAGGCAGCTGCGACGCAGTCTACCTCCACATCCGCTCTTGTTTCCCGGGTGGGGGTGACTGGTGTCCAGCCACCTCCCGTGCCTGTCCCAGCGCCCAGGCTGAGGGCAGCCTCAACCCAACCTGACCTCCCTGGAGGCTTGGAAGAGCTAACCGGTTCACCTACTACTACACCTCTTCATCCACCTCCTGATCCAGCCTTTCACGCCCTCGCACTGTCCCTGGTTAGGCTGGCTGAGGTGTCCCCTGCTCAGGCACCAGCCTTATTAGCCCAGGCAGCAATCTTATCCCCTCGGTAACTCTGTCATTAGCTCAGCCATTAGCATCGCCAACCTCTGTTCATCCCTTAGCTTCCCCACTCCAGTCAGTTCCCTCACCTGCTCTTCAGCCTTCACTCCAGTCCCCTGTCGTCCAGTCTCCTCCTGCCCTCCAGTCCCCTGTCGTCCAGTCTCCTCCCGTCCACCAGTCCCCTGTCGTCCAGTCTCCTCCCGTCCACCAGTCCCCTGTCGTCCAGTCTCCTCCCGTCCACCAGTCCCCTGTCGTCCAGTCTCCTCCCGTCCACCAGTCCCCTGTCGTCCAGTCTCCTCCCGTCCACCAGTCCCCTGTCGTCCAGTCTCCTCCCGTCCACCAGTCCCCTGTCGTCCAGTCTCCTCCCGTCCACCAGTCCCCTGTAGTCCAGTCTCCTCCCGTCCACCAGTCCCCTGTAGTCCAGTCTCCTCCCGTTCACCAGTCCCCTGTAGTCCAGTCTGTAGTCCAGTCAGTCCAGTCGCCTCCCATCCAGTCAGTCCAGTCGCCTCCCGTCCAGTCGCCTCCCGTCCAGTCAGTCCAGTCGCCTCCCGTCCAGTCAGTCCAGTCGCCTCCCGTCCAGTCAGTTCAGTTCCCGGACCTGCAGCCACAGCACCCAGAGCCAGCTGTGAGCCCTCCTGCTTGCCAGCCAGGGGCCTCCGCGCCCGCTGGCCCGGCCGCTCTCCAGCCAGGGGCCTCCGCGCCCGCTGGCCCGGCCGCTCTCCAGCCAGGGGCCTCCGCGCCCGCTGGCCCGGCCGCTCTCCAGCCAGGGGCCTCCGCGCCCGCTGGCCCTGCCTGTCTCCAGCCAGGGGCCTCCGCGCCCGCTGGCCCTGCCTGTCTCCAGCCAGGGGCCTCCGCGCCCGCTGGCCCTGCCTGTCTCCAGCCAGGGGCCTCCGCGCCCGCTGGCCCTGCCTGTCTCCAGCCAGGGGCTTCCACGCCCGCTGGCCCTGCCTGTCTCCAGCCAGGGGCCTCCGCGCCCGCTGGCCCTGCCTGTCTCCAGCCAGGGGCCTCCGCGCCCGCTGGCCCTGCCTGTCTCCAGCCAGGGGCTTCCGCGCCCGCTGGCCCTGCCTGTCTCCAGCCAGGGGCTTCCGCGGCCGCTGGCCCTAAAGCTGTGGCTCCGTCACCCCCGGCTCCCGTGCCGTCGCCTGGTCCAGCCTCAGCCTCAGCTTCTGCTTCGCCTGGTCCAGCTTCAGCTTCAGCTTCTCCTGGTCCAGACTCAGCCTCAGCTTCAGCTTCAGCTTCGCCTGGTCCAGCTTCAGCTTCAGCTTCGCCTGGTCCAGCCTCAGCTTCAGCTTCGGCTTTGCCTGGTCCAGCCTCAGCTTCGGCTTCGCCTGGTCCAGCCTCAGCTTCCGCTTCGCCTGGGCCAGCCTCAGCCTCGGCGTCAGCCTCAGCCTTGGCGTCAGCCTCTGCTTCGCCCCAGCCACGTTCTGGACGTCATCGCCGGCGCGGCCGCCCACCGGACCTGCTCCGCGGCCGCCGCCGTCTTCCTCGTGGCGGGTCTTCCTCGCAGCCGCCGCCGTCTTCCTCGCGGCCGCCGCCGCCTTCTTCGCGGCCGCCCACCGGACCTGCTCTGCGGCCGCCGCCGTCTCCCTCGTGGCCGCCGCCGTCTTCCTCGCGGCTGCCGCCGCCTTCTTCGCGGCCGCCCACCAGACCTGCTCCGCGGCCGCCGCCGCCTTCCTCGCGGCCGCCCACCGGACCAGCTCAGCGGCCGCCGCCGTCTTCCTCGCGGCCGCCCACCTGAACTGTCTCGTCTCGGCCGCCGGCCACGCGGCCACCCACCTGAACTGTCTCTCTGTGGACTCCGTTCACCCTCTGTTCCTCCACTCCCTATAATAAACCTTCACCAGTCTTCACCTACCTGTGAGTCCTGCGTTTGGGTTCCTTCTTCCTCGCCTCCACACAACGCCTGACAAAGTGTGTCATTTCTCAGCCACTGAAGTCTCTCCAGCTAACAAAAAACAAACACAGTGGCTCAGTATCACATTAGTCATACTGGTTATACTCCTAGAGCTTAGCTTAATGGCTACATAATGAATGGGGGGAAGAGTTGCCGATCTGTCTCAGCTCAAATATGCAGATAGCAGTGACATGTTATCCATCCATCTTCTTCTGCTCATCCAGGCTTGTGGAATGAGGTCAGTAGTGTAAACAATAAAACTTGGACCTCCTTCTTTCCAGCCCCCTGCTTCAGCTCTCGGGGAACATCAAGTGGTTCCCAGGTCAGGAGAGATATGTGTCTCCACTGTGTCCTGGATCTGCCCTGGGGCCTCCTTACAGATAAGAGCAATGTTTTAATTTGTTATATAGAATTACCTGAGTCTTGAGCTCCTCAATCTCCTCATCCTTGCTCTTGAGTTCAGCTTCTGTCTTCTGCAACTGCTCGACTATCTGTAGGAGTTCATTCTGTTCATTCTCATCATGCAGCATCAGGACATCAGCTTTTATATCTTTACTCGGAGACTCATTGATAGGCATCTGCTTTTATTGACGCATATGTGATTGAAAGAACAATTAAAAAGTCCTTTAATTTTGTTATATAGAATTACCTGAGTCTTGAGCACCTCAGTCTCCTCATCCTTGCTCTTCAGTTCAGCTTGTAACTGCTATGTTTAAAAAGATCAGGAGCTCATTACACACATGTTGAGGAAGTTGTTTCAGTTTATGCAAGTGGGTTTTTTTTAATGATGTGTACATCAGAATGAAACTACACTTGATGGCAGTGTCTAACAAAATCCACTTATGCAAGTGGAATCCACTCATTCACCTGAGATCACAGAGAAAAAAAACAACATAAGAAATTTGTATACTAAATGTATATTTTGTTAGCATTGTTAACAAAATACACATATTCTTGAATTGGTGAATCTCCAAGTGTAATCAGGTTTCAAAACAAATATGATTTTAAGTGATCTAGATCAAAAGCTGTCTACATTTTAATCCTGAAAGTGGTTTTTGCTTCTCTAAAAAACAGGTTTGGTACAGTGGTCATCAGCATCGATGGCCATTGCAGCTCATTTTCCATCGACTGATTTTTACCACTGAAAAACTAATAACTGTGTCTTCTGAATGAAAAAACAAAAGTGTTTTTAATCAAAGAAGATTGCATAAAACACTTGAAAAAACAATTGGTTTTTTTTGTCAGATTGCTTTAATTTTTTTAGGTAAGAGATCAGCTACTGATCAAATACGGCTGTGCACCCTCAGTATGATAAAGGCTTTTTTTATTGTTAAAAGACGACGTTTCCTTCTAACCATCACCATGTGCTCACCAACTGTTTACTTTATCTCCTGACATTCAAATGTAGTTCTTTAAAAAGTACCATAACATGGTTGTCCTGAGTTAGTGTAATATAAGGTCATGTGTGCTGTAAGAGGTGATGTTGCTTACTTTGTTCCTCGTGGTGACAGCAAGGCCGAGGTTCAGTTGTGAAGAGACCTCCTGCTTTTCTTTAAGCATGTCAGGTGTCATCGCCTCAGTTTTATCCAACTAACAAACAGAAGCACAGCTGAGAGGATCAATTATTTATTCATTTAGGTTAGCATACAGCTAAGCATGGACTAGATGACAACTGGGGAAACATCTGAGCTGGTTTCATGCATTTAGACCACTTCATTCATGCTCTCCAGCCTTTTCTTCAGTGTCTGCATCCTCACCTCATCATTCGCCCTGTGCTGCTCCTCACCCTGCAGCTGCTGCTGTGCCACAGCTACTTCCTCATTCACCTGAGATTAAAGAAAAAATGTTAGAGCTTTTAAAATAAAGCTTCAAAATTTTGGAAGATTTAATTTGCAAAAATGTTACCCACAACATGGTTTGGTGAATTATTCTCCAGTGTCTGCAGGTCCTTCTCATCTCCTTCCTCAGTCTGGTGTTCATCACTGAGCTTCAGGGCTGCAGCTTCTTTTTCTTTTAACTTTAACAAAAGTAGAACATTATGAAAAAGAAGCATGTTTTGGAGCGATCATCAGACATAAAGAATATTGTGTGTGTGTGAAGGAAATGCTCTAAAAGTGAAATTTCAGACTATTTACAGTCATTTAGCTTAACACAATAAAACTGCCAGCATTATATCATGGACACACTGCAATGCATCCTTCTGATGGAGGATAAGAGTCTATATATATCATAGAAAAACACCTAAAGCCAGAACATTTCATCTTTTTTTTTTTTTTAAATAAGAGGAAGATGAGCTACTGATTAAATATGGCTGTGCTCCCTCTTCATGCCTCTGTTGCACAGGTGCATAATTTCAATGGAAGATGTCATCAATTGAAGTCAAATCTAATGGATTATTTATTTTAATGACTTTGCTGAATTTAGAGATTGTATAATTATTGGCCACACAGATTCTGTGAAGGTGGTGTATAGTAGAATGAAATTGGAAAACTGTCCAATATCAGCACTAGATACAACACAACATGACACGATACCACACATCACAACTTAACTTATAAAAATGACGAATAAGTGTATGTCTATTGCATACTCTTACTATTTCACATTAATTATTATTGCACCTTGTTTTTTTTTTATAAAAATACAAAAATATTATTATTGTTATTGTTGTTACCCCCCAAAAGAAGTCCTGGGAGGTAACCAATCAGGTCAACTGTTTGCACTGATTAGGGCCGTTGCCCTGTTGTAAAAGCTGTCCTTGAGTCTATTTGTTGTACAAAAGGGTTAGGTTTGTGTATGGGATTTCCTATGCCCCCTGAATGCTCCATCGGTGTGCATGTCCGCGACTTTAGTTCAGAGACAAACGGCAGCCGAACAACGGACAGTGTGTGCGTTCATAAGACCGTAAGTTAATGTTTACTTCACTAAGTTATGTTGATGTTCAGCCATGAGTGTATTTGATGACTTACCAGCAGTTTCTGCTTCTGTTTAATTGACGTTATGTACAAGTGGCAGTTCGCTAGCATAACAGATTTGTTCGCTAATTAGCTTCTAGCAGAGAGATTCGTTGTTATCGTGTTGTTGATTCTGTGTTCTGTGTAACAGATGATAAACCAATGTAAAGTTGCCTTCAGTGCATAGTTGTATGCGGTGTGTTAATGCATACTGTCTGACTTTAAGTTTATGTAACCAGTCTGAAGTATAATGTCAGCTTATTTAGTTATATACTGTACTTGAGTACACCTCAGTTGTATCTTTATGTTTATTATGTAATTTGATTCCTAATTGATTTGTATCATTATGCTTTGTCTGCAGAAACCACACACACACACCCACACACACTCTCTTGCCCAGCTGCGGGCTCAATTGGAAATACAAAGAATGACAACTTTATTCCTGGACTCTGCCTGTTTGTTCCTCTCACATCTGAACATTTGCAAGTGTTCTGACCCGACACTCTGAAGTGATTGCTGCCAGCTCAGATTTCTTTCACCCTTCTAAACATTTGGTCCTTCAAGCCGGATGTGAGCAACTGCTTCAGCCTTATATGTTGAGAATGGAAGACCGATACCCATACAGAGAGTCTGACCGTCCGCACAGACGTAGCAAGCTGCCATCATACCTCCAGAACTATGAAGTGGACGACCTCGCTAAGAACCGACTCTCACGTGATGATCAGGGCAAGCATTCTACTCATCCTGAAATTCTCCAATATATTCATCACATGAAAGAGGAACACAATCAACTCCGACTAGATGTGCAACGCCTGACAGAATTGATCTCTAGCTCACCTGTACTAGCTCCACAGCATGCCACATCACGGTCTGGACTTTGTGAGGATGGGACGTCAACCACACCTGCCCACACTAGTAAGCTGGTGCCAATCAAAGGTCAGAAGAGCCCACATCAGCCTGAAAGTGCTCCACAGGTGTCATTTGGGGATGAGTCTCAACATCCAAAGGACAGCCAGCATGGCCTGATTGAGGAGCTCACTCACAGTCTAAATGAAGCAGATCTCGACAGGGAGTGCAGCGCACAGTCACCATCACCTTCAGTCGACTCATGCCCTGAATCTCAAGATTTTCTTCCACCAATGACACCAAAGAAGGGTTGATGAGGTGTATGCTCGTCGCCACAGGAGCTACAGTCAGGCTGCCACTCCTCCGAGATTGCCAAGACTAGGAGCCTGCTATGAAGATGATCCATCCTACAGACAAGATGACAGGTATACTACCCCTGGTCACCCAAGCGGCCCTGACAGTCACTATCGTCCTCCTTATGGATATGGGTATCAGGATTTGAGTCATCAGTACAGGCGCTGTGGTAACTACCCAGATGACCGCCGACAGTGTCCGCCCAATCGCCTGCAACCAGGTGGGTGCCCTCAGACACCACTCTCTCTCAGCAGAGCCCAACCAATAGAGACTTATTGTGGACCTCAACCAACGATCCCCGACTTTGTGCACGAGGACCCACGTGAGTTTGCAAGATTAAAGTTAGCCCTAGATAACATACTTCCACTTGATGCTCCTGAACACTTCAAGTTCCAGATCTTGACAGATCACCTTAAGTGTGAAGATGCACTACTTGTAGCTGACTCATACAGTAACAGTCCATTCTCATTTGCTGACACCATGAGAGCACTTACAGAAATGTAAGGGCAACCTCAACATCTGGCCTTAAAAAGGATTACCAAACTGATGGATGGACCCAACATTAGGAATGGTGACATCAGAGCCTTCAAGTCTTTTGCACTCCAAGTCCGTGCACTAGTGGGTATGTTACACCAGTTGGGAGAACAAGGTCGGACAGAGTTGAGGTGTGGCTCACACGTATCTCGCCTCTTAGCTAAGTTACCTTATGACCTAAGAGCAAATTTCCAGAGATTTGTCAATCCCATCAACACCCCTATACCAACACTGCTTGATCTGGCTGAATGGCTTGAGTATGAGGTGCGTGTCCAGGTAATTGGAGACCAATACTGTGACCACTCGGACAGGGAGAGGCAAGTTTCACGAAAGGCCTGAGCATAGGTTTCAGAAGGCTACCACCATTCTCCATGGTAGTGAGCCCAGGAGAAAGACGGAAGGTGACATGTCAACGACACAAGAAAGGTCCAAGAAGTACTGCCCATTCTGTAATACGGTGCAGCATTACCTGAATCAGTGCAGTAACTTCAAACTCTTGTCGAAGGAGCAGAAGACAGAGTGGATTAAGGCGAATAAGAGGTGCTGGCAATGCGCCCGTGATCATCAAGCAGCTATCAAAGCCAAGTGTAAACCATGTGGGCGCTGACATCTTGAAGTTCTTCATGATATCAATACCAGCCCAGATGTTACAGCCTCTGATTCAACCAGGGCACCAGAGGAAAGCACATGCTTAGTAAGTTCTACCTCTGAGACACTGTACGTAGACCGGCAGACCAATAGCAGTCAGGTGCTACTCAAGCTAAGTCGTGTCATCATTAGGAGCAGTACCAAGATGGTTGAAACCTATGCTATACTGGATGATGGTTCAGAGCGTACCATACTTCTGCATGAAGCGGTTGATCGCTTGGGGCTGCACGGGGAAGCTGAGGACCTAGCACTCCGCACTGTCCGTCAAGATATCTGTACCATCCATGGTGTGTCATTCTCCATTTCTCCTGCCTCACAGCCTAACAAGTCCTTCCAGATCCACCGAGCCTTCACAGCAAAGGAACTTGGCCTAGCACGCCATAGTTACCCA
This sequence comes from Neolamprologus multifasciatus, assembly GCF_963576455.1. Lineage (NCBI taxonomy): Eukaryota > Metazoa > Chordata > Actinopteri > Cichliformes > Cichlidae > Neolamprologus > Neolamprologus multifasciatus. Next base: position 37,743,987 of record NC_140441.1, on the reverse strand, counting down.
ATAAGAGTGTTACAGGAGCAGTACCGTCACCTTAAGCACCTGCCACTGCCAGACATAAAGGAAGTACAACCCCTTCTGCTTATTGGGTTGGATAATCCACATCTTCTCACTCCTGTGGAGCCAGTATGTCTAGGCCCTCCAGGTGGACCAGCAGCTGTGCACACCCGACTTGGATGGACTTTACAGGGTCCATCGAGATTCTAACACGTTAAGTACATTTTATTGTAAACGGCAGCCTCGCCTCTGTGTCTCTTCACCTCTGGGGCCTCACCAGAAGCTGAGCTCTTCAGCCATGTTGAGAGACTCTGGAATATGGATACCTTGCCATACCGGAGTGAGCGGTTCATTACCAGGTCCCGACAAGACGCTGAGGCCATTCAGAGACTTGAGGAAAGGACAATTCGAGTAACAATTGATGGAGTAAACCGCTATGCCACCCCACTACTGTGGAAGAAGAATCTTCCCCCTCTCCGTGCTACACCAGAGGCAGTTTTGCCCCAGCTTCGTGGTACAGAGAAGCGACTTGCCAGAGAACCACAGAAGGCAGCTGCCTACTCTCGGGAAATCCAAAAACTGCTCCAGGCTGGCTTCGTCACAGCTGTTGCACCGGAAGAGGCTGCAGTGAGTAACTGTTCGTGGTTTATCCCCCATCACATGGTGCACCACAATGGGAAGGACAGGATAGTGTTCAACTGTTCCTTCACCTACAAGGGTCAGAGCCTGAACAACTGCCTTCTTCCAGGGCCTACACTGGGAGCTAGCCTGTTGGGAGTCCTTCTCAGGTTCAGGGAATACCCAGTCGCCTTCAGCAGTGACATAAAGGGGATGTTCCATCAGGTCCGTCTGCTAGATGAGGACAAACCCTTTCTCTGTTTCCTGTGGCGAGACATGAAGGTAGACGAAAAACCCACCATCTACCAATGGCAGGTGCTTCCCTTTGGGACTACATGCAGTCCGTGCTGCGCTACCTTTGCACTTCAACACCATGTCCAGAAACACACTGAGCCAGGAGAGGATGCTCGTCTGTCCATAGAACGTAATTTCTATGTTGACAACTGTTTGCAGAGCCTCCCATCAGAAGGCCAAGCCAAGAAGTTGGTGGATCACCTGCAGTCTCTCCTCTTGGAGGGTGGATTTGAACTACGACAATGGGCTAGCAATGTCCACACGGTCATCAGCCACCGACCAGTTGAGTCCCAGTCAGAGGGTAGCGTTTCTGGCTCTCCCAGGAGTCAGCCGATCCTCAAGAGCGCGTATGGCACTGTAAGACTGATGCACTCCAGTACAAGCATAAGCAGAGCGTCAGTTCAGAGCCAACAATGCGCAACATTTATCGGCTGCTCGCCCAGCAGTATGATCCTCTCGGGTTTCTTATTCCATATACAACCAGGGCAAAGGTCATCGTGCAACACCTCTGGGACAAGAAAAGAGGATGGGATGATCCTCACTTACCTGAGAATCTGCTTTTCGGCATTTGTGGGAAAGTGAACTCGGCCAGCTCTCACAGATAATGCTGCCGAGATGCTACACTGACTCATGCTTGGATTGTAGTAACAGCCATCGAAGCCTTCATGTGTTCTGTGATGCCTCTGAGCGTGCCTATGGGTCTGTGGCATATCTACGCACCGACCAAGGGGAAGGAAAGGTCCAGGTGGCTTTCTTGGCTGCGAGGTCGAGAGTTGCACCCAAGAAGCAACTCTCAATTCCAAGGCTAGAGTTGTGTGGAGCCCTTACAGGAGCACAGCTGGCTTCTGTTCTGAAGAAAGAACTGACCCTTGACATCCACGATGTGGTGTTCTGGACAGACTCAACTACAGTGCTTAACTGGCTCCATTCAGATTCATGCAGATATAAAGTCTTTGTCAAACAATTTGTCATTTATCTAAGTTTTCCCCACTATCATGCCTTTATTCACAGACAATGACAGTCATTCATTTTTACACCATCTGTAATTTGTTTTTAGTGCAGCTGGTTCATTTCTCTCTCCTCCCCCTGTTTTTTTCCCGAGTTGCTATCTTATCTTTGTGTTTCTGATTCATCTCTGACTGAACTTTGTTGTTCAGGTTAGACTTCCCTCTGACACGCAATTCTGCTTCTTTTTTCATCGGAAGCAGATAAAAGTAATGTCCATTGTTTACTTACATGCTTGTTGTCATTTTCTGTTTCCCCTGAGTTCAAAGCTTCACTTGAATTCCTCTCAGTTGTCTTATTTTCATTTTTGCTCCCTCCTCGCAGAAACACAAAACATGGTAGATTAGTGTTTTGTTTGATTCTTATAAAGTCTTAAGTAACTTGGGTTGTATCTCTCATTATCCAACATCTTTTAAAATACCATTATAATGGGAAAAAATATTCATAGAGCTCATTAAACTTGTATCAAACTGGAAAATGAATTTGTAACTTACTGTTTTTCTTTTGCTTACACTTGTATGTGACAGTAACAACAAGAAGAATGGACACCGAGACAACAATAATAATGATGCAGTTGAGCACCGCAGGAGTCAAATTCTCTGAAGTGAAAAATTAAAGAAAATTATAAAAATAAAATAACTGTAATAATAATAATGATAATAATAATAATAATAATAATCTTCGATGTCAAAAACAAAAAGGTTTCTTCATAATCTTCTAAATTCCAGTAAAAATTAGCTACAAAAGAATTACTACTAATAATAATAATAATCTCCAATGTCAAAAAAATTGTTTCTTTATTTGTCATCTAACTGCCAGTACAAATTAGCAAGTGAAGAAAAGCAGAGTTTTCTGAAGACTTTTTAGACACATATAAACAAGTACTGAGCTTTACATTTGAAAATATTTGGGTCAGATTACCTGGGCTGACCAGAAATCCAAACCAGTTTTTTAGGCTCATTTTGTTCTGGAAAACAAGAAGGAAATAGTCACAATAAAGAGATATACCGCTGCATTCACGTTGAAATGAAAACAAAAAGTGGTTTAAAAACAACATCCTAATTCAAATTTGATGTATGCCACTATGTGATGATCTATCAACACTTAACTATGATCAGAATAATTTATTTATTTTGAATCAAAAAAGGTTAGAGTTCATGTAAATGATTATAATTATTTAACATAATTATGCTTTAACTGTTTCTTCTCTGTAGATGGCCTTCATTGCACACACACACTGTGTAATGTACAGCATAGAGGGATAATAACTATTACAATGTAGCTTGTTGTAAATTGCCTCACAAATAAACAAATACACCTTAGATCACCACAAAATCTGCATATGAGAACTAAAGTTTTACATGTTTGAGGCAACAAGTTGTCACTTAGAACCACAGAGACACACTTTATGTTTCTATTATACAGTAAATTATACAAACAACCAAACATAAAGTATTTACCTCATAAATTACACTGATGCATCTGATTCCTTGCCGTGAGTGAGGTTGTGCAGCATTTGTCCTTGAGCACTGGTTAAAGGAAACACTCACCTGCAGTAACAGGAGGTGTGGTTTCTTCAGAAGTCTGATGAGGAAAAGAATGTGTGTGTTGCAAACAAACGGTTCTTGCGAGTGTCCACATGTTAAAATGAAACTTCATTAAATGTTTTTAATGCCAGCGTGATGTGATCTGGTTAAGCTGTTACAAACCTTAGGCCTTGACCTATGATGAAATGTTTTCTTGAGTGTGTCCATACTTTGTTTCGGTTGTGCACACAAACATGTTTCCAGGACAGACACAAACTGACAAATCAACAAATCTTAAATCTTAACATTTGATCAGTTCCCTGCTTCTCTGGAAGCTGATGACATCATATCTGAGCTCTCATTATTGTTTGAGCATATAAGTACCCTGACATGTGATCTAAAGAAGGAAATAAAAAAGCAAAATATCTGGAATCAGTTTGTCTTCAAAAACAGAGTTTAAAGCTGTTTGTATGTTGTTTCACTAGTATCAGTTTTTCATGTATTACTATTTCAGAAAATCAAATAAATCCTCCTTTTAGTTTTTTGCCTTTATTGAAATCAGCTTTAGTTGATAACATTTACTGATATAATCTAAGAAAAAAGAAAACAAATCAAGGGAAACATTTCTGCACAGAAACACAAACAGGTTTATGACTACGTTTGGACAATGAAAGCATGAGGTCACCACAAATATTCAGTACTTTACTTGTCATAACAGCTGCTTCACTTCTTTATCTCAAGATCTGATCAGTTTCCTGTTTCACTGGAACAACGCTGTTTTAGACTGTGGTGTCCTGTTACAGCTCACAGATTAAATGGGATAAGCGTCCATGGGTCCCATGTCTTCCCAAGTCCAATCTTTTTGGACATTATTGTTAGTGGCTGTGGCAATACACCTCACAGGTAACGTTAGTATAACAACATGTGAATGATGACAATACTGAGATGTTGATGTTTATGTTTAGTATCTTGGTTTAAGATCTCACAGTGATAACACTTGTTAAATAGGGCATTACAATTTGTTTTGATGAGATTTGGTCATTAAGTATTGAAATGCACTTTGACATTTAAACCTCATGATGTTAGTGGACAAATAAATAAATAAATATCCTTTGCATTTTATCCACTGGCTGACTTTAAACCATGAAGCAAGAGGACAATTTGGACGATTCAAGCTCTCTGGGATCAATAAAGATTGACTTCATTCCTTCAAATGGTTGCTGACATGCACTAATCTGGATCAAAGACTGACGAGCAGGCACAGAGCAACACTGTCATCCCTGAAGCCGAGCCACAAATGATGCGGGCATCCAGAATTTTCCAGAGACTGTGACATACAAAAATACCACAAGAAATCGTATTTAGAGTAACTACAGTAGCTGGTAAAGCAATGTCCTCAATGTGGTTTTGAGTTAATAATTATCAGTTGAAACAATGAAGGTGTGCTCAACACTAAACAAACCACCCACACCCCAACACACATGGGGTCAATAATCCAACACAGGGCATCAAATAACCATGAATAAAATACCGTATTTCCCGCACTATAAGGGGCACTTAAAGTCCTTTAATTTTCTTTAAAAAATCAACGGTGCGCGTTATGTATGAATTCTGGTTGTGCTCACTGACCTCTAAACAATGTTATGTGGTACACGGCGCTCAAAAATCTGTCAAAAAATCTTTTACAACTTTGGTAAGCTACGAAGCCGCACTGCTTGATGGATTGTCGAAGCATTACGGCTGCCGTAGTCAGGAGCCTTGTGGAGTAATCTGGGTCCAAAACTCCGTCCATTTCAGGCCCCTATCGCGGTCTTGGGTCATTTGAAACAGTGTTTTGTGTTTATTTTCATTATTATTATTTTGTTGTTGTTATTATTATTCTTTGTTCTAGTTTATGCTGATTGTGTGTTTGGGTTTACACCCTTTGGTTCTTAGAGGTTTGGTTTTGTGCTCCCTCTGTTTTGTGTCTGCCCATGTTTTCCCTCTGTTCTGTCTGTACCGCATCTCTGAGTCCAGTCATTGCATTTCCTGTTTTAGTTTGAAGGTCTGTGTATTTTATCAGTGTGTTCTGTTTGTGCTCTCCCTGTCTCATCAGTGTAATCAGCGTCAGCCGTGTCTCCCAGCTGTTTCCTCTTAGTCCTGTTCACCTCTTGTATTTATTGTCTGCGTCTTCCTCGTTGTCGTGTCATACCCTCACTTTCACCGTGTGTTCTCTTTGCTACCCTGCCTGCCTGTTTAGTTTGTTTTTATACTCTCAGTTTGGTTAGTTTTCTGTTCGGTTGCTATCCAGCAATAAAGCTAAGTGTTTTGAGTTATGTTTGCCTCCGTGAGTCCTGGATTTTGGGTCCTTTCTCCCTGCCTGCCTGCACAGAGCCATGACAGTCCCAAAGTCAAACGAACACTGCGGCATCACTGAGAGTTAAAAGCATTCTAAATTCTTCCATCTTTAATAAAATCATCAGTGTTGCTGCTTTACCAGGTGTAACGATGAAGTTTAACATTCAGGCATCCATGAAAACAGAATTTATTACAATTTGTTACATTTAACAGAGTTAGAAGTTAGCAGGAAGTTAGCTCACTAGTTTTCGCTTAAACATGATATACCATGTTTGTTTCTTTGTATGTTGAGAGAAATGTGTGTATATATATATATATATATATATATACATTTCTCTGCCACTGGATAAAATTAAAGATTTTTTTTCTTTTTTTATCTTGTTCTTTTTCTTTGTCATGCTCAGGTCCCTTTTAGTCATCTTGTCTTTTCTATTCAGTGATTTGAGCTGTTTTTTTTTTCTTTTGCATTCTTGTCTCTTATTGATGTTTCTTTTGATTTTCCTAAGTCTCCTGTTTTGCATCAGGTTTGTTTTCTGTGTTTATCAAGTCAAAGGCTCTTGTTGGTGCCAGTATTTGTTTTGTTTGTTTTTGGGGGTCTTTTAGAAAGTTTAGGTGTTTTCATATATAATGTCATTTTTAGGATGTTTTCTTCCTCTTTGTGCTTCAGCCTTCTTTTTGACCACATACTCATTTATTTCCTTTTAATGCATTCTTCTACCATATTTCAAAGGCTTATGTCGCAGGAAAACATAAGTGTCTCTGGACTGTTTCACCACATGCATCTGAAATTTGATTATACCCTTTCCCCATCCTCTACTGATATTTTTTTTGCATTAGGTATGAGACTTTATCAGAGGCAGACAGACTGTTTCACCTGTGCATTCAAAGACTTGTAGACGTAGTGCATCACATCAAGGTCTGCATCAATAAGCTGAACTGAATTTACCTGAATAAAAACCTGAATAAAAAAAAATTTAAAATAAAAATTACCTGAATATTGATCAGTGAAAGAGGATCTGTATCCTCAGGCCAAGTTCTACAAAAACACTTAATAAAAAAGATTGGATCGGCCCCTGTTATTGTCTCCTCCTGAAGGCTCCCAGCTGCACTTTACGGCCTTCTCCTTCTTCCTTCAATTGCTTCACTCAACTGCCTCCATCTGCATGTCTCCTGCCACATACCCATGAATCTACCTCTACTCCTCGGCACATATCTAAACCATCTAAGCTTCTCCTCTCTGACTTTATCTCCAAATTGCTGAGTTTTGTGTCTGATGTACTCATTTATAATCTTGTCCATTTTTGTCGATCCCAGTAAAAATCTTAACATTTTCAACTCTGCCACCTCCAGTTTTACAAGTCAACATAAATTTAGTCAATTTATGAATCCCCGTTTAAGAGAAAGATCAACAATTTTAAAAATAAAATGCATTTGAACTCATAATATTTTCAGTTAACAACGACAAGCTGAACTGTAGTGTGTTTATTTAACTCTGCAACAAAAAATCTATACATTCCCTCACATGTATAAAGTAACTGACTACCAATCCCAAAACAAGGAAAAAAGAAGAAGGCTGCACTGCTAATGTGACTAGACCATAAATGACTCAGAATTAGAGAAGGGGAAATTATTTTACACATAAAAGATAAGCAAATGCGTAAAAAGCTTTACGCATAAAATTCTTCCTCTTCAACATAAAGCTGAATTGTAGTGTTTCTGTTGTCTGGACCAATGCATTCAGTCATAGGAAAAAGGAAGTTTTACGGGATTCTGGGTAGTATGCAGTCATGTGTTTATGATAACTTTTTGCAGTATGATTATCCAAATGTGCGGTTGTACATTGTGTCTAAACATCTCCCCTTTGGTCTTGCTTGTCCAAAGGACATTGTTTGAGATATTTTGTGCTCTTGTTCTTTTTAGCGAGAAGATACTTTCTTCTTTCAACCCTTCCAAATACAGTAAGTGATACTTGCTTATTCATTTAGTACTATATATGTCATTTTACACAATCTGACCTAAAGGTGAGTTTGCTTGCATATCCTCGGGGGACGATTGTATCATTATATTAACACATACCCGGAAGCTCCATAACTGCATTGGATCAAAGACTGACCAACACAACAACTTTTATAAATGTTGTGACACTTTGTGATGATCCGTTTTCTGCACCTGAATGACAGTGACTCTGTAATTTCCTATGGAAACAGTAAGGATGTACTTTTCAAAGGACTGAATGGGGATCTGTTAAAACTTTATTTTCACAACTGTGTTCCCTCATCAGACAATTTAACTTTGAAGGTTTTAGTGAAATGTTTCCATTTTCAGATCATGAAAACAGGGACATTCTTCTGTCAAAGGACAGATGTGTTTCAGCCAACACGTTCTCACTCCCAAAGCGTAACATTTTACGCTAGGTGACAAATCGTCAACATATTACATTTTCGGCTACCCACCCTGTTCCTAAATGACGACCTCGGAAAAATGAGGAAATATGAGAACTGTATGGACTCAATCTACACATGTTCGCTCTTTTTCTTCAAATCACTTAGAAACACGCTATTTAACATCATTGAAGTCCTGGTTAAGCTCAAGAAAAAGGTTATGGTTAGGGCTAGGGATAAGGTTAGGTTTAGGGCTGGAATACAGGGCTGGAACGTCTATTACCGCGGAAGCGTCATTGCACTGGATTTCGCCCATAACCCACCGCGTACCATAAGAACGCCGAAGGTCTCCTTTCGCGTTCCTCAGGAACGCCGTGGGACGTGACAAAACGTCGGCATGTTACGCCTCGGGAGTGAAAACGGGCTCGTTTCAGCCCACCATGTCACACAAGGATAAAATCTGGGGTCTAGGTAAGGCCTCAAGTGTGCCACAGTGAACACCAATCAGTTCGACTACTGCTTGAACTGTACCAGTGACCTTTGCCTGAAGAGAACATGGTTTTATTTGGTAACTGAAGTTGTATTTGGGAGCAAAGAATCAGAGAGATTTGTGGTAAACAGACAAACAGCTGCACTATGTGTGCACTGTACCATCAACTGGTTATTACTAGGAAACACACTTTTTTCAAGAAATTATTTTCCAGGGAAACAAGTTTGTATGAAAGACAGGGATCAGGCCTTAGGACAAACGATGTGCAAATGCTCTTTCAAAGATAAGATACATTTCTGTTCTAACAGTTTCAGCAGAAGAGACTTATCAAGAGCTATAAAAGATAAAAGTAAATAGTCCAAACTGAACAGAAAATACTCTTAACAAAGAATATTAAATGTATATCCAATCTTTCAGCTATAAAACAATAATAATAATATTAATAATAATACAAAGTCACACAGTCAGAATAACGACAGAATAGTTTCATATGTGACTGTTACACTAATAATTAGTGAACGAAGCACAAAACTAAATGTGAGTATGATAAAGGCCAGTGACAGCTAAGTAAACATATACGTGAAACATCAGAAATTAAAGTACAAACATCTGCATTGAAATCCTCCTGCTGTCACAGTATTACATTACTGCATAGATTGTCCAGTAATACAAATTCACAGTAAGAAAAAACTGTAGCCTTCAACAATTCTGAAATTGATTCAATAAACAATCATGTAAAAGAAATATTCAACTACTGACATCAAATATTTATAAAGCTCACTGTGTGTGTGTGTGTGTGTGTGTACGGCATTCAAACAGAGATCAGTTAAATAAAATTCAGGGGATTTTTTTCTTTTTTGCCCGTGACATTGTTATTTATAACTGTACTTTATTAATTATCCGGAGCTTTGGTTGTTCTGTTGGTACCAAATGTTCATCTTCAGAGATGTCACATTCTTCAGCCTCCTCAGGTTCTTCTTTGGCTTTTTGTAACTAAAGCAAAGAATTAATGCACACAATAAGAACCACTTTGTCATGGTCTGGGTGTGTGGCTGTAAAATTCCGCTGAAAGTCTGGTGTCCACCCATGGGCAGAGCCTACAACCTCCCTCACCTGAAGCTGATTGTGGCAATCAGGTTGGAGATTTAAGCTGCTTGCTGACACTGCTTCCTCGCCAGTTCGTCAACTACCCTATGTTGGTAACCAGGCCTCACGCTTCATGTCTATGATTCTCAACCTAACCTTGCAATCCTGTGGCCTGCAGTGTCGTCTTGCAAACTTGTGTTCTAGTTACTCCTGGAAATTCCATCACACTGAACCACTCATCTTGGAAATCTGGTTAACCCGCCTGCTTTCAGAATCATCTCCTTGCCTCACCTGCCTGCCCTCCTGCCCTTACACCACCACGGGATCTTCACCGCTCAGGACAGCCGACACACACCACCTAACCCACCTGGACCACACCACCTCTCCTTCAACGCTTCCATCTCCCACCTGCACAGTAAGACGAAGATTTTCATAGCTTCCAGTCTCTCCAGAACTCCTCATTGGCTACTGCTCTCCTCTCTTCCAGTACGCACCTAATCACCAGCCAGCTGCCGCTGCTTTCTTGGACCTGTCCCCTTGCTTATCCCTCTCCCCTGGCCAAGACCCTCATGCCCCATGTGTCAAGCCTTAAGTCAAGCGCTATCGTAAACATCATTTTTGTGCTAGTTAATAAACCTTTGTTAAACCCTTTCCTCAGCCTCCGCTTTGGGTTTTCTGCACGTGGGTTTGATCTTTGGTACTTGGCCTCCGGCCGTTTTGTGACACACTTTTACCTTTGCAGTGCAACCCTCTGAAATGTTCAGTGTGGTGTTTCATTTTTTGGTATGAATCTGAAACGTCGTAGCTTACACTAAGCTTTCTCTGCTCATGAATTCCACTACAATTACTGTATCCTTTTTTGTTGTTGTGTAGTTGTAATAATAATACCTTATCTTTGGTGCTCACAAAGACACAGCAGTGTAATTATTGGAAATACTTTTGTGATTCTAGCCCACAGTGCATAATGTAATAATTCCAGCCCAGCTGGCTAAAACAGCCCAGCTTCCACTCTTTCTTTATCCTTTAATAGCAGCTTTTTCCTGATCTGAACAGAAGTAGGTGTGGCTTCTGTACCTGGGATAACGTGATATATGTATTACCTCTCAGTGACATCATACAGAATTTAAAAAAAAAAAGTTTAAAACTGTCTCAAGCGAACGCTTTTGGCTCACACATATTACTTGTACATGCAATGACCTCGTTATCTAAAACATTGGCCATCCTTAAAATGAGCATGGAGCATTAATACATAAAATGATTCATAATAACAAAAATAGGAAAATAGAAAAGATCTTTAAAAATGGGCACATACCTGGTTTATCTTGTTTTCCAGCTCCTGTTTCAGGGCCTTTATATCTTCCTCAACCTCCTTCCTCCTCTGCTCTTCGCCCCGAATCTTCTTCTTGAACTGGAAGAGAAGAAAGAAAGAAAATGCTATATTATATACATACATATAAATTTATTTATTTATATATACATATAAATGTAATTTTAAAACTAGAATTCATTTTATTAATCTTGTGTTGAACATTTATGGTGAGATTTTGTTTCACTTCCCTCCTGTGTGAAGCGTGTTTTTCAAAGAGCAGATTATAAACTCACTGACCTCCTCCTTGTATCTTTCTTTTAGTTCACTCAGCTGTCTCTCAGACTTTTGGCTCACCTCTGTGAGAGTCTCAAACTGACACTTGGACTCTTGTAGCTAACAAACAAAGAAACATGTAGGATTTTGAACAAATTGTAAAGCCTTGAAAAACACACAAAGATTATGGTGGATATGTAGATCTTTATATAATGAATATGCACCTCTTTGTTTTTATTCTCCAATTCATCCTTCAGAGTCTGCACATCTTTCTCAGCTTTCTCTCTGCTCTGCTGTTCATCCTTCAGCTGCTGCTGGACTTCACTTACCTTGATTTCAAGCTGGGAGGAAAGAGAAGAGAATGTAAGTCTTTGAAAATAATTAGAGAAGATGAGACATGTCCTTTTTTTGGTTTAATAAGGAGATTTACATTTATTTGTTTTTTGTTAAAATTTGGATTTGCGATTTGGAAAAAAGCAATAATGCTAAAATTTATTATTGTAGCATTATGGCTAAAATACATTATTTGTCTGATGCAATGTTGCATCAGACAAATAATGTATCTACATGTATCTACACTTTATTGCTACAGCAGCACCTTCAATATTCTCGTGTTCAAATGTAGTATATGTTACTTGTTAAGTACAAAACGTACAGCTAATGTCTGAATAAAACTGAATAAAATAGTTTTCTATAACTGTGTTTGAGTTAACACAGCGGTCCCCAACCCCCAGGCCTCGGACCGGTACCGGTCCGTGAGTCGTTTGGTACCGGGCCGCGAGAGTTGAGGCTCAGGTGTGAAATGTATGGTTTTCAGAGTTTTTATCGGTTTTCAGCGTTATTTTGTTATCGTTTTTATCGTTAACTTGGTTTTCCTGGGTCTTTTTACATGTGTTACGAATAAATCTTTTTTCGGTACCGGTACTAGTTTTATTTTGTTGTATTTATCCGCGACACCTTAAAGGCCGGTCTGTGAAAATATTGTCGGGCATAAACCGGTCCGTGGCACAAAAAAAGTTGGGGACCGCTGAGTTAATATCATATGAAAAATGAATACATTAAAATCAAGGAAATAACCTTCTTGTTTTGGGCCTCAAGCTCCTTCTTCAGGGAATTCAGGTCTTCCTTATTTCTCTGCTTCTCTTCATTGAGTGTGTTTTTAAACTGGAAGGAAAAGATGATCAAAATGAAACAGGTCAGCTATCCCCAGCCTTTGGTCACGTATGTATCATTAGGCTAAAAAGGGGGGATTTCCACATACCCGTTTCCACATCTTCCTGATCTCTGCATTCTTCTCCTCCAGCAGATTTTGGGTTTTCTTCAGCTCGTCAATAGTATGACTTGTGTCCACATGATCAGCTGATGGCCGATTGATCTATAAATCACACAAACAAATGAGATTTTTAAACTAAGACACCTCATGTTTTTGTAAATCTAAATTGAGACACAGAGTAGCAAATCATTTATTTTAACCCATTGTGCCAATTATTCACATTCATGAATCTTTCAGACAGATTCAGTTATAACAGTCCAGTAACACCAGAACTGAGTAAAGCTGTTGATGTCTTTTGAGACATGAGACAAAACTACAGGGACAAATGATAATGAATAAAAACAATTACTGCAATAAATGTAATGAACACAAATATCAGTGATAATTTGTGTCAGCTCCAGAGCAGCAGCTGAACCCCATTAATGTTAGAACACTGAGTGGATATGATATCAAACTACATGTAAGAGACAAATATGAGATGAACTCATGGAATTAAACTAAAGGAAATAACCTGTTTTTTTATTGGTTTCCAGCTCTTTCTTCAGCGTCTGCACATAATTATCTTTCATTTTCAACTCTGCAACCATCTCTTCAATGACTTTCAACAAATCATCAGGGTCACAGGAAAGAGGAGACTACGACAGGCAAACCAATAGACACAAATCAGGATAAAACGTGTGTTCAAAAAAATCTTATCAAAGCAGCATTTTCCACTGTAAGTGGTTTACAATCACAGTTATGTAAATATTTAATATATGTAATTGAAAAATAGCCAGCAGGGCCTAAGTTTTATATCATCACTCATAATTATATACAGTAACAAAGGTAGGACGGCTTAAACATGCTTAAAAACATTTGAATTTTGCTGTAATAAAGCCCATAACTGCTGTCTGTGTCACACTGTGATTTGGCTTCCTTATGTCGGATTATGATATTACTTTATGCAATGTTAGACCCCTAATTAAAGATTGTGAATTATTATGTAGTTTTAGTTTGCATTATGCTCCTGAATTAGAAGAAGGTGATAACTATTACATTTGGTAAACTGATTTGCATTACATTAGACTGCTGATTTATTGTGAATGAATGATATTGTTTTATGATGCATTATACTGCTGAGTTATAAGAAATACTGTTCACAGAAAGTCATCACCTTATTTGTCTGGTTAGAAGAGAACAGAGCATACTGCCCCATCTCATCAGGAGCAGATAAACAGGGAGCCAAGGTCGTAGCTTAGGCGCTGTGTGTGAGAAAGAATGTGAATGTTTAGGCTTTTATGATGAGGTGGGGGCCACTAGAGGCTATAAGAGTTTGATCAAGGCTCCACCATTTTGAGATCTGATGCTGTCTGCTGTATGGTGTCCATCTCCCACGCATGTGTTCATTAAATCATCGTTTGACTTGACCCGGCCGGACCAGTGTGGTTATTTTGGGTTTTCCTCCTGTATCCATCCTCAATATTTGAATCCGTAACACTTATTAGTTAAAAAGAATAATAAAACAAAACATAATGAATTTATTTAATGCATTTCAAACTGAAATTAGTTGTACTATCTATAGATACAGTAAAACTTAAAATGAAGGGAATAACTTTTCTGTCCTGAAGATGCTCCTCAGTGTCCTCCCTACTCTGTTGCTGTGCACCCGGGAGCTTCCGCTCAAACCTGCCCACTCTGTCTATCACCTCGTTCTTGCTCTCCAGCCTTGTCTTCACTTTAACATCCACCTTCCTCTGCTCCTCACCCAGAAGCTGCTGCTGTGCTGTAGCTACTTCCTGATCTAGATCAAAATCTGTTTACATTTTAATGCTAAAATGACTTTTTGCTTCTCTTGAAACCACAGGTTTGGTGGAATGGTGCATCAGCAATGATGACTTACCAAGTCTTTGCAGGAGAAACATTTTTCTACCTTTATTAACTATCAGGTAAAAAATATATGAAAATAAACCTCATATAAGCTAAATATAAAAGGATACGTGCCAATTAATAAACAGTAGAGGTAAGACATCCACCTCATTTTCTTTGGCCTGCAGTGTTGTCTTAAGGTTATCCAGCTCTTTTTCCATCCACTGATAATTTTTTTTCGTAAGAGATCAGCTACTGATCAAATACGGCTGTGCACCCTCAGTTTGTTAGAGACTTTTTTTTATTGTTAAAAGACGACGTTTCCTTCTAACCATCACCATGTGCTCACCAACTGTTTACTTTATCTCCTGACATTCAAATGTAGTTCTTTAAAAAGTACCATATCATGGTTGTCCTGAGTTAGTGTAATATAAGCAGTGTTGGTAAGGTTACTTTTAAAATGTATTCCATTACAGATTACAGAATACATACCTCAAAATGTATTCTGTAACGTATTCCATTACGTCACTCAATGAGAGTAACCTATTCTGAATACTTTGGATTACTTAACATATTATCATGCATTTTACAACTACGTGAATGTACTATTGTTGTGATTTATTACTGTTACTGAAGGTCCGCGGCTCTGAACCGTAGTAAAGGACCTCTGGCTAATACGTCGGTTCGTGTCGGGCTGAAAACTAGCTTTACTTTGTTGTCTGGGTCACTTTGCTAGCGAGAGACAGAGAGAGGCCTTGAAAGGCTGCTCCAACAGAGCTTATTGTTTCAGAGGAAAACACGAACACGGTGTACAGTCGAGTCTTAATAGCTTACTTACAACTGGGCTCGTCAGGCACTCTTCTTGGCTGCAGTGGTTATTATTATATTTACATGCTTCCAGCTCCCGTTTTTGCTCGATGACAGCTCGTACTTTCCCTTTTTCTCCCTCCCTCGCTCACAGACACATAACGAGTATGGCAGTCCATTCTCCCTGCAGCACGGACTACACTGCCCATGAAGCTACATTCTGCATCCTGCCTATTAGCTTAGCACAACAACAACAAAAAGGCCTCTCTCACCCAGGAAACACGCAGAGAGAGAGCGTCACCCTGTAACCATGGCAACCGTAACGCTGCCGCCTGGAACAACAGAACGTAGCTGTCAAACAAAACCCAAACAGGCCTGACCCGCGACAATATGAAACAGGGAAGTACCGCCGTGTAATCCATTTATTTCAACAAAGTAACTGTATTCTAAATACCACCTTTTTAAACTGTAACTGTAACGGAATACAGTTACTCATATTTTGTATTTTAAATACGTAACAGCGGTACATGTATTCCGTTACTCCCCAACACTGAATATAAGGTCATGTGTGCTGTAAGAGGTGATGTTGCTTACTTTGTTCCTCGTGGTGACAGCAAGGCTGAGGTTCAGCTGTGAAGAGGCCTCCTGCTTTTCTTTAAGTGTGTCAGGTGTCATCACCTCAGTTTTATCCAACTAACAAACAGAAGTACAGCTGAGAGGATCAATTATTCATTCATTTAGGTTAGCATACAGCTACGCGTGGACTAGATGACAACTGTAGAAACATCTGAGCTGGTTGCATGCATTTAGACCACTTCATTCATGCTCTCCAGCCTCTTCAGTATCTGCATCCTCACCTCATCATTCCCCCTGCGCTGCTCCTCACACTGCAGCTGCTGCTGTGCCACAGCTACTTCCTTATCCACCTGAGATTAGAGAAAAAATGTTGGAGCTTTTAAAATAAATGTTCAAAGTTTTGGAAGATTTAATTTGCAAAAATGTTACCCACAACATGGTTTGGTGAATTATTCTCCTGTGTCTGCAGGTTCTTCTCATCTCCTTCCTCACTCCGGTGTTCATCACTGAGCTTCAGGGCTGCAGCTTCTTTTTCTTTGGCCTGAAGCTTCCACTTAAGGATCGGCAAGTCTTTCTCATTTGACTGATCCTTAACATGAAGTAGTTCTTCTACTTTGTCCTCCAGCTGAAATATAAATCGAGAAACACACTGTGTTATTAAGCAGGACATTAAAAGGCGAGATTAATACAAAAAGAAAACAAATCTGAAACTATTTTTCTTTTTATAGTATATAATACTGAGGTCAGAAGTCTTGACATTTCTCTGTTATAAATTGGTATATTATATAAGATTCAGGTGAATCAAACAGCCCTGACATTATGTGTGCATGTGTTACAGAAGAGTGTATGTTTGTGTGTGTTTACCTTCTGCACCCTGCTGATGGCGAGCTTAAACTTCAGTTGTGAAAAAGACTCAGGGATTTCATAAATGAGGTAATTTCTCAGCCATTTAAATGTCTCCAGCTAACAAACACAAACACAGTTAAGTTAGCACCATAGCTTATACTTGGCCTCAAGGTTGAGGTTTGAATAGCCAAATGAAGCATAAGTCTGTGCAGGGGACACATTTTTCAAAGTTGCTATCAGGTTAAACATAGATATCTGAAATCTGATATATCTGAAAATAAACCTCATATAAACTAAATATAAAAGGATAAATGCCAATTTATAAAAAGTGAAGTGAAGAAATCAACCTCTTTTTCTTTGGCCTGCAGCGTCCTCTTCAGGTTATCCAGCTCGTTTCCCATTGACTGATTTTTACCACTGAAAAACTGATCAACTGTGTCTTCCAGCTGAAAAAAGAAAAGTGTTTGAAATGAGTGATGATCATATAAAAAGACTTGAAGCAGGATTTTTTTCCCTTGATTTTAACATATAAAGTAAGACAAAGATCAGCTACTGATCAAATATGGCTGTGCTTCCTCAGCCGGCCTCAGTTTTAAAACAAAACCTTTCCTTCTAAACATCACCGAGTGCTCACTGAAGGGGTAACTGTTTAATTTATCTAATGACATTCAAATGTGGGTCCTTAAAAAAACTACCATAAGGTGGCAGATGTCATTATTTGGTGTAATATAAATAAAGTTATGAAGTTAATTGTGTTCATGTGTTCTGTAAGAGGGGATGTTGCGTACTTTATTCCTCCTGGTGACAGCAAGGTCAAGCTTCAGTGAAGAAGTCTTCTGCTTTTTCTTAAGCATGTCAGGTGCCATTACTTCATTTTTCTCCAACTAACAGACAAAAGCACAGCTGAGAGGATTAATAGTCCACTCATTTGAGACCTGAGCATAGACTAGATAATAACTGGGGAAACATCTGAGCTGGTTTTGTGCATGCAAAGCTGTCCGAGGGCAAACACACCTCCTCCTTTGGTGTACTGATCTCCACACTCTGCTTCTCTGGTTCAGGTTTGGTCTTATTTAAAACCTCATCTGACTTTGACAGCTGCAGCTGAAAGTCAGTGTGAGTGTATGTGAGCCAGCATGATTGTTTGGTGATAGAGCAATATAGAGTTGCATTATCGTTTGTTATTCTGTTCCATAATTTAGCAGTGTTACCATTAGGTTTTAAATTAAAAAGAAAAAATAATTTAAAATTGATAACATTTAAGATTTAAAGACTAAAGTATTAAAGCAGAGTTTAACCTCAGCATTGTCGGTCTTCAGATCTTTGTTTGGTGTCTGCAGGTCTTCATTCTGATCCTCAACCATCCAGGCTTCAGCTTTTACATCTTGACTCTGAGTCTCAGACTGTTTTTTAAAGTAAAAATGCAACAAAAAAAATCTGAATTTTAGAGGTTTTAATTTCTCTTCCGCTTCTGTTGGTGTAAATCATATTTAAGTTTTTACTGGGAGTTACTGTAAACTGTAAAAAAGAGGATAAATAATTAGAAACTCAATGTACCTCATTCCCCTCGATCTCATTTGCCTTCAGAGTCTCTGCCTTCACCTTCTTCTCAACCTCCTGCTTCTCGTGCCCTTCATCCTTCTGACTCTGAGCTTTTCTGACTTTGGACTGGGAGAGAAATGTAAAATAAAAAAGTTGAAGTAGTGAAGCACACCATTTAACATGTCTGTGGGCAGTTTGGCTCAGCCAATCTTTTCTGCATCATAGGTGAAGACAAATGAAATTAAGAGTTGTAGGTAACAAATCCACAGGTGCATAATTTCACAAACTATAAAGACTGAAACAAGCTGTCAAAAGTCAACAAATCAACACCTCTAAAAACTCATGTTTGCTTTACAATGGAGTCTCACTGGTTGGTAATTTTATTGTGGTATCTATTTCTTCATTTGTCTAAGTTTGTCCTTCTATCATGCCTTTACTCACAGCCATGACAGTCATTCATTTTTACACCATCTGTAATTTGTTTTAGTGCAGCCTGTTCATTTCTCTCTTCTGATTCAGCTCTGACTGAACCTTGTTGTTCAGGTTAGACTCCCCTCTGACACACAATTCTCTTTGTTTCTTTTTTCATCTGAGGTAGATAAAATTAATGTCCATTGTTTACTTACATGCTTGGTTTCATTTTCTGTTTCTCCTGAGCTCAAAGCTTCAGTTGAATTCCTCTCAGCTGTCCTATTTTCATTTTTGCTCCCTCCTGTCAGAAACACAATACCTAAGTTGTAGATTAGTGTTTAGTTTGATTATTATACAGTCTTAATTAATCTGGGTGATCTTGTGCTTTATTCAACATCTGTTAAAATACAGTTAAAATGAAACAAGTTATTTATATAGCTCATTGAACTTGTGTCAGACTGAAAAATGAATTTGTAACTTACTGTTTTTCTTTTGTTTACACTTGTATGTGACAATGACAACAAGAAGAATGGGCACCGAGACAACAGTAATACAGATGCAGATAAGCACCGGAGTAGGAGTCAAATTCTCTGAAGTGAAAAATTAAAGAAAATCATGAAAATAAAATAACTATAATAATAATAATAATAATAATAATAATAATAATAATAGAATGATAATAATAATAATAATAATTTTCTGAAGAGTTTTCTGAAGTATTTTTATACACATATAAACAAGTACTGAGCTTTAGATTTGAATATACTTGTGTCAGGTTACCTGGGCTGACTGAGAATCCAAACCAGCTTTTTAGGCTCATTTTGTTCTGTAAAACAAGAAGGAAATTGTCACATTAAAGAGATATACCTCTGCATTCATGTTGTGCTCAAAAAATGTAGATGTTTAAAAACAGCATCCTAACTCAACTTGATGATCTATCAACACTTAACTATAATCAGAATAAATTATTTTATCTATTTTGACTCAAGAAAAAGGGTAAGAGTTCATGTTAATTAGGTTGTAATTATTTGCCATAATTATGCTTAAACTGTTTCTTCTCTGTAGATGGCCTTCATTGCACACACACTGTGGCAATCAAACCTCCACATTCATTTTGAATTCATTTTGATGATCTATCAACACTTAACTATGATCAGAATAATTGAGTTCATGTATTTTTACTCAAAAAGGTAAGAGTTCATGTAAATGAGGCCTTACTTATTTGCTGTAATTATGCTTTTTACTGTTTCTTCACTGTGGATGATGATGATGATGTAGATGATGAGATGAGATGAGATAGCATTTATTTGTCAGTTGCAGGTCTTTTGCCCACAACCGAGATGACAGACCTTGCCGACCGTACATACAATACAAACATCACATTGGGGAGACAGGTCAGGCTAGGTAGCGAGGAAAAAAAAACATTAAAATGTGTAACACAAAAGGATAATACAGGAATGCACAGATATCAACACACCATAGCACAATAAACACAGACAAGCAACATGGGAAAGTGTTCCAGTGTGTACATCTGATCTGGGACCGCTGCAATCTTTCGACTGCGCCTCCAACTGACCTAATGTCCACATCAGAGGGGAGGTAAGCGTTGGAGGTGGCGTTGGATCCGGGGTAGGGAGGGTGATGCGTCAGTGAGTGCTTATCAGTATCAGTATATGTATGTGTGTGCGTGTCCATAGTTCAGCTGAGACAGTGTCCTGCGCCCTGCTAGGCTAAGTAAACAGTCTTCCAGCCAACCCAGGTGGCCTTGTAGGGAATGGGAAGGAACAGACTAAACACAGTCGTTATCAGGGAGTTTTTGTTCGGCTCCAGCCTTGAGCCCACAGCTGACGCCGAAGGGGTAGCTGGATTATGATGGTAATTTTTCTTTTGCGACAACTCATGAGAATTTCAAAGCTGTTCTTTAACACTCCGACACTGGTCTCTCAATCTCCCGTTGGAGAACTGCGAGCTTCCCGATGATGGTATCAAACTTGCTGGTGTTTTCATTCTTTTGCCCAAACAGCCGATTCTGAGAACTCACAACTGCAGTGAGCTGTTCTGCGATACAATCCAACTTTCACTCAAGGGTGTTATTTTGAGCAGGCCTCTCCTTGATGTATCCCAATATACGTTCAAAGGTGTTATTCTGAGTATTTATGGCAGCTGTAAGCGTCTCCAAGGTCTTAACCATTCTGCTTTCGAGCCAGCTCCAATCAGCAAGAACCCTGCTATCATGGTTCCGAATAGATAGATATCTTCAGTGTCCTCGATCGACAGTCCTGCCAGGCACGCGACCCTCCATTTCTGCCACCCGTCCATCGTGTATCCGGCAGGAAAAGTCCCTCCAGGGCACTCGGGCTCTCCCGAGCCCAGACTTCTCGTTGAGCAAAGGGTGTCAATAGCATTCAGAGACCAGTCGATCAAATCCATCATTGCACACACACTGTGTAATGTGCAGCACAGAGTTATAATAACCATTGCAATGTAGCTTGTTGTAAATTGCCTCACAAATAAACAAATACACCTTAAATCACCACAAAATCTGCATATGAGAACTACAGTTTTACATTTTTGAGGCTACAAGTTTAACAGTGTAAAAATATTAGTCTCACGTCACTGAAAACCACAGAGACACACATCATGTATTTCTATTATACAGTAAATTATACAAACAACAAGTGTTTACCTCATAAATGAAACTGGTGCATCTGCTTCCTTGCAGTGAGTGAGGCTGTGCAGCATGACTCCTTCAGCACTCGTTAAAGGAAAACACCTGACATAACAGGAGGCGTGGTTTCTTCAGAAGTCTGAAGAGGAAAAGAATTTGCATGTAGCAAACAAACAATCAGTTCATGTGAGTGTGCGCATCTTAAAATGAAACTTCATTAAATGCTTAAATTAATGCCAGCGTGATGCGATCTGGTTAAGCAGCTGATACAAACCTAAGGCCTTGACCTTTGACCTTGCTATGAAAAAATGTTTTCTTGAGTGTGTCCATACTTTGTTTACATTTGTGCACACAAACATGTTTCAGGACAGACACAAACTAACAAATCAACAAAGTAAATATGTGGCAAAAATGTTAGTAATATTTAAAAGTATTTTTTGATAATAAAAAAAAAATTAAAAAGTAAACAAACAAACTATGGTTCTCTGGTATTGAATAATCAGAATCAGAATACTTTATTGATCCCTAGGAATCAATACTGTTGCAGTAAACAGTGTGTTAAGTGGATGAGTTGTACAGGGAGATGGCCACAGGAAAGATTTCCTGTGTTGTTCAGAATCATCCTTCAACATCCTCCTCTCCGACACCACCTTTAGGGAGTCCAGCTCCATCCCCACAACATTACTGGCCTTACGAATCAGTTTATCGAGTTTGTTGGCATCTGTGTGAGCATACTTTAGTTTAATGAAGTTAATTCAATAAGCATAAATGAAAACTAAAGCTGTTTCATCATGCATTTGTACCTCCCTGTTGTTGCTTTCTATTGTAATCAGTGTTAAAGGCCAGTATTGTTATTCCAGCTGCTTTTCTGACAGGTAATCTGTGCTTCAGTGCACGTTTTCTCTTTTTGTTAACCACACGTTTCTAGACTTATTTGCTGACTTCATTAGACCCAATTAAATGTGGGACATTATTCCAATTTGTTGGAAGATGAGAACAGAGAATAATAAATGCTATATAAAGTGGAACACTAGGTCACTTTAGTCCAGGTCACCAGTGTGTCAACTGACCTACAATCTACAAGATTAAAGTACAAATTTACACAATATAAAGACTGTAGTGTGTAGTTCTAAAGCTGAGAACTAAATTACAGGATTTTAGGGTAATCAGACTATATTTGTCTGTGACAGGGTACATTTTTTGTTTGTTTGTTATTAGTTTGAATTAAGAAAGCTTTTAAAAGTAGTTCCTTTACATATAATGATGTAACATTTAATCTGTTTTGAGTGGTTTTCTGGCACTGTTTAAATCAGAGGTTTAAAAATACTTGGGAAATATTAAAATGAAATACAAAGGTCACTGCAGCTGAAGAAAAAGCAGGAAACAAGTAACACGGCACAACATGCAACAACACGTCTTTTGTTTATGTCATTTTTAGTTTTTCATTTTGTCTTTCTGCTTGCATGTTTTCCACATTCACACTGTTTGTTAAGTAAGAACCATGATGTCTTAAGCCCCTTTGTTGTTATATACAAGCATTAGGAAAGAAAGCACCTCCCCCCAGTAACCTCAATGAAGGAATAAATCAACCACATGACAATCAGTAGAATTCAAGGGAAAAATACATGGCATCTTTTCATCATTTAACATCACCTCTTAAGACAGACCCTACTTCATTCTTTCATTTGATTAGTTTGCTGCTTCTCTGGAAACTGGTAACAGGTGACATCATATCTGAGCTCTCATTATAATTTGAGCTTGTAAGAACCCTGACATGAGATCTAAAGAAAGAAAAGAAAAACTGGACAGCAGCCCAAAACTGCTGCCCCAAAACATTAGAAATATTTATTTTCCTCATGTTAGCTGTATGATTCAAGGAGATCCCAAAGCACAGTGGTCTCAAAAACTGATTTTAAATCTCTTTGTAGCATGTTGTCAAGAATCCATCAGATGGCATCAAACGACCATGAATGGCCTCTGCTGTGCTCCTTTGCTTAAAAATATTAAGCAAAGCAAATATCACTGCAATCTACAAGTTATGTTACGAATAGGTATGTTTATAAACCACTAGAATATAAAAAACATTATATAACAGTATTAAAAACGAATCAAGAGTTTAATAAAAAAAAAAAACTCACAAACTCTTTCAACACCAGCTAAACATATTTGATGGGTCGAATGTGATGCTGTGTTTGTGGTGAGGCTGGTGAATTTTAATGAGTATTTGTTTTAATAGCCTAGGCAGATTACTTAGGCAAGTCCTCAGCTATATGTTTAATCACAAATAAATGTCTCTATGGTTAATTTGTGCAGAAAATTAAGCAGGACCGAAACTGAGCATGTTTGAATGAAGAGTTCTTGTGATTTAGTTAAAAGTTTGTTTTTTTCCTACAGAGAGTGCTCAACATAAACATGACTCTTACTGTGTTTATGAGAACACTCACTGACAGTAGTAAACTCTTAAGCTAATTTTAACTTTAACACCAAAACAGATTTATGACTGCCTGCATGTAATATGTTTTGGGTTCATCTGTGAGTTTTCGCTGCAAAAACACAGATGTAAACAGATGTAATCATGGCCCATCTTCAGGCACTTGCTGAGTGTTAATATCCTAGCATCCTCATTCAATGGCATCAAAAACTGTCATCATGTTCTTCAGCAGCAATATAGGACAAGATTAAAAAAATAAATAAACAAATCAGATTTTTGAGTTCTTCTTCCATCTCACATTTCCATGTGATCTGTTATTTTCCTGCTGATGGATAAACACTTATTCTGTCTCTAATTCCTTGTCCTTCCTTCCAACTCCGTTTTCTTTGTTTCTTGCCTCTAAAGGCTGATTTTTTTTATCTTGCCTTTTTCTTTTTCATCCTCAGATTCCTTTTAGTGATCTAATTTCTCTTTGTTTTCCTTTTTTATTCTTGTCTCTGATTGGTGATTTCTCTGGTTTCTACCTTCTGCTCTTTTAACTCAGATTGTTGCCTTTGAGTGTTTAGGGATCAAAAGAGGGATGGCTGAAAACATGCCAAGCCAACAGATCCTCTTAGAGCCAATGTTTGGTTTGGTGTAATATGTGGTTTTTAAGTGGCTTAGGTAATTTTTATGCATGGTGTCATTTGTATAATGTATTGATCCTATTTGTGTTATTTTATTTATTTATTTATAAACCAAATTTGTATGTATTCTTTTACCCTGTCGAACACATATTTCAGGGCAAAAGCAGCTTTGGTCTAAAGTAGCAACTGCTCAACATGCAGCATATAAACGTAAAAAGTATGTATGACGTTTTGCCCCAGTTTGATGTTAAAAAGCAAGGGCGAGTGTGCCGGTTTAGTTCACTGGGATAAGCAGATGACCAAATGCCACATCTCGGAGCATGGCCGGCTCAGTTTCAAGTCCAACCCACAGCGCTTTGCTGCATGTATTACCCCTTCCTTTCTCCCTCCGGTTACCTGTCACTCTTCAATAAATCCAAAAATAAAATATTAAAAAAGCAAAGGTAATATTATTTCTATGACTTTTCACACAGACAGGAGTCAAAAAGTACTTTAAAGACAGAATATACAAAATTTAAACTTTGAAACTCCACAGTAATTGAAACATAATTAAGAACAGTAACTGAATAATAAAAGAAAACACACAAGTCTCTAAAATGTCTTTCAAGTTGAAAATTTTGCTTGAGCAAAATGTATGATACTCCAGCAAAGACAGGGTCACACAGTACTTCACCTGTGCATTCAGGACATGCTTTTATTTTTGGCTGATTTTGGTTTGGTCTGTTAGATTTGGCTCAACAGGTTCACGCTTATTTTCCACGAATGACAGGGAACAAGTCAGGAAGTATAAGTGATTTATTTCCCAGCATTTCCTTCTACCATCAAACATTTTCAGAAGAGGCACCTGCTTTTAATCAATGAAGAAACGTTTCACTGATTTTAACACTGACTTTGTTCACACATACATCAACACAATTTTATCACCTGATCTCAGATTAAGCATCCAAAAGGTATCATAGTAGTAAATACAAAATTATCTCAGGATATAAAAAACATATTCAAAATAGTTATAACAATTCATGTATACATATAGACACACACACACACACACACACACACACACACACACACATATATATATATATATATATATATATATATATATATATATATATATATATATATATGATCAGTGCCAATGTAAAGACAACTTAAAGGACTTTGCTTCTCCTAATCAAACAGGCTTCTCTGTGAGTTCCTTGTAAATTGTGAAACTGAAGTCCTGAATGTTTGTCAGCCTCATCATTTTCATTTTAACATTCTTGTTGTTGTGTTTGCAGTGGCATCTTCTGCTGATCTTTGGTCCTTTGAATACTTTCATATTTGTGCTGTGAGTTGCATCATCAACCTTCATATAGTTATATTTTCATTTTTCCACATTTTACTTTATCTGCTTTTCGCATTCTAATGCTTGCATTCTTGTGGTTCTGTTGGAACTGGCAGCTTTTGCTGATCTTTCGGCCTTTCATACAGTCGTGGTGTTGCTGCATAGTCAGTGTGAGCAAAATTATCCATACATTAATCATTTTGTTTATTCACATAATTTTTTTGCGGATGCTTGCTTGCTCTTCTTGCTTTTCTTGCTTTCTGAACTTTCTGTTTCTTGATTGGCAGTGTGCAGACCTCACACAGTTTTAGTTCATTTGAACGTTTTCTATTCTTGTCATCCTTTTGATCAGCATCACATGTTTGATCCATCAGCTCCTCCTCCAGACAGTCGACTCCTCTCTGTGTGAGACTGACAGATTTCTCCAGCTGCTCTCTTTGATTTACATTCACTTGTTGCTCCGCCTGCAGCTCCCCTTCATGTGGGAGTTGTAGTTTTTCTCTCTCCTTGTCCTTCCTGTTTGCTTCATCAGCTTGGGCCCCTTGATTAACCTCCATGACCTCACTCTCCACTCTCTGTGTTTTTTCTACAAGCTGCCCTTGTGTCTCTGTTTTTCTCCATGGTTCCTGATCAGTGTAAAGAGGTAAGGGAAAATTAGAGGACTTTTCTCCTAATAATAACGTGGGCTCCTCTTTGGGTTCTTTGGGGTGGCAATATTCTTCAACCTCCATCTGATCCTGGAGATCTTCATCATTTTCTTTCAGAAATTCTTGTGGTTCTGTTTGAACTCGCAGTCTCTGCTGATGGTTGGCACATTGAAAGGTTTCATTCAGTTGTGCTGTTGCTGCGTTTTGATCGTGAGCAAAATCATCAACATCCATAAACTGATCATTTTGTATGTTCACATACTTTTTTACCTTTTTCAAATTTTGATGATGCCCTGCTTGACTTTCCTCTTTCTTGTCTGGCAATGTGCAGACGTCCTGCAGTTTTATTTCTTGTGTGTGTTTTCTACTCTGGATGTTGTGTCGATCAACATCAGATGCTTCTTCCAACAGCTCCTCCTCCTGTTTTTCTTCTACACTATTGACTCCTCTCCCTGTGAGACTAACAGATTCCTCCAACTGCTCTTTTTGATTTACGTTCACCTGTTGCTCCACCTGCAGCTCTCCTTCATGTGGGAGTTGTAGTTTTTCTCTCTCCTTGTACTTCCTGTTTGTTTCCTCGGATTTG
The DNA here is from genome assembly GCF_963576455.1 of Neolamprologus multifasciatus. Lineage (NCBI taxonomy): Eukaryota > Metazoa > Chordata > Actinopteri > Cichliformes > Cichlidae > Neolamprologus > Neolamprologus multifasciatus. Next base: position 37,717,089 of record NC_140441.1, on the reverse strand, counting down.
AGCCCTTCATTAACCTCCAGCTCCTCTCCCTGAGCTCCTTCTTTCCTCTTTGCTCCTCTCAGTTTCTCTGGCTGCTCTCTGATTTCTTCTCGGCTCTGCTGAGATGTTTTGTCTGGTTGTTTCTCGTGGTTTTGTCCTCGTGTTTTGTCTTGTATTTTCAGATCTGTACTGTGAACTTTGTTGCTCACTGATGAAATCCTGCCCTTTCTCTCAAACTTCTTTTCCTGTCTTTTCCTCTCTGTCATTCCCATTGTGTCTCTCTGGTGTTCCCTCTCTACCTTTTTTATTCTTTGATTCTTCCTAACTGTTTTTTCTTCTCTGTGATGTTGGTTTTTATTATCTTTCCTTGTTTTCAGTTCTGTCTCATCTTTCTCTCTTTCCCTCTGTGTCTCTGATTGAAGTCTCCTCTGATTTTCCTCTCTCTGTTGTTCTGCCTCCAGTTTTTCTCTCTGTGTTTCCTTCTGTGCCATAAATAACAAACATAGATTATTTACCTCATCACTGTTTTCCTCTGCTCTCTTTTTCTCAGTGTCTGACTTTTTCATGTCCACATTTCTCTGCATCCCTCCTTTTTCTACAAGCTGCTGTTGTTGTGTCTCTTTTTCTCTCCGGGGTTCCTGATCAGTGCTTAAATGAAAACTAAAATTAAAGGACTTTGATTCTTTTCCAAACACTATCGGCTCTTTGAGTTTTTCTCTAAGTTGTAAAAACTGAAGTCCTGAATCATTTTTTCCTGCTTCCATCTTTTTCTCTCGTTCACCTTCAGCCCTCTCAGCTTTCATTCCTGTCATCTCCTCTTCATGTGTTTCTTCTTCTGTGGTACACTGAGACACTTTTTCAGCCATAATAAACTGATTTATCCTGTCCTCTTCTGTCCTGCCAATTTTTAATTTATCTTTTTTTCTCTTCTCTCCTCTGATGTCCATATTATGTGTTTCATGTCTTTCTCTCCTGCTCTGTTCTTCATGTGTTTCTTGTTTCATTTCAAACTGAGGCTCTGTTTCAGTCAAAGCAGTCGTTTTTGTTCCTGAACTGTTGGTGTTTCTTCTTTGATCTGTTTCTTTTTTTGGTTTTTTATGATCATTTTGTTGTGTCTCTTTTTGCTCTTCTTCTCTTCCTGTCATGAGTGGTTCACGTTCTTCTTCCACCAACTGCAAACCGCTGGTATCATTTTTATAGCTGATCCTTTCTTTCTTCCCGGCCTGTTCAGCTCCGTCCTCCTCGCTCTTATTTTTTTCTGTACCTATAAAGAAGCAGGAGAAATGGATGAAGAACAATATGAAAAAGTGAGAAAGTGGAGCCGTTCAAGGGCTAAGAAAACACAGTTCAGGTGATTCAACGCTACATGAATGAAACCATAATTAAGAATATTATTTTCCATTTGTGCCAGTCGAGCCTTTTAAATCCTGCAGACTTGAAATTAAAAACTTTAAGAAATTTGAAAATCAGCTACAAATAACAAAATATAAACTCTGATCATTTCATTTATTGTATGAGAAAAATAACAAGAAATAAAAACAAGGGAATTAAACACTTAAATATTCATTATTGAAAAAAGGGAGGAAAAAAAAGAACTTACTACATTTGGCTCGTCTCTTCTTCCACACAACAACGACAACAGTAAGAATCAGAATGAGCACAACAAGAGCAGCGGTGACCACACCAATGATGATATTTGGATGACTAGCTGGTTTACTGGGAGGACTGGAAGGACTGATGACCATGAAGAAATCATCTGAAATGACAACGGGGTAGAGTAGTTCATACATTTGACCAAAACCGTCCAGCTATTCATGGGAATTCACATCATTACCTCATGTATGAGCTTTACCTGGAACATGTATGTGTGTCTCTCTGCTCTGGTTGGTGTTCCTCTGTTGGACTCTGCAGGTGATGTTGTTGCTGTGTCTCTTCTCCACAGTCACTCTGCTGCTGACAGTATAGAGGTCATCAGGACCTCTGAGGGTCTCTGTAGGTCCAGCAGAGAGGAGGTTTCCCTCACCGTCCAACCACAGCAGCTCAGGCTCTGGATACCAGCCTGCAGACTCACACTGTAACACCACTCCACTCATGGTTCTGTTAATCCATGCAGCAGGTGAGGAGGCAAGACCTGATGAAAGAGAACAGTGACGAAACACTGACTTGATTTCTTAACTTCATTACGTTATCAGATAACAGGTGGGGGAGCTGATCATAGTTCTTACATCAATGTTTTACTTAATGGATCTTAATGTTGGTTAATTAGTTATTAAAATAAAAAAATCTTGAAAATTAATAAGAAAGGGAAGATCAGCCAAAATAAGTACACTGTATACTCATACTGTAGAGGTTTGTGAATCAGCCTAAAACAAGTTCTATTTTCTTTTATTTGAATCAGAGTTTAAGAGACCGATCAACTATTTTAAAAATTAACCAGCATTTGAATAATACTACTACTACTACTAATAATAATAATAATAATTTTATATATATATATATATATATATATATATATATATATATATATATATATATATATATTCACTTACCAACAATAAGCTGAATGGTAGCATGTTTATTCAACTCTGGAACCAAACATCTGTATGTTCCCTGATCAGAAACTTTGACTTTGGAGATCTTCAGTGAAATGTTTCCATTCTTCAGTTCATCTGTCAACAGAGACGTTCTGTTGGTGTAGGATGGATGTTTTTTAGACTCCAGGTCGACACTGTCACGCCACACTATGACAAATCTTGGGTCTAGGTCAGGTCTTGACCACTCCACTGTCATGTCAAAAGCATCCATAACAGGGTGCAGGTTACATGGCAAGATTATGTCATCACCAATCAAAGCCACTACTGGTTGAAGCGGACCGATAACTTGTGACTGACCTGAAGAGAAGAAGATTGCATTTGGTAACTGAAGTAAAAGACAACAGTAAATACTAAATACATGTGCCTGAAATAGCCACGTTGCATTTGGACCACAACTCAATAAATTTAAACTAGGGTTTCTACATTTCTACACTGTTAAAAACTGTGTGAAAAAACAGTGATTCCCTTTTAAACACCAAGGCTGATCATACACACCGTTTTTCTTTCATTTTTGTCCCACAGGCAAATGGGAACCATGAAGAGGCCGCTAGGAGAGCTGCAACTGCCAAGTAAATGCAGAGGGTCAGGCAATTCCTGAGGAACGGCAACAACAAGATCCAGGCAACCAACACCTACACCCAGCTGGTGATCGGGTACCCTGCTGGGATAATAAGCTGGCCAAAGGAGGAGATAGAAGCCACTGACATTAAGACAAGGACGCTCCTGACCATGCATGGAGGTTTTCACCCAAAGTCCAGCACCCTGAGGCTGTACGCTAAGCGGAAGGAAGGAGGCCGGGGACTGGTGAGTGTCAGCACCACAGTCCAGGATGACCCAAAGAACATCCAAAAATACATCAGTAATATGACCCCAAATGACCATGTGCTCTGTGAATACCTCAGGCAGCAGAAACCCAGGAAAGAAGGAGAGCAAGAGGAGGTACCATCATGGAAGGATAAGCCCCTGCACAGAGGCAATAATCATGGCAGCACAGAAACAAGCTCCCCAGGTGTAGGCTGTGTAAAGAGACAATCCAGCACATAACAGCAGGGTGCAAGATGCTAGCAGGCAGGGTATACATGGAACTCCATAACCAAGTGGCCGGCATAGTGTACAGGGACATCTGTGCCGAATATGGACTGGAAGTCCCGAGGTCAAAATGGGAGACACCCCCAAGGGTGGTGGAGAATGACCGAGCTATGATCCTGTGGGACTTCCAGATACAGACGGACAAAATGGTGGTGGCTAACCAACCGGACATAGTGGTGGTAGACAAACAGAAGAAGACGGCCGTAGTGATCGACAGCAACATCAGGAACAAGGAACACAAGAAATACCAAGGGCTCGGGGAGGAGCTTGAGAAAATGTGGAGGGTGAAGGTGACGGTGGTCCCAGTGGTAATCGGAGCACTAGGTGCAGTGACTCCCAAGCTAGTCGAGTGTCTCCAGCAAATCCCGGGAACAACATCAGAGATCTCTGTCCAGAAGAGCGCAGTCCTATGAACATCTAAGATCTTGCGTGACCCACAAGCTCCCAGGCCTCTGGTAGAGGACCCGAGCTTGGGACATGATGGGAATTTATATATATATAAATTACTACATTTTTACTACATCAGACGTTTTTTAATTTATTCCTTAAGAATGTATTGTGAAATTTATTTTAGTTTTTCAGGAGTTAAAAAGAAATCTCAAAAACTGTTCATGTATATAAAATCATACACTTAAAATTAAAGGGTTAAAAGAATATGCGGTGGCTCCAGTGTAGAAAAGCAAGCAAATCTGCACTCTGATGCTTTCTTTGTTCTTTGTGGTGTGAGTGAAGACAGACTCCACATTAAACTATGACAGCATCATCGTCACTGCTGAAATCAAGATAAATCAGCAACCTTTTTGCTCAGAAACAATGAGCTGTGCTGGCCTAATGTTGTCCAAATATTTATTCACACACAGCTCTTAAATGCAATTCTATCGCAGGTCTGTTTTTAGTTGCAAATGTGGGCAGAGGTGGGAGGTGTTTACATGGTGGCGACTGAGTGCTACAGAGCCGTTTGTTAACAAAGCATCAAAGCAAACCATTAACTTTGAGAATTGGTTTTAATCTAATTACCCGATGAATTGCTGCAACCCTACTAACAAAATTATCATACTGCAGTTGACTTTCAGTTTCTTGAGTCACTTATTTATGTAAAGGTGTGCTGATGTATGCTGTTTTAAAATATGAATTTCAGTATTACTGATGTGCATCCACATTCAGACTGGACACAGTTTCATTATTACCCCAGCAGGTTGACCTAAAACTCTATGTGAGTATATCAATCTGTTGTAGAAGTTCATAATACAGATTATTTCTACCTCTGTTAAGGTTGATGTGTTACACAATCACTCTATGTGTTTCACTTACCACTACATGAGTGCATCAGGGTAAAGACAGCAGCTATGTGGAAAACCAGGAAGCCGCATTGATCAAACAGAACCATTAAAGATTGTTCAGCTTTCACATGGAGCATGGTGCTATTCTGAAAATAGAAATGAAAAAGCATTGTGAGGAAAATGTTTCCAGAACCAAAAACCTGTTTAACAGATACAGAGAACATCATTTTATTAGCCTTACCATCATCAGACGTCTAATTTGGGTTTAAAGTGAGATGATCAGAAGTAACATGGATCAATTCACAGTATAATGATGTATAACGTGTGTTGGGTCTGCTAATTCACAGCTTATCTGACATATAAAAAATCTGAATGTGGATTTCTGACAATAATAATATAATAGTAATATAATAATAATAATAATAATAATAATACTATCATATTTCACGTCAGGTTTTGTATTTTTTTTTTTTACATTCATTACAAACAGGACAAGGCCTCTGCTGATGTGACATAAAATTTCATTTTAGTGTCATCAACTTTTGCAGCTGACAACACACGTTGGTGTTTTTTCCAGAAAAAACTTGTTGTGAGAAACCAGCACTTGCACAAAACCTCTCAGAAAAAGAAGCATTAAGCTTTCACCACCAAGATGAAAAATGTTTACGGTTTTAGTGAAAAGACACTGATTCAATAAATTATTGTAGGATTTTCAGAGACTGGGAGTTGGCGCCCCCTGCAGGACGTGAGGACACATTTCCAAGTTAACCCGCAGTGAAATAATTACTCTGCATTATAATCACAGAGGGAGTATGAATCGAGGCGGAAATTTCAATTGGTTTTTGCTCAGAGATCAAACTTTATACTAAATCCTAAAAAAAAGGCACTTCTTTCCTGTGTGATATCTGTCCTTTCTGCTGCAGTGTGCACTGAATTTGGTTTCACTTTCATTTACAATAAAAGAGCGACGGTCTAGAACCAAATTAATCCAACAAGTATTTATTTCAAATATTAGACCATCTGAAAAGCAGGTTTAAAACTTTCTTAAGTCAGCATTCATAAATATTAAAAACTGACGTTTACCTGGGCACATTTCGAAAGCATAGTAGATTACACCATTCCTACGGGACACACTCCACCATCTTCATTTATATGAACACACTAAGATTTCTGTTTTAAGACCACAATACCTAATATATGTGCAACATCTGCTGGAGCATCTGCATACCTGTTTCTGAACGTCCTCTGCGTGATGTCAAGAAAAAGAGGAGGAAAAAGTGCCATATGGTCAGGTCACCTGGAGAAAAAGGAGTGTTTCCGTGTTTCCTGCTTGGAGGGTTGTTTTTTTTTTTTTTTCAGAAGAATGGACGCCACCGTTGCCTTAAGATGTAATATATGCCGTATGATTAATGTTTGCCTATTATGTTTATTTTGCTAAATTTAGACTTAAATCACTTTCAAGAAACCAAATTAAAATTAAAAGCTAAAATTAAAGAAATAAATGAGTAAATAATAAGACTAATTTAAAATATCTATGATAGTTCACCACTTGGCATGTTTCATGTCTGTCCACATGGTGGCAGTGCATGATTACAGGTGAACAATGAAGTGTCAGGCGAGCAGAACAACTATTTTGACCCTAACCCACATAGCAGACAGGTCTGGCCCAGATCTGGTGGCAAGCCAGCACTGCTGGCCGACCTTTGGCATGATAAGTGGTGTGTCATCCAGATCCAGGCAATGATGGCACTGTTTATGTGACGGCATGCAATGTCTGGCCCGATTATGGTTTGGTTTATGTGGCCCAGGCTCATAGAAAACAGGTCTGTCCCAGACCCAGCATCAAGCTGGCACTTCTGACATTGACTGGTGTCATGGCAGGGGTGTATGTCCACCAGATGTGGGCGAGGTCTGGCAATGATGGCACTATTTGTGTTCCTTTTTTCCTATTTCAGTTAGAAGACCCAAATGCTTTGTTGCAATACTTACTCATGTTTGCCACTGGGTGGCTGTAGCTCAGGAGGTAGAGTAGGTTAACTACTGATCAGAAGGTTAGTGGTTTGATCTCTGGCTCCTCCATTCTGCATGTTACGAGTGTTAATGTGTATGAATGTAGTTAGAAAGTACTCAGTTTAGAGAAAGTGTGTTTGGGTGAATGGGGCTTGTTGTATGGAGCACTTTAAAAAATCTGACAGAGTAAAAAAGCGCTATGTAAGAATCAGTCCATTCACTGTCAGAACAGAGTTTTGTTATGTTACTTTTGCACTTTCATGTTCCAGCACAAGTTGTTATTACATGGCTTGATTAAGGTACATATTAGGATGACATCTGGGGCTAGAGCTGAAACTGTTCTGGGCCAGCACAGAGCTAGCAATGTGTCTGCAACTGGCCCGTGGCTGCACGTAACTTACACATGGCCCACATACTGCAAAGAATGACGGCCCTTTGGTTGCCCAGATCAGGTTTGCCAGAGGTAATCCACACATGAGCCAGCACAGGACCACCAGTGTGTCTGCAACTGGCCTTGTGCTGGCCCATGTATGGGGCACCTCATTCTTTGCGGTATGTGGGCAATGTGTGTGTTATCACATTGTATGGGCCATATCCAGGCCATACCAATTTTGCTATGTGTATGCTCTAGAGCAGGTTTCAGCACCTCACAGCTTCAGAGAAGTATGTGGCTTTTTCATTCCTCTGCTGCAGCTCCATGTGAGTTTGGAAAATAAATAATTTAATTTAAATGTAATTCAAAGTTTGAATATTCATAATCTCAGATGTGTGACAACTTGCTGATGTAACCAGTGTGTTCCTGCGTTGTGTCTGACAACGGCCCTGATGTGTAAACTGTGTCCTGCGATTTAGGAGCAAAAATGACTTTAACCAGTTAAATTAAATATTCTAAAGGACTATTATGTTGTGAATATATATTTAAGATTAGTGACACTTACAGATCGGTCAGTAAAAAACACATCTCCCCCCTTCAGTTATGTTGTCCTCCATATTCCTAATAGAACATGCAACCTACACATTCTTCAAAATATCCACTCATATGGCACTTCCCACTACATTTACCTTTAGTGGGCACTTTCTGAAGTCATCCAATCTCCCACATACTGTGCAGTTCCTACTGTCTCTCTTCTCTACTTTTTTTTTTGGTTCCTTGTGATTTGTTGCCGACATTAAAGTGTTTCTTTTCAAACCATCTAAAAGTCCTAAACGTACGGGCAACAGCATTTATCTCCCTGTCATTTTACCGGTACCAGGATTTTGCATTTTGATTAGTTCAGACTGACGAGCAATAATCAGCCTTCTCCAGGGTTAAGTCAGACTTCATCTAGAGCCTCTGTGGCATTTCATTGTCCGCTATACTGATGACCATGCGGCCCCATATTTATTCATCTTTGTTGGCATCAAAGTCCAAACGTCCTGCTATCTGACAGAGATTTCTAACAAAGGTTTCTATGCTCTCACTGTAACATTGGGAACGGCGATGGAAATTCACATGCTCGTAAATCTTTTTGTGTTCGTCAAACTGCCACCTCATAGTGAAGATCATTTTTCATCTTGTGTAACCATGAAGATACTAAAGATAGGTTCCTTATCCTTCATCATAGCAATAACCATGTATTTACTTGCACATTGCTGTCCTGTTGGTCAAGCTTAGTAACAACTCAGTAAAACTGCTGCTTCCACTGGTTGCGAGAAGTCAAATAAAACAAACAAGCACTTTATTACTTTATAGTCGTCATCCACACATGTAGACCCACATCTATACTCCAGGCTGTTGTCCAAACTAGAGACAGCAACACCTACAGATCGGTCTGTAAACAACATGTATCAGGATGAATCATCAATAAGAAGCTTCAAATATCCCAGTATCACAACCTTACTAATAATGGATGTCAGAAGATCTTAAATTCATTTTTTCTGTTCAGAAACAGGGATCCAGATGCTCCAACAGATCCTCTACCTATATTATGGCTTTGGCTCAGAAAACAGAAATCGTAGTGTGCTCATATAAATCAAGATGGTGGAGTGTATCCCGTGAGACATACGTTATCTCCTACAAAATCTGCTCTAGAGCATTAGGGTCGAGTCAGACTGAAAAAAAAATGTTGTTCTGCTTGTAAACCTTGCATTCACCTGTAATCGTGCGTGCCACTATGTGGACAAACATGAAATGTGCAACTATGAAAAAGTCTTATTATATACTTATATACTTATAATATATGTATTTATCAAAGTTTAGCTATGATTGCGTGAAGCTAATTAAAGTATACATTTAGCAAAATAAACATATCAAGCAAACATTAATCATATGGCATATATTACAGTTACAGTTTAAAAAAAAAAAAAAAAACTCCAAGCAGGAAACACGGAAGCACTTCTTATTCTCCAGGTGACCTGAAAGAGCTTTCTCCTCTTTTTTCTTGACATCATGCCGAGGACGTTCAGAAACAGGTATGCAGATGCTTCAAGAGAGGTATTTTGCTCTTAAAATAGAAAACTTAGTGTTCATAAAAATGAAGATGGTGGGAATAGTGTAATCTCCTCCGAAATGATCGTGCGTGTGCAAACTTGATCGTTAGGTTTTAATATTTGAATGAATGCTGATGTAGCAAAGCTTTAATTCTGCTTTTCAGACGGTCTAATATTTTAAGTAAACACGTTTTACTATATCTAAGTACACCGTATCGCTCTTTTATTGTAAATGAAAGTGAAACCAACGGATCACACAGGAAAGACAAGTGTCTGTTTTCTTGGATTAAGGGTAATGTGTGAAATCTGAACTCAAAACCATGTCAGTTTCAGCTTTGATTCACTCTCCCTCCGTGATTATATTTTTATTATTTCGTTGCGGGTGAATTTGGAACTATGTCGGAGACACACACATTTGCACTGCAGTTTGTGTAAATCCATACACGTATCAATGTCATCTTGAAACGACAATAAAATTACCTTTCTTAAAAAATTAGAAAGACTTCTGCCTGATACAAGCTACATTTATTTTGTGCAGAATATTGTGATGCCCACGTTAAGCCATGTCTGTCGTTTGTAACGTGGGCGTGGTTACATGTCCCTATCAGCTGTTCCTTATCTCGACTGACCTGGGACAGCCTGGTGAACAGTCTGTCCCAGGTCAGTCGAGCTGATCGGTGCTAGTCTTGAGGAATATGTCGGCTTGTTATCTGTAAGGCAGGGTTACTAGGCGGAATTCTTAAGTTGTTGTTGTTGTTTTTTTTATTAAGAAGATTTCATTGTTGTCTGAAGATAATATTGATACGTTTATGCATTTTCACGAGCTGAATATGTTTTTTTTTTTGTTTGTTTGTTTTGTTTTGTTTTTTGCCGATGACTTAAATCCTTTCAAACCGCAGGAGACTGACAAACAGAAAACGCCATTCAGTGAAAATGAATCTGCGGATTCAACTGGTTAAGAAACAATCCTGACATTCCAGCCGCCAAAGATATGCGGAATATTACCTTTTGCTCAAGAAGTGTTTCCTTCCCGATTCTTTTTTTTTTTTAATTATTATTATTATTTTTTTTATTATTTTGGCCGTTAAACACTGGCAGAGGCCTTTCCGAAACACACACCAGTTTGGCAGTTATGATTTCATAGATGTGTATAATGCGCTCTTTCGAGGAGACGAAAAGACTATTTTTGGTTTAATTTACAATGAAGGCAGTGCTGTTTTTGTCCTGTGGGCATGGCGCAGGTTACTCCACTTTTTGTTTTGATTCTTTTTTTTTTTCTTTTTTTTAATTATAGAGCTGTAAAAATCAATATGAAATATTGTCGGACACTTTCCATCTTATAGCCTGTAGGTTAAATTCAGTAGCATTTAATTTGGAAATCGTCGTCGAATTCCAGGACCTTCTCTTTTGATTTGAACGTTACCGGGGCGGGGGGTGGGGACTGAATAAGCTTTAAATAATTTCTCCAGGTGCTGGACATTTAATTTTTTTAAAGACCTTTATAGAAAAAGAAATGTCCATGGAAATCTTGTTTGTGTTTTAATGTAACTGCAAATTAAAGTGAAGCAAAGATGATGCCTGTTTTGCATCAACAATGACAGAGTGCACACGGGAAAGCAAAATGTCTATTTCTTAGTATTTACTGTAATTATTTATGTTTTTAAAACAGTTCATTTGTAGTTCTATAAGTACAACCTGAATAAAAGTACTATTGCATAGTGGGTTAAAATATTTGATGGATCCATCCTATTATACGTCTTTATTGGGACTGGACCATGTTATTCAATTCTTAATGTAAAAGAGTAACTTCATCTGCTTTTTCCTTGTGATATTATCACATTTAGTGGCAACAGGAATATCATTTAAGTAATTTTTTTTTTAAAGTAATAAGTATTTATCAAGTATCTGTTCATATTCTTTTTTTTTTCAGACCTGTAGGATGCTTCATCCTTGCTTTGATGTCTTCGGTGTTTTATGCACTTATATTGTCCTTGGTCTGATATCCTCATGTCACGGTAAATTACATTATCAAGTCATTCATTTATATAAATAAAAGATAAATTGTGTGTTTATCTCTTGATGCATGCTCAATCATCCAGGAAAGGAAATACCAAATGTCCAGATGAACAGAATCAGCCTTTTGTGATATATATATATATATATTTATGAATCACAAAATCTTGAAGACGCTTCACCTCTCATCTGCTCGGATGAGAGGTGAAACGTCTTCAAGCAACTCAAAGAAGTTCAGACGCTTTTCTTTCCAAGCTCCTTAGACTACGATGACCTGGATGACTGAGAACCTTCACAGACATATCCACCACCATAATAGTTTAACTCTATATGTCAATAACACACAACTTCCAAAATGCAAATGGTTTGCAGGCTGGAAAAACTGACATCATTTGACTTAATTACATTTATACAGGTGTGTAGCCAGTATTAAAGTTTGATATAGTTGCTCAATAATTGGCTTCATGAGTGAATGTGTTAAATTTTTGTAATATGGATACAATAGGCAATGATTTGCAAATGACATAAAGCTTATATTTTAATTAGAATTGAACAAAGGAAACAATCCATCCTATGCTTATTTAATTCATAGTTGCTGGGGCGCTGGAGCCTATCACAGCTACCATAGGGCTACAAGCATAGTGCACCCTGGACAGGTTCCCAGTTTTCCATAGGGCAACAACACAAAGAGATAGACAACCACTACAGAAAATATTATATTTGTTTAAACTTTTACTATTTTATGAAAAATATTAGCTTTTGTTTGAATTTGAAAGGGAAGGCTGGAAATGAAAGTATTACAAAAAAATAAAATTAAAATCAACTGGAAGAACTCTGTGCATTTATTTCCATTAACTATACTAATTAACTATACATTAACTATACTTCCATATCAGTAAATGACTTGGCTTAAAGAAATAGCATTTTTAGAGTGGAAGCGTAAAGATGAGCAGCTGTTCACCAATCTGCAAAACAACTCTCTACAAATGTTGGAACAATATCACAATACTGTTCCACAGTGCAAAATTGTGAAGACTTTTAGTATCTAATCATAAGATAACTGTATTCATCCCAAGGGAAATTAATTTTTAACGTTGTGTTATTATAAAAAATAGTGTAGCAGCATATAAGATAAGATAAGATAAGACTTTATTGATCCCACAACAGGGACATTTTTCCATCACCTCAGCTCAGGTACAGATATCAGAAGGAAATACAAAAATACAAATAAGTACAATCAATGAAAAAAGTAAGATAATACACTATATACGATGGTAGCATATGTGATTATGTCCATGTCTGTGCATCCACTCCCCCAGCAGGCCACTGCATAGAAAAGGGCAGATGCTACCACAGTGTCATAGAATGTCCTTAACAGAGCCCTGCAGACTCCGAAGGACCTCAGTCTCCTCAGCAGAGTCGACTCTGGCCCTTCTTATACAGGATGTCTGTATTTCTAGTCCAATTTATTGTTGAGGTGAACACCCAGGTACTTATAAGAGTCCACTATCTTAATGTCTTTTCTTTGGATGTTCGCCGGTGTTGTAGGGGGTGACTTCCTCCTAAAGTCTATGATCATCTCCTTTGTCTTGCTGGCGTAATAATGGGAGATTGAGACAAACATTCAATCAATAACAAACAGATGAATAATAACATTGCACAATTGAGTAAAAGACAAAGTTACATTTATATTAATCCTAAAAAGGTCCTGTAGTTCCTGTAGTCAGTTCTGCATTTAGATGATGTTCACCAATGTGCAAAACAACTATCTACAAATGTTGGAACAATATCACAAAAATGTTCCACAGTGTAAAATTGTGAGGCGATCAGTCTGCGTGTGCTCCAATGGTCCATCATGGAGGCGTGCATGGAATGAGAGGGGTTGTTTATGATACTGAGAAGCTTTTTTAGCATTCTCCTCTCAGACACCTCTCCTAAGTTCTCTAGTCTGACACCCAGGACAGAACCAGCCTTTTTTAACCAGCTTGTTCAACCTGTTGGCATCAGCTGTCTTCACCAACATTGAAGGACCTGAGCTGCCTCAGTAGGAAAAGCAGACTCTGCCTTTTCTTGAGGACAGCATTGGTGTTCTTGGACCAGTCTAGTTTACAGTCAATGTGTACCCCCAGGTACTGGTAGCCCTCTACGACCTCCATGTCAGCCCCTCTGATGGTGACAGGGGTAGAAGTAGGAGCATGCTTCCTAAAGTCCATGAGCAGTTCCTCCGTTTTTGTGATGTTCAGTTGTAGATGGTTTAGCTCACATCACTCAACACATCTGTCCACCATGCTCCTGTAATCCTCCTCCTGTCCATCCCTGATACAGCCCACAATGGCAGAGTCATCAGAGAATTTCTGCAGATGACATGACTGAGACTTGTACCTGAAGGCAGACATGTAGAGGGTGAAGAGGAAGGGTGATAGGACGGTCCACTGCGGCTCCCCCATACTGGTCGGGATGTTATCTGAGCGGGAGCTCTTCAGCCGGACATGATGTGGTCAACTTGTTAAATTATCCATGATCCAAGCTACCAGTGGGGTGTCATCTGCATTTCGGTGAGCTTATTCCCCAGATGGTCTCATCATGTTAAAAGCACTAGAGAAGTCAAAGAACATGACCCTCACAGTGCTCTCAACAATGTCCAACTGAGAATAAGCCTGGTCCGGGAGGTGGATGATGGCATTCTCCACTCCGATATGAGGTCGATAAGCAAATTGTAGGGGGTCCAGCCAAGGCTCCCCCAGCAGACACAGGTGTCTCAGGATGAGTCTCTCCAGTGTCTTCATGACATGTGAGGTCAGAGCCACTGGCCTGTAGTCACTAGGGGTTAACGGGCTGATCTTTTTGGGGATAGGAACCATGCAGGATGTCTTCCACAACCCTCTGCAGTTTCAGACTCATGTTGAAGGTCAGACGTAGAACTCCAGACAGCTGGGATGCACATCACCTGAGGGCCTTGGGACATACACCTTTCCCTCAGCAATCTTTTTTTTACCCAAGGTTTAATATAATAATAATTATATCTATCTATCTATCTATCTATCTATCTATATATATATATATATATATATATATATATATATATATATATATATATATATATATTACTATAATACTACTACTACTACTACTAATAATAATAATAATAATAATTATTATTATTATTATTATTATTCAATATTAGTAATGTGTGTGGTCAAACACAAACACACACACACACCAAAATATAATATACTAAAGAAATCTTAACTGCCTTCTATATATCACGTATATATACACACCTCATAAACTGTTTAAAAAAAATGGAGCTCAAAGATCTGACTAGGTTAAGTTGATCATCACATTTCTCGCTGGAAATAACACAGTGAACTGGCCCCATCTTTGATATTTATAATTTTCAATTAATTATTTTGTATGAAAGTTTCCATAGCTGCTGATTTTATTTTTTTAGACATTTAAAGTGACCACAATAGTTAAGTTCAGTAGTCATCTACTCACTGGAACTATACCAAACTGTTATGTGCTTACAGTAATAACAAGCTTTGTTGTTCATTTCTGTCTGAAACAAAAACACAAGCCTTTGTTGTCTCAGGTCAGTCGGAAGTGATTGGTTCAAATCAGCCAGTGGTGGCAACAGTTGGTGATGACATTATTTTGAAAAGTTACCTCTACCCAACCATCGATGCTTCAGACATGACTGTGGAGTGGAGTAGACCTGACCTGGACCGCAGATTAGTCCATGTGTGGCCTGAGAGACCTGAGTTACAAAATCCATTCTACAAGGACAGAACGTCTCTGTTCATTAGTGAAATGAAACATGGAAACATTTCTCTAAAGATCTCCAAAGTGAAACTGTCTGATGAGGGAAAATACAGATGCTTTGTTCCAGACCTACGTAAAGACTCTACTGTTCAGCTCTTTGTCGGTAAGTGGATGTTCAGGTTATTTGGCTTCTTTTGTTAAAAGCAATTCATTAGGACCCGGCCCACGTAGATTGCAAAGGCTGGGTCCTCCGAAGGATGCGGCCTAGGTTTTGGGTCACATCTATTGTTTACTATTAAACATGAGCTAACATTGGCTAACATCAGCCAGAAGAATAGAAAACTAAACAATCCCTCCATGAAGCTGTTCCATAAAGCAGGGTCAGACTTTCTTAACCCAGAAATTAGGAGAACTTCAGGTCACTTAAACTCTGTCATTCACTATAGTAACAAACTCTAAAGGTGTGTCCCAAAACCTAGCTCTGTAGCAGGTTAGGTTCTCTGTCCCAGAACCTAGCCTGCTACAGAGCAGATTAGGTTCACAGTATGAGTTACCATGGTGATTTACCCTGATACAATAAGAATTGAACCGCCTTCAGAGTTAACCCTGAGTTTCTTGAATAAGCCAAAATCTGTCGTCATAACACAAGCCTCACAGGCCAGCAGTGCAGAGAAAGATAAAGAAAATATTAAAATTTCTGTGCCAATTTTCATGTAAACATACAGATGTTTGGTTCCAGAGTTGAATAAACACACTACCATTCAGCTTATTGTTGGTAAGTGAAAATATTATTCAAATGCTGGTTAATTTTTAAAATAGTTGATCGGTCTCTTAAACTCTGATTCAAATAAAAGAAAATAGAACTTGTTTTAGGCTGATTCACAAACCTCTACAGTATGAGTATACAGTGTACTTATTTTGGCTGATCTTCCCTTTCTTATTAATTTTCAAGATTTTTTTATTTTAATAACTAATTAACCAACATTAAGATCCATTAAGTAAAACATTGATGTAAGAACTATGATCAGCTCCCCCACCTGTTATCTGATAACGTAATGAAGTTAAGAAATCAAGTCAGTGTTTCGTCACTGTTCTCTTTCATCAGGTCTTGCCTCCTCACCTGCTGCATGGATTAACAGAACCATGAGTGGAGTGGTGTTACAGTGTGAGTCTGCAGGCTGGTATCCAGAGCCTGAGCTACTGTGGTTGGACGGTGAGGGAAACCTCCTCTCTGCTGGACCTACAGAGACCCTCAGAGGTCCTGATGACCTCTATACTGTCAGCAGCAGAGTGACTGTGGAGAAGAGACACAGCAACAACATCACCTGCAGAGTCCAACAGAGGAACACCAACCAGAGCAGAGAGACACACATACATGTTCCAGGTAAAGCTCATACATGAGGTAATGATGTGAATTCCCATGAATAGCTGGACGGTTTTGGTCAAATGTATGAACTACTCTACCCCGTTGTCATTTCAGATGATTTCTTCATGGTCATCAGTCCTTCCAGTCCTCCCAGTAAACCAGCTAGTCATCCAAATATCATCATTGGTGTGGTCACCGCTGCTCTTGTTGTGCTCATTCTGATTCTTACTGTTGTCGTTGTTGTGTGGAAGAAGAGACGAGCCAAATGTAGTAAGTTCTTTTTTTTCCTCCCTTTTTTCAATAATGAATATTTAAGTGTTTAATTCCCTTGTTTTTATTTCTTGTTATTTTTCTCATACAATAAATGAAATGATCAGAGTTTATATTTTGTTATTTGTAGCTGATTTTCAAATTTCTTAAAAGTTTTTAATTTCAAGTCTGCAGGATTTAAAAGGCTCTACTGGCACAAATGGAAAATAATATTCTTAATTATGGTTTCATTCATGTAGCGTTGAATCACCTGAACTGTGTTTTCTTAGCCCTTGAACGGCTCCACTTTCTCACTTTTTCATATTGTTCTTCATCCATTTCTCCTGCTTCTTTATAGGTACAGAAAAAAATAAGAGCGAGGAGGACGGAGCTGAACAGGCCGGGAAGAAAGAAAGGATCAGCTATAAAAATGATACCAGCGGTTTGCAGTTGGTGGAAGAAGAACGTGAACCACTCATGACAGGAAGAGAAGAAGAGCAAAAAGAGACACAACAAAATGATCATAAAAAACCAAAAAAAGAAACAGATCAAAGAAGAAACACCAACAGTTCAGGAACAAAAACGACTGCTTTGACTGAAACAGAGCCTCAGTTTGAAATGAAACAAGAAACACATGAAGAACAGAGCAGGAGAGAAAGACATGAAACACATAATATGGACATCAGAGGAGAGAAGAGAAAAAAAGATAAATTAAAAATTGGCAGGACAGAAGAGGACAGGATAAATCAGTTTATTATGGCTGAAAAAGTGTCTCAGTGTACCACAGAAGAAGAAACACATGAAGAGGAGATGACAGGAATGAAAGCTGAGAGGGCTGAAGGTGAACGAGAGAAAAAGATGGAAGCAGGAAAAAATGATTCAGGACTTCAGTTTTTACAACTTAGAGAAAAACTCAAAGAGCCGATAGTGTTTGGAAAAGAATCAAAGTCCTTTAATTTTAGTTTTCATTTAAGCACTGATCAGGAACCCCGGAGAGAAAAAGAGACACAACAACAGCAGCTTGTAGAAAAAGGAGGGATGCAGAGAAATGTGGACATGAAAAAGTCAGACACTGAGAAAAAGAGAGCAGAGGAAAACAGTGATGAGGTAAATAATCTATGTTTGTTATTTATGGCACAGAAGGAAACACAGAGAGAAAAACTGGAGGCAGAACAACAGAGAGAGGAAAATCAGAGGAGACTTCAATCAGAGACACAGAGGGAAAGAGAGAAAGATGAGACAGAACTGAAAACAAGGAAAGATAATAAAAACCAACATCACAGAGAAGAAAAAACAGTTAGGAAGAATCAAAGAATAAAAAAGGTAGAGAGGGAACACCAGAGAGACACAATGGGAATGACAGAGAGGAAAAGACAGGAAAAGAAGTTTGAGAGAAAGGGCAGGATTTCATCAGTGAGCAACAAAGTTCACAGTACAGATCTGAAAATACAAGACAAAACACGAGGACAAAACCACGAGAAACAACCAGACAAAACATCTCAGCAGAGCCGAGAAGAAATCAGAGAGCAGCCAGAGAAACTGAGAGGAGCAAAGAGGAAAGAAGGAGCTCAGGGAGAGGAGCTGGAGGTTAATGAAGGGCTCAAATCCGAGGAAACAAACAGGAAGTACAAGGAGAGAGAAAAACTACAACTCCCACATGAAGGAGAGCTGCAGGTGGAGCAACAGGTGAACGTAAATCAAAAAGAGCAGTTGGAGGAATCTGTTAGTCTCACAGGGAGAGGAGTCAATAGTGTAGAAGAAAAACAGGAGGAGGAGCTGTTGGAAGAAGCATCTGATGTTGATCGACACAACATCCAGAGTAGAAAACACACACAAGAAATAAAACTGCAGGACGTCTGCACATTGCCAGACAAGAAAGAGGAAAGTCAAGCAGGGCATCATCAAAATTTGAAAAAGGTAAAAAAGTATGTGAACATACAAAATGATCAGTTTATGGATGTTGATGATTTTGCTCACGATCAAAACGCAGCAACAGCACAACTGAATGAAACCTTTCAATGTGCCAACCATCAGCAGAGACTGCGAGTTCAAACAGAACCACAAGAATTTCTGAAAGAAAATGATGAAGATCTCCAGGATCAGATGGAGGTTGAAGAATATTGCCACCCCAAAGAACCCAAAGAGGAGCCCACGTTATTATTAGGAGAAAAGTCCTCTAATTTTCCCTTACCTCTTTACACTGATCAGGAACCATGGAGAAAAACAGAGACACAAGGGCAGCTTGTAGAAAAAACACAGAGAGTGGAGAGTGAGGTCATGGAGGTTAATCAAGGGGCCCAAGCTGATGAAGCAAACAGGAAGGACAAGGAGAGAGAAAAACTACAACTCCCACATGAAGGGGAGCTGCAGGCGGAGCAACAAGTGAATGTAAATCAAAGAGAGCAGCTGGAGAAATCTGTCAGTCTCACACAGAGAGGAGTCGACTGTCTGGAGGAGGAGCTGATGGATCAAACATGTGATGCTGATCAAAAGGATGACAAGAATAGAAAACGTTCAAATGAACTAAAACTGTGTGAGGTCTGCACACTGCCAATCAAGAAACAGAAAGTTCAGAAAGCAAGAAAAGCAAGAAGAGCAAGCAAGCAGCCGCAAAAAAATTATGTGAATAAACAAAATGATTATTGTATGGATAATTTTGCTCACAATGACTATGCAGCAACACCACGACTGTATGAAAGGCCGAAAGATCAGCAAAAGCTGCCAGTTCCAACAGAACCACAAGAATGTCTGAAAGAAAATAAGACAGAGACATCAAAGACAGAGGTTGATGAGAACAAGAAACAACCAAATTTAAACAAAAAGTCAGAACTGCAGACTGAGGGGGAAAAAAACAGTGTCAGGTCTTGCTGTGTATTGTGATGGAAATTTCTTTTATTTTATGTATTGGTCACATTTTTTTTAGTAATATCACTTTTGGGTCACTTCAAGGTACACATGGGGAAGCATTCATCTTTAACTTTTTTGCGCACACACTAAGGTGTCATGAGAAAGTTCGTGACAACCAGTGGGTAGATTCAAAGATGGTGAAGCCTTTTGATAATCATGTCTTTCAGGATGGGGGGAAGAGGCAAGGAGCAGTCTTTAGGTAACCCTGTAAACTCCCTTGAAGGGGGCCGTCAAGGGTTTGAACAATAGCTGTGGAAATGTCTTCCCTTTGACTTCATTTAAAGAGGCCTGCGGTGTTCATCTTTAGAGACTGCGTACCAGCACCCTGCTGAAGGCCATCTCTCTCATATATTGTAAATAAATATGTTGGCTGCGGCTCATCGTGTCTGAAGACTTTTTATTTAACTGTTTACATCAGTGTATCTCTATATGAATCATAAAAACACTGCTACATTTTTTTTCATAATAAAACAAAAAACTACCAAAATACATACATATAGAGCTACTGACTGCCAGTAGGTATACTATCTTAGTTAAAGGGTTGATCACTGAAACTTGAGAAATACTTTCTCTTTTGCGACTCTTGTTTCAACCTATAAAAACAACTTGCAGACAACAAAAGAAAGGACTCAGTTGAAGCTGAACTACGATGACAGCGGAAGTGCTCTCAAATCCGCTTGCAGACTGTTAAAATGTCTGATTAAAACATGTATTGATGAATAGTATTCTAATAGATTTTAGAACAAAAAAATAAAGAAATTAGTGCTAAAACATTGTACTAGTGAAGGACTTTGAACCCTTAGATGAGATATCTTGACATTATGAATAAAACTGACCAGACTTGGATTGATGTGAGATAGAACAGAGCACATCACTTTTTTCTTCTTAATGGTTTTATGAAAAAATATTTTACTGCAAAAATAGTCAAATTAGCATATGTTGTGGACTTAAGACACCAAGAACTTGTTGATGTGGTTCAGGAAAAGGTGTCGACTGGGGTTGTAAATCTTCCCTTTAAAAGAGTAACCTTGCTTTTGGAGAAATGAAAAAAGTGATGCCATTTCTTAAAGTGTCAGCACATAGATGCGATAAGAAGGTTTGTGTTAATGGTCTATACCAAATGCCACTAAGTGACACCCTGGTGTTCATCTAATTCATGTGATAGTGGATACATTTTTACACTACATGTCTGAATGAAAAGAATATCTTGATGAGGAAGTATGGCTGTACAAACATAAAACCAGAAATCTCTATTATTAGAATCGACGATAAAGGCAGTTTTTGTTGTTATTGCCCTAGAAACACAAACTAGAGTCAGCTGGATAGGTCTCACTGCAATAAATCCATCTCTATGTGCTTTGTCACTGGAAAGTCTCTGTTATAGATTATAAAGAGTATTATGTGTTCCAATCAAAATGAAAAAGTGTGAACGAGTGGCTCCAAATGTGTTGTCAGTCCCCACAAATAATGACCACATGGTGGCACTGTAACACACATGTTCAAAATATTTTTTCACTGCTTGCCACCAGCTCAAATTATGTAAAGTTTGTGTTTTGGGACATGTGGTACATTTTTAAGTATAACAGGGGAAAACCCCGGCAGTAAGGTTTACTGCCTGATTAGAGGCTCATTCAGGCAGTTATTGTGTCTAAATACATTTCTAGACATCAAGCTCAAATATCAAGCTTTCCAGTTTGTTCTTTTTTAACTTTTGTTTAAGAAAGCACAAGAAAACAAGAAAGCGAAAAAAATATTATTTGGTAAGATTAAGATAACTTGGATCACTTGAAAAATAACTTGTTGACTATTATACTGAACTTGTATGAAGACACTCAGACACTCTGCTTCCCTCTATTGTCTCACACCTTGCACTATTAATTCTACAACAGACTAACTGCCTGTCATCACAAAGTAACAGACACATATTATCCAGACTCTGAAATGTTTGGATTATGTGTACGAATTTTATTGCTTTGTGTTTTTATTTTTCTTTATGATGGATACAGTTGTATTAACAAAGACTTTTAATATGCTTTCAGTTTCTGGTTCCTGATATCAGTCATGTTTCGAAAAT
The DNA here is from genome assembly GCF_963576455.1 of Neolamprologus multifasciatus. Classification (NCBI taxonomy): domain Eukaryota; kingdom Metazoa; phylum Chordata; class Actinopteri; order Cichliformes; family Cichlidae; genus Neolamprologus; species Neolamprologus multifasciatus. The sequence continues at coordinate 37,695,297 of NC_140441.1, read as the reverse complement.
GATATTTAGAAATAAATAAAGCTCAAACTCTTTCACATGGTTCTGTGTTTTGTTGTATACTGCAGTGGAACAAACACAGTTAAATACTTTACATTATTTTAGCTGCACAGCCTTTTTTCTGCTCAGTGTGGTAAGATGGAGGCAAATTAAACCACTCAAAGTTGGAGAAAGAACTACTTGATGGTGTTGAGCTCTATACAGGAAGTTGACTTCAGCTCTCTGATTAAAAACTCCTACTCTTCTATCCAATGTGTCTAACCCAGTAGATATGCAGAGTTCAGCTGGATTACTAACTACCTCAAATCATCCACGTGTCTTCCCTAACCCTGATATGAAGAAACCTCTTCGGCCCTGCAGGTGAAATCATATCAGTCTCACCTGTTAATGTTGGGGCTGATAATTACATTCCTTTTTGTTCAGGGGACTTGTTATTTCTGGGATACAGGCAACAGTTGAACTGTGCAACTTCTTAAATTATTTCATTGACTTTATTCCATCGATCTAATTCAAGGCCACAGCTGCTGCTGGTAGCCTCAGTATATAGGATGTCTACTCTACCAGATAAGCTATCTGAACTGTGCAACTTAACTCACAGTACGATTCTGAGCCCAAGCTTTGAAGAGGGCTTTGTTTTGATTATTACTTAGGAGGCAGGCTACTGCAAAAAGATGGTTAACACTGCCAGCAATGTTCAGAGTGATGATCGTATCAAATATTTTGCTCTCTCTGAATTGTCCTCTCCATATGTATCCTTGATTGTGCAATGTCCTGAGTGAAAAGCACTTTGTCATGTAACAGCTGTGAGTTTTTACTGAGAAAAGGTCTGTAGACTTTGAATGTCATCAATTCTTAATCCACTGTCACATTGATCAATATCTGATACCAAAACATCAGTAGATGATGTAGCTGGTAAACCTTAAAGCGAAAAAAAATCACTATTACCTCAATAGAAGTTAAATTTTGCTGGATAGATAGATGATAGCTTTATTAATACCTGAGACCAACATTTGTGTTATCCAACAGCACTAAATATTTTTTTTTCTTAGATAAATAAAAACACATACCATGTGAGACCAGCCCAGACAGAAAATGATAAAGTGTGATACAATAATGGCAGTGGAAGTAGACTAAAACATATGGACCACTTCATTGTCCAGTATAGACCAATACAAAAGCTTTGCCGTGATTTCTACTCTAACAAAACTTTGTTACCGAATCTGTGAGGTTGCTAATAATCCGTATGTTCTGTTCTTATCTTTCTTACTGTCGATCCTTTCTTGCTTTTCTAATTTTAAACTTATTTGATTATGTGTTCACATGGTCATCAAAAAGGTGTTGTTATTAGGAACCTAGTATGAATATGAAAACAATCTAAGGCTGTCACAGTAATCGGTTGTTAAATATTATTGTGGGGGGATTATATCATGACATAACACTGGAAAGGGCAAAAGTACAGATGTTTTATATTTAAGTAGCAGTAAAGATACAAGTCTTGCCAAATACTACAGTAAAAACTGAAGTACTGATTCATCTTCATATTCATTTCTACCAGCATTGTTGTGAAAAGCTAACTGACCCTTATTTACAATAATTCAGCTACATTAATTCAATTCAATTCAATTTTATTTATATAGCGCTAAATCACAGCAATTGCCTCAAGGCACTTTATATTGTACAGTAAATCGTACAATAATAGATACAAAGAAAAAACTCAACAATCATATGACCCCCTATGAGCAAGCACTTTGGCAAAAAAAAAAAAGAGGAAAAAACTCTCTTTTTAACAGGAAGAAACCTCCAGCAGAACCAGGCTCAGGGATGTCTTAAAGACACTGTCCACTGTCAGGCCATCTGCTGTGACCGGTTGGGGTGAGAGAAGAAAAGCAGGATAAAGACATGCTGTGGAAGAGAGACAGAGATTAATAACAGATATGATTCAATGCAGAGAGGTCTATTAACACCTAGTGAGTGAGAAAGGTGACTGGAAAGGAAAAACTCAATGAATCCCACAGCAGCCTACATCTAGGTTCCTCACAGCGTTACTGGAGGCAAAGGTAATGCCATCCAGAGCAAGAATCTGGTTAGATACCATATGTCTAAGATTTTCAGGGCCGAGTACAATAACCTCAGTTTTATCTGAATTAAGAAGCAGAAAGTTAGCGGCCATCCAGGTCTTTATGTCTTTAAGACATTCCTGCAGTTTAACTAATTGTTACCTGGCTTCATAGATAGATAGAGCTGGGTGTCATCTGCATAGCAGTGAAAATGTATGCTATGTCTTCTAATGATGCTGCCTAAGGGAAGCATGTATAATGTAAACAAAATTGGTCCTAGCACTGAACCCTGTGGAACTCCATAATTAACCTCAGTGTGTGAAGAGGACTCTCCATTTACATGCACAAACTGGAGTCTATTAGATAGATATGATACAAACCACTGCAGTGCAATACCTGTAATACCTACAGCATGTTCTAATCGCTCTAATAGGATATTATGGTCAACAGTATCGAATGCTGCACTAAGGTCAAGAAGGACAAGCACAGAGATGAGTCCACTGTCAGAGGCCATAAGAAGATCATTTGTATCCTTCACTAAAGCTGTTTTCTGTGCTGTGATGAACTCTGAAACCTGACTGACACTCTTCAAATAAACCATTCCTCTGCAGATGATCTGTTAGCTGTTTGACAACTACTCTTTCAATGATTTTTGATATGAAAGGAAGGTTGGAGATTGGCCTATAATTAGCTAAGACTGCTGGGTCTATAGATGCTTTTTGAGTAAAAGTTTAACTACAGCCAGCTTGAAGGCCTGTGGTACATAGCTGATTATTAGAGATAAGTTGATCATATTTAAGATTGAAGCATTAATTAATGGCAGGACTTCTTTGAGCAGTTTTGTAGGAATGGGGTCTAAAAGACACGTTGATGGTTTGGAGGAAGTAATTATTGAAGTTAACTCAGAAAGATCAATTGGAGAAAAAGAGTCTAACTTAACATCAATGGTACTAAGAGTAGCTGTAGATAATATTACATCTGTGGGATAATTATTGGTAATTTTTTCTCTAATGATAAAAATTTTATTTGTGAAGAAGTTCATGAAGTCATTACTAGTTAACGTTAAAGGGATGGTTGGCTCAAAAGAGCTCTGACTTTTTGTCAGCCTGGCTACAGTGCTGAAGAGAAACCTGGGGTTGTTCTTATTTTCTTCAATCAGTGACGAATAGTAAGATGTTCTGGCTTTGCGGAGGGCTTTCTTATAAAGCAACAAACCATTTCTCCAGGCTAAATGATGATCTTCTAAATTTGTGACACGCCATTTCCTCTCCAGCTTATGAGTCATCTGCTTTAGGCTACGTGTTTGAGAATTATACCACAGAGTCAAGTACCGTAGGTTTTGGGCTATAAGCCGCTACTTTTTGCACATGCTTTGAACCCTGCAGCTTGTAGTCAGGTGCGGCTTTTCTATGGATCATCTATGATTTTTGTGATATCGTAAGAGGATTTGTTTTGGTTGTTCCGCAGTTGTACTGCACTATGTACCCTGCCAGAAGGGCATGTGATCAGACACACAAGAGTACAAGGGTGCAAGAGTGGTATGCTGGTCACATGTCCATCCGCCAGGCAACGTAGTGCGCGAAAAACAAACTTGATAAGCAAGAGCAAGAGGAGTATTACAGGAGCAAAGGAAGCTTATATTCACAAACCCTCAGTATGGCAAACAAAAGAAATGCATATGACGCAGCTTTCAAATTAAAGGCAGTTGATTTGGCTCTTAGCGAGGGAAATAGAGCTGCTGCACATACCCTTGGTATGAACAAATAAATGGTGAGACGTTGGAGATGCCAGCGTGGCAAAAAGAGGAAAAAAGCTTTCAGAGGAAATAAGAGCAGATGGCCGAAACTTCAAGACTGTATTGAAGACTGGGTGAACACACAGAGAGCAAACGGGCGAGGTGTTTCAACTGTGCAGACTAAAAGTCAAAACAGTTACCAACGAAATGAAGATAGAAAATTTCAGAGGTGGACCATGCTGGTGTCACAGATTTATGAAACGAAAAGGACTGTCCATCAGGGCACAGACAACTCTGTGTCTCAACTCCCTCCCGACTTGTTCCATCTCTGTTCTGTCCTCACTCTCCATCTCCCTCTCTTTTGGTAAACAACCATTTGACTAACAACTCTGTCTCACCTGCTCTTGTTCCCTCTCACTCCCTCTCTGTTCCTCTCTCTCCCCCTCTCTCCCTCTCTGCTCCTTTCTCTCCCCCTCTCTGCTCCTCTCTCTCCCTCTTTGTGCTGAAAATCATCAAATATACAGTTGAAACCAGATATTTACATACTCTTCAGATAAAAACACACTTTTTTAATTCTAGCATCAAATCAGACTAAATGTTTATTTTTTTTAGGTTGATAAATATAAAAAACATATTAGTTTCTCTCTTTAGTTAACAATCTGTATTTCTTAATTGCAAATGGCACCAAATTGTATTCAAAATTGAGCCACACTTATGGAGCTCCACAATTCTTTTCCTGGTGTTTTGGTTGACATCTCTTGATTTTCCCATTTCAAAGAAACAGGCTCTGTGTTTTGCCTTACATGCATCCACAGGTGTGCCACCAATTTACTCACATGGACTCTACTAACCTAGAAGACGCTTCTGATAGGTTCTTCTGTTTTCTCATCTGTAATAAGAAAACACCTTTGACTCTGGTGTTTTCTTATTAATTAACAATAAACTTAGTGTATATGTACTCCTAAATTTGATGAAAGTGATAAAAAATAGACAGCTCTCTCTTTATTCTGACATTTAACTAATTCAAAAGATATTTCAATATTTATTTATCTAAAACAAAAAAGTTTACTCTAAATTAATGTTTAACAATAACAGTAAAAAAAAGATATAGTGTGTTTAAATATATGGTTTCAACTGTGAATATACTGCCGTGTATTGAAATTTCTCTTGTTTTACATAGAAATATGTTGAACAACATACATATTATGTAAAATAACATCTACCTGAGTTTTTTCTTTGAAAGAAGCCTCTAATGTCCATTTCTGTGTTCATCAGTACATTACTGAAACAGATTTTGTGCTTTATTTAGCCGTGGAGGGTAACAACTGAAAATATGAAATAAACACACATGTAAGCTAAGACTCTCTAAAAAAACAGCATTGTTGTTGTTCAGCTTTTCATTTCGCCATTTGTTGATTCACTCCAAGCACAAGTAACATAATATGGGTCAAGTGATCAGTTTGATATCAATCTTGTGTGATATACTGTCATATTTACAGTATCAGTGATTTGCTTTGGTATCTAGTCAAACTTAAGCTCTCCTCTGTCTGCCTGGCCTCACTTCTCCTACAGCAAATAGGCAGCAGGAGCTTATCTCCCCTCGCTCAAATGTGTAAGTGCTGTGTGCAGTCGCCTAGTATCTGAGCTCTGATCATACCAAAATTAGTGCTTTGAATATTGTGTGTAGTTTTTGTTTTATACAGTTGTCAGTCAGGCATCTGACTATGAAAAAAAATTACACTCCAAAAGACCGCGAGATTCTGAAAAAACAACCCGGGCTTAAGCCCAGTAAGCCACCGCCCAGCTCCGCCAATGTTTATAAGTAACATTTGTTTCAAAAATAAGATTGAGGCAGTTATTTCAAGCTGAGTTAAGGAAGCAGGAGGCTGAACTTCCAGTGTAAATTCAGCAAGTTCAACCTGTCACAAGAGCTTTTTTGTTGTCTTCTACACCTCACACATGTAGGGAGTGGCTGTGGCTCAGCAGGTAGAGCAGGTCACCTTCTAATTTAAGGGTTTGTTGTGTGATCCATGGCTGCTCAACGTATCTTTGAACAAGATACAAGAAATCGGAGTTATTATGGATGTGTAAAAGTTAGAAAGCACTTGGATGTAGAAAAATGTGCTTGTATGAGTGTGTGTGTGTGTGAATTAAGACATGTTGTATTGAACACTTGAGTGCAATAAAGTATAAAAGCAGAATATATAAGACACAACTGATTTACCATAATGAATTTTATTATTAAAATTAATGATGGCTAAAGAAGGTCAGTTAACTAATGTGAACTGAAGCAACAAGTGAAAAAAAACCGAAATTAGACTTCCTCTTTAGTATTTAATAAAATGAGACTGAAGAGTGATTAAGAACAAAACAATTTTGGAAAGATAAAAAAAATCCTGTCTGCACAATAAAAAAAACACTATTATTAACTATGTGTCACAGTCAAACCTCCCCTCCCCCGCATCATCACAAGTCCACAAATTGTATACCTACAACATGTTATACACATTTGGGACCTTATATATTAGGGTGACCATAGTTTGATTTCCAAAAAAAGAGGACACTTGGCCCAGTCATGAGGACCTTTAATAATACTGTTTAGACAAAACATTAACATATTTAAATGATGCCTCCTCTGTGCAGTAAATGAATGGTGAAATAAAAAATGTCATTTAGGCTTTTACAAGTCAACAAGTGCAAAAAAAGAAAACGGTTGGTCACCCTATTATATATGACACACTACTGTCACAGAAGGAAAGGTATCACCAAGCCCACGTGTGTCAAATATGTCTGTGCCATGTCTTTTTAAGCATATTGCACCCTAACAGGACAAACATTAAAAAGGCCACATTAGTCTTTTGGCAGAACAATGATAGAACACCCACTTTCACAGGAAACTAATCTTTTGCACAGTAAAATCTATCAAAACTGAAATTCCCTCCACTAATTTATTTATCTATCTAAAGTTGTTGTTTTTCTAATTACAGGCAATAGCCCTATGACTATTTTAATAACCCGTTTTGTAAAAGGGTGTGGTCACATTTTCAGAAAGACCACACCCTTTTACTTTCTAGGTAACCATGAGAAGTTGATGTTTCCGTGATGTTGCATAATTTGTGAGGCTCCAGGTAACCGGGAAGTTTCTCCCTTTGACTCCGACCGCTGTGAACATCCGGGAGTATTTCAGAACCAAATCTCAGATATGTGGATGATTTTGCAGGTGTTGTATTTCACGTGTTCTCCAACTTTATTTAAAGTGAGCGTCGTCAAGTTTTTTCCCCCGTTGGAGTGACTTACTGCTTCTGTATGCTTTTAGGATAGATAGATAGCTTTTATAGATAGCCGCGAAAATAAAAATCACATGTATCAAAATCGTATCATGAATTTATTTCACCCTCATTGGTAGAATATTTTAGTAGCAGTATTTATCACGTCGGGATATAAAGCCACATAGCTGATGTGAGTGAAGTTGCCCCCCCCCCACCTTCTTCAAATCCAACAAAATTGGTATCAAACGTTTGTGCTGGTTTGTGCTGCAAACATTTTCGTTTGTGCCGCTTTCATTTTAAAGATATTCAAGAAAATTTCTAGAGGTCATCAGAGGTCAACCAGCCCCCCCACTTTAATTAAATCAAACTAAATGGGTGTCAAACGTTTGTGCTGGTTTGTGCTGCAAAAATTGTCATTTGTGCTGCTATCATTTTAAAGATATTAATAAAAATTTCTAGAGGTCATCAAAGGTCAGCCCCCCCCCCCCCCCCCCCCCCATATTAATGGAGTCAAACAAAATTGGTGTCAAACGTTTGTGCTACGTTTGTGCTGCAAAAAATTTGTTTGTGCTGCTAACATTTTAAAAATTTTAATAAAATAACGTCTTGATGCGTGCTTAATCATCCAGGTAAGTAAATCCCAAAAGGTTGATTCTGTTCATCTGGACATTTTCAGTTGGAGAAACGTTTCGTCACTCATCCAAGTGACTACTTCAGTCTCAGCTGACTGCAGGTTTCCCCAACCTTATAAACACATGTGAGTGAAGTTGGCCCCCCTACCTTCTTCAAATCAAACAAAATTGATGTCAAACATTTGTCCTGCAAATTATTTTGTTTGTGCAGGTTATGTTTCCCTAATTTTATAAACAGTACATGTACAGTGAGAGAGAGATGTTACATCTGTCTTCACTTGCATCCCAGTCATAGAAGCGTTGGAGGTAGTTCATAAGAGATTACAGGATCACCCCAACCTCAGCATCAGGACCACTCTCAGCACTGATCAGTTGTGTTTGCTTTTGGAACTGTGTCTTAATTCCACCTATTTTTCATAAGGGTCAGTACAGGCAGAAACCTAGGTGTGCCATGGGTTCCCACAGGCCCCTGGTCAAAGTCACCAAACCAGTTCGTAAGCAGGTACAGGTGTGGCCAGAAGGGTCCTCAGAGGCACTGCAAGACTGCTTTTCCACCACAGGCTGCCACACACGACAACACCACAGACTTTCAGGAATATACAGAAACTGTTACTGCCTACATCCCAAAATGCATCGATGATGTCACAGAGACCAGGTGGAGACGCAGGACTCATGAGTAGCGTTTAAACAGAGACGGTTTATTTACAGATCTTCACCAAGTGTATGTACAGACAGTGCGGGGTTAGTGCTATATACAAGACGTGAGGGGCAGGGCTCCAGGGAAAACGGGGAAATCACACACGTGCTCAGTTCAACCTCTCTCTTCTCCGCTAGTGACCAGTCACTCCTTCCACACTCCACACGGGGAAACACGGGGAATCTAGGAACAAAGAAACACTTGTTAAGTCTCTGAGACGGAGGCACAGGAAACTTGAGCTAGACGTGTACTGACTAGAGCCTTCACAACAATCCAGCATTGAACAGCTGATCTCCTCCTTCTAATATACCAGCTGGTCTGATGAGGCCCAGGTGTACCCAATCCAGGAAGGCGGGGACCGAGGGCGTGAAGCTGCCATGAGTTCCGCCCGTGCAAAACAGGGCAGAATTAGAGAGGGGGAGAGAGAGGGAAAAAGAGAAGAGAAGGAGGGCTGGGAGTGGAGAGATTCTGATCAGCACCTTGCCGATCCTGCAGGTCGTGACACCAGGCCTATCACTGTCCGGGCCAATCAGAAACCATGGCTAACAGGTCAGGTTTAAATGCTCCTAAGGTTGAAAAATGCAAGCCTTCAGAGCCGGGAATTAGAGAAAGAACAGCAAGGGCAAACCTGTCACGTGGCATCAGCTACAGCGAAGCTTCAGCGACCGCCGGGTGATTTTTTACCCGATATAATATAAAAACAACAAAATGTACTTGACATCAAAATATGACAACAGATGACAAATTAGAGTGGTCTTCTTTTATTTTCATGTCTAACAAAATGAAAAAGAAGTGTCATGGGAGGACCCTAAAGCAATGCCCCCAAATTACTGAAAAGTTAGGAATTCGAGAATAAAAAATTTCTAAAAAAATAAATAAAAATGACGCTGTAAAGTTGGGTCTTTGGTCCACCCATTCCTGAGACATTTGAGACTTTCCTGGTGAAGGCACAGTCTCCTTGACACTCAAACAGCAGCAGGAGAGAGAAACAAAAAAATGGCACTTTTTGGTGGGTCAAAATTGACTAAAATCTTTTTTTCATTGTATGAATTCCCTTGGAAATCACCATTTTGTGATATTTATTCATAGCCACTGCACTAAAGAAGGATAACATGCAAATTCCAGGACCACTCTTATTTACCCAATCCTTATGTGCAGTAAATAGACACAGGGTAGTAATGGCATGGACACACTTCCTCTCCAAGCCTGTGGGGCAGTCAGCACACCTCAGTAAGGGACTACTGCTTTCTGCTGCCACTTGTCCTGCCTAATTATTTGCAGCTAACATGAAAAATGAATAAATTTGTGTCTACTGATTCTCATCAAGAAAAACACAAAGACTTGGAGACAGACCTTTTCTTGAGAATTGATTGGTCAGCAGGTGGTTATATCATACCTGTTGATCGCTAATCTGGATTTCATAACCTTCTCCGGAGTAAGTAATGTTCGCATCATACATTACCATGGCGATGTAGTGTGGTAAAAACCAAAGAACCACCTTCATGATAGCCCAGAGTTCACCCTAAAGTTACCTGGATAAATAAAATCTTGCAGGTCTCAGACTATATGAACCGGACCGGCAATTTTGAAAAGGGCCATTCAGCCCTTCACTTAGTTATTCTGTTAAAAATGCGCTTTGCTCACATGCTGTGTATGATTACAACCATACAAACACTGCACTCAGAAAATGTAGTCAATATGTACAAACGTTTAAAAAATTAAACAAAACCAACAAACACTGATAGGTTTGTAGCTTAAACCTATTCGCTGGAACGTTGAAGACAATATAATTACACAGCAAAGCAAGACCCAAAGTAGGCAAAGTTCTTCATGTTACTCATGCATGAGGGAGACCTGCCTGGAGCCAAGTGTCGTTCCACCACTTGACCCCCGTCAGACTCTCAGCCAGGTTCCCCATAGCACTCCTTTTATTGTGGTTACATGAATATGCATAGGGTCATTAACATATAACATCTTACATAGGTATACATGTGAACAAAGAATACTGTGTGTGTGTGTGGTGTGTGTGTGTGGGGTCAGAGTATGACCCCATAAATGACTTCCCTAAACCTACTGGTCTGGAAAGTCCAGCAGTTCATCTAAACAAAAGGCACTTAGACTAAAACAGATATAGCCACGTTTATCCTACCATAAAACAATAAAACAAGGTACGACCTCTTCCCATGCTCCCAGGATGTAGGTGTGGATTCCAGAACACTCTGGAATGCACACCAAGCCTTTGCAGCCTGCTAAAGATCACACATCCTATCACTACATAATTAATTATACACCTCTAAGCATATATAAGTAGATATTTCTAAGCATAAATGACAATCAACATTACAAAACCTAACATTCCCCCCTTTTTGACCTTTATGCTAGAAAAGTTCCCAGTTATGATCACCTCATGTCTGACAGTGTAAATACAAACATTTTTATACACAGCATATGTCAATCACCCTAAATTACTGTAGCAATACACATTGACCATCCCGGTGGTCAGACGCAGGTCGACAGGTTCCAGAGGTGCTATAAAAGGACCATAAAGTTAACCATCCATAGCTGTGGAAAGAAGTGACACTAGTTTTCAACACAGGAAATTTCTCACATGTTATTCACATTGTCAAAGTAACCTTCACATTTTCCCAAAAACACAGTGTAACAGCATCACCACTCATAACCTATAAACACAGTTTTCTTCACACATAAACCCAGAAATCCTATAGTAGGAAAAAACATCAACCAGCTGTCCTGGTATAAATCACATGATCAATTCACATGAAGAACTGTAATGCTGTAGAAAAGAAAATGCAAATGTTAGCGCTGCGGAGATGTATACACTCTTTCTCACAGTTTCCTCTGTGAGCAACACAAACCCATGAATAACACACCCCTGGTAGATTCACAAACACAGAAAGTGGCATTTACAAGTTAAATCGGTATGCAACCTCGGATGTTGCTGTCATCTTTCTGCTCCTGTAAAAAGAAACACATAAATTCATCCACCCTTTTGGCCTATCTAGGTGGAGGTTAACTTTGAGTCGTGGTCAAGTCTTGTCAGGTTTTATCAGTCAGTCAGTTTGTTTTTATTTCCATTTCACTCATTCATTCATTCATTCATCCATTCTTTCTTTCTTTGCTGATAGTGGAAACTATCGCCGCATTTGATTTCCACCCTCAGCAAAATGACGTCATTTCAAAAGAAAAAGAACTTTAGATTGGATTACCTCGCTGAATCCTTTTTAGGCAGGGACTCTCATTTTCTAATTGTCCCAGATAAGTGACTTTCTCCTGAGCCCATTTCAATGTGGAGAAACTCACTTGTAACAATTTTCTTGACGACGTGTCGTATAGCGCTTCTGTTCTAATCGTGCAGATCTGCTCAAACAGAGATTATCGAACAAAACTTTCAGTGCACTGGGAAAGTATCAAAATAAAAAGGCCTTGTTAAGTCATGACACAAGCTCCTCATCTCAGGAGGGTAAATCATACCATTAGCATGATTTATCATACTATCATACTAATTGGCAGGCTCAACTTCACAACAAAAGAAAAATCATCAGCTAGATTCACTCCAAACCAACCATCAGCTGCACAACACACAACATAACCCTAATATGTTATGAGTTTAATCCCCAAGTCTGTGGCTTTCACTCATTTGGGCCACAGATCCATATTATCCAGTATTTCTTTTTTCCCGTCATCATAAAACGTGTGACATGTCATCAGCTATTTCACAAAAGAAGTTTGTTCTGACGTATTCAGAGTTGTGTATCTAGGTACAGGATTCACTCGCACATCAAAACAGGAAACTCAGTGTTTTAGAGTCTCCACTCAACACACAACAAACTCCAACACATCTCATTCACTCGTGCTAGAATTCAGTCACCTTTCCTTAATCTAAGAACGATCAACTAATTTGCATATCAGCTATTAACCCACTAAGATGACAGGACAACAGAAATGCATATTCAAAATGTTATTACAAAAATAGAATTTCCCTCATACAGTAAATTATTTGTTCTGCATCAATCAAGCAGAAAGCATCTCCCAATTTACTATATTAACAACTAAATTTATTGTCTGATTACTGGTTGTTCAAACCAGAATCTTTTTTCTTCACAAGAGTTAAACTGTTGTCCTGCAACCTAGAGAGTTAATTGTCAGCATTGGATAAATTCAGCAATTGATAACAAGTGTCTGTTAAATTCACACTATTTTAACACTGATGAGAGATAACAAGCTGATCTTCATTGCATGTGTGTTTGTGTTATTAGGCAGGTTTAATCAATGTCTGTGGAGCTGCATCTCCAGCAGGGCATGTTCTTAAAGCTGCCTTTCCTACACACTTCTCTGCTATTAGTTGATCATTTCTTAACTAATGTGCTATGAGTCCACTGATCTTTACATCACACTAAGTGACTTGGACAAGATGATAAACAGACTCACATGCTCAAGATGTTGTCTAATCTTCATGAGCTCTCTTGTGTTTGTGTTAGTAGGGTTAATGCATGTTTTGCTTGTGTGTGTGATTTTGTATGTTTCTTTTTGCAGTGTTTCAGACTCCTTCACAATTTTCCAACTTAAGCAGTCAGTTTTCTTTTCCCAGGTTTGCTAACCCCAAGTTTGATTTCCCATATTAAACAACAAAATTCCTATGTGTTCTCACCACTGCTCTCACTCTGTTGTCCTCTCCCACTTCAACAGTCCAACAGCCGGCAGTTCTCCTTCAGCTTTGTCCTGTGTTCCACTGTCTCTTCTTGCCATTTTCTCCAAAGGTGGCAAATGTCAAACTCCAACAGTCTCCTCAGTTCTCCTCAAATGTTCTTTTCACATGCACAGTGAATTTGCAGCTTGTTGGGAACACAGTGCCATTCATCCAATCAGGCAGGATGATGGGTTTGATAAGTCTTTGCTCGGGAGTTTTTGCTCAGGACTGTCTCTTTATCTGCCATGTTATTGTTCTTTGGAGCTGCATTCCTTGTCTTCAGGGAGGAGTGAGAGCTCGCTTGTGAGATTGAGAGACACATGGAGCTGTAAATAAGTTAGCCAGAAACCTGGCCTGAATGTTTCCAATGATGTTAAACTATAACTTTCTTCCGACCGCTGCATGTGGAAAATTGATTCAGGTCTGCTTTTCATCTGAAAGTGACAAACTAAGACATTTTCAATATTATTATCACTGCTTAATCAACACACATCTCTCTCTCTGTTTTTGTGAACAGTCCTTTCTTAAAAGCAGAAAATGAGATTGTAGTTGTTCTTGGCTGATAAACACAAAACCTTTTTTCTATGATTATTTTTCATCTACAATGTAAACTTTGTCTCTATTGTACTCTTTTTTTTTTTTCAATAGCTGGTGACCTGCAGAATCACCGCTCTCACAATCAGAGGCAATTACTTTTACACAGCGCACAAAAACACTGTGACGTCAGACACATTCAAACTCACTTTTTTCATCTGCGTAAATAAATCATTTGGCCAATGGCATGTGCCATGGTGATCCATAAGTATGATCACAAGTTTATTTAATTATTTTTCAATCCACCAAAACAAATAAACAAAAACATGATGCTGATGCTATGAACACTCTACACACATGAGTCAAGATGCAGGAAAACTGCTCACGGAAACTCTGCACACTCCAGTTATCACAGTTATCATAGTTCTGCTTTCCTCTCTTTGAAGAGTTCTCAGACAGCTCCTGATCTGATAATGTGTAGCTTGATCATCAGCTCAGAAGAGACCACAACGCAACCTCACACAGTGGTTGTGTGCTTTGCCCCACAGTGGCAAAGACTTGCACTTTCATATTCAATTCAGCTTCTCCATCATGTAGTTTTCAGCTGCTTCATACAGGGTTCAGCATATTAGTTGTTTTCATAGGTGTGCTCTATAGCTCAACAATGGCTCATAATAAGACAACAGTCTTTCAAACAGGTCAAATGCCTCTATGCACATCATCAGTTTAAATATTTGCCTATTTTACTTCATCTCATATGTCATTGTACTGAATTTGAGCAACCCTAAGCTTAATGCAGATTAACAATTATCCACCTCAATTAAATCTATGGTCTGGAGCACAGGCAGTTGTCGATCAGGGCAAGCTAAAGAATAAACATTTTGTGTCAGCAAGGGGTGGGGGAAAGCCATTCACCAGAGCATATCTTAAGTGCTGCTGCTGTGGGCTGGCCTTCTCCACACGCTCTTCAAAGCTGGTGTGTTTTCTGAAAACTTCTAACATTTGAATCTCTTCCATTTATAAGCCTGCGATTAACCGCTCGGCTCAGGTCCGCGTGAAACCCGCGCGACCGTGCTCGCTTGTACGCGTGCAGCTAAGGAGCCGTCGCTCTCTTTTAAAAAGAATACTACTAATACTAAATACTTTGCGCTGCCAGGAGCGAAGTCCAACATAAACATTTGTCACCCTCTGACGCACTCTTGGTTGCTTAGGAACCCATGATAACAACAACAACTGGCGTCTCAGACCACGTGTTCTACTCCACACTCACTCACACAAACACAACGAACACAACAACAACAACAAATATCCTCACACACAAACAACAAAAATTACAAAACCTAACAAACACCCCCACCCCACTCACACAAATCAGATGTTAATCTAATTTTATTTTTATTTTTAGCAGACTTTCAAAAATTATAATAGACAGGTGATGCTCTTAATTTTACCAAAGCAGTTTAGCTCTTTTTAAAGTAATGTTACTGTATCATAAGCCCTTAATTTTAATAATATTATTAATAGCACCTCAAGAATACTTTTGCCCTCTAAACATGCAAGTGTAAAAACCAGATATGTAGTTTGGAATCAGACCTGTATGAGTAATATATGTATATGGAGGGCACCCACATCTCAACTAAACAAAAGAGGTGGAATTTAAGGTCGTGTGTTTGTCTGCATGTTTTCTGAACTATGATTACTTATTTAAGTAATCTCAAGAACAGAAAATAATGTAAACTGGAGATGTCCTTCTCAATAAATAAAATTGATTTGAATGACGTCAGAGTACTCAGGAGGTCTTACATGAATTTGGAACATAACACCAGAGAGTGTGACATCACAGCATTGTACATTGCATAACTAGCATACCTGTAATGACATGAAGTTATAAAAAAAATAATCAAAGTATCTTGGTCATAGCTTCTTTCTGATAACTGTAGATACAAATTGGCAGTGTGCATTATCATGACAAAAGTATAACTCACTGAAACCCCTGATGGGATGTGGAGGAGAAGTACAAATACCTGGACACCCATATACACAACAGACTGAATTGGTAGACTAAAAGAGAGGCTGTATACAAGAAGCGTATGGGCAGGCTGTTTTTCTTATGGAAGCTTGTGTGCACCAAAATGTTTAAGATGTTCTGTCAATTGAGGTGAGTGCAGTGCACTTTGCTTTGATCTCTTTGGGGAGCTGGATTGGAGCTGGTGACACAAACACTGGAAAAACTGATCGGGAGAGCTAGCACTGTGATTGGCAGCACTTCTGAAGCTGTGGTGGAGAGGAAGTCACTGAACAAACTGCCATCCATCATGGATATTCCTGGCAACACACTGCACCATGTACTTCTTTAAAAGGGTGATTCAGGTCTGTTGCTCCAAAGGATACAGGAAATCCACTGATTTCCGTGACTAGAATCATGTCTGTTTTTAATACAGTTTCCTCTGAGGACTTGAAGATCACTGACATCATCACTTTTAACCTCATTGTTTCTGCAGAGAAATTTCTCCAGAGTCTCTGAAACATTTGATGACTGTAGAGGATGAACTATTCCAAGTCTTCACAACTTTATACTGAGGAACATTATTCTGAAATTGTTACACAATTTGTTAATGGAGTTTTTTGCAGATTGGTCAAGCTCTGCCCACATTTCCTTCAAAACAACTCTGCTTTAGCTCTTTTAATATAAAATCATGTTACTGACCTGTTGTCAAGTAACCTAATTATTTTCAAAATGTCCTTCCATATGTTTCTATTTTAGTACCACCTATTTTTCCAGCCTTTTGTTGCCCCATCCCAGGTGTTTTGAAACATATTGCTGATCAAATTTGATCTTTTTAATGATTGATGAATGTATTTACATTTTACACAGCAGCCCAATATTTTCATTACTGGGTTAGTACAATTTATCTGTCTGGGAAAAAATAATCTGTTGTTTAATGTTAACATTTTCTTCACAACACCAAGCACACACTAACCCGCTTTATGTACAATACACTGTGCTTTAAAGAAATGAACATATATAGTGGGATTAGTATAAACTGTGACAAGGATTGGTATGGAATAGACTAATATAAGCAATCACTTGGCAGCAAGGTTGATCTGTAATGAATTAGTGTGGTCGGCACTTATTCTTTTTTGATTGGGTGACAGAAGTTGAAGGTAATTGGATGAAGGAACCGTGGGAGACCCCTGCATTATTTTAAGAAAACTGCGTTTTAAACACCGTCACAGCTGGCACTGATCGGCGAAAAAAAAAAACGCTTTTCCCAGGACTCAGCTGTGTGACGTAAAACGCGGTGTTCAAAAGCTGGTTAAAACGGCATTATTTCCGCCTCTCGGAAGGGGCGTTCAAGGTGCCACTCCCTGGCGTTAAGTACAGTGTTCTGATTTATTAAACAGTGATTTTTACATGATGTGTTAACCAGACAGGTCAGAAAAGTGGTGAATTTTGGCGCACTGGTTGTTGAATTACACGATTTGTTATGACATAAATATAATTCCATATGTTTCCCTTTACTAATCGTGCATCATGTTCCAGGTATTCATGTTCAGGTTTTTCCATGTCCCGTGATCTCAGTGTTTAGTAAACGCTGGTGTGTTTATTAAACAATGTTTAGTGCTCCCAATTTAGTTTATTGTGAGCTTTGTCTTAGTCCCCTTCTGTCTTTCATTTATATTGTTCATACAACCTGAATAAAAGGCTCGCTTTGTGTTAACTTCATTCCAGCCTCGAGTGACTGCTTTTTGGTCCACACTACAAAGACAAAGCAGACTCCTGATACCTTGTAGTTTCTGTCTTTCCACAGGTAAGTATATTTCAAACTGTGTATTTTTAAGTTCTACACGCTTTTCTGATTTCTACTTATAAAGTCTCATTATAGTATAAATTTATTTTACTGACATAAATACATCTGTGTAAATGTAATTAAATGTTTTAGTGAAGAATCATCAAGGTTTCAGATATTTAACAAGAGAGCTTAAAAGAAAGTGTTGAAAGTCAAAGTATACTGTAGATGTCTGTGTAGAGTTATTCTTCTAAGTGCTTTTTTCTTCTGTTTTTCTACTTTATATAAAGAAAACCAAAGACATTAAAACATTGTAAATCTTTTATATTTAACTAATTTACAACAGCTGTGCACAGTCAAGCAGCTGAGAGCTCACTTTGCAGTCTACACTCACACCAAACTGTCTCTGTTGGCTGTAGTTTACCAGTTGTAATTCCAACATTTTCATCATTTTATGGATTTTATGGTGAGACCAGTGTTTGTTCCTGTGCAGAAAATTCCAAGGCTATTAAGAATAATAGTATAAATCTTTAGATTATGGAATATTAGTTGATATGAACAAGAACATGTGAGAACATCAGGTATGGTTACCTAATTCTGAACTTGTAATCTATAAACACAGATTTTGATCAGATCTCTCCTTCATCAGCTGTATTGATAACAACCACATTTTTAACTAACTACATTTTTACTTTTTTTATTTTGCACTCTCACAGTAGAGGTCATACTAGGTGCCTGTGGCACTTTCATTTTAGCTTTGTTATTTATATGTTTTTATCCTGCTGCTTTAAATATAACTATCTATTTGATAGCTAAGCTTTCCTTGTGGCCCATTACACAATCAAAACAATTATTAGCATACAGATTTCATCTCAAAACTAAAGATACTGACCAAAAGTTGTTCTCCAGGCTGCAATTTAGCACTAACATAAAGTAATATGTTTGCTATAATCAGTAACAAAATGTCTGCTGCCTTAAGCTATTGGAGAACATTAACATGTTAAGTGAAAGGTCATGTTGATGGCCTCATGGGGGTATTTAACATGTTAAAATGTAAAATATGGGTTTAGACTTGAAGCATTTGATTTTAAATATGAAACTAACAAATTCTTATTATTTCAATGACGTCTTGTGGTCACACTTGTATGTGTCACTGATCTATTTTCAGAGGAGGATGCTTCCACAGATAGATGGACTTTCCCTTTCTCCAGGCACAGTCTTTGGTATTTTGATTTTCCAACTTCTGATACACTTAAATAGAGGTAAGTTTGAATTTACATGTGTAATATCTTTTTTTTATTGCCGTGGCACTAATGTACAGATTTTTTTGTGCAGGGAGACTGTATAAAACAGTGAATACCAATTAGTACGAACATTTGGTGCAAACAGCAGTTTATAATTTGCAGCTTTGATTTGCTGGCTGCCTGCATGTGTTTAATTTTTTTCTGAAATACTTTTTTTAACGTCTTCACCTAAAAAAGTTAGAAAGAAAAATAAGGCTCTATTCTGAGTGTCATCTTTAAGTTTGACATATATATTCACTCATCCTGCAGAAATTAATAAACTCATTTTCTGTATTTCTTTGTTTTTCCTCCTGCCTACAGCAGAGTCTCAGGTGGTTGGTCCACATCAACCAGTAGTTGCATTAGTTGATGATGATGTTATTTTACCATGTCACGTGGAGCCTGCAGAGGATGTGACAGCTGAGATATTGGAGTGGACAAGATCTGACTTGAACCCAAGATTTGTCCATGTGTGGCGATCCGGTCAGGATCTGGTGAATACAAGAAATCCTTCATACAGGGGAAGAACATCACTGTTCATCAAGCGTGGAAACATTTCACTGAAACTCTCCAGAGTAAAACTCTCTGATGAAGGAACATATGAATGCAGCATTCCTTTAATGGAGACAAATTATTTTGTTAAGCTTGTGGTTGGTAAGTAGATACACGTCACATGTTCATGGTGTGGATCAATTATGCACCCAGTATACAGGATTTTGATGGGATTGTAAGTGAGGAGCAAATGGTGAGATGCTCATATTTAGTTACAGTGAAAAATTATGTTTATGTTTATGAGAAAAGATTTCAACCCCGGAAATGTTTGTTTATTAACTTTACAGAACACACCAACCGCATCAGAATTTTGCAAAAATAATAATTTTGTACTAGTGAAAAAAAATTTTTTTCCACCTACTAATATCTTTTATGCTTTTTTTGCTCAGCAACAGATGCTGCCACCTCACTTCTAATCAGTTTCTCAGGTATTGACAAAAACAGAGGAGGAGTGGTGTTACAGTGTGAGTCTGCAGGCTGGTATCCAGAGCCTGAGTTGCTGTGGTTGGATGGTGAGGGAAACCTCCTCTCTGCTGGACCTACAGAGACCCTCAGAGGTCCTGATGACCTCTATACTGTCAGCAGCAGAGTGACTGTGGAGAAGAGACACAGCAACAACATCACCTGCAGAGTCCAACAGAGGAACACCAACCAGAGCAGAGAGACACACATACATGTTCCAGGTTCAAATTCTATTATTACATTTATTTCACTATTTGTTTTGAATATTTGAATAACAGTTTTCTTGGAATTTAATTTGTTTATGAATTTCAGATGATTTCTTTGATATCCCATCCAGTTCTCCCTCTGTCACCATCGGTTTGGCTGTTAGCTTGGCTCTATGCATCATGATGTTAATTTTGTCAACTGTTCTTGCCCATAGAAAGAAGCAAAACACGACTAGTGAGTCACTGATTAATTATTCTTTACCTCTACAAAGCATCAATGTTTTTACTGAGCGGTTTAATATTTTAAGCCAAGTTTTGGCATTTCCTTCTCATTTAATTTTAACTTCAAAAAGATGCTCAAGTTTCCTCTGAAGATGGTGAGAGAGAGCAACTCAATATGAAGGCAAGAGGAAAAACTCAGAATAAATTTGTGAGTAGATGAACATTATATGTTAAGTTTAAATATCATCTTCATTGTTTTCCAGAGAAGAAATTAAATAGTAATCAAAATGTTACCTCATATTTCTGGACTTGGATGAAAAATGTTGATTCTCCTTTCAGCCTCTAATTCTAAAATTCCAGTGTTCATCTACAAGCTACATTACTCCTTTAAACAAACCCAAATATTTTACAATAAAACTTCCAGGAATAATACTCAACAGAAAATGTGTTATATTACTTTTGTATTCCTCCATAAGAAAAAAAAAACCCAAATGCACCTTCAAATAATTACCATTTAACAATATAAACCTTAAGAGTCCAACAGACTGACACAAATCTACATCCTAGTGTTGGCTTCAGAGCTGGCAAAGTACAGACATTATGTACTTAAGTAGATGTACAGATACTAGTGTTAAAAAATACTCATTAAAAATACAATTTCTTTACAAAAGGCAAAAAGTACAAGATCTGAAATGTAAGAAGGTGAAAATAGCTTTTGGATGAAATTTTTACCAACTATTTTTTTACAGAGCTAACTTATAAGAATATAATAATAGGAGATGGGAATATAAAAAGCTCAGTATAAATTTTAACTTCAAAATATACCCAACTTGAATCACTAGGTAGAACATGAGCAGAAAGAAAAATTATATAAAAAATTGTATATCTCCATTTTCTGTTGCCTCCATTGTAGAGGACATTGCCCCTAAATAGAAAACAAGTAGGGAAGGGATTGAAGTGGATGTTACATTTTCGGCCAAGGAGTAAATTGAACACAACAAAAAAATGTGACCCCTCACTCATACACCACCGAAGAAAGAGCAAAAACTTTTCAAAATGCTATGCAGGCATTTATTGACACCAGACACACAAATCAACTTATACTTACTCATATACCAGTTTGCTTTGAATGTCAAAGACAGGCTGTTTGTTGGGTGGTGGAGGCCAGGAGAGAAGGGGCCAGGTGGTCATCTAGTGGTTAAGTACTGATTGATCAGCCAATTATTCAATCCCAGAACAGGATTGAACTCAATCCATCCACTCAGCAGGCACTGGTCTCCATTGAAACAAACACACACACACACACACACACACATGACCCACAAGATCTTGGTCATAACAGTGGAAATTAGCACATGAAGGAACCTGTTCGTAATGCCTCGGCATGGGGAAAAATAATCACAGCTCACAATAATTTCAACTGAGAGCTCCAGTAGATGTACAGGCTGTGATCAGCTGATCTGGGCTACTTCTGCTCTGAGGATTACTCTCAGAGTAACTCTTTGTAAACTAAATTCAACAAGACGAAGCAGATGTCTCACAAGCCTTCTTGACTGATTTCCACTGACAGTTTACTATTTATACTTTTTTATAATAGATGGTATAAGGTTGGCGTGAAGGTGGAATTCAGTGAATAAATCAAAGCATCCTCAAATTCAACTCTGCTACATTTGATGTCATCTAACTCTGACCATGAGTACTTGAGCCACTGTGCATGAGTCAAACACTGTTCTTTAAGTGAAATCCATCACAGTACGACAAACCTAAACTGCACAGCATTTTCACACAAACTTCACAAAGAATGGGACAAAGTTTGTTCTCAGTTTGTTTTTCTGGACATTACACAATATTAAAAAAATAGCATCACAACATATACAGATAAAAACTTTGTGTTACAAAGTATTGTGTTAGAGTCAACCCTGATTATAACTCGGGTAATTATATGGTATTTTGTTTAATTCACCCAATTCTATTTGTTGTGCTTAGTGCTGATGTGGGACAGTTTTCCAATTTTGTTGGACTATTGTACTAAATAAGACTATGCAATGACATAAGATAAGATAACTCTTTATCCTAACTTATATTATCGCTCTTTGTCAACTTCTGTTTATTATTTTTATTATCAAATTATTATCCCTGGTCCTTTCCAAGCTGTACGGTAAAGTACTACTGTTATGTTGTCCACATTAACTAAGACTAACTGTGAAAGACTTGTTTGTAATCTCTGCCATCTCTCAGTGGAAGTTGCCAATAACGTCAAGGCGGAAGCTCCAGGAGGAACAACAGAGGAGGGAGGATGCCGAAAATAAACTTGCCGAGCTGCAGAATGATAAAGAAAAGGTTCATATGTGTCATTTCTTATGTGTGTGTGTGTGTGTGTGTGTGTGTGTGTGTGTGTGTGTCTGAAAAGCTGTGATGTCTCTCCCTCCTGTCTGCAGCTGGAAAATGAGCTCCAGGAACAAGAAGCAACACTCAAACAGGTACATTTACATATATATAATAATAATAATAATAATAATAATAATAATAAAATAGCAGAATAATTTAAAGGTACAGTTTTAATGCTTTTTTTTCTTTGTTTAATCTTTTTACATTTAATACTACAACCATTACTATAACATTAAGGCAATGTTTATGCATGTATATAATTGTTTTTTACAGCTTTAATAAAGTGTCATCATGAACATGAGCATTTATTCCTTTTGGTTTTTCTTCATGTAACATTTCACATACTAAAATCATCGATCAGCTCCAAAAGGAGAAAAAAAACAGTAGAGAAGCTGTAGAAGCAGCTGGAGTCCAAAAATCAGGAGTTTTTGTCTTTCCATTATAAACATTCAGAATTTACTGACTCAACTCTGTTGTATTGTAAAGAGTTATGGAGGAAACTTTGGAAATTAATGTTCACTTGATTACAAATTTCTGTAAAACTAACTATTTCTATAGATTGAACAAAATGATAATTTATTTTATCTTGCAAATTCATTTTGATTTATTTAAAAAGCTTAATTAATTATGAATTTCTAATGAAATGCAAATACAGTTGTTTTGTCAGTTTTCCTTTTTTTAGTTTATCATTTATTTATTTATATAGCACATTTAATTACCACAGCAACATTGACCAAAGTGCTGTACAGAAATTCATTGCATTGCCATTGCATTATTCAATCACTCATATGTAAAAAACACAAAACGTCTTCCATCTCATCTCTCTTCTTGTACCTTCTCAATTGCAGCTTTCTGATAGGATCAGTGATCTTAACAGGGAGAAACAGAACTTGGAGAGTGAAATAAACACCATGAGTAATACATTGGACTCCGTAAAACAGAAGGTTCATTTCATCATTTGATACTCAGCTTTTTGTCACTGTCATATGAATCAAATTTAAACATGTCCAGCATGTTCTGCATCTGCTAGACAATTTTTCATCACTGGTGGAGAATCTTATCTTCTCTGGGGCTGGGTTCTAAAGAATCAAATCTGTTCCTGCTTTTTAATGATCCAAAGAACACTGCTCTTTTTGAGCATATGTACAGAGAGAATAAAGAGAGAAAAGGATCAGGGGAACACAGATAATTCATAGAAATATCACCACTTGCTGATGATATCATATTTCCTGCAAAGTTAAATTATTTTGTTGAATTACTCTGCATAAGCCTGCTGTCTGCAACATTCTGCAGAAGTTATGTGTATGTTTTATTTGCTTTACATGATGGTGCAGCAGATGGAAAAGAGCAGAGACACTCCTGTGAAAAAGATTAATCAGCTGTAAAGACTTTGAATGGGATATATGTATGTTGGTGTGTATATGTTACATTAATTTTATGTATTAACGCTGAAGCACAGTGGATGGAAACATGTTGCGCACAGTGTGAAGTTTCAATGATTTTGACACCTTTATCAACAAAGCACTGCAGAAACATCAACATCTGTCTTTGTTTCTGAAAGATGATCAAATCTGAGAGGGAGAAGGATGAAATGATTGGGAAGCTGAGGCAGACGATCCTTACACTGGAATCAAAGGTCAGTGTTAAGAATATGAGAATACAGAGATAAACATGGACATATGTATTGGCTGTCATCTAGGGCTTGGTATTCTCTGATTTCTATAATCAATTCGATCCCCTATTCAGTTCGATTCAATTTGATTTGAATCTGAGAAATTGTGTCAAAGTAACTGTCTTACTGAGCTATAAGCTTTTTATAGCAGATAACCTTAAAAATATTCTGCAGTAGAACAAAAAGTGAAGAAAACCATGAGCAAAGTTACAGGGGTTTTATCAGAGACACAGCCAAGTGTTTTGCAATTTTGCGGCTGACAGCGCTGTAAACAACAGTAGACTTGTGCGTAATAAGTAAAAAAAAAAATAACAGAGAAAACAGAGATTTGAGATACACTGAGAGAGAGGAAGCATTATTTTATTGTGGTGGAAGCAAAACAGCAAAAGTAAGAGGGAATTAATGACGATGTTTATCAAATGTGAAGCGTAGTTTTGATCTTCTTTTGCTGCTGGTTGAGTTAATTTTGGTCGGAGAGTGATCTATATGATCACTCTATATGAAATCTATAGCATCAATTGAGTGAGCTCTCGGCTTTCAGCCCCGATGACGTGTCCGTGTACATGCCGTCAGGTGAGAAAGCCAACATCTAACTGATTCTGATGTGTCGGGTCTGCCCTCTGTGTTTATATTTTAGTGTGGAATCCGTTTATCTGCTCTCATTTACTGTTTTTGCTTTTTGGTGGTTGTTGAAATGAAAGCTTTAAGCAAAACACATTTAAATATTTATATATATTTAAAAATTGATTCAGGATTTTAATGAATCAATATCGCTTAATTCAAGCTAGAATCGATTTTAATCGGAAAATCGATAATTGAAACCCAGTTCTAATGTCATCCTCCCAATGATCATAGACCTGCACACTGCACACTCTCTATGACTTTCTATGAAGTGGTTGGTAGCACAGCAGCTGATATGATGTCGTCAATGTGACCAACCTGCTAATTTCTGCTGAGAAATAAGAACAAAAAACATATTTTTTAAGTGTTAACCCAATTAATAAATACTTCAAGAGAGGTGTGATTTCATTATTAGTGATGTGCGGATCGATCCTGAAATATCGATTCCTCCGATACCAATCATTTATGTTCTAGAATAGATTCTCACATCAAAATATCGATATTTTAGTAATTTAGGGTAAATTTGTAGTTTATCATTAACAGGAACACAGTGGAAAGAAACTATATCATTTGGATTGTCTACATTCAAAGGAACTACTTCCTCTCCCGCCTTTCATAGTTATGTGCGAAATACGGCTGTATAAATGTCTTGCAGCCGCTGGCGTGCGCACTCACAACAATGGCTGAGCGTAATTGGAGTCATGTGCGGACTTATTTTACCTCCACAAACAGCTGAGACGTGGTTTGCGATATATGTGGCAAAAAAGTGCTCAAAGAGTGAGGTGTTGTGGCCATACTAGGGAGACATTCAAAAGGGCTGTTGGGGGGTGATAAATACATTTTACAGTGTTTATTTATCGGATAAAATACGTTAAATGTCACCGTTATTATTGGCCGGCCCGGAAACACCAGGGGTGTCCAAATTCAGAGACTGCTTCCTCCTGAGGACCCGGCCTTCGTGGTCTAAAAAAAGCCGGGTAGTACGTCACAGGCTTCCTCGGTGGAGTGAAACTCTGCCATCTACTCTTTGCTATCTAAAATATAACTCGGCGCTGGCGTAAACTCTTCTGTTTAATCATTTTCTGTTTGACGTTTATTCAGCTGTGTAGCCCTGGAGGAACCCTCCCGAGGGATTAATAAAGTTAAATTTAATTTAATGTAATCTAATAACTTTAATCTCAGCCAAAACGATTTACTCAAATAGTGCACAACAGTTTTTTTTTTTTTTCAGTTTTTTTATTTCTATATGATGAACTCTGCATTATTAAGTGATAAGAACAAGTAATCTGATGTCCTGTAAACATTATGATGCTATAATTTGAGATACAAGTTTTTGTACAAAGTATCGGTATCGGATCAGTATCGTCGATACCACCCTGAATATTACTTGGTATCAGATCGGAAAAGAAATCAGTGGTAAAGCACATCACTATTGATTATATTATGACCTTTTAAAAAAAAGTGTGTATAGTCTTTTCTCACTTTTTCACTTTTTATTCAGCTCCAAGAGGAGAAACGAAGAAGGGAGAAAGCTGAGAAACAAGAGAAGGTTTGTATTTTTTAGTTGGTCATAAACCACTTACCAGTTGTCGGCTATGTTTTATCTCTTTCTTTATGACACTGACCAAGAAAAATTGAACCATCAATGACTACAAACATGAGACAGCAATGGTAACTTAGATTACTAGTGACAATGAAATCCAGTGTAATTAAGCAATATATAAAATAAATATAATATCAAGATTAGTTTAATGTATTTGTTGTCCTTTGAAATCCAGTTTGATAAAGGTTGGATTTTTTAAAATTTATGTTTGAATTCTTTCACCCATAAAGACGACAACCTCCCTGTACCCTTAATAACGGGTTTACTGACTAACTTCTGACGCATATCTTGCAATTTGATTCTATAAGCTGCCCTGAAATATGATTTAAAGGGTATCTCCTTGTAGGCCTTGAATAGGTAAAGAATTAAGAAAAGGATGCTTTTCATTTCCAAGGTGCAACAGGCAAATTTATCTATTTGATTCACTTTATCTACATTCGTTCCCTCTTGTCTTAAAAATGGCGTTTCTCCCATTTTTACTCTTTTCATGTCTTTTAATGTGTAGCTAAAGGGAAACCATTCTAAAATTAACAATCAAGAGAAGAAGAAAAGTCAGCACATTGAGGAAGATGGAGAAACTAAAGGAAATGTTTAAGTTCAAAACTCAGGAGGTGCACACCTTACCATTATCAGCCTCCTGAAACGTAAAATACTAGGAAGAAAACTTTAGAATTTAATCTTTATTTGATAATACTGTTTTGTAAATATGCAATTTCTATACACTGAAACTGATGATTTAACATTCCAGCTTAAACCAATCAAGGATGTCAATAAATATATGACATAAAATGTTTTCCATGGTACAAAGCCTGAAATACTGAAAAAAGGAAGAGGGGAGAAAAAGAAGAAAGAAAAACAAAAGCCATTGACCCTTATAAATGTTTATTTCTCAGTTTATTGTAAATTGCTGAAAGAGAAACTTTGGTAACAGATGTCTGTACATCTGACTGTTTCTATACACTGAAAGAGATGGTAGAAATTTTACTTTTCAACACGAACTAGTAAATTAAGTTAATAAAAATATTTTATAGTAGATACCAAACCTATAATGAATACGTACCTATACTTCAGCTGAGTAGTGCAATTGTGATTCAATAATATACTGTGAATATTGTCATAAACTGTCTGCGCAGCCAGCAGGTAAATCCAAATCCAAGAACTAAATTGTGATAATAAGAAACTCAAAATAGAATCATAAACAAACTGATCTAAATATATTCATATTTGTTCATTAATATATCTCACCAACTTTTTGAATTTTAAGTATTGTCATGTGTGATTGTGATGTGTAATTACTTCTGTGCCTTAAAAACAACAACAAATGTCTCACATTTTTCAATATGGCCTCTGTGTCCAAGGGGAAGACAAATGGAAGAAAAGACCATCAGAATGCAAACAAGGACAAGTGCTTTCTGACTTGAATTTTATTTTTAAAGAATTGTTTTACCTTCACATTTACAGCTGGTGAAATAAACAAATTGCAAGGCACCAATATGTGTGTATGTGTGTGTGTCTGTGTATGAGAAAGTGAGCAATTTTAAAATGTGTAACCTTAATGTTGTTATACCCCAACCGGTCACCGAAGACTGCCCATCCCTGAGCCTGATTCTGCTGAAAGTCTCTTCCTGTTAAATGGGATTTTTGTCCTCCTTCATGTCATCATGGAGCTGCAATACTTATTTTCCACCCTGATTTACGAATAAATTCTTTACAAATCCTACCATGTGAATTCATGGATTTTTTTTTTCACATTCTGTCTCTCACAGTTGAAGTGTACCTCTGGTGCAAATTACTGACCTCTGTCATCATTTTAAGTGGGGGAACTTGCACAATCGGTGGCTGACTAAATACTTTTTTGCCCCACTGTAGTTATTATGGACTTGCATACATATTATTAAAATTTGGGCTATAACGGTTGTATTGATGTATAACAACTTGAAATGCTCCCAAAAATGGCTCTACAACATGTAAAAATATAAAGATAAGCTCTGGCAGACTTGGTTCTGTGGTAGGTCTTAAAGAGTTAAGATACCAGTTTGGTTGTGCTGCAGGGAAAATGGTGTTAGTGTGTGGGAAGGGGAGGGGGGTTTGTTGTTAATGTCCGGGGCTGAAGAGAGTGTGTTGTACCGGAGGACTCTCCCCGGGGTTAACGGCCCGTTTGCCTGGGTTACTGAATAAATGGACAAACTGAGATAAAAACGTATGGTTCTTGAGAACACATGGAAATTTTACAATATTTTGATAAAAGAAAATAAATAAATAAATAAAACTGAACGTATTCACACTTTTACATTTTTTGATCATCAAGAACAGTTTTGGCATCTAGTCTGTTTTGTCTGTCTTTTTTTTTCTTTTTCTTTGTTTTAACTGTTATTTTGTCGAGTTCTCATGTGATTTATTCTATGAATTCTAGTTTTGATCCCTTGCCCCTCATGTTTCTCTGTGCCCCCTCTGTTCTGCGTAAAGTCTGTGTTTCTTTGTCTGTGTCCTCGCATGTTTTGAGTTTCCTGTGTTTTTTGTCCCTCTGTATTGTGAATTATGTTCTCATGGTATGTGAGTGAAGTTGCCCCCCCCACCTTCTTCAAATCCAACAAAAGTGGTATCAAACGTTTGTGCTAAATTTGTGCTGGTTTGTGCTGCAAAAAATTTCATTTGTGCTGCTATCATTTTAAAGATATTAATAAAAAATTCTAGAGGTCATCAAAGGTCAACCAGCCCACCCACATTACCCAAATCAAAGAAAAATTATGTCAAACGTTTGTGCTACATTTTTGCTGGTTTGTGCTGCAAAAAAAATTGTTTGTGCTGCTAACATTTTAAAATTTTTAATAAAATAATGTCTTGATGCGTGCTTAATCATCCAGGTAAGTAAATCCCAAAAGGTTGATTCTGTTCATCTGGACATTTTCAGTTGGAGAAACGTTTTGTCACTCATCCAAGTGACTTCTTCAGTCTCAGCTGACTGCAGGTTTCCCCAATCTTATAAACAGTACATTTGCACAGCGAAGGAAACTAGCACCACTGAATGAACAATGGGCTGGGGGGTTGGTTCCGTGATTGTTAGTATGCAAATTCTTATGACCATTGATCAACGACTACTAATCAAAGACACAGATTCTTGAATGGCCATGAGTACCATTCACAAAGAGTTGGGGAATGGCTGCACCCAGATGTACCCTTGGGCCCCCCTTCTCGATGCAGAGATGGTCAGCATCCTGACAGCCTGATGGACGAAGCTGTCTCTCAGTCTGCGGGTTCTGGCCCGGAGGCTCTTCAGTATCCTTCCTGATGGCAGCAAACTGAAGAAACTGTTGAAGGGATGAGTGGAGTCACCTGTAATGGAGAGGACCTTCCGGATGAGGCAGGCACAGTAGATCTCCTGGGGAGGGAGGCAAGAGAGGTCCCCACAATCCTCTCCGTTGCTCTCACTACCCGTTGTCATTTTTTTCCTGCAGGACCAAGTGCAGGAGTCACACCACACAGTGATGCAGTTGGTGAGGATACTCTCAATGGTGCCTCTGTAGAAGGTGCTCATAATGGGGGTTGAATCTCCTGCGCTTCTCAGTTTGCAGAGGAAGTAGAGTCGCTGTTGGTCTTCTCCACATTCAGGGACAGGTTGTTGTAGCTGCACCACTCTGCCAGATGGTTAACTTCACCCCTGTAGTAGATCTCATCATTGTTGCAAATTGTTGCATCTGTTGCAGTTTTAACACATTTCTGCGACACTGCTGTGATTCTTTATCCATTTTACCTGCTGCTTTTTTTGAATTATGCTTGTCATTTGCCTGTGACGCATGCCTGGACCAATTTCTCGGCTCTTTATTTTAAATTAGGACATCCCAGAACTATAAAGTGATCTGAACTAGATCTTTGGATATTATGGGGATATTATGGGGATTACACCTACTGTCACTAGCATGCCTGTATGCTTCTCCTTTCATTTTGAAGAAGACAACATGTTGCAGACTTGCCCTTTACTGTGCCCATTTTTTTTTTTACCTTTATCATATATATTGTTTAGGTGATGTCTGTTATTTTCAAAATTACTTTCTAGACTGGGATGGCAATGTGACAGTGAATGGGTGTCTCTTTTCCCTGTGAACTGCGATATATTCTGAGCCTCGACAGAAAAAAATGGATCAGTTTGTTTATAGATTATTGATGCAAAGATACTATAAAGTACATAGTCAAGGTGGATTCACACTGAACGTGCCATTAATTCATTCATTTATTCACAAAGACTCTGAGATTTAATGCTTTTGTTTAAGCAATAACCCACCAAGGGATTTTTATTACATTTGCCTAAGTGGAGTGTAACACAAGGTGTCAGGAGAGAAAACCATTGACTAAGCCTCCAGATAAATTAGCTGTGCAGTCAAAGGAATTTATTTTAATACATCAAAGAAGTCCCACTGAAATCTATCTAAACATCAACGTATTGCAGGTTAATTAGCACTGTTTAAAGTTGCCTGAGAAGTAAGACACCAGTTGTGTTATATCATCTGCTCCATTTTGTAGTAATAGTGCTAAGAAATTACAAAACACACGTGTATATCCAACCAGACCTAAAAAACAGGTTCCTTGCAAGGATTTTTTTTTTTTTAAATCAAGCAGATATTGCTCTTGAGCAACACACCACCACAGCATTAAAACACAGTAACTGTAATCTCCAAAAGTTGATCCTGTTCATCTAGACATAGCATTTTCACTCAAAAAGCTATATCAGTGGATGAAGACTTGGGAAACAACATATATGCACTGATCTTAGAGCTGTGCACAACTTACTGTATGGAAGGTTGAAACTGCTGGCTGATAATGAAAATAAATAAAATAAGACACTCTGCAAAGGGTCTGCTACCAACTCTAAGATAATTTTCTCTAAATTATTTGACTAATAACACACATTTGTGATTTGCCTAATAGTTAGAATTTCATAACTGGCTGATTGTATTCTGCCTCGGTGGATGGGAGTGAATATATATTACTGTGTGAACATTGTTTAATTATAACTGACAATGGTCACTGTAATTCAATAAAAATAATGCTAAATGAAACGTTGTCCAATTTGTCAGAATATATATATATATATATATATATATATCTTTCTCCTCTTAGGCACCTGTCATTGATTCAGATGTGCACAACTTTCTAAATTAGCTGTTCGATACATGTAAAAAAATAATCTTGAAGTTTGGTGTGTAAGGTATATATATATATATGTATATATATCTTATACACCAATATATATCAATATTATTGATATTTTCATGTCATTCTTATTTTACCTGAAAAAAATACATTGCATACTCCCAAAAAGTTGATTCTGTTCATCTGGACGTAGTGTTTTCAGTGGGATAAACGTTTCGTCACTCATCCAAGTGACTTCTTCAGTCTTAGTTGACTGCAGGTTTCACCAATCTTATAAACAGTACATTTGCATAATGACTGAATCTAGCGCCACTTAAGGAACAATGGTCTGGGAGTTCCTTCATCATGATTATGCAAATTCTTATGACCACTGATTAACAACCACTGACCAAAACCCACTGATCAAAGGCCATGAGTACCATTCACAGAGAGTTAGGGAATGGCTGCAATCACAGCATTGTAAGATGGCGAAAGATGTACCCTTAGTCCCCCCTTCTCGATTCGGAGATGGTCTTTCCCTTTTCACGTAAATGGCCTCCTTGACTCCGCGCTCAAACCAGTATTCCTCTCTGTCCAGGATGTGTGCATCCTCATCATTGAAAGAGTGTCCACTGGCCTGTAGGTGTAAATAGACTGCAGAGTCCTGGCCTGACGAGTTAGCTCTTCTGTGTTGTGCCATCTGCTTCGCCAGAGGTTGTTTGGTTTCCCCGATGTATAAACCCTGGCAATCCTCCTGGCACTTAACAGCGTACACTATGTTACTCTGTTTGTGTCGGGGGACCCGATCCTTGGGTGGACCAATTTTTGGCGCAGCATGTTTTGGGGACATTGCAAACATTGCATACTGTGGATCTTGGTCTTTAGAAAGACTAGCTGGTAACACCAGAAATGCTAACCTTGGCAACATCAGCACCTAGTAAAATGCTTGAGAAATAATCACACCGTCAAAGCTCAAAAGGATACTTAAATGAAATGCAAACTGTTTAGTAAGATTGTTGTATAATACAAGAATGAAAGGCCATCAGATGCTTCTCATTTGCTTTTTATATTTGTAGTTTGCTGTTTAAGTTTTTGTGTTGGGTCTTGCTTAGACAGCATTTGCTCTTTATCAAAGGTGCATATGCTTTTCTCTGTTTCTTTCTGTTGTTGACATGGTATACTTCAGCTACTGTGAAAGATGAGTGTAGTGTTTTTTTAGGCTTTGACTGATACTACTTTATGTTAACTAACTGGTGAGAAATCTGTCAACTTGGTGAAAAACAATGCAACTAAAAGTCAAACACACTCTAATGGACTCACTTTAGTGTCGCCCCTGGCTGCAGCAATGAGCTTTATGGTAGAAAACCCCCAAAACAAAACAAGGATATACAGTCCACTTTCACTTTACAATGCAAGTGGTTCATTACTGTGTAGCTGAACTGAAAAAAAAAATCCGCCGTTACATTGTTGTTAATGATAAATTAAAGCAACAAAACAATCTGAAGAGCCGGTTGGGAGAGCCGGTTGGGAGCCAAAAGAGTTTTAGTGAGCCGAGCCGAAAGAGCCGGTTCTCTAAAAAGAGCCGGAAATCCCATCACTAGTGGTTATCCCAAAGAATCTGGAAAAAGCAGTCTAGGCACTTCTGTTGTATAAGGAGTAATAAATATTTGCAGAGAGTAGTGTGTCATGGCACACTACTTTCTGCAAATTACCTGGTTGAATAACTTTATTATTGGTACTGATATTGACAATACTGGCCCTATACAATATTTACTTGTTATTGGATCGATGGTTACAATTTTAGTGTGGCACAGCACTACTGTGAAGTGTGAATGTTTTTGCTGAAATGGTCAGGCAAGCGCTAGAAAATATATTTTCCTAACAACGTTAAATGACAAAATAAAGGTGTTCAAATAGCACCAATTAACACACAACTTCAGGTTTTTTATTTTTATGTGATAATTCTTCATAATTAAACAATCGGGTCTTTAAGTGATGACGTGATGAATCCTGCTTCCAGGCCCAAAGTACTCTGCATTTAATAAGGCTGTTGTGTTTTTAACATGTTTTAATGCTTTGTATCTTGTTCTATTTAATCCCAACAAGCCCGTAAAAACAGTCAGGGATTACTGTCGGCTTGTCTTGGTTTTTATTACTGCTTATCATTTTAAGCTCAGTTTTTAAAACCTTACGATGTTACTACAGTCCAGCCCACACAGCTTCCATTTTTGTAAAAAAAAAATCGAGCATCAAGTATCAAGATACTAAGATACAACTTAACCTGAAAAAAACTCCCATTTTTTTTATTTTCTTTACACAATAAATGTTTTACAGAAAGGTTCAGTTTTTTGATTCCATGATAAATTATACATCATAGATTAACTGAGCAAATTTAATATACCTAAGGGCAAGTTATAAATAAGCTTCCATTTTGTCTGCTCTGCACACTTTCCATTCTTGCAACAATGTATCATAATGAAGATGCTTTAGGACAGTTAAAAATAGGTAATGGTACAGTTTTTGCTGTTTATCTTAATTGTTCAGAAGAAAAATGTCGTTTCCCTGAAATTATTCTATGACTACGAAGCCCTGCAAGGGACATGGGAGAAAAAAAAATTAAGATGAACTTTTGCGAGATCTCTCTCACGATGTGCCGGGAGAGCGGTGTTCCCCTCGGCTGTAGTAGGTCTCAACCTCCCGTTAGCTTCGACGTGGTGGGTGTCAGACGTCTCCAAAAACGTCGGAGCACGTTTGCAAATATGTGATGTCTTGTAAACCGAGCAGATATTTGACATTTACACAGCTACATTCACACCTCAAAATATCTTAAAAGTTTATTTTGTGACCCAGAAAGAGTAATATTACAACTAAGTAGCTGTGCCATTGTTGGAATTCCTATTTTGCGAGATCCCACAAAACTTTTGCGAGATCCCGAGTTGGTTTCACCAGATCTCGCAAAAGTTCATCTTAATTTTTTTTTCTCTCATATCCCTTGCGGGGCTCCGTATATGACACATTGTATTCGATGTGCCTCTGAAACACTAGACTCATACAATAACAATTGTTACTGTGGGATCAACGGACACTGACTCTGTGATGATGAGTTTGGTGTCAGGACAGGTCTGCTCCTCATCACACAAACAGCTGTTCCCAGCGACCTAATGAGATGGAACAGGGGAGTCATGATTAGTTAATGACTGGCAGCTGTGCCAGCCAGACGTTTCTGGTACTGCCCCTGCACTGCAAAAACTCAAAATCTTGCCAAGCATATTTGTCTTATTTTTAGTCCTCTGCTAAAAAGATTTTTTTTAAATTTTATACAACTCCCTAACAGTAAAATCGGTCATACTTCAGTGACTTAAACTTAAATCTTTTTATTAAATTATGAGATTTTCTTCAAATTTTCTGATCAATGAAAAGTGACTTTAAACATACCATGACCGAACCTTGTTTCAAAACAACACTGCGTTTTTTGTTTTTACATTGAAAATCTACTAAAATAAAATTGTAAGGGAACATAATGTCTTTTTGTTTGAACAACTCCCTTCCTGAGTCACCTGACGGTTTGCCTGAATTGCTTTGAGGCAAACTGAAAATCTTTTTATTTGGCCTCACCCAAAGCCTTTCACACCTGAGTTTTTACTTTAGCTACCACCTGAGCCACATTCCAGCTGGCCTGCCGATACTTGTCAGCTATTTCTGAAGTCCCACAGGCTAACCAAGTCGAAAGGACTCCTTCATCAGCTTTACCTTTGGTGTCCACCACCTGGTATGGGGATTAACACCATAACAGGAACCAACTACTTTGCAGTTGCAGTTCTTTGCAGCAGCCTCAGTAATGAGGTGTAGGACATATTCCATTTGGACTCAATGTCTCCAGCCTCCTTAAAAAAAGTTAACATAAAATCAAATTAGAGTTGAGGAAATTATTTTATTATTATTATTATTTTTTGTGTGTGTGAAAGAAAGAAATGCAATAGATGTCTGGCTGGCATGAGGCCAAAGTACATGTATTTTTTTCCACTGTTTGTTCCTGGTCTCAAAATTGTTTAAATATAAGAATGCAAACACTGGTCTTAAAACCGTTCAACACCTCCACACTGGAAGGCTGAACGTACCAGTGGGTACTGAAAATGAGTCTGCTAAAAGCTTCAAGATTGTCTTCTATCCTTTATTTTATTGACTGTACTTTGGGTGTTTTGTTTTCTACAGATCCTAAACATCACAATGAAGCTGCTGACTGTGTTTTCAGTTCTTTATGCATTCGTGAATATAACCATGACTGCTAGTAAGTATAAAAGTACAATACATATTATGAATGTGCTTAATTAACCATACAATTAAATACTACAGTATGCACCATGTATGAATATAATCAATAAAAGCTTACGATCAAAGTTAACTTATTGTTTTGTTTTTGTTTTACATTTGTTCAGCTCTTCCAGGTAAAGAGGTGAGCAACAAGACAGAGGGATTCATTCCATCAGGTCTGTGGATATTTTCCAGACTTTTAGCAAAACATCTTTGTTTTTGCTCTCCTTCATGATGGGCAGCTAAATTAATAGTACAAAGGGTGCACTTTAAAGGTCAATATTTATATATATATATATATATATATATATATATATATATATATATATATATATATTTGGGGTGCAACGATACACAAAATTCACGGTTCGGTTCGATATTTTTTCGATACAAAAAAATGTTCATGCTTTTTTTAATTTGTAATTTATTAAAATATAAATATATATTTTAACTCAAACGTACAGTTTTTAAATTTAATGTTGCTGAAACAACAAAGGGATAAAATAATAAATCTATCTGATCGAGAAATCACTCATCTTTGGAAAAGAGAGTTTATTACAGAGAAATGGCTCTTTCCAAAATAAAAGCTATACTATACGCTTCTTCTGGGGTATATTCTCAGCAGCATATTAAACATATCAGGTCCCCATAAGGAGAATCATGTGCTAAATGACTCGGGTAAAGTTTGTAGCATGCATGCTTGTTGTTTTTGTCTGCTTCCACTTGTCTTTGCACTAGGATGATGTCGGAGTAAATGTGCAGTCATATTCATTTTGTTCCCACTAGTGCTGTCAGCGTTAATCTGAAATGACGTTAACGCCACAACACGGCAAATCTCAGTTAACGAGCTACCGCGGATATATATATATATATATATATATATATATATATATATATATATATATATATATATATGCACACATACACACACACACAAAACATGTCAGTAGTGTGGGGGACAAGGTGAGTCATCATTTTATGAATGAATAATTACTCAATAAATGTCCAGGAAAGTGCTACTAAGTGTTCTTTACATGTTTTCAGCAGAACATCATGTTGTGAAGAGAGCCACATCTTGTCCAGTGGGTTGGACCAAGTACAACAGCCGATGCTTTCGTTACGTTGCCCATCCCATGACTTGGGCTTTGGCTCAGGTGAAAACAGTGATTAGGACTTGTGATAATTTATTTAAATCATGATTTAAATATTTTGATCCTGTGTAAGTCTAGCTTTTTAAAACCCTAAGTCATTTGTTTATCTGGAAATTCTGTTGTCATTCCATCTCCACTATAGAAAGTATGTGAATACGGGAATGCTCACCTTGCATCTGTACACAGCCTTGAGGAGTACCGGATGATTCAAAGACTGATATTTGATGCCACTTATCAGAGTGGACTCACATGGATTGGAGGCTCAGATGCGCAACAGGTATACTACTCATGCAAGTTCTGACAGTTAAAAAAACATTAATAAACCATTGATAATTTTATTTTGTTTGTATTGTCTCTAAATTTGCAGGTGTAGTTTGTTTTTAAATGTACTATTATCCCCTCTGCTATTAGAATGGCTATTGGTTCTGGATTGATGGAACACATTTCAGCTATACCAAGTGGTGTTCTGGAGAGCCTAACAACTTGTGGTTAGTTGAGCACTGCATAGTGATGAATTATTCAGGTAAAGCACAAACAAAAAAACAAAAAAAATCCCGAAAGGCGGGTGGTGGGTGGGGTGGGGACAAGAGAATTGTAATAATGAATCTGTAGTAATGAATGCTTATAATAATAATAATAATAATGCTATAAACATATTTTTGTTTTGTTTTGTTTTGACAAAGACATCCACATTTGTTATATATTAAGTTTATGTTATATATTAATAGTATATTTTGTTTGATTTGGAACATACAATATATGTATGGATTGTTCTAGATTTGGAGTCAGCACTGTCAGTTAATAATGACAGGTCCTAGAAATTTATGTAAGAATATGATTTTGGATTCAGTTGATAATGATTTTTTTTGTACTTACAGGAAACAAGTGTATGAATGATATGAGCTGTCACAAGCACCTGCCATCTGTCTGTGTCAAGAAAATCTGATGATTCCTGGGCTTACATGAAGGCATGGTACACCTAACAAAAAAGGAAATAATCTCATACGAGATAGAATCCAATCTTTTTATATATTTACATATATTTTTCTTTTGCAGTAACACAAGATATAAAATTAAACAAGAATTAACAATCACAAATAAGAGTTTGATTTTTTTCTTAAATACGAGTGAAGTGAAAGTGTAGTGAAAAAATACTATTAGCAGGCTCCCAGAATTGAATTCAAAATCCTGCTCCTCACATACAAGGTCTTAAATAATTAGGCCCCATCTTATCTTAACCCTTGTATGGTGTTTTCAGGTTTTTTCAAAAGAAAAATTAAACAATTAATTATTTTTTCAACCTGAAATTCATTGGCTTTGGCTTATTTTCTGTGAAGAACATAAATCCAAACAAATTTTCAATGACCTCATACTGTACCTCCCCCCACGCATTTACATTACATACAAGGTGTTCGGGTCCACTGGACCCAGGTCTAATAAAAGTGTTGAAAGTGTAGGTCCTGTGTTCCCATACTCTGTCTTCCTCCTTTCTGGTGCTGCTGATAGTGTTTTCTTCCCCTCCCGCTCCGCACAAAGTTGCAACATTGTTGAAAATTCAACTATCAACACCATCTGCTCTTACATTCCCACACATTTTACCCTCTTTCTTGAGGGATCCAAATTTTATTTTCTCATACCCTGTCCCACCTGCAAATTAGGGGCATAATACTATAAATAAGACTTTGCCAGTGTGGTTCTTTATCACAACTGATCAAGATGGCAAAAGATTATCTGCTGCGAGGGCCATCCAATTGATTTTGGAAGAGAGAGGCGCTTCGGATGATGATATTGACAAAGAGGTTTCAGAATATTTCACATTTCTGAAAATTCAGAGTCTGACAGTGACTTTGAAGAAGAGGATGAGGTTGAGCACCATTTAGTAACAAAACGAAGACGAGTACCCCATCTGCAGCCAGCTCCAGGACCAGAACAAGCCCACCAGACAGCAAGTGAAGAAATATGGATGTCAATAACTGGTGAAATTGAATGGTCTTCTTGCCCAAGAAATGACCATATCACCCTATTAGAGCACTTCGCTCTCGCTCTGCAGGCCTACTTGTTGTTCCTAGAGTATTTAAAAGTAGAATGGGAGGCAGAGCCTTCAGTTTTCAGGCCCCTCTTCTGTGGAACCAGCTTCCAGTTTGGATTCAGGAGACAGACACTATCTCTACTTTTAAGATTAGGCTTAAAACGTTCCTTTTTGCTAAAGCATATAGTTAGGGCTGGACCAGGTGACCCTGAATCCTCCCTTAGTTATGCTGCAATAGATGTAGGCTGCCGGGGGATTCCCATGATGCATTGAGTTTTTCCTTTCCAGTCACCTTTCTCACTCACTATGTGTTAACAGACCTCTCTGCATTGAATCATATCTGTTATTAACCTCTGTCTCTCTTCCACAGCATGTCTTTATCCTGTTTTCCTTCTCTCACTCCAACTGGTCGCAGCAGATGGCCGCCCCTCCCAGAGCCTGGTTCTGCTGGAGGTTTCTTCCTGTTAAAAGGGAGTTTTTCCTTCCCACTGTCGCCAAAGTGCTTGCTCATAGGGGGTCATATGATTGTTGGGTTTTTCTCTGTATCTATTATTGTACGATCTACTGTACAATATAAAGCACCTTGAGGCGACTGTTGTTGTGATTTGGAATAAAATTGAATTGACATTGAAATGAAATTGTTGTTAGAAAATTTAATTTCACGAAGTGGGACACAGAGTAGCAAACTATTTATTTAGCTGCAAGCAAGAAGGAGGAGGAAGCTGAAAATGTAACTAAATTGGACTGAAAACATCACCCCAGGGTGGAGTTACAACCCAGGAAATATTACAATATCCAGTCCAAAAGTTTTACAAAGACACACAAACTTGTTATTTACAAGGTAGAGATGCAGCAAGTCAGTTTCAACAAATTTATTAAACAAAATAAGGGAAAATAATTTTGAGGTGCAGCAAAGAAATCAGATAATGAAGTGTCAGGAGTGAGAATAACCCCAGACCTGGAATTAAAACACTTTATTACCAGACATTGCATAAAACGAGAAGAGTTACTGCCACTGTGTTGCTCTACTTAAAATAGCAGATCAACAGTGAACCTACAGAGAGCAGTGCCCAAGGGGTGCTACCAGTTACTCATCCATGATATCACATTGCAACTGAAATTGTGTACTTGTACATGATTATAAGTTTGTCCTGGACAACAGGATAGCAGAGGAGCCACACCAAGACAGATAACAGGGACAGAGAAAGAGAGAAACATTCCATCAACTTACTCTAGAAAGTGTTGCATAACTTTGTGTCCTCTAGTAATAAAAATATAATAATTTGTTTGGCCACTATTGCTTTTGTTGTTTTTGATTTTATTGTTGCAGTTTGTTTGTTTTATTTTTCAGTTTGTTTGGTTTTTTTTTGGTTTTTTTTAGTGTAGAAACAGACACAAAGTGAATTCAGTTACTCCCAAATTGTCATAGAATTTTTTTTAATGT
This sequence comes from Neolamprologus multifasciatus, assembly GCF_963576455.1. Classification (NCBI taxonomy): domain Eukaryota; kingdom Metazoa; phylum Chordata; class Actinopteri; order Cichliformes; family Cichlidae; genus Neolamprologus; species Neolamprologus multifasciatus. The sequence continues at coordinate 37,654,806 of NC_140441.1, read as the reverse complement.
CCACCTTGTCAGGCTCCAGCCCCTGCAAATCTAAATTACACCAGCACGACATGGATATTCACTTTGTTGCTAGTCACCCAAAAATAACATTTTCTTTAAAAAAAGAGACATATCTAAAGTAACAACACCCGAAACAATAAAACCATAATAAAAAATAAATAAATAAAATAAAATAAAAAAACTGGTGCTTTTTGTTTTCTTTTTATGGTTAATTTTAAATGGTTTCCATGTTGGATTCATTTTAGTCTCTTTTAGTTTGTTGTATTATTCTAAAATGGTTTGTATTTGAAGTGCCAAAATTAAAGCTCAGAATACATTATTGTTGTGTTTCTATGCACCACTAGTTATTATAGCTCTTGTACTTTTAGGTTACAGACAAAAATATAAGAATAACATGGATCCAAAGGTTGTGACCACTGGCCTTTTACTTTTACAGCCTGCCAACAACGGCCCCAGGCCTACACAATCAAACAGTCGTGCACAATTGAGCACAGAGTGCTCACTCAAATACACCACATCCCTCTTAATTCAACCTATTTTCAGTGTGCATATTTCATATTTCAAAGAACAAAAAACATATTACAAACAATTTCAAGGGTTCTGTTTCCTCCCCTTCAATCTTTCTCTCTTTTTTTAAACTATTCACAACATTCTGCTGAACAACTTAGCTGTCTTTGTGGTATTCTCTGTACTGAGCAGGGCATCTGACAGCTCTGCCACTTCTGGTGTAGCAAGTAGGTTTATTGTCCATTGTCAAAGGAGGTGTATTGTGTGGGGTCATTTGGTGGGGGATCAGGTGACTCGAGGGTCTGAGTAGGTGTCAGCTCTAGTCCATCTGTTCATCTAGGTAACTGTCTCTGAACAAAGTGGGGTGTGTTTTCCTCAGTTGGCGCTTGTTCCTTCTCAGCACCCTGTACCTGCTGGTGTCAGCATAGTGTTTGGTTTGAACAATGAGTGCTCTCAGTCGCAGTGTGTCTGCATGTGCACGGTATCTCCTGGTGTCAACACAGACAGTGGCTTGGCATGCTGATCATAGAGCTGCTTTTGGCGAGTCTGCAAGTTCTACATTTTGCTGTGCATCTGCTGAGGGGTGGACTGTTTCAGCATGGCACTGGAGCAAGGAAGTGTCCTGCGCAGGAACCATGATGTTATCATTTTTTCTGGTGACATGTCCAGTCCTGTCACTGGCATGTTTCTCAGTGACAATAGCACCAGATGTGGGTCATTGCCTGTCTGCATTGTGTTCGTTATGTTTGGCTGAAGTGAGTGAGCTAGATCTGTCATGACACTGCAAAAGATCTAATTTCATGGCTGGCAAATGGGACATGATTACTCACCAGCTCTCTGGGGATACTGTGTCTGGCGAAAACAGATTTCATTTTCTGAGTTACTGTGCAAGCTGTTTTATCTGGAAGGTAGTCAACTAGTAACAGATACGACTGACCGTTCAGGTCGAAAATGTCTGCGCCGACCTTCATCTATGGCAGTTCTGATACCTGATGTAGGATGAGTGGGTCTCGCTTGTGTATGGGCTTTCTCTATCATTGTCTCTATATCCTGTGCCATGCTAGGTCAGTAAAGGATTCATCTTGATTTGGCCTTTGTGTGGTGCACTCTTTGGTGTGTGAGATGAAGCTTCTCCACAATCCCTTTCCTGAAACCCTGCGGTATGAGGATTTTTTTCTCCCATCATGACAATGCCATTCTGTACGCTGATGCTGTTGCGCATTGGCCAGTAGCAGTGTCCTGTCCAGACTACATCTCTTTGTGAGCCAGCCTTTCGTGTGTTTCCCACACACATCCTGTAGCACACTGTCTGCTTCTTTTGCTGAACAGCCTGGCAACAATGGCCCCAGGCCTACACAATCAAATACTGAACATTCAGACACTCACAGTCATTCACAATGCAGCAGCAAGTGCTCACACAAATACAGCACAATTATGGTGTTCATGTAATCCCACCTTCTGTAAATTCATTATGATAAATATATGTGATGTAAGGAGCAAACTTTTTTTATATAAGAACAAATTAAAAATATATGTCAAATGTTACTGTTTTATCTATTATTGTTGTTGTTGTTGTATTTATTTATGTTAGCTACTATCCATGATCCAACAAGATACTAAAGCACACTGACTGCATGACAAAAAGCTGGACAACGAACAGATATCTGTAATAATAAATGTAATGTATTTTTTATTATTATTATTATTATTATTATTATTATTATTAATAATAATAATAATAATAATAATAATAATAATAATAATAATAATAATAATAATAAATGTATTAATAGATTAATTTACTAATTCTGATGAACATTAAGAATAAAATGACACTCAAGTTAATTTTGAGTCATTATTTCTTAGTTCAAACTGTAATTACTGTGGTCTGTGGACACTGTTGTATACAATATCAGTTCAATGTTGGAGGCGACGTCACTAAACGATCACAAAGAGCCTGTATAGATGGATATTATTCCAATGTAATCAATGGTCAGTTTTGGATAACAATGTAAGGGAAACCAAAGACCTGCAGCTCCATGTGTTTAACATGTTGAACAAGAGGCCATGATATGAAAAAACACCAATGATAATAAAATGAATAAACTAATTATTTAACCTCCTAGGACCTGGTGTCCACATATGTGGACATCACATTTCGGGTTATTTAAAACCAAAATACTCAATTTTGCTCTACAAGGGCCTGGTATCCACTTACGACAACATTATACTGCTACTGTTCTATCAAAATTTTAAACGAATATCCTCATATGTGGCTTTCATTAATTAGGTTAAAAAAATCTGGTAATTCTTTGTTTTACGTTCATTAGGTCCCAATCAGCCCAAATATCAAAGAGAAATTAAAAATGCATGTTGTGGAAGAGTTCAGGTCTTAGGATGTTAAAAAACTTAAAAACCACTAAAGAAAATTAACATTCCTAGGACTGAGAATGAGTTGTATGGTCACACAATTCAACAAATCTGTGTGCTAAATGTTTTACACCTTTGTAAGTTACAATCTTGAGTGAAGCTTATTAGGACTTTGGCATAACAAAAACAACATCACAACAAAAGTGAACAGTTTAAAAAAGATAATGCACAGATCCTAATTTGTCTTCCGAGTATTGAAAGTCATCTAATTACTGATGATCCATTGGCTCCATTTCTTCTTTCTTATTAATTTCTGAATGAAATATCTGACGCAGTGTTACAAATTTTACTATTACATCTGGATCATCAAGCAGTGCATCTGGATTATCATACATCAGAATTTTCTGATCAGATTTTTTTTCTTCTTCCAGATTCTCTTTTAGGATTGTGGAATTCTTCCTGATCCATGTTCTGCTTTTTCTCTGATTTTTCGCCTTCCTGGTCGTCAGCTGTCGGACCTCATGCAGTTCTCTCTCTGGTTTGAATTTTTGTCTCTTCATATTCTTTTGATCACCGTTTGGTCAGCCTCTAATGGCTCCTCCTCCATCAGTCCTCCCAGACACTCAGCTCCTCTCTCTGTGACATTGACAAATTCCTGAGTATTTTATGACTTATGTCCTGTTGTTGCTTCATAGTTGCCTTGTAGAGTTGTAGTTTTTCCTCATCCTTCCTCTGTGTTTCATCAGTGCTGATATTCACCATCTCTCCCTGAGCTCTTCTACTCTCTGCTCTTCTCAGTTTCTCTGGCTGCTATCTGCTTCCTTCTTGGCTTTCCTCAGGTTCTCTCTCTGGTTGTTTTTCTTGGTTTTCTGTTTCTCTTTGAAAAGCTATGACTTTGCTGCTGCCTGGTGAAATCATGTTATCTTCCACACTCCTCTGTGGCTCTGCTATCCTCTCATTCCTTTGGTTGTCCTCTTTGTCTGTTTCATCCTTAGATTGTATCTCATTTCTTGGTGTTTGATTTCCTTTTAAAGCAGACTGGTAGTGTTGATCTTTCTGTGTCAGGAGCTCTGTGTCTCTCTCTTCTTCTGTTTGTGTCTGTGATTGAATCTTCATCTGGTTTTCCTCTCCTGATAAGTCTCGCTTTGTTTTGAGATGTGTCCTCTCTGTAACATTGTTGCTGACTTTTTCACTGGTCTCTTCCTGATGTTTCCAGTCTGTTGTTCCCACTGTGTCCAACTTGTTTCCCTGTGAAGATTTTTCTTGAGTCTCTCCCTCACTCTTGTCTTGTTTGATGCTTTCTAAACAATGTTGTCTGTCTGTGTCGGTCTGTGTCTTGAGCTCTGTCTCATTTTGCTCTCTGCTTGTCTTCATCTCCGATTGAAGCTTCCTTCTCTGATTGAAGCTGTCTGATTCTTCTGTTGCTTCTGTTGTTCTGTAATCACAGTCTCTACATTTTTCTTTCGGATCTTTTTCATAACATTTGGTTGCTTCTCCTTCACATCACTCACTGTCTGTCTCTCCCCTGTGAGCTGCGCTTGTTGTGTCTTTTTGTCTGTCTTTGTTTGCTGATCAGTAAACAGTGAAGCAGAATTGATTGTTTTTTCTTCTTTTAACACCACTTGCTGCTCTTTGATTCCCTCTGGTATTTTCTCCTGGTTTTCCCCTGTTGATGAGTCTGGCTTTGTTTTGAGATCTGTCCTCTCTGTAACATTGCTGAATGTTGGACCCATGCTGTCTTTCTGACTTGTGTCTTCCTCCTGTTTCTTGTCTGAATGTTTCTCCTGAGCCTCTGTTTCACTCTTGTCTTGTTTCTTGCTTTCTAAATCATGCTGTTTGGTCTTATCTGTCTGTGCGTTGATCTCTGTCTCATCTTTCTCTGGTTCTGTTTTTGCCTCTGATTGAAGATTCCTCTCTCTGCAGTTTTACCTCCAGTTCTTCTCTCTGGTTCTTCTTCTGTGTTTCTTTTTTGTTTATTTGTTCTCTTTGTTTTCTTCTTCTCAGCATCTGACTGTTTTATGTCCACACCACTCTCTGTTGGTCTTTCTTGTTCTTGTCTGTTTCTCTGTGGAAATGAAAGGTCTCTGCTTCTTTTTCTAACTCTGGCTGCTCTCATGTAAATAGTGATGGCTGAAAATCTGAGTCTTCTTTAACGTGTTCTATTGTTTTGTCTCCTTCACCTTCACTCCTCTCAGTTTCCACTTCTCTTCATGTCGCCTCCTCTTCTTCATGTGGTTTTTGTTCTGTTGTAAACTGAGATACTGTTTCAGTAATAACAGATAGACAGTTGCTTTCTTCTTCTTGTCTCTCCACTTCAATATTTTGCTCTGTTTGTAGTTTAAACTGGTCTTCTGATTCTCTTTTGTCTTTATGACTCTGCTCTCCTCGCCCATGAACACCGTTCTCTTTTTCTGTTGCTGTTAAGCGCGGCTCACTTTCTCCTTCTTCCACCACGACCTGGAATCCACTGTTGTCACTTTCATAGTTGATCTTTTTCTGCTTCATCTGTTCAGGTCCCTCCTCCTCATTTAACCTCTGGTTTTCTGTGTGTAGAAAGAAGAGAGAAGCTGAGGAAATATGAAATATTTGTTCAGGTCATGTTGCTGTTTGTAAAGACACAAAAAACTGGAGAAATCTAAATTTCAAAGACTGTTAAAAAAACTGTTTTATAGATTACATCACTCGAATAGCTGTGTGTGTGATTTTCATCTAGTGGTGAGATTGTGGATTGCACTTAAGCTGGCAGATACACAGACGCAGCAGATGAATATGTATTTATCTCTTCTTGCTCTTTTTTTCCTTCCTTGTTTTCCGCGTGCACATGTGAATTTACTACAAAATACGAGTAGCTATAAAAACAGAGAGCATGCAGATGCCTAAAAATAACTTCCTGTTCGCTAATGGCACATTTATGTTTGGACCCAAGTGAACCCTTGTACAAACTTGTCACGATCCTGGGTCTTTTGACCCAGTGTTTTGAGTATGAGTTTATTTTGATGTTTATGGTTTATGTTTAAGTTCACTGGGTTTTCTAAGTTCTTTTGTTCATTAGTTTCCCCTTGTGTTTTTAACCCCTGTTAAGTTTCCCTTGTCATATATGTGTTTCATGTCTGCATGTCTTTTGTTGTCAAGTTCAGGTTGTCATGTCTGCGTTTCATTATGTTTCCTGTTTTATTTTGTAGAGGTCCTGTGTTCTATGGCTGTGTCCCAATTCAGGGTCTGCACGCTTGAAGTATGCATTTTAAGTGCGATTACGTCACCGCCACACGACGGTACATATACATATACATATATATACATACATACATACATATATATATATATATATATATATATATATATATATATATATATATATATACATATATATACATATATATACATATACATATATACATATATGTACATACATACATACATACATATATTACGGTGGCACAGTGGTTAGCACTGTTGCCGCACAGCAAGAAGGTCCTGAGTTCAATTCCAACATCAGGCCGGGGTCTTTCTGTGTGGAGTTTGCATGTTCTCCCCGTGTTTGCGTGGGTTCCCTCCGGGTATTCCGGCTTCCTCCCACCATCCAAAGACATGCAGCTTGTGGGGATAGGTTAATTGGATAATCAAATTGTCACTAGGTGTGAATGTGTGAATGAAAGTGAGTGTGAATGGTTGTCTGTCCCTGTGTGTTGGCCCTGCGACAGACTGGCGACCTGTCCAGGGTGTACCCTGCCTCTCGCCCTATGACAGCTGGGATAGGCTCCAGCGCCCCCCGCGACCCTAAAAAGGATAAGCGGAAGCGAATGGATGGATGGATGGATATATACAGTATATACATATGTATGTATGTATGTAGAGGCTTTAAAACCAAGTTAACGCTGAAAGTACAAACATCACTAATGTCACACAACTTTGCCGACATGTGGCCAACAGTAATGTTTTAATGTTCTTCATTATTAAACACTCGCAAATAAATAAGTGACGTCATATTCAGTACTTTCTTTTGACAGTTCACTCTTCGGCCGCTCCCTTCTGCCGTATTTTGCAGCAAAATTATCCACACCCACCGTCACGCTATGAATTGTGGGATATATGGGACCACGAAGCGTGCACCGGACCACGCTTGATATTTGGGGAAATCCACGGCACATTTGGAGTATGCATTTGAAGTACACTTCGGATTTGGACAGCCGTTGTCGCGTGGCGGTGACGTAACCGCACTTAAAATGCGTACTTCAAGCGTTTGGCACACCTTCATGGCCCAATATATCCCAGAATGCATAGTGCAGCGGTGGGTGTGGATAATTTTGCCGAAAAAAAAAGTATTTTATTTTGAAAACCCAGAAACCGGATCTCACTCTAGCATTTAGAAGCTTCCACTCCTCACAAGGCCCGTTTGCACTGTGAGGGTAAGTTCTGTAATAAAAGGCTCTAGAATTTTTATGGTTTCTGGTGTGAATGTTCTTAATTAAGTTTTACATGTCGATATGTATATGTATGTATATAGGTTTATATTGATGTTAGAAAGTTTCTGTGTAACCAAAACAAAGGCTGGTTGCTGTTAAACAGTGCCGTATTTATGCTCTTTGGCAGTAAGCTTTTGTTGGCCCCCTAGTGGTTGCTGCGCATAGCAGGAAATGTGTTTAGATGTTTTTTCTGTTTTTCTGTGCTTTTTGTGATGTTGTTTTACATTGTAGGAGCTACAATTGCGGGTACCACCAGAAGACACATGTTAAGTGTTTTCCATGTATTCTGCAGGTACGTGCGCTTGTTAACAGTTATTTTGTCTGTAAAGCACAAGCAAGTGAAAATGTAGTGCGCTACTGTTAATTTGTCCACTAGAGGGAAATGTTTAGCCAGTGATACTTCTGTTATCCTGTTATTTTGTTTTATACGATTGTGAAATGTCGTTTTATAAGTCATAAGATTTCTTTTTGTATACAAGTTCAGTGTGACAGACTGTAAAATTGAAGAAATGATTGTTTTCCATCTTTTCTTTATTAAGAAGTAGATTGTAAGTCTGTCAACACAAGGCGCGTTTGCAGTGTGAGGGAGCTACAATTGCGGGTACCACCAGAAGACACATGTTAAGTGTTTTTCCATGTCTTCTGCAGAATAAACCATGACAAGCCAACCCTTCTGAGCGTCTGTGATTTTTGAAGAGCTGGAAGCGTTACACTTGTACTAACTTGGTTTTAAAGCCTTTACTTTAAAATTTATGCTGTTCAGTAGTCGACCTTAATCTTACAGAGAATGTGATGATTTTACAGATATTTAAAGTAAGCATTCAGACAAATTTAGTAATGCCAACATATTAAAAGAACAATATTTGGCTCTTATATATATATAATACATTTATATATACAGTGTCAAAAAAAACTGTCTTTGAGTGAAGATTTAAGGTGACAGGAAATATATATAAATGCAGCTTGAATCTTTACTGAAGCTCAGTATTTGAAACTGAGTTCATTCACTGCTGTAATAGCTAATAATGATTGAAATAATAACTTTAATATTGGCCATATTATATTTACATTACCAAAGTGAGATGACTTTAGTCTCATGAACAACATTAACTAATTGTTATTTACTAGCTAATCTTAAAATGACTGTTCAGTACAGAATTGAAGCCCAATAATCATGATTTCACAGTCCCGTGGTCTCAGCCTCAGATACCTATGGAATCAAGGCTCATGTAGAAACAAACAAACAAATGAACAAAGGATTTTCTCCTTAATTTATGTCAAACAAAGCTGTATGAAACGTTTCCAACTGTTAGTATCATGGTTGCTAGGCAACCTGGGCAGCGCGACGGAGGTTAGACCGTCCCATCTCACAAGCCTCTCACTTCAGGCCTTAGCGGTCTTTGAGTAGTTTGAGAGTGGACCGTTAAGGCTGCAGACCATGAACTGGATACAGCCATTGTGCAATTGCCAGTACTAAAATGGCCTCATGCCTCCTCCTACTCATGTGTCCCTAAAGGAAAGCAACCCAGAAAAAAAAATCACTTGACCACATTATCCAAGCTAACCACTAGGAGATGCTAAAGTGCTAAATGTGCAGATAACATTACATGATCATTTCTGGAGCAGTCTTCAGGTTCTCCATATACAGTGGGGCAAAAAAGTATTTAGTCAGCCACCGATTGTGCAAGTTCCCCCACTTAAAATGATGACAGAGGTCAGTAATTTGCACCAGAGGTACACTTCAACTGTGAGAGACAGAATGTGAAAAAAAAATCCATGAATTCACATGGTAGGATTTGTAAAGAATTTATTCGTAAATCAGGGTGGAAAATAAGTATTTGGTCAATAACAAAAATACAACTTAATACTTTGTAACATAACCTTTGTTGGCAATAACAGAGGTCAAACGTTTACTATAGGTCTTTACCAGGTTTGCACACACAGTAGCTGGTATTTTGGCCCATTCCTCCATGCAGATCTTCTCAAGAGCAGTGATGTTATGGGCTGTCGCCGAGCAACACGGACTTTCAACTCCCGCCACAGATTTTCTATGGGGTTGAGGTCTGGAGACTGGCTAGGCCACTCCAGGACTTTCAAATGCTTCTTACGGAGCCACTCCTTTGTTGCCCGGGCGGTGTGTTTTGGATCATTGTCATGTTGGAAGACCCAGCCTCGTTTCATCTTCAAAGTTCTCACTGATGGAAGGAGGTTTTGGCTCAAAATCTCACGATACTTGGCCCCATTCATTCTGTCCTTAACACGGATCAGTCGTCCTGTCCCCTTGGCAGAAAAACAGCCCCATAGCATGATGTTTCCACCCCCATGCTTCACAGTAGGTATGGTGTTCTTGGGATGCAACTCAGTATTCTTCTTCCTCCAAACACGACGAGTTGAGTTTATACCAAAAAGTTCTACTTTGGTTTCATCTGACCACATGACATTCTCCCAATCCTCTGCTTTATCATCCATGTGCTCTCTGGCAAACTTCAGACGGGCCTGGACATGCACTGGCTTCAGCAGCGGAACACGTCTGGCACTGCGGGATTTGATTCCCTGCCGTTGTAGTGTGTTACTGATGGTGACCTTTGTTACTTTGGTCCCAGCTCTCTGCAGGTCATTTACCAGGTCCCCCCGTGTGGTTGTGGGATCTTTGCTCACCGTTCTCATGATCATTTTGACCCCACGGGATGAGATCTTGCGTGGAGCCCCAGATTGAGGGAGATTATCAGTGGTCTTGTATGTCTTCCATTTTCTGATGATTGCTCCCACAGTTGATTTTTTCACACCAAGCTGCTTGCCTATTGTAGATTCACTCTTCCCAGTCTGGTGCAGGTCTACAATTCTTTTCCTGGTGTCCTTCGAAAGCTCTTTGGTCTTGGCCATGGCGGAGTTTGGAGTCTGACTGGTTGAGGCTGTGGACAGGTGTCTTTTATACAGATGATGAGGTCAAACAGGTGCCATTCATACAGGTAACGAGTGGGGGACAGAAAAGCTTCTTACAGAAGACGTTACAGGTCTGTGAGAGCCAGGGATTTTCCTTGTTTGAGGTGACCAAATACTTATTTTCCACCCTGATTTACGAATAAATTCTTTACAAATCCTACCATGTGAATTCATGGATTTTTTTTTCACATTCTGTCTCTCACAGTTGAAGTATACCTCTGGTGCAAATTACTGACCTCTGTCATCATTTTAAGTGGGGGAACTTGCACAATCGGTGGCTGACTAAATACTTTTTTGCCCCACTGTATATATATATATACATATATATATATATATACATATATATATATATACATATATACATATATATATATACATATATACATATATATATATATATATATATATATATATATATATATATATATATATATATATATATACATATGCTATATATATATATATATATATATATATATATATATATATATATATATATATGCTCCGCCGGCAGCCAGCTGTGCCAGAGTGAACCGAGCCGCAGGCACAGAGGCCGGAGGCCCGAGGGCCCCCCGCGCCCCGGAAGAGGCCTGACCGAGCAGCAGGCGCCAGGCCCCGCCAAGTAGCCACCGGGAGTGAGCTGGTACATACCTGAGCGCCCAGCCCCGGACACCAAGAACCAACAATGCACCGACCCCTGAGGGCATCAGTCACCGGCAGGGAGTGTGGTGAGGGGAGATAGGCCTCCACACTTGGAGGGCCTGGGAGTTCCCAGAGAGGTGGAGTCTAAGACCCGACCTGACATATAGACACAGACAAACAGGCACACACAGACACAGACATGCATTCCCACCCTCATGCACAAATATACAAACACTCAGCACTCACCCAACGTAGGGATAGACATAAATGGACACGTACACACAATCACACTCCCCAAACATACTCTATACCCCGGGTCCAGGTACCCTCGCCCCCAGAGGAGGAAACAGCACCCGGACCCAAGAGATGTTACCCTTCCCTCCGGGGTGGAGGCAAGCAGACCGCCCCAGGCTCCGCAGCAGCAGGGAGGCCAATCGGACAGCCAGCATCTCTTCCCAGCCCCCCCCCCCGCAGCACCGTCAAGCCCCACAGGACCCGGGGCAGCCCACCCTACCCCACCGCAGAGGAAACTGTACCCACCCCAACATTCAATCATCTCCCAGACTACACAAGACAACAGACACCCAGGTTAAGTTTATTCTCCACCTCTCCTATGTCTCTCCCCCACCTGCAGAGTGGACTGCTGCAAGGATGGAACAACCTCCCTGCCAGTTGAAGAGCCCCCCGGTTAGGTTGCTATACTGAGAGAAGACACCAAGTGTAGTAAGATTGAAGGAATTTAAACCACTCAAAGTTAGAGAAAGAACCTTTGTGTGGTTATATCGCAATTTCTACTTTGTTACGGTAAGTCACTGAAGAGCAGGCGGTTGTCACTCTGATATTTTGTTTCCCTCTAGTGACATCATTACTCACAGATGCTCAACACTGTTCCTACTACAGCCACAAACTACCAGACCACGTTTGCCTGGAAGCTTGTAATTCAAAATGAAGGATTTTAGTGGCCATTAAAATATGTTCATAATTTCCAAATAGAAATAAAAATCATGACACAGTGCTCTCCTGTACAAGCTGCCTTTTTTTTTTTTGGTTAAGAGTATCAGTATTGGTACTGGCATCAACAATACTGCCTCTGTATTTTCTTGGTATCAGATCAATACTAAAATCTGTAGTATCACACAGGACTGTTTTTGTGTCTCTTGGCTGACTAAAACACATATGTTTTATAGCAGCCACTATAACTAGGACTTTACACTTTTAATCTGGAGGGCTAAGAAATCTGACCTGTTATCTGCACTTTACTGACATCTAGCTAACATTTAACACTGACATTTACTGACATAAATACAATAAAAATACAATATATAAACACATACTGATATGTACTAAAAAGTTCATACTTTTAGAAGCATATATAACCCTATGTTCATACATATCCATTAAGATTTGAAGACTGAGTATAAGAATATTGCATGTTTGAACTGAAAATTAGTTATTTCCAGGCTCTACACACACAACTGGGGTCTTTAATCATTCTGCACTTACTGTGTGTGTGTGGTAGAGAGTGAAAATGTGAGATGCTGTGTTTGCTCCAGTAATACGTGGCAGTGACAGAGTTTTTCTGCTTGTGTTTCCAAGAACAGAAAAAGAAACCTGGTGCTGGCGCGACTGGGAACAGGATGTTCTAAAATAAATAAATATTCGTGTATACACATCTGTTGTAAATAGTAACATCCTCAAGGTCATTTATTTTACAAGTTTTACTCTCTGGTTCAATTTATTTAAATGATTTCCAAATGTGTCATAGGTTACACATATTCTGCTGAACCTAATCAGTGTTCACAACCTAAATGCAAAGACACATTTATTTTTGATAATGCAAGGTAAGGAGTTGCTTTTCACAGTTGATAACTCTACTCTAAGAGATTATATTTTAATGGGAGTAATCGTCAGATGTTATTTCTAAAAATCAACTTTAACCAACACGTTTGTTTATTAAGCACTTTTCACAGACAGGCAGTCACAAAGCGCTGTACACAAATATTCAATTCAATTCAATTTTATTTATATAGCGCCAAATCACAACAAAAGTCGCCTCAAGGCGCTTCATAGATACAGAGAAAAACCCAACAATCATATGACCCCCTATGAGCAAGCACTTTGGCGACAGTGGGAAGGAAAAACTCCCTTTTAACAGGAAGAAACCTCCGGCAGAACCAGGCTCAGGGAGGGGCGGGGCCATCTGCTGCGACCGGTTGGTCGGTTAATAACAGATATGATTCAATACAGAGAAGTCTATTAATACATAGTGAGTGAGAAAGGTGACTGGAAAGGAAAAACTCAATGCATCATGGGAATCCCCCGGCAGCCTACGTCTATTGCAGCATAACTAAGGGAGGATTAAGGGTCACCTGGTCCAGCCGTAAGTATATGCTTTAGCAAAAAGGAAAGTTTTAAGGCTAATCTTAAAAGTAGAGATAGTGGTTTCCTAAAATACTTTTGTTCTGGTTTCAATCATAATCACTTTTTCATTACTGTTAATCCAGACTGTCTCTCACTGTCACGGTCCTGGGTCGGTGACCCAGTGTTTTGAGTTTTTTTGTGTCTGAGTTTTTGTATTATGATCTTTGTTCTCTTTGTTGCCCCAGTTTATGCTTTAGTCTAGTGCAGGGGTCGGCAACCGATAATCTCAGTAGAGATTAAAAATATTAAAATAAACAACACAATCAATAGACATTATACACAATGTAAAAGATCAAATGTAAATAATGTAAAGAATATAAAATACGTAGATCAACAAAAGGCTTGTTTGAACAGAAAAGTTTTTAACTGCTTTTCAAAAGAATCCACAGAGCAACTAAGGTGTGTTGCTTATGAAATCCATAAAGTGCTACAGAGAAAATTACATTTTATTTATGTAATTAACACATTTTGAACTCTTAAAGAAATATAACAAAAGGAAAGACACCCAGCTAAACTAAAATGATCCAGCAAACAAAAACTGTTGTGAGCCACCCTTATATCGCCTTTGGGCTTTTGGAGCCTTGACCTGACTTTTAAAAAATAACTGGGAAAAAAGCACTAAGCTGCTAAAAAAGGAAAAATAGATATTTGCAAAATTCTGCCTAAATATGTATTTTACCTGGTTAATGTGTGTGGCGGGGCGTGGTCTGCAGCGCCGCTGCAGGGGAGGCGGATGCACCTGAGCGGCACCCGCAATCACGCCTCGCCGCCTTAAAGTCTGTGCTCTCTCTGCTGTTGTGTTGTCGGGCTGTGAGCTAAAAAGCTACAGCCGGCTGTATGCGTACAGCAACCGTGTGTGAAAAGTGGTCAGTAAAGAGATGCTGAAAAGCGTGTTCATGCAAACATCGTCGGGTCTGCCGTGATATGTTTACAATAAGACTTATGGTCCCGAACCTCTGCGCACAGCGTCTGCAAAACGTGGCTTTCATCTTTACGCAGGACTGTAAGCTGTCATCTGTGAGGCGTGAGCGGTGTTTGTTTTAACATAGTTCATGGTGGAGCTGCTGACATAATGTGGATCCGAAGATCCATAACTGGCCTACCTGGGGTCGAAAGTCTCGATAAATGCACGGCGTTCCGGCGGGTATACTGGCTTCCGCGAGTGTGACGCTTATTTTGAGTGATGAAAAAATAATATAATATAATTTTATTTTTATATTTCAAAATCATAATAAGAACTCAACACAAATAAAATACACTTCAGCTAAATACTTCTAATTTATTTTCCCAAACCACCCGGAGCCGCAGTATAAGACAAAAGAGCCGCAGGTTGCCGACCCCAGCACTAGACTAAAGAATAAACTGGGGCAACAAAGAGAACAAAGATCATAATACAAAAACTCAGACACAAAAAAACTCAAAACACTGGGTCACCGACCCAGGACCGTGACAGTGAGAGACAGTCTGGATTAACAGTAATGAAAAAGTGATCATGATTGAAACCAGAACAAAAGTATTTTAGGAAACCAGTATCTCTAAAGATTTGAAGAGAAAAGGAAGTTAATGATATTCTGATCAGTGATTTATGTGCTTTTCATACTGACCACAGAGATGCAGGAGTTAAACACAACTACAGTACAGACTAATGATTCATTATAATTTTCAGTTCAGTTTTATTTATGTCACATCACTTCACAAGATGCTTGACGTGCATGAGACACACATGTTTACTCTGTTCTGTAATATGAGAATGTTCTTCCAACTCCCATTAAAGAAACATGTTTTTAGCACCATCAGTCTCACATGATACTGAATAAGGATGTTTTTTTAGAAAAGGGTTGGGTGCTCAGTCAACACACTGAATAAATACCAGAGAAATTAACAATGGTTTGAAGCTTCTTATTATAGTTATTCACTTCATCAGTATTTTCAAGTCATTCTTTGATAATGATGGATCTTTGATTGAGTAATATGATTGAACATGAAAACTGCAGCTACATGTGAAGTAATGTCTGACATTATTGTGCTGCAAGCTGTAAATTCTGTAACCTCAAAAAAGTGTTTCTGTTGTAAAGATCTTTGGGACGGCATGAGGCTGAGGGTTGAAGTGTACACTGTCAGGTTTCGAAGGTTGTTCACAGAGTAAACTGTGATGAATTTTAAAATCTACATCCTTCCTTCCCTTTAGACATTAAAACTATTGTGGGAGAATTGCAGTTAGTATATTTACTGTAATATGAGAATGTTTTCAGATCCACTGTATCAGCTAAAGTATCACATGTGTTACCAACTCTTGTTAAAGAAACAAACTGTGTTTGCATCATCAGCCACACAGGGAACTGAATCAGGATGTTGCTCTAAGGTTATGTGCTCATCCTGCTACACTGACCAACAGACACCCTCCAGACATATCAAATACTGGATATGCAAACATGGGTGGAGAAGTTTTTCTGGTTAGGGTGACACAGGGTACTCAGAAAAGCTGTCAAGTACAGTTTATGCAAAACAGGGACCTTAAACACATGCAAGTCATGACTGTGACGTCTGTTATTATAAGCATTGGCTACAAACATTGTGTGTAATTCACAGAGGAGAGAAATACACAGTACATGCTCATAGTTTGTTTTTGATGTGCACTGTTATCAGAGTGGTTTTCTGGTTGATTGCAATAATAAGCCAGACTAGCGAAAGACAGGGTAGAAATAGAAAAGAGGGAGAAAACATTTAAAAGAATGGAGTTGGAGGAAAAGGTTCAAAGATAAAGTAAACAGATACGCAGGGTGTCTAACTGCTGCTTTTTTAACAAAGAATTACAGACATCACAGGATTAAATAATAAAGCCTCTTTGTGGATGGTAGGGCTGGTGCTGGGTCATGTCTCATATTCAAACACAAATCTATCACATTTCTTTACTGATAAATCCTTGAATAAACATGAACATTATAAACTGAACTTTGCTTGTGCTGGAGAAAAATCAGGTGATCTTCCGGCAGTTCATTGACACAGGATGAGGGCGTTTATGTGCCAGTAAAAGCCCCGGTTCATTTTTCATGCTAAATTTATATTTGCTTTTCTTTCTTTGTGTGTTATGAGTATGTATGACCTCTTTTCTTGTCCCCCCCTGTGAACAGGCATATTTAAGACCAGCAGTCTTCAGCTCCCCACACAGGATCTGCAGACTGAGACCAAGAAAGAAGAACAGAAGGTAACATTGCAAAAGTTTTTTCTTTTCATTAAAATGAATGTTCTCACCACTGGTTTGTAAACCCAATGCAAATGAAACCCCCTTTAGGTCTTTATCAGAGGTTAAAGCTCCATGATGAAGGCGCTTACTGTGCCTCTGCTTGTGTGCACCATGATAGCTCTTGCCCAAGTTTCTTGTGAGTATTTAAAGGCAAATGTGTAGATATTTTTAGATTTTATATACAAAACGTGATTGAAGAATAGCAGATTTTAGATGTTTCAATCAGTCTGATTTTTTTAAGTGTTAATTGTTCATGAGCATTTTATCTTTGTGGTACTGAATTTATGATACTGTTTTAACTCTCTTGTTTATTTCTTCTGACAGATGCTCTTCCTGTACGAGGTAAATGTAAGATGGTTATTTTAGGATGAATATCTCGATAAAAAACCTGTAAAAAAATTAGAACAGCACATGCTCTACATTAGTAACTGCAACCAAGAAAATTTTCAGCCCATGCAGATGCAGACATCTGGTGAATGAAACCATTTACAACAGATGCAATATAACAATATTTATTTATTTTAGTTTTTCCCATAAAAGCCAAAAAATGAAGAGTGACAACAGATTAACTATTCACTGGCAGCTCAATATCAACATTTCTTGTCCATTTGTCCTCAGACGACCGTTTTGGTGGCAGGTTTCGATCTTGCCCTGTTGGATGGAGGATGCACAGTGAACAGTGCCTCCTCTTTGTTCCAAGATTCATGACCTGGGCTGAGGCTCAAGTAACAAAGATATTGATTTTTACACTAAGTATACTATGAAAGGTTGGAGTACATTAATGATGTAAAATTTCTTGGTCACTTAATTCTGTCTGTTTGTCTGCGCTGTAGGAAAACTGTCAGTCTCGTGGAGGACACCTTGCATCTGTGTATAGTGCCAGACAAGCTAACGAGATTAAAAAGGAGGTGCGGCGTGCTGTAATTGGCTATGGACCGTTTTGGGTTGGAACCCATAATACTCCAGCGGTAAATAGCATGGTGTCTGTAATTTTTTTCATAAACTGCTATTTTTAATTAATATGAATTAGCAATTTTTTTTTAAATTTTGCTTTAACAGGATCCTTCCTGGCCCTGGAGTTATTATAAGGGCGTGTCTGCTTTTGAAAAGTTTTGCAGAGGAGAGGAAGCTAAACATAAGCACAGCTGTTTGCAGATAACTTTTCCTGGTAAGTCTACCCCCCAACCCCCATCAAAAAAAAAGAAAAAAAACTGCTAGATTCAAGAAGTTTATTGTCATATACACTGCAAAACACAAATGGTGATGCAGAGCAATGAAATTCTTACTTTGCAGGTTCCCTTCACACAACTAAATAATCAACTAACTAAAATAAAGAGTAAACTTAACTCTGAGCGTAGAACATAGCACAGAAGATAATAAAGTAAAACAAGGGCTTTGTAGCTTATCTGTGGGTGTAGACAGAATTTAGAATAAAGTGCAAGTAGTTGCAACACTGTCACAGTGGTAATATTTACAGAGTATGCAATATTAACATATTTATAAAAATATTAACATGTTTATATTGTATGAAGTTGTATTGTATTGATTTTATATTTACAAAATAGCAATTTTTCAGGTCAAAGATAATCAACAACAACTAGTCAGTGATTCAGTAGACTGATGGCCTGTGGATAGAAGCTGTTCTTTAGTCGGGTTGTCGTTGCTTTCATCCTGTAGCGTCTGCCAGTTGGCAGGAGTGTGAACAGTGTGTTGTGGGCGTGTGTGTGGTCCTTGATGATGTTGTGTGCCCTTTTCCTGACCCGACTGTTGTAAATGTCCTGTAGTGGTGGGAGGGGCACTCTACTGATAAAGTGTGCCTTTTTAATGACACGCTGGAAAGCCTTCCTGTTGTTGTAGTATCCTTCCAGCTTCAGTGTGTACTGCCTCTTGGTTTCCATGATGTATCTACGCAGATCATATCTGGCCTTTTTGTTTCTATCTGCATCACTAGAGGCGAATGCAGCGGAGCATGCATGTAGCATGGCATGTACCTCACAGTTCAACTGTGGCTTCTGATTTGGATATGTTTTGTAGCATGACAATATTGTCAATGCATGTGCTGATGTAGCTGGTGAACACTGATGCACATTCCTCTGAATCCACAGAACTGTCCTCTGCTTTTAACTGTGTACACATGCATCAATGATGTTATAGCCAAATGTAATTAATTAAAATAAGTTGACAAATATTGTATTTAGTTGTGTCTTAGCAACTAGCTACACTCATTTTTTTGCTAAAAATTATGAGGTGCCGTAAGGGACATTATTACTGAAACGCTCTCACACACACTACTGAAATTTTAGCTCTCACACACACTACTGAAACGCTCTCACACACACTACTGAAATTTTAGCTCTCACACACACTACTGAAACGCTCTCACACACACTACTGAAATTTTAGCTCTCACACACACTACTGAAACACTCTCACACACACTACTGAAACGCTCTCACACACACTACTGAAACGCTCTCACACACACTACTGAAACACTCTCACACACACTACTGAAACGCTCTCACACACACTACTGAAATTTTAGCTCTCACACACACTACTGAAACACTCTCACACACACTACTGAAACACTCTCACACACACTACTGAAACGCTCTCACACACACTACTGAAACACTCTCACACACACTACTGAAACGCTCTCACACATACTACTGAAATTTTAGCTCTCACACACACTACTGAAACACTCTCACACACACTACTGAAACGCTCTCACACACACTACTGAAACACTCTCACACACACTACTGAAACACTCTCACACACACTACTGAAACGCTCTCACACACACTACTAAAATTTTAGCTCTCACACACACTACTGAAACACTCTCACACACACTACTGAAACGCTCTCACACACACTACTGAAACGCTCTCACACACACTACTGAAATTTTAGCTCTCACACACACTACTGAAATTTTAGCTCTCACACACACTACTGAAACGCTCTCACACACACTACTGAAACACTCTCACACACACTACTGAAATTTTAGCTCTCACACACACTACTGAAACGCTCTCACACACACAACTGAAACGCTCTCACACACACTACTGAAACGCTCTCACACACACTACTGAAATTTTAGCTCTCACACACACTACTGAAACGCTCTCACACACACAACTGAAACGCTCTCACACACACTACTGAAACGCTCTCACACACACTACTGAAATTTTAGCTCTCACACACACTACTGAAACGCTCTCACACACACTACTGAAACGCTCTCACACACACTACTGAAATTTTAGCTCTCACACACACTACTGAAACGCTCTCACACACACAACTGAAACGCTCTCACACACACTACTGAAACACTCTCACACACACTACTGAAATTTTAGCTCTCACACACACTACTGAAACGCTCTCACACACACAACTGAAACGCTCTCACACACACAACTGAAACACTCTCACACACACTACTGAAATTTTAGCTCTCACACACACTACTGAAATTTTAGCTCTCACACACACTACTGAAACACTCTCACACACACTACTGAAACACTCTCACACACACTACTGAAACGCTCTCACACACACTACTGAAACACTCTCACACACACTACTGAAACGCTCTCACACACACTACTGAAACACTCTCACACACACTACTGAAACACTCTCACACACACTACTGAAACGCTCTCACACACACTACTAAAATTTTAGCTCTCACACACACTACTGAAACACTCTCACACACACTACTGAAACGCTCTCACACACACTACTGAAACGCTCTCACACACACTACTGAAATTTTAGCTCTCACACACACTACTGAAATTTTAGCTCTCACACACACTACTGAAACGCTCTCACACACACTACTGAAACACTCTCACACACACTACTGAAATTTTAGCTCTCACACACACTACTGAAACGCTCTCACACACACAACTGAAACGCTCTCACACACACTACTGAAACACTCTCACACACACTACTGAAATTTTAGCTCTCACACACACTACTGAAACGCTCTCACACACACTACTGAAATTTTAGCTCTCACACACACTACTGAAACGCTCTCACACACACAACTGAAACGCTCTCACACACACTACTGAAACACTCTCACACACACTACTGAAATTTTAGCTCTCACACACACTACTGAAACGCTCTCACACACACAACTGAAACGCTCTCACACACACAACTGAAACACTCTCACACACACTACTGAAATTTTAGCTCTCACACACACTACTGAAATTTTAGCTCTCACACACACTACTGAAACACTCTCACGCACACTACTGAAACGCTCTCACACACACTACTGAAATTTTAGCTCTCACACACACTACTGAAACGCTCTCACACACACAACTGAAATGCTCTCACACACACTACTGAAACGCTCTCACACACACTACTGAAAAACCAAGGCATTTCAGTTGAACAGGAAGGCATTTCAGTTGAACAGGAAGGCGTTTCAGTTGAACAGGAAGGCATTTCAGTTAAACAGGAAGGCGTTTCAGTTGAACAGGAAGGCGTTTCAGTTGAACAGGAAGGCATTTCAGTTGAACAGGAAGGCGTTTCAGTTGAACAGGAAGGCATTTCAGTTAAACAGGAAGGCGTTTCAGTTGAACAGGAAGGCATTTCAGTTAAACAGGAGGGCATTTCAGTTGAACAGGAAGGCATTTCAGTTGAACAGGAAGTTAATTCTTGACAAAGAAACTGAAGGAAAAAGTGGTCGATTTCAAACAAACCACTACACAGATGTCTACTCAGCAACCTGCTAGTTAGGGGTGGGTTTTTATAATCGATTTATCAATTAAAATCGATTCTGGCTTGGATAACGTGAAATCGATTCATTAAAATCCTGAATCGATTTTTTAATATAAATTAATTTTGCCTGAAATGCCAGAATCTCAGGTGAAACCGCACAAAATTTCAACAACCACCAAACAGCTAAAACAGTAAATGAGAGCAGGAACACGGATTCTGCACTAAGACGTAAACACACAGCGCGGACCCGCGGATCAGAATCAATGGGATGTCGCCTTTCTCACCCGACGGCACGGACACGGTCGGGGCTGAAAGCCAACAGCTGGCTGATTCTGATCTGTCGGCGGTCCGCGCTTTGTTTTCATGCCGTTTTTGCGCAGATTCTAAAGCTGTTAGTTTGATCTCTCTCCAAACAATATTGACTGAACCAGCAGCAAAAGAAGATCCAAACTGCGCTTCACATAAACATCGTCATGAATTCCCTCTGACGTTTACTGTTTTGCTTCCACCACAATAAAATCACACGTCATGCACAGCTCTCTCTCTCTCTCTTTCTCTCTCTCTCTGTACTTCAAGAACTGTTTCCTGTCTAAAAATCTGTTTTCTGCATTATTCGCTTGCTTGTTATGCACAAGTCTACTGTTGTTTACAGCGCTGTCGGCCGCTGGTTTTCTTCCGAAAAGAAAATCTTATTTCTGCCGTTCAATACTGAACAAATTTAAACATTTAAAAATTATGCAAAATGCAAAACGCTTAGCCGTGTCTCTAATAAAACCGCTGGAACGTCAGAGGTAACGTTCATATGTTGATTAATGGTTTTCTTTCGTTTTTTATGTACTGCAGAATATTTTTTATAAAATCCCAGGCCAGGAAAAATCACCTTCATGTTTTTCTGTGTTTTATCTTCAGCTACTTTTACACAAAGGCATCTGCTGTGACGCTTACACCTTTGATAAAGTCTTGCGTGTGTCAGCTTCCTTTTTTTAGATACAAAAATATGTAAATGTACTGATCTGAATTATAATATTGCTGACTGTCAAAATTTCCCAGAATGAAATTGAATTGAATCGAATCAAATTGAATCGAATCATGGAACGATAAGTTAGACAGCTTAGTCTTAGTGAGACAGCTGCATTACTTAAAAATATATTAGCCTCAGCATGAGTCAAAATTTAGAATAGCAGGAAACGGGCATTATCCTGTTTTTTTTTTTGGTTTTTTTTGGCATATGTGCTTTTTGTCTTTTTTAGCAAAGAAAAAAATATCTTAAAATCATCAATAAAACCAGGGAGAGAAGGCTTAGCGTTCCTCCATTTAACACAATGGATATGATATTTACTCAAACGTTTGATGATGTTAATAATGTCTGAGACAGATGATCCATATAAAAAAATTATGATGTAATTCAAATAGTGGCACATCATTAATATTTAGGAAAATCCAATTTTTTAAGTTGCACCAAATACATTGTGTGATAGGGCATAGAAAAAAAAAAAGATGTTCTAGGGTTTCATTTTCTTCAGTACAAAAAGAACACTGATCCACCTCAAAGCCAAATCTCTTTTTTTTAGAAATTCTGCCACAGGATAAATTTTTTTTAAAGTGTGTTTCTTTAACTTTAGGTAGAATAGGCTATTTCATAAATTTTTAGTATGCTTTATCCAGTGTATATGAAATAACTAAATTAGAACCATGCAATGTAACCATTCTGTTGTAACTATGAAATATTTTTGTCTTTGAAAAAACTACTAACAAATTTCTTATTGCATTTTTATCAAACAGCTGACATTGCCCTAGCAATAAATTTGGGAGCACTGATGAGAAATTATTGTATATCATAAAAAATTTAATCAAATGAAGCAGAGGCAGTGGGACCAGTTCACAAAATTTGTTATATTCTCTTTGAGAACAGTTTAGACAATATTTTTCTGAAAAGTCTGGGTAACTTAGAATTACACCGTTATCATCCAACAAATCTGTTATGAATATAATCTTTTTGTTCAAACCAGTCACTCTTGAAAATTGATTTTTGATTAAGTGTTATTACCCTATTATTCCATAAGGTTGAATTATGGGGAGAAGTTGTGGGTAAATCTCATTTTCCCAAAAATGCACAGTCTGTTTTGGAAAGTTTGATATCTTTATGGGGATTTTATTTACCGCAAAATCACATTTCAAAATAAAGTCTAATCCTGTATACTATTTTATTAAACAAGGATCATAGGATGTGGAGCTAAGTAGAGTCTGGCTGTGACAGACAAGATTTTAACCATTTAATTCTAAGGGTGCCATCCATAAATTCTAATTCTGGAGTTTTGATACCACCTTTATTGTATTCCTTCACAAGCTGATATCTTTCTATGTAATGGGTTTTATTCCTCCACAAAAATTCGAAAATAACTGTGTTAGCCTTATTAATGCTTTTAGAGGAGATATATAGAGAGTGACAAGGATAAATCAATTTGGAGATGCCTTCAGCTTTAGATAGGATGTTTCTGCCAAAAAAAGCGAGGTCTCTGCTTAACCAGTGGCTAAGTGATTTCTTGATCTCGATGATACAGTTAGAAATATTGGTGTCTTTTCTGCTAATTGGGTTTTTTAGATATTATCAGCCCTATATATTTAACTTTAGATTCAACTCTAACCAAAGCTATTGAGGAGTCAGAGCTTGTATGAATCGGGAGAAGTTTGATACTGAGAGATAAACGAGAAGCTTTAGTTTTCTCTACCATGTATTTATCTTTCAAAAACATAGATGTATCATCTGTGAATTGACTTATTTTGAAGTCTTTATTAAAAATTGATATTCCTTGTATGTCGTTAGAATTTTTGATTAATAGTGTTAACAACTGAGTTGCCAATATAAAAAGCTTAGGGGAAACAGGACATAATTGCCGAATTCCCTGTTGCACCTTGAATCCATTTCTTGATTCAAGGAAGCTAAAATATTGTTAAGTAATGCGGCTGCTTCACTTAGGCTACAAGCACAGCCGTCCCCAACCCCCAGGTCCTGGACCAGTAACGGTCTGTGAGTCGTTTGGTACCGGGTCGCAAGAGTTGAGGCTTGAGTTTAAAATTTATGGTTTTCATGGTATTTATCTTTTTTTTTAATTTTTATATTGTTTACGTGGCACAAAAAAGGTTGGGAACTGCTGTACTAGCAGGTTGCTGAGTAGACATCCTTGTAGTGTTTTGAAATATACCACTTTTTCCATCAGTTTCCTTGTCAGGAAACAACTTCCTGTTCAGCGGAAATGCGTTTCAGTTGTGAGTGTGAGAGCGTTTCAGTAGTGTGTGTGAGAGCATTTTAGTTGTGTGTGTGAGAGCTAAAATTTCAGTAGTGTGTGTGAGAGCATTTCAGTAGTGTGTGTGAGAGTGTTTCAGTAGTGTGTGTGAGAGCTAAAATTTCAGTAGTGTGTGTGAGAGCATTTTAGTTGTGTGTGTGAGAGCTAAAATTTCAGTAGTGTGTGTGAGAGCATTTCAGTTGTGTGTGTGAGAGCGTTTCAGTAGTGTGTGTGAGAGCTAAAATTTCAGTAGTGTGTGTGAGAGCGTTTCAGTAGTGTGTGTGAGAGCGTTTCAGTAGTGTGTGTGAGAGCGTTTCAGTTGTGTGTGTGAGAGCGTTTCAGTAGTGTGTGTGAGAGCGTTTCAGTAGTGTGTGTGAGAGCTAAAATTTCAGTTGTGTGTGTGAGAGCGTTTCAGTAGTGTGTGTGAGAGCGTTTCAGTAGTGTGTGTGAGAACTAAAATTTCAGTAGTGTGTGTGAGAGCGTTTCAGTAGTGTGTGTGAGAGCGTTTCAGTAGTGTGTGTGAGAACTAAAATTTCAGTAGTGTGTGTGAGAGCGTTTCAGTAGTGTGTGTGAGAGCATTTCAGTTGTGTGTGTGAGAGCGTTTCAGTAGTGTGTGTGAGAGCTAAAATTTCAGTAGTGTGTGTGAGAGCGTTTCAGTAGTGTGTGTGAGAGCATTTCAGTTGTGTGTGTGAGAGCGTTTCAGTAGTGTGTGTGAGAGCTAAAATTTCAGTAGTGTGTGTGAGAGCGTTTCAGTAGTGTGTGTGAGAGCGTTTCAGTTGTGTGTGTGAGAGCGTTTCAGTAGTGTGTGTGAGAGCGTTTCAGTAGTGTGTGTGAGAGCTAAAATTTCAGTAGTGTGTGTGAGAGCGTTTCAGTAATAATGTCCCTTACGGCACCTCATAAAAAATCGTCCCCTCATTTCAGAAATTTTTTGTTACATTTTACAAATTTTGATGAAAGAGGATTGTTGAGTCATAGTGTGTTTTGTTTTTTGTGTGTTTCTTGCAGAAGGAAAGCCAGGATGTGTGGATGACATGAAGTGTGAGACTGAGCTCCAGTCTATCTGTGGTATCCTTATCCTGTGATCTCATCACTAATGCAAATGTACACTTCATCAGTAAAAACACTGACGTGTTTTTCAGCTATTGAGTCTTTCTTGGTATTTCTGTTCTGTTGCTACAGCATAAGGGATCAAACGACACATACAATAAACTGCAGAAAGATGTTATGTTTGGAAAGTCTTTAAAAATAAAAGAATGCTTTCACACAATGTACACATTTGTTTTGGAAAGTGGACTGTATTTCATATTCTTATGTAAATTAAAACACTAAAGCATTGAAAGAAACTGGTGGTCTGTTGCTCCATGTTACAGCTATAGTTCTACTATATTCAAAGCACAACATGAAGTAAGTAATTTTTAGTGTACAGCTATACAGCTGGGATAGGCTCCAGCGCCCCCTGCGACCCTGAAAAGGATAAATGGCCTGTTTTTGTATAGCGCTTTACTAGTCCCTAAGGACCCCAAAGCGCTTTACACAACCAGTCATCCACCCATTCACACACACATTCACACACTGGTGATGGCAAGCTACATTGCAGCCACAGCCACCCTGTGGTGCACTGACAGAGGCAAGGCTGCCGGACACTGGCGCCACTGGGCCCTCTGACCACCACCAGTAGGCAATGGGTGAAGTGTCTTGCCCAAGGACACAACGACCGAGACTGTCCGAGCTGGGGCTGGAACTGAACAACGAGGCGCTAACCCTGTTGAGCACCACAGTGATCCTCCTTCACCTTCCCCAGTGTCTGAGATACTGAGAAGTAGGGGTGGGATTTGATTATCGATTTATCGATTAAAATCGATTCTCGCTTGGATAACGTGATATCGATTCATTAAAATCCTGAATCAATTTTTTAATATAAATTTATTTTGCCCGAAATGCCAGAGTCTCAGGTTAAACCTCACAAAAACCGGCACTGACACGGACACGAGCTGAAAGCCGACAGCTCGCTGAAGTTTCGGCGGGTCCGCGCTTTGTCTTTACTCCTTTTTTGCCCTGATTCTGAAGCTGCAGGTTTTATCTCTCTCCAAACAATATTGAGTAAACCAGCAGCAAAAAAAGCAGCAAACTATGCTTCACATAAACATCGTCATGAATTCCCTCTTATTGTTTTGCTGCCACCACGATAAAATCACACTACATGCACAGCTCTCTCTCTCTCTCTCAGTATACTTCAAGAACAGTTTTCTGTCTAAAAATCTTTTTTCTGCATTATTCGCTTGCTTGTTAAGCCCAACTCTGCCATTCTTACAGCGCTGTCGGCCGCTGTTTTTTTTCCTTTGACTTACTTCCGAAAAGAAAACCTCATTTCTGCCGTTCAATAGGCTACTGAACAAATGTAAACTTTTTTAAATTATGCAAAATTGCAAATCGCTGTGTCTCTAATAAAACCTCTGTAACTTTGCTCTGCTTCACTTCAGCAGCATCAAGTGATGTTCATATGTTCATTAATGGTTTTCTTTTGTTTTTGATGCACTGCAGAATATTTTTATAAAATCTCAGGCCAGGAAAATCACCTTCATGTTTTTCTCAGCTACTTTGACACAAAGGCATCTGCTGTGATGCTCACACCTTTGATAAAGTCTTGCGAGTGTCAGATTCCTTTTTATAGATACAAAATGAAAAATGTACTGATCTGAATTTTAATATTTCTGACTGTCTGAGGCAAAATTTCCCAGATTTAAATCGAATCGAATCGAATCGTGGATCAAATCGATTTGGGACCTTGTGAATCTGAATCGAATCGATTCTAGAAATCAGTGACGATACCCAGCCCTACTTATGAACTACCTCCAACGCTTCCGTGACTTTTGATACAGGGAGAGATGTACCATCTCTCTTCCCTGTACATGTACTGTTTATAAGACTGGGGAAACCTGCAGTCAGCTGAGACTGGATGAGTCTGGATGAGTCACTTGGATGAGTGAAAATGTCCAGATGAACAGAATCAACCTTTTGGGATTGACTTACCTGGACGATTAAGCACGCATCAAGACATTATTTTATTAATATCTTTAAAATGATAGCTGCACAAATGAATTTTTTTGCAGCACAAACCAGCACAAACGTTTGATACCACTTTTGTTGGATTTGAAGAAGGTGGGGGGGGGGGGGGGGGGGGGCGACTTCACTCACATGAGTATTTCAGGTGATATAGATGTAGAAAAACACATTTCTCAGTTAGTACTGAAAAACTATACTCAGACTTTCTCGCTAAACACTTTCACCTCTGTTGTAAATGTGTTTAATTATTATGGAGATTCTGATTACACATGAGCTTTGAGGGGCACAGACTGAGACTAACTATTGTAGTTTTGTTGTGTTTTGGGTTTGTTTTGTTTGTGTTTTTGCAGAAGAAAAGAGAGAATGCTTGGATACCATGGACTGTGAAACTGGAAACCTTATCATATGATCCTGCAATAATTCTCTAACTCATTAGTAAGAAGCACAATGTCTTCATTACTGTTTCTTTCTCTGTATGTCTGCATTTTTGCTATGATGCAAGCAATCAAGCATCACATGCAATAAATTGGAACTGGGTTTTCTCTTTAAAATTCTGCCTGATAAAAAAAGAATGCTTTCTGCAAAGCTTTATATTGTATATTGAGCTGCAGGTCATTTCCGCATGCAAATTAAAACTATTAGCATTGTAATAAATTTGTTTGTTTTGTGATACATCTTCAGTTCTATTACATTCATAGTCCACCGCAGAGTAAGTAATACATTTGGACAACACTTTAGAATAATATCAATCTATTAAGCATTAGAATAGAATAGAATAGAATAGAATAGAATTCTACTTTATTGTCACTGCACGTCACAAGTACAGGCAACGAAATGCAGTTTGCATCCATCCAAAAAGAGCTTTAGCCATGATATAGATATATAGATAAATTACAGAAATGCGTCTATTATAGGAATGAGGTTACAAAATATGGGTCTATTATGGGTATGTTGCAATGTACATGGTATGAAGGTAGGTTATGAATATGATATAACAGTAAGTATGTACAGGCTGTAGTGAGTGTGTAAGCTATGTACAGGTTATGAACAGGATATAATTATCAAAACTATACAGAAATCTGAACTATGCAAGTCATAAACAGTTGTAGAATTATAATTATTGGTTGTACAGAATGATTGTCTATACAGCATTTACAGTAGTGCAGTTTAGATCAGTGGGGTTATATAAAGTGCTAGTATGGTTCAGTCTATGTTATTATTGTTTGTATGAAAGTGCAGTTGTCCATTTGCTTGTTTTTTCCACTGTCTGTGTGTTCAGTTGTAGGTGGTTGTGGGTGTGTGTATGTTCAATCCATGAAAAAGTTTAATGTGGGTAAGTCCATGTTATTATTGTGTGTCTGAGGGTACAGTTGTCCATTAGTGTGAACCTTAAGGTGTGAAACAGCTGTGTACTGCCTTTGTTCCTGGAGAAGGTATTTAACTGAGAGCCATGCTAGGCTCAGAGAGACTCGGCTGACCGTCTGTCCCGCGGCCATGGGGGCTCCACAAGCTTTAGGCTTTATTTAAGTGGAAAAACTTCCACAACAAAATGGCGCTGTGAGCAGGGTGGTCCGTGTGGTCGCTGAACAACGGTTCCGTGGACGGGCTGATCACCCCTGAGGGAAAAGGTACCTTTGTCCTACCAGCTGTTGAAGCAAAGGAAATGGAGGAGTCACGGAGCCGTGTGTTTCAGTCAACACCGAAATCATCGATTTTGAGGGGACTTCTGCAGATGGGTGAGTTGTAGCTAACTTTGTATACAGTTATGAGGAGTTTTTTGTCTGGCCGAGGGGGGGGAACGCTGGCCGACCCCGGAGTTCGAGTCTCCGGGAGGAAAACCTGGTGGTTTGAGGCCCCAGGCTTGTGTTGGGTACGGTCCATCGCAAGGACATTGGCTCGAGCGCGCTGTTGGGGAGAAGCCGGCCCAGACCTGTGTTCGGTCCAAGTACGTCACAGGGACAGCGGTTCGGGTACACTGTCGGAATCCATTTCTGCGTACTATTGTGCACGGAGTGGCGGTGTTCGTTCCTTGGTCCGTAGAAGGCAAGGACCTCACGGGGGACGCCTCGTGTAGTAAAATGGGATCTAGACCCAGTAGATCGGCAGACGTTCCACCAGGCGGCCAGAGACAAAACTCAATACATGACTGTATGGTAAGAATTGAGTAAATGTGTAGTGTGTAAGATTGCAGAGAATGGTTGTGTGGGAAACGTTGATGTGTGTGTAAAAACAGTGAAAAATTGGGTTACAAAATGTTGAAAATGGGGAACAAAAACAAGAAAAAAAAGAAAAAAAAAAGAGAGAGAGGAGTGTAGAAATGTGTTGTTTCCAACTAGAGGGAGAAGGTGGTACTGCAGGCCACCAGCTCCCCTAGGGTGGACACACACAAAATTAGCAGAATTGTTGATGAAAATGAGCAATAAAATTAGGGCAAGGGTTTTGTGTTTAATGATCAAAATGTCTCAGTGTGTCACTTGCAGGTGAAGAGCAGACCTGGATCAATTTTCCACGTGCAGCAGTCGGAAGAAAATTATAGGTTAACATGATTAGAAACACTCAAGCCAAGTTTTGGCTGAATTGTTTTACAGCTTAACTTCCACGTGTTTGTCACCCTGAGAACACAAGCTACAAAATCTCTCCCTGAAGACAAGAAATGCAGTTCCAGAGCAACGAGATGGATCTCAAGAGCTCACAGCAGCATCCTGAGCACTGAAGAAAAGGTCCAGCAGCAGCAGCTGTGCAAGACAGCGACAGCAAGGAGAAAAATGGCATCATCATGACTGGATGGATGGATGTGCATTTCCAACGAGCTGCACCTTCACTGTGTGTGAATGGACCTTTGAAAAGACTGCTTGAGTTGGACATTTGCCACTTTCGGCGCAAAAATGGCAAAATGAGACAGTGGAAAACACAGGACAAAGCTGAAAGACAACTGACTCTCACTGGACTGCTGCAAGGGGGAGAGATGAGATGAGACCACAGTCAAAGGAGAAGGGGACTACATGTAAAGCTGTTGTAGTGTGGGAATTAAATTTGGGTTTAGGAAACTGGGAAGGAAAGACGACTGCCTTGCGTGGAGAATTGAAAAGTGTCTGGAGCACCGCAAAGAGGAGAGGTACACATAAAATTACACAAACAGAAAAATGCATTAATCCTACTAACACAAACACACATGCAATGAAGCTCATGAAGACCAAATAGCATTTTAAGCATTTCTGTTACCATCATCTTGTCCGGTTCACTTAGTGGGTTAAGCGGTGATACATAGACTAGTGAACTAGTATTATTTTTGGGGAAGGATGATTGAATCAGCGGTGAACAGAATGCTGCGGGAGGGTCAGATGAGTGGAGACTAATAGATTATTGAGTTTCTGATGTGTGAGGGAGGTCTTATCATGACACACATCTGGGTACATGGGGAAAACAAAAACTCATTTTCTAATAGAATATTGCTGTTGTGTGAGGTGTGTGACTGGTGGATGAAAGTTTTGGAGATTTACTGATGCATTTTCTTTTGGTACCACCTTGAACCTGCCAATTAGTTGTTTTGATCTATCATTCTAAGGGAGTATGCTTAGACAACTTCTAAAAGAGACCTTCATATTTTTTGATTTTTAACAGTGCACTGAGATTTTTGTTTGGCAATTTTCTCTTTTTCAAGCAGGCCTGCAAGATCGGAATCGAAAGCGCTATACAACATGTTGAACAATCGCAAGTGAGCTTCTCCAAAATTAAAATGGGCTCGGGAGAAAGCCACTTATTTGGGACAATCAGAAAACAAGTCCCTGGCAAAAAGGATTCAGCGAGGTAATCCAGTCTAAATTCTTTCTTTTTCTTTTTTGAAATGACGTCATTGCTGGCAGTAGAAACTTATTGCGTCACGAGAGGTTCTACTGTCAGCAAATAAAAATGGGGACTGACTGGACTGACAAAAGCTTTGAAAGTTGACACCAGTATGCAAGATTGCACCTCCACCTTAACCTGACAAAAGGGTGGATGTATGTATGTATGTATGTTTCTTTTTACAGGAGCAGAAAGGTGACAGCAACGGGTTGCATGGGCTTTTGAGCCGTGCTGATTTAACCTTTTAATCACCACTTTCTGTGTCTTTGTGAATTTACCAGCGGTGTGTTATTCATGACCTTGTATTGTTTACAGTGCAGAGGTCACTGTGAGAAAGTGTGCATACAGACGCGCTGCGCTAACATCTATATCACTTTTTCCACAGCAGAGAGCATAATCATATGATCTAATCACATGATTTACAGCAGGACACACCACTGGCTAATGTTTTTTCTTACGACAGGGCCTGGAGTGAAGCTACTCTAGGGGAGAAGCCCTGGGAATTTTTAAGAGACAATGCACAACTTCATTGTGCATGTCTAATTGTGTTAAGCTGACATAGGGCAAAAGAGGGTTTTCCGGGGGAGCTTTCATTTTTAAATTGCAGGAACCGTGACATGAGGGATATGGAAGGATTGACTGAGGCGCAGATGCAGACCATGACTAGGAGAGAACGCTTCAAGAGGACCAGTGAGAAGCAGGAACCATCTGCAGGACAGCAGCCAAACAACAGTGGGCTTCCAAAGGATTGTCACCAGGAGATTTTGAACAGCAAAATCGTAAAATAAAATGAAAGAGATTTCGCCGTTGACGCTGAGGAAGACAACTAAGGTGTACGACGTGCTCTACCTTAAATCTACAGCCGCGTTGGAACAGAAATCGAGGGATGGAGAGAGCATGCCAAGCTCCAAAAGTGACAGCGCAAGGAAGATCAGCATTGGAATTATGACTCTGTAAATGGCACAGACACCAGGAGCCATGACCGTGACTGAGAATGACCACCTAATGCTGTTTCACTTTGCCATGCAAAGTACTTTGACACCCTGGAGAAGACCTTTCCTCTGTATCATTGTTGTTTCCATTTGCATGTGAGAGCTTAGATTGTGGGGAAGATTAAAGATGAACAAAGGGTGGTGGGAGAACAGTGAAGTGAGGATACACAGTGTGAAACTCCTTTAAGTGTACAATAATGTTGATGTGATATACAGAATGTCAGGAAAGAAATTCTGGTTTTAATGTGATTCTTGATTTAAGAATCAAAGGGTGGGATTGTATAGGAATTTCTTTTACCTAGGTATTTAATCACATTATGTTATTGTATTAACATGTCTGACACTCATACTTAAGACAAATGGTAGGGGGTGTAGCAAGGATGTTGGGGGGAAACAGGAACTCCAGAGGACCAGTCTTTCATCTCTTGGAGGACTCTGGGAAGTAGCAAGGGAGTGTGAACCTTAAGGTGTGAAACAGCTGTGTACTGCCTTTGTTCCTGGAGAAGGTATTTAACTGAGAGCCATGCTAGGCTCAGTGAGACTCTGCTGACCGTCTGTCCCGCGGTCATGGGGGCTCCACAAGTGTGTTTGTATGTTGTCTGTGTGTGCTTGGATTAAAGAATGTTAGCTACCGCTCACCGCTCGTCTGCAGGCTTTATTTAAGTGGAAAAACTTCCACAACAGATGTTTTCTACATGCCACAGTGAAGGGGGCACCATAATGGTCTGGGGAGCTTTTTCCCTCAGTGGAACAATAGAGCTTCAGGAGTTGCAAGGGTGTCAGCTGCTAACTATGTCCAGATGTTACAGAGGGCATCCTTCATGACTGAGGGCCCTCGTCTGTGTGGTAACAACTGGGTTTTTAAAAAAGACAAGGCTACAGTACACAATGCTCGCAGGACAAGGGACTCCTTCCAGGAGGATAACATCACTGTTTTGGACCATGCTATGTGTTCCCCTGATCTAAATCAAGTTGAGAACTTCTGGGGATGGATGGCAAGGGAAGTTTACAAAAATGGACAACAATTCCAAACATTAACACAGAATCCTTTGGCAAGTGTATTCTTCATCAGAACTGCCTGTGTTTTGGTCATGTGTGTCAACAATTGTTGTTTTCTGTCTTTACCTTTGGTTGTCTCTTTTTAGGTTGTGAAAGAGGTGTTTTCTCTAGGGCCAGTTCATTTACTGGCAGCAGCATTGTCAAAGTTCAAGCTGAGAGTTTATGAAATACCAGCAGCATCAGTCATGATCATTTCCAAAAAAATTGGTTCACTTTATCTTAAGAAAAAAAAGTTGGAAGTTTAAGGTAACAGTGGTAATCAGAGCACTAGTTGCGGTAAATCCCAAACTAGGTGAGTGGCTCCAGCAGATACCATGAATAACATCTGAGATCTCTGTCCAGAAGAGCGCAGTCCTAGGAACAGCAAAGATACTCTGAAGCCAGTGTTGCCAACTCCTCAGTAAGGAAAATCGCTATTGGCTGTCCTAAAAGTCGCTAGAAGTCGCTAAATGATGTCATCACCTAATTTGCATAATTGGTCATGCTAATGTTATTGTAATCTATGTTGTTGGAGAGAGAAATAACATCATGGAAGAGACATAAAGTGAGTAAAAAATGTCCTAAATGCATTTAGAATTTATTTAGAACTACAAATTAAATTTATTTGAGCAATTATTGTTTTTTTAATGTCACAATTCCAACCCTGCTCCTTTACCCGGGCTTGGACCGGCAAAAGTGACCCGAAATAGGCACTCTGGTGGAGTTACTTTGTGTGTGTGTGTGTTTATAAGTAGTTTTAAACCTTGTGATCCACAAAACAGCATAAGAGTAAAAGAGAACTGACTGCGTTACAGCACCCGCTGCTTGTTGAGAGTAAAAGCGATATGCGCTTTCACGTCTTTTTTTAGCGACTTTTCTTTAGAAAAAAAGTTGCTAGGGGGTCTGAAAACTCGCTAAATATAGCGACAAAGTCACTAAGTTGGCAACACTGTCTGAAGCTCCCAGGCCTTTGGTAGAGAACCCAAGCTTGAAGGATAAAAACCACCCACAGGAGTAAGGGGAAATAAGAGACTCATATTTGTTTCCCCTTACTTCAACTGTACAGAGACATCTAAAAAGTGGCTATTGTATTTGGAATATTATTAATAGAAGCCACACAGTAGTAAAAAAACAAAACAAAAGGGGGGGATCAAATTGTAATGCCCATGACAACATATTGTTTTCTAACTGTCCAAAGTCTTGGACTAGAAGGACATATTATTAACACCAGCAAGTGCAGATACATATTTAATTCCCTAATTTTAATATATGTATATTATGACTGCTGAATATATATATGCCTTGACACAAGAGATGTAACACAGACAGATGCTTCACTTAAAGCTTTAATGTTGCAAAACAAGAAAAAACAAAGAAGCAACAGTTTTGTAGGATCAATGCTGTGGTAACACAATCAGTCTGCTCTTGTTAAAGACACAAGGCCTAAAAGACAATGCAGCTTTTGCTGATTTGTCATTTTGATGTTTAGATTGGTACCAAGAAAGGAAAAATGTAACTAGGAAAAGAAGTAGAAGCAAGCATAACACAAACACTATTATACATCGGTTTGTGTTTTACTGGAAAATTTATGCTTCAGTCTCAGCCCTGGTGTTTTGATATTTTCTTGGCACAGACAGATGGCCGATCTGTGTAACACTGCATATCATCCCAACACTTGGAAACTGCAAATTTCAAAACCAGAAATCAGTAAATTCTAGTGCTGTCAACGTTATTCGTGTTAAAATGACGTTAACGCCATACCGTCATTTACGCGGCAAATCGCCCTTAGCGAGTTAACACAGCTCGCCCCATGCAAGGGGCTGCACACGGCTGCAAAGCGTTAATGAACCAACCACACTGACAGGTTGATGCCATGCAGCCCATGCACGGCGTGAGCCACGGTAATGGCGTTAATGTCATTTTAACAAGATTAACACTGACGGCACTAGTAAATTCATTTTAAAAAAAATCATTCAGAAATTAGGCAATCATGTTAAATATTGTGCTTTGAATTACCGCCATAATTCATCTGCAGACAATCCTGCTTGCCTGCATTATTAGGCTCTCCGGGGCACCAGTGTGTATAGCTGAAAGGGGTCCCATCACTCCACAGCCAAACATTTTCCTAGAAGACAGAAATTGATAGCATCATTTCGGGCAGGCCAAAAGATCATGCCTAGCCAAAGTCTTGTGAAATCAGCTTTATTTAACTGACATAACCAATGTAGGCAGCTGGTGGATCTCAAATATTATTTATTATATAATTTAAGCTGCTTTTAATTGATTCATGTCAATTGATTTTACATTTTGAGATAATGGTAATGTGTCATCATTAACCCTTTGAGACCTATCGGAGCAGGGATGCTTCGTTTTGTGTATCTGTTTTTAAATACCTGCAGAACTGCAACCACATAAGTTAGCACATTATTATTTTTATTATTTATTTTTTTGCATAGCAAACCGGAGAAGTTGTACTTAAATCTTATGCATTCAGCTTGTTCTAGGTCACAGTTTCCTTTCCCATATGGCTTTGCAAAAATTGCATAAAAAGCACTTGCAGTAAAAAAACAAAAAAAACATAATATTCCAGAAACACGCTTTGCTGATCTGATCAGCTGTTCGTAACACTTCCTATGTTAGAATAGACATTGGTGCGAACTGTCGCATGTCCGCCATTACCTGCTAAAACCGGAAGTGACGTCATATTTCGTGGGAA
Source organism: Neolamprologus multifasciatus (assembly GCF_963576455.1). Taxonomy (NCBI): domain Eukaryota; kingdom Metazoa; phylum Chordata; class Actinopteri; order Cichliformes; family Cichlidae; genus Neolamprologus; species Neolamprologus multifasciatus. The sequence goes on along the minus strand of NC_140441.1, from coordinate 37,618,486 downwards.
ACTTAGTTTGGTTTTCCCTTAACGACCTTTATAAACCCATGCTGGTGTTTTTAATGTTATGTTATGTTTGACTTTATGCTTTTCTGTATAGTTTCTGGGATTCTTAGAACTAAAATTTCAGTGCTGGAAATAGTTTAGTTTGATGCACATGCTGTTTTCTTTGCTAATTTGCATTATACTATTTATTTATCATTATTATTAGTATTTCCCTGCAGTATATAAAAAAAATAATAATCTCAAAAATAAAACTATAAAGACACTCAAAACTAATTTCCTGTGGTTGGAAACTATTTTGTGCAACTATTTTGTATTTACAGTTTTGAGAGATAAAATGAAATATGTGTAAAAACAAAACAAAAAGTATTTTATTTTTTGTGGACTTTATTGCAATTTTTTTTTTTAATTTATGAAGTTACTATAGATGTAATGCATACATATTATTAAAATTTGGGCTATAATGGTTGTATTGATGTATAGCAACTTGAAATGCTCCCAAAAATGGGACTACAGCATGTAAAAATATAAAGATAAGCTCTGGCGTACTTGGTTCTATGGTAGGTCTTAAAGGGTTAAGAGAAACAGAAACATAACGTGATGATTTAAAAAAGTACCTCAGATGCATCAGTTCCTCCTATCCAAGTTTCTTTGTAGCCATGATCACCAGTCAGCTTCAGAATGTGATGGTACTCGCTGCTGCTGTGCACAGATGCAAGGTTTGCGCCCATGGACAAGCAGTTTCTCTTCAGTGAAGAGTGACAGAGAGAGGTTTTTAAAGTCACAACGAGGCTAGATGTGTTTTAATCAAGTTTTGAAGACAATACAAATAAGAGAAACTTACCTCAGCTTGAGCCCAACTCATGGATCGTGGAATGTAGACAAAGCAGCGTTGATTGAAATGAGTCCAACCATAAGGACAACCAGAGGACATGTTGAACCGGTAACTCTTTGCTGGGAACAAATAAATAGCTGTATGTATGTATGTATCTCCAGCTGATATTGTACTGTTTGATTTTTTATTATGACATGTACAATATAGAAGAAAAAAAAAACAACCATACAAATACCAGCTTGACAATTAAATATTACATATTTAAGTGATCGACAATATACAGGGCACTTTGACTACCTCACAATTATATATTGTAATTATATCAATGCTGTAATCTTTTTTTTATTGATTATTAATCATTTTCATCATATTAATCATTTCAAGTAATAGGCAGTAAAATTTCAAAACACAAAGTTTCATTAAAAATTGTTATTGATTTTATGATTATTAGTATATTTACAAAGAGAACTGAACAGAACAAAACATGATCACTTAAATACAAGTCAATGCAGATGTGTTTTAGCAGCTGATTCTGCAAGTCTTATCTCTAGTCATTCTAAAGCTGAGGGGACATGATGGCAAAGTATGGTCAGCTTTGGATTTCAACTTTCAACATTTTAGTAGCCAGAAGGGCTGATATGAGGTTGACATTTCTGGTATTTAACTTGTGTTCAGACTTAGACAGCTGTGAGAAACCAATATGGTCTTTTTAGTTATACAATTTATACTCAATGAACAACTTTAATGTATCTAAAAGGTCTTTAAATTGGCTTGTGACTGTTTTTATTTTCGTTTTCTTTGGACACTATTTCTACGTCAAAGTTAAATTTCACAATCTCTCTCTCTCTCTCTCTCTCTCTCTCTCTCTCTCTCACTCTGTGATATATAAATATAAATTTTAAAATGCATTTTTGTTTTTCTTTCATTCCTTAAAATGTGTTCTCTACATTCTAAACTGAGAGTCGCATCATGCATGACACAATTGATTTTATTTTCTTTATAAATGTGATTAACTCTGGTGAAAATATGGAAATGTCCACTGACCAGTTGGAATTAAACCTCCTGCACCACTGCTGACGTCTTCACGTGTCAGAAATGAACACAGCAAAACAATAGATGGTGGCTGATTATTTAAACACGTACATACTGACATATATTTACATACTTTACATTATATGGCAATACTCACAAGCAGTGGTCAGAAACATCGATCCACAAAGAAGTGCAGCCACAACCAGGAGCTTCATGGTGTCTCTGTGAAAAAACAGAAGACAATAAGTACTGACAAATCTTTAAAGAAAGGAGATAAGATAATTTAAGAGTTTGTACCAGACCTTTTGTAAATGGTAAATCCATTACACTAACAGAGAACTCTACAGCCCGGTAACATGGACTATAAATACTTACAAATGTAAATAAAGACAGTAGCTGCAGGTTTCATAGATGTGTAATTTATTCTTCTCATTTAATAGAGTCCACATTATTATAGTAGTAAGGTCTATTATACTATAGTATAATAGTGTGCATGCGCCAACCAGCATGTAGCCTGTTACAGTTAGTCCTGCTTTTTCTCATTAGTTTAGCTTTTGTTCCTTACTTGTACTTTTATCTGTTTATTATCTTTCCCTCAATCAAGTGGATTGAGAGAGTTTCTGTTCTGCTGGTGGCCGCAGAAGTGCTACTTTTGTCGAGGAACGGGACAACACCTACATACTGCAAGGACTGTTTAGTCTCGCTGGCCAGACCTGCAGACGTGCCAGCTGAAATTAGGAGAAAAACACATTGGGGATGCAGAGGTCAAGGACAGAAGAGAAGAAAGAAGGAGAGACAGCGGAGGCTCGAAGCAAGGAGGCTCTGTCGCTCTGTCGCTCTGTGGCTCTGTGGTCGGCATGAAGCTGGACACTCTGGTGTCAGTGGCAGAGAAAAGGACACTAAAAAAACTGCTGGACATTATGGACAATGCTGGGCATCCTCTGCAAATGGCCACAAACAACCAGAAGAGTCTGTTCAGTGACAGGTTGCTTCTCCCAAAGACAAGAACCAACAGACTTAAAAACTCCTTTGTCTCACACGCCATCAGACTGTTTAACTCCACTCTGGAGGGGAGAGGGAGGGGAAACAGGAGGACAAAGGAGGGGGGAACAACTAAGCTGTAGTGCCTCTTCACTTCAATGTGCAATACCTTTTGTGCAATACTTTTGTTAATAGTCAACGGTGCAATAGACCTCAATACTTTAAATGTGCAATTCACTTGTACTTTATTTTTATTTTTATTCCTATTTATTTTATTTATCCCCTTTGTATATTTTATTTATATAGGTCTCTGTATTTATATATGTGTGTGTGTTTGTATATATATAATATTCTGCTCACACTCTGTAACTTCTGTCGGTGCTGTGCCTTTGGAAACCGAATTTCCCAGAGGAACCCACCCGAGGGATTAATAAAGTTTTATCTTATCTTATCTTAAACCATGTCTGCCATCTATCGTAACGGGAAATGTGCGATCATTAATAAATAAAATTGATGAGCTCTCAGCGCTTGTACGGAGCCAGAGAGAAGACCGGGAGTGTAGTATTATGTTTTTCACTAAATCATGGATGCACCAGGACATTCCCAATGATAACACATCCTTGGAAGACTTCCATACTGTTCGGGCAGACAAGGACAGCATCAGTAGTGGTAAGAAGAAAGGAGGTGGGCTTGCTGTCTTTGTTATACAATACAATAAAAGAAAGGTTTTGTTGCCCGGACATTGAACTGTGTGCTGTTGGACTCGGGCCGTATTATTTGCCCAGGGAATTTACTCATATCATCTTGCTGGCTTTTTATGTTCCTCCCTCGGCTAACCCCAGAGCTGCATGTGACACTACCCACTCAGCACCCAAGTGCCTTCATTCTGATCTCGGGTGACTTCAACCATGTTACATTGGACAATACATTACCAGCATTTAAACAATATGTGGACTGTCCCACCAGGGGGGAGAGAATCTTAGACTTACTGTATGCTAATGCTAAGGATGCATACAGCTCCTCCTCCCTCCCCCCACTTGGAAGGTCAGATCACAACCTGATTCACCTCACCCCCTACTATGTGCCAATGGTGAGGAGGGAACCTGTCACCACGAGGAGCATTAGGAGGTGGTCAGAGGAGGCCTTGGTGGAACTACAGGGCTGTTTTGAGGTGACCGACTGGGAGATACTCTGTGAGCCTCACGCCGAGGACATCAATGGGCTTACTGAGTGTATCACGGACAACATAACTTTCTGCACAGACTCCATTGTTCCAGCTCAGACTGTTCATTGTTTCCCAAATAACACGTTGTGGGTGACTAAGGTAAAGAGGTGAGAAGGGTTCAGGTGTTACTGAAGGACAAGATCAGAGAGGCTAAGGACAATTACAGGAGGAAGCTGGAGTGGAAACTCCAGCAAAGCAGCATGAGAGAGGTTTTGAATGGCATGAAGACCATCACTGGATTCAGGCCAACCAACAGCAGGGGAGGTAAGGGAGGTGAGAATAGAGCTAATGAGTTGAATTTGTTCTTCAACAGATTCGAAACTGCAGTGACTGCTCTCCCCCCCTCCCCCCCTCCCCCAAAAAACCTCACCTGTAGTCAGCCTGGAATCCAGAACAACACCACTGTACCTCCCTCTCTCTTCACATAGCGCTGTTGTCTCTTGTGAGAGTCCTGACACCTCAATCATGCCTATACCCATCTGGACCAGCCGGAGAGCACTGTGAGGGTCATGTTTTTTGACTTTTCCAGTGCTTTCAACACCATCAGGCCGATCCTCCTGGGAGTTAACAGCGATGCAGGTGGATGCTTCTCTGGTGTCCTGGATTGTTGATTACCTGACAGGAAGACCACAATATGTACGTCTCCCACAGTGTGTGTCTGACAAGGTAATCAGCAACACAGGGGCACCACAAGGGACTGTCTTCTCCCCCTTCCTCTTCACCCTCTACACCACAAACTTCAGCCACTGCACAGAGACCTGCCATCTTCAGAAGTTTTCTGATGACTCTGCGGTGGTTGGATGCATCAGCAGGGATGATGAGACAGAGTACCGGGCTGTGGTCGACTCCTTTGTCACGTGGTGTGAGCAGAATCATCGCCGATGCCAACAGACTCAATAAACTGATCCGTAAGGCCAGTAATGTTGTGGGGATGGAGCTGGACTCCCTTAAGGTGGTGTCGGAGAGGCGGATGTTGTCCAAGTTAAAGACAATTTGGGATAATACCTTCCACCCACTCCACGACATGCTGGTCAGTCACAGGAGCATGTTCAGTGAGAGACTGAGATTACCAAAAAGCACCACTGAACAACACAGGAAATCATTCCTGCCTGTGGCCATCTCCCTCTACAACTCATCCACCTAACACACTGTATACTGCAATAGCTACACCCATTTTGCACATGCTCTTCTTTCTTATTCAGCTATTTATCAATAAGTGACTTAAATCTGTATACATATATGCATGCATACATTGTATATATTGTGCTATTCCTTACTTAGTGTATTGTCTGTCTGTGTTACTGTTTATACTGGAGCACTGTAACCAAAATAATTTCCCCTAGGGATCAATAAAGTATTCTGATTACCAACAGCTATATCCACTATGTGGGAAAACTAGTGAGGGAGACCATTAAGACCAAGCTGGGATTCTTGAGTCTAGAGGTTTGGAGAAACTTCCTCCCTTTCTTTCATCACAGCTGTCATGTTGACCCATTGAGAGAGGCATCGTTTCAGAAACATCAGGAAAGCCTGAAGTTTATTGCAGGCATCACACAGGACTCAAGATCTTCACCACCAACTCCCTTACTGGGAACTCGTCAAAGCTCCACTGTAGACCTGCCCCAGAAGATGAATAACCCAAGATTTCATGAACAGCATGATAGAGACCTATCCTCTTTGTAATTTCAGAAGTACTCAGATAATCCTCAGAGGATTCAGTCCTGCAGAAAGATATATATTCAATATATATTATCCTCTCTGGTTATTCTGGTATGAATTACTCTGAATTACGTTATGGTAAATAACACACTATTGGCAAAAAAACGTGTGAAATAATTCCAGATTATAGTTTTTAGTTCAACATACATGTGAAGACCTTTGACCTAAATAAAGTTTTATTTAATGCTGCTAGCGAGAACATTGTGTCTTCTTCATGCCTGTGGCCATCTCCACAGGCATGAAGTATTTAAAACAAGCCGTGAAGATCTGAGATCAGCAGCTTTCTGAAACATCAAACTGAGATACTGTTTGAACTACTATTGCTGATATATAGTCACAGTTACATGGATGCTTAATCACTTTGACTGTTTGTCTTTAACTTTATCAGTAAAACAGCTGCAGTTACTGTTGTCACCGGATAGTCCTGAGGTCTGAATCTGAGACCAGCTTCTGTAATAACAAAGAGAACAGAATCATCACAAGCTATGAAATATAAAGTGTGTCTCTCAAATCTGAAATACAGCTAATCCTTCCATGTCCTCACACACATCAGGATCTGAAGTTTTACTCTTACATGTTTTTCAGCTCTTCAGTTCTGCTGACAGCTGACATTACCTGTTACTTCAAAAAAACCTTATATACTATCAGATTATCCAGGCTAATATTTATCTTTGAGTAATTGGTGCTTTTTAAATGGAGATCTGCAAAGATGAGATGATGGAAAAAGTTTCCAGTCCTGGCTCAATCTGCTGCTGCATCATGGTCACCAACATAGGTGTCATAACTAGTGTTTGTGCTGCTTAGGTATTTGACAGCAAATATTAACACTTTAAATTATTTATGTAAGTTGTACAGAGTACTGTTCATGTAACTTTGTGAACAGTTAACAATAATTAGACTGTTTTTTAGCCTGAACATTTTAAACAAACTCAGGAAAACAACAACAACAACAACAAAACAAAGTCTGCTAAAAAAATCACCAGTGGAAAACTTAACCATAAATTTTAACTTAAGCTGCCAAACGGCCGTAATTGGTTTTAGCACATAAATATTGGACTTTGCTACTTTAATGTGTAGTTCATTATCAATGAGGGGTCACTGAAGTGCAAGCGCGTCTTTTAATTTGGTGTTTCTGTCCTTGCAGATGTGGCAAGAGACAAATTTAAATTTAAAAACCAGCTCTGCACAGGAGCTGAAAGTGTCATGATTCACTGCAATAAAAGACCCAAACGCAAGACTTGGAAAAAAGAGGGATGAACAAGAAGAGGCAGTTTCTATTGTGCTGTGAAAACTCAGATGCCAAAATACAGGCAACAGAACAGAATAACTGGAAACAAGGAAACTAAACTTGGAAATAGAGAACTAAGAGACTAGAGACTAAGAAACGAACAAGTTACACTTTGAACCAGGAGCATAGAGGAAACACATAATGTGCTTGTCGTACTCTCACTAACGTAAGGGTACAACACGATAATAAGCAGGTGATGACAGAGGGCTAAATTACACAGCAGAGTTATGAGAAAATAGGAGACAGAAGGGAAACACAGTTGGGCCTAATTAGGCAGGATGAGACAAGGGAAGCAAAACTAGGCACACAACCTAAGCACACTAAACTATAAACAAAAGAGCAAAAGAGACAACATGAAGCGTAGGTACAGAGACACAAACTTAACACTTGTCATTTTGTCTCTGCACGCTACCACAGTGGATTGTACATCAAAAAATCAACATGTGACTGAAGTACAGACTTTCAGCTTTAACTCAAGAGATAAAGCACAGTCACAGTCATTTTTATACACATCCATCCATCCATCCATCCATCCGCTTCCGCTTATCCTTTTCAGGGTCGCGGGGGGTGCTGGAGCCTATCCCAGCTGTCATAGGGCGAGAGGCAGGGTACACCCTGGAGGGGTAGGGCCAACACACAGGGACAGACAACCATTCGCACTCACATTCATTCGCACATTCACACCTAGTGGCAATTTGGATTATCCAATTAACCTAATGTTCCACAAGCTGCATGTCTTTGGACGGTGGGAGGAAGCCGGAGTACCCGGAGGGAACCCACGCAAACACGGGGAGAACATGTAAACTCCACACAGAAAGACCCCGGCCTGATGTTAGAATTGAACTCAGGACCTTCTTGCTGTGCGGCAACAGTGCTAACCACCGTGCTGCTTTTTATACACAGTCTCCCATTTTCTCCCATGTTCGTATTTCATTGGACAATTACCTTAAAAGCAGTTTCATGGCCAGATGAGGCCTACTCCCTTATTTGTTCATGAAAGTGAACCAGACAGAATATCTGAAGTTGTTTTTAATATGTTGAATTTTGATTTCATAGCTTGTTATTTCACTTTTAATGTTATTTAAGATGTGAGAACATGATAAGTAAGAGAACTACATTTTTCTTGTCATAGAATAATTAATAAAACTTTCAAGTAAAAAGCAGAACTTTTGAAAAAAAATCTATGATGAAATTCCTTTTGTCAAACAAAACAGAAGTTACAAAACAACATTGTCTAGACATTTGTCTAGACAGCCCCAGTTCCAAGGAAGTTTAATGACAGAAAAAATGTGATTATATAAATAAATACACATAATGCAATAATTGAATGATTTCCAAACTCATGAACCCAGATTTTATGCATAACAAAGCACAGGAAACATACAACAATGCTTGAACTGAGAAAACGTAACATTATATGAAAAACAACAACTCGTCTTAAATTTAATAGCAACACATCTAGCTTGAAAAGTCAGTGATACTGTAAAAAACAGCTGGCAGCTAATTGGATTAATTGGCAACAGGGTAGTAACATGATATATTCTATAATAATAGTAACTTAGACAGGCAGTTTTCTTAAAAGTAAATCATATTTACGTGGCGTGGAGGCTTGGGGGTCTGGGGGTGCTCCGCCCCCCGGTCTGGGGTGCTGGCTGGGCCTTGGGGGCTTGGGTCCTGGCTGTTGTGTCGCCGGAGCTGTGGGCGGGTGGGTGCTCAGCCCCAGTGCAGGGGACCTCTAGTGCATCGGCCCAACTAGGGGGCTCTCTAACTGGTGGGGAGGTTGTTATATCTTTGCAGGTGGTCTCCTCTCTACAGGAGCTCACTCTGCAGGTGGGGGGAGAGATATAGGAGAGGTGGAGAATGAACTCAACCTGGGTGTCTATTGTCTTGTGTAGTTTGGGAGATGATTGGATGATTGGATGGGGTGGGTGCAGTTTTCTCTGGGGTGGAGTCAGGTGGGCTGCCCCGGACTCTGTGGGGCTGGGCGATGCTGCTGCTGCGGGCCCCGGTCCGGATGGGCCTGGGCCCCCTTGCCCTGGTGGGTTCCAGAGTGTGTGGGTGCCTACTGGGTTCAGCGGGGGAGCTGGCCCCAGGGAGGGGCTGCTTGCCCCTCCCTTTCTTCCCTCCCCATCCTCAGCTGCCTCCCTATTCCCGCTCTACCACACCCACACACACACGCAGGGCTTGGGGTGCAGGTATGTCACCAAGGTGCAGGGGAGGCACTCCCCCTCTGTCCCCTTCTGGCCACCTGTGCCTCAATTTTATTCTGCAACCTAGACATCCACATTACTCACACTCTCACATAACACATACATATAGGGCCTTGGGGGTGGGCACGTTTTAGAGCATCCAGAGGATGGTCGGTGTATTCCAACCCACCTCTGGCGCTGGTGCCCTACCCTCAATTTTAAATGCATATAGACACTAAGGGTTTTCAGGAGGAGCCGTGCTGCTCTCTGATAGGAAGCAGGAACCATGCTCACCTGTGTTTTAAATGCACTTTAGAACAGCACACAGCAACACTACATATGAGCGGGCGTAGGGAGGTTTGGGGTCTTCACTCACACCGGTTCTGTTAGCCGTCAGGGCTGGGGGGCTGGGAGAAGGTGCTGGCCGTCAGATTGGGGTCTGGGATGCGGGGCCTCCCTGCTACTGCAGATAAGGAGGTGGTCCGCTTGCCTCCACCCCAGAGAGAAGGGTTACATCTCCTGGGTCTAGGTGCAGCTTGCCCCTCTGGGGGCGGGGGTACCTGGACCTGGGATATAGAGTATGTTTGGGGAGTGTGACTGTCTGAGAAGTGTCTATTTGTGTCTGTCTACACGTTGGGTGAGTGCCGAGTATTTGGTTGTGCATATGGGGTGGGAATGCATGTTTGTGTCCGCGTGCGCCTGTTCGTCTGTGTCTATATGTCAGGTTGGGTCTTAGACTCAACTAGGGCTGGGTATCGTCACTGATTTCTAGAATCGATTCAATTCCGATTCACAAGGTCCTGAATCGATTCGATCCACAATTCGATTCGATTCGATTCGATTCGATTCAATCCAATCCAATCCGATTTTGAATCAGTCCGAAATATTATTATATGAACCATAATATATATAAAATTATGATAATTCACCTTGTATATGTACTGTCAAAAGAACCCTCTAAGCCTTGTGAATGAATTATATAAATTTCAAAATTAAGAACAGATACTAAAGCAGTTACAATAATGTAATTTTTAATTAACATTAGTATATATTTATTTTCATACATAAATTTCAAGTGGATCAGGGATGCAGTGCAAATAGAACATATCTTTTGTAAACATCAGTAAAACCTCAGAGTAATAGTTTTGCTGTTAGTGTCTCACACAGCTTTTCTGAAATCCACTATTGTGTTTTGGAGACACACAGGATAACACAGCGTGTACAAGTGAACTGACAGAAACTGACCGATCAGAAAATGAAAAACTGCCTTTTAAAATACTTCAAAAAATGAAAAAATACTGAACAGTATTGTAAAACCTCTGTGAAACTCATGCAATTTAGCCTCATTTATAACTACCCTCTCACTTCTTTGAGACTGTAAGGTTTTTCTGCAAGAAGAGAAGCTGGTCTACATGTTGTGGAGTCAGGCAGCTCCTTTGTGCAGTAACAATGTCACCAGCAGTTGAAAACACTCTTTCAGAAGGAACACTGGTCCCAGGTATGGAAAGATACTGCTTTGCTTGTACAGCCAAAAGAGGATACTCCCTTTCATGGTCCCTCCACCAGATCAAAGGATCCTCAGAAAGTGCAACAGGCTCAACGTCCCTGTATCGATTCACTTCTTCCTTTGCCTTCTGAGTTGGTGTTTTCTGTGGTGCTGTGGTTTTTGTTGAGTAGGCTGGCCCAAGGAGAAAAATTAATGCAGAGTCCTTTGACCTCTTAATTGGAGGGGCATAATCCACTTCATCAACACCACCAAGAGAGATGTCAGGGACAGTTTCCTCAGATGTGTCACCATCAGACTGTCGCTGTAGAAAAATGAAAACTTAATTAATAAAGAAATTACTATTTATATTCTAACTCGAGTAGTGCAAAAAAAACAATAATTTTTTGTTTTTCTTTCTGTAACTCACATTAGCTGTGTCCACGTTCTCCAAACCTGCTGCTTCCAACACCAACTGAGAGAATGTGTTGTTACAGGTCTCTTTGGACAAGAATGGCAGGGCCTTAAAGCGAGGATCTAATGCTGATGCAATGTACAGCTTGTCCTTTAGGGCCACATATCTTGAAAAGAGATTTTGCACATTTAACTCAGTTTATCATGTTGGATATTCATGTGCATGTTACATACACTCATGCAAGATCAGAAACATTAATATACAACTTTGTTTCCATAATTTATATATAAACATCTATAGATAGATAGATATAAAATCAAAAGGCCTGTTACTCGACAAGAGGGCATAACTAACATTTTTATATTTTTTTCACTATAGTAAGAATTTTCATGTAATACATGCATCCATACAGTTACACTCATTCACTGCATATACACACAATTCATAAACATACCTTGACTTCAGGTTGTCATATACAGCAGTCTTGAGGTCTTTAATCAGTGAGGAGTCGTGAGAGACACTGATCATCTTCTCCAGCAGCTGTGCATGCAAAGGTGCAATGATGGAAAGGGTCGGGGACTTTTCTTCAGACATAACCAGTGTGGCTGCTTTCAGCAGCTTCAAAGCTTTCACTATATCTTCTCCATCAGTTATGTCAGCCTCTGTAAGACTACAGAGATTACTGTCACTTCTCCTCACTTCAGGTGAGAGTAGAGCTGCAGAGATTGCTGGTTGTTGCTCCAGGAAGCGTTCCAGCATCTCCAACGTGCTGTTCCATCTGGTCACCCCATCAGTCACCAGCTTATGGGCAGGTAGATTCAGTATCTTTTGCTTCTCTTTAAGCTTGCGACTTGCAACAGTGCTGCGATGAAAAAAGGATGCTATGCGTCTCACTCGGCCAAGCAGCTGAGCAACAGCTGGAACTTTCAGTCCTGCTTGTGAAGCTAAATTGAGTGTGTGGGCAAAACAACCAATGTGCAACCAGTCCGTTATTTCCACAGCTCGCACCATATTTGCAGCATTGTCAGTTACGATGACTGGATTTTTGTTTGTAAGCTCCCATTCTTCGATTGCTTTGAACATAATTTCAGATAAATTAACTGCTGTGTGGCTTGCTTCAGTGGTTCTTGTCTGTAAGACATGAGACACGAGTCTCCACTCCTTGTCAATATGGTGTGAGGTGATAGTCAGGTAGTTATCTGTTGCTCTGGATGTCCAGCTGTCACAGGTTATAGCGACTCTCTCTGCTGACTTGAGTGAGGCTGTAACATCGTGTTTCACTTTTTCATACATGTTTGGGATTACCACTTCACTCAAATGTTTGCGTGTTGGTAAAACATAGCGTGGTTCTAGCGTACTAATGAGGTTTTGGAAGCCATCATTTTCAACAACGCTGTACGGACGTATGTCTTTACATATGAAAGTTGCGACAGACTGGGTTATTTTTTGGGCACGTGGAGAAGTGGATGCCAACTTCACTGCAAATGCCTTTTCGAGTGAGCGTTGCTTGGTGTCGGCCGTTTTTGCTAGCGGGATATCTGGATGATGCCTCGTTAAATGATTTCTGAGATTTGTGGTATTTCCACAGTGCTTTACCTCCATTTTGCACATCTTACATACGGCTTTGCTTTTGTCCGGCTCTTCACTGTCTTCACAGTTCTTAAATCCAAAGTGTTGCCAGACATCTGCCTTTAGGCTCGGTGGCACATTCCCAGGAGTAGCCATGATGGTTCATGCGTCCAGGTCACTTAACTCTCGCGTGACTTCCTCATGTTAACCGCTTGCAAGTTTCATACGCGGCAAACTACATATATATATAAAAAAAATCGATTTCAGGATTTAATGAATCGATATCGTTTTATTCCAGTTAGAATCGATTTTAATCGATGAATCGATTTTTTAAACCCACCCCTAGACTCAACCTCTCTGGGTACATCTCAGGCCCTCCAAAGTACAGAGGCCTTTCTCCCCTCACCACACTCCCTGCCGGTGGCTGATGCCCTCAGACGTTGGTGTGTTGGTGGTCCTTTTCGACTGGGGCTGGGCGCTCATGTATGTACCGGCTCATTCCTTTTTCTCCATACAGGTGATCCAGGTGTTTTGTTTGTTTTTCTTTCTTTATTCCCCACTTTCTCACTGTCTCTTCTCCCCTCTGTTTTTCTTTCTCTCCCTCTCTTTCTTTCATTCTTTCTCCCTGTCCTATCTCCCAGTCATGTCTGTCCCATTTGTAGCAACCGAAAATAAAATAAATTCATAATTATAATAAAGGTCAATCAAATGGACCAATATGGCAAGGCCATGATGATCCACTTGGTAAAATAAATCCGCTTGGCATCTTTCTTGGCCTTAAGACAACAATTCTGATGGCTAAAGATCCAAACGGGAAACAAAAAAAAAAGTAAATCATATTAGAAATTTTTTCTCAATGTAATAATACAAATAGATTGAGTCTCTCATCATCTACAGTTATGTTTATCATCAATAGATTTTAAGAATCTGGAGAAATCTCTGTGCTCAAGACAAAGGCCAAAAAGACAAACAAATAAAAACTGCATAGACATGATCTTTGGGCTGTCAGGCAGTGCTACATTGAAAACATTCTGTTCACTGTATTGGAGGTTTACTTACAAGGAAAATAGTGTCAGCATAGTTCACTAGGTGATCCACAATTGCTGGTTAAAACTCATGCAAAAAAAATCTATATGTGTAATTAATCCAGAAAGGTGAATAATTTGGCTCAATAGTTCAATTGAGGCCAAATTGAAAACTGTTCTGTGGTCAGACATATCAGAAATTGAAATTATTTTTGGAAAACAATAAAACAGGTCAAAGACATGGTTTGGTCCTTTTTGTCATTTATCATTATTGGACACATGTGAAATTTTTAGTTAGTTAGTTTGTTTTCTGTTGTGCTTTTGAGTCTACATATATATATATATATATATATACATATATATATTAGGGGTGCAACGATACACAAAATTCACGGTTCGGCTCGGTTCAATACTTTGGTGTCACGGTTCAATATTTTTTGGATACAAAAGAAATGTTCATGCCTTTTTAATTTGTCATTTATTAAATTTTCACGGCACATTCTGCACCACCTCTCTGTGCGTTCATCATTTGTTTGAAGCCAGCTCACCTCCTGCAACCACTTTTCCGAGAATACGCGCTTCTTTTGTGGTTCGGACTCCTTCTGACATTTCTTTGGAGGTGGAGGAACACCAAAGTAATTGGTTAAGGAGCTCCTTCGACATCTTTAAGAGTTCTAAACAAATGTCTGTCCTCCTCCAGAAAATCTTATGTACGCAAACACGCGTTGCAACTTCTTATCTTGTGCGCGTTTTTTATTTTGACAGCGAATGCGCACCTGCGGACCACTTATGTGCAGCCCTGGTTATTATTTAGCTTGTCATATTAGAGCCACAGAAATTATTTTGTCCATGAAACCATAAAGCTGCACTTTCTTTTTGCCTTATAGTCTGATTTGTCATAACTTTTCCATTTTGTGGTAAGCTTTTCTTTGGCTGTCACTTCTTCACCCTGACCTGTCTTATTTGGCTCAGCAGAACTAAAATATATATCCTGCTGCTTTTACACACGCACTCACATAACGCTCAGCGATTCTCTGCGCGATCAACCTCTCACATGTTTAAGCTTGCTGCGGGAGATTTCACTTGTCATGTTTGCATAGTAAGCTAACGATTGATAAGATGATGTCAGAGGAATTGGTGCGCAAATTATCATCACTCACCAATCAGTGCTGTCGCTCTCTATACACAGTTCACGCGATTGCATAGTGAAGGCAAAAAACAAGCGCAAATTCGAACGCGATTTCAATATGTCACATATTGACAGTGGCTCACCGATGCTATTGACATAATAACCCAGCTACATTTCCGAAAGAATGCAAAAGCATTGACATATATTTTTCCTTCCTACGATAGGCCGACGGGCAGGGCATTTGTGAAATTTGAAAAACACAAATATTAAAATAAACAATGCAATCAATAGACATTATACACAATGTAAAAGATCAAATGCAAATAATGTAAAGAATATAAAATACGTAGATCAACAAAAGGCTTGTTTGAACAGAAAAGTTTGTAACTGCTTTTCAAAAGAATCCACAGAGCAACTAAAGTGTGTTGCTTATGAAATCCATAAAGTGCTACAGAGAAAATTACATTTTATTTATGTAATTAACACATTTTGAACTCTTAAAGAAATATAACAAAAGGAAAGACACCCAGCTAAACTAAAATGATCCAGCAAACAAAAACTGTTGTGAGCCACCCTTATATCGCCTTTGGGCTTTTTGAGCCTTGACCTGACTTTTAAAAAATAACTGGGAAAAAAGCACTATGCTGCTAAAAAAGGAAAAATAGATATTTGCAAAATTCTGCCTAAATATGTATTTTACCTGGTTAATGTGTGTGGCGGGGCGTGGTCTGCAGCGCTGCTGCAGGGGAGGCGGACGCACCTAAGTTGCACCCGCAATCACGCCTCGCCGCCTTAAAGTCTGTGCTCTCTCTGCTGTTGTTGGCATGTGTCGGGCTGTGAGCTAAAATGCGTACAGCAACCGTGTGTGAAAAGTGGTCAGTAAAGAGATGCTGAAAAGCATGTTCATGCAAACATCGTCGGGTCTGCCGTGATATGTTTACAATAAGACTTCTGGTCCCGAACCTCTGCGCACAGCGTCTGCAAAACGGGGCTTTCATCTTTACGCAGGACTGTAAGCTGTCATCTGTGAGGCGTGAGCGGTGTTTGTTTTAACATAGTTCATGGTGGAGCTGCTGACATAATGTGGATCCGAAGATCCATAACTGGCCTACCTGGGGTCGAAAGTCTCGATAAATGCACGGCGTTTCGGCAGGTATACCAGCTTCCGCGAGTGTGACGCTTATTTTGAGTGATGAAAAATATAATATAATATAATTTTATTTTTATATTTCAAAATCACAATAATCTTCCAATTTAGAACTACAAGTTAAAAAAAAGAACTAAACACAAATAAAATACACTTCAGCTAAATACTTCTAATTTATTTTCCCAAACCACCCGGAGCCGCAGTATAAGGACAAAAGAGCCGCATGCAGGTTGCCGACCCCTGCACTAGACTAAAGAATAAACTGGGGCAACAAAGAGAACAAAGATCATAATACAAAAACTCAGACACAAAAAAACTCAAAACACTGGGTCACCGACCCAGGACCGTGACAGTGAGAGACAGTCTGGATTAACAGTAATGAAAAAGTGACCATGATTGAAACCAGAACAAAAGTATTTTAGGAAACCAGTATCTCTAAAGATTTGAAGAGAAAAGGAAGTTAATGATATTCTGATCAGTGATTTATGTGCTTTTCATACTGACCACAGAGATGCAGGAGTTAAACACAACTACAGTACAGACTAATGATTCATTATAATTTTCAGTTCAGTTTTATTTATGTCACATCACTTCACAAGATGCTTGACGTGCATGAGACACATGTTTACTCTGTTCTGTAATATGAGAATGTTCTTCCAACTCCCATTAAAGAAACATGTTTTTGGCACCATCAGTCTCACATGATACTGAATAAGGATGTTTCTTGGAAAAGCGTTGGGTGCTCAGTCAACACACTGAATAAATACCAGAGAAATTAAACAATGGTTTGAAGCTTGTTATTATAGTTATTCACTTCATCAGTATTTTCAAGTCATTCTTTGATAATGATGGATCTTTGATTGAGTAATATGATTGAACATGGAAACTGCAGCTACAGGTGAAATAATGTCTGACATTATTGTGCTGCAAGCTGTAAATTCTGTAACCTCAAAAAAGTGTTTCTGTTGTAAAGATCTTTGGGACGGCATGAGGCTGAGGGTTGAAGTGTACACTGTCAGGTTTCGAAGGTTGTTCACAGAGTAAACTGTGATGAATTTTAAAATCTACATCCTTCCTTCCCTTTAGACATTAAAACTATTGTGGGAGAATTGCAGTTAGTATATTTACTGTAATATGAGAATGTTTTCAGATCCACTGTATCAGCTAAAGTATCACATGTGTTACCAACTCTTGTTAAAGAAACAAACTGTGTTTGCATCATCAGCCACACATGGAACTGAATCAGGATGTTGCTCTAAGGTTATGTGCTCAACCAACAGCCTGAATAAATAAAACTAAAAAACTGATATTAAAGAATAGTTTAAAGTCTGAAGTGTTGTCTTCGTCATTTATTTTATGTGACAGTGATGCCTAGATCCCTGATTTCTGTGTTTATGAAGACAAAGATCAGTTTTAATACTTCTTTTGTAATTGTCTGCAGTGTTAAATAATAATTATGATCCCATAAGCAATGGATGCCATTAGCAGGTCACACTGAGTGTAGCTGACATCACTTTGTGATTTCTTTCTGTGTCTCAAATCAGGTCTAAACTTTCTGAAATGTTTGTTGTTCCCTATGGAAATATCTGTTTTTGGTATTATTGCTGTGACCAAACAGCAGCTACATGTGAAACAGTGACAAACTGTGTACAGGAAGTTCTTTCTTATTTTGTGGGACTGATGTTTTTTTTTTTTTTTTTTGTTGGATTCAATATTTCAGAAGCGACTTAAGACATCTTAAAACTACAAAACTACAAACACTGTGTCTTTTATTTATTTTTTCCTGAAACAATGTCTCCCATTTTTGAACACAACTGTTACTGTCCAATGTGATTTAATTGAATCAGTAACTATTTTGAGAAAACTTTCAACTTTTTAAATAGATTTTAATTTAAAGATCTTATTTAATTATTTTGCAAAAAACTAAACACTAATTTATTTGTGATACATAGTGGTAACCACAAGGAGGCAGGAGTTAGACACAATTACAGCACATACCTCCGTTGTTAAACACCACAACTCCAAAGTGCTCAGTCTTGTGGCTCATTATGTAATGTAACTGATATTTGCACAAGCCAGTGAGGCAGAGTTGAAAGGGAAGGTTTACAAGATGGTAGTGAGTCCTGCTGCGATGTATGGTTAGAATAGGGTGGCACTGACAAAAAGACAGGAGGCTGAGCTGGAAATAGCAGAGTTAAAGATGCCAAGATATTCAATCAAAGTGACAAAAGGCACAGGATTAGCAATTTGTCTTGTAGTATTTTAAAAGATTTGTTATAGTGTTTTCCACTTCACGTGAAGCATAGAACTGGTGTTTTACCTGTTAGTTTCCTCTTCATTGATGGTAACATTTCTAATAACTTTTAACTTCCATAGTTCATCATAGTAAGCCCATGTAAAATGTCAATGTCTGGGTACATAGGCAATCGTTTGTGGCATTACCCTATTTAAGGTGAAATAGTTATGTTCAGCTTTTACAAGACGGTCAGGGTGTGTGTGCGTGAATTATTAAGTTGCTGGACACTTTTCTTTTTTGGTTCAGGACTCTGGAATTTTAACGTCTCTGCTGGGGTGCTCAAAGCACCCAAAAGAAACTGGCAACACGTTTTTGTTTGTTTGTTATTTATTTTTCTTTCTTTCTTTGTTTTTTTTGTTTTTTAACAGAAATTCACCCTACTGCCCATGACATTCTGAAATGTACTGAAAGCACTGTTGAACAAAATAAATAAGCTTTTAGATAACATTGAATTGTGCTTTGTTTTATTCTATATCTATTTATTGAGTGTTCTTTCAAGTATAATCACAGCATACATTTTCCTTTGTTTATATAGGTACATTTTCAACTCACTGGAGTAAGAATTGTATGATTACTCAACAAGAATATCCTTGTTTGGTGAAGGCAGAAAAACATGGCATTGAAACCAGAATTTCTTCGTTAGACTTCCAGGATTATCCTAATTAGGTGAACAAGAAAAACCAAGTTGGCAGAACTTGTAAATCTTAGTTAAGTCAACAACAGTTGCAAAAGTTGAGAAAACTCAAAAATCTCTTGCATCATGTTGCCTTGAAATTTTACGTTTTCTCAACTTTTTCTTTTTTACAGTGTATGCAGATGTGAATTCAAATGAAATGTTTTTAAACAAATAAGCAAATATTTTATACTTTAAGACAATTTCCCAGGACATAAATATCTTCAACAGAGGGTTAAAGTAGGAGCTTCTCTGGGAGTCAGTCACTCAAGATACTCTTCACAGCAACAGTCTTTGACAGGACATACATCTCCCACTTTATGTCATGTGCCAGGTAATGTCTGTAAAGTTAGTTCATCGTTCGTCCATGTTCTGTGTCAGACTGAAGGTTTTGATCTATTTTGCTACCCTGTAACCTATTACACATACACACATCTACTACTGTATGCCTCACATACATCCCAGTGTCTCTTTCTGTGTAAATGGTCTAGGTTCTGGTACTCAATGTTTGACTAACATAAACTATTATACTAATAATGTGAATGTGAATCAATGTGGTTGTTAGTTTCAAGAGCAGCTGGGTGTTCTCGAACCATAACAAATGACAGCCAGTTTACCCTGTTGTCTCTGGTTCAGTGCAGCTTCAGTTCTTTTTGGGAGGCATCACAGTGCAAAACTAATGGTTTTTCAAACTCAGGATAGCCCCAGAGTGGTGGACTTAGCAGATTGTCAATAAGATGGTAGAGCACTGCCTGATGTTGGTCTGTCAATGTGATTGGCTGGCTTGAGGGAATTTGGTCTAATTTCTTTTGTCTCTTCTTGTGCATGCTTCCATTCGATCCTTTGTCTTTGTCTTTTGGGCAGACAACAGACTGTAAAGTGGCCTGGGAGTGCATGAGAAGTTTGGTATATATGGACGGTAGTAGAACAAGGAAAACCAGCATTTTTCTCAAATCTCCCACCGTCTCAGACTTGCGAGTTTTCAGTGCCTAAACGGGTGCTAACTCAGTGTGGTCCATGCAGTAGCCTTTAGACACAATTCTTCCCAAAAATGTCACCTTGACTTTGTATTGGAATTTCTTTTACTGATGTATTGGTCACTTGGTTTTAATATGTATGTTTCACACTTTATTGGACACAGTTAGATGGTGGGGCCTGGTGATTGTGTCTTGGGAAGTGGAGGAACATTGAGCTTTAACTTTATTGCAGGCAGGCTGACTCCAGAGTGGGGCAGGATTCCACAGGTAGTGAAGTCTTTTGTTCACCATGTCTTTGAGAATGGGGGAAGTGGCAGAGTGGCAAAGAGCTGGGTTGACCCTGTAAAGAGGTGATTAGGGTAAACTCTTTCCTTGGAGGAAATCATAGGTGTAAACAACAGCTGTGTAATACCTTTTGTTCTCTTGACTGTATTTAAACCCAGGGCTGTGCAGGGAAGGGCAGAGAGAGACTGCTGTCAGTGCTGTGATTGCCTCTCTTTCACTCAAGCTTGGTTTTTATTAAAATATGTTAGCTACTCCTCATTGTATCTCTGCAGGCTTTGTTAATTAAATGTCCTTAACTTCTTTAACCCTTTAAAGCCGGTCGGAGCGGGCACGCTCTGTTTTGCGTAACTATTTTTAAATCCCGGTAGCACTGTAACCACATAAGCTAGCACAATAATTTTTTTTTGCATATGAAACCGGAGGAGTTGTACTTACATCTTATGCCATCAGCTTGTCCAGTTTCCTTCCACACATAGCTTTGCAAAAACTGCATAAAAAGCACTTGCAGCAACAAAAACATAATATTCCAGAAACACACTTTGCCGATCCGATCAGCTGTTCATAACACTTCCTATGTTGGAATAGACGTCACTGCGAACTATCGCATGTCCGCCATGACCTGCCCGAAACCGGAAGTGACGTCATTTGGGATGCTTAGGACTCATATTGCACTGCTGGAAATAGTTTATTTTGATGCATATGCTGCTTTTTTGCAAATTTGCACTATAATATTTATTTTCGTTTTTCCTGCAGTATATAAAAATTGGTGTATTTCAAAAATAAAACCATGAAGACACTCAAAATAAATTTCCTGTGGTAGGAAACTAGTTTGTGCAACTTTTTTGTATTTACAGTTTTGAGGGATAAGCCTCTTAAATTTCTCTAACTAGAAACATATGTTTAAAAAAAACAATTTTCAAGTTTTTTTATAGTTTATTGCACTTTTTTGCAATTTATGTAATTACTATGCACTTAATGCATACATATTATTAAAATTTAGGCTATAATGGTTGTATTGATGTATAGCAACTTGAAATTCTCCCAAAAATGGCACTACAGCATGTAAAAATATAATATAAGCTCTGGCGGACTTGGTTCTATGGTAGGTCTTCAAGCCTTAAACACCTCACACTTGTTTGGAGTCAGCTCCACACCACGTGCTTGATAGTTGTACATAATATCACACAGATGGTACTCAAATTATTTGATGTGGACATAATTGTTATCCACATATGGCTGAGATATTTCATCGGCACTCCTCCATACTGCACTGGAACTCTGCTGGAGGCGAGTAAAAGTCAAAGGTGTAATAAAGGATGTGAGTGATCTGCTACTCTCCTCCAGAAAACCCTAATGATACGTCCAACACTGAGAAGCAGTGCACTCCCATGCAGTCGCACACAGACTGTGGTTGATGAGTATGGGGACCATGATTTCTGAATTCATCCTCTTCTTCAGCAGGTCCTCCAAATACTTCTTTAGCTCCTTGTGGAGTGGCTTGGGTAATGAAGTGTATGTGCACTTTACTAGGGTTGTTTCACTCCACGTAAACTTTCTGTGATTTTAGTGTAGCTTTATTGTTTGACTGAGTTTGTTTCTTTGTATTGTTGCGTCCCCACGTAGAGATCTAGGGGGGTGTGTGGGGACTGGTAACAAATGGGTCAGGAACTGAATGAAAGGAAACCATACAGACTGTTCAGTATATATTACAGCTTTATTACAAATAATCTTTACTGAAAGAGCCGGCAACACCACCAATGTTTTTTCCAATAACACTAGAAAAAGAAAAATGTCGCAACAACCAAACAAAAAACTCCACACTACGAAGAGGCACTTCTGGGGCCAACAAGCCCAGCAAGCTTCACTGCTGCTGCTGTCGAGGCCCACAAGCCCATACCACTCACATGAAGGCTACAAGCTAGTGATGGCCCGCTTGAAGCTGAAGCTCCGGTGCGTGTGTCAAAAAAATCAACACACTGCTTCAGAAGCACTGTGTCGAAGCTTGATTCGTTTGGCCAGAGTCACGTGATCAGTGACGTCCGAAGCTTCATTTAGAGTCTAACTGCTTCGGTATCTGATTCAATGGTTTATAAGGAAATGAATCATTCGCGGGATTTGTGGTGTTTTGATGGTGACAGATAGCAAACCACTGATCATTCCACTGAGAGATTTGGAGCCGGCGAGGAATAGAGGAGGTTCTGATGTGTGGGAGAATTTTGAGTTGATTTTGGTCGATCGGGTGGGTTTTACAGCTTTGTGTTCTGGCTGTTTGCTTTTGTTTTGTGCATGTTTATTTTATCTTATAATGGGAAAAAACTTAAAATGTCAAAAAATCTGCTTCCATAATATAAATATCATTAAATAACTTTAGAAAAACTTCCACTTGACTCTTTACATGTAATCTTGTAAAAATATATATTTTATTGTTTAATTAATCTGAAAATGTTAGTCTGCCAAATGTGCAGCAATTTAATCTATTTATTCTCTTTAGCTGATAGTTTGTGGGAACCAGTTAGACTGTATAACTGCATCTCTACCAGTTTCTCTGCACTCCAGCCTCTTCTGTGCCATGTGAAGGGATTTCCCTTAAGGCAGAAGAAATTATCTAAATATAAAAGGAACAGGTTCGGCCATCGCACAGTGGAACAAATTTTCTTCTTAAATAAAAATGGAAGAGGGCTTCCTTAAATGCATCATGTTTTTAATTTGCAAGTCCATAAGCATTTTCCCTTTCCAGTTCACAATCAATTCTACCCCCAGGTCCAAAATATGTATAGGAAAATTTCCCTAATATAATATTATTTATAAATATATCCGTCTAGCACTTGCATAAGTGCATGGAGGCAGGACCTCACAGCAGAAGCATACTCCATAATGTGTTGTACATTATCATATGTATATTATATGTAATGTGGTATTTTTCAATTATTGTATTTACCAACATCAAGAAGTCACAAGCAAAGAAAGACCACACCATGGTGCGTGTTTGAACAAGGAAAGTTTACTGGTCAAGATTATTTATTAAACAAATAAACCACATTTTTTTAACCCCCCAAAAATACACCTTCAAAGCAACACAACGGCGGCCCAATATCAGACAGAACTGCACTCTGTAGAGTGAGCAATCATAATGAAGCAGTTGGTTTTATTTTGTGGATTCAAGCTGCTCTTCATATTTTTGGCCAGCAGATGTCACCAGAGAGGATTGTGTTGAAAAGCTTTGAGTAATGAACCATTTTTCAATACAAGCTTCAGTGCTTCGGAAAGCTTCATTTGGCCATCACTACTAAACAGCAAACCTGAACACAAAGGAAGGTGGGCGATGGCACATGAAGGCTGACAGCAGGGAGAACACACGGTTGATAGACAGACCAGCAACACCACAAAAGTAGACACAACTTAAATACACACAGAAGAACACAGGGAGATTACACACAGGTGGGGAACACAGCTGGACCTGATAAGCCTGACGAGACGGGGGGAAGCAAAACTGAATACAATGAAATAAGACATGGACCTTCAAAGTAAAATAGGAAACAAGAAAGAATTCACAAAGACACAGACTTGACACTGAACTAAACCTACACTAAACACGAGGGCACAAGACACAAAACCTAAAAACAAAACCCTAAACCACAACAAACTGAAACATAGAATTATAATATTCAGAACGGGATAACTAAAGAATCAGAACATAAACCATAATACAGATAAATACAAAAATACAAGAAACTGAAAATGCTGGGTCAAAATGACCTAGAACCATGACAGTTACATTAACAAATGTTATGTCAGTGGAACTAATTCCTTTAGTATTGCTCAGTCAGAAAAATCAAGTTATCTTAATATCATGTACTCATAATGAACAACTTGCCCTAACTTAGTCTGAACCAAATCTGATGAGACAAGACAGCGAGGGCTTAAAACTGAATACACTCACACATGACTGTTAAAGTAAAACAGGAAATTCAAGACAGACATGGAAATGCAGACATGACACTGAGACATGACTGACTGGAAAAAACACACAGAACACGGGAACAAGAAGGTAAGAAGAACCAAGAACTCTCCAGAGCCGCCAGCGGAAGCAGCAGGTGGTGAAGCTGCAGGCGATGGCTGGACCGGCTCTCCACAGCCTCCAACAACATTCCCAGGACTATGATATTTGTCACAGTGTGGCTTGCGAGTTTTTCACATCCAGGTATCAGAGTGAATATTTCTTATGAGGGGGGATGTGGGCAGGAATTTTCAGCAAGGACATTGACAGCTAAAGCAAAATAAGGGAGCCTTCTATCTAAATCATTACTCTTGGTGCACTGTGTACTCTGCAATCTGTATGCTCTCTTAAAAAAATATCCTCTTGGAAAAGTTTTACTGTCAGTGAGGTTTTGGCACAACTCTTTGACAGTCAAAGTGACACAGAGGAGAATGTGTCAGAGACAGAGGATTGTGTTGAGAAGGACCCTGATTTTGATTCATTCTCATGTGATAAGAATAACAGTGGTGGCCCTGCTGTTGCCTCTCAAGCACCAGCAGACACAGTTCCTTTCAGAATGGAAAGATCACATGGTCCCTTGCCCAACTCCAACAACAGGGTAGACTTAGTGCTGCTAATATTGTCAAAATGGTTCCTGGCCCCACCAGATACACAGTCAAGCCGATATTTATGTACTAAAACCAACTATGGTCAGTTGACAGCTTATCATTTTTTTAATTTTTCCACTCATGAACTTTTTCTTTTAGCATTCTGCAGTGTCGAGGGACCCTGAGCTAGTGCATGAGGTTGAGAAATACTTTAAAGTTTTTTTAAAGTTTTAAATTGTGTAACAAAAGATGTGCAAATGCCAATTTAATATTTTTTTAGGTATTATTAAATAGCACAAGTTACAATAGTAGGAATATACTTGTTTGTTATTCAGCAGAACAATGTCCAGGATGTTTACTGATATACTTTTTTCCATTTGAAAATCACAGTTGGACTGAGTTTAACTGCATTACAAGAAGTGCTGTTATTTTTTTTTTTTTTTGAGGTATACTTATAGTGTTTATAGTGTTTAAGTGTTCTACTACAAATCTCAAGTTCAAGGATGATAAAACATAAGCAAAATTTAAACTAGTAAGCTACAACGAAATATATTTTTTTAATTTAGTTAAATTTGAAATCTTTTTCAGTGGTTAAACAATTAGTCAAAGGAGCTTGCAAAGAAAAGCGTCTGGACTTCTTTAAGTTACTTGAAGACGTTTCACCTCTCATCCGAGAGGCTTCTTCAGTTCTAAGGTCAAATGGTGGAGAGTCCCAGATATAACCCTAGTGGGAGTGTCCCCCCACAGAGGGACAAAAGGACCCCCTGATGATCCTCTAATCGCCTGAGCCAAGGTGTGGAACTGGGTGTGGGTCCCAATCAGCCAGAGTTTCGGGTGGGTTCATTGTGAAACCTGGCCCCACCTTATCATGCGAATTCCTGAGGTCAGATGGCCCAGGGTGTGAGTGGGCATTAAGGCGTCTGGGAAGGGATCTCAAAACTGGATTATAGATGGCAGAGAGTTGGTGTCGTAAACCACCGCCTCTGTTCAAAGATGGTCGCTCACAGTGGACATAGATGGCTTCTTTCACTCCTCTTTCAAACCATCTGTCCTCTCTGTCCAAAATGTGAACATTGGCATCCTCGAAAGAGTGTCCTTTATCCTTAAGATGCAGATGGACAGCTGAATCTTGTCCTGTGGAGGTCGCTCTTCTGTGTTGTGCCATGCGCTTGTGAAGTGGCTGTTTGGTCTCTCCAATGTAGAGGTCTGGGCATTCCTCGCTGCACTGTACGGCATACACCACATTGTTAAGTTTGTGTTTTGGCGTTTTGTCTTTCGGGTGAACCAGTTTTTGTCTGAGTGTGTTGCTGGGTCTGAAGTACACTGGGATGTCATGCTTGGAGAAAACCCTCCTGAGTTTCTCTGATACACCGGCTACATAGGGGATGACAATGTTGTTGCGCCTGTCCTTCTTATCCTCCCTCGCTGGTGTCTGATCTTCTTTTCTGTGCCTCTTTGCTGACTTTAAAAACGCCCATTTGGGATAGCCGCACGTTTTGAGTGCTTCCTTTACATGTGTGTGTTCCTTCTTTTTCCCTTCAGGCTTAGAGGGAACATGTTCTGCCCGGTGGTGTAGGGTCCTAATTACTCCAAGTTTGTGTTCCAGAGGGTGATGGGAGTCAAACAGGAGGTACTGGTCCGTGTGTGTGGGCTTCCGGTAAACTTCGATGTTGAGGTTGCCATTCTCTTCAATGTGCACAGCGCAGTCCAGGAAAGGCAAACAGTCATCCTTCGTGTCTTCCCTGGTGAACTTGATGTTTTTATCCACAGCGTTGATGTGCGCAGTGAAGGATTCCACTTCTTGTGTCTTGATTTTGACCCAGGTGTCATCTACATATCTGTACCAGTGGCTGGGTACTCTTCCTTTGAAAGAGCCAAGAGCCTTGCTTTCCACTTCCTCCATGTAAAGGTTGGCTACAATAGGTGACACGGGGGAGCCCATGGCACAGCCATGTTTTTGTCTGTAATAGCCTTCGTTGTATTTGAAATATGTAGTGGTGAGGCAGAGGTCTAACAGTGTGCAAATCTGATCGGGTGTGAAGTTGGTCCTGTCCTCCAAGGAGTTGTCTTCTTGTAGTCGTTTTCTGACAGTCTCCACTGCCTCCGTGGTGGGTATGCAAGTGAAGAGAGAGACTACATCAAAGGACACTATGGTTTCATCTGGATCCAGGGTAAGTTTCTGGACCTTGTCAGTGAAATCGGTGGAGTTCTTGATGTGGTGTGGGGTGTTCCCCACGAGAGGAGCAAGGATGGTAGCAAGGTGTTTTGCAATGTTATAAGTGGCTGAGTTTATGCTACTGACTATGGGTCTGAGTGGGACAGCTTCCTTGTGGATTTTTGGAAGTCCGTAAATGCAGGGTATGGCATCCCCTGGGTAAAGGCGGTGATAAGTAAGGCGGTCAATGATTTTGTCCTTTTCCAAGTCTTGAAGGCAAGCTATAACTTTCTTTTTGTAGCTGCTTGTGGGGTCTCGCTTTAAGGCTTCGTAGGTATTGTTGTCACTGAGGAGAGTAGTGATCTTTGTATGGTAATCTGTAGTGTTTAGGACCACGGTGCATCTTCCCTTATCCGCTGGTAAAACAGTGATGTTGTGGTCTTTGCTCAGGGAAGCGACGGCCTTCTTTTCCTGTATTGTGAGGTTGGACGGAGGGACTTTGGCACTGGAGAGGGTGGCTGAGACTTTCATCCTGATTAGCTCTGCTTCTGTCTGTGATAATTTATTAATCCGAATGGCAGATTCTGTGGCTGTGATGAGGTCCACTATGGGCAACTGTTGTGGAGAAATGGCAAAATTGAGACCTTTGGCTAATACTCTCTTTTCAGGTTCAGTGAGATTCCTGTCTGAAAAGTTCTTAACCCATTTCTCCTGACTGTCTTCAGGTGTGTTTTCTTCTATGGGTTGTGTAGGTTCAGATTCAGAATGAGGAGTGTGTGTTTTTGAAAGCAAGGTGTGAAATTTCCTGCGTTGTCTTTCTTTTCCTTTCGAGTGTTGGGCCCGCTGAGCCTTGTCCACAAACTTGTAAACCTCTTCTAAGATTGGAGAGGGTAGAAGGGTTTCCAGTTCCTGCAGAGTCTGGCTGATCTTGATCTGGAGGGCATCTATAGTGAAATGGACCTGTCTTATCCTTTCACTTAAAAGGTGATTTTGCGCTCTCTGTAGAATCAAGTCTGCTCTGTATCCCCTGACAGTGGATCCAAGGCGCAGGCTCTTGGGAACAACTCTGGTTTGTCTGCATCTTAGGTTGAAACGGAGATGGTTCCTATAATCCGCTAGTTTCCTTGATTCCCTTTCATACTCCCGCACCAGTTGAAGGGTGTTCCTCCCAAAATGTACGGCAATATGTCTGTGAAGGTTCTCAGTCATCCAGGTCATCGTAGTCAAAGGAGCTTGCAAAGAAAAGCGTCTGGACTTCTTTAAGTTACTTGAAGACGTTTCACCTCTCATCCGAGAGGCTTCTTCAGTTCTAAGGTCAAATGGTGGAGAGTCCCAGATATAACCCTAGTGGGAGTGTCCCCCCACAGAGGGACAAAAGGACCCCCTGATGATCCTCTAATCGCCTGAGCCAAGGTGTGGAACTGGGTGTGGGTCCCAATCAGCCAGAGTTTCGGGTGGGTTCATTGTGAAACCTGGCCCCACCTTATCATGCGAATTCCTGAGGTCAGATGGCCCAGGGTGTGAGTGGGCATTAAGGCGTCTGGGAAGGGATCTCAAAACTGGATTATAGATGGCAGAGAGTTGGTGTCGTAAACCACCGCCTCTGTTCAAAGATGGTCGCTCACAGTGGACATAGATGGCTTCTTTCACTCCTCTTTCAAACCATCTGTCCTCTCTGTCCAAAATGTGAACATTGGCATCCTCGAAAGAGTGTCCTTTATCCTTAAGATGCAGATGGACAGCTGAATCTTGTCCTGTGGAGGTCGCTCTTCTGTGTTGTGCCATGCGCTTGTGAAGTGGCTGTTTGGTCTCTCCAATGTAGAGGTCTGGGCATTCCTCGCTGCACTGTACGGCATACACCACATTGTTAAGTTTGTGTTTTGGCGTTTTGTCTTTCGGGTGAACCAGTTTTTGTCTGAGTGTGTTGCTGGGTCTGAAGTACACTGGGATGTCATGCTTGGAGAAAACCCTCCTGAGTTTCTCTGATACACCGGCTACATAGGGGATGACAATGTTGTTGCGCCTGTCCTTCTTATCCTCCCTCGCTGGTGTCTGATCTTCTTTTCTGTGCCTCTTTGCTGACTTTAAAAACGCCCATTTGGGATAGCCGCACGTTTTGAGTGCTTCCTTTACATGTGTGTGTTCCTTCTTTTTCCCTTCAGGCTTAGAGGGAACATGTTCTGCCCGGTGGTGTAGGGTCCTAATTACTCCAAGTTTGTGTTCCAGAGGGTGATGGGAGTCAAACAGGAGGTACTGGTCCGTGTGTGTGGGCTTCCGGTAAACTTCGATGTTGAGGTTGCCATTCTCTTCAATGTGCACAGCGCAGTCCAGGAAAGGCAAACAGTCATCCTTCGTGTCTTCCCTGGTGAACTTGATGTTTTTATCCACAGCGTTGATGTGCGCAGTGAAGGATTCCACTTCTTGTGTCTTGATTTTGACCCAGGTGTCATCTACATATCTGTACCAGTGGCTGGGTACTCTTCCTTTGAAAGAGCCAAGAGCCTTGCTTTCCACTTCCTCCATGTAAAGGTTGGCTACAATAGGTGACACGGGGGAGCCCATGGCACAGCCATGTTTTTGTCTGTAATAGCCTTCGTTGTATTTGAAATATGTAGTGGTGAGGCAGAGGTCTAACAGTGTGCAAATCTGATCGGGTGTGAAGTTGGTCCTGTCCTCCAAGGAGTTGTCTTCTTGTAGTCGTTTTCTGACAGTCTGACAGTCGTGTTTAGGACCACGGTGCATCTTCCCTTATCCGCGGATAAGGGAAGATGCACCGTGGTCCTAAACACTACAGATTACCATACAAAGATCACTACTCTCCTCAGTGACAACAATACCTACGAAGCCTTAAAGCGAGACCCCACAAGCAGCTACAAAAAGAAAGTTATAGCTTGCCTTCAAGACTTGGAAAAGGACAAAATCATTGACCGCCTTACTTATCACCGCCTTTACCCAGGGGATGCCATACCCTGCATTTACGGACTTCCAAAAATCCACAAGGAAGCTGTCCCACTCAGACCCATAGTCAGTAGCATAAACTCAGCCACTTATAACATTGCAAAACACCTTGCTACCATCCTTGCTCCTCTCGTGGGGAACACCCCACACCACATCAAGAACTCCACCGATTTCACTGACAAGGTCCAGAAACTTACCCTGGATCCAGATGAAACCATAGTGTCCTTTGATGTAGTCTCTCTCTTCACTTGCATACCCACCACGGAGGCAGTGGAGACTGTCAGAAAACGACTACAAGAAGACAACTCCTTGGAGGACAGGACCAACTTCACACCCGATCAGATTTGCACACTGTTAGACCTCTGCCTCACCACTACATATTTCAAATACAACGAAGGCTATTACAGACAAAAACATGGCTGTGCCATGGGCTCCCCCGTGTCACCTATTGTAGCCAACCTTTACATGGAGGAAGTGGAAAGCAAGGCTCTTGGCTCTTTCAAAGGAAGAGTACCCAGCCACTGGTACAGATATGTAGACGACACCTGGGTCAAAATCAAGACACAAGAAGTGGAATCCTTCACTGCGCACATCAACGCTGTGGATAAAAACATCAAGTTCACCAGGGAAGACACGAAGGATGACTGTTTGCCTTTCCTGGACTGCGCTGTGCACATTGAAGAGAATGGCAACCTCAACATCGAAGTTTACCGGAAGCCCACACACACGGACCAGTACCTCCTGTTTGACTCCCATCACCCTCTGGAACACAAACTTGGAGTAATTAGGACCCTACACCACCGGGCAGAACATGTTCCCTCTAAGCCTGAAGGGAAAAAGAAGGAACACACACATGTAAAGGAAGCACTCAAAACGTGCGGCTATCCCAAATGGGCGTTTTTAAAGTCAGCAAAGAGGCACAGAAAAGAAGATCAGACACCAGCGAGGGAGGATAAGAAGGACAGGCGCAACAACATTGTCATCCCCTATGTAGCCGGTGTATCAGAGAAACTCAGGAGGGTTTTCTCCAAGCATGACATCCCAGTGTACTTCAGACCCAGCAACACACTCAGACAAAAACTGGTTCACCCGAAAGACAAAACGCCAAAACACAAACTTAACAATGTGGTGTATGCCGTACAGTGCAGCGAGGAATGCCCAGACCTCTACATTGGAGAGACCAAACAGCCACTTCACAAGCGCATGGCACAACACAGAAGAGCGACCTCCACAGGACAAGATTCAGCTGTCCATCTGCATCTTAAGGATAAAGGACACTCTTTCGAGGATGCCAATGTTCACATTTTGGACAGAGAGGACAGATGGTTTGAAAGAGGAGTGAAAGAAGCCATCTATGTCCACTGTGAGCGACCATCTTTGAACAGAGGCGGTGGTTTACGACACCAACTCTCTGCCATCTATAATCCAGTTTTGAGATCCCTTCCCAGACGCCTTAATGCCCACTCACACCCTGGGCCATCTGACCTCAGGAATTCGCATGATAAGGTGGGGCCAGGTTTCACAATGAACCCACCCGAAACTCTGGCTGATTGGGACCCACACCCAGTTCCACACCTTGGCTCAGGCGATTAGAGGATCATCAGGGGGTCCTTTTGTCCCTCTGTGGGGGGACACTCCCACTAGGGTTATATCTGGGACTCTCCACCATTTGACCTTAGAACTGAAGAAGCCTCTCGGATGAGAGGTGAAACGTCTTCAAGTAACTTAAAGAAGTCCAGACGCTTTTCTTTGCAAGCTCCTTTGACTACGATGACCTGGATGACTGAGAACCTTCACAGACGGTTAAACAATTAGTATTGCTCACTCAGAAAAAATAAGTCATCTCTGGTACTTTGTACTCACAATGATTAAGTTGTCCTAACTTAATCATCTTAAGTAAGTGTTGTTAGTTTTTTTTTTTTTCTAGGCAACACGTTTGCATATGTTTGTTTTTGAGCTCAGAGAACTAGTTAGATTTTACAGTGCAGATGTATGTGAAATTTAAAAGTACACTCATGAGTATTAAGCATTTAAATGCACAGACAAGTTTGATTCAATGCTTAAGATTTTAATGATGAAGAAGATGAGAAACAACAATTCATTCTGGGAAACAAAGTTTTGCTAAAAGCATTCTTTCATGTACACATGCAATTTGCTCCTGTTAAAAGAGCTCCTCCAGTTTATGTCACGTGTCGCTTCATTCCTTATGCAGCATTACAGTAAAAGAAAAGAAGTAAATCAAATCAGAACCAGATTCTTATTGTGATATATTAGAGTATATGCTTTGTCGTCAGGTGGGCCACACCTTCATGACAGCCCAGGAATCATCAGATGGGCCTGACACAAATAAATGGGAATTCGTTTCCTGTAAGTACATAAAATCAGCATGAATTGAAATCATAATCACATGGAGAAATGATTACTAATCTAAATATTTTGTTCTGTATAACAGTAGCACCTGATGCATACATGTGTTTACTGCTGCATCAAAACACTATGTAAATATTCAATATGATAAAAAATTGAACTGCTGTCTTTGTTGAAAATAAATTACACTACTTGTTTTACATTTCTGTCACACATTACTGTTTGTCACATTAAATGCATAAAAAATATTTGGGGAATTGTGGGTATTGTTTCCTTTTTTCTTTAACATTTACAGTGCTCATACATTGTACTTTTAGGGATTTCACAGAAGGTTTACCTGATGCCAGGTTTGCATTCATGTTTCGGCAGAATTGCTACAATGGAAATCAACAGAGTTCATAGAAATGACAACGTAAACAGAAAGATTTAAGATTTCACAAAGAATAAATGATAAATTTAGACCACTGCTTTTACCTGCGCCTCATCCAAAGTCATTTGATCGCGATTGTAGAAAAAACATTGATTCCCATCCTGAGCCCAGCCATCTGGACAAGATGGTGCTCTCTTCTCAACACGATGGTCTCCTGAAGGCAATCAAAGATTATTGAGTTACTTTACTGTATAAGAAAAAAAATGTTAAAATATAAATTCATGAAAAATATGTTTAAGTGTTAAAGATTAACTTTTTTTTTTTTAGCTATAAACATACTTGTCCATCATACATGAAAAATAATTTATGAAAACTGACATAGGAAAGCTGATGTACTCTTCTTCTGATCAGAATGATGAAAATATGATTAGTTTTGGTGAAAAAAAAAGTCCACTGACCTTCTGGAAGTAATGCATTTAACGACATGTGCACCATAGGTGCTGGACGTCCTAAACAAATTACATCAGCAAATGTTGATTTTGGTCATTCATTTTCAGTTTAATATATTCATGCATAAGATGTATAGATGATGCACAGCATACTGGAATACTCACTACCAGCAGTGCCCAGAGCCACCATTGCGCAGAGAAGTGTAAACACAGTCAGCAGCTTCATGGTGATGTTTAGTGTCTCTGTACAAATCAGAAAATTTAAAGTGGCTGGTAGTTTATTAAAGAAAAGATAGACAGTAATTTGACAGTTTCCAGCAAGCCTTTGATATAATACCTTATCTTCCTTCTTATCAGTATCAGCTTGTAACTTCAGCCTTCAAGTGTGGAGGTGATGATCAAACCTGACACTAGCACTTATATACTGTTTCTGTACCTTTACTCAAAACCAGGAACAAACACACTAAAAAAACACTGTTATTGATTTTACAACCTTTTCTACCTCCACCCAGATAAAATTTCACTGATGTTTAATTTGGCACATTGACTCAACAAAGAGATACATCACCTGATCTTTGTGTCACAGTTTTTCTTTTTCTTTTTTTGCATGGTGAATGTATTTGTCCTTTACTCATCATTATCCAAACATACTGTTGGCAAAACATGCCAACAGTATGTTTCTTTTTTCTTCCCAGTTCTGACTGAGGACACACCTGAAATTGAGGAGCAACCTGAAGAGCAATTCGGCGAACAGCCAATTGGAAAATGAGACAGAAAATGACAGTTAGGAATGACTTCCATGTAAAATAAAAGTCATTAGATTGTCTATTAGTACACCAATGAACAATGATTTTCATCTAGGAAGGAGAAGTGTATAAAACAGTGACAGACTTCCCCAATTCAGGTTTCTGCATGAATGCTGTTACTCCTCTTGCAAGATAAAATGAAGCTTTACGTCTCTGCTGGGTCTATGTTTGTCATTTGATATTTCTCCTACAGTACCTTGGGAACTCTAGGTGTTCTGAATACTCTGACAGCTCTGGATGCATAGTCAGGGGTTGAACTCAGCTGCTTCCTCTGGTGACTGGAGGATTCCCTTACCCTGGGAGAGTGTGGGTGCAGAGGTTAGCTGGACAGTAGTCATTCTCACCCGAGGAACAGGTACGGATGCAACAATAGACTGCGTCCTGACCACCCTGAATGATTCCTTTCAATTTTTAATTCAGTTTTATTTATATTGCGCTACTTCACATAATAATATATGACTTACTCTGTGTACTGTAATATGAGAATGTTTACAAAGCCACTGTATCAGTTAAAGAATCACCTCTCCATTTGCTACCAACTCCTATTAAACAAACACAGCTCAATGTCATCACAGCTCATTAATAACTTTGCTGTATGACTGATCTATTTTGAAACATCTCTTTATATTTCCAATGTTAGTTTCTGTTGCTTTTTCTCACAAGTAGTCAGTAGGTATGCAGATTTTATTTCTCAGACTAACTGTGTGACAGTTCAGTGTAAACTGTTCTTTCAATATCGTGTTTAAACTTCAAAGAGAGATCAGTCTATAAAAATTGTAAACTTGTCAGTTAAAAGAGGAGATTCAGATTAGAGATCTCTGCTGCCACCTTCTGATGAAAATGCTTTGTGCTCCACAAAAAAAGTAAAGTTGTGGCTGTGTCTCAGTTTTTCCAGATGATAAAGTATTTTTAATTTCTTTAATTGGCAGTTCATTGCCCAACCTGCCCTGTATTTATAAAATAGAGAGTGTCTGTTTACAGAAATGTTACCAGAAAATAGTCAATACAATATAATATAAATACAAATTGACAATATACAATTGTCAACCTGAAAAATATTTTAAAGAATTTCAAAATATTTCTGGTAGGAAAGAAAAGAAAGAAAAGGGAACACATATTTAAAATGTCCAGTACACAAAAATGAGATGCCATCCATGTTCTCTTGTCCAATTCAGGGTTGTGGAAGGCGCAGCACCACTGTCCTTTGCAGCATTCATCAATAATTGACCTCTAACCATGCAAAGATCCAGCCTCTCCTGCATCACCAAGCCACCTGCTTGCATACTGAAAAATTCAAAGCTTTGAAAGAACTGGTGGAGAAGGAATTTTGACTTTTTCCTTCTCTTTTATTATAGTTTGGAAACTAGAGATCAACACCAAAGACTCAAGTTTTTAATGTATTTTTTAAATTTTTTAATCTTTGTTTCCTTTGGGTCTTTTTCTTCTCCACAAATCAAAGATAGCCAATTCTAGCATTCTGCTCTGGTTTGTTTCATTTAAAAACTGCTAAATAAGAATGAAAGCTGAATTTACCTGAAGGGTAACGGCCGAGCATACCTACTCCTCGTGTTGCTTCAAAGTAACATCTGGAGTGGCTCTTTTTTAAATGCACATGCTACTACTTGGGAAAAATGCACCTCTGCAGTGATTGATCAAAACTTTTGACTGGTCACAATAAAACTGGCCTAAAGTTCACATTGGGGTGATCGTGTTCATGCTATACTAACCAGTTTTCCTCAACTGGATGAAAGTGCTTTAAAACAGGAAATTGCATGTTTAGCTTAAGAAATGCATCAGGGGATTATAAGATGGTGACTGGTTGTAGTAATAGAAGCCATGCTGAAACAAAGTAATGATTAAAAATGTCATTATCAATGCTTTTATCTGCCACTTTTATTAAGGAGAGAATGATATTGTGTTTCACAGACAAAAAAATAAAGTCCTCCTAGATTTTACATGGGTGGTGACCGGTCTATAAAAATATAATAGCCCTGGTGTCTCAAATTCCTTTAACTGGTTAATATATAACTGTTTGCAAGATGCTTAACAAACAAGCAAAATAAAGTTACCACAACATCTTCTACTCCACTGTTTGGATTGCAGGCAAACAGCAAGAGTTAAAGAACATGCAGAATTATTCTTTATAATGTCTGACCTTACCAATTTTTAAAGGATTCTCACTTCATCTTATTTTAGAACAAACAGTGTGAAATCATTTAGAGATTTGAGATAACTAGATGCATATACAAGGACCTATTAACCCTGATTCTTTTGTCCCCGTGATAGAACAGAGAAAACCGACTCATAGTGTGTTAAAAGCCAAGAAATGCACCGTATTTGATAGCTTGCTGCGAGACCTCACACCGAGCACATCTACTGCGGGTGTGGTGCCTGTTATCGGACCCGGAGTTAGCAACATCCCCCAAAAACCCGAAGAGGAGAGTCCTGGCCCCTAGCCCTGCCAGTGTAGCAGAAATGATGAGGATGATGATGGCAGCAGCAGTCGTTCTTCTCTGCGTGAGTAGCTTAATGTTGTTCATGTGTAATTTACGCTGAGTAGGCTAACCACGTTATTACATTAATGCATGTAAGGTGAACTAGCAACAGTTACATGCAGCTGTCTTCTTGTTTGATGGCAGATACTCCCTTCACCCTGGCCAAAAAAGCTAAAATGACCAAAG
The DNA here is from genome assembly GCF_963576455.1 of Neolamprologus multifasciatus. Lineage (NCBI taxonomy): Eukaryota > Metazoa > Chordata > Actinopteri > Cichliformes > Cichlidae > Neolamprologus > Neolamprologus multifasciatus. The sequence continues at coordinate 37,581,854 of NC_140441.1, read as the reverse complement.
AAAAAGTGGAAAACAGCTAAACATGAGAGGTTTTTGGACAAAGTTTGTGTTTTTTTCATTGTTTAAGCACTGCTTCCAGCAAAGAGTGATGCCATAAATCCCCTATAGCTGCAGAAAAGGCTAACATTGTTATCTTTTTACAAAAAAACAGCTGAACATGAGAGGTTTTTGGACCAATTTTGTGTTCTCCATTCTTTAAGCACTGGTTTGAGCACCGTTTAAGCACCGGCACCGTTTCAAAAGTACCGGTTTGGTACTGGTATCGGATAAAACCTAAACGATACCCATCCCTACTCATGACCTAAAAACAATCCAACATTTCCATCAAGGGGCTTTTATAATATGTATATTAAATATATTTCTGCACATATACAGCAACAATACAGTTTGCCTTTAAACTGTTATGACAAAAATGCCACTGTGTTATTCTCAGTTAGTTTATAATATTTATTTGGTTTTTGTATAATACTGAAATGCTGTTGCCTTAATATTACATTTTGGCCACATATCTGTGGACCATAAAGGTTATGCTCACACTCTGCAATTTATCCAAACAGTAGTATATGTGGCAGATACATTCACCATATTGGGCTGATTTTGTTTTTTGAAAGTAAACAATGATGTCATGATCCTGGGTCGTTGAGCCAGCAACTATGTGAACTGTTGTGCTATCAGTCCCCGAGCTGATGTTTTGGACTCTGCTCCTGTGAGTGTATTATGGACGCTTTGTTTGGACTCCTGGGGGCTCTTGTTTTGTTCTGTTCCTGGCCCTCCGTCCTGAACCACCTGGATCTGGTGGTGTATTTTGAGGCTGTCGGGAGCCAGCCGGGGGTGGTGGTGGTGGTGGTACTGTCATGATCCTGGGTCGTTTACCCAGCGTTTTGTGTTTCATTTTGGATTCATCTTATGTTTTCTGTTAATTCTTATTTTGTATTAGTGCTTAGGGTTTGGTTCTTCTGTGTAGCACTTTAGTGTTCTCCCTCCTTTGCTCTGTTTGTGTCCCTGATTTTGTCTTTGTGAATTTCCTGTTTTACTTTGAAGGTCTGTGTCTGTTATCACTGTGTCAGCTTGTGTCTTCCTGTCATCTTGTGAATTAGGATCAGCTGTGCTCCTCTCCTGTGTGCCATTACCTGATTACCTTGTGTTGTATATATAGTGGGTGTCAGTCAGTGTTCCTTGTCGGTTTGTCTGTGTCACTCTGTGTTATTTTGGTGTTTCTCTGCTCCTCGCCTCGTGTCCTCCCTTTGTGTTATGATTTCAGGTTTGGTTTTTAGTTTTCCCAATTTAGGTTTTGCTTGGCTTGTTCCTCATTTTCTGTTTGTCACTTTGCAACACTGTAAATAAAACCTCACTCGCATCTCCATCGCTGTCTGCAACTTGGGTCCTCATTCACTCCATCACACGACTGGTGCCCCAGCCGTGACAAATAAAGTTGGAATTATTTTCTTAAAAATAAAACATATAATTATTTTTTTGTTGTTTTTAAATATTTTTTTTAAATTACACACCAACACAAATTCTCCTGTGTGCAGAGCTTCTCACCTTTAAGCTCCCCTGGGTTTACTGAAGTACACAACACTCTCCTCCTGAAAACGCCGGACTTGACCCTAGCTCATATTTAAATAGATGGAATCTTCTTGGAATGTAACGATTTGGACAGACGGCATTCTAATGTTTAGTTTCCCCAAACCAGTCCACCAGAAATACACACCCAGCAGGCTAAAGTTTCCAACAGGAATGATAAAATATCTTCTTGTAAGACAACAGAAGATCAGAGAATTGTGCCCCAAGGCCTAAACAGTATTCAAGGTTATTAGGAAGAAACAACGATAGGAAAATAACACATAAGACCAAACAATTTAATGGAACTTGGAGCCTAATTCAATAAACACTGCTTTGTTTCACTGAAATCTGACAGAGCCCAAAATATCTAAAGATACAAAGATATGTTTCTCTGACGTGTGTGGTCTAAAAAGTGAACTCAACCCGTTAGAAATGTTGCTAAAGTCATGAAAGTTCCTTCTCTCTTTTTCTTTTCCAAGATTGCTTGATAAATTTTCTATAGGCTCCTCTTGTTCAGGTTTTTCTTTTATCTGTTTATTTCTTCATTTCCATTCGTGTTCTTTTTGTGCTACTACATTATTTGTGGTATACAGTTTGACATGTCTGAGGCAGGACAGGCAGAAAAAAGAGAGGGGTGTAGGGGTATGTAATAAAAAGATACAACATAAATAGAAATGCACAATGTGTGTGTGTGTGTGTGTGAAAGAGAGAGAGACAGAGGGCCAAGTGTGAGTTTGTATGTGTCTTTCCTAGGGTAGCATTGCATTGGTACCCTACATTGGCAATAGTAGGGAAGCACAACTCTTGTTTATACAAGCACTCTCTTGCAGTAGTAATGACTTGAACAATAGCCATTTTGTTTCTGTTTTCTTTGGCACATGCACTGAAATGTTCTGCAGAGAGAACAGAGTATGATGCAACTACAGCCCAGCCCATACAGCAGTATATTAATGACTAACTTTATATTGCAGTTGTTCTCCTCACTCAATTTTGGTCCGATTACAGCATCCTCCCATGCAGTTACATATGTTCCTAACCCTTCGGGAACCCTCATGTTAACTTTTATCGAGTGGAAAAAAGTTAGCATTCATCCCCCAGCTTCACTGTGTTTATATTATGCTAATCATAGCTGTGTAGCTAGCCACCATGTAGCACATCATTATATACCAGCTAGCCCAACTTCAGTAACCCTACAAACACCACTTAAAAAAATATTTCCAGATTTTCTATTATATTCTATGACTTTGTAGCTCCAGATGTTGCGAATATTAAACCACACAGTGATAGTTGCAGAACTGTACAGATTCTGAAGTACATATTGCAAAGCTTTAATGGATTTAAGACAGATTAATGACACACCTTCATTCAATGCTCTTTCTTTATTGATTTAGAAGATGAGAGATAAGAGTTCAGTCTACATCTAAATGAAACTGTGCTAAAAGCATTCTTTCCACAACAAATGCATTTCTCTTGTATTAAGAGACAACCCAGGTCTTGTTTATGTTACTTGTCGCTTCATTCCTCGCGTAGCATTACAGCAATAAAGGAGATAAAAGATGTATAATGACACACAGATTCTTCAGGTGATATCTTGTGTGAAGTATTTGTGCTTTCATCAGATTTTCTTGGCGCAGACAGATGGAATAACATATTCACAGCCACCGTCATCCCAGCACTTTTTGTCTGTAAGTACCAAGAACCTAGTTAGTGCTAAGTAAACACATGATTATTTTATCATGACCACACAGTGATTTACCTGAGAAATTTACATATGCACAGTTCTGATTGCCCTGAAAGTTATCAGGCTGTCCAGTACACCAGTTTGTGTATTTGAGAGGGGTCCCGTCACTCCAAAACCAAACCTTTTCCTGGGAAACACAAAATAATAAATTATGCTTTCTAAAAAAGGCACATTGATAGTTTTCTTTCGTCTTTTGTCTATAAAGGCATAAAAAACCTTTTTGTTTTTTGCATATGGAATTCTTTTTTATTCTTGTTTTTCTTAATTTCCTGGTGAATAACTTTATGTATTTTAGCATACCTTTATTCCATCCGAAGCTCCAATCCAAGCATTTCCATCCTGCTGAGTAGCATCAGATATCAGCCTCTGAATCAGCTCATACTCCTCAAGGCTGTGCACAGATGCAAGGTTTGCATTCATGGACTGACAGTTTATCTACAGCGAAGAGACAGCAGAATTGCCAAAAAAAAAATTTTTTTTCTTTACATTGGTAAAGCGGAAAAAAAGTGCAAGAGAGAGGGTGAGAGAAAGAAAAAAAACCCACGGCTCGCGACAAGGAGCCGGTTCGCGTCGTTCATGTCAGAGATCCGGCTCTAAGAGCCGTTTCGTTCGTGACCGACACATCACTACTGGCTAGTGACCAAAAGAGTGAGACTGCAAGCAACTGGTTGGTGATAATCACTGATATTACCTCAGCCTGAGCCCAGCTCATGGGCTTAGCAACAAAGATGAAGCACTGGTCGTAGTACTCAGTCCAACCACAGGGACAAGATGGGGACTTCTTGACAAGATGCCATTCTCCTATTGACAAACAACATGATTTTGAATTGAGTCATTGCATGTGATTAACTGGTTTCATTGACACAAGTACTGCTTACTGCACTTGCAGCAACAAAAACATAATATTCCAGAAACAGGCTGTGCTGATCTGATCAGCTGTTCATAACACTTCCTACATCCATCAGCAAACTTTCGCATGTCCGCCATTACCTGCCCGAAACCGGAAGTGACGTCATTTTTGCGGAAATGTAGTTTTTTACCATCAAGGCCTCATGAGCCTACACTGGTGTTTTTTAAAAGTTATGTTTGACTTTATGACTTTCTGTGTCGTTTCTGGGATGCTTAGGACTCATATTGCACTGCTGGAAATAGTTTATTTTGATGCATATGCTGCTTTTTTGCAAATTTGCATTATAATATTTATTTTCGTTTTTCTTGCAGTATATAAAAATTGGTGTATTTCAAAAATAAAACTGTGAAGACACTCAAAATAAATTTCCTGTGGTGGGAAACTATTTTGTGCAACTTTTTTGTATTTACAGTTTTGAGGGATAAGCCTCTTAAATTTCTCTAACTAGAAATATGTTAAAAAAACAAAAACAATTTAAATTTTTTTGTAGTTTATTGCACATTTTTGCAATTTATGTTATTACTATGCACTTAATGCATACATATTGTTAAAATTTAGGCTGTAATGAGTGTATTGATGTATAGCAACTTGAAATGCTCCCAAAAATGGTACTACAGCATGTAAAAATATAATATAAGCTCTGGCGGACTTGGTTCTATGGTAGGTCTTAAAGGGTTAAATGGGTAATATTACATTCACAGTACTTTCATTTTAATTTTCACTTAATGTCATTCACAATATATTTTAAAGATGTCTACAATATTTGCAATATAAAAGATATAAAATGATTCTATGGACAGTACAATACCTTACAGTGTACAAGTATGACTAGGTCATTGAATCAGTGTCTGTTGTGAGTCTCAAGTAAGTTGCCTGCAATGATATTTAAGGTCCAGCAGGTGTCAGTATGGAGCAAAACAGCAACACTGTGTCGACACAGTGTCGATACAGTTTGGGGAATGTGCTGAAACGCTTCATGAGGCCTCATCTACCCATCACTACTGTGTGGAGGCAGGAGTAGGACCCAAACGCAAAACTCACCACGCAGGAATTAAACTCAAAAAGCTGCTTTATTGCAGAATGGCACAAAAAATATATAAAAACTAAACTGGGACATGGATAACCTGACACACAGGGAAACACAGCCATGAGGGAGATCACAACACTGACACACAGACACACAGGGCTTCAATACACTGGGAAATAATGAGGGGAATGAGACACAGAAGGGGAGCACAGCTGGGAGAAACCAGACATAACGAGACCAAAGGGAAGCGAAACTCAATACATTCACAAAGGACACAGACCTTCAAAGTAAAACAGGAAATGTAACATAGACGCAGACTTGACTAGGGGAGACAGAGCAACTAAGAAACACAGAGAACAATAACAAGGAGACACAGAGGGCAGCTACTAAATACTCAGAAAACTAAAGAGAATACAAGAAAGCCGAACTAAGACACTAGACCAGGGGTCTGCAACCTTTAACACCCAAAGAGCCACTTGGACCCGGTTTCCACGCAAAAGAAAACACTGGGAGCCGCAAATACTTTTTGAAATCTAAAATGAAGATAACACTGTATATATTGTTTTTTACTTTTATGCTTTGTGTGAACAACTAAAGTAAGTAAAGTTTATTTATTAAGCGCTTTTCACAGACAGGCAGTCACAAAGCGCTGTACACAAATATTAAAATAAACAACACAATCAATAGACATTATACACAATGTAAAAGATCAAATGTAAATAATGTAAAGAATATAAAATACGTAGATCAACAAAAGGCTTGTTTGAACAGAAAAGTTTTTAACTGCTTTTCAAAAGAATCCACAGAGCAAATAAGGTGTGTTGCTTATGAAATCCATGAAGTGCTACAGAGAAAATTACATTTTATTTATGTAATTAACACATTTTGAACTCTTAAAGAAATATAACAAAAGGAAAGACACCCAGCTAAACTAAAATGATCCAGCAAACAAAAACTGTTGTGAGCCACCCTTATATCGCCTTTGGGCTTTTGGAGCCTTGACCAGACTTTTAAAAAATAATTGGAAAAAAGCACTATGCTGCTAAAAAAGGAAAAATAGATATTTGCAAAATTCTGCCTAAATATGTATTTTACCTGGTTAATGTGTGTGGCGGGGCGTGGTCTGCAGCGCCGCTGCAGGGGAGGCGGACGCACCTGAGCGGCACCCCCAATCACGCCTCGCCACCTTAAAGTCTGTGCTCTCTCTGCTGTTGTGTTGTCGGGCTGTGAACTGAAAAGCTACAGCCGGCTGTATGCGTACAGCAACCGTGTGTGAAAAGTGGTCAGTAAAGAGATGCTGAAAAGCGTGTTCATGCAAACATCGTCGGGTCTGTCGTGATATGTTTACAATAAGACTTATGGTCACGAACCTCTGCGCACAGCGTCTGCAAAACGTGGCTTTCATCTTTACGCAGGACTGTAAGCTGTCATCTGTGAGGCGTGAGCGGTGTTTGTTTTAACATAGTTCATGTGGAGCTGCTGACATAATGTGGATCCGAAGATCCATAACTGGCCTACCTGGGGTCGAAAGTCTCGATAAATGCACGGCGTTCCGGCGGGTATACCGGCTTCCGCGAGTGTGACGCTTATTTTGAGTGATGAAAAAATAATATAATATAATTTTATTTTAATATTTCAAAATCACAATAATCTTCCAATTTAGAACTACAAGTTAAAAAAAAGAACTAAACACAAATAAAATACACTTCAGCTAAATACTTCTAATTTATTTTCCCAAACCACCCGGAGCCGCAGTATAAGGACAAAAGAGCCGCAGGTTGCCGACCCCTGCACTAGACTAAAGAATAAACTGGGGCAACAAAGAGAACTAAGATCATAATACAAAAACTCAGACACAAAAAAACTCAAAACACTGGGTCACCGACCCAGGACCGTGACAGTGAGAGACAGTCTGGATTAACAGTAATGAAAAAGTGACCATGATTGAAACCAGAACAAAAGTATTTTAGGAAACCAGTATCTCTAAAGATTTGAAGAGAAAAGGAAGTTAATGATATTCTGATCAGTGATTTATGTGCTTTTCATACTGACCACAGAGATGCAGGAGTTAAACACAACTACAGTACAGACTAATGATTCATTATAAGTTTCAGTTCAGTTTTATTTATGTCACATCACTTCACAAGATGCTTGACGTGCATGAGACACATGTTTACTCTGTTCTGTAATATGAGAATGTTCTTCCAACTCCCATTAAAGAAACATGTTTTTGGCACCATCAGTCTCACATGATACTGAATAAGGATGTTTCTTGGAAAAGCGTTGGGTGCTCAGTCAACACACTGAATAAATACCAGAGAAATTAAACAATGGTTTGAAGCTTGTTATTATAGTTATTCACTTCATCAGTATTTTCAAGTCATTCTTTGATAATGATGGATCTTTGATTGAGTAATATGATTGAACATGGAAACTGCAGCTACAGGTGAAATAATGTCTGACATTATTGTGCTGCAAGCTGTAAATTCTGTAACCTCAAAAAAGTGTTTCTGTTGTAAAGATCTTTGGGACGGCATGAGGCTGAGGGTTGAAGTGTACACTGTCAGGTTTCGAAGGTTGTTCACAGAGTAAACTGTGATGAATTTTAAAATCTACATCCTTCCTTCCCTTTAGACATTAAAACTATTGTGGGAGAATTGCAGTTAGTATATTTACTGTAATATGAGAATGTTTTCAGATCCACTGTATCAGCTAAAGTATCACATGTGTTACCAACTCTTGTTAAAGAAACAAACTGTGTTTGCATCATCAGCCACACATGGAACTGAATCAGGATGTTGCTCTAAGGTTATGTGCTCAACCAACAGCCTGAATAAATAAAACTAAAAAACTGATATTAAAGAATAGTTTAAAGTCTGAAGTGTTGTCTTCGTCATTTATTTTATGTGACAGTGATGCCTAGATCCCTGATTTCTGTGTTTATGAAGACAAAGATCAGTTTTAATACTTCTTTTGTAATTGTCTGCAGTGTTAAATAATAATTATGATCCCATAAGCAATGGATGCCATTAGCAGGTCACACTGAGTGTAGCTGACATCACTTTGTGATTTCTTTCTGTGTCTCAAATCAGGTCTAAACTTTCTGAAATGTTTGTTGTTCCCTATGGAAATATCTGTTTTTGGTATTATTGCTGTGACCAAACAGCAGCTACATGTGAAACAGTGACAAACTGTGTACAGGAAGTTCTTTCTTATTTTGTGGGACTGATGTTTTTTTTTTTTTTTTTTGTTGGATTCAATATTTCAGAAGCGACTTAAGACATCTTAAAACTACAAAACTACAAACACTGTGTCTTTTATTTATTTTTTCCTGAAACAATGTCTCCCATTTTTGAACACAACTGTTACTGTCCAATGTGATTTAATTGAATCAGTAACTATTTTGAGAAAACTTTCAACTTTTTAAATAGATTTTAATTTAAAGATCTTATTTAATTATTTTGCAAAAAACTAAACACTAATTTATTTGTGATACATAGTGGTAACCACAAGGAGGCAGGAGTTAGACACAATTACAGCACATACCTCCGTTGTTAAACACCACAACTCCAAAGTGCTCAGTCTTGTGGCTCATTATGTAATGTAACTGATATTTGCACAAGCCAGTGAGGCAGAGTTGAAAGGGAAGGTTTACAAGATGGTAGTGAGTCCTGCTGCGATGTATGGTTAGAATAGGGTGGCACTGACAAAAAGACAGGAGGCTGAGCTGGAAATAGCAGAGTTAAAGATGCCAAGATATTCAATCAAAGTGACAAAAGGCACAGGATTAGCAATTTGTCTTGTAGTATTTTAAAAGATTTGTTATAGTGTTTTCCACTTCACGTGAAGCATAGAACTGGTGTTTTACCTGTTAGTTTCCTCTTCATTGATGGTAACATTTCTAATAACTTTTAACTTCCATAGTTCATCATAGTAAGCCCATGTAAAATGTCAATGTCTGGGTACATAGGCAATCGTTTGTGGCATTACCCTATTTAAGGTGAAATAGTTATGTTCAGCTTTTACAAGACGGTCAGGGTGTGTGTGCGTGAATTATTAAGTTGCTGGACACTTTTCTTTTTTGGTTCAGGACTCTGGAATTTTAACGTCTCTGCTGGGGTGCTCAAAGCACCCAAAAGAAACTGGCAACACGTTTTTGTTTGTTTGTTATTTATTTTTCTTTGTTTGTTTTTTTTTTTAACAGAAATTCACCCTACTGCCCATGACATTCTGAAATGTACTGAAAGCACTGTTGAACAAAATAAATAAGCTTTTAGATAACATTGAATTGTGCTTTGTTTTATTCTATATCTATTTATTGAGTGTTCTTTCAAGTATAATAACAGCATACATTTTCCTTTGTTTATATAGGTACATTTTCAACTCACTGGAGTAAGAATTGTATGATTACTCAACAAGAATATCCTTGTTTGGTGAAGGCAGAAAAACATGGCATTGAAACCAGAATTTCTACATTAGACTTCCAGGATTATCCTAATTAGGTGAACAAGAAAAACCAAGTTGGCAGAACTTGTAAATCTTAGTTAAGTCAAAAACAGTTGCAAAAGTTGAGAAAACTCAAAAATCTCTTGCATCATGTTGCCTTGAAATTTTACGTTTTCTCAACTTTTTCTTTTTTACAGTGTATGCAGATGTGAATTAAAATGAAATGTTTTTAAACAAATAAGCAAATATTTTATACTTTAAGACAATTTCCCAGGACATAAATATCTTCAACAGAGGGTTAAAGTAGGAGCTTCTCTGGGAGTCAGTCACTCAAGATACTCTTCACAGCAACAGTCTTTGACAGGACATACATCTCCCACTTTATGTCATGTGCCAGGTAATGTCTGTAAAGTTAGTTCATCGTTCGTCCATGTTCTGTGTCAGACTGAAGGTTTTGATCTATTTTGCTACCCTGTAACCTATTACACATACACACATCTACTACTGTATGCCTCACATACATCCCAGTGTCTCTTTCTGTGTAAATGGTCTAGGTTCTGGTACTCACTGTTTGACTAACATAAACTATTATACTAATAATGTGAATCAATGTGGTTGTTAGTTTCAAGAGCAGCTGGGTGTTCTCGAACCATAACAAATGACAGCCAGTTTACCCTGTTGTCTCTGGTTCAGTGCAGCTTCAGTTCTTTTTGGGAGGCATCACAGTGCAAAACTAATGATTTTTCAAAATCAGGATAGCCCCAGAGTGGTGGACTTAGCAGATTGTCAATAAGATGGTAGAGCACTGCCTGATGTTGGTCTGTCAATGTGATTGGCTGGCTTGAGGGAATTTGGTCTAATTTCTTCTGTCTCTTCTTGTGCATGCTTCCATTCGGTCCTTTGTCTTTGTCTTTTGGGCAGACAACAGACTGTAAAGTGGCCTGGGAGTGCATGAGAAGTTTGGTATATATGGACGGTAGTAGAAAAAGGAAAACCAGCATTTTTCTCAAATCTCCCACCGTCTCAGACTTGCAAGTTTTCAGTGCCTAAACAGGTGCTAACTCAGTGTGATCCATGCAGTAGCCTTTAGACACAATTCTTCCCAAAAATGTCACCTTGTCTTTGTATTGGAATTTCTTTTACTGATGTATTGGTCACTTGGTTTTAATATGTATGTCCATCCATCCATTCACTTCCGCTTATCCTTTTCAGGGTCGCGGGGGGTGCTGGAGCCTATCCCAGCTGTCATAGGGCGAGAGGCGGGGTACACCCTGGACAGGTCGCCAGTCTGTCGCAGGGCCAACACACAGGGACAGACAACCATTCACACTCACATTCACTCACACACTCACACCTTGTGGCAATTTGGATTATCCAATTAACCTATCCCCACAAGGTGGGGATAGGTTAATATGTATGTTTCACACTTTATTGGACACAGTTAGATGGTGGGGCCTGGTGATTGTGTCTTGGGAAGTGGAGGAACATTGAGATTTAACTTTATTGCAGGCAGGCTGACTCCAGAGTGGGGCAGGATTCCACAGGTAGTGAAGTCTTTTGTTCACCATGTCTTTGAGAATGGGGGAAGTGGCAGAGTGGCAAAGAGCTGGGTTGACCCTGTAAAGAGGTGATTAGGGTAAACTCTTTCCTTGGAGGAAATCATAGGTGTAAACAACAGCTGTGTAATACCTTTTGTTCTCTGTATTTAAACCCAGGGCTGTGCAGGGAAGGGCAGAGAAAGACTGCTGTCAGTGCTGTGATGGCCTCTCTTTCACTCAAGCTTGGTTTTTATTAAAATATGTTAGCTACTCCTCATTGTATCTCTGCAGGCTTTGTTAATTAAATGTCCATAACTTCTTTAAACACCTCACACTTGTTTGGAGTCAGCTCCACACCATGTGCTTGATAGTTGTACATAATATCACACAGATGGTACTCAAATTATTTGCTGTGGACATAATTGTTATCCACATATGGCTGAGATATTTCATCGGCACTCCTCCATACTGCACTGGAGGCGAGTAAAAGTCAAAGGTGTAATAAAGGATGTGAGTGATCTGCTACTCTCCTCCAGAAAACCCTAATGATACGTCCAACACTGAGAAGCAGTGCACTCCCATGCAGTCGCACACAGACTGTGGTTGATGAGTATGGGGACCATGATTTCTGAATTCATCCTCTTCTTCAGCAGGTCCTCCAAATACTTCTTTAGCTCCTTGTGGAGTGGCTTGGGTAATGAAGTGTATGTGCACTTTACTAGGGTTGTGTCACTCCACGTAAACTTTCCTCCGCCTCAACTTTCTGTGATTTTAGTGTAGCTTTATTGTTTGACTGAGTTTGTTTCTTTGTATTGTTGCGTCCCCACGTAGAGGGTCTAGGGGTGTGTGTGGGGACTGGTAACAAATGGGTCAGGAACTGAATGAAAGGAAACCATACAGACTGTTCAGTATATATTACAGCTTTATTACAAATAATCTTTACTGAAAGAGCCGGCAACACCACCAATGTTTTTTCCAATAACACTAGAAAAAGAAAAATGTCGCAACAACCAAACAAAAAACTCCACACTACGAAGAGGCACTTCTGGGGCCAACAAGCCCAGCAAGCTTCACTGCTGCTGCTGTCGAGGCCCACAAGCCCATACCACTCATATGAAGGCTACAAGCTAGTGATGGCCCGCTTGAAGCTGAAGCTCCGGTGCGTGTGTCAAAAAAATCAACACACTGCTTCAGAAGCACTGTGTCGAAGCTTGATTCGTTTGGCCAGAGTCACGTGATCAGTGACGTCCGAAGCTTAATTTAGAACGTGACTGCTTCAGTATCTGATTCAATGGTTTATAAGGAAATGAATCATTCGCGGGATTTGTGGTGTTTTGATGGTGACAGATAGCAAACCACTGATCATTCCACTGAGAGATTTGGAGCCGGCGAGGAATAGAGGAGGTTCTGTTGTGTGGGAGAATTTTGAGTTGATTTTTGTCAACCTGGTGGGTTTTCCAGCTTTGTGTTCTGGCTGTTTGCTTTTGTTTTGTGCGTGTTTATTTTATCTTATAATGGGAAAAAACTTAAAATGTCAAAAAATCTGCTTTTATAATATAAATATCATTAAATAACTTTAGAAAAACTTCCACTTGACTCTTTACATGTAATGTTATAAAAATATATATTTTATTGTTTAATTAATCTGAAAATGTTAGTCTGCCAAATGTGCAGAAATTTAATCTATTTATTCTCTTTAGCTGATAGTTTGTGGGGCCCAGTTAGACTGTATAACTGCATCTCTACCAGTTTCTCTGCACTCCAGCGTCTTCTGTGCCATGTGAAGGGATTTCCCTTAAGGCAGAAGAAATTATCTCCACGAAAAGGAACAGGTTCGGCCATCGCACAGTGGAACAAATTTTCTTCTTAAATACAAATGAAAAAGGACTTTAAATGCATCATGTTTTTAATTTGCAAGTTCATAAGCATTTTCCCTTTCCAGATCACAATCAATTCTACCCCCAGGTCCAAAATATGTATAGGAAAATTTCCCTAATATAATATTATTTATAAATACACCCGTCTAGCACTTGCATAAGTGCATGGAGGCAGGACCTCATAGCATACTCCATAATGTGTTGTACATTATCATATGTATATTCAATGTAATGTGGTATTTTTCAATTATTGTATTTACCAACATCAAGAAGTCACAAGCAAAGAAAGACCACACCATGGCGCATGTTTGAACAAGGAAAGTTTACTGGTCAAGATTATTTATTAAACAAATAAACCACATTTTTTTAACCCCCCAAAAATACACCTTCAAAGCAACACAACGGCGGCCCAATATCAGACAGAACTGCACTCTGTAGAGTGAGCAATCATAATGAAGCAGTTGGTTTTATTTTGTGGATTCAAGCTGCTCTTCATATTTTTGGCCACCAGATGTCACCAGAGAGGATTGTGTTGAAAAGCTTTGAGTAATGAACCATTTTTCAATACAAGCTTCAGTGCTTCGGAAAGCTTCATTTGGCCATCACTACTAAACAGCAAACCTGAACACAAAGGAAGGTGGGCGATGGCACATGAAGGCTGACAGCAGGGAGAACACACGGTTGATACACAGACAGACCAGCAACACCACAAAAGTAGACACAACTTAAATACACACAGAAGAACACAGGGAGATTACACACAGGTGGGGAACACAGCTGGACCTGATAAGCCTGACGAGACGGGGGGAAGCAAAACTGAATACAATGAAATAAGACATGGACCTTCAAAGTAAAATAGGAAACAAGAAAGAATTCACAAAGACACAGACTTGACACTGAAATAAACCTACACTAAACACGAGGGCACAAGACACAAAACCTAAAAACAAAACCCTAAACCACAACAAACTGAAACATAGAATTATAATATTCAGAACAGGATAACTAAAGAATCAGAACATAAACCATAATACAGATGGTAAATGGACTGGTTCTTATATAGCGCTTTTCTACTCATCTGAGCACTCAAAGCGCTTTACACAACTTGTGCATTCACCCATTCAGACCCATTCGCACAAGCACATCTTTCTAAGTGCTTTTTTTTATAGCTAACATTCACACACATTCATACTCCGATGGATGCATCGGAGAGCAATTTGGGGTTAGTATCTTGCCCAAGGATATTTGGCATGCAGACTAGGGGAAGCCAGGAATCGAACCACCAACCTTCCGATCAGTAGATGACCTGCTCTACCACCTGAGCTACAGCCACCCACAGATAAATACAAAAATACAAGAAACTGAAAATGCTGGGTCAAAATGACCTAGAACCATGACAGTTACATTAACAAATGTTATGTCAGTGGAACTAATTCCTTTAGTATTGCTCAGTCAGAAAAATCAAGTTATCTTAATATCATGTACTCATAATGAACAACTTGCCCTAACTTAGTCTGAACCAAATCTGATGAGACAAGACAGCGAGGGCTTAAAACTCAATACACTCACACATGACTGTTAAAGTAAAACAGGAAATTCAAGACAGACATGGAAATGCAGACATGACACTGAGACATGACTGACTGGAAAAAACACACAGAACACGGGAACGAGAAGGTAAGAAGAACCAAGAACTCTCCAGAGCCGCCAGCGGAAGCAGCAATGGTGAAGCTGCAGGCGATGGCTGGACCGGCTCTCCACAGCCTCCAACAACATTCCCAGGACTATGATATTTGTCACAGTGTGGCTTGCGAGTTGTTCACATCCAAGTATCAGAGTGGATATTTCTTGTGAGGGGGGATGTGGGCAAGAATTCTCAGCAAGGACATTGACAGCTAAAGCAAAATAAGGGAGCCTTCTATCTAAATCATTACTCTTGGTGCACTGTGTACTCTGCAATCTGTATGCTCTCTAAAAAAAATGTCCTCTGGGAAAAGTTTTACTGTCAGTGAGGTTTTGGCACAACTCTTTGACAGTCAAAGTGACACAGAGGAGAATGTGTCAGAGACAGAGGATTGTGTTGAGAAGGACCCTGATTTTGATTCATTCTCATGTGATAAGAATAACAGTGGTGGCCCTGCTGTTGCCTCTCAAGCACCAGCAGACACAGTTCCTTTCAGAATGGAAAGATCACATGGTCCCTTGCCCAACTCCAACAACAGGGTAGACTTAGTGCTGCTAATATTGTCAAAATGGTTCCTGGCCCCACCAGATACACAGTCAAGCCGATATTTATGTACTAAAACCAACTATGGTAAGTTGACAGCTTATCATTTTTTTAATTTTTCCACTCATGAACTTTTTTATTTTTTAGCATTCTGCAGTGTGGAGGGACCCTGAGCTAGTGCATGAGGTTGAGAAATACTTTAAAGTTTTTTTAAAGTTTTAAATTGTGTAACAAAAGATATGCAAATGCCAATTTAATAATTGTTTAGGTATTATTAAATAGCACAAGTTACAATAGTAGGAATATACTTGTTTGTTATTCAGCAGAACAATGTCCAGGATGTTTACTGATATACTTTTTTGCATTTGAAAATCACAGTTGGACTGAGTTTAACTGCATTACAAGAAGTGCTGTTATTTTTTTTTTTTTTGAGCTATACTTATAGTGTTTATAGTGTTTAAGTGTTCTACTACAAATCTCAAGTTCAAGGATGATAAAACATAAGCAAAATTTAAACTAGTAAGCTACCACGAAATATATATTTTTAATTTAGTTAAATTTTAAATCTTTTTCAGTGGTTAAACAATTAGTATTGCTCACTCAGAAAAAAATAAGTCATCTCTGGTACTTTGTACTCACAATGATTAAGTTGTCCTAACTTAATCATCTTAAGTAAGTGTTGTTAGTTTTTTTTTCTAGGCAACACGTTTGCATATGTTTTTTTTTTTTGAGCTCAGAGAACTAGTTAGATTTTACAGTGCAGATGTATGTGAAGGTTAAAAGTACACTCATGAGTATTAAGCATTTAAATGCACAGACCAGTTTGATTCAATGCTTAAGATTTTAATGATGAAGAAGATGAGAAACAACAATTCATTCTGGGAAACAAAGTTTTGCTAAAAGCATTCTTTCATGTACACATGCAATTTGCTCCTGTTAAAAGAGCTCCTCCAGTTTATGTCACGTGTCGCTTCATTCCTTATGCAGCATTACAGTAAAAGAAAAGAAGTAAATCAAATCAGAACCAGATTCTTATTGTGATATATTAGAGTATTTGCTTTGTCGTCAGGTGGGCCACACCTTCATGACAGCCCAGGAATCATCAGATGGGCCTGACACAAATAAATGGGAATTGGTTTCCTGTAAGTACATAAAATCAGCATGAATTGAAATCATAATCACATGGAGAAATGATTACTAATCTAAATATTTTGTTCTGTATAACAGTAGCACCTGATGCATACATGTGTTTACTGCTGCATCAAAACACTATGTAAATATTCAATATGATAAAAAATTGAACTGCTGTCTTTGTTGAAAATAAATTACACTACTTGTTTTACATTTCTGTCACACATTACTGTTTGTCTCATTAAATGCATAAAAAATATTTGGGGAATTGTGGGTATTGTTTCCTTTTTTCTTTAACATTTACAGTGCTCATACATTGTACTTTTAGGGATTTCACAGAAGGTTTACCTGATGCCAGGTTTGCATTCATGTTTCGGCAGAATTGCTACAATGGAAATCAACAGAGTTCATAGAAATGACAACGTAAACAGAAAGATTTAAGATTTCACAAAGAATAAATGATAAATTTAGACCACTGCTTTTACCTGCGCCTCATCCAAAGTCATTTGATCGCGATTGTAGAAAAAACATTGATTCCCATCCTGAGCCCAGCCATCTGGACAAGATGGTGCTCTCTTCTCAACACGATGGTCTCCTGAAGGCAATCAAAGATTATTGAGTTACTTTACTGTATAAGAAAAAAAATGTTAAAATATAAATTCATGAAAAATATGTTTAAGTGTTAAAGATTAACTTTTTTTTTTTTTAGCTATAAACATACTTGTCCATCATACATGAAAAATAATTTATGAAAACTGACATAGGAAAGCTGATGTACTCTTCTTCTGTACAGAATGATAAAAATATGATTAGTTTTGGTGAAAAAAAAAGTCCACTGACCTTCTGGAAGTAATGCATTTAACGACATGTGCACCATAGGTGCTGGACGTCCTAAACAAATTACATCAGCAAATGTTGATTTTGGTCATTCATTTTCAGTTTAATATATTCATGCATAAGATGTATAGATGATGCACAGCATACTGGAATACTCACTACCAGCAGTGCCCAGAGCCACCATTGCGCAGAGAAGTGTAAACACAGTCAGCAGCTTCATGGTGATGTTTAGTGTCTCTGTACAAATCAGAAAATTTAAAGTGGCTGGTAGTTTATTAAAGAAAAGATAGACAGTAATTTGACAGTTTCCAGCAAGCCTTTGATATAATACCTTATCTTCCTTCTTATCAGTATCAGCTTGTAACTTCAGCCTTCAAGTGTGGAGGTGATGATCAAACCTGACACTAGCACTTATATACTGTTTCTGTACCTTTACTCAAAACCAGGAACAAACACACTAAAAAAACACTGTTATTGATTTTACAACCTTTTCTACCTCCACCCAGATAAAATTTCACTGATGTTTAATTTGGCACATTGACTCAACAAAGAGATACATCACCTGATCTTTGTGTCACAGTTTTTCTTTTTCTTTTTTTGCATGGCGAATGTATTTGTCCTTTACTCATCATTATCCAAACATACTGTTGGCAAAACATGCCAACAGTATGTTTCTTTTTTCTTCCCAGTTCTGACTGAGGACACACCTGAAATTGAGGAGCAACCTGAAGAGCAATTCGGCGAACAGCCAATTGGAAAATGAGACAGAAAATGACAGTTAGGAATGACTTCCATGTAAAATAAAAGTCATTAGATTGTCTATTAGTACACCAATGAACAATGATTTTCATCTAGGAAGGAGAAGTGTATAAAACAGTGACAGACTTCCCCAATTCAGGTTTCTGCATGAATGCTGTTACTCCTCTTGCAAGATAAAATGAAGCTTTACGTCTCTGCTGGGTCTATGTTTGTCATTTGATATTTCTCCTACAGTACCTTGGGAACTCTAGGTGTTCTGAATACTCTGACAGCTCTGGATGCATAGTCAGGGGTTGAACTCAGCTGCTTCCTCTGGAGACTGGAGGATTCCCTTACCCTGGGACAGTGTGGGTGCAGAGGTTAGCTGGACAGTAGTCATTCTCACCCGAGGAACAGGTACGGATGCAACAATAGACTGCGTCCTGACCACCCTGAATGATTCCTTTCAATTTTTAATTCAGTTTTATTTATATTGCGCCACTTCACATAATAATATATGACTCACTCTGTGTACTGTAATATGAGAATGTTTACAAAGCCACTGTATCAGTTAAAGAATCACCTCTCCATTTGCTACCAACTCCTATTAAACAAACACAGCTCAATGTCATCACAGCTCATTAATAACTTTGCTGTATGACTGATCTATTTTGAAACATCTCTTTATATTTCCAATGTTAGTTTCTGTTGCTTTATCTCACAAGTAGTCAGGAGGTATGCAGATTTTATTTCTCAGACTAACTGTGTGACAGTTCAGTGTAAACTGTTCTTTCAATATCGTGTTTAAACTTCAAAGAGAGTTCAATCTGTAAAAATTGTAAACGTGTCAGTTAAAAGAGGAGATTCAGATTAGAGATCTCTGCTGCCACCTTCTGATGAAAATGCTTTGTGCTCCACAAAAACAGTAAAGTTGTGGCTGTGTCTCAGTTTTTCCAGATGATAAATTATTTTTAATTTCTTTAATTGGTAGTTCATTGCCCAACCTGCCCTGTATTTATAAAATAGAGAGTGTCTGTTTACAGAAATGTTACCAGAAAATAGTCAATACAATATAATATAAATACAAATTGACAATATACAATTGTCATCCTGAAAAATATTTCAAAGAATTTCAAAATATTTCTGGTAGGAAAGAAAAGAAAGAAAGGGGAACACATATTTAAAATGTCCAGTACACAAAAATGAGATGCCATCCATGTTCTCTTGTCCAATTCAGGGTTGTGGAAGGCGCAGCACCACTGTCCTTTGCAGCATTCATCAATAATTGACCTCTAACCATGCAAAGATCCAGCCTCTCCTGCATCACCAAGCCAAAAATTCAAAGCTCTGAAAGAACTGGTGGAGAAGGAATTTTGACTTTTTCCTTCTCTTTTATTATAGTTTGGAAACTAGAGATCAACACCAAAGACTCAACTTTTTAATGTATTTTTTTATTTTTTTAATCTTTGTTTCCTTTGGGTCTTTTTCTTCTCCACAAATCAAAGATAGCCAATTCTAGCATTCTGCTCTGGTTTGTTTCATTTAAAAACTGCTAAATAAGAATGAAAGCTGAATTTACCTGAAGGGTAACGGCCAAGCATACCTACTCCTCGTGTTGCTTCAAAGTAACATCTGGAGTGGCTCTTTTTTAAATGCACATGCTACTACTTGGGAAAAATGCACCTCTGCAGTGATTGATCAAAACTTTTGACTGGTCACAATAAAACTGGCCTAAAGTTCACATTGGGGTGATCATGTTCATGCTATACTAACCAGTTTTCCTCAACTGGATGAAAGTGCTTTAAAACAGGAAATTGCATGTTTAGCTTAAGAAATGCATCAGGGGATTATCAGATGGTGACTGGTTGTAGTAACAGAAGCCATGCTGAAACAAAGTAATGATTAAAAATCTCATTATCAATGCTTTTATCTGCCACTTTTATTAAGGAGAGAATGATATTGTGTTTCACAGACAAAAAAATAAAGTGCTCCTAGATTTTACATGGGTGGTGACTGGTCTATAAAAATATAATAGCCCTGGTGTCTCAAATTCCTTTAACTGGTTAATATATAACTGTTTGCAAGATGCTTAACAAACAAGCAAAATAAAGTTACCACAACATCTTCTACTCCACTGTTTGGATTGCAGTCAAACAGCAAGAGTTAAAGAACATGCAGAATTATTCTTTATAATGTCTGACCTTACCAGTTTTTAAAGGATTCTCACTTCATCTTATTTTAGAACAAACAGTGTGAAATCATTTAGAGATTTGAGATAACCAGATGCATATACAAGGACCTATTAACCCCGATTCTTTTGTCCCCGTGATAGAACAGAGAAAACCGACTCATAGTGTGTTAAAACATCTATATTTCTTTTTATTCAATCATCTTCCGGAAGAGAAAGACCCCTGCACAGCTCAAACGCCAGATGCAAGAGCTCTAACATTTTTAGCTCAACATGTGTCTTATATGGTGTTATTTCTGTACTTCAGTCGTCACACAGTTTCAAACATTGCTTATATGGCAAAGTTCCTCTTTTCTGAGTCTTATCTATTAATATGCCTGTGCTCAGCCAGACTGTTTTTCAGTGTGGCTGAGCACTTAGTTTGTGAGTCAAAAGTGGCCTTGCTCTACAAGCCTTCATTAATAAAGTACATAAAACAATATAATAAGAAAATAAGGATACTAAGGATATGACAGACCATACCAGCATCTAAAAGACTTCAAATAAACCTGTAGCTAGCTAAGCCTGTGTAATCAGTGCAGCCACAGTTTAGCAACCGCTATTGCTCCCACAGCAGATTGCCCCAAGCAGCCAGCAAACCAGGCCAATTGGTTGACAGTAATGAGGAAGTCTTACACAAATATTTTTATTCTGTGAATTGCTGGAATACAAGAAAAAAGAAAGCAAGATCAGTTAAATATCTATTTAAAATCTGTCTTTTTAAATTCTTATTAAACTAATCGTTGTTACACTCTTAGAAAAGACCAAGTTAATGGAAATCACTGGTTATCATTCTGATACTCTGCTTCCCTCTAGTGGCCTTGCTTGTCACATACACAGTCATCCAGGTCATCGTAGTCTAAGGAGCTTGCAAAGAAAAGCGTCTGGACTTCTTTAGGTTGCTTGAAGACGTTTCACCTCTCATCCGAGAAGCTTCTTCAGTTCTAAGGTCAAATGGTGGAGAGTCCCAGATTTAAACCCAGTGGGAGTTTCCCCCCAAAGAGGGACAAAAGGACCCCCTGGTGATCCTCTACCTAATCACATGAGCCAAGGTGTGAAAACGGGTGTGGGTCACAATCAGCCAGGGTTTCGGGTGAGCTCATTGTGAAACCTGGCCCCAGTAATTAGTTACTCTACTTTTTCTGTGGAAAAGTAATTTAATTACTGTAACGCGTTACTTAGTAACGTATTACACCCAACACTGGAAATCAAAAATGCATGCCATGAAAGAGTTCGGGTGTTAGGAGGTTAAAGTACCACGTTATAAAACCGGAAGTCTGTCCAGGAGCTGCTGGTGTCTTGTTGTTACACTAAAATAAAAAGACCAAACCAACTGAATTACCCCAGAAAGAACATGCAGATGGCATGGTGGAAATACATTTTTTGGCTAGATATTACCATTCGGGGTGTAAACTAGGGTAGTCTAGCCCCAATTTCATTGGCTGAGCCTCCAACATTTACAATATAATGTAGTCATTTTTAATAATAATAATCAATTTGTCATTCTACCATTATAAAGAATTAGCGTTCAGTGTATGCTCGGCTTAAATTGATTTCCATGGGCTTGTTCTCAGCTGGCCTCTAGCAGGGTCAGCTTCATCATGTGAAAGTATTTGTGAAAGGATGCTGCACAGGTGTGGTGTCTCAGTGGTCTATTATTGTGAGGACTAGCCACAAACATAATGTGTTGTACTCGTCAAGTGACATGTAGAGAGAAATCCACAATAGACAATGATTATTTGCTTTTGTTTATATATCCACTGCCTTGAATACACATGAACGTTATAGAGTTTACCTTACTGCCTCCAGAACAAAAATAATTCATTGGACAAGGATGAGGGTGTTGTCAGGCAAATAAAAGCTCTTCATCGTGTTTGAATTAGTCATTTCTTTCTGACTTGAAGCTGCATACAGTTGCTCAACACAGGCAAACTGACACTGAGAAGGACAAACAAAAGGTAATTTTACAGTCGATTTCTTCTTCATTATTAATGAATAATTAGTAGTTATCTATTAAATATCAGTACAGCATTATGAGCTGACTGCAAAAGTAACATTTTCCAAATATGTTTTTCAAATGTTATCATCATATTTAATTTCTGCACCATGAATATGCTGACTGTGTTCCTGCATGTGTGTGTCATGATGACTTTCACACACAGTCTCTGTGAGTATTTAAAACAAGTATTTTTTTCCTCTCACTTTTTCTACTTTATACATAAATATATATATATCTATATACTCTACAGATACAGAATATACATGCAACACATGACCAGAGAATGGAATATCTTAGATTTTTCACAAAAAAGAATTGTATGTCAAATAAAACGTCTTTCAAACTGTCTTTGCAGCTCTTCCAGAGGAAACAACCATGCCAGGTGAATCTAAAAGTTGTCTTTTAATGAGAATATATTTTTTCAATCCACTAATAAATAATGGAAGTTATTGCGCTACAAAATTAATTGTAACCAAAGAACATTTTAACTCATGCAGATGAAGACAATTGGGGAACACCGCCACCATCTACAGAAGGTGAGTACTTATTGGAGTATGTGATTTTATTTTATTCTATTTTATTTTTTTCCTTCTTTAAAATTAAAGTTGAGTATAAGAAAAATCTATACTGTACAGTCGTGGCCAAAAGTTTTGAGAATGACAGAAATACTTGTTTTCACAAAGTTTGCTGCTTCAGTTTTTATGATAGCAATTTCCATATACTCTACAGTAGAATGTTATGGAGAGTGATCAGATGAATTGCAAAATCCTTCTTTGCCACGAAAATGAACTTAATTAATGAACTTAATTAATTTTGATTCTGATTCTGATGCTGACTGAGTTAGAATAACAGACTGGATGCATTAAAAGGAGGGTGATGCTTGAAATCGTTGTTCTTCCTATTAAACATGGTGACCTGCAAGGAAACACATGTAGCCATCATTGCGTTGCATAAAAAGGGCTTCACAGGCAAGGATGTTTTTGCTACTAAGACGGCACCTAAATCAACCATTTATCACATCATCAAGAACTTCAAGGAAAGGGGATCAATTCTTGTGAAGACGGCTTCAGGGCGCTCAAGAAAGTCCAGCAAGCACCAGGATCGTCTCCTAAAGATGATTCAGCTGCGGTATCAGAGTGCCACCAGGGCAGAGCTTGCTCAGGAATGGCAGCAGGCAGGTGTGAGTCCATCTGCACGCACAGTGAGGCGAAGACTTTTGGAAGATGGCCTGGTGTCAAGAAGGGCAGCAAAGAAGCCATTTCTCTCCAAAAAAACCCATCAGGGACAAACTGATAGTCTGCAAAAAGTACAGCGAGTGGACTGCTGAGGACTGGGGCAAAGTCATTTTCTCTGATGTTTGGGACATCTGGAAAAAGGCCTGTCCAGAGAAGAAAAGGTGAGCGCTACCATCAGTCCTGTGTCATGCCAACAGTAAAGCATCCTGAGACCATTCATGTGTGGGGTTGATTCTCATCCAAGGGAGTGGGCTCACTCACAATTTTGCCAAAAAACAGCCATGAATAAAGAATGGTACCAAAACACCCTCCAACAGCAACTTCTTCCAACCATCCAAGAACAGTTTGATGAAGAACAATGCCTTTTCCAGCATGATGGAGCACCGTGCCATAAGGCCAAGTGATACGTAAGTAGCTCAGGGAAGAAATAATTTTGGGTCCATGGCCTGGAAACTCCCCAGACCTCAGTCCAATTGAGAACCTGTGGCCAAACCTCAAGAGGCAGGTGGACAAACAAAAACCCACTAATTCTGACAAACTCCAAGAAGTGATTATGACAGGATGGGTTGCCATCAGTCAGGATTTGGCGCAGAAGGTGATTGACAACATGCCAAGGCCGACTGCAGAGGTCTTGAAAAAGAAGGGCCAACACTGCAAATACTGACTCTTTGCATAAACGTGATGTAATTCTCAATAAAAAACATTTGAAACTTATGAAGTGCTTGTATAATTATACTTCAATACATCACAGAAACAACTGAAACAAAGATCTAAAAACACTGAAGCAGCAAACTTTTTGAAAACTAATATTTGTGTCATTCTCAAAACTTTTGGCCACAACTGTACACTCAGTTTCATACACTCTTCTTTATTTAGTTGTTTAAAAAAATATTGTACAATAAGGTCATATAATACACATCATAAGCTTATGTAATCATACAGTGATTACACTGTATATAAGGACATGCTAGGTAACATAATTTATTTTTATTTCTTAGTTTATATTTTGCTAATATATCTTCACTTCTGTAATTTTCCTGCATTTTGTATTTCTTTTTAATGTTGTAGAATGTAGAAGGTAATCAATGACACCACAGCAATGATACACTAAAAAATATCTGTGGTTCAAACTGTCTTTGCAGCTCTTCCAGAGGAAACAACTGTGCCAGGTGAATCTAAAAGTTGTCTTTTAATGAGAATATATTTTTTCAATCCACTAATAAATAATGGAAGTTATTGCGCTACAAAATTAATTGTAACCAAAGAACATTTTAACTCATGCAGATGAAGACAATTGGGGAACACCGCCACCATCTACAGAAGGTGAGTACTTATTGGAGTATGTGATTTTATTTTATTCTATTTTATTTTTTTCCTTCTTTAAAATTAAAGTTGAGTATAAGAAAAATCTATACTGTACAGTCGTGGCCAAAAGTTTTGAGAATGACAGAAATACTTGTTTTCACAAAGTTTGCTGCTTCAGTTTTTATGATAGCAATTTCCATATACTCTACAGTAGAATGTTATGGAGAGTGATCAGATGAATTGCAAAATCCTTCTTTGCCACGAAAATGAACTTAATTAATGAACTTAATTAATTTTGATTCTGATTCTGATGCTGACTGAGTTAGAATAACAGACTGGATGCATTAAAAGGAGGGTGATGCTTGAAATCGTTGTTCTTCCTATTAAACATGGTGACCTGCAAGGAAACACATGTAGCCATCATTGCGTTGCATAAAAAGGGCTTCACAGGCAAGGATGTTTTTGCTACTAAGACGGCACCTAAATCAACCATTTATCACATCATCAAGAACTTCAAGGAAAGGGGATCAATTCTTGTGAAGACGGCTTCAGGGCGCTCAAGAAAGTCCAGCAAGCACCAGGATCGTCTCCTAAAGATGATTCAGCTGCGGTATCAGAGTGCCACCAGGGCAGAGCTTGCTCAGGAATGGCAGCAGGCAGGTGTGAGTCCATCTGCACGCACAGTGAGGCGAAGACTTTTGGAAGATGGCCTGGTGTCAAGAAGGGCAGCAAAGAAGCCATTTCTCTCCAAAAAAACCCATCAGGGACAAACTGATAGTCTGCAAAAAGTACAGCGAGTGGACTGCTGAGGACTGGGGCAAAGTCATTTTCTCTGATGTTTGGGACATCTGGAAAAAGGCCTGTCCAGAGAAGAAAAGGTGAGCGCTACCATCAGTCCTGTGTCATGCCAACAGTAAAGCATCCTGAGACCATTCATGTGTGGGGTTGATTCTCATCCAAGGGAGTGGGCTCACTCACAATTTTGCCAAAAAACATCCATGAATAAAGAATGGTACCAAAACACCCTCCAACAGCAACTTCTTCCAACCATCCAAGAACAGTTTGATGAAGAACAATGCCTTTTCCAGCATGATGGAACACCGTGCCATAAGGCCAAGTGATACGTAAGTAGCTCGGGGAAGAAATAATTTTGGGTCCATGGCCTGGAAACTCCCCAGACCTCAGTCCAATTGAGAACCTGTGGCCAAACCTCAAGAGGCAGGTGGACAAACAAAAACCCACTAATTCTGACAAACTCCAAGAAGTTCAACTCTTGGAGTTTTAAACTCCATTTAAAATATATTTGGTTAGGTTGCAGCCTTATCTTTAAGTTTGCTCCTTATATTTATAAAGAGACGATGGTTGACAGAGAACATATCAGGGTAACACTTTATAACTTGATGCGCAAATAAAGCACAAGTACCCTGTACTTGCAGGCAATTTGCAGGCAACAAGTCAGGTTTCTGCAGGAAACAATGAAACAAGTGCACTGTAAGTACCCTGTACTTTCTGGAGTGCGGGCCATATTATGGAGTCACTTAATCTCACGTCATTTTGAACTGTTTTCCTGGGAAACAGATGCAAATTCTTCTGTAAATAACTTCAAAAACCATCAGTTTCCATGTTCTCCCCATTTTCACGTGGGTTCTCTCCGTGTACTCTGGCTTCCCCCTACAGTCCAAAGGCATGCAGTTAATTGTGTTAGGTTAACTGATGATTCTAAATTGCCCATAGTTGTGAACGGTTGTTTGTCTCTATGTGGTAGCCCTGTGACCTGTTCGTGCTGTACCCTGTCTCTTTCCCTTAATGGATGGTGTTCCTTTTGTTTTTTTGGGGTTTTTTTTGTTTGGTTTTTTTGCCTGTCCCGTTTGGTTCTTTTGCCATCAGAATTATTATCTAAAGGCGAAGAAAGATGCCCAACAGATTTACTTTACCAAATTGACCATCCCAGTCTTGCCGTAATGGTCTATTTGATTCATCTTTTATTGTTTATTTTATTTATTTTTTATTTTCACTTGCTAGATACGGGACAGACTTGAATGAGGAAAAGAAAAGGGAGAAAGGAAGAGGGGGAAAAAAAACGGAGAAGAGGGACGGGGATAAAGGGCAAAAAAACAAAAACCAACTAAATAAGCAGACAAAAAAATACATATATCAATCACCTGGATCACCTGTTGAGAAAGAAAAAAGAAAACAAGCAGAAGAAAACGAGAGCAATACAATAAACAACATCATGATGATATATGGGAATATAACAGTAAATACTAAATATTAAACATTATTGTGCAGCACGTAAGATCAACAGCGCACAGTGTGCTTTGAGGTAGGAGCCAAAAATGGTGTAGTTTGTGTGTGTGAGCACCCGTGTGTACACCTATGAGCATGGACGCGCTTGTTTTTAAAAGGTTCCTTTATGTAATGATCTGCTAGAGGATGTGGGGACCCACAGTCCTGTCCTCCAGGGCATGAAGCAGGTATGGAGGAGATCAAGACTCCAGACATCCAGAGGCCCCCAGAACACAAGAGACCAAGGAAGACCAACAGAGGGGCAGCTGCGCCACTATCCCAGAAAGAGCTGAGGAGAGTCCCAGATGAGGGGTCACTCAGCAGCCGCGGAGCAGAAGCCAGGGGGGGTTGCAGTGACGTGCCCGTGAGCTCCGCCGACAGCCAGCTGTGCCAGAGTGACCGAGCCCCAGGCCGAGAGGCCGAGGGCACCCCACCCACGATAGAACGGGGGTGTGTGAAGACTCCAAACCTCCCTCGGCTTGCTCATATGTAGTGTTGATGCATGTGTGTTCTAAGGTGTGTTTAAAACCCAGGAGGGCATGGAGCTACCTGCCAGAGAGCAGCAGGTAAGCGCATAGCCCCTCCTGATAGCTCTCGATGTCTACATGTATTTAAAATTGAGAGGTGGGCAACGACGCCAGGGGTGAGGTTGTACACCCTGATGGTCTTTTGGGTACAGTGTAGCGTGCCCACCCCCAAGATCCTATATGTATGTGTAGTGAGAGTGTGAGTAATGTGAATGTCTAAGTTGTGGGATAAAATTGAGGCACAAGCAGCCAGAAGGGGACAGAGGGGGGGATGTGTGGGTGATTGTGGTGGAGCGGGAAAAGGGAGGAAGCTGGAGATGGGGAGGGACGGAAGGGAGGGGCAAGTGACCCCTCCCTGGGGCCAGCTCCCCCGCTGACCCCAGTAGGCACCCCCATACTCTGCAACCCGCCAGGGAAAGGGGGGCCCTAGGTCGGCAGCGCCGCCTGGCCCCGCAGAGCCCAGGACAGCCCAACCGACCCCACCACAGAGAAAACTGCACCCACCCCGTCATCCACTCATCTTCCAGACTACACAAGACAATAGACGCCCAGGCTGAGATCTTCCTCCACCTCTCCTGTATCTCCCCCTCCTGCAGAGTGAGTTCCTGAAGAGAGGAGACCTCCTGCAAGGCCTTGTGTGGTTGATGAAGAGAATGTGCATTAAAGGATACGCTGTGGAATTGCCAGTACCAGTATGATCGTGTATCCTTCCTACTATTCTGCTAAGGTTTCTACCGACTATTCTCAACCACTGAACACAACCCAACATTACAAGTGGCAAGAGGGACTCTCCCTCTCAGATAATTTCACATGGAAAAATGATAAAGGCGTTTCTGTCAATACAAAAGTAATCCCTCTAATTCTAATGAGTGACTCAGTTGCCAGACCTCTGGTCCAGAATTTTAAACAGTTTAATGGTGAACATGGATGCTCCTACTGCCTTCATGAAGGAAAGGAAGTTGAAAAAGGCAGAGGATCCACTCGTGTATATCCTTTTCAGAAGGACATTCAGCTCCACAATCAGGAACAAACTAATGAATTTATAGAAGCTGCGCTACAGTCTGGTAAAGCTGTTATGGGTGTTAAAGGGCCGAGTATGTTGTGCAGACTTCCCAGTTTTGATATTATCGAAGGGTCTGTCCCAGACTATATGCGTTCAGTACTTTTGGGTGTTACAAGAACTGTAACAGGGCTGTGGTTAAACAGTGAAAACCATGAAAAATACTGGTATATAGGTAGGGTCTCCAAAAAACTGTTAGATGAAATGCTTTTAAAGATTAAACCGCCATGTGTTGTGGGATTTCTCTTTAGTGTATTGTCCTTTAATGTATTGTCTTGCTTTCATGTTACCTAGTCTAGTATGGGTGGTGGGATTTCTCTTTAATGTATTGTCCTGATGAAATGCTTTCATGTCACTTAGTTTAGTATGTCTGGTTCACACCTTATTCACGCTGGGAAACAGACAGTGAGAAACTGGTGAATGTCTCCCAGGATGGGGAAGCTCACACAGGAAGGCTTGACCCCAGAGTGGGGGAGATTCACACAGATGGTAGAGAGTCTGTCTGGTTAGAGCCAAGGTGTGAACTGAAACTGTAAAAGCCTTTTGTTCTGTGACTGTATAAAAAGGACCTGAACTGTTCATTGTCAGAGACGACTTTCAGTGCCCCCTGACTGACGTCCCTCCTTATGCATGAGATAGCTGAAATAAAGGTGTTGTTACAACTCATCGTGTCTGCAGGACTTGGTAATTGAAATTTCCACAACAGTTGGCGCTGCGAGCAGGGTGATCCAGTGTTCTCGCTGAAGGACGGCTCTGTGACGGCTGATCACCCCGAGGTAACAAGACGCTTCGGTCCTGCCAGCTGTTTAAAGCAAAGAGAAAGGCAGAGTTGCGGAGCCTGTGTTTCAGCGACCACCGAGATCACCTTGACGAATCGAGGGGAAACTCCTGCAGAACGGTGAGCTGTATCTACCATTTATACAAGTCACGAGAGTTTTTTGTCTGGCTGAAAAAGGGGGAGAACGCCTGCCGACCCCAGAGTTCGAGTCTCCGGGAGAAAAACCTGGTGGTGTGAGGCCCCAGGCTTGTGTTGGGTACGGCCCATCACAAGGACATTGGCTCGAGCGCGCTGTTGGGGAGAAGCCGGCCCAGACCTGTGTTCGGTCCAAGTACGTCACAGGGACAGCAACTCGGGTACACTGTCGAAATCCATTTCCGTGTACTACAGTGAACGGAGTGGCGGTGTTCGCTCCTTGGTCCGTAGAAGGCAAGGGCCTCACGGGGGACGCCTCGTGTAGTAAAATGGGATCTAGATCCAGTAGATCGGCAGACGTTCCACCAGGCGGCCAGGGACAAAACTCAATATTTGACTGTATGGTTAAAAAATGGGGAATTGGGTGTATGAAATATGTTGTTAAGTGGAAAAAAGTAAACGGGTTTCCTGAAAAGGGATCGCTGAGTGTTAACCAGTTAAAGAAAATAGAGGAACAGTTGCGGGAGGAAGAAGCAAAATTATTGAAGAAAGGGAAAGTTAGGACTGTAGATCTGCGTAGGGTAAGCGATGAGAAGGAATGTTTGAAAATGTGGATGAGGGAACTAGAAAGGAGAGAAAATAAAGCAGCTCTGAAAGAATTACCTAGAGAAGTGCGTGGAAGGGAGGCTGATGCAGAATCTGCCTCAGCGCCTCTTCCACCTCCGTATAACACGGAGAACAAAACATCATTTCCCTGTTCACGCACTGTCTGTGCTTCCCCAGTACAGGCTGTTTTGCAGAGCCTGAAAGCCGATGCGGACCTGGACTCCTTTCCCCCCATATCCCGCTCTGCACCACACGACTCACCGCCAGAAGATGCCAGCGCCAGTTCAGCGACTGAGGAGCGGCAAGCCCGCCAGGAGGAAGCGAAAAAAATGACACTCAGACCCAACAGAGGGCCGAGAGAGGCCCTCCAAGCGCACAGTCACACACGGAGCGCGTCGCGAGCTGGAGAGATGAAAGAGAAAACACAGGGATGGAGGAAAGAGAGAGGAAAGTGGAGAAGTAAGGACAGCCGCCATGGATATTACGTCCTGCCTTTTGCCGCGGATCAGCCTGAATATTGTCCCACTGATGACGACCGGGACGATACGGAGAGTGCAGACAGCAGCGAGGAAGTCGAAAACCTCCAGACTGTGCGGAGAATGCGGAAGTGGCGACAGGCAGGAGGAGAAGACCTGCAGCTCCCGATGGTGGAAGTGGCAGGGCCCGAGGGACCCATTTTAGTTCACAGACCCTGGACACAATCGGACATTGCTGACGCCACAAGTCATCTACCTGACCCTCTCATGTCGGGGGCAAGGTTCGGTGAGCAGCTCCTAATTTTCTGCCAAGAATATCGTCCCACAGGTCAAGAAATTAGACGCGCAGTGGCAGGCAAGCTGAAACCATGCGACCTGAGGAGAATATCACCTCACTTGCCTGATCCTACGCTGAGGATACGACACCTGACCTATGAGCATGGCGAAAACCGTGAATATTGTACTGCAGTAACCCACCTGATGGATAAGCTAAAGGAGGTTTTCCCGGATAAGGTGGACATGTTAAAGATTCAAGCTTGCAAACAAAGAAAGGAGGAATCTGTGGATGATTTCATACATCGCATGACAACTGTGTTTGAAGTTAATGGTGGAATACCCAAAGATGACATGACGGGCGCCTCCGCCTCCACATATGAGCACCATCTCTGCGGCCATATTTTCCGGGGACTGAGACCAGATGTGGCAGCCGAGGTGAGGAGTTCATATGTGGGAGGAGAAGATGAACCTCGGCTAACGGAACTGCGACACCATGCACGCCATGCTCAGAACCACCTTGACGAAAGAAAACGCAAGAAAGAGGAAAAACAGAGCACCGACCTCCACAACGCGGCCTTAACGCTGTACAAGACTGCAACGAACCCGCGGAGTGACTTCCATGGTAAAGGCAGCTGGCGCGACCGAGCCCGGGGAGGAAGACGTGATCGAGGACGCGATCGACAACGACGACAGTTTGGAGGAGATCCAGATACCTGTTTTCTCTGTGGTGAACATGGACATTGGAGGCGAAACTGCCCTAGATACAGCCACCCTGGGGGTGACCAGCATCAACGGCAAAGTGACCAGGGCCAGCAGTGGGTGCAGGCGGATTGAGGCCGGGGGGAAAGGACGCCAGAGTACGCTTCAGGCTGTGGTTTGCCCACCTCATCAGAGCAGGGAAGTGAAAATCACACACACATACACACACCCACTGATGTAGAAAGTGTTTTACACACAGACACACACACTTTAAGACAGCACACTTTTGAGCATGTAGAGCAGATTTCTTTGTCACCAGTTGGTACATATGTACATTTAAATACTGCGCCTTATAAACTACTGCCCTTGTATAAAATGTTAGTTTGTAATCAGGAAGTAGAATTTCTTGTAGATTCCGGGGCCACCCACTCTGTACTACGCTCAGATTACCTCTCACCCCAGCCCGTGCTGGGTGAGAGGTTCACTCATTCTGTATCAGCATCAGGAACTATACAGAGAGAAACTTTCACCGTACCCCTGTATTGTGTAGACGGACAGGGTAGAAAATTCACACACGAGTTTTTGTGTTCAGACCTGTGCCCGGTCAATTTGCTTGCAAGAGATTTGATATGCAAACTGAAAATAAGTTTAATCTCCTGCTATAATGGCATCACAATCACGCAATCTGACTATGATTATATGATGGTGAAATATGACCCCGTGACTCCAGCTTTCGCTTACGGGTGGAAGCTGGAGGAGGGGCCGCTTGTTACAGAATTCATGCAAGCGACTCGCAACTGCATGCCTCCAGATGTCTGTTTTATGGCTCCTGGAGAGTTGAGTTGCATGTCTCACTTTTCTCTGCATGGGCCTGATGACAGTTATGAGGTAGAATGGTACAGAACCGAGAATGATTTGCTAACTGTGAAATGTATGTTTTGGAGCTCCACATTTGCTGCGCTTGCGATTTCTCTCACCGATGAGCAAAGAAACATGTTTACTATGGATGCATCCGTCCCACATGTTCCCCTGGCAAAAGCTCACAGCTGCCAGTGGGAAGACATGGGAGAATTTATGCACCGGTGCTACCGCGCTTGCGATTGGGAGACTACAGAGAATCCCACAGTACTGTTTTCTCGAGAAATGAAAGCCTACAAAAAGACCATGACATATACAGTCCAGTGTGTCCGCTCAGTTGAGCTAGTGAACATAGCTGTCGCACACTGTCTGTTTCAAACGACACCTCCTCTAAACTCCTCACACCCCCTGCTGACAGAGGTGCCTGACAGCCTGTGGGCCTCATCTAAGTATGATGTAGGCCTGATTACAGATTGTGAGCCAGTGGTAATCACTCCAAAGTCCTCGTTTAGACCATGCCAAAGACAATATCCTCTGAAACGGGAAGCCATAGAGGGGATTACTCCTGTGTTTGAATCCCTGTTAAAGGCCGGAGTAATTATCCCATGCCCCACCTCTCCGGTTCGCACTCCATTATTCCCTGTGAAGAAAATCAGAGGACCTAATGAACCTGTTGAGTGGCGGTTTGTGCAGGACTTACAAGCTGTGAACAAGGCTGTAATCCCCAGAGCCCCTGTGGTTCCGAACCCCCACACCATTTTGGCCCAAATCCCATCTGACGCTATGTGGTTTACTGTTGCTGACCTGACTAATGCATTCTTCTCTGTTCCAGTTCACCCAGATAGCCAGTTCTGGTTTGCTTTTGAGTTCCAGGGAAAGGCTTACACATTCACTCGGTTGTGTCAAGGCTACTGTGAGTCCCCCACGATTTACAATGCCGCCTTAAGAGACTCCCTGTCAGACTTGATCCTCTCCGAAGGCACAGTGTTACTGCAATATGTCGATGATCTGCTACTGTGTGCGCCCACACAAGAGCAGTGTCTGGCAGATTCTCTCACTTTACTGACACATTTGCATCACAAGGGCCACAAAGCTAGTAAGTCAAAACTGCAGTTTTGTAAAGAGCAAGTCACATTCTTAGGGCATGTGATTTCTTACAACTCCCACCAGATTTCCTCCAAGAGGGTGGAAGCTGTAATGACCATTCCAAAACCTCTCACCAAAAAACAGATGATGTCATTCCTAGGAACCACATCATACTGCCGCAATTTCATTCCACACTACTCCTCTGTGGAAGCCCCACTCACTGCACTCATTCATGGTGCAAGTCTGTCAGCCAATGATCACATTTCTTGGACACCAGAGGCTGAAGCTGCCTTCACTTCCTTAAAACAGCTGCTGCAAACAGCGCCCGCTTTAGCGCTTCCAAATCCATCCAAACCATATACACAAATGGTGGATGAAAAGAATGGTTTCATGTCCTCTGTTCTTTTACAGCAGCATGGTGATTCACTTCGCCCGGTGGGTTATTACTCTTCCAAGCTTGACCCAGTGGCTGCAGGACTGCCTGGATGCCTACGAGCAGTAGCTGCGTGTGAGAAGGCCGTGCTCGCCTCACGTGACATTGTAGGGTACTCTCCTCTGACAGTGCAGGTACCCCATGCAGTTTCTCTCATTTTGCTGGAGCAGAAAACTTCACACCTTTCTGCAGCTCGTTGGCTCAGGTACTCTTCCATACTGCTTGACATGCCCAACATCACAGTGAAACGATGCACAACACTTAACCCAGCCACTCTTCTCCCCACGCGAGAGGATGGTGAACCACACAGCTGCACTGCTGTATTGGGTGAAACTTGTACACCTCGAATTGACTTGTTAGATGTTCCCATCGACAACTCTGACATAGTGTTATATGTAGATGGCTCCTCCTCACGTGATTCACGTGGAACTAACCGGGTAGGTTTTGCTGTGTGTTCTGATCATGCCACTCTCGTTTCAGGCTCGTTGCCCAGACACTTCTCAGCACAGACTGCAGAACTGGTGGCGCTCACAGAAGCCTGTAAACTTGCGGAGAGTCAGTCGGCCACCATCTACACCGACTCTCGCTACGCGTTCGGTGTGGTGCACGATTTTGGCGCCTTGTGGAGGCACAGAAAGTTCCTGAAATCTGATGGCAAGCCCATCCTCAATGCTAACCAGGTAGCAGCGCTGCTAGATGCCATCCTTCTGCCTGCTCGCATTGCTGTAGTGAAGTGTGCAGCACACACAGGTAAAACTGATTCTGTCTCCCAAGGAAATGCCGCCGCCGATGCAGCAGCCAAAGCAGCAGCCGAAGGAGGCCTACCCTTCCAACTGGTCTTGGCACCACTGTCCACACCCAACCTCGCTGATCTTCCTGCTGTACAGTCATTTGCCTCCCAGCCAGAGAAAACTCTCTGGCGCAAACATGGCTGCACACTGGTCGAATCTGTCTGGCGATCTCCGGACGGCCGCCCATGTCTACCTAAACACTTCTTCCCCTGGTTTCTAAAATGGACACATGGGTTAGACCATGCGTCCAAAGGGGGGATGCTACAAGCAGTAACATCGCTATGGTTCACCAAAGGGTTTTCCACAGCAGCTGAGAGGTATTGTAAAAGGTGTCTCATTTGTGCGACCAACAATGTGGGACGCCCAGTACAGGTAAACACTGCAGCACACCCCCCACCAGACATGCCTTTTGACCATCTAATGATGGACTTCATTGAATTGACAGTAGCCGAGGGAAAGAAGTATTGTCTGGTAGTAGTGGACATGTTCTCTAAGTGGGTAGAAGCATTCCCCACTAAAAGTGCAGACAGCAGTGCAGTGGCAAAAGCCCTCCTGTCAGATATCATTCCCAGGTGGGGCATCCCGGAAAAAATCACAAGTGATAATGGTACTCACTTTGTGAACCAGGCATTGAAGGAAATCAGCAAGCAACTAGGTTTCAAATTGCAAACACACTGTGCATATCACCCACAATCTGGAGGTGCTGTGGAGAGAATGAACAGCTCCTTAAAATCCAAGCTGGCAAAGTGCTGTGAAGAAACTGGCCTCACATGGCCAAAAGCACTTCCCCTCGTGCTGATGTATGTGCGCACGCGAGCCAGACCTCCAGCACACCTCAGCCCTTATGAGGTGTTGTATGGACGACCTGCCAGAGTGGGGGCAGAACCCCCCAAATGGACTGGCATATCCACAGAGTTGTGCAACAGCGAAATGATTGTGTACTGTCAAAATCTCTCCAGGACTCTCTCGCAGGTACACCGAGCAGTGAAAGCAGCCCTGCCCAGGCCAGCAGAAGGACCCCTGCACCCGTTCAAACCAGGGAACTGGGTGTTAGTGAAGGACTTCAGGAGGAGACACTGGAAGGCGAAGCGGTGGCTGGGCCCATTCCAAGTCCTACTGACCACACAAACAGCGGTAAAGGTTGGAGAACGAGTTACTTGGATCCACGCCAGCCACTGTAAGCTGTTTGGAGGAGAACCACCCAGAACGGAGGAGCAACTAGAAAAGACAAACGGGGCAGAATAATCCCCGCACCTCATTCAGGTAGTGGGCAGTCTACCCTCTACCTGCAACAATGCGACAAGCCAGGAAGCACCTCATCACTGGGGTAGCTCTGATGCTCTTCAGTGGGCTGATGGTTGCCCTCTGGTGGAGCCTCTGGAGAGAGCAGCAGCCAAGCACCATGCCAACATCCAAGGAGGTTCGTGCAACAGAAGGAGCAAACCACGAGATGAGAGACAAATGCCTTACTGAGTATGGCGGGTACATTGAGCTACACTATACGTATGCAACTACCCAGACTTTCAGTTTTGATCTGTGCAATGTGATAGACTGTAAAGGCTATAATGAAAGCTGGAGAGGTTATGATGTTTATTTGTGCATATTTGGACATGGCGTTCCGGGATACCAGAAGTGGTGTCCAAGTTGGAGTTTTGTGTGGTGGCACTCCAGGCTGGGGTACTGGGGAGAACAGGCAAAATCAACAGAGGGTAAGATGAAAAGTAAGAACAGTTTTTCCTTTGTTAGAGCCCAATTGGCGACTGGTACCGGCCTGAACCCATTACTGCTAACGATTAAGAACCTGAATTGGAACCCATTTTCCAGGAGACCAAACTTCCCAGGACAATGCCACGACTCCAAAGAAGACTCCTTTTATTTAATCATAGGAGTGGACCAGGCCGGTGCAGACACAATGGGCATAATAAAGATTAATCACAGTGGCACTGACAAGAGAAAGCGAGTCTCCCAAGTTGCAGCTTCCCCTATTGCAGGCTGAAGATTACACTGAGGATAGCGAAAGCGAGGATGATTGTGATGAGTGAAATTATTTTCCTGACACTGTAAGAATGATGCATATTGTGAAACCTTTTGAGTGTGCAATATGGCTGATGTAATTAACAGAATGTTAGGAAGAGAAATCCTTGGTACTAGTGATTGAGATACAATCAAGAGGGTGGGAACTGTTGTGGGATTTCTCTTTAGTGTATTGTCCTTTAATGTATTGTCTTGCTTTCATGTTACCTAGTCTAGTATGGGTGGTGGGATTTCTCTTTAATGTATTGTCCTGATGAAATGCTTTCATGTCACTTAGTTTAGTATGTCTGGTTCACACCTTATTCACGCTGGGAAACAGACAGTGAGAAACTGGTGAATGTCTCCCAGGATGGGGAAGCTCACACAGGAAGGCTTGACCCCAGAGTGGGGGAGATTCACACAGATGGTAGAGAGTCTGTCTGGTTAGAGCCAAGGTGTGAACTGAAACTGTAAAAGCCTTTTGTTCTGTGACTGTATAAAAAGGACCTGAACTGTTCATTGTCAGAGACGACTTTCAGTGCCCCCTGACTGACGTCCCTCCTTATGCATGAGATAGCTGAAATAAAGGTGTTGTTACAACTCATCGTGTCTGCAGGACTTGGTAATTGAAATTTCCACAACACATGTAATGTACCTCGTGTGCTTTGTGGAAAGCCCACAATTGGTAGATGTGGCTCTTTTATTATAGCCTACCTGTACTAAAAGGTGTCTTGCCAGAACCACTACTGAATCACTGGTCTAAACTAGTCAAGGGAGTATCCCTTCTGTTGGGAGAAAATATAACTAGACAGCAGATTACTGAGTCTGAAGCACTTCTAACAGATTTTGTGAAAGACATGGAGGTATTCTATGGGGAAGCTAATCTGTCTTATAATGTCCATCTTTGCCTCCATTTACCAAGAACTGTAGTTAACTGGGCTCATTCCACCTTTGTGTTTGAGTCTTACAATGCTAAACTACGAGACATGATCAAAAGCACTCAAGGGGTTGCATTACAGATTGTAAAAATTTTCTGGCTACAGAAGGCCTTACCATTTTATGGCCAGACTTTACTGAAAGATGCCTCAAATGAATGCAAGGAGATATTTGAATCTCTAACAAGACCTAAACAGTTAAAACATGTAACTCACACACATGGTATCACTGCACTTAATCATCCTAAAGTGCGATTAATTAGGAGGGATGACTATATGGCACTGAGTCGTTATGGGGTACAAAGGAGCAGAGTAAAGTACTTTCAACGAATCATTACAGATGGTGAGGTGTTTCACTTAGAAGATTACAGTCGTGTACTCAAACGTCATTCATTCACTGTTATGTTGAATGATGATGATCAAAATTTCTTTAACTTTAAACGATTTGTAATATGTCAAAATTAAAGTGGAGAGACGTGTTATGCCATCAGAAGATTCTATGAACGAGCAAAGCATAGTCTCTGTGCCTCAAATCCAAGTTATTTTGAACCAGTATCAAAACGTCTTGGACATCTTACAGGTATTCTTGCTGCAGAGATCAAATGCAAATGTCTGATATTTAAACTGAAAAATTAAAAGTTGATTACATTTTTAGAAGCATTAATCAGTGCTAATTCCTTAAATGAGGTTAAATAAGAGAAAACATGATTTTCTTCAGTGCCATGTGGTATTTTTCTGAAGTGATTTTAAACCAGTTCATTAAAAAACATACATAATTAAACATTAAATGGCAAAACATCAGATATACATTACATTAAGTCATTAAGTGCTATATTATATTGCATCATTAAAGGAACACTCCCTCAGAGTTAATATGTTGAGTCTGACCATTTTGGAATCCATACAGCCGATTTGTATGGTGATAACACTTTTAACATAGCTTAGCATACATCATTGAATCCGAAGGGACCATGAGCATCGTGTTGAAAAATGACCAAAGACTTAATGGTCAAACTCAACTTTTTAACTCTGAGGGAGATGGAGAATGAGCCTATTTCCAAAACAGTGGACTGTTTCTTTAAGTACTATATTGTATATATTGTCAAAAACTAAAGTGTATATAGCAGTTGTTGTATTTTGTGTACTGTATCACTGACAGATAATTTCAAAGTCAAGTGAATGCTTGTTGGGTCTAAATCAGACCCCGCTGATCCCAGAACTTATTCCCATGAAAGAAAGACAAGGCAACAGCGATCGATCTTTTTACTTGCAAGGGGGGCCTTGTCCGTACCTCAGCACATCACAAAATGACCTCCTCGACTGGCCCCTCTTGCTCCCTTTTATTGACAACGTTCACACAATAAACAATAGTTTACAACACGTACCTTCCCCCCGTAACCCCCCTTGGTTACAAATGACAAGGCACTGTGTGTGTGTTATGTGAGAATGTGTGTGTGTGTGTGTGTGTGTGTATGCTGCTGATCAAAGGGTCATATAACATAAAAGCACAGGAACATCCTTGGTCATAAAGAGGGCAATCTCCCCTTACCCTAGATAACACAATGAAGCCCTACAAAGGGGAGGAAGTTTACCACATCAAACAGACCTTCACAGAGGGTGTTCCTGTGATCAGAAACACTACTGCCCCCCTCCCAGAATCTTAAGGATCTGGGGAGGGGAGGACAGAAAGGATTCTTTAAACCTATGTACAAATGGCAAGCATAAAATGACAATATTTAACAATTCACCCTGACAATGCTAATATTGTGTAATGTGAAATACTGTAAGCAAATGAATAAATAACCTAATTCTTGCTAGACCTCTGACACTTTTTTGTTTGAATCCAGCTGTTTTTGCAGATGCGATGAGATGCAGATGTTGTTACTTTTATTATTATTATTGCACTAAATACATTTTAAATAAGGGATACTTTGATATACATTCAGCTGTAAGGTTGGAAATGTATTTTCTTCAACGTAAATATATTTTGAAATATATTTTGGTTTGAAAGAAATATATTTTCAATTTCAAAAATAAATTTTTTTTGAGCATCACAAATACAAAATATATTTACCATATATTTGAAATATTTTTTGGCCAGGAAAATGTTTGTTTTTTTTTTTTTTTACCGTATGGGTCCACTCTTGTGATACCACCTGGTAGATGTACATAGGACCATGAGTCTGTTCTGCTTGGTTATTTTTTTCTCCCCACTATCACAATGTGCTGATCAACAGGAATCATTGGGGGTCCTATTGTCAGGGTCTTCATCCAACATACTGGCCTGATATTACTCATGTTGTTTTAACTTTAATGGAATTCAAGACTCATGGATGCTCAGTTTCTTTCAGTTCATTTTTCAGACTTTTTATTTTACTTCAAAAGGTAGCTACACTTTAACCTACCTACAAAATAAAGATGAGCAAATGAGCCTAATTGAAAGCAGAGGAAAATCCAGCTCTGGTTTCATTCACATGCTGCTTCTTTCCTCAAGGAGCATTTCAGAAAGAGAACACAAATATATAAGTTAGGGGTGGCGCTCGATTAAAAAAAACAATCTTATTAATTGGAGGCTTTGTAATTTATTAATTGTGATGAATTGTATTTAATGGCACAAGAAAAATTTTTCCCCAGTACACAAATGTTTTTTTTAATTTAAATAGCCATGAAATTCAAGCTGGGTGGAGAAAATTATGCAAGGTTGGTAAACACTGGGGCAGTGAAGCATGGAATCAAAACATGCTTCAGTGTATTTTCAGTGTGTCTGTAATAAGATGTAAATACAGGAAAGTGTATATAATCACTGGTCTCCACTCTGGAAGTCAGAAGCTACAAGTTGATGCTTAAAAGATGAGACAATATTCTACGACAGGTGTGTTACAAATATGCTGAAGATCTTCTATTCTTTCAGCCAGTAACTGCCAGTTACCTATTTCATCTGTTTCTTACAGAGATACTAAATATCATCATGAAGCTGCTGACTGCGTCTTCCCTGCTCTGTGCAATGATGGCACAGACGGTGATATTTGATGCCACTAAAGCAAGTGAGCGAACATGGATTGGCAGATATTTTAGTTTTTACTGTACAAAGTCTGACAGTTAAAAAGAATCTTCCCATGAATATTTACTTTGAGAACATCGTTTGGATATACATCTATTTATGATCTGGGAGTAAAAATCTATTTATTGTATTATTCTGTTTTTAAGGAGGGTTACTGGTTTTTGGATCGAGCTGGTTTCAGAAGGAGCCTAACAACTACAGGGACAATGAGCAATGCATGGGGATGAAGTTTTCAGGTACATTTTCGAATAAATTCTTCTGCCCTCAGCTGAATGTCTCTATCCCGCTTATGCAGAGAGCTAAATATTAAATGACTTGAGTAAACACTCAGGAGACTGTGTCGTATTCTTCAGAGCCTTACTGATTGGCATTTGAAAATACTTTCATTCTTTAGTAAAACTGTAATTACAGAAATAGAGTAAGGTGTGTTTAGTC
This sequence comes from Neolamprologus multifasciatus, assembly GCF_963576455.1. Classification (NCBI taxonomy): domain Eukaryota; kingdom Metazoa; phylum Chordata; class Actinopteri; order Cichliformes; family Cichlidae; genus Neolamprologus; species Neolamprologus multifasciatus. The sequence continues at coordinate 37,540,598 of NC_140441.1, read as the reverse complement.
TCCATGCAAATACACAAATGTTATATTCAATATTATTTCCATGTGTAAACAACCAGTACAAGATCTCAACATCTCAATGAACTAATAAGTGAGATCAATCAATCATTTCGCCACACTTACAGATTATGCCTTTTCAAGTGCAACAGATGCAGGACTTGTCAGGACTTGAACTTGCTGTTCAATACAGAAGAAATTTAAACTTTTTAAATTATGCCATATGTAAAACACTTAGCTATTTCTCTAATAAAACCTCCGTAACTTTGGTCAGCAGCATCAGGTATTGTTCATATGTTAACTCAAGGTTTTCTTCAACAATCACCAAACAGCTAAAACACCAAATAAGAATACAACTGACTCATGAAGGTGGTCTGTTTCGTATTTTGCTTTATATAATTTTCTTTATACAATTTATACAATTTTTGATCTACTGCAGAATATTTTAAGGGATTATCTGCTAAAGGCCAGGAAAATCTCCTTCACGTTTTTTCTATGTTTTACTCTCAGCTACTTTGATACAAAGGGATCTGCTGTGATGCTTTCACACTGCTTGATAAAGTCTCACAAGTGTCAACTTTGTGTTTCTACATAGATATAAAAATAAGGATATGTACTGATAAATGATCAGAATTATAATCCATAATTATATAATTATGTCATGTCGCTATAGGCTTGATGCATAATGAAGATGATAATTTTTTCTTTTTATTAAATGGCCTGTTTTTGTATAGCGCATTACTAGTCCCTAAGGACCCCAAAGAGCTTCACACATCCAGTCATCCACACACACTACATTGTAGCCACAGCCACCCTGGGGCGCACTGACAGAGGCGAGGCTGCCGGACACTGGCGCCACCTGGCCCTCTGACCACCACTAGTAGGCAACGGGTGAAGTGTCTTGCCCAAGGACACAACGACCGAGACTGTCCAAGCCGGGGCTCGAACCGGCAACCTTCCGATTACAAGGTGAACTCTCAACTCTTGAGCCACGTTTGCCCGGAGAAAAATACTTATTCTGACTTTCTTGCTAAGGAGTGTTGTCCATATTTCTTCCATGGACTGCATTTCTCACCCTAGTATGAATTATACACATCTCCAAACTATTAGACCTGACCTGTCCAATATATTCATTGCTTTTTGGTCACTTTGGTTGAATATCTTGGCATCTTTAACTCTGCTACTTCCAGCTCAGCTTCCTGTCTTTTTGTCAGTGCCACCCTATCCTAACCATACATCGCAGCAGGACTCACTACCGTCTTGTAAACCTTCCCTTTCAACTCTGCCTCACTGGCTTGTGCAAATATCAGTTACATTGCATAATGAGCCACAAGACTGAGCACTTTGGAGTTAATAAAGTACAAGCAAGTCTTCTGCCTCGAGAAATATGTGACCAAAGAGCCTACACAGGATAAACAATCTAGCAGTCGCTTCTGAAATATTGAATCCAGCAAAAAAACATCAGTCCCACAAAATAAGAAAGAACTTCCTGTACACAGTTTGTCACTGTTTCACATGTAGCTGCTGTTTGGTCACAGCAATAATACCAAAAACAGATATTTCCATAGGGAACAACAAACATTTCAGAAAGTTTAGACCTGATTTGAGACACAGAAAGAAATCACAAAGTGATGTCAGCTACACTCAGTGTGACCTGCTAATGGCATCCATTACTTATGGGATCATAATTATTATTCAACACTGCAGACAATTACAAAAGAATTATTAAAACTGATCTTTGTCTTCATAAACACAGAAATCAGGGATCTAGGCATCACTGTCACATGAAATAAATGACGAAGACAACACTTCAGACTTTAAACTATTCTTTAATATCAGTTTTTTAGTTTTATTTATTCAGGCTGTTGGTTGAGCACATAACCTTAGAGCAACATCCTGATTCAGTTCCCTGTGTGGCTGATGATGCAAACACAGTTTGTTTCTTTAACAAGAGTTGGTAACACATGTGATACTTTAGCTGATACAGTGGATCTGAAAACATTCTCATATTACAGTAAATATACTAACTGCAATTCTCCCACAATAGTTTTAATGTCTAAAGAGAAGGAAGGATGTAGATTTTAAAATTCATCACAGTTTACTCTGTGAACAACCTTCGAAACCTGACAGTGTACACTTCAACCCTCAGCCTCATGCCGTCCCAAAGATCTTTACAACAGAAACACTTTTTTGAGGTTACAGAATTTACAGCTTGCAGCACAATAATGTCAGACATTATTTCACCTGTAGATGCAGTTTCCATGTTCAATCATATTACTCAATCAAAGATCCATCATTATCAAAGAATGACTTGAAAATACTGATGAAGTGAATAACTATAATAAGAAGCTTCAAACCATTGTTTAATTTCTCTGGTATTTATTCAGTGTGTTGACTGAGCACCCAACCCTTTTCCAAGAAACATCCTTATTCAGTATCATGTGAGACTGATGGTGCTAAAAACATGTTTCTTTAATGGGAGTTGGAAGAACATTCTCATATTACAGAACAGAGTAAACATGTGTCTCATGCACGTCAAGCATCTTGTGAAGTGATGTGACATAAATAAAACTGAACTGAAAATTATAATGAATCATTAGTCTGTACTGTAGTTGTGTTTAACTCCTGCATCTCTGTGGTCAGTATGAAAAGCACATAAATCACTGATCAGAATATCATTAACTTCCTTTTCTCTTCAAATCTTTAGAGATACTGGTTTCCTAAAATACTTTTGTTCTGGTTTCAATCATGGTCACTTTTTCATTACTGTTAATCCAGACTGTCTCTCACAAATTCTTAATTCTATTAAATTTAAAGAACATCATAAATCTTCTCAGGAAAATTGGTTGCATAGCAATAGCAATTGTATTTATATATTATATTTCCTTCCGTGTAAGCTTAACGTGCTTAACACAGAAGACAAAAATATAAAAACGTGTGTCTTTTGTTACATTTAATTTTGTAAGGTGCTGTTTTTAAAATCTGTTTTTAAATCTAAGTGTGGAAGGACAAATATGGATTGGTTACCCAAATGGAGATGACATATAAGATGACACTGCCGCAGACTGCCAGCACTTCAACCTCTGCTCATCCCAACCAGCCACACCATTACCTGTGAAGCACCTCTGTAAATACCTTTAATGGTAGTTGCTACATCAATATCATTAACTTCCTTTTCTCTTCAAATCTTTAGAGATACTGGTTTCCTAAAATACTTTTGTTCTGGTTTCAATCATGATCACTTTTTCATTACTGTTAATCCAGACTGTCTCTCACTGTCACGGTCCTGGGTCGGTGTCCCAGTGTTTTGAGTTTTTTTGTGTCTGAGTTTTTGTATTATGATCTTAGTTCTCTTTGTTGCCCCAGTTTATTCTTTAGTCTAGTGCAGGGGTCGGCAACCTGCGGCTCCAGAGCCGCGTGCGGCTCTTTTGTCTTATACTGCGGCTCCGGGTGGTTTGGGAAAATAAATTAGAAGTATTTAGCTGAAGTGTATTTTATTTGTGTTTAGTTCTTATTATGATTTTGAAATATAAAAATAAAATTATATTATATTATTTTTTTCATCACTCAAAATAAGCGTCACACTCGCGGAAGCCGGTATACCTGCAGAAACGGCGTGCATTTATCGAGACTTTCGACCCCAGGTAGGCCAGTTATGGATCTTCGGATCCACATTATGTCAGCAGCTCCACCATGAACTATGTTAAAACAAACACCGCTCACGCCTCACAGATGACAGCTTACAGTCCTGCGTAAAGATGAAAGCCCCGTTTTTCAGACGCTGTGCGCAGAGGTTCGGGACCATAAGTCTTATTGTAAAAATATCACGGCAGACCCGACGATGTTTGCATGAACACGCTTTTCAGCATCTCTTTACTGACCACTTTTCACACACAGTTGCTGTACGCATACAGCCGGCTGTAGCTTTTCAGCTCACAGCCCGACAACACAACAGCAGAGAGAGCACAGACTTTAAGGCGGTGAGGCGTGATTGCGGGTGCCGCTCAGGTGCATCCCCTCCCCTGCAGTGGCGCTGCAGACCACGCCCCGCCACACACATTAACCAGGTAAAATACATATTTAGGCAGAATTTTGCAAATATCTAATTTTCCTTTTTTAGCAGCATAGTGCTTTTTTCCAATTATTTTTTAAAAGTCAGGTCAAGGCTCAAAAAGCCCAAAGGCGATATAAGGGTGGCTCACAACAGTTTTTGTTTGCTGGATCATTTTAGTTCAGCTGGGTGTCTTTCCTTTTGTTATATTTCTTTAAGAGTTCAAAATGTGTTAATTACATAAATAAAATGTAATTTTCTCTGTAGCACTTCATGGATTTCATAAGCAACACACCTTATTTGTTCTGTGGATTCTTTTGAAAAGCAGTTAAAAACTTTTCTGTTCAAACAAGCCTTTTGTTGATCTACGTATTTTATATTCTTTACATTATTTACATTTGATCTTTTACATTGTGTATAATGTCTATTGATTGTATTGTTTATTTTAATATTTGTGTATATTTGTGACTGCCTGTCTGTGAAAAGCGCTTAATAAATAAACTTTACTTACTTTAGTTGTTCACACAAAGCATAAAAGTAAAAAACAATATATACAGTGTTATCTTCATTTTAGATTTCAAAAAGTATTTGCGGCTCCTAGTGTTTTCTTTTGCGTGGAAACCGGGTCCAAGTGGCTCTTTGGGTGTTAAAGGTTGCAGACCCCTGGTCTAGTGTCTTAGTTCGGCTTTCTTGTATTCTCTTTAGTTTTCTGAGTATTTAGTAGCTGCCCTCTGTGTCTCCTTGTTATTGTTCTCTGTGTTTCTTAGTTGCTCTGTCTCCCCTAGTCAAGTCAAGTCTATGTTACATTTCCTGTTTTACTTTGAAGGTCTGTGTCCTACGTGAATGTGTTGAGTTTCGCTTCCCTTTGGTCTCGTTATATCCGGTTTCTCCCAGCTGTGCTCCCCTTCTGTGTCTCATCCCCCTCGTTATTTCCCAGTGTATTTAAGCCCTGTGTGTCTGTGTGTCAGTGTTGTGATCTCCCTCATGGCTGTGTTTCCCTGTGTCAGTTTATCCATGTCCCAGTTTAGTTTCGTTATATTTTTTGTGCCATTCTGCAATAAAGCAGCTTTTTGAGTTTAATTCCTGCGTGGTGAGTTTTGCGTTTGGGTCCTACTCCTGCCTCCACACAGTAGTGATGGGTAGATGAGGCCTCATGAAGCGTTTCAGCATATTCCCCAAACTGTATCGACACTGTGTCGACACAGTGTTGCTGTTTTGCTCCATACTGACACCTGCTGGACCTTAAATATCATTGCAGGCAACTTACTTGAGACTCACAACAGACACTGATTTAATGACCTAGTCATACTTGTACACTGTAAGGTATTGTACTGTCCATAGAATCATTTTATATCTTTTGTATTCCAAATATTGTAGACATCTTTAAAATATATTGTGAATGACATTAAGTGAAAATTAAAATGAAAGTATTGTGAATGTAATATTACCCATTTAAATGTAATTGACTCAGAGTTTATTATAAATTTCTATTCAGAAAAATAAGTTTATCCAATGTTTTAGCATTCAGTCTATTGTGTTTTTTACACCATTTCCACAGCTTTAGAAAACTCACAGGAACAGATGAAGCTGGGGTACACAAAAGCTGTAAAGCCAGGTGGAAAAGGTTCTGATAAGATGTCTTTCTATTCCCCCAGTAAGGATCCTCTGATCGTGGCATGTTTCTCTCCAACACTCTCCACAATACTAAGGGGTTGGCAGTCCTTTATAATAAAATTCAGGACTGCCTGGTCCAGAATTCCTAGATACTTGATTTCAAAACAATAAAACACATATTAATAAAAAAAATGTCGATAAAGCTGTTCAGTGTCTCTATAGGCCGACCTGTGTTCATTCTCGGTGTGTTTGTCTTATTTTCATGTTTGGCTCTGTAATGTCTAAACCATTGACTGTAAAAAACATGGTCTAAACACTGGGGATGTGCTTTTGTTTGTGTAAGAAAGCTGCGCAGAACAGATGCGACATTTAACCTGCATAAAATGAAATAAATAATTTACACTTCAAGTCACATTGCTGTTTTTCCTGTCCTGATAGATTACACTGAAACAAAGACAAACTATTATATTATATTATTTGCAGTTAACCCTTTAAGACCTACCATAGAACCAAGTCTGCCAGAGCTTATATTATATTTTTACATGCTGTAGTGCCATTTTTGGGAGCATTTCAAGTTGCTATACATCAATACAACCATTATAGCCCAGATTTTAATAATATGTCTGCATTAAGTGCATAGTAATTACATAAATTGCAAAAAAGTGCAATAAACTACAAAAAAATTGAAAATCGTTTTTGTTTTTTTAACATATATTTCTAGTTAGAGAAATTTAAATTATAATAAAGTTTTATTTAATGTAATCTAATCTAATAACTTTAATCTCAGCCAAACCATTTTATTCACAGACAAATAAAACACTGAAAAAGGCCAAACAATAACATGTTTAAGTTATTTAAGTGACGGAAAAATCAGGAGGGTTGGCATGTATGGCGTAGCATAGCCTGTAACGTTATTATGACGGACACATTATATGAGTGAACTTGACTTTAAGTCACTTACAGGTTTCTTTGAAAAATACTTTCTTATATCCAGGTTCTTCCTTTTTGCTGCCATCCTCCTCTCTTCCTTGCAGGTCCTCGCAGCACAGGCTTGCCACTGCTAAAACTAAACAGAGCTCCCTGAAGGGCACAGCCAATCACATTGTCCATATTTGTCACATGAGGCAGGACTCCAGTAGAGAATGTAATTTAACTCTTTCTGCACCACTAGGTGAATGAGACGTTGACAGATCGGTTAGTTTTTCTTTACTCAAAGAGATCAAATTACTGGTGGCGACATTTCAATAATTGCTGGATATTGATGGGGACATGTCCGTTCCCATCCCAAGTCTACGCCCTTGGATGGTGGTTTCCTGCTTGAGGTCCTGGGTGATGGTGGTACCCGGAAGTGGAATGAATCCACAGTGGTGATGAGGGTGTCAGTAAGCATGGTGGGGGTAAGTGGGGCTGTGTGCTTCCACAAGTCCACAATAAATAATATTAATTAATTAATTAATTAATTAATTAAATAAGATCCTTAAATAAAAATCTATTTAAAAAGTTTAAAGTTTTCTCAAAATAGTTACTGATTCAATTAAATCACATTGGACAGTAACAGTTGTGTTCAAAAATGGGAGACATTGTTTCAGGAAAAAATAAATAAAAGACACAGTGTTTGTAGTTTTAAGATAATTTTTTTACTGTTGATTCTCTCTCTCTCTCTCTCTCTCCCCCCCCCCCCCACACACACACACACACACACTGTTTGTGTGAATGTGTGTGTGTGTGTGTGAGACAAAGACAAAGAAGGAGAGGTTCTGGGTTCACTAACATCCTTTCTAGCAGATAAAGACATTATTAATTACATAAAGAGTAATGAGTCCCTTCAGCAGCCCGACAGACTCCACCAGGTGGTCTGATGAGAGAGTGGAGAATGATGTGATGTATACAGAGGTCAGATGGCACCAACCTCACTAAAATAAAAAGAAAAAAGGACTCCCACCTGTAAGCTATCAGGCGTGCGTTGTAAAGGTATTTACAAAATGTACTAAGTTCTTCTGGGCAACAAAACATGGCAGTACGCACATGGTCTGTTTGACAGGTGGAAAGAAGGTGGAGCCAAAACACAGAGTTGAGTCCTAAATCAGTGGAGACATAATCAGTCATGCCAGATAAAGCATCTGGCAGTCGCTTCTGAAATATTGAATCCAACAAAAAAAAAAAACATCAGTCCCACAAAATAAGAAAGAACTTCCTGTACACAGTTTGTCACTGTTTCACATGTAGCTGCTGTTTGGTCACAGCAATAATACCAAAAACAGATATTTCCATAGGGAACAACAAACATTTCAGAAAGTTTGTTGAAATCAAAAGTGTGAAAGAAATCACAAAGTGATGTCAGCTACACTCAGTGTGACCTGCTAATGGCATCCATTGCTTATGGGATCATAATTATTATTTAACACTGCAGACAATTACAAAAGAAGCATTAAAACTGATCTTTGTCTTCATAAACACAGAAATCAGGGATCTAGGCATCACTGTCACGTGAAATAAATGACGAAGACAACACTTCAGACTTTAAACTATTCTTTAATATCAGTTTTTTAGTTTTATTTATTCAGGCTGTTGGTTGAGCACATAACCTTAGAGCAACATCCTGATTCAGTTCCCTGTGTGGCTGATGATGCAAACACAGTTTGTTTCTTTAACAAGAGTTGGTAACACATGTGATACTTTAGCTGATACAGTGGATCTGAAAACATTCTCATATTACAGTAAATATACGAACTGCAATTCTCCCACAATAGTTTTAATGTCTAAAGAGAAGGAAGGATGTAGATTTTAAAATTCATCACAGTTTACTCTGTGAACAACCTTCGAAACCTGACAGTGTACACTTCAACCCTCAGCCTCATGCCGTCCCAAAGATCTTTACAACAGAAACACTTTTTTGAGAATTTACAGCTTGCAGCACAATAATGTCAGACATTATTTCACCTGTAGCTGCAGTTTCCATGTTCAATCATATTACTCAATCAAAGATCCATCATTATCAAAGAATGACTTGAAAATACTGATGAAGTGAATAACTATAATAAGAAGCTTCAAACCATTGTTTAATTTCTCTGGTATTTATTCAGTGTGTTGACTGAGCACCCAACCCTTTTCCAAGAAACATCCTTATTCAGTATCATGTGAGACTGATGGTGCCAAAAACATGTTTCTTTAATGGGAGTTGGAAGAACATTCTCATATTACAGAACAGAGTAAACATGTGTCTCATGCACGTCAAGCATCTTGTGAAGTGATGTGACATAAATAAAACTGAACTGAACTTAAAATTATAATGAATCATTAGTCTGTACTGTAGTTGTGTTTAACTCCTGCATCTCTGTGGTCAGTATGAAAAGCACATAAATCACTGATCAGAATATCATTAACTTCCTTTTCTCTTCAAATCTTTAGAGATACTGGTTTCCTAAAATACTTTTGTTCTGGTTTCAATCATGATCACTTTTTCATTACTGTTAATCCAGACTGTCTCTCACAAATTCTTAATTCTATTAAATTTAAAGAACATCATAAATCTTCTCAGGAAAATCAGTTGCATAGCAATAGCAATTGTATTTATATATTATATTTCCTTCCATGTAAGCTTAACATGCTTAACACAGAAGACAAAAATATAAAAATGTGTGTCTTTTGTTACATTTAATTTTGTAAGGTGCTGTTTTTAAAATCTGTTTTTAAATCTAAGTGTGGAAGGACAAATATGGATTGGTTACCCAAATGGAGATGACATATAAGATGACACTGCCGCAGACTGCCAGCACTTCAACCTCTGCTCATCTCAACCAGCCACACCATTACCTGTGAAGCACCTCTGTAAATACCTTTAATGGTAGTTGCTACATCAAGGGGTTTGTAGGAGTAGACTGCCTTTTATTTGATCCTAGTTTCCTCCCATTTATCTTAGTTAGGAAGGTAAGTTATTGTCATCTGGTTCATTTTGAATCCAGTCTTTAAGTGATGATGTGATGAATCCTGCTTCTGGGCCCAAACTACCCTGTGTTTAATAAGGCTGTTGTGTTTTGATTTAATGCTTTGTATCCGTTTCTATTTAATCTCAACAAGCCCCTAAGAACAGTCAGTGATCACTGTCGGCCTCTCTTAGGTTTTATTACCGCTATTCATTTTAAAGCTCAGTTTTTAAAACTTTACGATGTAACTACAGCTCAGCCCATGCAGCAGTATATTAATAACTAACCTCGTATTGTGGATGGATTATCTCAGTTGTTCTCCTGGCTGAAGTTTGGTCCGTTTACAGCATCCTGCCATGCGATTGCATTTGTCCCTGACCTTCGGGAACCCTCACGTGAACTTTTATCGAGTGCAAAAATGTTCGCGTTCATCCTCCAGCTTCACTGTTTATATTATGCTAACCATAGCTGAGTTGCTAGTGATCACGTAGAACATTGTTATATACCAGCTAGCCAAACTTCAGTAACCCTACAAATGTCACTGCTGTTTACTTTTCTGTCTTCATTTATGTCAAAAGTGATAGCAGAGCTGTACCTTTTAATTTGTTTCAGAAATCTCTCGATAAAATGTTTAGGTGGAAACTAGCGAGCTAACTTCCTGCTAACTTCTAACTCAGTTAAATTTCATAAATTCAATTTTCATGGATGCCTGGATGTTAAACTTAATTGTTACACCTGGTAGAGCAGCCACACTGATAATTTTATTACAGATGAAAGAATTTAGACAGTTTTTCAACTCTCAGTGATGCTGCACTGACCGTTTGACTTTGGGACCTGCAGTGGAGTTTGGGCCCAGACATGGCTAATGACATCATACTTAAAAACTGGATAGCTAAGTTATAATATTTCAGATAGTTTCCTTTGGTCCACCCTGAAGTTGCATCCAGCTCCTTCTCTGTGTTAATCATTGTAAAATTGTACTAACTGTGTGCTGTGGCTTCTTGAGGTCTGACGAGGATGGATCACCTTTATGTTGTGGTCTGACCACCCCTAGACAGGCCATAACACTTTAAAATGCCTTGAAATAGTGAAAACAGCAAAAACAAAAGGGTCACATGCTACTCTCCGTGTGGCAGCACAGCCTGGTTGAAACACTGTAGGAAGGTGGAGCTCAGTCTAATCAAGCCCCAGTAAAGAGGAAGAAGAGATTCATCTTCATGAAGAGAACAATTAAAACAATATAAACACACTCAATACACATTATGACCATGTAACTGCAGTTTGGTTATAGAAACCATGCATCTTACCCACAGATGAGACAGCACTAACAACGCCTCATATTGTCATAGGGAACAGACCATTTGAAAAATGTTAACCTATACCTTAAATTTGAGAAACTAAAAACTATCACAAAGTGACATCACCTGTACTCTTCCAGTGTATTTTCTGCCATCCATTATTTATGGGATAATCGTTATTATTTAATACTGCAGACAACTATTTAATCCAAATTAGTAAATATGCATATCAGAGATGTGGTGATACATAACCATCCTTTTTTTATTTACAAAAACATAAAATAGTTATAAAGACATTAAGTTTAAGAAAACTACTGAATTTCACTGGTATTTGTTGAGTATGTTGACTGAGCATCCAGCTTTCCCTGAAGAAACATCCTGATTCAGTTTCATGCAGGACTGATGGTTTAAACCCAATGTTTTTTATGGGAGTTGATAGCACATGGAGAGGTGTGTGGTGATACAGTTGCTATATTTCTTTCAAGACAACTTAAAGTCCTAACAACATTTGGGTTGACACTAAAGTCAGACAGAAAGTCTCCACTAAAAAGTGGAAGCTGTTATACCTGCAACAGGAAACAGTTCAGAACGAGATGTCATAAAATCTCATGTAGGGGTAATTTTTAGTTAGCTCAATAGTTTTTGTCTGCAAAGTGTATTTTAGAATTCAAAAACTGAAACGTAAAAAGCACATTACATTTTACCCTGAACACTGCTTTCCTTTTCAGAGACAAAGCCCTTAAAGAGAAACTTACACTTTGTTTGTTGATCTGTGCATGAACAATGTCTGTTGGCTCTGAGTCAACAGACATATGCCAAGTGTTTGCTTGTGGTTTTGAGATGTATATCTAAGTGTGAATATAAGTGCAGGACTGAGACTTATTTAGCACATCCACTCTGTAAGACTGAGGTTATAGTCTGACACTGACAAGAAGAGAAGATATCCTACAATATTTGTGACATAAGATTCCTGATCATCTTCCATCCTTCCTTTTATTAACTGCTGGTCACTTTGGGTCTTCTGTTTCCTGCAGATACTAAAGATCACCATGATGAAGCTGATGACTACTTCTGCACTTCTCTGTGCAATGGCGACCCTGACCACTGTTGCTGGTGAATATCATTGTATATTTCTTTTATCATACTGTAAAGGCAGGGAACAACACAGATGCAATAATTTTGACTTCTCAGTGCTCTGATTACTTTGAGATAATATTTAGTATGTCTGGTTAACCTGAACTGAAAATTTAAATTCTAAACCGCCATAAAAGCCTCTAGAGTTTCTATCTTTAACCTCAACCATAAAAAAAACAACTTTCCTAAATATGATATAATGTCTATTTTTCTTTTTTTCAGAATTACTTGGAGGCAGTTGTTGGAATACATATTTGCTCATACAAAGAAATTTTTAAATATATAGTTTAAACACCACATAATATTATCATGTTAATCTGCAAAGTCTGTGGTAAATACAATGATGTTAAAGGCTTATTTGATCAAATTAAACCAAACATATCTAATAATTGTTTTGTTTTTTTTAAATTCAGATTCTAATTATGAATATCGTAAGCAGTAGGGGTGCAACAATACTGAACTTGAACCTTTCGATACAGTGCTTTCGGTTCGGTATGCATGTATCGAACAATACAATTTTTTACATTTATTTTATCAACTTTTCTTCTAACGATGCTGTCTGTGTTGAGCGCTCAGTGGATCTGCGTTTGACTACTCCACCTAGGCTACACTGTCGAGTGCAGATCCACTGAGCGCAGCGCAAGCTAGCAAGACAGAAGCTAAGCTCATTGCAACATGGCAACTGCCTCAACACTACCTGAAATTGAACCTCCCCCACACTCATTCAGATCTGGCCTTTGGAACTATTTTGGTCTTCATGTGAAGTATGACCCTGAAGGTAAGCGCGTCATGGACAAAAGTAAAACAGTATGTCGGATGTGCCACGCAACGCTCAATTGGTGGGAACTAGTGCGTTAGCGCAGTTAGCTTGTTAATGTGTTGATGCCGTCCAGCCCCACTCACGGGGCGATCCGCGGTAACTTGTTAACGGAGATTTGCCACGTTATGGCGTTAATGTCATTTTAACAAGATTTACGCTGACAGCACTAGTGAGAACACAACAAATATGACTGCACATTTACTCCGACATCATCCTAGTGCAAACACAAGTGGAAGCAGACAAAAACAACAAGCACGCTACAAACTTTACCCAAGTCATTTAGACAGCCGTTAGCACATGATTCTCCTTATGGGGACCTGATATGTTTAATATGCTGCTGAGAATATAGCCCAGAAGAAGCGTATAGTATAGCTTTTATTTTGGAAAGAGCCATTTCTCTGTAATAAACTCTCTTTTCCAAAAATGAGTGATTTCTCGATCAGATAGATTTATTTATTTTTATTATTTTTGTTGTTTCAGCGACATTAAATTTAAAAACTGTACTTTTGAGTTAAAATATATATTTATAATTTCAATAAATGACAAAAGGCATGAACATTTTTTTGTATCAAAAAAATATCGAACCGTGACACCAAAGTATTGAACCGAACCGTGAATTTTGTGTATCGTTGCACCCCTAGTAAGCAGTACTTGTGTCAATGAAACCAGTTAATCACATACAATGACTCAATTCAAAATCATGTTGTTTGTCAATAGGAGAATGGTATCTTGTCAAGAAGTCCTCATCTTGTCCCTGTGGTTGGACTGAGTACTACGACCAGTGCTTCATCTATGTTGCTAAGCCCATGAGCTGGGCTCAGGCTGAGGTAATATCAGTGATTATCACCAACCAGTTGCTTGCAGTCTCACTCTTTTGGTCACTAGCCAGTAGTGATGTGTCGGTCACGAACGAAACGGCTCTTAGAGCCGGATCTTTGGCGTGAACGATGCGAACCGGCTCCTCATCGCAAGCCGTGGGGTTTTTTTCTTTCTCTCACCCTGTCTCTCGCACTTTTTTTCCACTTTACCAATGTAAAGAAAAAAATTTTTTTTTTGGCAATTCTGCTGTCTCTTCGCTGTAGATAAACTGTCAGTCCATGAATGCAAACCTTGCATCTGTGCACAGCCTTGAGGAGTATGAGCTGATTCAGAGGCTGATATCTGATGCTACTAAGCAGGATGGACATACTTGGATTGGAGCTTCGGATGCGATAAAGGTATGCTAACATACATAAAGTTATTTACCAGTAAATTAAGAAAAACAAGAATAAAAAAGAATTCCATATGCAAAAAACAAAAAGTTTTTTTATGCCTTTATAGACAAAAGAAAACTTTCAATGTGCCTTTTTTAGAAAGCATAATTTATTATTTTGTGTTTCCCAGGAAAAGGTTTGGTTTTGGAGTGACGGGACCCCTCTCAAATACACAAACTGGTGTACTGGACAGCCTGATAACTTTCAGGGCCATCAGAACTGTGCATTGGTAAATTGGTCAGGTAAATCACTGTGTGGTCATGATAAAATAATCATGTGTTTACTTAGCACTAACTAGGTTTTTGGTACTTACAGACAAAAAGTGCTGGGATGACGGTGGCTGTGAATATCCTATTCCATCTGTCTGCGCCAAGAAAATCTGATGAAAGCACAAATACTTCACACAAGATATCACCTGAAGAATCTGTGTGTCATTATACATCTTTTATCTCCTTTATTGCTGTAATGCTACGCAAGGAATGAAGCGACAAGTAACATAAACAAGAACTGGGTTGTCTCTTAATACAAGAGAAATGCATTTGTTGTGGAAAGAATGCTTTTAGCTCAGTTTCATTTAGATGTAGACTGAACTCTTATCTCTCATCTTCTAAATCAATAAAGAAAGAGCATTGAATGAAGGTGTGTCATTAATCTGTCTTAAATCCATTAAAGCTTTACAATATGTACTTCAGAATCTGTACAGTTCTGCAACTATCACTGTGTGGTTTAATATTCGCAACATCTGGAGCTACAAAGTCATGGAATATAATAGAAAATCTGGAAATATTTTTTTAAGTGGTGTTTGTAGGGTTACTGAAGTTGGGCTAGCTGGTATATAATAATGTGCTATATGGTGGCTAGCTACACAGCTATGATTAGCATAATATAAACACAGTGAAGCTGGGGGATGAATGCTAACTTTTTTCCACTCGATAAAAGATAACATGAGGGTTCCCGAAGGGTTAGGAACAAATGTAACTGCATGGGAGGATGCTGTAATTGGACCAAAATTCAGTGAGGAGAACAACTGCAATATAAAGTTAGTCATTAATATACTGCTGTATGGGCTGGGCTGTAGTTGCATCATACTCTGTTCTCTCTGCAGAACATTTCAGTGCATGTGCCAAAGAAAACGGAAACAAAATGGCTATTGTTCAAGTCATTACTACTGCATGAGAGTGCTTGTATAAACAAGAGCTGTGCTTCCCTACTATTGCCAATGTAGGGTACCAATGCAATGCTACCCTAGGAAAGACACATACAAACCCACACTTGGCCCTCTCTCTCTCTCTTTCACACACACACACACACACACACACACACACACACACACACACACACACACACACACATTGTGCATTTCTATTTATGTTGTATCTTTTTATTACATACCCCTACAACCCTCTCTTTTTTCTGCCTGTCCTGCCTCAGACATGTCAAATTGTATACCACAAATAATGTAGTAGCACAAAAAGAACACGAATGGAAATGAAGAAATAAACAGATAAAAGAAAAACCTGAACAAGAGGAGCCTATAGAAAATTTATCAAGCAATCTTGGAAAAGAAAAAGAGAGAAGGAACTTTCATGACTTTAGCAACATTTCTAACGGGTTGAGTTCACTTTTTAGACCACACACGTCAGAGAAACATATCTTTGTATCTTTAGATATTTTGGGCTCTGTCAGATTTCAGTGAAACAAAGCAATGTTTATTGAATTAGGCTCCAAGTTCCATTAAATTGTTTGGTCTTATGTGTTATTTTCCTATCGTTGTTTCTTCCTAATAACCTTGAATACTGTTTAGGCCTTGGGGCACAATTCTCTGATCTTCTGTTGTCTTACAAGAAGATATTTTACCATTCCTGTTGGAAACTTTAGCCTGCTGGGTGTGTATTTCTGGTGGACTGGTTTGGGGAAACTAAACATTAGAATGCTGTCTGTCCAAATCGTTACATTCCAAGAAGATTCCATCTATTTAAACATGAGCTAGGGTCAAGTCCAGCGTTTTCAGGAGGAGAGTGTTGTGTACTTCAGTAAACCCAGGGGAGCTTTGAGGTGAGAAGCTCTGCACACAGGAGAATTTGTGTCGGTGTGTAATTTAAAAAAAATATTAAAAAACAACAAAAAAATAATTATATGTTTTATTTTTAAGAAAATAATTCCAACTTTATTTGTCACGGCTGGGGCACCAGTCGTGTGATGGAGTGAATGAGGACCCAAGTTGCAGACAGCGATGGAGATGCGAGTGAGGTTTTATTCACAGTGTTGCAAAGTGACAAACAGAAAATGAGGAACAAGCCAAGCAAAACCTAAACTGGGAAAACTAAAAACCAAACCTGAAATCATAACACAAAGGGAGGACACGAGGCGAGGAGCAGAGAAACACCAAAATAACACAGAGTGACACAGACAAACCAACAAGGAACACTGACTGACACCCACTATATATACAACACAAGGTAATCAGGTAATGGCACACAGGAGAGGAGCACGGCTGATCCTAATTCACAAGATGACAGGAAGACACAAGCTGACACAGTGATAACAGACACAGACCTTCAAAGTAAAACAGGAAATTCACAAAGACAAACTCAGGGACACAAACAGAGCAAAGGAGGGAGAACACTAAAGTGCTACACAGAAGAACCAAACCCTAAGCACTAATACAAAATAAGAATTACAGAAAACATAAGATGAATCCAAAATGAAACACAAAACGCTGGGTAAACGACCCAGGATCATGACAGTACCACCACCACCACCCCCGGCTGGCTCCCGACAGCCTCAAAATACACCACCAGATCCAGGTGGTTCAGGACGGAGGGCCAGGAACAGAACAAAACAAGAGCCCCCAGGAGTCCAAACAAAGCGTCCATAATACACTCACAGGAGCAGAGTCCAAAACATCAGCTCGGGGACTGATAGCACAACAGTTCACATAGTTGCTGGCTCAACGACCCAGGATCATGACATCATTGTTTACTTTCAAAAAACAAAATCAGCCCAATATGGTGAATGTATCTGCCACATATACTACTGTTTGGATAAATTGCAGAGTGTGAGCATAACCTTTATGGTCCACAGATATGTGGCCAAAATGTAATATTAAGGCAACAGCATTTCAGTATTATACAAAAACCAAATAAATATTATAAACTCACTGAGAATAACACAGTGGCGTTTTTGTCATAACAGTTTAAAGGCAAACTGTATTGTTGCTGTATATGTGCAGAAATATATTTAATATACGTATTATAAAAGCCCCTTGATGGAAATGTTGGATTGTTTTTAGGTCATGAGTAGGGATGGGTATCGTTTAGGTTTTATCCGATACCAGTACCAAACCGGTACTTTTGAAACAGTACCGGTGCTTAAACGGTGCTCAAACCAGTGCTTAAAGAATGGAGAACACAAAATTGGTCCAAAAACCTCTCATGTTCAGCTGTTTTTTTGTAAAAAGATAACAATGTTAGCCTTTTCTGCAGCTATAGGGGATTTATGGCATCACTCTTGGCTGGAAGCAGTGCTTAAACAATGGAAAAAAACACAAACTTTGTCCAAAAACCTCTCATGTTTAGCTGTTTTCCACTTGGTCATTTTTTAGCTTTTTTGGCCAGGGTGAAGGGAGTATCTGACATTAAACAAGAAGACAGCTCCATGTAACTGTTGCTAGTTCACCTTACATGCATTAATGTAATAACGTGGTTAGGCTACTCAGCGTAAATTACACACGAACAACATTAAGCTACTCACGCAAAGAACGGCTGCTGCTGCCATCATCATCCTCATCATTTCTGCTACACTGGCAGGGCTAGGGGCCAGGACTCTCCTCTTCGGGTTTTTGGGGGATGTTGCTAACTCCGGGTCCGATAACAGGCACCACACCCGCAGTAGATGTGCTCGGTGTGAGGTCTCTAAGCAAGCTATCAAATACGGCGCATTTCTCAGCTTTTACCAAAATGCTATACGTCGCCAGGTGTTTCATCAGATTCGAGGTGTTACCTCCTTTTCACAGTATCACCTTAAAGCACTTGTTGCAGGCTGCTGAGTTTGCATCTTTTGCTGTGAAGTACAGCCAGACTTTGACCGCTTTGCCTTGGGCATTTTTAATTTGTAGCTTTGCTCTAAAAGAACCTACGTACCTGGGCCCGCCTACTACGCTTGCAAAGGTAAAATGATTGGCTAGAATACAAACTGTATGACATTTTAGGAAAAAAAAGCACCGAAATAAAGCATCGAAATGTGAGCTGCTTTTCGGTCTGGTTACTACCGTTTATGTCAGAACCACCGGTACCCATCCCTAGTCATGTGTTATTTTTATTGATTATTATTCATCATCACCACCGCTTCCTCTAAAGTGACAAAGTGAATCCTGTGTGCCTACTAAATAATTTGAAGAAACTTTCCATTTTATGAGTTTATATGTCATTATGACCACTGATTATTAAATGTTTGTATTGTTCTTTGTCTATCCATTAGCATTTTACATTTAAAATTTGCTGTAACACTGAACTGGAAGAGAGAACAAAACTTTGAGTTTCTGACATGTAAGCAACATGATGTAACTTTGGTTACCGGTACCGGTCCGTGGCCGGGGGGTTGGGGACCACTGGCGTAGTGTGTTACTGATGCTGTGGATGACACATTAGCAAATTACATAGTAAGGACAGTCAGCAGCACCATATTCTTTAACCTGTGCAGGTACATAAAGTTCCGCTGGTATGCAGATGTGAATTTAAATGAAATGTTTTTAAACAAATAAGCAAATATTTTATACTTTAAGACCCAGGACATAAATATCTTCAACAGAGGGTTAAAGTAGGAGCTTCTCTGGGAGTCAGTCACTCAAGATACTCTTCACAGCAACAGTCTTTGACAGGACATACATCTCCCACTTTATGTCATGTGCCAGGTAATGTCTGTAAAGTTAGTTCATCGTTCGTCCATGTTCTGTGTCAGACTGAAGGTTTTGATCTATTTTGCTACCCTGTAACCTATTACACATACACACATCTACTACTGTATGCCTCACATACATCCCAGTGTCTCTTTCTGTGTAAATGGTCTAGGTTCTGGTACTCAATGTTTGACTAACATAAACTATTATACTAATAATGTGAATGTGAATCAATGTGGTTGTTAGTTTCAAGAGCAGCTGGGTGTTCTCGAACCATAACAAATGACAGCCAGTTTACCCTGTTGTCTCTGGTTCAGTGCAGCTTCAGTTCTTTTTGGGAGGCATCACAGTGCAAAACTAATGGTTTTTCAAAATCAGGATAGCCCCAGAGTGGTGGACTTAGCAGATTGTCAATAAGATGGTAGAGCACTGCCTGATGTTGGTCTGTCAATGTGATTGGCTGGCTTGAGGGAATTTGGTCTAATTTCTTCTGTCTCTTCTTGTGCATGCTTCCATTCGGTCCTTTGTCTTTGTCTTTTGGGCAGACAACAGACTGTAAAGTGGCCTGGGAGTGCATGAGAAGTTTGGTATATATGGACGGTAGTAGAACAAGGAAAACCAGCATTTTTCTCAAATCTCCCACCGTCTCAGACTTGCAAGTTTTCAGTGCCTAAACGGGTGCTAACTCAGTGTGATCCATGCAGTACCCTTTAGACACAATTCTTCCCAAAAATGTCACCTTGTCTTTGTTTTGGAATTTCTTTTACTGATGTATTGGTCACTTGGTTTTAATATGTATGTTTCACACTTTATTGGACACAGTTAGATGGTGGGGCCTGGTGATTGTGTCTTGGGAAGTGGAGGAACATTGAGCTTTAACTTTATTGCAGGCAGGCTGACTCCAGAGTGGGGCAGGATTCCACAGGTAGTGAAGTCTTTTGTTCACCATGTCTTTGAGAATGGGGCAAGTGGCAGAGTGGCAAAGAGCTGGGTTGACCCTGTAAAGAGGTGATTAGGGTAAACTCTTTCCTTGGAGGAAATCATAGGTGTAAACAACAGCTGTGTAATACCTTTTGTTCTCTTGACTGTATTTAAACCCAGGGCTGTGCAGGGAAGGGCAGAGAAAGACTGCTGTCAGTGCTGTGATGGCCTCTCTTTCACTCAAGCTTGGTTTTTATTAAAATATGTTAGCTACTCCTCATTGTATCTCTGCAGGCTTTGTTAATTAAATGTCCATAACTTCTTTAACCCTTTAAAGCCGGTCGGAGCGGGCACGCTCTGTTTTGCGTAACTATTTTTAAATCCCGGTAGCACTGTAACCACATAAGCTAGCACAATAATTTTTTTTGCATATGAAACCGGAGGAGTTGTACTTACATCTTATGCCATCAGCTTGTCCAGTTTCCTTCCACACATAGCTTTGCAAAAACTGCATAAAAAGCGCTTGCAGCAACAAAAACATAATATTCCAGAAACACACTTTGCCGATCCGATCAGCTGTTCATAACACTTCCTATGTTGGAATAGACGTCACCGCGAACTATCGCATGTCCGCCATGACCTGCCCGAAACCGGAAGTGACGTCATTTTCATTTTTGCGAAAATGTAGTCTTTTACCATCAGGGCCTCATGAGCCTATACTGGTGTTTTTAAAAGTTACCTTTGACTTTATGACTTTCTGTGTCGTTTCTGGGATGCTTAGGACTCATATTGCACTGCTGGAAATAGTTTATTTTGATGCATATGCTGCTTTTTTGCAAATTTGCACTATAATATTTATTTTCGTTTTTCCTGCAGTATATAAAAATTGGTGTATTTCAAAAATAAAACCATGAAGACACTCAAAATAAATTTCCTGTGGTAGGAAACTATTTTGTGCAACTTTTTTGTATTTACAGTTTTGAGGGATAAGCCTCTTAAATTTCTCTAACTAGAAATATATGTTAAAAAAACAATTTTCAAGTTTTTTATAGTTTATTGCACTTTTTTGCAATTTATGTAATTACTATGCACTTAATGCATACATATTATTAAAATTTAGGCTATAATGGTTGTATTGATGTATAGCAACTTGAAATGCTCCCAAAAATGGCACTACAGCATGTAAAAATATAATATAAGCTCTGGCGGACTTGGTTCTATGGTAGGTCTTCAAGCCTTAAACACCTCACACTTGTTTGGAGTCAGCTCCACACCATGTGCTTGATAGTTGTACATAATATCACACAGATGGTACTCAAATTATTTGCTGTGGACATAATTGTTATCCACATATGGCTGAGATATTTCATCGGCACTCCTCCATACTGCACTGGAGGCGAGTAAAAGTCAAAGGTGTAATAAAGGATGTGAGTGATCTGCTACTCTCCTACAGAAAACCCTAATGATACGTCCAACACTGAGAAGCAGTGCACTCCCATGCAGTCGCACACAGACTGTGGTTGATGAGTATGGGGACCATGATTTCTGAATTCATCCTCTTCTTCAGCAGGTCCTCCAAATACTTCTTTAGCTCCTTGTGGAGTGGCTTGGGTAATGAGGTGTGTGTGCACTTTACTAGGGTTGTGTCACTCCACGTAAACTTTCCTCCGCCTCAACTTTCTGTGATTTTAGTGTAGCTTTATTGTTTGACTGAGTTTGTTTCTTTGTATTGTTGCGTCCCCACGTAGAGGTCTAGGGGGGTGTGTGGGGACTGGTAACAAATGGGTCAGGAACTGAATGAAAGGAAACCATACAGACTGTTCAGTATATATTACAGCTTTATTACAAATAATCTTTACTGAAAGAGCCGGCAACACCACCAATGTTTTTTTCCAATAACACTAGAAAAAGAAAAATGTCGCAACAACCAAACAAAAAACTCCACACTACGAAGAGGCACATCTGGGGCCCACAAGCCCAGCAAGCTTCACTGCTGCTGCTGTCGAGGCCCACAAGCCCATACCACTCACATGAAGGCTACAAGCTAGTGATGGCCCGCTTGAAGCTGAAGCTCCGGTGTGTGTGTCAAAAAATTCAACACACTGCTTCAGAAGCACTGTGTCGAAGCTTGATTTGTTTGGCCAGAGTCACGTGATCAGTGACGTCCGAAGCTTCATTTAGAACGTGACTGCTTCGGTATCTGATTCAATGGTTTATAAGGAAATGAATCATTCGTGGGATTTGTGGTGTTTTGATGGTGACAGATAGCAAACCACTGATCATTCCACTGAGAGATTTGGAGCCGGCGAGGAATAGAGGAGGTTCTGATGTGTGGGAGAATTTTGAGTTGATTTTGGTCGATCGGGTGGGTTTTCCACCTTTGTGTTCTGGCTGTTTGCTTTTGTTTTGTGCGTGTTTATTTTATCTGAAAACGGGAAAAAGGTAAAATGTCAAAAAATCTGCTTCCATAATATAAATATCATTAAATAACTTTAGAAAAACTTCCACTTGACTCTTTACATGTAATTTTGTAAAAATATATATTTTATTGTTTAATTAATCTGAAAATGTTAGTCTGCCAAATGTGCAGCAATTGAATTTGTTTATTCTCTTTAGCTGATAGTTTGTGGGGCCCAGTTAGACTGTATAACTGCATCTCTACCAGTTTCTCTGCACTCCAGCGTCTTCTGTGCCGTGTGAAGGGATTTCCCTTAATGCAGAAGAAATTATCTCCACGAAAAGGAACAGGTTTGGCCATCGCACAGTGGAACAAATTTTCTTCTTAAATACAAATGAAAAAGGACTTTAAATGCATCATGTTTTTAATTTGCAAGTTCATAAGCATTTTCCCTTTCCATTTCACAATCAATTCTACCCCCAGGTCAAAAATATGTGTGGGAAAATTTCCCCAATATAATATTATTTATAAATATACCCGTCTAGCGGTTGATTGCATAAGTGCATGGAGGCAGGACCTCATAGCATACTCCATAATGTGTTGTACATTATCATATGTATATTATATGTAACGTGGTATTTTTCAATTATTGTATTTACCAACATCAAGAAGTCACAAGCAAAGAAAGACCACACCATGGTGCATGTTTAAACAAGGAAAGATTACTGGTCAAGAATATTTATTAAACAAATAAACCACATTTTTTTAACCACCAAAGAATACATGTTCAAAGTAATACAACCAAATTCCACACAATCAGACAGAACTGCACTCTGTAGAGTGAGCAGTCATAATGAAGCAGTTGGTTTTATTTTGTGGATTCAAGCTGCTCTTCATATTTGTGGCCACCAGATGTCACCAGAGAGGATTGTGTTGAAAAGCTTCGAGTAATGAACCGTTTTTCAATACAAGCTTCAGAAAGCTTCATTTGGCCATCACTACTACAAGCCCACACCACTCACATGAAGGCTACTCTTCCTACTGCTTCCTACTCAGTAATAATCTGAATTAAAAATGTTTTTTCTACAATTTTACTAATTTTACCAGATTTTTAATCATGATATTTGGCCAAACAAGTACAGTGGAGTATACTGTACCACGAGCTACATTTGAGGTCAGATCAGTGTATTTATTGATGTGATGGACATTATTTCTTGTATTTTATTTGCCTGCTATTGTGGTTGAACTTGACTGCAGCCACAGCAAAGACAGGAGGACACCAACCATGAAACATAAAATCATTTATCAGCTTAATTCTAAAGAAAACAATAAAGTTAATCAAACTTTTACATGTAATGGCTTTAAACACTCGTGTTTTATTCTATATCCCTTCAAGCCAATATAAGAGTGCCATTTATATAACTTTGGTTCTGCTTCGTGTTATGTATGACTTATATGTCGAATACTACGGAGCCCCACAGGGGACATGGGAGAAAAAAAATTAAGACAGACTTTTGCGAGATCTCGCAAAACTAACTCGGGATCTCGCAAAACTAACTCGGGATCTCGCAAAACTTTTGCGAGATCTCGCAAACGTTTTAGCCGCATTCTTCGGACACTGGCTCGAAGCCGACCGGGAGGTCGAGGCATGATGTGCCGGGAAAGCGGTGTTCCTCCCGGCTGTAGTAGGTCTCGACCTCCCCTTACCTTCGAGCTAATGGGAAGAATGCAGCTAAAAGTTTTGCGAGATCTCGCAAAAGTTTTGCGAGATCCCGAGTTAGTTTTGCGAGATCTTGTTAAATGTCTGTACTCAATCTTGTTAAATGTCTAACTCGGGATCTCGTAAAACTTTTGCGAGATCCCAAGTTAGTTTTGCGAGATCTCGCAAAAGTCCGTCTTAATTTTTTTTCTCCCATGTCCCCTGCGGGGCTCCGTAGAATACAGACATTTAACAAGTTGAAAAAACATGATTACAGCAACGTTTTGTTATCAAAATACCTTCATCACAGTTCAGTGTTTCACATGTTAGTTCTGCATTTCTCTGCATTTTTCTCACCAAGCATGCTGTGATCTTATCTCACAGTAAATGAAGAATGACGAATGTGTTAAACAGAGGGACTATTTTTTCAGTGACTACTCCTCTCTCAGAAAGGCTTCTCTTATGTTTATCCTCTTCAGTTCAGCTACCTCATACTTCAGTCCACCTTCAGTCTAGAGTCTGTGGTTCCCCTGGAGTGTGTCACTGGTTTGCTCTTTATGTTAAAACATTTAGGTGTTTCTGAAAATTAAAAATGTCCTCTGATAATGTTACACATCACCACAAATGTCCCATCCCCATTTAAAGGGTTAAATGCTATGTCAGGGTTTTATGGCAGATTTTGTGCATGTACTTTTTGTACAATAGGTGTTGACTAATTTTTGAGTCAAACTTCTATTAAAGGCCAGATTGTGGAATATATTCAGTAAATATCTGGGAACATTTGTTGATACAAAGCTTAATTTTACTTTAATTCAATTTTAAGCTGTGTGCAAAAAGGGCCACCGGGGATTCCCATGTTTGTTTCCACAGTGATTAAACCGTGATGATTCTCTTTTATTGCATTTTAATGAATCTGTTTCATGTTTTTCTTTTTCGTTATGGTTTGGATATCTGTAAAGAACAGATGTTTAGTCAAATTGTTAAGTGGTCTAACTGGCTGATTGGCGAACCAAGCACCCTCGACACGAGTCGGTTACAGCAGTTGGCAGGTTGATGTTTCTTGATGATTTATAACCTTTGCAAAGTAAATTTCTGGTCCCACAACATAAAACAACACTGAATTACCTTTGCTGTAGCAGCAACTTACTTTAATACAATTATTGGTTGCACATGCAGAAGTAAAATGATGAAATTGCAGCACTTTTAGTTGTCAGAAAGAGGAAGGAAGCAGCAGGTTAAACTAAGAAGTTTGTGTCTCGAACACAGTGAGATTGCAAAGCAGAAATTCTGCACTCCGATCACATTTTAGACATTTACAGTAACTGTGCACACTAACTATAGTGGACAGCACCATCAGATACACATCAGATCAATATGATGGACATCATTTCTTGTATATATCATTTACCTGCTGATGTGTTTGAACTTGTCTGCAGCCACAGCAAAGAGAGGAGGACACCAACCATGAGACTGAAAGGAGCACAAGCTGCAATCATCTGTCTTCTCACTTTGTCAGGTATTTTATATTTACATTTTCATATTTTACAGATAACAGACTTTTGATCAACTATAAGAAAATACACAGAAATATGGAACATTTGTAGTTTAGTACTTTTTAAACATTTTAAACTCCAGCTCTGTTTATGCAAGACTTGAAGAGAAAATAGTTTCTGTTAAACTTCTTTAACAGTAAATTTCTTTTTCAAGTGTGTTTTTTTCTGTTTGACAAGTCTTTCTTCAAGTACATCATAAATAACTGCTCACATGCAGACAAAGGTTGACCAATGTTTTAAGAAAGCTGTAAAGTTCCACACATCAGTTTCTGCTTTTCTCATTTATTTCGGTCACATCTCTTTTCTCACAAAAACTTTTCTCTTCAGTTCAGCCTCCTCGTGGCTCACAGGTGAAATTCCTTCGCTGCACCTTCAGAGTGTGTGTCCTCCTGCCTCAGCTCACATACAGGTTAACTGTAGAGAGCGTGGACACACCTTTAAAAGCAGAAGAATTCATTGTTTTGTTTCTGATGTGTTTCAGCAGTTCAGGGTGAGGATGGTTGGTCAGTGACTTACACCTCTACTCACATTTGTGCCTTAAAAGGATCAACAGTGGACATACGCTGCACCTACACGTACCCATCCAGAGTAAATGGGAACGTGACTGTAGTTGAAAAAGCTGTGTGGTTTACTAAAATGAAAGGTGATGAACATGTGGATGTGAGGACAGAGGCAGAGTTTGCAGGTCGTGTTCATTATCACTGTAATAACAAAGACTGCACTCTGAGAATCACAGACCTGAGAGAGAGCGACTCAGCTGAGTACAAGTTCAGATTTGTGACAAACCAACCAGGAGTGAAATATACTGGATCACCTGGAGTCACTCTGTCTGTCACAGGTATGATTTTTATATTTAAATGTATAACATGTTTTCAAAATAAAATGTTTTGGTGGAACTTTGAGACACTACAAGCTATGAATGTTGTGTATATTTTATATTTTGCTGTGTATAATTTTTAGTTCTCCAGGCACAAGTGATAAAAACTTGGCCAACCTGGTATCCTACTTGGAAAAAGGTGACGTGTCAGAGCAGTTGTCGTCTACCTGATCCTCATTCATATGTCTGGTACCAGAACGAAGTGAATATTGACAGAAAGGAGTCTTCTTTTGAAAAATACTTTAATCATACAGACAGCATTTCCTGTGCTGTAAAAGGATACGAGAAGCTTCCCTCTCCTTCAGTGTGTGAGTTTACTTCAGTCTTACACTGACAAAACATATCATTCATTTCTGTTTCTAATAAAAAAGATGTTGCTGCATCTTCATGTTTATTTTATATCTCAGTAAAGCCAATAAATCAACAATAAGTCCCAACAGCCTCCTGCTCTGTGGTGCTGCAGTCAAATCTTCCTCTAACAAATCTGTTTCATATATTTTAGGTGTTGATGATCAAACCTGTAACAGAGTGACTTACACCAGCAGAAGCATCTGTGCCCTCAAAGGTTCATCAGTGGACATTTCTTGCATCTACAGTCATACACATCCTGCTGTGTCCAAATTCTGGTTCAGTCCTGAACGTAGTCATCAGTGGCAGCATCGCTCACTCCCCGAGGACCTCAGAACAGACTCCCACTATGCAGGTCGTGTTGAGGTCATTGAAACAGGGAGAGGACGCTCCACTCTGAGAATCAGAGACCTGACAGAGAGGGATTCAGCCGAGTATCACTTTAAATTCAAAACACAAAGCTTTGAACTGAAGAGTAGTTTACCTGGAACAACTCTGACTGTCACAGGTACTGAAGAACACACACTGTTAGCAGGTTTTTGTTTTTGTGATCTCAGATATCAAATGTAGACTTACATATCCACACATAAAGCCTCTCTCTACATGATGTCACTGCTGTGCTGTCATATTCAGCTCTGCAGGTGAAGGTGAGCAGAATAATATCAGTCCAGCAGACTCAGACTGCGGCAGAGCTCAAGTGTCAAAGCAGCTGCAGTCCAGCTGGTCGTCTTTCTTACGTCTGGTTCAAGAACGGACAGAAAAACACGACACAGCAAACCTCTGCTTATACAGACTACTTTAATCCTGGAGACATCATCTCCTGTGCTTTCTCTGGATACGAGGATTACTGCTCTCCATCAGTGTGTGAGTTTAATTCACGGTGTCACCAACAACATATCACAGCTCCAAGCCAGCTACAGTTTATCATGCTGTAATGTTACATGAGTTTAAACGCCAACTTTAATAAAGAAATCTTTTATCTTCAGATCCTTCAAAGCTTCCCTCTGTGTCAGTGAGTCCCTCTGGTGAGATAGTGGAGGGCAGTTCAGTCACTCTGACCTGTCGTACACATGCTAATCCAGCAGCTAAGAACACTTTGTACAAAGGCAACCAAATCTTGCCTCTAACACCAGAAGGTATTTATAATTTCACCTCCATCAGCTCTGAGGACAGAGGAATCTACGACTGCAAGACTGAGGATCAGCTCTCTATGTCTTTATTCATAGATGTCCAGTGTAAGTAAACATCAGCAGATCAGTGATCAGCTGGGAGTTGTGTTCAATTTATTTCCATCATATGAACAATACACAGAAGTTCATTGAGCAAAGAATACAAAAGGCTATACAAATAACGCAACTACATTTCAATATCGCTTCACCTGTTCTGATTCAGCTAAATATCAAAAATGAGTTGGAAGAAGCTCACACTTCTTTAATGCCCCTTTCACCATAAGTTATCGATCAATATTTGAGCTTCCTTACTGATAAAATCTGCACAAATAATATTGAACGTATTTCTAATATAATATATACAGCACACATAGCACAAATTATGATAATAGTTAATATCATAGTATTATAAGAATTCTTATTTTCATATGAATTATGATCATATCACATCATATGATCATTATATCAGTGATTAACAGTTTCCTGTCATGTTTTTATTCTTGATGGAAATTTTCTCACACTGAATATTAAAATGTTGCTGTAAAAATTTCACAATAATTTTTCTCGGTTTCCTCCAGATGCTCCAAAGATTCCCTCTGTGTCAGTCAGTCCCTCTGGTCAGTTAGTGGAGGGCAGTTCAGTGACTCTGACCTGCAGCAGTGATGCTAACCCAGCAGCTAACTACACCTGGTACAAGGAGGATGATAACTCAGCAAAAGCATCTGGACAGAACTTCATCATCACTGACTTCAGACCTGAACACAGTGGGAGTTATTACTGTGAAGCCCAGAACACAAGAGGACGTCGCAGCTCCACCTCCCATCATCTCACTGTTGTGACAGGTGCTCTTTCTACATTTACAAGTCTGTTTACCGCAACAATTTTCATTGATGCATTACTAAAACAACAGTTACAAAGAAAATAAGATTCCTCTCCAGGTTTTCAAAAACAAAGTGTATGCTCTCTCTCAATCCCATCAAATTTCTTTCTCCATTTTTAGGGAAATCAATAATAATACAGAATATTATCAGATTAACTTTGGTGATCCTGATGCTGATTCCTCTGCTTCTTGTGATTTTGTGGATGAGGTAAAATAAAACATTGCTCTGTTGCAGAAGTGGTCTTTGACTTTCTAATTTAATAGTTGTACATTTAAAATGTGATTATTTATTATTAGCAAGAAGAAACCTTGGAGCTCTACAGCTGAATCAAATGAACGTATGGAGACAATGGAGGTGAGAGTGAGATAGAGACAGTGTCAGAATTGAATTGATGTTGTTGAAACATCTTGTCTAATCTCTTACTCTGTTTAATATACTATCATTATCCATGCTATTGTAAATATTTTAGTAGTTTATTACAAATGGATTTTTAGTAGAAAAGTTAATTTCTGTAAAAACATTTGACCACATTTTATAAAGAAATCTGATTGTATCCATGACAATCTGTTTTGAGTTTGCTGGATGGAAACATCAGGCCAACCTCCAAGCAAAAGTTCACCATCTAATTTTTGAGAAGATCTAATCAGAAACTCTGTTACTTTGTACAGATGCAGTCAAACCAAAAACAGGACTCGGCTGATGGAAACAGAAAGTAAAAAACAGCACAGTGGAGAGTGATGCTGATGCATAGAGATTTATATTTTTATTTTTAGCTCCAGTTATATAAAGTTTATTTGTCGTTAGATGTTAGACTACAATTACAGCTTATTTTTGGTCTTCTGTTACCTGTTCAGACAAACAAAAATATGCTGATCTAGAAGAAAATATTTTACAGCACTTGCGGCTTGTTTTTTGTTAACAAAAGAGAAAAACCTGCAGCTACAACAGCTCTGTATATTGAAGATCAGTTCCCTGTGAATGCTACAGAGGTCATCATTATGCAACAAGTTTTGTTTTTCGAGTTGAAATAAACTCTTTATTTTTTCAAAATAGACGTTTCATGTACTTCTCTTTCAGAGGTTGATGCTTGTCATTGCAACACATTATTACAAAGGTAGAACACACCATAAAGCAAAAATAACTGCTTCATGAATTCAGACATCGCTGGATTTGATATGAAAAAAAAAAATGCCAAGATTATAAACTCTGCCAGTTATCAGCAGCTGGATAGATTTACAAGCACAATCCCAAGACCTGACACAGCATGCTATATGTGACCTACATTACAGCAGTCATTGGATGCATATGCAAAGATAAAAATAATGATGAGCTTGACCTCATAATGATCTTTACCAGCACCAAACAATTTAGCTAGAGTCTACCTTTATGTAGTACACTGTGACAAGGAGCCGACACACTCACAAGCAGTGATTCAGGACAAGAGTCCATTTATTCACCTTCACGTACTCTATTAGAACAATTAATCTAAATTCAGACAAAAAACATAAAATCTGAGTAGGAAGAAAATAAAAATCAGTGATGTGATGACAGTGGGTGCAAACATACAAGTACTACAGGCGAAGGTTGACAAGCTCGTGATTAATTTCATTTGTGAAGGTCATTTTCTGTGGTTGAACAACCTTCTTTTAGATAACTTTCATTGACACTGAATCCACAATGAAAAGTCATTTGCAGGCATACTCGACCATAATAGAGGGAGCTGCCAATAAGAAGAAAAAAACTTTGATTTTGCACCTCAGTAAAGTCAGCCATGTTGCCACCATTACAGATTGTTGGACAGCACACCAGCAAAGTTTCATAGGGGTCACAGCTCTTTGGATAGATGAGGAAACCTTGGAGAGCTGATCTACTGCCCATTCAATTAAATTTTATTTATATAGCACCAAATCACAACAATAGTTGCCTCAAGGCGCTTTATATTGTACAGATCGTACAATAATAGATACAGAGAAAAGCCAACAATCATATGACCCCCTATGAGCAAGCACTTTGGCGACAGTGGAAAGGAAAAATTCCCTTTTAACAGGAAGAAACCTCCGGCAGAACCAGGCTCAGGGAGGGGCTAATAAACTAATAACTGAGGTAGCTTCAGCCATTGTTTTCCATTTGTCTTTTACTCCATAGTTTAGAAACAAAAAACTTTTCACTATGAATTCTTCACA
This sequence comes from Neolamprologus multifasciatus, assembly GCF_963576455.1. NCBI lineage: Eukaryota > Metazoa > Chordata > Actinopteri > Cichliformes > Cichlidae > Neolamprologus > Neolamprologus multifasciatus. The sequence continues at coordinate 37,509,585 of NC_140441.1, read as the reverse complement.
GTCATTCCTGATAGCATCCTCCCCCTTCTCTTGCATGAGCCGTGTGATTCTTTCCAGATCTATGTATGTTGAGTTCCACTGAGTTTGATTGGGCCGGATAAGTTGGAAAATTCATTTACTTTCCACAATTTCTGCCATGTAGGACCGACCCGACTTATTCCAGGTGATAGCCATTTGTATGCATCATGCATCTCTTGCAGCATCTGTTGTGGCAACTAAATTTAATAGGTGGCATGCACACGTTTGATGTGGAAGAATCTGATACTCAAGACTGGCATCTTGCTCCAGGATGATGAATGTCTGGGTAGTCCCCTTTGGTCTCTTCAGAAGTCTTTATCCGACTCTGATGCTGCTTTCTCAGGCCGACGTTGTTCACCAAACACAAGGAATGCTTTTATAAAGTTCAAGCCACTGTCTGGTGTAGTTCTTACGACTTCCCACCTTATTCTGTGTTGACAATGAATGTCATCAAGGGCATCAGCTAGGACATCAAAGGTGTGGGACCCTTTCAACCCCTGGCAAGCAAGGCCAGCTGTCAGTATTTTTATTTTTTTGCACTGTTTTGTAGAGACATGATAATTCCTTCAAGGCGAGTTAAAATGTATCCTAACAATAAACCTTGGGTGACTAAATCTGTGAAGTCCAGCATACAGAAAAGGAATCATATCTTTAAACATGGTACACCTTCTGACCTCCAGATAGCCAGTAAGGAGCTGAAAATTGAAAGTCTGACGGAAATATAAAGCAGACTTGGAGAGCAAAATGGCTGCAAATAAGCTGGTTCATGTCCAGTCTTAGAAAAACAGCAAGCCTTTGGGACCCAAAGAATAGCAGCAGTGTCACTCTGCATGGCTTCCATTCAGACTCTGAGTTAACTGATGCTAACTCAGAGTCTGGCCTTCCACTCCATAATAAATAAGTCTTAAGGACCCGATAACATACATTTATAGTCATTTACTTAAACCTTGCACTCAAAAAAAGTAAGTTTATGTAGCACTAAATCACAGCAGCTGCCTGAAGATATTGTTAAGCAAAGACACTACAATAAAATAACTTATACACACAAAATCATTTCTCTTAGACTTCAGTTAAAGCTCACATTGTGAAATATGTTGAATGTTATAAATATCTTAGAACAGTGTTGATTCAAAGCTTTATTATGATGTATTTAAGCTGTGTGCAAAAAGGGGCACCAGAAATATTCATGTTTGTTTCTCATTTTCACAGCGATTAAACCATGATGATTCTCCTTTGTCATGCATTTGTTGAATCTGTTTTTCTTTTTCTTTAGTGTTGTGTTTTGGATATCTGTAAGCAACAGAAACTTAGTCAAACTGTTAAGTGGCCCAATTGGCTAAATGGTGAATCACCAGCTGAACCAAGCACCCATGCAAACAAGTCGGGTACAGCAACGGCAGGTTGATGTTTCTTGAAGATTCCTTTGTAAAATAGCCAGCCATTATTTTTAGCCATTTATTCTTTTTTTTTCTTTTCTTTCAGTGAGTCTTTGTTTTTCAGTATCTTGTACTATGGGCAATGTCGGAATTTATATTTTTTGTATTGTCATTTATTCTTAGAAATATATAATCATTTGTATGCCGATAAAGTATCTTATCCTTATTAGGTCTGATAAGAGTCTGTGTGCACTTGTGCATCATGAGATGAGCGGAAGCAGCCTTGACGTTATAATTTCCATTATAGCTGTAGAAACCAGACTGTCTTATTCGTTATCTTAAATTGTAAGACTTCACACCTTTAAATGTCAAACTCCAAGTTCATGTTTTTATATTTTAGCAAGACGCGTACTTCTGCTTTTCTTCATACCTCATACACACAGTTTAAGTTAATTGAAAGGTCGTATGTGGCCCTGCGACAGACTGGCGACCTGTCCAGGGTGTACCCCGCCTCTCGCCCTATGACAGCTGGGATAGGCTCCAGCGCCCTCCACGTCCCTGAAAAGGATAAGCGGAAGCAAATGGATGGATGGATGGATGGAAAGGTCGTATGTCTATGTATGGTATAGCTGGAAACATACACACACACACACATACAGAATATAGACACTGATGTTGCTTAAGAATGTCACACAATGTTCCCTCTAAGCTGCACAGATTCTAACCTGAATTGAAATTAAAGTAAATATGTGCCACCGGTGTTTTAGCTAGCAAAGCAGCTGACGTGGACTGAAGCCACGTTAATGACAACGTGTACAACCACTGGAGATGTGAGCAGGACAGACGGAACAATTGACGGAAAACTTGTGGACTTTACACCAGTTTTTAAATTGTGTTGATAGGCCACGAAAAACCAGAGTTGTGATAAAAAAATATGCAATGTTTGGTTTTCCTGGATACTACCGTTGTTCATATTTACTGTGGGAAGAAATGCTGAAAACTGTGATTTTTAAGGAAAACGCTCGAATGCACTGTCCACCTGTGAGCAAAGACAAAACCAATACACCCCCTACCCTTTCCCATTGCTCGAAAAATGTACCATGTCAACCAATCAAAACATGGCATTTAGTTGTTAAGATACGGTGCTTTGAGATGTGAGACATTTGCAACGTTTAGCGCAAATGTTGTGTAGTTAGTGTGTAGTGTAGTCAATAGTTTTGTTGTGTGTGTCAGAACAATGAGGCAACTGCTGAATGTTGCAGGTGTTACAGGAGTGATACATCTGCTGTTATCAGGCCTGTAGGTATCAGGCTGTTGTTCTCCTTTATCTCATAGTGGACAGAAATTATTTTTTGGAGTGACACAAATAATTTGTGTGGCATCAAATTTGATGCAGAACAGCTGATTGTTCTGTAAATAGTTTAAAATGTTTGTTTAAAAAATGCCTTGGCTGCATTTTTAGATAAACAGCTGCAAAAAAAATTGTTGTTTGCAAAACTCAGTTACTTTTTTGAAGAAGTAACTATATAATTAATTGCCAAACATTGGTCTTTATTTACTGTATTTTGCAGACAGGGAGTTACAGAACTCTCTCCCAGACCACAGACTCATAATCAGTGTTGGGTAAGTCACTTTAAATTAGTAATTTAGTTACATTACTAGTTACTTCCATCAAAAGTAACTCAGTTACTTCAAGTTACTCGTTACTTTCAAAGTAACTAGTTATAGGGAAAGTAACTTTGGTTTTACTCAGACTTCTCTTGTTAATGTGTTGCTTCCGTAACTGGATACCCAGCAACTTTGCCAGTCTTCTAGCTTGCTTACTTGCCACAAGTGCACTGTGCCACCTACCAATAGAAAGGAAAAGATAATGTGCATATTTCCACGAGAGAAATCCCACGCCTGGACCGTCATTGACCGCCGCCATGATTCTAGCCTACGTCACTGGGACAAAATATCGGCATTTTGACTAGAGACCGGCCCACCATTATAGGAAAAATCATAAAGCCTTTGAATGAAAACAAACACTGTTGTGACAGTGATGTTCACTGTCTTGATGGTGTATATGTATCAATCTATCAATCGTTTGTTGTAAGTCTCAGATAATTATTTATTAAAAGTGAGACATTTTAAATGAGAATAAGAAAGTATTTATTTGTGCCCCCCTTTCCCTGTTAATGCCCTACCTGCCCCCCTGGTAACACTTTGCTAGACCCGCCCCTGCACAGTAACCAGCTGTCAGCTACTTAGAAAAGGATCCTGGTGTTATTTGTCTCTCAGAAACAGTTCATAACTTCCCTTCAACTCATTCATGTCACCTAAAATGTAAACCTGTTTCTTCATCACAGCTCTGATGATTCAGTAAGGACGTCTCCTGGTTTCATCTTCATGTTTCCCTCTCACCAGATATCCAAACCGATATCATGACCAGCAGCTTTTACAGCTGTGGCTCCAGCAAACATCAGCTGTACTAGAAATTAATATTAAATAAATTCTAACAACAGCTGATCAAACGTGCTGCTGTTGCTTAATGCGACATCTGCTGGTTTCCTCTTTCTGGCGCGAAGTGGGCGATAAACAAACAAGAGAGAAAAGCCGATCAGCTGATCATTGATCAGTTTCATGTTTGAAGTAGAAACAGGAGAGGGAGGGAGAGAGAATGAGAGAAGAAGAGGCAGCTGACAGCTTAAAGGCGCAGAATAACTCCAGCTTTGTGTCTTTTTTATTCTATCTGAAGTCCGGGACAAAGTGCGTTCCTTTTCACCTCATTACAAAACGCATAATGTTTTCTCTGAATACGAGAGGATTCTGTTTTTTAGGGGATGGTTGGAAACTCTAATAATTAACCTTAGGAACAAAATAAAGTTCAAGATCAGTAACATCATAGCACCCACCCAGCTGTATAGAAACCCTGTCATGCTAGCTAGTACGCAGTACGAAAAAGTCAGAATAACGAAAATAAACTGCACCTAAACTTGGTTTATATCTGACCCAGATAGACTGCAGGTCATAACTTCTTACCTGAAGTTCAGTTCACACTTGGACCGGCGGCCGCTTCGGGTCTCTCCTCTTGCCTCCCCTTTCTCTCATCCACCTGTTGGCCTCCACCACTTGCTAATGTTACTGAATCTGTGGAAGCGCCGCGATAGCCACCACACGAAGTAACGAATAACGATCTAAATCCCAGTAACGAGTAACGCGTTTCTGATTTTGGCATAATAACTAGTTACCGTGCTCGTTACCACAATAATAACGTAGCTACTGTAACGCGTTACTTAATAACGCGTTAGTCCCAACACTGCTCATTTGTTTTCAAAGTTGGAGTTCAAGTTATTTTTACTTCCAAGAGTGTTAACATACTACACAGGTCATAAACAAGATTTTTTTTTTAATTTTCATTGTAAGTGGGCTAAAGCAGTTAATTAAAAGTAGTCTAACATAAATGTAAATACTGTAATTTAACTTGTAACTTGGATGGATTCGATGCTGGCGTGACCACAGTGCACATGTCTGCTGTTGCTCACAGTGGTCCAAGAGATCGCTCAGGAAGTTTGTGCAGTCGCTCAGACACATAAAAAATTAGAGGGAATATTGGTCACATGTATTTGTAATGGCATATTCATGAATGATTGCATGCTGACAATAAAAAGTGCTGTAGCGCAGGAATCAGTTGAAGTTGGCTAAGGACAGGTGAAGGCCTGGGCTGGCTTCCCTTGCGAGCCACAAAGACAAAAAACTCTGTCTTATCTTGTTTTGTCGTGCAGTTTGTTGGTCTTGTGTTCCACTGGCCTAGATAAACCCTACAGGCAATAGTTGTCTTACGTGGCTGTATTGATATATATACAGTGGGGCAAAAAAGTATTTAGTCAGCCACCGATTGTGCAAGTTCCCCCACTTAAAATGATGACAGAGGTCAGTAATTTGCACCAGAGGTACACTTCAACTGTGAGAGACAGAATGTGAAAAAAAAATCCATGAATTCACATGGTAGGATTTGTAAAGAATTTATTCGTAAATCAGGGTGGAAAATAAGTATTTGGTCACCTCAAACAAGGAAAATCCCTGGCTCTCACAGACCTGTAACGTCTTCTGTAAGAAGCTTTTCTGTCCCCCACTCGTTACCTGTATGAATGGCACCTGTTTGACCTCATCATCTGTATAAAAGACACCTGTCCACAGCCTCAACCAGTCAGACTCCAAACTCCGCCATGGCCAAGACCAAAGAGCTTTCGAAGGACACCAGGAAAAGAATTGTAGACCTGCACCAGACTGGGAAGAGTGAATCTACAATAGGCAAGCAGCTTGGTGTGAAAAAATCAACTGTGGGAGCAATCATCAGAAAATGGAAGACATATTATATATATTATACCACTGATAATCTCCCTCGATCTGGGGCTCCACGCAAGATCTCATCCCGTGGGGTCAAAATGATCATGAGAACGGTGAGCAAAGATCCCAGAACCACACGGGGGGACCTGGTGAATGACCTGCAGAGAGCTGGGACCAAAGTAACAAAGGTCACCATCAGTAACACACTACAACGGCAGGGAATCAAATCCCGCAGTGCCAGACGTGTTCCTCTGCTGAAGCCAGTGCATGTCCAGGCCCGTCTGAAGTTTGCCAGAGAGCACATGGATGATACAGCAGAGGATTGGGAGAATGTCATGTGGTCAGATGAAACCAAAGTAGAACTTTTTGGTATAAACTCAACTCGTCGTGTTTGGAGGAAGAAGAATACTGAGTTGCATCCCAAGAACACCATACCTACTGTGAAGCATGGGGGTGGAAACATCATGCTATGGGGCTGTTTTTCTGCCAAGGGGACAGGACGACTGATCCGTGTTAAGGACAGAATGAATGGGGCCAAGTATCGTGAGATTTTGAGCCAAAACCTCCTTCCATCAGTGAGAACTTTGAAGATGAAACGAGGCTGGGTCTTCCAACATGACAATGATCCAAAACACACCGCCCGGGCAACAAAGGAGTGGCTCCGTAAGAAGCATTTGAAAGTCCTGGAGTGGCCTAGCCAGTCTCCAGACCTCAACCCCATAGAAAATCTGTGGCGGGAGTTGAAAGTCCCCAAAACATCACTGCTCTTGAGAAGATCTGCATGGAGGAATGGGCCAAAATACCAGCTACTGTGTGTGCAAACCTGGTAAAGACCTATAGTAAACGTTTGACCTCTGTTATTGCCAACAAAGGTTATGTTACAAAGTATTGAGTTGTATTTTTGTTATTGACCAAATACTTATTTTCCACCCTGATTTACGAATAAATTCTTTACAAATCCTACCATGTGAATTCATGGATTTTTTTTTCACATTCTGTCTCTCACAGTTGAAGTGTACCTCTGGTGCAAATTACTGACCTCTGTCATCATTTTAAGTGGGGGAACTTGCACAATCGGTGGCTGACTAAATACTTTTTTGCCCCACTGTATATATATATATATATATATACATATATATATATATTAGGGGTGCAACGATACACAAAATTCACGGTTCGGTTCGATACTTTAGTGTCACGGTTCGATATTTTTTTGATACAAAAAAATGTTCATGCCTTTTTAATTTGTCATTTATTAAAATTATAAGTATATATTTTAACTCAAAAGCACAGTTTTTAAATTTAATGTTGCTGAAACAACAAAATAATAAAAATAAATAATCTGATTGAGAAATCGCTCATCTTTGGAAAAGAGAGTTTATTACAGAGAAATGGCTCTTTCCAAAATAAAAGCTATACTATACGCTTCTTCTGGGCTATATTCTCAGCAGCATATTAAACATATCAGGTCCCCATAAGGAGAATCATGTGCTAACGGCTGTCTAAATGACTCGGGTAAAGTTTGTAGCATGCGTGCTTGTTGTTTTTGTCTGCTTCCACTTGTCTTTGCAGTAGGATGATGTCGGAGTAAATGTGCAGTCATATTCGTTGTGTTACCACTAGTGCTGTCAGCGTTAATCTTGTTAAAATGACATTAACGCCACAACACGGCAAATCTCCGTTAACGAGTTACCGTGGATTTCCCCGTGCGTGGGGCTGGACGGCATCAACACGTTAACACGTTAACAAGCTAACTGCGCTAACACACTAGTTCCCACCAATGTAATTGAGCATTGCGTGGCACATCCAACATACTGTTTTACTTTTGTCCATGACGCGCTTACCTTCAGGGTCATACCTCACATGAAAACCAAAATAGTTCCAAACACCAGATCTGAATGAGGGTGGGGGAGGTTCAATTTCGGGTAGCGTTCAGTGGAGTGCAGCCTAGGCGGAGTAGTCGAACGCAGATCCAGTGAGCGCTCAACACAGACAGCATCGTCAGAAGAAAAGTTGATTAAATAAAAAAAATTAATTGTATTGTTCGATACAATGCATGCTGAACCTAAAGCACTGTATCGAACCTAAATGTCACGTGTACCCTATAGGGTTTTATTATTTTCACATATGTGTAATAATAGTGTGTGAGAGGTGGTATATTTGTCTCGGCTGTGCGGACCACTTCAGTTTGTCTTTGGCTGTTTATTCTTGTCACTGGATGGATATGCAGAAGTAAAATGATGAAATTGCAGGACTTTTTGTTGTCAGAAAGAGGAAGGAAGCAGCAGGTTAAACTGAGAAGTTTGTGTCTTGAACACAGTGAGATTGCAAAGCAGAAATTCTGCACTCCGATCACATTTTAGGCATTTACAGTAACTGTGCACACTAACTATAGTGGACAGCACCATCAGCTACACATCAGATCAATATGATCGACATCATTTCTTGTATATATCATTTACCTGCTGATGTGTTTGAACTTGTCTGCAGCCACAGCAAAGAGAGGAGGACACCAACCATGAGACTGAAAGGAGCACAAGCTGCAATCATCTGTCTTCTCACTTTGTCAGGTATTTTATATTTACATTTTCATATTTTACAGATAACAGACTTTTGATTAACTATAAGAAAATACACAGAAATATGGAACATTTGTAGTTTAGTACTTTCTAAATATTTTAAGCTCCAGCTCTGTTTATGCAAAAGTTGAAGAGAAAAAAGTTTCTGTTAAACTTTCCTCTGCCTCCATTTTGTCACATTAGCAAGAAAACACACAGACACAACACAAAGAAACAAACTGAGTTAAACAATGAAGCTACACTAAAATCACACAAAGGTCCAAGTGTCATTTTAATGATGTTGATATAAAATAACACCTGAACACAGTCTGTAAAACATTTTTTTAAATATTTTGAACCGTAAATTGTCTCGACCTCTCTTACAGAGAGCTTGTATCCTCAGTTACACAATCAGTACTTTAAATGCATTGAGTTTACAACTGTGAATGCAGTCACGCTGGGACTGCTTGGTCTTATTCTTATTATTCTTATTATCACTCAGCTGTAACCTGCTTTTAGTTAGTTTCAGCATCAGTTTTTTTTCGAGAGCACTTTTCCTGTTTGACAATTCTTCCCGCAAGTGCATCATAAATAACTGCTCACATGCAGACAAAGGTTGACCAATGTTTTAAGAAACTTTCCCATCAGCTGTAAAGTTCCACACATCAGTTTCTGCTTTTCTCATTTATTTCGGTCACATCTCTTTTCTCACAAAAACCTTTCTCTTCAGTTCAGCCTCCTCGTGGCTCACAGGTGAAATTCCTTCGCTGCACCTTCAGAGTGTGTGTCCTCCTGCCTCAGCTCACATACAGGTTAACTGTAGAGAGCGTGGACACACCTTTAAAAGCAGAAGAATTCATTGTTTTGTTTCTGATGTGTTTCAGCAGTTCAGGGTGAGGATGGTTGGTCAGTGACTTACACCTCTACTCACATTTGTGCCTTAAAAGGATCAACAGTGGACATACGCTGCACCTACACGTACCCATCCAGAGTAAATGGGAACATGACTGTAGCTGAAAAAGCTGTGTGGTTTACTAAAATGAAAGGTGATGAACATGTGGATGTGAGGACAGAGGCAGAGTTTGCAGGTCGTGTTCATTATCACTGTAATAACAAAGACTGCACTCTGAGAATCACAGACCTGAGAAAGAGCGACTCAGCTGAGTACAAGTTCAGATTTGTGACAAACCAACCAGGAGTGAAATATACTGGATCACCTGGAGTCACTCTGTCTGTCACAGGTATGATTTTTATATTTAAATGTATAACATGTTTTCAAAATAAAATGTTTTGGTGGAACTTTGAGACACTACAAGCTATGAATGTTGTGTATATTTTATATTTTGCTGTGTATAATTTTTAGTTCTCCAGGTGCAAGTGATAAAAACTTGGCCAATCTTGTATCCTACTTGGAAAAAGGTGACGTGTCAGAGCAGTTGTCGTCTACCTGATCCTCATTCATATGTCTGGTACCAGAACGAAGTGAATATTGACAGAAGGGAGTCTTCTTTTGAAAAATACTTTGATCATACAGACAGCATTTCCTGTGCTGTAAAAGGATACGAGAAGCTTCCCTCTCCTTCAGTGTGTGAGTTTACTTCAGTCTTACACTGACAAAACATATCATTCATTTCTGTTTCTAATAAAAAAGATGTTGCTGCATCTTCATGTTTATTTTATATCTCAGTAAAGCCAATAAATCAACAATAAGTCCCAACAGCCTCCTGCTCTGTGGTGCTGCAGTCAAATCTTCCTCTAACAAATCTGTTTCATATATTTTAGGTGTTGATGATCAAACCTGTAACAGAGTGACTTACACCAGCAGAAGCATCTGTGCCCTCAAAGGTTCATCAGTGGACATTTCTTGCATCTTCAGTCATACACATCCTGCTGTGTCCAAATTCTGGTTCAGTCCTGAACGTAGTCATCAGTGGCAGCATCGCTCACACCCCGAGGACCTCAGAACAGACTCCCACTATGCAGGTCGTGTTGAGGTCATTGAAACAGGGAGAGGACGCTCTAATCTGAGAATCAGAGACCTGACAGAGAGGGATTCAGCCGAGTATCACTTTAAATTCAAAACACAAAGCTTTGAACTGAAGAGTAGTTTACCTGGAACAACTCTGACTGTCACAGGTACTGAAGAACACACACTGTTAGCAGGTTTTTGTTTTTGTGATCTCAGATATCAAATGTAGACTTACATATCCACACATAAAGCCTCTCTCTACATGATGTCACTGCTGTGCTGTCATATTCAGCTCTGCAGGTGAAGGTGAGCAGAATAATATCAGTCCAGCAGACTCAGACTGAGGCAGAGCTCAAGTGTCAAAGCAGCTGCAGTCCAGCTGGTCGTCTTTCTTACGTCTGGTTCAAGAACGGACAGAAAAACACGACACAGCAAACCTCTGCTTATACAGACTACTTTAATCCTGGAGACAACATCTCCTGTGCTTTCTCTGGATACGAGGATTACTGCTCTCCATCAGTGTGTGAGTTTAATTCACGGTGTCACCAACAACATATCACAGCTCCAAGCCACCTACAGTTTATCACGCTGTAATGTTACATGAGTTTAAACGCCAACTTTAATAAAGAAATCTTTTATCTGCAGATCCTTCAAAGCTTCCCTCTGTGTCAGTGAGTCCCTCTGGTGAGATAGTGGAGGGCAGTTCAGTCACTCTGACCTGTCGTACACATGCTAATCCAGCAGCTAAGAACACTTTGTACAAAGGCAACCAAATATTGCCTCTAACACCAGAAGGTATTTATAATTTCACCTCCATCAGCTCTGAGGACAGAGGAATCTACGACTGCAAGACTGAGGATCAGCTCTCTGTGTCTTTATTCATAGATGTCCAGTGTAAGTAAACATCAGCAGATCAGTGATCGGTTTGGATAACAGTTTCCTGTAATGTTTTCATTCTTGGTGGAAATTTTCTCACACTGAATGTAAATAATTTTTCTCGGTTTCCTCCAGATGCTCCAAAGATTCCCTCTGTGTCAGTCAGTCCCTCTGAGTTAGTGCAGGGCAGTTCAGTGACTCTGACCTGCAGCAGTGATGCTAACCCAGCAGGTAACTACACCTGGTACAAGGAGGATGATAACTCAGCAAAAGCATCTGGACAGAACTTCATCATCACTGACTTCAGACCTGAACACAGTGGGAGTTATTACTGTGAAGCCCAGAACACAAGAGGACGTCGCAGCTCCACCTCCCATCATCTCACTGTTGTGACAGGTAAGTTACTGATGCACCTGATGTTGAAACTGATAATATTATTGTTTGGTTTTCACCTCACAATAAAAACTACTGTGAGGGGACTGTTGTAATTTTTCACAAATGAAATTAAACTGAAAAAATAAAAAACATCCTGGAATCCTCGATTATCCAGTTTTGGTTTTAGTTCACAGCATTAAGTCCTGATATTCTAACATTTTTAGAGAAAATTGTATTATTTAATGATCAATCACTGATTAACCCATCAAGTTCAATGTTTTTGTTTCACTTACTTCCAGGCTCATGGGAACTTCCTGTAATGCTCTCAGTCTCTGTTACTGCTCTGGTCATCATACTCCTCTTTCTCCTGCTCTGGATTAGGTGGGATGTTTTAATAACTGATTTGGATTTTAAAGGTGTTTTTTGTTCAAGTCAATCTTAAGACAATAGTCAGAAATACATTTTCTGTCAAAAATATTCAACTTTGATATGTTAGTCTCATAACCTAGTTTTTGTCAGATTTGTGTGATTTCATGGCATCTTTAACAAAAACACGTGATGTAATCCTTCAGCGTTGTCGGGGTTTTGGCTACATGGTGTGAAGCTGATTAGTTAGTACAGATTATAAGAACATCGCTAAACAAGCAAGCAATCAATAAGTGCTGGAAAAACATCCAGCAAAGGGTTTGTGTAGCATTAAAACTTATGACTAACCAGCTCAGTCCATGGATTTCACTCGTTTTGAAAATCGCAGAATGATTGTGAGCCAAAACCTTTTATACTGGCAAGAATTTTAAAAGAGAGCTGCATAGAGATATGGCCTCTTATCTAATGTTGACTTCCTTTGAATGTTTATCCAGACTTTTCTGCACTTTTCTGATATATTTACATTACAACTTATGCTCATAACATCACTTTCCTGCAGGTTTGGTTGGCTGAAGACTGCTTCTGTTAGCTGTGATAATTTATCTTGTTCATAGTTTGTGAATTTATTCCACTGGACATTTGTATCATTAAAACATGAATCCATCCTGTTTGCTGAAATGTGTATTTTATTGTCTTATCAGAAGATCATTGAAACACCAATCAGAGGCTGCAGAGAGGCCAGACAATGGAGCACAGGTGAGTGATGAGACTTCAGATATTCCAGTGAAAACATCCTAAAACATAATGTTCAGACTTCAGAGTCACCAATTAGCTCAACCCATCACACAGACTGATTACATCCATTGTATCAATGTTCACCCATATTATTCATCTCGTCCTTCCACTTATTAGCAAAATCAAGACACCTTGAGGTAGTAACAGATATTTAGTTCCATTTGCAAAAAGTCAAAAAGCCCTAAAAAATGTTCATCCATGTGTTTCATAGACGGATGAAATTCAATATGCTGCTGTACAATTTAGTACAAACCGGCCAGACTTTGCTAGCTCCAACTTCAGCTCAGCTCAGCGTGACAGATATCAGGAAGAGAGTGTTATATACTCCACTATGAATGTCAGAAGTGCTAGAAGGTGAGCAGCTCTTCACACAGGATAACTGCACCTCACGTTTATTGTTTTAATACTTTGCATATGATAGTAGTATCATTCTAATGTTTACTTCACAGATCAAAACACCAAGCTGCTGTGGAGGATGCCTCTGCACTGTACAGCACCGTTAACAAACATCCCAGAGTGTGAACACAGCCTGGAGCTGCTGTGTGTTTCATCAGGCTCCTCTGTTTCTGGGGGTAATAAGTGACTTGCCATGAATATAAATCATCAACACAAACCTCCAAAATGACCATAATGTGAACAAACTTCTCATTTTATGTTTGTGTATTTTTATTTCTTCGTCATCACAGCTCATAACCGAGTACTTTGCTGGATGTATGATCAATTTTGAAATGTCTTTATATTTCCAATGTTAATTTCTGTTGCTTTATCTCACCAGTAGTTTAGGTTAACTGTAGTTTAAATATCTTGTTTAAAGTTCAAAGAGACAGATTAGTGATCTCTGGTGCCACCTTCAGACAAAAATACTTTGTGCTCAACAAAAAAAGTAAAGTTTTGACTGTCTCAGTTTTTCCAGATAAAGAAATGGTAATCTATTTATAAAATTTCTGTTTACAGCAATGTTAGCAGAAAATTGCCTTTTTTGTAAAAGCTTTATTTTTTATAGTCAGGAATTTTTTCTATTATTTAATATTTTATATATTATTTAATAACTACTTAGTTGTAATATGAATAGTAATGAAGTGGTATTTATCAATAGGGAAAAAAAGAAAAAAAAGAGGGCATGTCATGATGTGTATGAATAGTTGTTGATTCAGATGCAGTTCATGTGGAAACCAGAGGGGGGAGGTGTTATGCAAATAATAAAAGTTATGGCAGAAACCTGAGAACACGGGGTCACGTCTGCCATATTGTAACATCAGTAAAGAGTGACTTGCACTTTTGGCCCATGTGTAATAAACCAAATGCTGGGGGCGTAGCTGTAGCATGAAGAAACCATGACATAATTTGTTGGTCTACCCACAGTCTTGGGCGCCTCACGTCCTGCTATCTCATCTTGGATGTAATCGGCCAACCTCTCCATAAAAAATGACCGGGGCGCCGTATCTCCCCAGGTCAATTTTGTAGCTAGATCACAGAACTCTGAGATAAAGTGGCACATGGACTGATTACCCTGATGTAAATGAAGTAACTTTGACTCCACCTATACTTCCTGAAAAGGGGGAACAAAGCTTTTCTTTAACTCCTCCACAAACAAGGCTTAATTATTGCAGGCATGAAACCTGCCGTTGTAAAGGGCTGTTGTCCACTCCTGGGCACGGCCAGACAAAAGGGAGGTTAACTGTTGGGTTTAATTCAACCCTGCTGGTAAACAGAAGCTGTTACTGAAAGCAACCACACAGACACTAGTGTACTTTTTACTTGCAAGGGGAGCGTTGGAGAGCAGTGTTGTCACTCGCCTGTCCAAGCAACTCGAACTCCTCTGCGAGGTTACACATAATTCAGTTAACCATGTGACAGTTTTTTACGCCTGTCTGTGTGTGTGTGTTTCCAGCTATACATACATAGACATACGACCTTTCAATGAACTTAAACTGTGTGTATGAGCTATGCAGAAAAGCAGAAGTAAGCGTCAGGAATTTGCAATGGGTCATGTCTCAAATGCACATTTAAAGGTATGAAGTCTTGCACTTGAACAGTCTGGTTTCTAAATCTATAATGGAAATTATAACGTCAAGGCTGCTTCTAACCTAAGAAAGTTCAATTACAGAAATCAGTAAATGTATTTTTATTTTTTATAAGTCATATATATAAAGCATTCATATTAAATATTGTACTCTGAATTACCACTATAATTTATCTGCAGACAATGCTGCTTGCCATAGCCATTACTGGGCTCTCCCGGGTGCCAGTGTGTATAGCGGAAATGGCTCCCATCATTCCACAACCAAACATTTTCCTTGAAGACAGAAGTTGATGGCATTATTTCAGGCAGGCCAAAGTCTTGTGAAACAGAAAATGTAACGATTGAATAAAAGTACCCCAGATGCATCAGTTCCTCCAATCCAAGTAGTTTTGAAGCCATGAGGGCCAGTCAGCTTCTGAATTAGAAGGTACTCGCTGCTGCTGTGCACAGATGCAAGGTGGACCCCCATGGACAAGCAGTTTCTCTTCACTTGCAAGAGACAGAGAAAGAAAATGTGTTTTAAGATATTTTTCTCAAGTACTGAAGGCAAAACAATTAGGAGGAACTTACCTCACCGTGAGCCCAACTCATGGCTCTTGGAATATAGACAAAGCAGCGACGATAGAACCGAGTCCAACCACGAGGACAACTAGAGGACATGTTGACCTGGTAACTACTTCCTGGGGAAAAATAGTTTTATACGTGACTCCAGCTGATATTTATTCTACATTATTTTAGATAATGACAAATACAATGAAAGAAGAAAACAGGGCACTTTTACTCCTTCACAGTTATAAAGTGTAATTATATGTATGCAAGTGTAATTTTTTTCATAATTATTAATCATATAATTCTAGTTATTACAGTAATACCTAATCTGTTTATACCCCTATTTTGAATAAAGTTTAGAAAGTCCTTTTACAAACAATCAAAATCAAAATCATATTAACTCATGGTCGACAGAAAGTTTCCAAAGGGTCCAGCGACAGAACACCTTATAAAGCTTTCTTGTATCACATAGGAAAAGTTACGGTGTTAAAGAGAAACTCTGTTTAAGGAGAATAAAACACATACAAAAATGTATTGCCAGCCCTTGATGCCATCATTGTGACTGAAAATATTGTTGCTTTTATATATAAATTGGCAATTTATATATAAAAGCAATTCCCTGTTCTACATGGTGTTCTTCACCTTTTGAAGCCATCATCTAAACAAAACCTTGACTTCCTCTGCTGCAATCTTTCACTACAGTCTTTTAGGCTTCAAAACTTCCCTGGATGTCAGCCACGGCATGTACCTGGGCAGGAAGCTGAGGTTGTAGTGTAATTTGTACAGCATCACCTGTGATATGGCCAGAGGACATGGAAGCAAACCAAGTGGGCCCTCTGCTGCACATTGGAACAAAATTGGTGCTCTGCTGAGTGGAGGTCTCTGGTCCCACAGTACACCGAAGGTCAAAGAGTTTGATTATCATACCTCAAGTGCATGTCTAACAAAATATCATAATAACTTTATCTACCAGAAGCATCTTGGCACAGTGGTTTGCACTACTGCCTTATGTCCCTGTGGGATAAAAAACAATCAAGAGCAAATCATAGGTTTTGATATGCTCTTCTTGGCAAACTGTATAGTGAAGAAAATAGATCTCCTTAGGAAAATATTTTTTTTTCTACATAGCTCTCTCAGTTTTGGCCGGCGGTCATAGGTTCTTCCCAATAATATGACGCAAGACTGAAAAAACATTCACGCTCACATCCATCCCTATGGCCAATTGAGATTTATCCTAACACGGATGTCTTTGAACTGTGGAAAGAAGCCATGATACCCAGAATGAGCACAGATAAAGGAAGAACATGCCAAAGTCCACACAGAAATGCCCCAGTCATATGCTGGATTCTTCCTGCTGTGAGGCAACAATGTTCACCACCAACACAATACTGTACTGTACAGCTATAAACACCATGTAATTCTGTTCTTAAAAATAAATTCAGATCAAAGTATTGATAAAAAATATCTATTTCTTACTCAAAAATTCAACCAATTAAATTATGACTTCCTTTTTTCAACATGACTTGCGTCACTACTAAACCAGTATTTCTCTGATAACCCTCAAGTGAATTACTTAGGAACCAAAATATGCAATTTCCTGTTTTTTTAAGCAGTTTCATCCACTTTAGGGAAATGGTTACTGCTTCTCATTATCAGCAACATCAAAAATTGTTGTTTCAAATTACACATTCATTTTTAACATCAGGGGTTTTTAGTTTTGTTCTGTCCCTATCCAATTGGACAGGTATGACCATACATTGATGTTGCATGGGATGGCCAAAATAAGTATCTGGACTGATGCAATGAAAAAAAAGAGAGAACAAAACATGCAACTCTCAAGAGAAAATATAGATGTCATGTTTTCCCTACGGAGAAAGGACATTTGGGAGATGGAGTCCAATGTCTCTGAAATCCAGTGGGTTGCCCTGCTCTACTTCTTGAAGAACAAGCAAGACAGACTTTTACAAATGTATTGTATTTATTTAGTGATCTGGATTGACCCCAGCATTTTCTATAACAGAAACTGCTTCCCCAGGCCTTCCAGGAGGTCTTTCAAGCGACTAACCCCTTTTATTCTGGGCTTTCTCCACAGGTCCCAGCCATTATAGACACCACAGCCATCTCACCGGGGGCTGCACAGGCACCAGGGCAGAAGTGCCAAAAACAGCAGGTGCAGGGTCAAGTACCAAGGTCCCTATCACTAAATGTTATCTGTAGATGGGCCGTCTTTGATTAACCCTTTGTTTTGCCTTAACACAACAGGTCATAACATGGTAAAAAGTTGCAAATTAATCCTAATTATTAAATCTTAAAACAAGGAGTATGTATAAATACTCCAGTGTAGGTTTTTAGTGTGTGTGTGTGTGTGTGTGTGTGTGTACATGATTACTTAATTCTTAAAGTGATTTCCTTGTAATGTATTGTCTGTGAAGGTTCTCAGTCATCCAGGTCATCCAGGTCATCCAGGACTTCTTTAAGTTGCTTGAAGACGTTTCACCTCTCATCCGAGAAGTTTCTTCAGTTCTAAGGTCAAATGGTGGAGAGTCCCAGATTTAAACCCAGTGGGAGTATCCCCCCAAAGAGGGACAAAGGACCCCCTGATGATCCTCTACCTAATCACATGAGCCAAGGTGTGAAAACGGGTGTGGGTCACAATCAGCCAGGGTTTCGGGTGAGCTCATTGTGAAACCTGGCCCCACCCTTTCATGTGATTTCCTGAGGTCAGATGGTCCAGGATGTGAGTGGGCGTTAAGGCGTCTGGGAAGGGATCTCAAAACTGGATTATAGATGGCAGACAGTTGGTGTCGTAAACCACCGCCTCTGTTCAAAGATGGTCACTCACAGTGGACGTAAATGGCTTCTTTTACTCCTCTTTCAAACCATCTGTCCTCTCTGTCCAAAATGTGAACATTGGCATCCTCGAAAGAGTGACCTTTGTCCTTTAGATGCAGATGGACTGCTGAGTCTTGTCCCGTGGAGGTGGCTCTTCTAGGTTGTGCCATGCGCTTGTGAAGTGGCTGTTTGGTCTCTCCGATGTAGAGGTCTGGGTTACCCTACCCTAACCCCTAACCCTAACCCTAAGGTTAACTAAACTTGAAATATGCCCATTTCTATTAAGACCTAACCATTCTAATATACACAGAGCTAGTGCTTCTATCTGAATACCTCCCCGATCGGAATATGGCTTCGGGTGGGTGGGGTGGCTAACAGCTAACAGCTATTAGCAGCTAGCATCACATCGAGCATCGACAGTAAAACATCTTTAGCTCAAAGCATTCAACACTTATAACACACTGTAAAGAACAACAAGAGAAGTAAAACAACACACCAGATTCTCATAGCTCCCGATTGGTTTTTGTTCAAAGGTTTCTGAGCTGAATTGGCTAGTGAAATACATTATCTAACATAACAGGTAGCTAACAAAAGTATATGACTCACTGGGATTTCCCAACACAAATAACTCGACAGACGTTATTCCCTTTGAGTTCGGGGCCTAATAAAAGAGTAACTTATTAGCATTTATATGTAAAACAATCTGGTCTCATTAACGGGGTTGCAGCATTGCATACCAAGGTATTTTTTCCCTGCGCTCCGACATGCACTTGACCGCCATCAGAGGGAAGATCTCACAGGAAGAGACAGGTAATGCTTCCTGCGCACTAGACGCAAGGTTGTCAGAACACAAGACTGCATTACAGCACTTGTGACAATAACAGGCTAAAGCCTTAGATAACAAAAAGGGATTTTGCAGCCCTGTATTTCACATGGGTTACACCAGGAAACTCACCGTGTCTGCGGGGATATATACAGTTAACGCGGCGGGGCTATTTTGAATAAAGTTTAGAAAGTCCTTTTACAAACAATCAAAATCAAAATCATATTAACTCATGGTCGACAGAAAATTTCCAAAGGGTCCAGCGACAGAACACCTTATAAATCTTTCTTGTATCACATAGGAAAAGTTACGGTGTTAAAGAGAAACTCTGTTGAAGGAGAATAAAACACATACAAAAATGTATTGCCACCCCTTGATACCATCATTGTGACTGAAAATATTGTTGCTTTTATATATAAATTGGCAAATGAAAGTTCATCATGTTCAACTAAATCCCTGCTCTACATGGTGTTCTTCACCTTTTGGAGTCATCATCTAAACAAAACCTTGACTTCCTCTGCTGCAATCTTTCACTACAGTCTTTCAGGGTTCAAAACTTCCCTGGATGTCAGCCACGGCATGTACCTGGGCAGGAAGCTGAGGTTGTAGTGTAATTTGTACAGCATCACCTGTGATATGGCCAGAGGATATGGAAGCAAACCAAGTGGGCCCTCTGCTGCACATTGGAACAAAATTGTTGCTCTGCTGAGTGGAGCAGGTCTCTGGTCCCACAGTACACCGAAGGTCAAAGGGTTTGATTATCATACCTCAAGTGCATGTCTAACAAAATATCATAATAGCTTTTTCTACCAGAAGCATCTTGGCACAGTGGTTTGCACTACTGCCTTATGTCCCTGTGGGATAAAAAACGATCAAGAGCAAATCATAGGTTTTGATATGCTCTTCTTGGCAAACTGTATAGTGAAGAAAATAGATCTCCTTAGGAAATTTTTTTTTTTTCTACATAGCTCTCTCAGTTTTGGCCGGCGGTCATAGGTTCTTCCCAATAATATGACGCAAGACTGAAAAAACATTCGCGCTCACATCCATCCCTATGGCCAATTGAGATTTATCCTAACACGGATGTCTTTGAACTGTGGAAAGAAGCCATGATACCCAGAATGAGCACAGATAAATGAAGAACATGCCAAGTCCACACAGAAATGCCCCAGTCATATGCTGGATTCTTCCTGCTGTGAGGCAACAATGTTCACCACCAACACAATACTGTACTGTGCAGCTATAAACACCATGTAATTCTGTTCTTAAAAATGAATTCAGATCAAAGTATTGATAAAAAAATATCTATTTCTTACTCAAAAATTCAACCAATTATATTATGACTTCCTTTTTTCAACATGACTTGTGTCACTACTAAACCAGTATTTCTCTGATAACCCTCAAGTGAATTACTTAGGAACCAAAATATGCAATTTCCTGTTTTTTTAAGCAGTTTCATCCACTTTAGGGAAATGGTTACTGCTTCTCATTATCAGCAACATCAAAAATTGTTGTTTCAAATTACACATTTATTTTTAACATCAGGGGTTTTTAGTTTTGTTCTGTCCCTATCCAATTGGACAGGTATGACCGTACATTGATGTTGCATGGGATGGCCAAAATAAGTATCTGGACTGATGCAATGAAAAAAAAGAGTGAACAAAACATGCAACTCTCAAGAGAAAATATAGATGTCATGTTTTCCCTACGGAGAAAGGACATTTGGGAGATGGAGTCCAATGTCTCTGAAATCCAGTGGGTTGCCCTGCTCTACTTCTTGAAGAACAAGCAAGACAGACTTTTACAAATGTATTGTATTTATTTAGTGGTCTGGATTGACCCCAGCATTTTCTATAACAGAAACTGCTTCCCCAGGCCTTCCAGGAGGTCTTTCAAGCGACTAACCCCTTTTATTCTGGGCTTTCTCCACAGGTCCCAGCCATTATAGACACCACAGCCAGCTCACCGGGGGCTGCACAGGCACCAGGGCAGAAGTGCCAAAAACAGCAGGTGCAGGGTCAAGTACCAAGGTCCCTATCACTAAATGTTATCTGTAGATGGGCCGTCTTTGATTAACCCTTTGTTTTGCCTTAACACAACAGGTCATAACATGGTAAAAAGTTGCAAATTAATCCTAATTATTAAATCTTAAAACAAGGAGTATGTATAAATACTCCAGTGTAGGTTTTTAGTGTGTGTGTGTGTGTGTGTGTGTGTGTACATGATTATTTAATTCTTAAGGTGATTTCCTTGTAATGTATTGTCTGTGAAGGTTCTCAGTCATCCAGGTCATCCAGGACTTCTTTAAGTTGCTTGAAGACGTTTCACCTCTCATCCGAGAAGTTTCTTCAGTTCTAAGGTCAAATGGTGGAGAGTCCCAGATTTAAACCCAGTGGGAGTTTCCCCCCAAGAGGGACAAAGGACCCCCTGATGATCCTCAATCTAATCACATGAGCCAAGGTGTGAAAACGGGTGTGGGTCACAATCAGCCAGGGTTTCGGGTGAGCTCATTGTGAAACCTGGCCCCACCCTTTCATGTGATTTCCTGAGGTCAGATGGTCCAGGATGTGAGTGGGCGTTAAGGCGTCTGGGAAGGGATCTCAAAACTGGATTATAGATGGCAGACAGTTGGTGTCGTAAACCACCGCCTCTGTTCAAAGATGGTCACTCACAGTGGACGTAAATGGCTTCTTTTACTCCTCTTTCAAACCATCTGTCCTCTCTGTCCAAAATGTGAACATTGGCATCCTCGAAAGAGTGTCCTTTGTCCTTTAGATGCAGATGGACTGCTGAGTCTTGTCCCGTGGAGGTGGCTCTTCTAGGTTGTGCCATGCGCTTGTGAAGTGGCTGTTTGGTCTCTCCGATGTAGAGGTCTGGGTTACCCTACCCTAACCCCTAACCCTAACCCTAAGGTTAACTAAACTTGAAATATGCCCATTTCTATTAAGACCTAACCAAGTGAAATACATTATCTAACATAACAGGTAGCTAACAAAAGTATATGACTCACTGGGATTTCCCAACACAAATAACTCGACAGACGTTATTCCCTTTGATTTCGGGGCCTAATAAAAGAGTAACTTATTAGCATTTATATGTAAAACAATCTGGTCTCATTAACGGGGTTGCAGCATTGCATACCAAGATATTTTTTCCCTCTCACAGGAAGAGACAGGTAATGCTTCCTGCGCACTAGACGCAAGGTTGTCAGAACACAAGACTGCATTACAGCACTTGTGACAATAACAGGCTAAAGCCTTAGATAACAAAAAGGGATTTTGCAGCCCTGTATTTCACATGGGTTACACCAGGAAACTCACCGTGTCTGCGGGGTACATACAGTTAACGCAGCGGGGCTTGGGTGTGTTGCATTGCCAAGACAGGGCGCCGGTCTCGCTGGTTGCCAGAGGGAGCGTTGAGTGCTGGGAACCACGGGCCTAGCTCGGTTAACAACACGTGTGTTTCCGTGTTTCCGTGTCTGAGAGGCAAACATTTTTTCCGTCCTGCCACGGGAGCATGTTGTAGTAAACGCTAATCATCCAATTCTGAGATGTCTAAACAGTTTGAAAAATATAAGATGGTTAATGTTATTGTGTACAATAAACTGTTAATCGGGAGAGCAAGAATGAAAAAACTTACCAATATCATCGAGAGAAAGAGGGATAGAACCCAACTGGCTTAATTCAGAGTCTAAAAAAGGTAAAGAAAAACAAAGAGCTTTTAAAAAACTCGTAAGCACGAGTTTTTTAAAAGAAGTTTAACTCTGCTATGGTTTAACACATTTTCGCACACACACAGGCCCATAAACACATGGCATTTTTGGCCATAAAAAAGTTAACTTATTTTTTTGGCTTAAAATGAGAAAAAGGCTTTTGATGATAAATAATTCTATATTTTTCATGATCATATTTTTCAGTTATTGAAAATTAGCATTAAGCATTCATTAGTTATGAAATATCATAATGTTATTAATAAAATAATGTTATTAATAGCATATTTTTACAACTACCATAAACATTTATTATATTCTTTATGACATCATATGCCATCAATTATTTTATTGGGGTCATAAATCACTCGGTTTGACAGAGGGGATATTATATCCCTCCTAGCATTGTTTATATGTCTTTGTCGTTTACTGGCTTTGAGATTAAAATCATAGTATAGAATATAATTGCTTTATTCTCATTATATGACATAATAAAATCATAGTTGTGTCTCCCTTTAAACATCAATATAAAATATCTAATTTGAAATTGACAATTAAAAATACTAAATATTATAAATATATTCCACAAGATAGAGGTTCACAGTAGGAGATTGTTCAAGGTTAAAATGCTCTTGTGCACACAGCTCTAATGGCCCCTGGATTAAAAACAGTTTTTCATAGTGCAGGCTCTCATCGACCTGTAGTGCTTGCCTGAAAGCATTAAACTGAAAAGATGATGAGCTGGGTGAAAAAGTGTCTTAATAACTGTAGATATATCTAATCAACAGTTATTTGTGATTCTAAATTTTGATTTAACTTTGATATTTAATGCCCTTTAACACAACAGCAAAGCAACGAAGCTCATGGCTGCAGCAAGAACATTGAACCTGATAGGAAGCCTGTGCAGAAACTTTGACAACGAGTTTGTATGAGAAGATCCGTGAGGGCGAGTTCACTGTTTTAAAAGCAAATTTCAAAAAAAGAATTACACATGACAAGAAGAAAGTTAAACAGTAAAAGATGAAGAAAAGAGGACAAAATGAACAGTAAATGCCTTTTACTTGGAGGGAAATTGCATAATTTGCATGATTAATTTTCAAGGTTGACTTTAATGTCTTTTCTTTTTTCTAAGATTTCCAAAATGCATCTGTGGAGGTGTAAATAATCCTTGAGAGGTTACAGAGCCATGATTTCACAGCACAGCACCCCTGCTGTACTCTTTGTACACATATGACTGTGTGGCCACTACCAGCTCCACCACCATCATCAAGTTTGCTGACGACACCGTCGTGGTGGGCCTGATCTCTGACAACAACGAGACGCCCTACCTGAAGGAGATTAGGAATGTGGAGAACTGGTGCCAGAGGAACAACCTCCTCCTAAACGTCAGTAAGACAAAGGAGTTGATAGTGGACTTCGCACTAAGCACGAGAGGAACTACCAGACCCCCGTCATCAACGAGTGCGCAGTGGAGAGAATGGACAGCTTCAAATACCTCGGAGTTCACATCACGCAGGACCTGTCATGGTCCTGTCACATCAACACCGTGGTGAAAAAGGCCCGTCAGCGTCTCTACCACCTCAGACGCTTGAGAGACTTCCGACTGCCCTCCAAGGTGCTCAGGAACTTTTACTCCTGCACCATAGAGAGCATCCTGACGGGAAACATCTTAACCTGGTTCGGGAACAGCACCATGCAGGACAGACGAGCTCTACAGAGGGTTGTGCGTTCAGCTGAGCGCACCATCCGCTCAGAGCTCCCTGACCTGCACTCAATCTACAGCAGGCGGTGCTGGACCAAGGCCAGGAAGATCGTGAAGGACCTCAGCCATCCCAACAACGGACTGTTCTCTCTGTTGAGGTCAGGAAAGCGATTCCGCTCCCTGAAGACCAACACAGAGAGACTGAGGAGGAGCTTCTTCCCGCAGGCGATACGGTCTCTCAATCACACCACCACACAGTACTGACCCACACATATGGTTCTTACACACACACTGGACATTCTGGACATTGTTTTCACTTCATCACTTAAATCACTTTAAGTATATTTGCACTGCACAAGACACTTACAAATGTGGATTGCACAACACTGAACATTATATTCTTCATTTCCAGTTAATACTTGTACAGCTGCTGTTATTGTGTATATATATATATATATATTTATATTTATTCATACATTCTTATATATTTCTATACTGTGTATTGTGTATTTTGTTGTACAGTTATTTTATTTTCAACTTTAATTTATATATTTTATCTTATTCTTTCCCAGTTAAATTTACCCTTCATTCTAATTTGTGTTGTACAGTTATTTCATTTTTAACTTTAATTTTTATATTTTATTTTATTTTATTCCTTCCTAGTTAACTTTACCCTTTTTAATTTTCATATTTATTTCCTATCTTATTCATAGCCTTTTCTTTTTTTCTTTAGGTCACGAGCAGTTGTCTAAGCATTTCACTGCATATCGTACTGTGTATGACTGTGTATGTGACAAATAAAAATTTGAATTTGAATTTGACATAATTGTCTGCCTTCTCCTGATACCCAGAGGTGAGTTCATAGTTTTATCAACGTGTTGTCTTTGCACATCAGATTGCACACGCTGCCTCTTAACTACGTGCTAAACAGTTGTGGCTTTATGAGATCAGTAACTTCCTCCTAGAGAAGCAAACAGCCAACCCACAAAGCATTTCAGACAACAACCCCCATCAAGCATTTCTTTGTGTAGTCTTTTGTATACTTTGTTCTACTGAACGCTCCTTTGATGTCGCCATTAGATGCATATTAATTTTTTTTAGTGCGTAATTGTCAAGTGCTATATGTTTTTTTATGCAACCTTTTGTGTTTCCCCTGCTTAAACTATTACTAAGAAAAAAAAAAGTAAAAATGACATTTTGAAGAAATCGTTTGGTTTTTGTTGCCTGAACAGATCATGATTGTTGTCACATATTGTATTTTTGTCTTTAGAATGGAGACACTGTCTTGTTGTTCTCATGGAAACATCACAAAGTCGGTGGTTCGATCCCAGGCTGCCTCCTGGCTACATGCCAAATATCCTTGGGCAAGATACTAACCCAGTGTTTGCCTACTGTTGGTGGTCAGAGGGCCCGGTGGCGCCAGTGTCCGGCAGCCTCGACTCTGTCAGTGCGCCCCAGGGCAGCTGTGCTACAATGTAGCTTGCCATTGCCAGTGTGTGAATGTGTGTGTGAATGGGTGGATGACTGAATGTAGTGTAAAGCGCTTTGGGGTCCTTAGGGACTGAGTAAAGCGCTATACAAATGCAGGCCATTTACCATTTACAAAGTAGATCAAGTTATCCTTTAGTGTCATGGAGTAGAGGGATTTTTCATTCACAGATAGCGACTAAGGTAAACATGTCTCTCTTTTTTCATTTTAAAATAGTGTTTTTGTCATTACATAAACATGAAATTGTCCATACTGATATCTGTGAAACCATCGCAAGCATGTACCATGACCCTAAACTTCTTTTTTCAATTATGAAGAATCAAAATAAGTCAATTCCAAATTTTCAGAAAAATACTTTAAAAAGTGGGATAAACTGAACTATTGAAACACAAGTGAATTCTCTCCTCTGTGAATTGTATACATTGTTTTATGTAATCACAAAGAACACAAAATGACAAGTTAACATTGTATTTTTTAACTAGGATTACTGAACATGCTGAAAAAGAGGTGATGCTCAAGAATCCAGATGTGTAAACACCACAAGGAATAGCTGTTAGGTTTTGTAATGTTGATTGTCATTTATGCTTTGCAATATCTACTTATATATGCTTAGAGTTTTATAATTAGTTTTAGATTGGTAGAGGTTTGATCCTTAATAGTCTGCAAAGACTTTGTGCGCATTCCAGAGTGTTCTGGCATCCACACCCACACTCTGGGAGCATGGGAGAGGTCGTACCTTGTTTTATTGTTTTATGGTAGGATAAACGTATCTATATCTGTTTTAGTCTAAGTGCCTTTTGTTTAGATGAACTGCTGGACTTCCAGACCAGCAGGTTTAGGGAAGTCATTTATGGAGTCATACTCTGACCCCACACACACACACACACACACACACACACACACAGGCAAGGTACTCTTTGTTTGTATGTAGACGTCATATGTTAATGAACCTATGCATATTCATGTAACCTCAATAAAAGAGCAGTGTTACGGGGGAGCGGACGAGAGTAACTGGGGTCAATAGAAGGAACGGCGTTTGTCCGGTTCTCTCCCGTGCACGAGAAACATGAAGAACTTTGCCTACTTTGTGTCTTGCTTTGCTGTGTAATTATATTGTCTTCAACGTTCCAGCGAATAGGTTCAAGCTACAAACCTATCAATAACTTTGATAAAAAACACACAAATCCAGAGGGGTAAGAACTTCAGATCAAGTAAGATCAGGAAGTGGAGCTTCTGAAATATCTGGAGGAAGCAGGAGAGCAGCTGAAGAAGCTACACATTTCAATGACAGGAAAACAGGCTTTGAGAAAGAGTTTATGTGAATACAGTGACTGTCATTGTCAGTATCCCTGAACAAAGCACCTGTGCCTAAACAGTCTTCAGTGTGGCTTTAGTCTCTCAGTCTGGACTTCTGTGTGCATTTATGAATGGCAATAACTCAAACAAGCCCTGAGTTCATCTGTGCAAATTGGTTGTTACATTTCTTACTTTGTTAGAGGGCTTCTAGCATCTGTAGTGTCCATGACTGTTCCACAACCTTAAATGTGTATTTATTATTGAACCAATGATGAAAAAGGCCCTTTGACCTCCATGGAGTACCTATTAAAGGAATCTTTACCCAACTTAAACCACATAAATTGTAGTTGTGAATGTTCAGTATAATAGATGGGAAAGTTTCAGATAATGTGATCATGTAATCTTTGTAAGCCGAACGCTTCATAATGCTCTAGACATTCACTTTTATTTTGTTATATCCTCAATACTTTCATCTGAGACACGCAGTTCTGACCATTAGCACAAAAGGTCCCCTTACAATTCAAATCTTCTGTCTATGAGAGAAACCAATCAGACGAAAGTTGGCTTATAGGGAAAGGAGCCAAGAAAAGACAGAAGATGAACTGAAGTGTCAAACTGAGGCTAAAATCAAAGTATTTTGAACTCTGAACCATCCGAAGCTGCTTAGGAATCCAAGAATAAAATATATTGTGTTGGAAACAAGGAGAATATGCTCCATTTCCCATTTCAGTGCATTATTGTAACGTTGTAACTACTTCTCTGGTTTTAGGTGCACCATTTCAGTAAAAAGCGGACGCAGTACCGGTCTGTTGTGGTGAAGAGAGAGCTGAGTGTAAAAGCGAAGCTCTCATTTAACGGTCGATCTATGTCCCTACCCTCACCTATGGTCACGAGCTGTGACTGAAAGAACGAGATCGCGAATACAAGCGGCGGAAGTGGGCTTCCTCAACAAGACAGACAAACAAGATATTTCAACAACAGTTAATTCAATTTCAATTCAATTTTAACAACATTGGGAAGGAAAAACTCGCTTTTAACAGGAAGAAACCTCCGGCAGAACCAGACTCAGGGAGGGGCGGGGCCATCTGCTACGACCGGTTGGGGTGAGAGAAGGAAGAGAGACAGAGAGACAGTTATTTTTTTTTCATATAAGTATAAAAGAATAGCTTTAGTGTTTTGTTTTTTAAAACTTGAGTATGAACTTATACAAAATGCAGCAAGATATTAAAAACAGTTTTATTGATTAAAAAATACACTATATCGGATTCGTATCGGCATCAGCAGATATCCAAATTTATGATATTGGTATCGGACATAAAAAAGTGGTATTGTGTCATCTCTTGTTGAGAAAGAGGGTGGTTAACGGTTTTGCAACTAT
The DNA here is from genome assembly GCF_963576455.1 of Neolamprologus multifasciatus. NCBI lineage: Eukaryota > Metazoa > Chordata > Actinopteri > Cichliformes > Cichlidae > Neolamprologus > Neolamprologus multifasciatus. The sequence goes on along the minus strand of NC_140441.1, from coordinate 37,481,122 downwards.
GTAAATATTGAAACAGTATATAAACAATAATCTTAGAGCTGTTCATCACCTCCACTCTGAAGCTACTGACTGAAAAGGTGAAAAGAGAGCAGACCTTTCTGTAGAAGGAGACTCATAAATTATCGTCTCTCTTTTCTTATTGAACCATCACTTATTTTAACATTTCTGTTTTTTTACACAGATGAAAATGAAGCTATTCAATGTGTCTACACTTCTTTGTGCAATGACTGCTCTGACCACTGCTGCTAGTGAGTACTGCAGGACAAGTTGCAATATGCAAGTGTGTGTAAGTATTTCAATAATCAGTCAACAATTGCTGTTTTAATTTGTTCAGCTCTGCCAGATAAAGAGATCAGCAGTGGTGCAAAGGGATTCATCCCAAGAGGTTAGTGGACATTTTCCTGACTAAAAGTAATCACATCTCTAAAGAAAAGAAAAGCACCTTTCTCATGGAAGATGTGCACCTCAGTTTATAGTACAAAGGATACACTATAAGAAGAGAAAATAATACATTTTATTTCTAAAAAATAGCTAAATATAAAAGAGAGTATAGCACTAGAGAATATAATAGCAAGATAGAGAGGGTGAGAGAAAATGAAACGCAGAGCAGTTTCTGCGTTTCACAAACACAGTCAAAGTTTTTTGTGTTTTTTTTTTTATTTAATTCACATTTTCTTGATACTGTACTTAGTTTTGTTTAACCTCACATTTTAACTCTCTGTTTGAATTTACCTTCTTCCTTGATTTTGTTTGTCAACTTTGCAAATCCTTTTTAAAGGTACTGTATAAATAATCTATCATTTTAATACCTAGAAAGGCATTACTAATAATCACTAGTGGTGTGCCGATCGATACTGAATTATCGATTCTTCCGATACCAGTCTTCTATGTTCTAGAATTGATTCTCATATTAAAATATCGATATTTTAGCACTTTGCGGTAAATTTGTAGTTTATCATTAACAGGAACAGAGTGGAAAGAAACATTCGGATCATCTAAATTGGAAGGAACTACTTCCTCTTACGCCTTTCATAGTCAAATGCAAAATACAGCTGTATAAATGTGTCGCAGCACCTCGTGTGCACTCACAACAATGGCTGAGCGTAAACGGAGTCATGTGTGGACGTATTTTACCTCCACAAACAGCCAAGACGTGGTTTGCAATATATGTGGTGAGACAGTGAGATGTTGTGGCAACACCACTAACCTCGTATAGGACATCAGTAATCTGATATCCTATAATCATTATGAAGCTCTATTATTATATTATTATTAAAATTACATAATACAATTATATATTGTATTATGAAATACAATGAAACATTACGTTTTCGGTATCGGATCAGTATCGTTGATACCACCCTGAATTTTACTCGGTATCAGATCGGAAAGGGAATCAGTGGTATCGCACATCACTAATAATCACTATAAAGTTTACAGAGGCATGCGTAGAATTACACTACATAAATGTGAAGGAGTCAAAATATTCTGTTCATTGTCGATCATTTAACTAATGTTTATTTTTCAAGATATTGCTTGTATGATCGTTTTCATTTATAGTAGATGTCAGGATTAAGATATTACAAAATAAGATATCAACTGGAGACCCAACATGTACAACTTTTTATTGACCCCCAGCAAAGCGTGACCTAATCAAGACATCCTGTTGTTGTCCTCATGGCTGGACTGAGTTTAGAGATCGCTGCTTTGTTTACGTTCCAACATCCATGACTTGGCCTAGAGCTGAGGTAGGTTAACTTATTTGTATTGTCTTCAACACTTGATTAAAATACATAAAATACATACATGAATAAAACTCCACTCTCCATTGAAGAGAAACTGCTTGTCCATGGGCGCAAACCTTGCATCTGTGCACAGCAGCAGCGAATACCATATGATTCAGAAGATGACTGCTCCTCATGGCTACCAAACAACTTGGGTTGGAGGAACCAATGCACCAGGGGTACTTTTTGTTTATCTTTACACAGTATTTCTCTTTTTGTATTAATGATAGAAGATGTTACATTTTGTCAAAAAAAAAATATGTGAATAGAGGATCTAGGGTGGAGATGGGTTGCACTAATACAGGGACTGTGACAAGGCTTGACCTTTTGAACTAATGCTGTGTTTAATTTCAGGAGCATATTTGGTTTTGGAGTGATGGGAGGCCTTTCCAGTACACAAACTGGTGCCCAGGAGAGCCCATTAGTGGTTCCCGTCCATTTTGCCTACAGATTAATTATAGTGGTAATTCAGAACATGGTTGCTTAATTTGTGAATAATTTAAGTGCTTTAAATAAAATACTACATCAATCAAAACTTACAATCTTGCTTTGGATTGCATCTTTAACACTTTGTGTGACATTTTACTGATTTCTGCTTTTGAACCTCGCAGATGGCAAATGCTGGGATGATGTGTGGTGTGATAATCTCCGTCCTTCTGTCTGTGCCAAGAAGAGATCAGGACTCCTGGACTGACACTTACACAAGACATTTGAATCAAAACAGCAGACTGAAATACAATGTTTCTGTTTTGCTCCTATATCTTTATGTGCAGCATTCTATTTTCCTCTCTGTTTAACACTTAAACAACAAAATCACAAGTCAACAGAAGTGTGATTGTGTCATCAGTAGACTGATTTTACCATGTTTCTTTGTATTGTCTTCCAAGAAAACTATTCTGTTTTAATTCTTTGTTTTTAAGTTTCCTTCTTGCTACATTAAATCTTTTGGGCAAGCATCTACCTGTGTCTGTTGTGTAGCTACATATAAATTCAATAGTCATAACATGCATTAATATGGGGTACTTATTGAGTGGGTAATATTTACCTACACTTACTGTTTTTATTGTCTAGCTCAGTTACATTTTGTTTTTCTGCCAACAGTAATGCTGATTTGGAAATCATTTGTCTTTGTGAGTCTTTCTGTAACAGTTAAACTATGATAAAAAAAAGAAATGTGGTACTTAAGTTGCAATACATTTGCAAGAAACAATTTTGAAAATAGTAAGTTATAACAAAATCTGTATTTTCATGTAGTTACTGTCACGGCTAGTGAAGTGAGCTGTGTGGAGGAAATATTTGGGGACCCAAGAGCAGGCACTAGCTGAGATGTGAAGAAGGTTTATTGCAAAATAAAGCACAAGGTGAAAATGGCAAAATGGAACTAAAGATAATCTATACTGGGGAAAACTAAACAGTAGTGATGGCCCGCTTGAAGCTGACGCTTCGGTGCGTGTGTCAAAAAAATCAACACACTGCTTCAGAAGCACTGTGTCGAAGCTTGATTGGTTTGGCCAGAGTCACGTGATCAGTGACGTCCGAAACTTCATTTAGAGTCTAACTGCTTCGGTGTCTGATTCAATGGTTTATAAGGAAATGAATCATTCGCGGGATTTATGGTGTTTTGATGGTGACAGATAGCGAACCACTGATCATTCCACTGAGAGATTTGGAGCCAGCGAGGAATAGAGGAGGTTCTGATGTGTGGGAGAATTTTGAGTGGATTTTGGTCGATCGGGTGGGTTTTCCAGCTTTGTGTTCTGGCTGTTTGCTTGTGTTTTGTGCATGTTTATTTTATCTTATAATGGGAAAAAACTTAAAATGTCAAAAAATCTGCTTTCATAATATAAATATCATTAAATAACTTTAGAAAAACTTCCACTTGACTCTTTACATGTAATGTTATAAAAATATATATTTTATTGTTTAATTAATCTGAAAATTTTAGTCTGCCAAATGTGCAGCAATTTAATGTATTTATTCTCTTTAGCTGATAGTTTGTGGGGCCCAGTTAGACTGTATAACTGCATCTCTACCAGTTTCTCTGCACTCCAGCCTCTTCTGTGCCATGTGAAGGGATTTCTCTTAAGGCAGGAGAAATTATCTAAATATAAAAGGAACAGGTTCAGCCATCGCACAGTGGAACAAATTTTCTTCTTAAATAAAAATGAAAAAGGGTTACCTTAAATGCATCATGTTTTTAATTTGCAAGTTCATAAGCATTTTCCCTTTCCAGTTCACAATCAATTCTACCCCCAGGTCCAAAATATGTATAGGAAAATTTCCCTAATATAATATTATTTATAAATACACCCGTCTAGCACTTGCACAAGTGCATGGAGGCAGGACCTCACAGCAGAAGCATACTCCATAATGTGTTGTACATTATTATATGTATATTATATGTAATGTGGTATTTTTCAATTATTGTATTTACCAACATCAAGAAGTCACAAGCAAAGAAAGACCACACCATGGTGCATGTTTGAACAAGGAAAGTTTACTGAACAAGATTATTTATTAAACAAATAAACCACATTTTTTTTAACCCCCAAAAATACACCTTCAAAGCAACACAACGGTGGCCCAATATCAGACAGAACTCCACTCTGTAGAGTGAGCAATCATAATGAAGCAGTTGGTTTTATTTTGTGGATTCAAGCTGCTCTTCATATTTTTGGCCACCAGATGTCACCAGAGAGGATTGTGTTGAAAAGCTTTGAGTAATGAACCATTTTTCAATACAAGCTTCAGTGTTTCAGAAAGCTTCATATGGCCATCACTACTAAACAGCAAACCTGAACACAAAGGAAGGTGGGCGATGGCACATGAAGGCTGACAGCAGGGAGAACACACGGTTGATACACAGACAGACCAGCAATCAGCACAAAAGTAGACACGACTTAAATACACACAGAAGAACACAGGGAGATTACACACAGGTGGGGAACACAGCTGGACCTGATAAGCCTGACGAGACGGGGGGAAGCAAAACTGAATACAATAAAATAAGACATGGACCTTCAAAGTAAAATAGGAAACAAGAAACAATTCACAAAGACAGACTTGACACTGAACTAAACCTACACTAAACACGAGGGCACAAGACACAAAACCTAAAAACAAAACCCTAAACCACAACAAACTGAAACATAGAATTATAATATTCAGAACGGGATAACTAAAGAATCAGAACATAAACCATAATACAGATAAATACAAAAATACAAGAAACTGAAAATGCTGGGTCAAAATGACCTAGAACCATGACAGTTACATTAACAAATGTTATGTCAGTGGAACTAATTCCTTTAGTATTGCTCAGTCAGAAAAATCAAGTTATCTTAATATCATGTACTCATAATGAACAACTTGCCCTAACTTAGTCTGAACCAAATCTGATGAGACAAGACAGCGAGGGCTTAAAACTGAATACACTCACACATGACTGTTAAAGTAAAACAGGAAATTCAAGACAGACATGGAAATGCAGACATGACACTGAGACATGACTGACTGGAAAAAACACACAGAACACGGGAAAGGCAAGGTAAGAAGAACCAAGGGCTCTCCAGAGCCGCCAGCGGAAGCAGCAGGTGGTGAAGCTGCAGGCGATGGCTGGACCGGCTCTCCACAGCCTCCACTGCTGTTTAATTTGGCACATTGACTCAACAAAGAGATACATCACCTGATCTTTGTGTCACAGTTTTTTCTTTTTCTTTTTTTTCATGGTGAATGTATTTGTCCTTTACTCATCATTATCCAAACATACTGTTGGCAAAACATGCCAACAGTATGTTTCTTTTTTCTTCCCAGTTCTGACTGAGGACACACCTGAAATTGAGGAGCAACCTGAAGAGCAATTCGGCGAACAGCCAATTGGAAAATGAGACAGAAAAGGACAGTTAGGAATGACTTCCATGTAAAATAAAAGTCATTAGATTGTCTATTAGTACACCAATGAACAATGATTTTCATCTAGGAAGGAGAAGTGTATAAAACAGTGACAGACTTCCCCAATTCAGGTTTCTGCATGAATGCTGTTACTCCTCTTGCAAGATAAAATGAAGCTTTACGTCTCTGCTGGGTCTATGTTTGTCATTTGATATTTCTCCTACAGTACCTTGGGAACTCTAGGTGTTCTGAATACTCTGACAGCTCTGGATGCATAGTCAGGGGTTGAACTCAGCTGCTTCCTCTGGTGACTGGAGGATTCCCTTACCCTGGGACAGTGTGGGTGCAGAGGTTAGCTGGACAGTAGTCATTCTCACCAGAGGAACAGGTACGGATGCAACAATAGACTGCGTCCTGACCACCCTGAATGATTCCTTTCAATTTTTAATTCAGTTTTATTTATATTGCGCCACTTCACATAATAATATATGACTTACTCTGTGTACTGTAATATGAGAATGTTTACAAAGCCACTGTATCAGTTAAAGAATCACCTCTCCATTTGCTACCAACTCCTATTAAACAAACACAGCTCAATTAGGGGTGGGTTTTTATAATCGATTTATCGATTAAAATCGATTCTGGCTTGGATAACGTAAAATCGATTCATTAAAATCCTGAATCGATTTTTTAATATAAATTTATTTTGCCCGAAATGCCAGAATCTCTGGTGAAATCTCACAAAATTTCAACAACCACCAAACAGCTAAGACAATAAATGAGAGCAGGAACACGGATTCTGCACAAAACACACAGCGCAACCCGCGGATCAGAATCAGTTAGATGTCGCCTTTCTCATGGTCGGGGCTGAAAGCCGACAGCTCGCTGATTCTGATCTGTCGGCGGATCCGCGCTTTGTGTTCACGTCCTTTATGCGCTGATTCTAAAGCTGTTAGTTTGATGTCTCTCCAAATAATATTGACGAACCAGCAGCAAAAGAAGATCCAAACTAGGCTTCACATAAACATCGTCATGTATTCACTCTGACTTTTACTGTTTTGCTTCGACCACGATGCACAGCTCTCTCCCTCTCTCTCCCTCTCTCTCTCTGTACTGTTTTCTTGATTATTCGCTTGCTTGTTACGCACAAGTCTACCGTTGTTTACAGCGCTGTCGGCTGACGTTTTTTTTCTTTTCGTTTTACTTACTTCCGAAAAGAAAACCTAATTTCTGCCGTTCAATACTGAACAAATTTAAACTTTTTAAAATTATGCAAAATGCAAAACGCTTAGCCATGTCTCTAATAAAACCGCTGTAACTTCAGAGGTAATGTTCATGTGTTGATTAATGGTTTTCTTTCGTTTTTGATCTACTGCAGAATATTTTTATAAAATCCCAGAACAGGAAAATCACCTTCATGTTTTTCTGTGTTTTATCTTCAGCTATTTTGACACAAAGACATCTGCTGTGATGCTCACACCTTTGATAAAGTCTTGCGTATGTCAGCATCCTTTTTATAGATACAAAAATATGTAAATGTACTGATCTGAATTATAATATTTCTGACTGTCAAAATTTCCCAGATTCAAATCGAAGTGAATCGAATCGAATCGAATTAAATCGAATCGTGGATCGAATCGATTCGGGACCTTGTGAATCGGAATTGAATCGATTCTAGAAATCAGTGACGATACCCAGCTCTAAGCTCAATGTCATCACAGCTCATTAATAACTTTGCTATATGACTGATCTATTTTGAAACATCTCTTTATATTTCCAATGTTAGTTTCTGTTGCTTTATCTCACAAGTAGTCAGTAGGTATGCAGATTTTATTTCTCAGACTAACTGTGTGACAGTTCAGTGTAAACTGTTCTTTCAATATCGTGTTTAAACTTCAAAGAGAGTTCAATCTGTAAAAATTGTAAACGTGTCAGTTAAAAGAGGAGATTCAGATTAGAGATCTCTGCTGCCACCTTCTGATGAAAATGCTTTGTGCTCCACAAAAAAAGTAAAGTTGTGGCTGTGTCTCAGTTTTTCCAGATGATAAAGTATTTTTAATTTCTTTAATTGGTAGTTCATTGCCCAACCTTCCCTGTATTTATAAAATAGAGAGTGTCTGTTTACAGAAATGTTACCAGAAAATAGTCAATACAATATAATATAAATACAAATTGACAATATACAATTGTCAACCTGAAAAATATTTCAAAGAATTTCAAAATATTTCTGGTAAGAAAGAAAAGAAAGAAAGGGGAACACATATTTAAAATGTCCAGTACACAAAAATGAGATGCCATCCATGTTCTCTTGTCCAATTCAGGGTTGTGGAAGGCGCAGCACCACTGTCCTTTGCAGCATTCATCAATAATTGACCTCTAACCATGCAAAGATCCAGCCTCTCCTGCATCACCAAGCCACCTGCTTGCATACTGAAAAATTCAAAGCTTTGAAAGAACTGGTGGAGAAGGAATTTTGACTTTTTCCCTCTCTTTTATTATAGTTTGGAAACTAGAGATCAACACCAAAGACTCAAGTTTTTAATGTATTTTTTAAATTTTTTAATCTTTGTTTCCTTTGGGTCTTTTTCTTCTCCACAAATCAAAGATAGCCAATTCTAGCATTCTGCTCTGGTTTGTTTCATTTAAAAACTGCTAAATAAGAATGAAAGCTGAATTTACCTGAAGGGTAACGGCCGAGCATACCTACTCCTCGTGTTGCTTCAAAGTAACATCTGGAGTGGCTCTTTTTTAAATGCACATGCTACTACTTGGGAAAAATGCACCTCTGCAGTGATTGATCAAAACTTTTACTGGTCAAAATAAAACTGGCCTAATGTTCACATTGGGGTGATCGTGTTCATGCTATACTAACCAGTTTTCCTCAACTGGATGAAAGTGCTTTAAAACAGGAAATTGCATGTTTAGCTTAAGAAATGCATCAGGGGATTATCAGATGGTGACTGGTTGTAGTAATAGAAGCCATGCTGAAACAAAGTAATGATTAAAAATGTCATTATCAATGCTTTTATCTGCCACTTTTATTAAGGAGAGAATGATATTGTGTTTCACAGACAAAAAAATAAAGTCCTCCTAGATTTTACATGGGTGGTGACCGGTCTATAAAAATATAATAGCCCTGGTGTCTCAAATTCTTTTAACTGGTTAATATATAACTGTTTGCAAGATGCTTAACAAACAAGCAAAATAAAGTTACCACAACATCTTCTACTCCACTGTTTGGATTGCAGGCAAACAGCAAGAGTTAAAGAACATGCAGAATTATTCTTTATAATGTCTGACCTTACCAGTTTTTAAAGGATTCTCGCTTCATCTTATTTTAGAACAAACAGTGTGAAATCATTTAGAGATTTGAGATAACTAGATGCATATACAAGGACCTATTAACCCTGATTCTTTTGTCCCCGTGACAGAACAGAGAAAACCGACTCATAGTGTGTTAAAAGCCAAGAAATGCGCCGTATTTGATAGCTTGCTGCGAGACCTCACACCGAGCACATCTACTGCGGGTGTGGTGCCTGTTATTGGACCCGGAGTTAGCAACATCCCCCAAAAACCCAAAGAGGAGAGTCCTGGCCCCTAGCCCTGCCAGTGTAGCAGAAATGATGAGGATGATGATGGCAGCAGCAGTCGTTCTTCTCTGCGTGAGTAGCTTAATGTTGTTCATGTGTAATTTACGCTGAGTAGGCTAACCACGTTATTACATTAATGCATGTAAGGTGAACTAGCAACAGTTACATGCAGCTGTCTTCTTGTTTAATGTCAGATACTCCCTTCACCCTGGCCAAAAAAGCTAAAATGACCAAAGAAAAAGTGGAAAACAGTTAAACATGAGAGGTTTTTGGACAAAGTTTGTGTTTTTTCCATTGTTTAAGCACTGCTTCCAGCAAAGAGTGATGCCATAAATCCCCTATAGCTGCAGAAAAGGCTAACATTGTTATCTTTTTACAAAAAAACAGCTGAACATGAGAGGTTTTTGGACCAATTTTGTGTTCTCCATTCTTTAAGCACTGGTTTGAGCACCGTTTAAGCACCGGCACCGTTTCAAAAGTACCGGTTTGGTACTGGTATCGGATAAAACCTAAACGATACCCATCCCTACTCATGACCTAAAAACAATCCAACATTTCCATCAAGGGGCTTTTATAATACGTATATTAAATATATTTCTGCACATATACAGCAACAATACAGTTTGCCTTTAAACTGTTATGACAAAAACGCCACTGTGTTATTCTCAGTTAGTTTATAATATTTATTTGGTTTTAGTATAATACTGAAATGCTGTTGCCTTAATATTACATTTTGGCCACATATCTGTGGACCATAAAGGTTATGCTCACACTCTGCAATTTATCCAAACAGTAGTATATGTGGCAGATACATTCACCATATTGGGCTGATTTTGTTTTTTGAAAGTAAACAATGATGTCATGATCCTGGGTCTTGAGCCAGCAACTATGTGAACTGTTGTGCTATCAGTCCCCGAGCTGATGTTTTGGACTCTGCTCCTGTGAGTGTATTATGGACGCTTTGTTTGGACTCCTGGGGGCTCTTGTTTTGTTCTGTTCCTGGCCCTCCGTCCTGAACCACCTGGATCTGGTGGTGTATTTTGAGGCTGTCGGGAGCCAGCCGGGGGTGGTGGTGGTGGTGGTACTGTCATGATCCTGGGTCGTTTACCCAGCGTTTTGTGTTTCATTTTGGATTCATCTTATGTTTTCTGTTAATTCTTATTTTGTATTAGTGCTTAGGGTTTGGTTCTTCTGTGTAGCACTTTAGTGTTCTCCCTCCTTTGCTCTGTTTGTGTCCCTGAGTTTGTCTTTGTGAATTTCCTGTTTTACTTTGAAGGTCTGTGTCTGTTATCACTGTGTCAGCTTGTGTCTTCCTGTCATCTTGTGAATTAGGATCAGCTGTGCTCCTCTCCTGTGTGCCATTACCTGATTACCTTGTGTGTGTATATATAGTGGGTGTCAGTCAGTGTTCCTTGTCGGTTTGTCTGTGTCACTCTGTGTTATTTTGGTGTTTCTCTGCTCCTCGCCTCGTGTCCTCCCTTTGTGTTATGATTTCAGGTTTGGTTTTTAGTTTTCCCAGTTTAGGTTTTGCTTGGCTTGTTCCTCATTTCCTGTTTGTCACTTTGCAACACTGTAAATAAAACCTCACTCGCATCTCCATCGCTGTCTGCAACTTGGGTCCTCATTCACTCCATCACACGACTGGTGCCCCAGCCGTGACAAATAAAGTTGGAATTATTTTCTTAAAAATAAAACATATAATTATTTTTTTGTTGTTTATAAATATTTTTTTTAAATTACACACCAACACAAATTCTCCTGTGTGCAGAGCATCTCACCTCGAAGCTCCCCTGGGTTTACTGAAGTACACAACACTCTCCTCCTGAAAACGCCGGACTTGACCCTAGCTCATGTTTAAATAGATGGAATCTTCTTGGAATGTAACGATTTGGACAGACGACATTCTAATGTTTAGTTTCCCCAAACCAGTCCACCAGAAATACACACCCAGCAGGCTAAAGTTTCCAACAGGAATGGTAAAATATCTTCTTGTAAGACAACAGAAGATCAGAGAATTGTGCCCCAAGGCCTAAACAGTATTCAAGGTTATTAGGAAGAATCAACGATAGGAAAATAACACATAAGACCAAACAATTTAATGGAACTTGGAGCCTAATTCAATAAACACTGCTTTGTTTCACTGAAATCTGACAGAGCCCAAAATATCTAAAGATACAAAGATATGTTTCTCTGACGTGTGTGGTCTAAAAAGTGAACTCAACCCGTTAGAAATGTTGCTAAAGTCATGAAAGTTCCTTCTCTCTTTTTCTTTTCCAAGATTGCTTGATAAATTTTCTATAGGCTCCTCTTGTTCAGGTTTTTCTTTTATCTGTTTATTTCTTCATTTCCATTCGTGTTCTTTTTGTGTTACTACATTATTTGTGGTATACAGTTTGACATGTCTGAGGCAGGACAGGCAGAAAAAAGAGAGGGTTGTAGGGGTATGTAATAAAAAGATACAACATAAATAGAAATGCACAATGTGTGTGTGTGTGTGTGTGAAAGAGAGAGAGAGAGGGCCAAGTGTGAGTTTGTATGTGTCTTTCCTAGGGTAGCATTGCATTGGTACCCTACATTGGCAATAGTAGGGAAGCACAGCTCTTGTTTATACAAGCACTCTCATGCAGTAGTAATAACTTGAACAATAGCCATTTTGTTTCCGTTTTCTTTGGCACATGCACTGAAATGTTCTGCAGAGAGAACAGAGTATGATGCAACTACAGCCCAGCCCATACAGCAGTATATTAATGACTAACTTTATATTGCAGTTGTTCTCCTCTCTGAATTTTGGTCTGATTACAGCATCCTCCCATGCAGTTACATATGTTCCTAACCCTTCGGGAACCCTCATGTAAACTTTTATCGAGTGGAAAAAAGTTAGCATTCATCCCCCAGCTTCACTGTGTTTATATTATGCTAACCATAGCTGTGTAGCTAGCCACCATATAGCACATCATTATATACCAGCTAGCCCAACTTCAGTAACCCTACAAACACCACTTAAAAAAATATTTCCAGATTTTCTATTATATTCCATGACTTTGTAGCTCCAGATGTTGCGAATATTAAACCACACAGTGATAGTTGCAGAACTGTACAGATTCTGAAGTACATATTGCAAAGCTTTAATGGATTTAAGACAGATTAATGACACACCATCATTCAATGCTCTTTCTTTATTGATTTAGAAGATGAGAGATAAGAGTTCAGTCTACATCTAAATGAAACTGTGCTAAAAGCATTCTTTCCACAACAAATGAATTTCTCTTGTATTAAGAGACAACCCAGGTCTTGTTTATGTTACTTGTCGCTTCATTCCTTGCGTAGCATTACAGCAATAAAGGAGATAAAAGATGTATAATGACACACAGATTCTTCAGGTGATATCTTGTGTGAAGTATTTGTGCTTTCATCAGATTTTCTTGGCGCAGACAGATGGAATAACATATTCACAGCCACCGTCATCCCAGCACTTTTTGTCTGTAAGTACCAAGAACCTAGTTAGTGCTAAGTAAACACATGATTATTTTACCATGACCACACAGTGATTTACCTGAGAAATTTACATATGCACAGTTCTGATTGCCCTGAAAGTTATCAGGCTGTCCAGTACACCAGTTTGTGTATTTGAGAGGGGTCCTGTCACTCCAAAACCAAACCTTTTCCTGGGAAACACAAAATAATAAATTATGCTTTCTAAAAAAAGGCACATTGATAGTTTTCTTTCGTCTTTTGTCTATAAAGGCATAAAAAACCTTTTTGTTTTTTGCATATGGAATTCTTTTTATTCTTGTTTTTCTTAATTTCCTGGTAAATAACTTTATGTATTTTAGCATACCTTTATTCCATCCGAAGCTCCAATCCAAGCATTTCCATCCTGCTGAGTAGCATCAGATATCAGCCTCTGAATCAGCTGATACTCCTCAAGGCTGTGCACAGATGCAAGGTTTGCATTCATGGACTGACAGTTTATCTACAGCGAAGAGACAGCAGAATTGCCAAAAAAAAAACTTTTTTCTTTACATTGGTAAAGCGGAAAAAAAGTGCAAGAGAGAGGGTGAGAGAAAGAAAAAAAAACCCACGGCTCGCGACAAGGAGCCGGTTCGCGTCGTTCATGTCAGAGATCCGGCTCTAAGAGCCGTTTTGTTCGTGACCGACACATCACTACTGGCTAGTGACCAAAAGAGTGAGACTGCAAGCAACTGGTTGGTGATAATCACTGATATTACCTCAGCCTGAGCCCAGCTCATGGGCTTAGCAACATAGATGAAGCACTGGTCGTAGTACTCAGTCCAACCACAGGGACAAGATGGGGACTTCTTGACAAGATACCATTCTCCTATTGACAAACAACATGATTTTGAATTGAGTCATTGCATGTGATTAACTGGTTTCATTGACACAAGTACTGCTTACTGCACTTGCAGCAACAAAAACATAATATTCCAGAAACAGGCTGTGCTGATCTGATCAGCTGTTCATAACACTTCCTACATCCATCAGCAAACTTTCGCATGTCCGCCATTACCTGCCCGAAACCGGAAGTGACGTCATTTTTGCGGAAATGTAGTTTTTTACCATCAAGGCCTCATGAGCCTACACTGGTGTTTTTTAAAAGTTATGTTTGACTTTATGACTTTCTGTGTCGTTTCTGGGATGCTTAGGACTCATATTGCACTGCTGGAAATAGTTTATTTTGATGCATATGCTGCTTTTTTGCAAATTTGCATTATAATATTTATTTTCGTTTTTCTTGCAGTATATAAAAATTGGTGTATTTCAAAAATAAAACTGTGAAGACACTCAAAATAAATTTCCTGTGGTGGGAAACTATTTTGTGCAACTTTTTTGTATTTACAGTTTTGAGGGATAAGCCTCTTAAATTTCTCTAACTAGAAATATGTTAAAAAAAACAAAAACAATTTAAATTTTTTTGTAGTTTATTGCACATTTTTGCAATTTATGTTATTACTATGCACTTAATGCATACATATTGTTAAAATTTAGGCTGTAATGAGTGTATTGATGTATAGCAACTTGAAATGCTCCCAAAAATGGTACTACAGCATGTAAAAATATAATATAAGCTCTGGCGGACTTGGTTCTATGGTAGGTCTTAAAGGGTTAAATGGGTAATATTACATTCACAGTACTTTCATTTTAATTTTCACTTAATGTCATTCACAATATATTTTAAAGATGTCTACAATATTTGCAATATAAAAGATATAAAATGATTCTATGGACAGTACAATACCTTACAGTGTACAAGTATGACTAGGTCATTGAATCAGTGTCTGTTGTGAGTCTCAAGTAAGTTGCCTGCAATGATATTTAAGGTCCAGCAGGTGTCAGTATGGAGCAAAACAGCAACACTGTGTCGACACAGTGTCGATATAGTTTGGGGAATGTGCTGAAACGCTTCATGAGGCCTCATCTACCCATCACTACTGTGTGGAGGCAGGAGTAGGACCCAAACGCAAAACTCACCACGCAGGAATTAAACTCAAAAAGCTGCTTTATTGCAGAATGGGATAAAAAAATATAACAAAACTAAACTGGGACATGGATAAACGGAAACACAGCCATGAGGGAGATCTCGACACTGACACACAGACACACAGGGCTTAAATACACTGGGAAATAACGAGGGGAATGAGACACAGAAGGGGAGCACAGCTGGGAGAAACCAGACATAATGAGACCAAAGGGAAGCGAAACTCAATACATTCACAAAGGGCACAGACCTTCAAAGTAAAACAGGAAATGTAACATAGACGCAGACTTGACTAGGGGAGACAGAGCAACTAAGAAACAGAGAACAATAACAAGGAGACACAGAGGGCAGCTACTAAATACTCAGAAAACTAAAGAGAATACAAGAAAGCCGAACTAAGACACTAGACAAGGGGTCTGCAACCTTTAACACCCAAAGAGCCACTTGGACCCGGTTTCCATGCAAAAGAAAACACTGGGAGCCGCAAATACTTTTTGAAATCTAAAATGAAGATAACACTGTATATATTGTTTTTTACTTTTATGCTTTGTGTGAACAACTAAAGTAAGTAAAGTTTATTTATTAAGCGCTTTTCACAGACAGGCAGTCACAAATATACACAAATATTAAAATAAACAATACAATCAATAGACATTATACACAATGTAAAAGATCAAATGTAAATAATGTAAAGAATATAAAATACGTAGATCAACAAAAGGCTTGTTTGAACAGAAAAGTTTTTAACTGCTTTTCAAAAGAATCCACAGAGCAAATAAGGTGTGTTGCTTATGAAATCCATGAAGTGCTACAGAGAAAATTACATTTTATTTATGTAATTAACACATTTTGAACTCTTAAAGAAATATAACAAAAGGAAAGACACCCAGCTAAACTAAAATGATCCAGCAAACAAAAACTGTTGTGAGCCACCCTCATATCGCCTTTGGGCTTTTGGAGCCTTGACCTGACTTTTAAAAAATAACTGGGAAAAAAGCACTATGCTGCTAAAAAAGGAAAATTAGATATTTGCAAAATTCTGCCTAAATATGTATTTTACCTGGTTAATGTGTGTGGCGGGGCGTGGTCTGCAGCGCCACTGCAGGGGAGGCGGACGCACCTGAGCGGCACCCGCAATCACGCCTCACCGCCTTAAAGTCTGTGCTCTCTCTGCTGTTGTGTTGTCGGGCTGTGAGCTGAAAAGCTACAGCCGGCTGTATGCGTACAGCAACCGTGTGTGAAAAGTGGTCAGTAAAGAGATGCTGAAAAGCGTGTTCATGGAAACATCGTCGGGTCTGCCGTGATATGTTTACAATAAGACTTATGGTCCCGAACTTCTGCGCACAGCGTCTGCAAAACGGGGCTTTCATCTTTACGCAGGACTGTAAGCTGTCATCTGTGAGGCGTGAGCGGTGTTTGTTTTAACATAGTTCATGGTGGAGCTGCTGACATAATGTGGATCCGAAGATCCATAACTGGCCTACCTGGGGTCGAAAGTCTCGATAAATGCACGGCGTTTCGGCGGGTATACCAGCTTCCGCGAGTGTGACGCTTATTTTGAGTGATGAAAAAATAATATAATATAATTTTATTTTAATATTTCAAAATCACAATAATCTTCCAATTTAGAACTACAAGTTAAAAAAAAGAACTAAACACAAATAAAATACACTTCAGCTAAATACTTCTCATTTATTTTCTCAAACCACCCGGAGCCGCAGTATAAGGACAAAAGAGCCGCAGGTTGCCGACCCCTGCACTAGACTAAAGAATAAACTGGGGCAACAAAGAGAACTAAGATCATAATACAAAAACTCAGACACAAAAAAACTCAAAACACTGGGTCACCGACCCAGGACCGTGACAGTGAGAGACAGTCTGGATTAACAGTAATGAAAAAGTGATCATGATTGAAACCAGAACAAAAGTATTTTAGGAAACCAGTATCTCTAAAGATTTGAAGAGAAAAGGAAGTTAATGATATTCTGATCAGTGGTTTATGTGCTTTTCATACTGACCACAGAGATGCAGGAGTTAAACACAACTACAGTACAGACTAATGATTCATTATAATTTTCAGTTCAGTTTTATTTATGTCACATCACTTCACAAGATGCTTGACGTGCATGAGACACATGTTTACTCTGTTCTGTAATATGAGAATGTTCTTCCAACTCCCATTAAAGAAACATGTTTTTGGCACCATCAGTCTCACATGATACTGAATAAGGATGTTTCTTGGAAAAGGGTTGGGTGCTCAGTCAACACACTGAATAAATACCAGAGAAATTAAACAATGGTTTGAAGCTTGTTATTATAGTTATTCACTTCATCAGTATTTTCAAGTCATTCTTTGATAATGATGGATCTTTGATTGAGTAATATGATTGAACATGGAAACTGCAGCTACAGGTGAAATAATGTCTGACATTATTGTGCTGCAAGCTGTAAATTCTGTAACCTCAAAAAAGTGTTTCTGTTGTAAAGATCTTTGGGACGGCATGAGGCTGAGGGTTGAAGTGTACACTGTCAGGTTTCGAAGGTTGTTCACAGAGTAAACTGTGATGGATTTTAAAATCTACATCCTTCCTTCCCTTTAGACATTAAAACTGTTGTGGGAGAATTGCAGTTCGTATATTTACTGTAATATGAGAATGTTTTCAGATCCACTGTATCAGCTAAAGTATCACATGTGTTACCAACTCTTGTTAAAGAAACAAACTGTGTTTGCATCATCAGCCACACAGGGAACTGAATCAGGATGTTGCTCTAAGGTTATGTGCTCAACCAACAGCCTGAATAAATAAAACTAAAAAACTGATATTAAAGAATAGTTTAAAGTCTGAAGTGTTGTCTTCGTCATTTATTTCATGTGACAGTGATGCCTAGATCCCTGATTTCTGTGTTTATGAAGACAAATATCAGTTTTAATACTTTTTTTGTAATTGTCTGCAGTGTTAAATAATAATTATGATCCCATAAGCAATGGATGCCATTAGCAGGTCACACTGAGTGTAGCTGACATCACTTTGTGATTTCTTTCTGTGTCTCAAATCAGGTCTAAACTTTCTGAAATGTTTGTTGTTCCCTATGGAAATATCTGTTTTTGGTATTATTGCTGTGACCAAACAGCAGCTACATGTGAAACAGTGACAAACTGTGTACAGGAAGTTCTTTCTTATTTTGTGGGACTGATGTTTTGTTTTGATTTTTTGTTGGATTCAATATTTCAGAAGCAACTGCCAGATTGTTTATCCTGTGTAGGCTCTTTGGTCAAATATTTCTCGAGGCAGAAGACTTGCTTGTACTTTATTAAAACGGTGGTATGACCTTGGTCATAATTTGCATTGTGGGAATATCATTTGTGTTCCTCCCTCCACGAGGACGATGGTGTTAACGCTATCTTGTGTTTTCCTTCTTAAATTGGATAAAGACTGATTATGTCTCCACTGATTTAGGACTCGACTCTGTGTTTTGGCTCCACCTTCTTTCCACCTGTCAAACAGACCGTGTGCGTACTGCCATGTTTTGATGCCCAGAAGAACTTAGTACATTTTGTAAATACCTTTACAACGCACGCCTGATAGCTTACAGGTGGGAGTCCTTTTTTCTCTTTATTTTAGTGAGGTTGGTGCCATCTGACCTCTGTATACATCACATCATTCTCCACTCTCTCATCAGACCACCTGGTGGAGTCCGTCGGGCTGCTGAAGGGACTCATTACTCTTTATGTAATTAATAATGTCTCTATCTGCTAGAAAGGATGTTAGTGAACCCAGAACCTCTCTTTCTTTGTCTTTGTCACACACACACACACATTTGCACAAACCGTGTGTGTGTGTGTGTGTGTGTGTGTGTGTGTGTGTGTGTGTGTGTGTGTGTGTGTGAGTGAGAGAGAGAGAATCAACAGTAAAAAAAATATCTTAAAACTACAAACACTCTGTCTTTTATTTATTTTTTCCTGAAACAATGTCTCCCATTTTTGAACACAACTGTTACTGTCCAATGTGATTTAATTGAATCAGTAACTATTTTGAGAAAACTTTAAACTTTTTAAATAGATTTTAATTTGAGGATCTTATTTAATTATTTTGCAAAAAACTAAACACTAATTTATTTGTGATACATAGTGGTAACCACAAGGAGGCAGGAGTTGTTGCTCATTATGTAATGTAACTGATATTTGCACAAACCAGTGAGGCAGAGTTGAAAGGGATAGGGTGGCACTGACAAAAAGACAGGAGGCTGAGCTGGAAGTAGCAGAGTTAAAGATGCCAAGATATTCAAACAAAGTGACAAAAGGCACAGGATTAGCAATGAATATATTGGACAGGTCAGGTCTAGTAGTTTGGAGACATGTATAATTCATACTAGGGTGAGAAATGCAGTCCATGGAAGAAATATGAACAACACTCCTTAGCAAGAAAGTCAGAATAAGTTTTTTTCTCGGGGCGAACATGGCTCAAGAGTTGGGAGTTCACCTTGTAATGGAAGGTTGCTGGTTCGAACCCCGGCTTGGACAGTCTTGGTCATTGTGTCCTTGGGCAAGACACTTCACCGTTTGCCTACTAGTGGTGATCAGAGGGCCAGGTGGCGCCAGTGTCCGGCAGCCTCGCCTCTGTCAGTGCGTCCCAGGGTGGCTGTGGCTACAATGTAGCTGCCATCACCAGTGTGTGAATGTGTGGATGACTGGATGTGTAAAGTGCTTTGGGGTCCTTAGGGACTAGTAAAGTGCTATACAAAAACAGGCCATTTAATAAAAAGAAAAAATTATCATCTTCATTATGCATCAAGCCTATAGCAACATGACATAATAATATAATTATGGATTATAATTCTGATCATTTATCAGTACATATCCATATTTTTATATCTATGTATAAACACAAAGTTGACACTTGTGAGACTTTATCAAGCAGTGTGAAAGCATCACAGCAGATCCATTTGTATCAATGTAACTGAGAGTAAAACATAGAAAAAACATGAAGGAGATTTTCCTGGCCTTTAGCAGATAATCCCTTAAAATATTCTGCAGTAGATCAAAAATTGTATAAAGAAAATTATATAAAGCAAAATACGAAACAGACCACCTTCATGAGTCAGTTGTATTCATATTTGATGTTTTAGCTGTTTGGTGATTGTTGAAGAAAACCTTGAGTTAACATATGAACATTACCTGATGCTGCTGACCAAAGTTACAGAGGTTTTATTAGAGAAACAGCTAAGTGTTTTACATATGGCATAATTTAAAAAGTTTACATTTCTTCTGTATTGAACAGCAGAAATTAAGCTTTCTTGTGGGAGACAGCAGAGACAGCACTGGGGATACTACACTGTTATCTCCCCAAATCAATAAGAAATGGAAACAAAAAACAATCCATTCTTTTTTTCGTTGTGGGGTTCCTAAAGGGTCAAACACAACTACAGTACACATCTTAAATCAGTTCAGTCTTGTTGCTGTGAAATGATCATGCACTCATGAAGGTTTCTCCTATTGAAATTATTTTAGTGGGGTTTTTTATGTATAAAGAAAAATATGAAACAGACCACCTTCATGAGTCAGTTATAGTCTGAGGCATACACTCACAGCCCCTACATAACACATGGGCAGGCAGCCTGTGTGTTATCTTGTTAGTGAAAATATCTAATCAGCTCACTGCAGAAACGTAATGGATTTAGATAGGTAGACATTTTATAGAGGACCTGGTAAAGTTTAAATATCAATGGGGAAAAATGGGGATGAAAATGGGGAAGGACTATGATTCTTCCATTCATAAGGGCTCATCAAAATTGGACAAAAGGTTCTATTTGTGATGCAATTATGGTCCAAATGTGGCAAGATGAACAACACGAATGCATGTCACAAATTCTGCTTTGTATCAGTGGTTCATACTCCTGCTGCTGGTATGGGAGATATTTTCTTTGCACGCTTTGGGCTCCTTTGTACCATCTGACTATTGATCAAACACCACACCCTGCCTGAGGATTGTTCCTGATCATATAACATAAATCTTTTGAAAAGGCAATTTCTGACTGTCAAATTGTACAAATAAAATCCCCTTGAAATAGTCATTTGGTCTTTTTTCATAATAATATGTGTAGTACATTAACTGTTCAGAGCAGAATTTCTTACATGACAAACTGTATCTGTAACAGATATGATGGCAGAGAAGTTAGATGTGAGTCAATGTGAGTGTTAAAAACTGACTTCTAAGCTTATATAACCTTGAGCAGTGGCACATAAACTCAGAGACCAATTTGATTTAGTGCTAAACATTTTAATGATGAAGAAAAAACATTTTTGGTAAAAGCAATCTTTCCATTACACATTTCATTTGCTCCTTTTAAAAGAGGCAGTCCAACTCTATTTTATACCACTTGTTGCTTCATTCCTTATGCAGCGTTACAGCAAAACAAAAAAAGTAAAGATGCGAAAACAGAAATTTTAAGTGATTTATGAGATTATTTGCTTCGTTTCCAGATGACTGTGCCTCATGTCAGGACAGGAATCATCAGATTCTCTTAACGCTGACAGATGGGAATTGGTCCTGACAATTCTGATCATTCATACACTTGTCTCCTGCAAACACCAAAAATCATCATGCACTGAAATCATGATCACATGGACACAAATATATCTAACCAGAGGCACAGCTGGACTGGCCATCAGGCATACCGTGCATTTGCCTGGTGGGCCAATGGTGATTTTTCGTTTTTATGGGCCGATGTCTGTTTGTTGTTTTTCATAACTGTATAAACAATAAAAGGTGGTGGATTGGCCAATTGGTCATGATCGACTCTGGACTGGACCAATCACAGCCGAGGATGTCGGATGAACCCTCCCCATCGATTTGGTGACGGCTCTGACAGCAATATTAACACAGACAAATAGAAGAAAATGGAGAACAAAAAGCGCAAAGGAGGTGCACAAAAAATTAGGGCCAAAAAAGAAACAAGCCCTTCAGACAAATGCTGCCAAATGTGTAAAAATAACTCAATTGTTTGGTGGTGGCTATGCAAGAGCTTCCACAGATTCAGTAACATTAGCAAGTGGTGGAGACAAGGGCGTAGATTTGGCATGGACGGAAGGGACATGTCCCCACCAATAATTTGATCTCTTCGAGTAAAGAAAACAAAACCGATAGAAAGAAAAACACAATTCGTCAACATCTCACTCGCCTAGTAGTGCAGAAAGAGTTAAATTATGTTCTCTACTGGAGTCCTACCTCATACAATACAATACAATACAATTTTATATATAGCACATTTAAAAACCCGAAGGCACACCAAAGTGCTTCACAGTAATATGGAGAGTCAACATAAGTCAATAACAGGGTACAAATCGGGCACTAGCACAGACAGGATAGAGGCACTAATAGACCAGGAGAGTTAGATAAATACAAAATCTGCTAAGAAGACAAAAACAGCAGTAAAATTAATAAAAAATAATAAATTTATTAAAATCTAATAAAAGATTTAAAAGTTTCAAATTTTAAATATTTAAAAGGATATTAACTGGTCAGGAAGGCCAAGTCAAATAGATATGCTTTTAATCTTGATATAAAGGATTGGATAGAGTCCAACGCTCGAATAGAAGCAGGGAGGCTATTCCAAAGGTTGGGTGCAGCTGAAGCAAAGGCACGATCGCCTCTGGTCTTCAGTCTAAACTTAGGTTGGGCCAGGAGTAATTGACCTGATGATCTTAATGCACGACAAGGAGTGTACAAATTGAGGAGGTCAGTGAGGTAACTGGGCGCAATGTTATTCAGGATTTTAAAAGGGAGTAGTGTAACCGGTTTCTGCTTCATCCCGCTGCAACAATTCGGCCTAAACAGACTCCTTGACTCTGCGTTGTGTTGTGTTTTTAAGAAGACAAGGAGTCTCTGATCGATCGTTGCCACTTTATTTCCTGAATGGAAACAACGGTGTTGTATCAGTGCAAATGGCTCGCCACACACCACTCCGCACAGCACACTACGGCAGAACATCCCATTAGCATTCCGCTTTAGCATACAGTTTTACACAATAATAAACAAATGAAAAGTACATAAAACTGATGTTTGACATGTGTCCACTAAGCACTTATTAGACTCGGTGCCCATCAACTAATCAAACATGTTTTATGTGATGTACTACTTAGCTATATCGTGTGCGGAACAATACAACTCACCTCTCGTATGGCTACGGCAGACTGGCAGCGATTACTGCAGCCAGCCTCACCTAACCAGCCACACCGAGAGGGGGGCGCTGTTTCCCCATTACACTGACATTTGTGGCAAGTGGAATAATACCACATAAACACTGTTACATTAGCACTGTGACAGATATGGCCAATGTGATTGGCTGTGCCTTTCAGGCAGCTATGTTTAGTTTTAGCAGTGGCAAGACTGCGCTGCGAAGACCTGTGAGGAGGAGAGGAGGATGGCAGCAAAAAGGAAGAACCTGGATACAAGAAAGTATTTTTCAAAGAAACCTGTAAGTCACTTAAAGTCAAGTTCATTCATAAAATGTGTCCGTCAAAATAACGTTACAGGCTATGCTACACCATACATGCGAACCCTCCCGATTTTTCCGGTAGAATCCCGAATTTCAGGGCTCCCTCCTGAAAATCTCCCGGAGCCACCATTCTCCCCAATTTGTCCTGATTTTCCACCCAGACAACAAAATTGAAAAACCATATCCCAGCCAATTCCAGTTTCCAACAATGGCTACTATTACTGCAGCTACTTAGTTTTAATATTACTCTTATTACTCTTTCTGGGTCGCAAAATAATCTTTAAACATATTTTCAGGCGAGAATGTAGCTGTGTAAACTTCAAATATCTGAGCTGGTGTTGTGCCAAAAAGTGATTTCCAATGTTTCCGTGTGTTTTTTATGTGTAATATCATTACATATGATGCTAAATAGACTTCTGTGAACAGGTATTACAAAAGGGTTATATATAAAATTTAAAAATTACCCGTTTCTCAAGTATCTTTGTAACTGTGTTATTGTACCTGCATTATAATCGATCAGCTTCCTTTTGTCCTCTTAAAAAATGTTTACAGAACTATTTTTGCATGTGTTGCAATTTCAGCTGTCCTCTTGGCCAGATTTCTCTTAAAAGAGACATTTTTAAAATCAACAAGAATTTTTTTTAAGTGCATAAATAAAGGATACATAAAGGTCACTGCCAAAAACTGATTGCGGCTTCTACCTTGTTACAGGAATGTTGTTTGTTGCTCAAGATGACTTGATATCATTCACGAGGGATACATTTGACATATGTTTCACATATTATAGACCAACAAGTTATTTATAGCAGTTTAAATACAAGCAATCAGTTTTTTGCAGACACTTTTAGTCACAACACCTGGTCCTCAGGTGGATGCAGCCTCTGAATTTGGACACCCCCGCTGTTTCTGGCCCCGGCCAATAATAACAGTGACATTTAACTTATTTTATCAGATACATTGTAAAATTCAAGGGTTTTTAGTATATCTCCCCCAAACAGCCCTTTTGAATGTCTCCCTAATTCTGAGGTCTCAAGGATGGCAAGTATGCCATACGCAAGCTTTGGCCCACATCAGTCTAAAATTGTATGTAACCATGAATAACGTGTTGCCATGTCCACCAGGACAGACTGGACAGTGTATGATGTAAAACCAATATGCCACCAGTTTATCTCAGTTAACAAGAGGAGAAGGCATGTGTTTGGCTCCTTAACATACTGGACATTAAGTTGTTGTGTGGGACACCGGTAGTCCATGTCTGTTGATGCAACAGTAGTTCATGTTTAGAATAAAAAATCCCAGCTCACTGATTTGATCGGGGCAATAGTGTGGCTAAAATGTTGTTGTAGATAGTTCAGGAGGTTAACTCGACCAAGCAGTCTTTTGTTTAGAATACCAGAATTGGGAGGATGGTTTAGGTTTAAGTTTATTAGATTGATACATATATACCAACAAGACAGTGTACATAATAATACTAGAAAACTAGCAACTAGTTATTTCTGAGGTATGTTTTTTATAAGTTTGTTATATGACGGGTCATAGTCATTTCTTCTCTAAGTAATGGGATACACATTTCAATGATCTTCTCATGGCAAAGCCTGCCTAGTGGGTAGACAGAGGAAGCGCCATTTAAGAGCACAAGTAGGGGTTTTCTCCCAGCGCTCGACAGGGAAGGTTTTTTTCTCCGTCTCTCTGAATATTCCTGCATCTGTTGCACTTGAAAAGGCATAATCTGTAAGTGTGGCAAAATGATTGATTGATCTCACCTATTAGTTCATTGAGATGTTGAGATCTTGTACTGGTTGTTTACACATGGCAACAATATTGAATATAACATTTGTGTATTTGCATGGAGACTAAACACACCTTACTCTGTTTCTGTAATTACAGTTTTACTAAAGAATGAAAGTATTTACAAATGCCAATCAGTAAGGCTCTGAAGAATACGACACAGTCTCCTGAGTGTTTACTCAAGTCATTTAATATTTAGCTCTTTGCATAAGCGGGATAGAGACATTCAGCTGAGGGCAGAAGAATTTATTCGAAAATGTACCTGAAAACTTCATCCCCATGCATTGCTCATTGTCCCTGTAGTTGTTAGGCTCCTTCTGAAACCAGCTCGATCCAAAAACCAGTAACCCTCCTTAAAAACAGAATAATACAATAAATAGATTTTTACTCCCAGATCATAAATAGATGTATATCCAAACGATGTTCTCAAAGTAAATATTCATGGGAAGATTCTTTTTAACTGTCAGACTTTGTACAGTAAAAACTAAAATATCTGCCAATCCATGTTCGCTCACTTGCTTTAGTGGCATCAAATATCACCGTCTGTGCCATCATTGCACAGAGCAGGGAAGACGCAGTCAGCAGCTTCATGATGATATTTAGTATCTCTGTAAGAAACAGATGAAATAGGTAACTGGCAGTTACTGGCTGAAAGAATAGAAGATCTTCAGCATATTTGTAACACACCTGTCGTAGAATATTGTCTCATCTTTTAAGCATCAACTTGTAGCTTCTGACTTCCAGAGTGGAGACCAGTGATTATATACACTTTCCTGTATTTACATCTTATTACAGACACACTGAAAATACACTGAAGCATGTTTTGATTCCATGCTTCACTGCCCCAGTGTTTACCAACCTTGCATAATTTTCTCCACCCAGCTTGAATTTCATGACTATTTAAATTAAAAAACATTTGTGCTCTGGGGAAAAATTTTTCTTGTGCCATTAAATACAATTCATCACAATTAATAAATTACAAAGCCTCCAATTAATAAGATTGTTTTTTTTTAATCGAGCCCCACCCCTAACTTATATATTTGTGTTCTCTTTCTGAAATGCTCCTTGAGGAAAGAAGCAGCATGTGAATGAAACCAGAGCTGGATTTTCCTCTGCTTTCAATTAGGCTCATTTGCTCATCTTTATTTTGTAGGTAGGTTAAAGTGTAGCTACCTTTTGAAGTAAAATAAAAAGTCTGAAAAATGAACTGAAAGAAACTGAGCATCCATGAGTCTTGGATTCCATTAACGTTAAAACAACAAGTAATATCAGGCCAGTATGTTGGATGAAGACCCTGACAATAGGACCCCCAATGATTACTGTTGATCAGCACATTGTAATAGTGGGGAGAAAAAAATAACCAAGCAGAACAGACTCATGGTCCTATGTACATCTACCAGGTGGTATTACAAGAGTGGACCCATATGGTAAAAAAAATACATTTTTTCTGGCCAAAATATATTTCAAATATATGGTAAATATATTTTGTATTTGTGATGCTCAAAAAAATTAAATTAAATTAAAATAAAATATATTTCTTTCAAACCAAAATACATTTCAAAAGATATTTACAGTGGGGCAAAAAAGTATTTAGTCAGCCACTGATTGTGCAAGTTCCCCCACTTAAAATGATGACAGAGGTCAGTAATTTGCACCAGAGGTACACTTCAACTGTGAGAGACAGAATGTGAAAAAAAAATCCATGAATTCACATGGTAGGATTTGTAAAGAATTTATTCGTAAATCAGGGTGGAAAATAAGTATTTGGTCAATAACAAAAATACAACTCAATACTTTGTAACATAACCTTTGTTGGCAATAACAGAGGTCAAACGTTTACTATAGGTCTTTACCAGGTTTGCACACACAGTAGCTGGTATTTTGGCCCATTCCTCCATGCAGATCTTCTCAAGAGCAGTGATGTTTTGGGGCTGTCGCCGAGCAACACGGCCTTTCAACTCCCGCCACAGATTTTCTATGGGGTTGAGGTCTGGAGACTGGCTAGGCCACTCCAGGACTTTCAAATGCTTCTTACGGAGCCACTCCTTTGTTGCCCGGGCGGTGTGTTTTGGATCATTGTCATGTTGGAAGACCCAGCCTGTTTCATCTTCAAAGTTCTCACTGATGGAAGGAGGTTTTGGCTCAAAATCTCACGATACTTGGCCCCATTCATTCTGTCCTTAACACGGATCAGTCGTCCTGTCCCCTTGGCAGAAAAACAGCCCCATAGCATGATGTTTCCACCCCCATGCTTCACAGTAGGTATGGTGTTCTTGGGATGCAACTCAGTATTCTTCTTCCTCCAAACACGACGAGTTGAGTTTATACCAAAAAGTTCTACTTTGGTTTCATCTGACCACATGACATTCTCCCAATCCTCTGCTGTATCATCCATGTGCTCTCTGGCAAACTTCAGACGGGCCTGGACATGCACTGGCTTCAGCAGCGGAACACGTCTGGCACTGCGGGATTTGATTCCCTGCCGTTGTAGTGTGTTACTGATGGTGACCTTTGTTACTTTGGTCCCAGCTCTCTGCAGGTCATTCACCAGGTCCCCCCGTGTGGTTCTGGGATCTTTGCTCACCGTTCTCATGATCATTTTGACCCCACGGGATGAGATCTTGCGTGGAGCCCCAGATTGAGGGAGATTATCAGTGGTCTTGTATGTCTTCCATTTTCTGATGATTGCTCCCACAGTTGATTTTTTCACACCAAGCTGCTTGCCTATTGTAGATTCACTCTTCCCAGTCTGGTGCAGGTCTACAATTCTTTTCCTGGTGTCCTTCGAAAGCTCTTTGGTCTTGGCCATGGCGGAGTTTGGAGTCTGACTGGTTGAGGCTGTGGACAGGTGTCTTTTATACAGATGATGAGGTCAAACAGGTGCCATTCATACAGGTAACGAGTGGGGGACAGAAAAGCTTCTTACAGAAGACGTTACAGGTCTGTGAGAGCCAGGGATTTTCCTTGTTTGAGGTGACCAAATACTTATTTTCCACCCTGATTTACGAATAAATTCTTTACAAATCCTACCATGTGAATTCATAGATTTTTTTTTCACATTCTGTCTCTCACAGTTGAAGTGTACCTCTGGTGCAAATTACTGACCTCTGTCATCATTTTAAGTGGGGGAACTTGCACAATCGGTGGCTGACTAAATACTTTTTTGCCCCACTGTACGTTGAAGAAAATACATTTCCAACCTTACAGTTGAATGTATATCAAAGTATCCCTTATTTAAAATGTATTTAGTGCAATAATAATAATAAAAGTAACAACATCTGCATCTCATCGCATCTGCAAAAACAGCTGGATTCAAACAAAACAGTGTCAAAGGTCTGGCAAGAATTAGGTTATTTATTCATTTGCTTACAGTATTTCACATTACACAATATTAGCATTCACTTGACTTTGAAATTATCTGTCAGTGATACAGTACACAAAATACAACAACTGCTATATACACTTTAGTTTTTGACAATATATACAATATAGTACTTAACTCTGAGGGAGTGTTCCTTTAATGATGCAATATAATATTGCACTTAATGACTTAATGTAATGTATATCTGATGTTTTGAAATTTAATGTTTAATTATTTATGTTTTTTTAATGAACTGGTTTAAAATCACTTCAGAAAAATACCACATGGCACTGAAGAAAATCATGTTTTCTCGTGTTTAACCTCATTTAAGGAATTAACACTGATTAATGCTTCTAAAAATGTAATCAACTTTTAGTTTTTCAGTGTGAATGATCAGACATTTACATTTGATCTCTGCAGCAAGAATACCTGTAAGATGTCCAAGACGTTTTGATACTGGTTCAAAATAACTTGGATTTGAGGCACAGAGACTATGCTTTGCTCGTTCATAGAATCTTCCGATGGCATAACACGTCTCTCCACTTTCATTTTGACATATTACAAATCGTTTAAAGTTAAAGAAATTTTGATCATCATCATTCAACATAACAGTGAATGAATGACGTTTGAGTACACGACTGTAATCTTCTAAGTGAAACACCTCACCATCTGTAATGATTCGTTGAAAGTACTTTACTCTGCTCCTTTGTACCCCATAACGACTCAGTGCCATATAGTCATCCCTCCTAATTAATCGCACTTTAGGATGATTAAGTGCACTGATACCGTGTGTGAGTTATATGTTTAAACTGTTTAGGTCTTGTTAGAGATTCAAATATCTCCTGGCATTCATTTGAGGCATCTTTCAGTAAAGTCTGGCCATAAAATGGTAAGGCCTTCTGTAGCCAGAACATTTTTACAATCTGTAATGCAACCCCTTGAGTGCTTTTGATCATGTCTCATAGTTTAGCATTGTAAGACTCAAACACAAAGGTGGAATGAGCCCACAAAGGCCCCCAGTTAACTACAGTTCTTGGTAAATGGAGGCAAAGATGGACATTATAAGACAGATTAGCTTCCCCATAGAATACCTCCATGTCTTTCACAAAATCTGTTAGAAGTGCCTCAGACTCAGTAATCTGCTCTCTAGTTATATTTTCTCCCAACAGAAGGGATACTCCCTTGACTAGTTTAGACCAGTGATTCAGTAGTGGTTCTGGCAAGACACCTTTTAGTACAGGTAGGCTATAATAAAAGAGCCACATATACCAATTGTGGGCTTTCCACAAGGCACACGAGGTACATTACATGGCGGTTTAATCTTTAAAAGCATTTTATCTAACAGTTTTTTGGAGACCCTACCTATATACCAGTATTTTTCATGGTTTTCACTGTTTAACCACAGCCCTGTTACAGTTCTTGTAACACCCAAAAGTACTGAATGCATATAGTCTGGGACAGACCCTTCGATAATATCAAAACTGGGAAGTCTACACAACATACTCGGCCCTTTAACACCCATAACAGCTTTACCAGACTGTAGCGCAGCTTCTCTAAATTCATTAGTTTGTTCCTGATTGTGGAGCTGAATGTCCTTCTGAAAAGGATATACACGAGTGGATCCTCTGCCTTTTTCAACTTCCTTTCCTTCATGAAGGCAGTAGGAGCATCCATGTTCACCATTAAACTGTTTAAAATTCTGGACCAGAGGTCTGGCAACTGAGTCACTCATTAGAATTAGAGGGATTACTTTTGTATTGACAGAAACGCCTTTGTCATTTTCCCATCTGAAACCACTGTCCTGTAGGTCCACACACTCATCAATGGAAGGTTTTAAGAAACTTCTCATGTGAGGCTTCTCATCCCCGAACCATAGTCCACAAAGGAGTACATTATCCTGTCTTGTTTTCAATGGCAATTCATTAATGGTGCATAAAAGGGATTTTTTTTATTTTAAAAATGGCACACCATAACAGCTAAATGTTAAGCTGAGGGTTTGAAGGGCCGTTTCTGAACCACTTAAAGCTTTCTGATACAAAAAACCATCACAAATGTCACTGAGAGAAGTAGATGTTTCTGTTTGCCTTCCTATTAATTAATCTGTAATTCCTGGCATTCTCAAGACATTTTTGATTTGATCTTCCGAGGAGAGGTATATAAAAAAGTTATTGGTAAACCTACTTGCTTTGTCATAGGTGATGTTGCATTGAACACAATGAACTTGGTCCAGCTCAGCTGACATTATATTACTACCCTGTTCACACACATAACAGATTTTCATGATGGCTTTTGTATCATCAAAAGCTTTGTAAAATGAATATTTTGTCCTGCATGCTGAATCACTGCCACCAACAACATTAAGGGTTTTCATGATATCTTCACAGTCATTGGTCAAACTGTGTTTGAGCTTGAGTGCCAGAAGTAGTAGTTGGTTTTGCTCTTTAGTTTGACTTGAATCCACTGGGACCTCTATCTGAGCAGGACCTGCAGTGCACTCTTCATCATTAGTCATCAGCAGAGTTCTGTCTTCTGGAAGGGTGTCTGGGATTTCCTTGAAAAGAGAAGAAGGAGAGAATTATGGGTCCTGTAAACATCACATTATAAATCTTCAGTGTAAGAGCATTAGCCTAGTGGATTACAGCAGACATTTGAAATTGGCCTTATTCACTAACTGTGCACTATTTGAAATGTCCATTCAGTCTTGCCAAAAACTAAGTGTGCTTTGGCTGTCCAAGATTAACTCTCAAAATGAATGCTTAGTGCTTTCTTTCATGATAAATTCTGTAAGAATATATGATTGCAGTAGAAAGTAGGAATTACCGTAAAAATCATAATTAGAACAATGATTACTTGTTTTATTTTTTTCTTGTTCAATGCACTAATACATGAATATTCTTTAAAAAATAATACGTTTAGAAATGTCATGATCTTTTTGATTTCATTTCTTGACTTGAAAATTCAACTAACTATTGTGTACTTATTTCGACAAATCTATAATCCTATATTCATAATAAATTCAATTTAGGTTTATGCATTAAATGTGTTTTCACTACAGTTAACCCAAAATGTTTGTATTCCAACACTAACCTTAAAAAGAGACCAATAAGATGGTCATTTATTATTTGGTATAACTGAAGTAATTAAATGCTAAGTGTAACGATGTAAAAGAATGAATATGGTTTTGTTGTTGTTAAATTCCTGTTAAACTTGGGTTCGCAACCATGGGTTTATTTCGAAACTTTTATTTTGAAAATCCGCAGCGGAAGTCTGCTACTGGTAAACGGGCTTTCCCTAAGCTTATCCGTTAGTAGTAGTGATGGGATTTCCGGCTCTTTTTAGAGATCCGGCTCTTTCGGCTCGGCTCACTAAAAAGAGCCGGCTCTTTCGGCTCCGAACCGGCTCTTCAGGTTGTTTTGTTGCTTTAATTATTTAATCATTAACAATAATATAAAATTATGCAGAAAAGGAATTACTAATGTAAAAAAAGTGGTTTTATTTATATATGTTTATATATGGCCCCTAGAGACAAATCACGTACAAACTCTAAAGCACGTACAAACTCCAAAATACATTTCTAATGTTAACTGAACTTCCAAAGCAGAGCTACCCAGATCACTTAAATTACACAATTGAAAGCATGTGTGTATTGTTTGTGTATTTATAGACAAGCACTTATATTTATTCAAATAATTTAAAAAAAAGTTCATTTACCTGTTACTACCACACACCAAATCTGGTTGTTGATACTTCCTGGCTTGTGTAGCCACTAGGTAACAAAAGCTCAACACTGCGCCCTAGCATCCTGGAGCACTTCTGTTGTGTTTTGTACGTGATTCTGAGTTTTTACGTGTTTTGGAGTTTGTACATGCTTAGGAGTTTGTACGTGTGTTGGAATTTGTACGTGCTTTGTCTCTAAGGGCCACCATAAATATACTTTATTTATTCACTCCACATAAAATGTAATAAATAAATCATATAATACAAAAAACAACTAATTACATTTTAAACTTTTAACTATTTAAATTTTCAGCTTTTTCCTTTTAAACAAATTTAACGTGAAACAACACAAAACACTGCAAACCACAACACAATTAAATATAAATTAAAATATTAAAACAAAAAGAAGATGCACATTCTCTGTCATATGGGCCTGCATGATTTCTGAATCCTTTATCATCTGCAACTGAAAATAGTGGATGATTACTATACCTTTCTAATGTGACGTTGTTGTCCCTCGCTCTCTTTCTCTCTGGCTCTGTTCCTGTGCTACTGCCAGTGTAACTAACGCCCCTCCCCCCTCTGCCCAGCGCAAAGTACAGGCCGCGCGTGCGGAGTTTAGCGGCAAAAAGGGCGAGAGAGAGGGTGAGAGAAAGAAAAAAAAAAACCTCACGGCTCCCAATAAGGAGCCGGCTCGCATCGTTCACTTCAAAGAGTCGGCTCTAAGAGCCATTTCGTTCGCGAACGACCCATCACTAGTTAGTAGCAATGAAGCTTTTGCTGTGGTAAGTCCTTCCTCAGTCCGCCCTGACTGAACATGAGTTTAAAACATATTTGAAAATCCTCATTGAAGTTAACATGGCAGTGCATTAACAGCATGAGCTGCCCATACAGTAGCATCTGAGTAGATTTCAGTTTTATGATCTTGTTTTGCAATTAACGGGTTAGACGGTAGGAAAAATGGACACGCTGAGCTAGCGGCTAACAGCTAGAGGAGACTGTCGTGTCTAATAACTTTGAAACTTCTTTTGATAGTTTGGGCGGAATCCTGTTGCTGAAAACCCATGGTTATCCATGTTCCCATGTTATTGCAGGTATGTGTATTTTGAAACATGTATTTGGTTGAGCTGCAGGCTAATTCTGTTTAAGAAATACTGCTTGTTAAGTTTTGCCCAGTAGATGGCAGCATTGTTCCATTTATTATTGTACATGAAAGGAAATTTGGCTTTGGTCTGGAAGTTTATTTATATTTACATGACCGTGCATTTAAGTGAATTAATTTCTCTTTTGTTACCTAAACCACAATGCAGTAATGTTTTTATTTTATTTTCCGTAATAAGTTTTGTTGCCATTTTATTTTTCAATCAATATTTGTTTTTTATTTATTTTAAGAAAACTGAGAGTTCCACTATACCATCATTAGCTTATCCGTTAGTAGCAATGAAGCTTTTGCTGTGTTTGGGCGGAATCCTGTTGCTGAAAACCCATGGTTATCCATGTTCCCATGTTATTGCAGAGACCCACAAAAAGGGGAATAAACCACGCCTGAGCTCTACCCATCTCGAGTCCAGAGAGTTTTACTCATGCAGCACCGGAGATAGAGACTGAGGGGGGTTACATTGGTGCCGTGACCCGGATATCAACTGTTTGGACGGTGGACTCCTCTCAGCAACGTGGGGCCAGTTTCAGCGCTGCACATTTGTGATTTATTGTGTTCTTTCTGGCACATTTTTTTTAAAGGAACAAATATAGCATTTTTGTTTTATTCTAGTCGCTGTGATGGACATCACAGAGGAGGGATCGAGTACTCCTAATGTTGTTGGTAGGGGTAGGGGGTTGTTATGTTCCCCTTTGCGTTTGCGTTTGCGTTATGACACTCCTGTTAGTGAGCGTGGTTTTATCAGAGGGCATAGTCAGAGGATCCCAGGGTCCCAGTCTAGTGAAGGGGTTGTTGTCCCTCCCCCTAGCCCTGTGTCACACATGTCTCAGAACAACAGTCCACCTTCTCCTAACCCAGATACTATTGCCACGGAGATTGTGAGTCAGATGGGGGATGTGATCCAGTTGGTTGGTCAGAGGGTAGCGCAGAGTATCTTAACCCAGCTCAGCCCGTCTGCTAGTACCCCTTTACCTGCACCTACTGCCACATCTTTCCATGCTGTGTCGTCTACACCTGCTGTTGATGCTGCGCATGTGCAGTTTGTGTCCCACAGGAAGCTTAAGGACCCACCGTGCTTCAGAGGGGATGGTTCTGATCTCATTTCTGTGAGAGAGTGGGAGGATCTGATGAGAGCCTTTATAAAGCTGGGGAGTCTGAGATCTGAAGAACAGGCTGAAGAGATCCTTGTTCATTTGAGAGGCAAGGCTAAGGATGTGGTCCAGGTTGGCATTAGAAACAGTGTCGTAGATGTCACACGTGATCCTGAGGCTATTTATGGAATCCTGAGGAGACACTTTGACTCTGCTCAGTGCTCACCTCTTCCGCTGGCAGACTTCTACACCACTCTCCCAGAGAAAGGTGAAAGTGCATTTGATTACTGGCTTAGGCTGCACCGTGCTGTTGATCTTGCTGTTGAGCGCCTGAAGGAACGAGGACAGGCGTTGGGTAGCCCCAGCACTGAGGTCACCCGAATGTTCATCAAAAACTGTCCCTCTCCTGAGCTTGCCATGATCTTTAGATCAAAAACAATTGATAGATGGACGGCCCACGAGGTCCAGGAAATCCTATGTGAGTCCCACTCGGGAGGAACGTTGAATTCAAGCAGCATGACAACTGGGAGAGTTGCGATGAATGCACAGCAGATATCAGCAGCATTGCCTGCCCAACCAACAGAGAAACACATTCAGCCACAGTCGACAGATTCAGCTACTTTGGAGCGGCTCATAGGCATGCTTGAGAAGGTTCTTCTGCAAGGATCCTTTCAGCCTGGTGTGACCACGCGGCCTAATTCCAGACATTCCAGGATTGAGGGCCTACATGATAAACCCTGCTCCGTCTGTCATGATATGTCTCACACAGCTTTTATGCACTGCCGAGATCACAAACTCTGTTTTCTGTGCCACTCACCTGACCATGCCAGGCGTGCCTGTCCTAGATCCTCATCGTCTTCTGCCCCTCAACGGTCGGAAAACTACTTGATCCACATTTGAGGGAGGAAGGTGTGGATCATCTGAGTGACTCTCCCATCTGCGACAATGATGACCTGGAATCCATGTATGGATCTCTGTGTTCTGCTTCGTCACCTGGTATGACAGTTGTCTTCCAAATGACGCAAAGAATTAAGAAATCTGACAGTTTGTTTTACACAACTGTGGGAACTGTGGGTGGAGTTTCACTGAGAGCCATAATCGACAGTGGCTCTATGTCGTGCTCTATTAGTGAGGCTGCTGCTACGCGGCTTTTACAGTCCTGCCCTGATCTGAAGCTTGAACCAGCTAATGACATTGTTGTTGTTGGTGCTGGGGGTCACCAGTTCCAACCAAAAGCAGTTTGTGATTTGGAAGTGACTATTTATGGTTTCAAGCTGCTCATCCCCACGCTGGTTATTCCAGGCCAAAGTGATGACATGATTATTGGCAGTAACGCTATTAAGTCGTTGATTCATGTGATGAAGAATACGGATGAGTATTGGAGGCTTCTATCTATTTCAGGTGATGTCACCAATGATGACTGTAGCCAGTTTTTATCCATGCTTTCCAATGTTGAGCGTTGGAGGGGCGGGGCGGTGCCTGATAAGATTGGCACAGTGAAGTTGAGACAGCGTGTTACGCTGGAACCTCTTCAGGAACACCTCGTGTGGGGTAAATTACCTCCCTCTTCACCTCTATCAGCAGGCTGCACTGTTATTGTTGAGCCTACACAGTCAAGATGTAGACCCAGAGACATCCTGGTTGGCCGTTCCATCTCATCACTGTGGGGTGACAAATGGGTTCCCCTCAAGCTGATTAACCCCAGCAACAAGCGTGTGACTCTGAGGAAGAACTGTAAAATCGCTGATGTCTACCCTTGTATCGCAGTTGAAGAGCTGTCTCCTCCTGAAAAGATCATGGCTAACAGCCACTCTGTTGAACAGGGTTCTGTGCCTATAAGGTCTGTTGAACAAAGGAAGGAACTCTTGCACAGACTAGGACTACAAGACTTGGACTTAGACAGTTGTGAGGTGTCTGACAGATGGAAAGATCAGCTTCTGCAGCTTGTGGAAAAGTATGAGTCTATCTTTTCTAAGGATAAAATGGACTGTGGAGAAGCTACCGATTTTGTCCACAAAATACACCTTGTGGATGAGAGGCCTTTTCGTTTGCCTTATCGCAGGGTACCGCCGAGTCAGTATGAGAAGCTGAGAACTGCTCTGAATGAGATGGAAGAAAGGGACATAATCCGGAAGTCAAACAGTGAGTACGCATCGCCGCTGGTCTTGGTGTGGAAGAAGGATGGCAGCCTGCGCATTTGCACTGATTTCAGATGGCTCAATGCAAAAACTGCTAAAGACGCGCACCCGCTGCCACACCAAGCTGACGCCCTGGCTGCTCTCAGTGGAAATGTTTTCTTTTCGACAATGGATTTGACCTCTGGATTTTACAATGTGCCTCTCTACGAGCCTCACAAGAAATACACAGCATTCTCCTCACCCTTTGGTCTCCATGAGTACAACCGGATGCCTCAGGGCCTGTCAAACAGTCCGGCGACCTTCATGCGAATGATGATGTCGATCTTTGGTGACGAGAATTTCAGCAGCTTGCTTTGTTACTTGGACGACTTGATGGTGTTTGCACCTGACGAGGTGACCGCCCTTCAACGTCTTGAGATGGTCTTCTCTCGGTTGAGGAGTCACAACCTTAAGCTGGCCCCTAAGAAATGCCATCTTCTTCAGGGCTCGCAAAATCGCTAGCCCGACGTCCCGGGGCTAGCGATTTTTCCAGTCGGGCTACCAAAATCTAACTCAGCCCTGCCCGTCGGGCTATCATAGGAAAATATATGTCAGTGCTTTTGCATTCTTTCGCCAATGTAGCTGAGTAATTATGTCATTGGCATCGATGAGCCACTGTCAATATGTGACATATTGAAATCGCGTTTGAATTTGCGCTTGCTTTTTGCTTTCATTTTCATTTTGCGATCGCGCGAACGGTGTATAGAGAGCGGCAGCACTGATTGGTGAGTGACGATTAATTGCGCACCAATTCCTCTGACATCGTCTTATCACTCATTAGCTTACTATTCAAACGCGACAAGTGAAATCTCTCGCAGCAAGCTTAAACATGTGAGAGGTTGAGTGCGCAAAGAATCGCTGATCATTATGTAAGTACGTGTGTAAAAGCAGCAGGATTTACGCTGGTATTTTAGTTCTGCAGAGCCAAATAAGACAGGTCAGAGTGAAGAAGGGGCAGCTAAAGAAAAGCCGATCACAAAACGGAAAAGATATGACAAATCGAGCCCGTTCTCACTCCCGAGGCGTAACATGGCGACGTTTTGTCACGTCCCGTGGCGTTCCTGAGGAACGCGAAAGGAGACTTTCGGCATTCTTATGGTACGCGGCGGGTTATGGCTGAAATCCAGTGCAATGACGCTCCTGCGGTAATAGATGTTCCAGCCCTGTATTCCAGCCCTAACCATAAGCTTATCCCTAGCCCTAACCATAACCTTTTTCCTCACCTTAAACAGGACTTTAATGATGTTAAATAGCGTGTTTCTAAGCTATTTGAAGGAAAAGAGCGAACATGTGTAAATTGAGTCCATACGGTTCTCATATTTCCTCATTTTTCCGAGGTCGTCATTTAGGAACGTGGTGGGTAGCCGAAAACGTAATGTGTTGACGATTTGTCACCTAGCCTAAAATGTTAGGCTTTGGGAGTGAGAAGATGTTGGACAAATCAGACTATGAGGCAAAAAGAAAGCGCAGCTCTTTTGGTTTCATGGACAAAAGAATTTCTGTGGCTGGAATATGACGAGCTAAATAACATGATGTTCTGCCAGGTGTGTTGTGAGTTTCATTTGATTTCTGAGTCGACAAGCGCCTTTGTTACTGGGACCAGTCATTTTAAGAAAGACCCCATCAGAACCCATGAGAAATGCAAGAAATGCATTATTGCCCAGTCTGCAATATCTTTCCCAGAACAAACACCAATTGCAAAAAAACATACTACAAATAAACCAAGCACAACAAGAACTCCTGAAAAAGCTGTTTAGAACAGCGTGCTATATTGCAAAGAGTGAACTACCATTGGCAGAATTTAGCAGTCTTTGCAAACTTCAAAAAGCAAATGGCCTAGATCTTGGTTCCACTTACTTCTTACCCGTGATTTCAGTGGAAATTTCAAATTCAGGATCTGACACAGACTAATTCATGTTCTACACAGTTCTTACAAGTTCATAGAAATTTCTGTTCAATTAGAACCAAGTATTTGAGTTGATGGTTTTAATTGTTATACAGTTGTTGTGATTTGTATTTTAACAATTTTTTTGATTAATTTTTGTTTCCGTTACAATATTATACTTTAATGTATAATATTGTAAAGGAAACAAAACGTAAAAAAAAATTCATTTTTTATTCGGGCTACTTAAATTTATTTTGGGCTACCAAAAACTGAAGAATGCCTGCCCGAAGGGCTACCAGAGATTTTGAAATTTTGCGAGCCTTGTTCTTAAGAGGTCAGTTAAATTTCTTGGACATGTCGTTTGTGCGGATGGTGTGAGAACTGATCCAGACAAGGTTAACACCATTACCAACATTAGGGAGGAACAGCTTATGGAGAGCGATGGTGTGACTCCCTCCCAGAAGAAGATCCGGTCCTTCTTAGGAATGATCCTTTATTACCTACATTTCATTCCTGATTGTTCTGCGAAGGCCAAGCCCCTGTTCAGGTTGCTTTCAGGACGACAGGCAATTCCCCATGGGAGGAAAGGAAGGAAGCCCAGGAAGCAACCCTCTGCCAAGCCATCTCTGACACCAAGTGACTGGACATCAGCGTGTCGCACATCATTTCAAACGCTCAAGATGGAACTGGCTAATGTTGTCACCCTTGCTCATCCCAACTTTAATGAGCCTTTCATCATTGCAGTTGATGCCTCCTTTGATGGCATCGGGGCAGTGCTCTCACAAGTTTCTCCTGGCAAGACAGTGGCTCGACCTGTTGCCTTTGCCAGCAAGACATTGTCACGGTCTCAGATGAACTACCCAGCACACAGACTAGAGTTCTTGGCGCTTAAATGGGCCGTGTGTGACAAGTTCGGCCACTGGCTAAAAGGAAGGCACTTCACGGCTTGGACAGACAATAATCCCTTGTCCTACATCTTGACAAAGCCACGTTTAGATGCTTGCGAGCAGAGATGGGTGGCGAAGCTCGCGGCGTATGATTTTGATCTAAAGTATGTGCCAGGGGTTAAAAATACGGTGGCTGATGCTTTAAGCCGTGAGCCATTTGTCGAGTCATGTATTGGTCATCGTTTGCTGAAAGAGCCTTATGTTGCTCTACTAGATGAGGTCAACGGGGTTGTGAGAGGTACTGTGCAGGATGCTTTTCGGCTGACTAACAATTGCCACATTGTTCAGGACACAGAGCCAGACTCACCAGACTCTGTTTCTGAGTGTGACCATCAGAGTGAGAGGGGTTCGATCGATGCTGATGATGTGTCAGCTGTGTTGAGTGCGCAGTGTGACCCTGGTTTGACCAATGTCAATCCACCTTTATCACAGCTTCCTGAGGAGGACCCTGTCGTTCCTCTCCCACAAAGCCAGCTCTCAAGTCTTCAACAACAAGATCAGGCAATAAACAGAGTCCTTTTCTATGTGCGAAGAAAAAGGAAGGCTACTGGGCGAGAGGCAGCTTCAGAACCAGGTGGCGTTGGTGGGCTTCTCAGGCAGTGGAAGAAGCTTAAAGTACAGAACGGCATCCTGTACAGGGTGATAAAGCATCACCGCTTGAGCAAGAAGATCAAGTCCTCCTCAGCCTTCATGATAATGCAGGCCATCAGGGCCAGGCACGAACACTTTCCCTCGCCCGTGAGAGGTTTTTCTGGGTCGGGATGGAGAAAGACATAACCAACCATGTTCGACAGTGTGAGAGATGTGTGGTTGGAAAAACACCTGAACCTCATGCTTGTGCACCACTGGAAAACATCCAGACGTCAGAGCCGATGGAACTAGTGTGCATAGACTTTTGGACCGCTGAGCTCAGTGATAATAAGAAGGTGGATGTTCTGGTCGTAACTGACCATTTCTCCAAATTGGCACATGCTTTCCCCTGTCGAAACCAGTCTGCAAAACATGTAGCGCGCAGGTTGTGGGATGATTTCTTTTGTGTTTATGGCTTTCCTAAGAGGATTCATTCGGATCAGGGATCAAATTTTGAAAGCAGACTGTTGAAGGACCTCTTAGAGATGGCAGGTGTGCAGAAATCGCATACTACGCCATACCATCCTATGGGCAATGGGGTCACTGAACGGTTCAACAGGACACTTGGGAATATGCTGAGGACTCTCCCTCCAACAGCCAAGGCTAGGTGGCCTCAGATGTTACGCACTCTCACGTTCTGCTACAATTGCACAGTGCATGAGACGACTGGTTTGGCCCCCTTTTATGTCATTTTTGGGCGAGTTCCACGCCTTCCTGTTGACATAATGTTCCAACATGTGCTGCAAAATGATGATGTGATCAGCCACCATGAGTTTGTCTCACGGTTGCGGAAAGACCTGTTTGATGCCTCACAGATTGCCCAGAACCATGCTTTGCATGAGCAAGCACGCCATGCCAGACTCTACAACCGTAAAGTCAAAGGCTCACCTCTGGCTGTAGGTGATAGAGTGTTGTTGGCCAATCGTGGTGAAAGGGGAAAAAGAAAGTTAGCCGACAAGTGGGATCCCACGCCTTATGATGTTGTGTCAGTTAGGTCTGGGATCAATGTGTACAGGATAAGAGAGAGCCATACAGGCAAGGAAAAAGTTGTACACAGAAACCTCCTTCTCCCTGTTAACTTCCTGGGCTTAGGTGTGGAGGGGAGCCCGGCCTCCCTTGTTGACTTGAGCAGAGGGAATCCGAATAATGGAGATGACCAAGGGTCTGTGAAGTCAACACAGATGGATCATCATGACAGGACACTGGACTGGCTACTGAAAACGCCGGAGATACAGGGTCTCGCTGATGATGAGCCGGTGGAAGTTGAAGGTTCCCTCAACGTGAGACGCCATTCTCTCTGCAATGTGGACCCCAGCAGTGGTTCTATCACAGCGGAGGACCCACCCCCTGAAGTTAACGCTGAAGTGTTTGAAAACTCCATTAGTGAGTCCCCCTTGCCTGCTCCCGTGATCAGTGATGCTGCTCTCCATCAAAGCGCTGAACCTGTTGCCATGGCTCCTGTAGCTCCCATGGCTGATGTTAACCTAGATGTTGCTATTTGCACACAGCCTCAGAGTATTCAGGCGGGCTTGGATGGGCTAGCTACCACTAGGTATGGGAGGAGTGTTAGGCCTCCCAAGAGGCTGATTTGTGAGATGGCGGCGCAGAAAGTTGAGGAAACTTATTCTGTTTCAGGGTCAGTTTTTGCATTTCTGACTAGTATGTTTTAGATCTAAGGGAATTAACTTGGTTTTATGTATCTTATGACCTATTTTTTTTGTGGTCCAGGATGTGATTTTGGGGTATTATTTTGTGTGCTCTTATATGTGATGTTAAGGAGGTGTAGATGGCATCTTCTCTAGTCTGTTGAAGGTATTGGGCTTGGTACCACCCAATGTCTTGACACTTTTATATAAAAGGATTCTGTATCGACGACGATTAATATTAGTGTATTGATTTCACCCCGAAGCACCTGCTGTTCATAGTTTCTTTTGTTTCTGGCCCTTGATACTCCTTTGAACTGGCTTGGAGTTTAAGAGAATTTAAGGGGGGTGTATGTAACGATGTAAAAGAATGAATATGGTTTTGTTGTTGTTAAATTCCTGTTAAACTTGGGTTCGCAACCATGGGTTTATTTCGAAACTTTTATTTTGAAAATCCGCAGCAGAAGTCTGCTACTGGTAAACGGGCTTTCCCTAAGCTTATCCGTTAGTAGCAATGAAGCTTTTGCTGTGGTAAGTCCTTCCTCAGTCCGCCCTGACTGAACATGAGTTTAAAACATATTTGAAAATCCTCATTGAAGTTAACATGGCAGTGCATTAACAGCATGAGCTGCCCATACAGTAGCATCTGAGTAGATTTCAGTTTTATGATCTTGTTTTGCAATTAACGGGTTAGACGGTAGGAAAAATGGACACGCTGAGCTAGCGGCTAACAGCTAGAGGAGACTTTCGTGTCTAATAACTTTGAAACTTCTTTTGATAGTTTGGGCGGAATCCTGTTGCTGAAAACCCATGGTTATCCATGTTCCCATGTTATTGCAGGTATGTGTATTTTGAAACATGTATTTGGTTGAGCTGCAGGCTAATTCTGTTTAAGAAATACTGCTTGTTAAGTTTTGCCCAGTAGATGGCAGCATTGTTCCATTTATTATTGTACATGAAAGGAAATTTGGCTTTGGTCTGGAAGTTTATTTATATTTACATGACCGTGCATTTAAGTGAATTAATTTCTCTTTTGTTACCTAAACCACAATGCAGTAATGTTTTTATTTTATTTTCCGTAATAAGTTTTGTTGCCATTTTATTTTTCAATCAATATTTGTTTTTTATTTATTTTAAGAAAACTGAGAGTTCCACTATACCATCATTAGCTTATCCGTTAGTAGCAATGAAGCTTTTGCTGTGTTTGGGCGGAATCCTATTGCTGAAAACCCATGGTTATCCATGTTCCCATGTTATTGCAGAGACCCACAAAAAGGGGAATAAACCACGCCTGAGCTCTACCCATCTCGAGTCCAGAGAGTTTTACTCATGCAGCACCGGAGATAGAGACTGAGGGGGGTTACATAAGGGATAAGACAAAATGGATAATAAGATAAAAGGAATAAAACTTTATTTTGGTAATCATCACCCTCAAGTTGTTCTAAACCTTTTTCTTTGTTCTGTTGAACACAAAAGAAGATATTTTCAAGAATGTTGGTAACCAGTTTCTTGTCCCTACTGACTTCCATAGTATTGTTATTTTATACTATGTCCATACGATGTCAATGGGGACCAGCAACTGTTTGGTTATCAACATTATTTTATGTTAACCTTTCCAAAATTGACTTTTGTTGGGTCTAAAGTCAGACCCCGCTGATCCCAGAACTTATTCCCATGAAAGAAAGACAAGGCAACAGCGATCGATCTTTTTACTTGCAAGGGGGCCTTGTCCGTACCTTAGCACATCACAAAATGAAAAAGTTTTAATGTGATTCTTTGATTTAAGAATCAAAGGGTGGGATTGTATAGGAATTTCTTTTACTTATGTATTAATCACATTATTTTATTGTATAATGCCTTGGTGCCACTGGATTTTAACATGTCTGACACCCATACTGTAAGACAAATGGTGGGGGTGTAGTAAGGAAGTTGGGGGAAGCAGACAACTCCACAGGAAGAATCTTTTGTCTCTTTGAGGACTCTGGGAAGTAGCAAGGGAGTGTGAACCTTAAGGTGTGAAACAGCTGTGTACTGCCTTTCGTTCCTGGAGAAGGTATTTAACTGAGAGCCATGCTAGGCTCAGAGAGCCTCTGCTGACCTGCCCCGCGGTCATGTAGGCTCTCCACCAACTTGGTTGTCTGTTGTCTTTGTGTGTTTGGATTAAAGAATGTTAGCTACCGCTCACCGCTCGTCTGCAGGCTTTATTTAAATGGAAAACTTCCACAACACCATCTAACCAGATGAACAGAAACAATGTTTTGGCATAAGAATATTTGTTTTGTTTGTTTGTTTTTAAATTCCCCACAAAAGGTATACATGAGCTCTCTCATTGGTAATCCTGAGTGACTGACAGAAAGATGCAGAGTACATAGTTGTACATAACTGTATGCAACACTGCCAGGTTACACGCTACTGCTGCATGTACTTTGGCTAAGGGAGGAGTGATTGTAAGAAGCCAGTAGTATGTTGTACTATGAAAAAATATAAACATGAATATAAACATTGTAAGTTTGATGGAGAACTGCATGAAATGTCAGTTACAGTGGGGTATGTTGTTATGGTGAGTACTGTGTGTATGTGTGTGTTTTTAGAAACACAGCTCTGTGCGGTGATAATGATTAAGTTACAGTGAGTGCTAATGTAATCGCCACAGACTGTTGATTATAAATCATGCAGTTATGCAACACATAGTTTTGTTTTTTGTTTCTGAGTGAGTTGGGGAGTATATCAAAAGCTTGAAGGCTTATTTAATTTTTTTTTCTATATTTTAATACTTTCTACATTGTAGATGCATACTGAAAACATCAAATATATAAAGCAAGATATATAAAATTATGTAACAAAGAAATAAAGTATAAATAACTCTGAATATGTCTTATATTTTAGATTCCTAAAGTAGCCACTTTTTGTTTTGTTGAAAATGTGTCAAACCTTGGCCTTATCTTAGTGAGCTTCATGATGTTGTCACCGGAAATGGTTTTCATTTCACAGGTGTGACTTGTCAGGGTACATTGGTGGAATTGCTTGCCTTCTTATTCGAGTTGTACGGGTTGGGACCATCAGTTGTGTTGTGCAGAAGTCAGGTAGGTACGCAGCTGACAGCCCTATTTGACAACTGTTATACATATTATACATATACTGGCTCACACGAGCACCGCCCCAGCAAAGGAAGACCAAGCGTCACCTCTGCGGCTGAGGATAAATTCAATCAGAATCAGAATCTGATAAACTGGATTAATTCCAGCCATGTGCAATTAAATTGCATGCTCATCCAAATGAGCTAAACCAGTGCATGATGGTGTTTAATCATCAAAAC
This sequence comes from Neolamprologus multifasciatus, assembly GCF_963576455.1. Classification (NCBI taxonomy): domain Eukaryota; kingdom Metazoa; phylum Chordata; class Actinopteri; order Cichliformes; family Cichlidae; genus Neolamprologus; species Neolamprologus multifasciatus. Next base: position 37,436,150 of record NC_140441.1, on the reverse strand, counting down.
TGGAGAAGGGGTAGAGAGGGGATGGCCTAGGATATGAAGCAGGAAATGACTGTTGTGTATTCCGTTTACTGCAACAAAGAAACTGTATTCTGATTATCACCCATTTAAGCAGTAACTGTAACGGAATATAGTTACTCGTATTTTGTATCTTAAATACCTAACTCCATTACATGTATTTCGTTACTCCACAACAGAGATGGGCAGTAACACATTACAAGTAACGTGTTACTGTAATCTGATTACCTTTTTCAAGTAACAAGTTAAGTAATTATTTTATTACTATTGCAAAAAAGGTAATTAGATTACTGTTTCTTTCCCGTAAGCACACTGCATTACTGCGTTACTAAAACCATGATTTTTTTTTGCGAGTGTGTCTCGAGACAATGACGTAAGCGAGTGCGACGTTTGTGGCAACAGCTGTGTGCAGATCGACAATGGATAATATATCGAGTGCGGGAGAGAGTATGAGCGTGCAGCGTTTAAAGCGTGGAAGTACTGACCTTACTTTTGACTACATAAAAGGTGACAAAAACATTAGCGTCTGCTGTTCACTGCGTGGGAAGAAAACTTCTTTTTACAGCGAAAAAACCCCTAAACTTCCGAGCAAGCACCGAGAACGCTACCACGTAATGGGAAATCCACAGAGAAACTCGCGGATTCACACCTGCACCAGGGCAAACATTCGCCTGCTTTACAGGAGAAAATAGAGCAACAGGACCGCTGAGTCTTTCATTTTATTTATTTTCTGCTGCGTTTTCCTTGCATCTATTTGAAAGACTGAGTGTAAACACAAAAAATATTTTATGTGCTGTAATGTGCAGAAAAAAGTTTATATGTTAAACAAATTTTCTCCAGTCAGAGAATGTTGCATGTAATTTGATTTTTGCTTGATGCATAAAGTTAAAAGATTAAAACTAATAAAACAAGTTTTAAAAATAAACTTTTCCATGTGATTACATTTTGTATGATGGATTATGCAGAAAAAGTAGAATTGGGCTGAAAGATCTATCGCTTTATCACCTATTCAGGTTGTAAATCATGTTTTTAAAAGTAACTAAGTAATTAATTACTTTTGAAAATAAGTAATCAATAAAGTAATGGGATTACTTTTTTGGGAGGTAATCAGTAATTAGTTACTGATTACTTCATGACCAATGGTCAAGTAACTTGACCAACGCTGCTCCCCAACACTGCTGTGGTGTTCACCTGGCATAGAATTTCCCTCAATACCAGCTCCATAACTAAGAAGGCCCAACAGCATCTAAAAAATTCCTGTGGAAGCTGAGAACAGTCCATCTCCCTCCATTCTTTCTCACCACCTTCTACAGAGGGACTATTGAGAGCGTCTTGAGCCGTTGCATCACTGTCTAGTAGGGTAACCACACCATATCGTTTAGCAATACCCTACAAAGGATAGTGAGAACGGATGAGAAGATTATTGGAGCCTCTCTTCCCTCCATGACAGACATTTATCACACTTTAAATAAATAAACAAATTTTCAGTGGTGCAGTTATTCAAAGTATAATTTGGAAAGTTTCCAGTATCACCATCAGGTGTCACTATGACAATATTGGTTGCAGGGAAAGGTCAACAGTTTTCAGTCCATGATAACTCAAGATTTAACTGAGGGATAGAAAACAAAAAAAACATGAGCAGTGACGACAGGACTTGGTGGCGATTATAACTCATTTTATAAAGCACATGTAAAGCATAGGAGGGAAATATAAATTTTAGAGTGCATAGCCACAAAAACTCTCTTTACATGTGCTACCATAAAAATGATGTTTCACAAGAGCAATGAATTACATTATAGCTGGAATCGTTTTATTTGAGTCAGTTCTGATGGACATTTTTTTTTTACATTCGAAAGTGTAGTTTTTCCTCTTCACTATCACTCCCGCAAGCCTTACTCTGAAAACTATCCATTCGCTTCCGCTTGGGGGCGATCGTGGCTCAAGAGTTGGGAGTTCTCCTTGTAATTGGAAGGTTGCCGGTCGTTCTTCACTTCACCCGTTGCCTACTGGTGGTGGTCAGAGGGCCCGGTGGTGCCAGTGAGTCAGTGCGCCCCAGGGTGGCTGTGGCTACAATGTAGCTTGCCATCACCAGTGTGTGAATGTGTGTGTGAATGGGTGGATGACTGGTTGTGTAAAGCGCTTTGGGGTTCTTAGGGACTAGTAAAGCACTATACAAATACAGCCCATTTATCCTTTTCAGGGTCACAGGGGGCGCTGGAGCCTATCCCAGCTGTATAGCTGTACACTAAAAATTACTTACTTCATGTTGTGCTTTGAATATAGTAGAACTATAGCTGTAACATGGAGCAACAGACCACCAGTTTCGTTCAATGCTTTAGTGTTTTAATTTACATAAGAATATGAAATACAGTCCACTTTCCAAAACAAATGTGTACATTGTGTGAAAGCATTCTTTTATTTTTAAAGACTTTCCAAACATAAAATTCTTCTGCAGTTTATTGTATGTGTCGTTTGATCCCTTATGCTGTAGCAACAGAACAGAAATACCAAGAAAGACTCAATAGCTGAAAAACACGTCAGTGTTTTTACTGATGAAGTGTAGGTTTGCATTAGTGATGAGATCACATGATAAGGCTACCACAGATAGATGGGAGCTTAGTCTCACACCTCATGTCATCCAAGCATCCTGCCTTTCCTTCTGCAAAAAAACACAAAAAACAAAACACACTATGACTCAACAATCCTCTTTCATCAAAATTTGTAAAATGTAACAAAAAATTTCTGAAATGAGGGGACGATTTTTAGCAAAAAAATGAGTGTAGCTAGTTGCTAAGACACAACTAAATACAATATTTGTATTTTAATTAATTACATTTGGCTGTATCATCATTGATGCATGTGTACACAGTTAAAAGCAGAGGACAGTTCTGTGGATTCAGAGGAATGTGCATCAGTGTTCACCAGCTACATCAGCACATGCATTGACAATATTGTCATGCTACAAAACGTATCCAAATCAGAAGCCACGGTTGAACTGTGAGGTACATGCCATGCTACATGCATGCTCCGCTGCATTTGCCTCTAGTGATGCAGATAGAAACAAAAAGGCCAGATATGATCTGCGTAGATACATCATGGAAACCAAGAGGCAGTACAGACTGAAGCTGGAAGGATACTACAACAACAGGAAGGCTTTCCAGCGTGTCATTAAAAAGGCACACTTCATCAGTAGAGTGCCCCTCCCACCACTACAGGACATTTACAACAGTCGGGTCAGGAAAAGGGCACACAACATCATCAAGGACCACACACACGCCCACAACACACTGTTCACACTCCTGCCAACTGGCAAACGCTACAGGATGAAAGCAACGACAACCCGACTAAAGAACAGCTTCTATCCACAGGCCATCAGTCTACTGAATCACTGACTAGTTGTTGTTGATTATCTTTGACTTGAAAAATTTCTATTTTGTACATATACAATCAATACAATACAACTTCATACAATATAAACATGTTAATATTTTTATAAATATGTTAATATTGCATACTCTGTAAATATTACCACTGTGACAGTGTTGCAACTACTTGCACTTTATTCTAAATTCTGTCTACACCAACAGATAAGCTACAAAGCCCTTGTTTTACTTTATTATCTTCTGTGCTATGTTCTACGCTCAGAGTTAAGTTTACTCTTTATTTTAGTTAGTTGATTATTTAGTTGTGTGAAGGGAACCTGCCAAGTAAGAATTTCATTGCTCTGCATCACCACTTGTGTTTTGCAGTGTATATGACAATAAACTTCTTGAATCTAGCAGTTTTTTTCTTTTTTTTGATGGGGGTTGGGGGGTAGACTTACCAGGAAAAGTTATCTGCAAACAGTGGTGCTTATGTTTAGCTTCCTCTCCTCTGCAAAACTCAGCAAAAGCAGACACGCCCATATAATCACTCCAGGACCAGGAAGGATCCTGTTAAAGCAAAATTTTAAAAAAATTGCTAATTCATATTAATTAAAAATGCAATTGTTTCATAAACTGCTAGACACCATGCTATTTACCGCTGGAGTATTATGGCCTCCAACCCAAAACTGTCCATAGCCACGTCCAGCACGCTGCACCTCCAATTGAATCTCGTTAGCTTGACTGGCACTATACACAGATGCAAGCTGTCCTCCACGATTCTGACAGTTTCTCTACAGCGCAGACAAACAGACAGAATTAAGTGACCAAGAAATTTTACATCATTAATGTACTCCAAGCTTTCATAGTATACTTAGTGTAAAAATCAATATCTTTGTTACTTGAGCCTCAGCCCAGGTCATGTATCTTGGAACAAAGAGGAGGCACTGTTGACTGTGCATAGTCCATCCATCAGGGCAAGATGGAAACCAGCCACCATAAGGGTCCTCTGAGGACAAATGGACAAGAAATGTTGATATTGAGCTGCCAGTGAATAGTTAATCTGTTGTCACTCTTCATTTTTTGGCTTTTACGGGAAAAACTAAAATAAATAAATATTGTTATATTGCATCTGTTGTAAATGGTTTCATTCACCAGACGTCTGCATCTGCATGTGCTGTTCAAATTTTTTACAGGTGGATCATCGAGATATTCTTCCTAAAATAACCATCTTACATTCACCTGGTACAGGAGGAGCATCTGTCAAGGGTATATTACTGTAAACTGGAACAGTTGCAGGCACAGCTTCAGCCACAGACAAGAAATAAACAAGAGAGTTAACACAGTATCATAAATTCAGTACCACAAAGATAAAATGCTCATGAACAATTAACACTTAAAAAAATCAGACTGATTGAAACATCTAAAATCTGCTATTCTTCAATCACGTTTTGTATATAAAATCTAAAAATATCTACACATTTGCCTTTAAATACTCACAAGAAACTTGGGCAAGAGCCATCATGGTGCACACAAGCAGAGGCACAGTAAGCGCCTTCATCGTGGAGCTTTAACCTCTGATAAAGACCTAAAGGGGGTTTCATTTGCATTGGGTTTACAAACCAGTGGTGAGAACATTCATTTTAATGAAAAGAAAAAACTTTTGCAATGTTACCTTCTGTTCTTCTTTCTTGGTCTCAGTCTGCAGATCCTGTGTGGGGAGCTGAAGACTGCTGGTCTTAAATATGCCTATTCACAGGGGGGGAATAAGAAAAGAGGTCATACATACTCATAACACACAAAGGAAGAAAAGCAAATATAAATTTAGCATGAAAAATGAACCGGGGCTTTTACTAGCACATAAACGCCCTCATCCTGTGTCAATGAACTGCCGGAAGATCACCTGATTTTTCTCCAGCACAAGCAAAGTTCAGTTTATAATGTTCATGTTTATTCAAGGATTTATCAGTAAAGAAATGTGATAGATTTGTGTTTGAATATGAGACATGACCCAGCACCAGCCCTACCATCCACAAAGAGGCTTTATTATTTAATCCTGTGATGTCTGTAATTCTTTGTTAAAAAAGCAGCAGTTAGACACCCTGTGTATCTGTTTACTTTATCTTTGACCTTTTCCTCCAACTCCATTCTTTTAAACGTTTTCTCCCTCTTTTCTATTTCTACCCTGTCTTTCGCTAGTCTGGCTTATTATTGCAATCAACTAGAAAACCACTCTGATAACAGTGCACATAAAAAACAAACTATGAACATGTACTGTGTATTTCTCTCCTCTGTGAATTACACAATATGTTTGTAGCCAATGCTTATAATAACAGACGTCACAGTCATGTGTTTAAGGTCCCTGTGTTGCATAAACTGTACTTGACAGCTTTTCTGAGTACCCTGTGTCACCCTACCCAGAAAAACTTTCCACCCATATTTGCATATCCAGTATTTGATATGAGGGTGTCTGCTGGTCAGTGTAGCAGGATGCAGCAACAGTGCCAAACAGCATTATAGTAAACAGTTACCCTCCAAACTGCAGATGATCTTTGGCGGAATGATTTGAAAAAGATTATTTAATTGTTTCGAGGTTTAATTCACCGTGTTGGTTAAAGTTGATTTTTAGAAATAACATCTGACGATTACTCCCATTAAAATATAATCTCTTAGAGTAGAGTTATCTACTGTGAAAAGCAACTCCTTACCTTGCATTATCAAAAATAAACATGTCTTTGCATTTAGGTTGTGAACGCTGATTAGGTTCAGCAGAATATGTGTAACCTATGACACATTTGGGAATCATTTAAATAAACTGAACCAGAGAGTAAAACTTGTAAAATAAATGACCTTGAGGATGTTACTATTTACAACAGATGTGTACACTGAAAAAAAGGCCATGTTGGATTTACTTGATTCAATAGTGGACATTTGTTGCACACAAATGTTTTGCTTTGGCAGAAACTTAAACAACTGAGTTAAATCAACACAACTTTTTCATATTCAGTAAACCTGTGCATTTTGTGTTCATAAAACACGATTGAAACATGTTCAGATGGAGTAAGTTGAGCTCTTGGAATATTTTAATCCTTCACAATTTTGTCATTTTATTTCAACACTATTCAATAACTTTTACCTCAATACTACTTGGTCACTTAAATACTACATGTTGTCTTCATATTACATAATGTTCAACAAAGTCTAGATCCTGGTTACCATAAAAATTGAATGGATTTACAATGACTACCATCCTCCGGGTTGCAGGAGGGCTGGGAAATAACCCTGAAGTGATAGGTTACGAGGCAGGGTACACCCTGGACCAGTCTATCACATAGAAACAAACAACCACGTGCACTTACATTCACGGGTAATTTAGAACCACCAGTTAACCCTAACTCTAATAACTGCATGATTTTTAACTGTGGGAGGAAACCAGAATACCCAGAGAGAAGCCACTGCAAACTAGCCAGAATGTGGATTTGAACCCAGGACCTTCTTACTGTGAAGTAACAGCACTAACCACCATGCCAACAATCTAGGAAATACAGGAAAGCTATGATTTCCTGTATTTGATGCAGAATTTTTTTGTTTTTGTCCTCGACAGGTTAATCCACAATAAATAGCAATAGCATGCACGTGGTGTGTGTGTAGTTCTCTGCCTCTTATAACTCCACTGATTTTCCTGCAGTTTGAGATCTTGTGCGATCTTGTGAATTTCATGAGTTCAGCAACTAACCACTCTTACTAGATTGTATCATGTCATCTCAACAAGAACAAATTAAGTTTTTGAATTCCATGCAAATCCTACATGATTTAATTACGTTCATAGAAACATGAAATTATTGTGTTCAAATTACAAGGTAGACTTTTTTAATGTAACAACCACCCAATTTACTTTTTTTGGTATACCAAAAAAAGTAGAGGTGGCTGCTCGACTTGACTGAGATGGATGCCTTCCTGAAATCACGATCCAAAGAGTGCGAGACTGAAATCCCGTGCAGTGTCGCGGGATTTAACATTGCTATATTATTGACTTACTTCACTTGAACATGATATGAACAATTTAATCTACCCTCTCTGCATATTATGTAGTTTCTACACTATATAGTTACACTTAACTTTAAAGCATGAGGCAATTGTGTTAAATACACGCAAGATGCTTACGTAAATCCAAGAGCTGGCCAATCCCTTTTTTTCAGTGTATACACGAATATTTATTTATTTTAGAGCATCCTGTTCCCAGTCGCGCCAGCACCAGGTTTCTTTTTCTGTTCTTGGAAACACAAGCAGAGGAACTCTGTCACTGCCACGTATTACTGGAGCAAACACAGCATCTCACATTTTTACTCTCTACCACACACACACAGTAAGTGCAGAATGATTAAAGACCCCAGTTGTGTGTGTAGAGCCTGGAAATAACTAATTTTCAGTTCAAACATGCAATATTCTTATACCCAGTCTTCAAATCTTAATGGATATGTATGAACATAGGGTTATATATGCTTCTAAAAGTATGTACTTTTTAGTACATATCAGTATGTGTTTATATATTGTATTTTTATTGTATTTATGTCAGTAAATGTCAGTGTTAAATGTTAGCTAGATGTCAGTAAAGTGTAGATAACAGGTCAGATTTCTTAGCCCTCCAGATTAAAAGTGTAAAGTCCTAGTTATAGTGGCTGCTATAAAACATATGTGTTTTAGTCAGCCAAGAGACACAAAAACAGTCCTGTGTGATACTATAGATTTTAGTATTGATCTGATACCAAGAAAATACAGAGGCAGTATTGTTGATGCCAGTACCAATACTGATACTCTTAACCAAAAAAAAAAAAAGGCAGCTTGTACAGGAGAGCACTGTGTCATGATTTTTATTTCTATTTGGAAATTATGAACATATTTTAATGGCCACTAAAATCCTTCATTTTGAATTACAAGCTTCCAGGCAAACATGGTCTGGTAGTTTGTGGCTGTAGCAGGAACAGTGTTGAGCATCTGTGAGTAATGATGTCACTAGAGGGAAGCAAAATATCAGAGTGACAACCGCCTGCTCTTCAGTGACTTACCGTATCAAAGTAGAAATTGCGATATAACCACACAAAGGTTCTTTCTCTAACTTTGAGTGGTTTAAATTCCTTCAATCTTACTACACTCTTGGTGTCTTCTCTCAGTATAGCAATCAACAATCAATTCTGTTAAGGAGATCAGGTTGCCTTAATCTTACTACATTATTAAAATAATTTAAGATGTTTATGTTTTTTTGGCATTCTTGTTTTCTTTAATGTTCTTAAACAAAAGTTAAAAAGAAAAGGTTTGCATCATGTTTGAGGTTGATGTCTTAAAATATCATATCAATAATGCAAAAATAAGGCTCTGGCTAGAAAGCAAGGCTCTAACTGTTTAAGCCTTCAAAAAAAAAAAAGAAAAGAAAAAGAAATCATCCGTAACAGTAAACCTGAGAGTCTGATTTACTCATATTAATGTTCAAACTAGAAACAAAAAACAAACAAACAAACCCTCCCCCACAAATTCTACATTATGTGGCCTTGTAGCAACCAGCAAAACATGTGTTAAACATGTACTATAGCGGCACCTTGTGGAAAAACTGGAAATAATTAAATCAGAAGCGAGCCCATTTAAGCTGTACTGATGTGTGACCCTACTGAAGGTTTATTAGCAAGAAAAGTCCCAATAGGCCAGTATAAGATGATCTAGGATTGGCAGGAAGCCAAGGTATAAACATCGGAAGGACCACACCAGGGTAAACAGTGCACAAATTGTTATATTTGACTATATCAGCTGCAAATAAATGTACTTAAAACAATAAAATAAAATGCTAAATATCCCCCCCCCCCACACACACACACACACACAAAAAAAAAGAAAAGAATAACAAACTAAATTAAAGTGCGCACATACAGCTTTTCTCTGAGTCATATGTATATGTATGAATAAATAATGTCTGATGACTGATGGATCATTGGGACCTGTTCTGTTTATTTAACTGTTGTCCTACCGCTGAAAAAAGAAAGTTTGTAGTCTTGCAGGTATCTGAAACTTTGATGGGAACGAAGCTCTGGATCCAATAAAACCTCAGCAAATTCTATCCACTTTTGAACAATAAGTATCAGTGTAACTTTTATCTTAATACAATAACTATAATATTGGCCATATCATGTTTACACTGACTTTAGTCTCATGAACAACATTAACTAATTGTTATTTACTAGCTAATCTTAAATGACTGTTCAGTACAGAAATGAAGCCCAACAATCATATTTTACAGTCCTGTGGTCTCAGCCTCAGATACTTATTAAATCACACAAAGCTTGTGTAGAAACAAACAAACAAACGAACAAAATATGTTCTCCTTCATTTCTGTCAACCACACGTTTCCAGCTATCATGGTTGCTAGGCGACCTGGGCAGCGCGACAGAGGCTAGACTGTCCCATTTCACAAGCCTCGCACTTCAGGCCTTAGCGGTCTTTGAGTATGCGGCCCTTGAGGACCGTTGAGGCTGCGTACTTTAAGGCTGCAGACCCTGAATTGGGATACAGCCTGTGTCTGAACCTCTCTGTGCCATAATGGTTCTGAGAACTACTCACATTTCTGTTATGGTGAACAGAAGAAAAGCACCTCAGTGTCCTTTATGATGTCCAGCTAAATTTGTAGCAAAACAGTTATGTATTTTATATCTGAAGTGAACTGAACAAACAAAAACAAATATTGAATCACTCCAAAGAAGTGAGGCATCAGCCACTTCCGGCCTCATGTCGGTCCGCCTTCCTGTATGGAAAGGAGTATGCCAGGAATCACAGGTGATTGGCTGGCCAGGGACCTATGCCCGCCAAACTTCATGCAGATTGCAGTGTGCCAGTCCGCACACACCATTGGCTGCTGCTGCATCCTCAGACGCAGTGGACCACTGATGTGACTGCCTGCTTTTACCTGGTGTAACAACCCTTATTGTTTTATAGCACCACTAGGGAGGGAGTCTCCTAGGGGTGTGTGTGAGTATAGCGTGGCAGCCATTACATGCTGCTCGTGTTCTGTTCTCAGGATAGACCTCACCATTGTAACGGCCTGGCGCTGGCGACTACCGATCCCCACAGATGTATGTACGGACAGTGAGGATTCTTCAGTTGTGGAGGAATCTTTGGTTTGAACAGACTGTGTAGTTTGTCCCTCCTGCCTCTGCCTTTGTGCCGGTGCCTTTTGAATCTCTGTTTTTGAGTTGCTGCCTGTGAGATGATTAGTGTTCTATTAGTGTTCTTGTGTTATTTGAATATATTAGTTGTTTGTTTTTTTGTTTATTTAAATTGCCTCATTGCCTAGTGCAGACCTTCCCAAAGTGTGATGCCTGCCCCTTAGGGGGGGGCGCAGAGCCATGACGGGAGGGGGGGGGGGGGGGGCATGATGAAAAGGGGGGGGGGACAAAAAGGCTTGGACACTGCTAGCACAGGGCGCCTACAGAAACGCAAGATGAAGCATCGCTGAATATGTTTCCAAACCAACTTCATTCCAAGCCAAAGACTAGAAAATATGGTGAAGCAAATCTTCCCTTTGGTTTCACCTGCACAAGTGTCGAGGTAGGTCTCCCCTGCAAAATTGGTTTTCCCTTCCTTTCCCTGCATCGAGAGCACGCGCTGGGCTCTTCAAATCACAGACAAACAGTATCCCACATTCTTGATTTTTAGTTCACAAACACTTGTCGTAATGACAAACTACTCCTGACATTTTGGAAAAGGGACGGGGATAAAGGGCAAAAAACCAAAAACCAACTAAATAAGCAGACAAAAAAATACATATATCAATCACCTGGATCACCTGTTGAGAAAGAAAAAGGAAAACAAGCAGAAGAAAACGAGAGCAATACAATAAACAACATCACGATGATATATGGGAATATAACAGTAAATATTAAATATTAAACATTATTGTGCAGCACGTAATATCGACAGCACACAGTGTGCTTTGAGGTAGGAGCCAAAAAGGGTGTAGTTTGTGTGTGTGAGCACCCGTGTGTACACCTATGAGCATGGACGCGCTTGTTTTTAAAAGGTTCCTTCATGTAATGATCTGCTAGAGGGTGTGGGGACCCACAGCCCCGTCCTCCAGGGCATGAAGCAGGTATGGAGGAGATCAAGACTCCAGACATCCAGAGGCCCCCAGAACACAAGAGACCAAGGAAGACCAACAGAGGGGCAGCTGTGCCACTGTCCCAGAAAGAGCTGAGGAGAGTCCCAGATGAGGGGTCACTCAGCAGCCGCGGAGCAGAAGCCAGGGGGGGTTGCAGTGACGTGCCCGTGAGCTCCGCCGACAGCCAGCTGTGCCAGAGTGACCGAGCCCCAGGCCGAGAGGCCGAGGGCACCCCACCCACGATAGAACGGGGGGGTGTGAAGACTCCAAACCTCCCTCGGCTCGCTCATATGTAGTGTTGATGCATGTGTGTTCTAAGGTGCGTTTAAAACCCAGGAGGGCATGGAGCTACCTGCCAGAGAGCAGCAGGTAAGCGCATAGCCCCTCCTGATAGCCGTCGATGTCTACATGTATTTAAAATTGAGAGGTGGGCAATGACGCCAGGGGTGAGGTTGTACACCCTGATGGTCTTTTGGGTACAGTGTAGCGTGCCCACCCCCAAGATCCTATATGTATGTGTAGTGAGAGTGTGAGTAATGTGAATGTCTAAGTTGTGGGATAAAATTGAGGCACAAGCAGCCAGAAGGGGACAGAGGGGGGGATGTGTGGGTGATTGTGGTGGAGCGGGAAAAGGGAGGCAGCTGGAGATGGTGAAGGAAGGAAGGGAGGGGCAAGTGACCCCTCCCTGTGGCCAGCTCCCCCGCTGACCCCAGTAGGCACCCCCATACTCTGCAACCCGCCAGGGAAAGGGGGGCCCTAGTTCGGCAGCGCCGCCTGGCCCCGCAGAGCCCAGGACAGCCCACCCGACCCCACCACAGAGAAAACTGCACCCACCCCGTCATCCACTCATCTTCCAGACTACACAAGACAATAGACGCCCAGGCTGAGATCTTCCTCCACCTCTCCTGTATCTCCCCCTCCTGCAGAGTGAGTTCCTGAAGAGAGGAGACTTCCTGCAAGGCCTTGTGTGGTTGATGAAGAGAATGTGCATTAGAGGATACGCTGTGGAATTGCCAGTACCAGTATGATCGTGTATCCTTCCTACTATCCTGCTAAGGTTTCTACCGGCTATTCTCAACCACTGAACACAACCCAACATTACAAGTGGCAAGAGGGACTCTCCCTCTCAGATCATTTCATACACCTTAATGAGCAACATTTTATGCTTCCATCATAGCTAAATGAGCCCTCGTTAATTTGGTCATATTTGATTCATGTCCTGAGATTCATCTATTCAACAAAAGATGCAAAACCAAAAAATGTTCTAGATGTAGTAATCTCTAGATAATTTGTCAAACAGAGCAACCTCAGCCTCATTTCAAATAATAAGTTTAAAAGACATTATCAAGCATTTTTAAGTAGAAATAATTTTATCTTTCTTCATTACGAGCTAGCTCGTGTTGTCTGTAAAAAAGGCCTTTAATCAGTAAGTAAAGTTCTAGAATATACCAGTAAAGTGTAATTATCAAAAATAACCCAGTGATTTTTAGAGTGTTGGAATTCACTTTTTGCTTACCATGTTTTATTTCATAGTAGAGGAGAAATCAGTGATATCTGATCAGGTCACAGTCTAGTTGAAAATGGCAGTTTCAGAAGAATAATGTGGCTTCTTCTGAAGCGTATCTTCTACACAAACAGTTGGGTAAAATTTTGGCCCAATATTTGATCAAAGCTAGCGAACCTATGACCCAATAGAATTATTCAAGCCAGGGAGTTAATTAAAGAACCCAGCACATCGCCAACCCAACTCTTGAGTCACGACTTTTAAACCAACATTTAAACTAACAAACCTACGGCTTTTACCCAGAAGTAGTTAGAAAAGTAACCCAGCATGGTTTTATTATGTATTTGCAGAGGTTTTGTGAAAAAAAGTTCAGTTTGTGTTTAGAGGTTTGTGAAAAGGGTGCAAGGTTGTATCTTAGCAATTATGACAATGTACAAAAGATTTAGCAAAATATTTGGTTATTTCTGAAATTTAGCACTATTAGCTGAAATAAAAATTTTGGGAAGAGGGAAGCAAAGGAGGGGAGACTTATTTAAAGAGACCTCATCATGTGTGTGTTTTTTTTGTGTGTGTGTGTGTGTGTGTCTAATTGTATGCTCGTGTGTGCTCATGCCATCAAAAGCAGGAATTAGATGGAGGACACAGAAGCAAACAGCATCAGATTAAAAATATTAAAGTAATTTCAAGAGAAAATAGTGTAATTTCAAGCAGATTTATACGTGGGTTAATCTATCAGTGAGTTAATCTAATCAGTGAGTGTTTAAAAACTGAACTGAAAGCTTACATAATGTTACACAAAAACACAGATACTCACAGACCAGTTTGATTCAATGCTTAATAGTTTAATGATGCAGAAGAGAAAAAAAGTTTTGTTTTTAAGTTTTTGCTAAAAGCGTTCTTTCCATTACACATTTCAATTGCTCCTTTTAAAAGACACAATCACACTATTTTATGTCACTTGTCGCTTCATTCCTTATGCATCGTTACAGCAAAAGAGAAAGGTAAAGATGTGAAAACAGATATTTTGAGTGATATATGAGACGATTTCTTTCTTTTTCAGATGACGTCCCTTCATGTCAGCCCAGGAATCATGACTTACTCTTAATGCAGACAGAAGGGTCTCGGTGCTGGCAAGACATATCATTCATACACAGGTCTCCTGTAAGCACCAAAAATCAACTTTAACCGAAATTTTTGTTGCATGGACACAAAAATATAGAATATATGAGTAAAATGTTTTTTGTTTTTTTTTTGTTTTATGTATAATGACAATAGCACTTGTATATATTATGTACAATATTATACCTGTAAAATTCATTTCTATGCATTGCTCGTTGCCCCCCCAGTTGTTAGGCTCCCCCTGACACCAGTTTGCGTATTGGAAACGTGTTCCATCGATCCAAAACCAGTAACCCTCCTACAGAACAGAAAAAAGTTAAAAATAAGAAATCGTTTTTTAACGAAACTACACTTTAACATTATACATCGACTACCAAGTTTGGACACACCTTCTCATTTATTGGTTTGTCTTTACTTTCACTACTACCGACATTGTAGATACAAACTGAAGACATCAAATATATGAAACAAGATATATTATTTGGCAATCGAAAAAAAAGATAAGAGTGAAAAATAAGTAAAATATCCAATGGATAGATTTATGTTTTAACTGGCAGACTGGCATACCTGTTGACCATCAGTACCACCAATCCATGTTCGTCCATTAGCTCTACTCCCATTAAATATCACCCTCTGAATCAGCTGGTATTCCTCAAGGCTCTGTACAGATGCAAGGTTTGCATTCATGGACTGACAGTGTCTCTACAGTAAACAAAAAGACAGAAGAGTTACAGAAGATTTATAAAACAAGCTTCATGATTACACCACCACAAACATACAAATAATAATAAAACATACTAAGAAATATTTACATTGACTGACAAAATTATTGATTTTAATTATCTGACCTTTTATTAATAGCTTACCATTCAACAAGTAATAAAAAGTAATGCTTTTTAATAATTATTATACTGAAAGGACTAATGATTAATACATTTACAATCATTTATTATTCAGAATTATTTCATGCAGTTATTGTTGGTGGCTTAAACCATTTACTGCAATAATTAGCATTATTTTTATAAATTAAAAAAAATAATATTTACTATTATAAGCTTGGATGCATATTTCACAGTACATATAAGAACTGGTTTTAATCAAAGCAAAAACTGACAGGTGATTTATCCATGGCATAAATTGTAGGAACGTGAAACTGGAGACTTTAGTTTGTTTGCTTCTTTGTTTGTATTTCTTGTTTACTAATATATTGTTACTGTTTGCTTGTTAAAAAGTAAAGCCATATATGACATACATACATATTAGAACAAATGATAGCATTATTAAAATTCAATAAATGATAACATTAACAATGATCAATACATACTATTATAATTTTAGACAAATTTTAACAGTACATTGGCTTTGATAAAATTTTAATAATTGTCAATATAAAAGTGTTTAATATAATATTAAAAAAATTATTATTATAAGGTCTTATCCAAATATTAAAGAATCAAAGAAACACAGTCACAGTAACTGGTGAGTCCTGATGTTATTACCTGAGCATCACCCCAGGGTAAGGGTGTAGAAACATAGAAGTAACATTTGTTGTTGTACTCAGTCCAACCACCGGGACATGAGGACTTCTTGAGAACATAGCACTCATCTGAAGACAAAGCAAACATATTATGTGACAAAATGCTGACTCAATTCCCCCTTTACTGGAATAATTATATTTATGGTCATTAACTTGTGTTTTATTGGTAATAGTTTTACTTTTCAACAAATTTCAACTGGAAAATGTGTCATTTTCTTCCTTTAGATTTCTATTTTTAAAAACATGTATTTAAAAATAGATCTTATTATTTGGACAGCTGTATATAGCCCATTGACATGCACAACATTCAGTATGATACTAGTAACATACTTTTATACTTACCCTGAGCAGTGGTCAGAGCCATCATTGCACAGAGAAGTGCAGATGCAATCAGCAGCTTCATGATGATATTTAGTGTCTCTGTAAGAAACACATTAACAAAAGTGATTAGCAGTTTGATATAGAAAGGATAGAAGATCCTCAGCGTATTTGTAACATACCTGTCTGTAGAATGTCTTCTCCTCTTTCAAGTGTCAGCCTGTAGTTTAACCTCTCCAGTGTAGAGATGAGCACTTATATACACTTTCTTATATTTACATTTCAATACCAGGAAGAAATGCACTAGAAATACAGAGTATGTTTTGATTCCATGCTTCACTACTCCTGTCTTTACCAACCTCACGCAATTCTCTCCACCCAGCTTGAATTTCATGGATGTTTAATTTCATTTATTGACTACTGGTCAACAAAGATGTCACGCTCCTGGGTCTTTGGCCCAGTGTAAATGTGTTTGGACTTTTGATTCTGGGTTGTTTAATGTTCTATGGTTAAGGTTCTGTTCCTCGTTTTGGTTTACAGTTGTGATCCCTCTGTTTATATTTGTTTTCTTAGGTCTTCTTAGTTTTGTTTTCTAGTCTGTAGGTTTCTGTTATCATGGAGCACGGAACAGGGGAGTTTCCATGCCCCATGTTGAGTCAGCCTTATCCCTTCCATTTAGTCTTGTCTCTGCATTCGGTGTTCTCTTTCTATCTCCCAGTCAGTCTTGTTCCCATGTATGTTTCTCCACTGGTCTCAGTGTCACACCCAAGTGCTTCATGGTGATATCGGAGTATTTCTATAAAAAACAAAATACCTAAAATGGGTAACAGATCAATAAAGAACTTTGGACAGCCATAAAATAGACAGTTTAAAAAAAAGGAAACGAACAAATCAGATTTGATACGATTTGATTTGACAAAGTTTCATTGCAGCAACTCAAAGAAAAGCATCATTTACACATAGCATAACATGGCTTGGTCATTGTGATGCACCAAGCAAGTTACAGCTTGGATTGAATGATTTTAACATCAACTGCAAAAACTGAAAATGTGTTTGTATTTGTAAATATTTGTAAGTCCATACAAGAAGCTGATTGTGAGAAAATGTATCATTTATCCTACTACAGTTTACACCTTAAAAAGAAAGGTCATGAATATGCCAGCTCTGGAGACCATCTTCACCTTTATGGGAAAATAGTTAGTTGTAGATGGCAAGTTGTCATGAGAGAAGTATCATTATAATATTTGCTGTAATATGAGAGTGTTTACAAAGTCACTGTATCAGCCACAGACTCACTTCCTCATGTGCTACTGTACCAACTCCCATTAAAAAAACACTGTTGGCACCATCACATGAAACTGTTGTTTCTTTAGAGATGGGTGGATCCTCAGTCAACACCCTCATCAAATACCACTAAAATTCAACAGGTTTTTTTTTTTTTTTTTTTACAGTTTTCTTATGCTTATTGTTGTTTGTAGCATTTTCAAGTTTTTATTTGATTTTGTCTCTTTTTTGTTTTGTGTGCAAGATTGCTCCCCGGCCTCAATCGGGCGATGGGGGTGTGTGGTGGGGCGTGGTCTGTGGTGCCGTGCAGACGCACCTGCACGGCATCCGCAATCACGCCCGCCGTGTTAAAACAAGGGGACTCAGGGGTTGGTGTGGGGTTGTGGTGGTGTGATGCAAATATTAAATAAAGATGGCTCAAAACATGGATCTGTGGTCCCGTCGTGCCTTAATTCCACCACACTGTCCAAGATTAACTCTCAAAATGAATGCTTAGTGCTTTCTTTCATGATAAATTCTGTAAGAATATATGATTGCAGTAGAAAGTAGGAATTACCGTAAAAATCATAATTAGTACAATGATTACTTGTTTTATTTTTTTCTTGTTCAATGCACTAATACATGAATATTCTTTAAAAAAATAATACGTTTAGAAATGTCATGATATTTTTGATTTCATTTCTTGACTTGAAAATTCAACTAACTATTGTGTACTTATTTCGACAAATCTATAGTCCAATATTCATAATAAATTCAATTTAGGTTTATGCATTAAATGTGTTTTCATTACAGTTAACCCAAAATGTTTGTATTCCAACACTAACCTTAAAAAGAGACCAATAAGATGGTCATTTATTATTTGGTATAACTGAAGTAATTAAATGCTAAGGGATAAGATAAAATGGATAATAAGATAAAAGGAATAAAACTTTATTTTGGTAATCATCACCCTCAAGTTGTTCTAAACCTGTTAATTTGTTCTGTTGAACACAAAAGCAGATATTTTCAAGAATGTTGGTACCCAGTTTCTTGTCCCTACTGACTTCCATAGTATTGTTATTTTATACTATGTCCATATGATGTCAATGGGGATCAGCAACTGTTTGGTTATCAACATTATTTTATGTTAACCTTTCCAAAATTGACTTTCCTGTTGCATCATTTTTTGACAATGATTTTTAGGCTTTTCCCAAAAATCGTTGGTTTTCTTCAAACTACGTAACATCCATTATTTCCTAACATTACGTAGTCCATATATATCCAATATGATTTTACACCCTCAATAAATACAAAGTATGACCTAGTAACAGAAACAAAATCTGATATTTCAATAAGGAACAGTCAGCATTTCACAAACATTACACTTGTTTTGAGAGAGTGAAAGCTATCACAAAAGGACAGAAGCTGTACTACTCCCCCCCCCCCCCCCCCCGCGAACTGGGGCGAGACTCGGCCCAAAACATCGGCGCCCCCAGCCCCTGGCCAAGCGACGGGGGAGCGTCCATTCTGGTGGCCGCCCGCGCATCCAGCGGCGACGGCGAAGCTGGTCCGGAGGGCGGCCGCGTAGCAAGCGGACACAGCCCCACAGGCATGGCCGTGAGCTCCTGCACACAGGCGGCTAGGCAGACGTCAGGCGCACAGAATCGACTGGTGGCAGCAAGGCTGGACTGGCCAGCCCGCCGACCCCCGGCTTAGCGGGGCTGTCCCGCGCTGTCCCGCTGTCCTCCTCTGCCTCCAACTCCGGCTGCGCAGGCTGCCCTGGACCAGGGACCTCCGTCTCCTCGCACAGCTGCTCCACCACCGCTCCCGTTTGAAACGGCTCCCCGCGCTGCGCCTCCGCCTCTAGCAGGCACAGCCCCTCTCGCCCACCTCTGGGTGGAGCGGCTCCTCTCCCTCCGGCAGGTGTAGACCCTCACGTACCACGTCCGCTGCCTTCAGCTGGAGCAGCTTCTCCACCGCTCCCGACAGAAGCAGACCTTCGCGCGGCTCCTCTTCCTCCGGCCGGCGCAGACCCTCGCGCGCCTTGTCCGCCGCCTCCGGTTGGAGCGCCGCTCCCGGCTGAAGCAGCCCTTCCTGCAGCGGCTCCTCTACCTCCGGCAGGTGTAGACCCTCGCGTGCCTCGTGCGCCGCCTCCGACTGGAGCGGTTCCTCCACCGCTCCCGGCAGGAGCAGCCCTTCACCCGGCTGCTCTTCCTCCTCCGGCCGGAGCGGACCGCTGCGCCCCTCGTCTACCACCTCCGGTTGCTGAAGTGCCTCCACTGCTTCACCACCGTGGGGACACCCCTGTGGGGGTGGCGCCCAGGCCCAGAGCAGCGCCGCCAGATCTCCAATCCTTTTCAGGTGGCGCTCGGTCTGGTCCCGCAGCTCTTCCTGCTGGCGACGCACCTCCGCCGCCTGCTCCCGCTGGATAGCCGCCGTCTCAGCCATCATCTGGGACAGCTCCTCCCTTCCCTGGCTCTGTTGTGGGCCCGTCTTGCCGCCTCCTGGGTTTCGGCACCAATGTGGTGGAATTAAGGCACGACAGGACCACAGATCCATGATTTGAGCCATCTTTATTTAATATTTGCATCACACCACCACAACCCCACGCCAACCCCTGAGTCCCCGTGTTTTAACACGGCGGGCGTGATTGCGGATGCCTTGCAGGTGCGTCGGCACGGCACCGCAGACCACGCCCCAACACAGACAGCCAAAGCACAATTGGTAGATGTGGCTCTTTTATTATAGCTTACCTGTACTAAAAGGTGTCTTGCCAGAACCACTACTGAATCACTGGTCTAAACTAGTCAAGGGAGTATCCCTTCTGTTGGGCGAAAATATAACTAGACAGCAGATTACTGAGTCTGAAGCACTTCTAACAGATTTTGTGAAAGACATGGAGGTATTCTATGGGGAAGCTAATCTGTCTTATAATGTCCATCTTTGCCTCCATTTACCAAGAACTGTAGTTAACTGGGGGCCTTTGTGGGCTCATTCCGCCTTTGTGTTTGAGTCTTACAATGCTAAACTACTAGACATGATCAAAAGCACTCAAGGGGTTGCATTACAGATTGTAAAAATGTTCTGGCTACAGAAGGCCTTACCATTTTATGGCCAGACTTTACTGAAAGATGCCTCAAATGAATGCAAGGAGATATTTGAATCTCTAACAAGACCTAAACAGTTAAAACATGTAACTCACACACATGGTATCACTGCACTTAATCATCCTAAAGTGCGATTAATTAGGAGGGATGACTATATGGCACTGAGTCGTTATGGGGTACAAAGGAGCAGAGTAAAGTACTTTCAACGAATCATTACAGATGGTGAGGTGTTTCACTTAGAAGATTACAGTCGTGTACTCAAACGTCATTCATTCACTGTTATGTTGAATGATGATGATCAAAATTTCTTTAACTTTAAACGATTTGTAATATGTCAAAATGAAAGTGGAGAGACGTGTTATGCCATCGGAAGAGTCTATGAACGAGCAAAGCATAGTCTCTGTGCCTCAAATCCAAGTTATTTTGAACCAGTATCAAAACGTCTTGGACATCTTACAGGTATTCTTGCTGCAGAGATCAAATGCAAATGTCTGATCATTCACACTGAAAAATTAAAAGTTAATTACATTTTTAGAAGCATTAATCAGTGTTAATTCCTTAAATGAGGTTAAATAAGAGAAAACATGATTTTCTTCAGTGCCATGTGGTATTTTTCTGAAGTGATTTTAAACCAGTTCATTAAAAAACATACATAATTAAACATTAAATGGCAAAACATCAGATATACATTACATTAAGTCATTAAGTGCAATATTATATTGCATCATTAAAGGAACACTCCCTCAGAGTTAATACGTTGAGTCTGACCATTTTGGAATCCATACAGCCGATTTGTATGGTGATAACACTTTTAACATAGCTTAGCATACATCATTGAATCCGAAGGGACCGTGAGCATCGAGTTGAAAAATGACCAAAGACTTAATGGTCAAACTCAACTTTTTAACTCTGAGGGAGATGGAGAATGAGCCTATTTCCAAAAAAGTGGACTGTTTCTTTAAGTACTATATTGTATATATTGCCAAAAACTAAAGTGTATATAGCAGTTGTTATATTTTGTGTACTGTATCACTGACAGATAATTTCAAAGTCAAGTGAATGCTAATATTGTGTAATGTGAAATACTGTAAGCAAATGTGTCATGATCCTGGGTCCTGTTGACCCAGCGTTTTGTGTTTTCTATTAGTGATTTTGGTTCTGTTGTTCCTTCTGTTTAGTGTTATTCTGTTCTGCCCATCTATTCCTGTGTTAAGTCCGCGTTTTCTAGTCTGTGTCTTTGCGTGTGTGTGTTTCCTGTTTTATTGTGAAGGTCTGCGTCTTATGTGAGTGTTTTCAGTTTGCCTCCCTAGTCTCGTCACGTTAATCACTCCCAGCTGTGTCCCCCACCTGTGTGTAATCTCCCTGTGTTCTCTGAGTGTTTTTAAGTCGTGTCTTCTGTCTTAGTCGTTGCTGGTTCGTCTGTGTTGTTTCCCCTCGGTCTCCCTGCGTCTCTCCATCCATCTCTCTGTGTATATTTCCCCGGACCTCCCTGCATCTTTGTTCTGGTTTGTTTTGTTAGTTTGCCCAGTTTAGGTTTTCTGTTACAGCTTCACCCGCGCCATTTCTGTTGTATTTTCTTTTGTAAATAAATACTCACCTGCACCAGAGCTGCCGCTTCCGGGTCCTAAATAATTACCACACGGCTTGCCCCGGAAAGACCGTGACAAAATGAATAAATAACCTAATTCTTGCTAGACCTCTGACACTGTTTTGTTTGAATCCAGCTGTTTTTGCAGATGCAATGAGATGCAGATGTTGTTACTTTTATTATTATTATTGCACTAAATACATTTTAAATAAGGGATACTTTGATATACATTCAACTGTAAGGTTGGAAATGTATTTTCTTCAACGTAAATATCTTTTGAAATGTATTTTGGTTTGAAAGAAATATATATTTTATTTTAATTTAATTTAATTTGTTTTGAGCATCACAAATACAAAATATATTTACCATATATTTGAAATATATTTTGGCCAGGAAAAATGTATTTTTTTTACCGTATGGGTCCACTCTTGTAATACCACCTGGTAGATGTACATAGGACCATGAGTCTGTTCTGCTTGGTTATTTTTTTCTCCCCACTATTACAATGTGCTGATCAACAGGAATCATTGGGGGTCCTATTGTCAGGGTCTTCATCCAACATACTGGCCTGATATTACTCATGTTGTTTTAACTTTAATGGAATTCAAGACTCATGGATGCTCAGTTTCTTTCAGTTCATTTTTCAGACTTTTTATTTTACTTCAAAAGGTAGCTACACTTTAACCTACCTACAAAATAAAGATGAGCAAATGAGCCTAATTGAAAGCAGAGGAAAATCCAGCTCTGGTTTCATTCACATGCTGCTTCTTTCCTCAAGGAGCATTCCAGAAAGAGAACACAAATATATAAGTTAGGGGTGGGGCTCGATTAAAAAAAACATTCTTATTAATTGGAGGCTTTGTAATTTATTAATTGTGATGAATTGTATTTAATGGCACAATATTTTTTTTTCCCCAGAGCACAAATGTTTTTTAATTTAAATAGCCATGAAATTCAAGCTGGGTGGAGAAAATTATGCAAGGTTGGTAAACACTGGGGCAGTGAAGCATGGAATCAAAACATGCTTCAGTGTATTTTCAGTGTGTCTGTAATAAGATGTAAATACAGGAAAGTGTATATAATCACCGGTCTCCACTCTGGAAGTCAGAAGCTACAAGTTGATGCTTAAAAGATGAGACAATATTCTACGACAGGTGTGTTACAAATATGCTGAAGATCTTCTATTCTTTCAGCCAGTAACTGCCAGTTACCTATTTCATCTGTTTCTTACAGAGATACTAAATATCATCATGAAGCTGCTGACTGCGTCTTCCCTGCTCTGTGCAATGATGGCACAGACGGTGATATTTGATGCCACTAAAGCAAGTGAGCGAACATGGATTGGCAGATATTTTAGTTTTTACTGTACAAAGTCTGACAGTTAAAAAGAATCTTCCCATGAATATTTACTTTGAGAACATCGTTTGGATATACATCTATTTATGATCTGAGAGTAAAAATCTATTTATTGTATTATTCTGTTTTTAAGGAGGGTTACTGGTTTTGGATCGAGCTGGTTTCAGAAGGAGCCTAACAACTACAGAGACAATGAGCAATGCATGGGGATGAAGTTTTCAGGTACATTTTCGAATAAATTCTTCTGCCCTCAGCTGAATGTCTCTATCCCGCTTATGCAGAGAGCTAAATATTAAATGACTTGAGTAAACACTCAGGAGACTGTGTCGTATTCTTCAGAGCCTTACTGATTGGCATTTGAAAATACTTTCATTCTTTAGTAAAACTGTAATTACAGAAACAGAGTAAGGTGTGTTTAGTCTCCATGCAAATACACAAATGTTATATTCAATATTGTTGCCATGTGTAAACAACCAGTACAAGATCTCAACATCTCAATGAACTAATAGGTGAGATCAATCAATCATTTCGCCACACTTACTTACTTAATACTTATTATTATTATACTTATACTTACTTAATACTTATTCTGACTTTCTTGCTAAGGAGTGTTGTTCATATTTCTTCCATGGACTGCATTTCTCACCCTAGTATGAATTATACACGTGTCTCCAAACTACTAGACCTGACCTGTCCAATATATTCATTGCTAATCCTGTGCCTTTTGTCACTTTGATTGAATATCTTGGCATCTTTAACTCTGCTACTTCCAGCTCAGCTCCAGCTCTTTTTGCCAGTGCCACCCTATCCTAACCATACATCGCAGCAGGACTCACTACCATCTTGTAAACCTTCCCTTTCAACTCTGCCTCACTGCTTTGTGCAAATATCAGTTACATTACATAATGAGCCACAAGACTGAGCACTTTGGAATTAATAAAGTACAAGCAAGTCTTCTGCCTCGAGAAATATGTGACCTAAGAGCCTACACAGGATAAACAATCTAGCAGTCGCTTCTGAAATATTGAATCCAACAAAAAAAACATCAGTCCCACAAAATAAGAAAGAAGACAACACTTCAGATTTTAAACTATTCTTTAATATCAGTTTTTTAGTTTTATTTATTCAGGCTGTTGGTTGAGCACATAACCTTAGAGCAACATCCTGATTCAGTTCCCTGTGTGGCTGATGATGCAAACACAGTTTGTTTCTTTAACAAGAGTTGGTAACACATGTGATACTTTATCTGAAAACATTCTCATATTCCAGTAAATATACTAACTGCAATTCTCCCACAATAGTTTTAATGTCTAAAGGGAAAGAAGGATGTAGATTTTAAAATTCATCACAGTTCACTCTGTGAACAACCTTCGAAACCTGACAGTGTACACTTCAACCCTCAGCCTCATGCCGTCCCAAAGATCTTTACAACAGAAACACTTTTTTGAGGTTACAGAATTTACAGCTTGCAGCACAATAATGTCAGACATTATTTCACCTGTAGCTGCAGTTTCCATGTTCAATCATATTACTCAATCAAAGATCCATCATTATCAAAGAATGACTTGAAAATACTGATGAAGTGAATAACTATAAATAAGAAGCTTCAAACCATTGTTTAATTTCTCTGGTATTTATTCAGTGTCTTGACTGAGCAGCCAACCCTTTTCCAAGAAACATCCTTATTCAGTATCATGTGAGACTGATGGTGCCAAAAACATGTTTCTTTAATGGGAGTTGGAAGAACATTCTCATATTACAGAACAGAGTAAACATGTGTCTCATGCACGTCAAGCATCTTGTGAAGTGATGTGACATAAATAAAACTGAACTGAAAATTAAAATGAATCATTAGTCTGTACTGTAGTTGTGTTTAACTCCTGCATCTCTGTGGTCAGTATGAAAAGCACATAAATCACTGTTCAGAATATCATTAACTTCCTTTTCTCTTCAAATCTTTAGAGATACTGGTTTCCTAAAATACTTTTGTTATGGTTTCAATCATGATCACTTTTTCATTACTGTTAATCCAGACTGTCTCTCACTGTCACGGTCCTGGGTCGGTGACCCAGTGTTTTGAGTTTTTTTGTGTTATGATCTTAGTTCTCTTTGTTGCCCCAGTTTATTCTTTAGTCTAGTGCAGGGGTCGGCAACCTGCATGCGGCTCTTTTGTCCTTATACTGCGGCTCCGGGTGGTTTGGGAAAATAAATTAGAAGTATTTAGCTGAAGTGTATTTTATTTGTGTTTAGTTCTTTTTTTTAACTTGTAGTTCTAAATTGGAAGATTATTGTGATTTTGAAATATAAAAATAAAATTATATTATATTATTTTTTCATCACTCAAAATAAGCGTCACACTCGCGGAAGCCGGTATACCCGCCGAAACGCCATGCATTTATCGAGACTTTCGACCCCAGGTAGGCCAGTTATGGATCTTCGGATCCACATTATGTCAGCAGCTCCACCATGAACTATGTTAAAACAAACACCGCTCACGCCTCACAGATGACAGCTTACAGTCCTGCGTAAAGATGAAAGCCCCGTTTTGCAGACGCTGTGCGCAGAGGTTCGGGACCAGAAGTCTTATTGTAAACATATCACGGCAGACCCGACGATGTTTGCATGAACACGCTTTTCAGCATCTCTTTACTGACCACTTTTCACACACGGTTGCTGTACGCATACAGCCGGCTGTAGCTTTTCAGCTCACAGCCCGACAACACAACAGCAGAGAGAGCACAGACTTTAAGGCGGTGAGGCGTGATTGCGGGTGCAGCTCAGGTGCGTCCGCCTCCCCTGCAGCGGCGCTGCAGACCACGCCCCGCCACACACATTAACCAGGTAAAATACATATTTAGGCAGAATTTTGCAAATATCTAATTTTCCTTTTTTAGCAGCATAGTGCTTTTTTCCAATTATTTTTTAAAAGTCAGGTCGAGGCTCCAAAAGCCCAAAGGCGATATAAGGGTGGCTCACAACAGTTTTTGTTTGCTGGATCATTTTAGTTTAGCTGGGTGTCTTTCCTTTTGTTATATTTCTTTAAGAGTTCAAAATGTGTTAATTACATAAATAAAATGTAATTTTCTCTGTAGCACTTCATGGATTTCATAAGCAACACACTTTAGTTGTTCTGTGGATTCTTTTGAAAAGCAGTTAAAAACTTTTCTGTTCAAACACACCTTTTGTTCATCTACGTATTTTATATTCTTTACATTATTTACATTTGATCTTTTACATTGTGTATAATGTCTATTGATTGTATTGTTTATTTTAATATTTTTAATCTCTACTGAGATTATCGGTTGCCGACCCCTGCACTAGACTAAAGCATAAACTGGGGCAACAAAGAGAACAAAGATCATAATACAAAAACTCAGACACAAGAAACTCAAAACACTGGGTCATCGACCCAGGACCGTGACAGTGAGAGACAGTCTGGATTAACAGTAATGAAAAAGTGATCATGATTGAAACCATAACAAAAGTATTTTAGGAAACCAGTATCTCTACTTTTAAGATGAGGCTTAAAACTTTCCTTTTTGCTAAAGCATATAGTTAGGGCTGGACCAGGTGACCCTGAATCCTCCCTTAGTTATGCTGCAATAGACGTAGGCTGCCGGGGGATTCCCATGATGCATTGAGTTTTTCCTTTCCAGTCACCTTTCTCACTCTCTATGTA
The DNA here is from genome assembly GCF_963576455.1 of Neolamprologus multifasciatus. NCBI lineage: Eukaryota > Metazoa > Chordata > Actinopteri > Cichliformes > Cichlidae > Neolamprologus > Neolamprologus multifasciatus. The sequence continues at coordinate 37,409,162 of NC_140441.1, read as the reverse complement.
TTAATAGACCTCTCTGCATTGAATCATATCTGTTATTAACCTCTGTCTCTCTTCCACAGCATGTCTTTTATCCTGTTTTCCTTCTCTCACCCCAACCGGTCGCAGCAGATGGCCGCCCCTCCCTGAGCCTGGTTCTGCCGGAGGTTTCTTCCTGTTAAAAGGGAGTTTGTCCTTCCCACTGTCGCCAAAGTGCTTGCTCATAGGGGGTCATATGATTGTTGGGTTTTTCTCTGTATCTATGAAGCGCCTTGAGGCGACTTTTGTTGTGATTTGGCGCTATATAAATAAAATTGAATTGAATTGAATTGAATATTTGTGTACAGCGCTTTGTGACTGCCTGTCTGTGAAAAGCGCTTAATAAATAAACTTTACTTACTTTAGTTGTTCACACAAAGCATAAAAGTAAAAAACAATATATACAGTGTTATCTTCATTTTAGATTTCAAAAAGTATTTGCGGCTCCCAGTGTTTTCTTTTGCGTGGAAACCGGGTCCAAGTGGCTCTTTGGGTGTTAAAGGTTGCAGACCCCTGGTCTAGTGTCTTAGTTCGGCTTTCTTGTATTCTCTTTAGTTTTCTGAGTATTTAGTAGCTGCCCTCTGTGTCTCCTTGTTATTGTTCTCTGTGTTTCTTAGTTGCTCTGTCTCCCCTAGTCAAGTCAAGTCTATGTTACATTTCCTGTTTTACTTTGAAGGTCTGTGCCCTTTGTGAATGTATTGAGTTTCGCTTCCCTTTGGTCCCGTTATGTCCAGTTTCTCCCAGCTGTGCTCCCCTTCTGTGTCTCATTCCCCTTGTTATTTCCCAGTGTATTGAAGCCCTGTGTGTCTGTGTGTCAGTGTTGTGATCTCCCTCATGGCTGTGTTTCCCTGTGTGTCAGTTTATCCATGTCCCAGTTTAGTTGTTATATTTTTTGTGCCATTCTGCAATAAAGCAGCTTTTTGAGTTTAATTCCTGTGTGGTGAGTTTTGCGTTTGGGTCCTACTCCTGCCTCCACACAGTAGTGATGGGTAGATGAGGCCTCATGAAGCGTTTCAGCACATTCCCCAAACTGTATCGACACTGTGTCGACACAGTGTTGCTGTTTTGCTCCATACTGACACCTGCTGGACCTTAAATATCATTGCAGGCAACTTACTTGAGACTCACAACAGACACTGATTCAATGACCTAGTCATACTTGTACACTGTAAGGTATTGTACTGTCCATAGAATCATTTTATATCTTTTGTATTGCAAATATTGTAGACATCTTTAAAATATATTGTGAATGACATTAAGTGAAAATTAAAATGAAAGTATTGTGAATGTAATATTACCCATTTAAATGTAATTGACTCAGAGTTTATTATAAATTTCTATTCAGAAAAATAAGTTTATCCAATGTTTTAGCATTCAGTCTATTGTGTTTTTTTACACCATTTCCACAGCTTCGGAAAACTCACAGGAACAGATGAAGCTGGTACACAAAAACTGTAAAGCCAGGTGGAAAAGGTTCTGATAAGATGTCTTCCTATTCCCCCAGTATGTTAAAGGATCCTCTGATCGTGGCATGTTTCTCTCCGACACTCTCCACAATACTAAGGGGTTGGCAGTCCTAATAAAATTCAGGACTGCCTGGTCCAGAACATTCTTCCTAGATACTTGATTTCAAAATAATAAAACACATATTAATAAAAAAAATGACGATAAAGCTGTTCAGTGTCTATATAGGCCGACCTGTGTTCATTCTCGGTGTGTTTGTCTTATTTTCATGTTTGGCTCTGTAATGTCTAAACCATTGACTGTAAAAAACATGGTCTAAACACTGGGGAGGTGCTTTTGTTTGTGTAAGAAAGCTCCGCAGAACAGATGCGACATTTAACCTGCATAAAATGAAATAAATAATTTACACTTCAAGTCACATTGCTGTTTTTCCTGTCCTGATAGATTACACTGAAACAAAGACAAACTATTATATTATATTATTTGCAGTTAACCCTTTAAGACCTACCATAGAACCAAGTCCGCCAGAGCTTATATTATATTTTTACATGGTGTAGTGCCATTTTTGGGAGCATTTCAAGTTGCTATACATCAATACAACCATTATAGCCCAGATTTTAATAATATGTCTGCATTAAGTGCATAGTAATTACATAAATTGCAAAAAAGTGCAATAAACTACAAAAAAATTGAAAATCGTTTTTGTTTTTTTAACATATATTTCTAGTTAGAGAAATTTAAATTATAATAAAGTTTTATTTAATCTAATCTAATCTAATAACTTTAATCTCAGCCAAACCATTTTATTCACGGACAAATAAAACATTGAAAAAGGCCAAACAATAACATGTTTAAGTTATTTAAGTGACGGAAAAATCAGGAGGGTTGGCATGTATGGCGTAGCATAGCCTGTAACGTTATTATGACGGACACATTATATGAGTGAACTTGACTTTAAGTCACTTACAGGTTTCTTTGAAAAATACTTTCTTATATCCAGGTTCTTCCTTTTTGCTGCCATCCTCCTCTCTTCCTTGCAGGTCCTCACTGCGCAGGCTTGCCACTGCTAAAACTAAACAGAGCTCCCTGAAGGGCACAGCCAATCAAATTGGCCATATTTGTCACATGAGGTAAGACTCCAGTAGAGAACGTAATTTAACTCTTTCTGCACCACTAGGTGAATGAGACGTTGACAGATCGGTTAGTTTTTTTTACTCAAAGAGATCAAATTACTGGTGGCGACATTTCAATAATTGCTGGATATTGATGGGGACATGTCCGTTCCCATCCCAAATCTACGCCCTTGGATGGTGGTTTCCTGCTTGAGGTCCTGGGTGATGGTGGTACCCGGAAGTGGAATGAATCCACAGTGGTGATGAGGGTGTCAGTAAGCATGGTGGGGGTAAGTGGGGCTGTGTGGTTCCACAAGTCCACAATAAATAATATTAATAATATTAAATATTAATTAATGAATAATAATATAATTAAATAAGATCCTTAAATAAAAATCTATTTAAAAAGTTTAAAGTTTTCTCAAAATAGTTACTGATTCAATTAAATCACATTGGACAGTAACAGTTGTGTTCAAAAATGGGAGACATTGTTTCAGGAGAAAATAAATAAAAGACAGTGTTTGTAGTTTTAAGATAATTTTTTTACTGTTGATTCTCTCTCTCTCTCTCTCTCTCTCTCTCTCTCTCCCCCCCCACACACACACACACACACACTGTTTGTGTGAATGTGTGTGTGTGTGTGTGTGTGTGTGTGAGACAAAGACAAAGAAGGAGAGGTTCTGGGTTCACTAACATCCTTTCTAGCAGATAGAGACATTATTAATTACATAAAGAGTAATGAGTCCCTTCAGCAGCCCGACAGACTCCACCAGGTGGTCTGATGAGAGAGTGGAGAATGATGTGATGTATACAGAGGTCAGATGGCACCAACCTCACCAAAATAAAGAGAAAAAAGGACTCCCACCTGTAAGCTATCAGGCGTGCGCTGTAAAGGTATTTACAAAATGTACTAAGTTCTTCTGGGCATCAAAACATGGCAGTACGCACACGGTCTGTTTGACAGGTGGAAAGAAGGTGGAGCCAAAACACAGAGTCGACTCCTAAATCAGTGGAGACATAATCAGTCTTTATCCAATTTAAGAAGGAAAACACAAGATAGCGTTAACACCATCGTCCTCGTGGAGGGAGGAACACAAATGATATTCCCACAATGCAAATTATGACCAAGGTCATACCACCGTTTTAATAAAGTACAAGCAAGTCTTCTGCCTCGAGAAATATTTGACCAAAGAGCCTACACAGGATAAACAATCTGGCAGTCGCTTCTGAAATGTTTAATGCAGCAAAAAAAACAAAAAACAAAAATCCATCAGTCCCACAAAATAAGAAAGAACTTCCTGTACACAGTTTGTCACTGTTTCACATGTAGCTGCTGTTTGGTCACAGCAATAATACCAAAAACAGATATTTCCATAGGGAACAACAAACATTTCAGAAAGTTTAGACCTGATTTGAGACACAGAAAGAAATCACAAAGTGATGTCAGCTACACTCAGTGTGACCTGCTAATGGCATCCATTGCTTATGGGATCATAATTATTATTTAACACTGCAGACAATTACAAAAGAATTATTAAAACTGATCTTTGTCTTCATAAACACAGAAATCAGGGATCTAGGCATCACTGTCACATGAAATAAATGACGAAGACAACACTTCAGACTTTAAACTATTCTTTAATATCAGTTTTTTAGTTTTATTTATTCAGGCTGTTGGTTGAGCACATAACCTTAGAGCAACATCCTGATTCAGTTCCCTGTGTGGCTGATGATGCAAACACAGTTTGTTTCTTTAACAAGAGTTGGTAACACATGTGATACTTTAGCTGATACAGTGGATCTGAAAACATTCTCATATTACAGTAAATATACGAACTGCAATTCTCCCACAACAGTTTTAATGTCTAAAGGGAAGGAAGGATGTAGATTTTAAAATTCATCACAGTTTACTCTGTGAACAACCTTCGAAACCTGACAGTGTACACTTCAACCCTCAGCCTCATGCCGTCCCAAAGATCTTTACAACAGAAACACTTTTTTGAGGTTACAGAATTTACAGCTTGCAGCACAATAATGTCAGACATTATTTCACCTGTAGCTGCAGTTTTCATGTTCAATCATATTACTCAATCAAAGATCCATCATTATCAAAGAATGACTTGAAAATACTGATGAAGTGAATAACTATAATAACAAGCTTCAAACCATTGTTTAATTTCTCTGGTATTTATTCAGTGTGTTGACTGAGCACCCAACCCTTTTCTAAAAAAACATCCTTATTCAGTATCATGTGAGACTGATGGTGCCAAAAACATGTTTCTTTAATGGGAGTTGGAAGAACATTCTCATATTACAGAACAGAGTAAACATGTGTCTCATGCACGTCAAGCATCTTGTGAAGTGATGTGACATAAATAAAACTGAACTGAAAATTAAAATGAATCATTAGTCTGTACTGTAGTTGTGTTTAACTCCTGCATCTCTGTGGTCAGTATGAAAAGCACATAAATCACTGTTCAGAATATCATTAACTTCCTTTTCTCTTCAAATCTTTAGAGATACTGGTTTCCTAAAATACTTTTGTTATGGTTTCAATCATGATCACTTTTTCATTACTGTTAATCCAGACTGTCTCTCGCTGTCACGGTCCTGGGTCGGTGACCCAGTGTTTTGAGTTTCTTGTGTCTGAGTTTTTGTATTATGATCTTAGTTCTCTTTGTTGCCCCAGTTTATTCTTTAGTCTAGTGCAGGGGTCGGCAACCTGCGGCTCTTTTGTCCTTATACTGCGGCTCCGGGTGGTTTGGGAAAATAAATTAGAAGTATTTAGCTGAAGTGTATTTTATTTGTGTTTAGTTCTTTTTTTTAACTTGTAGTTCTAAATTGGAAGATTATTGTGATTTTGAAATATAAAAATAAAATTATATTATATTATTTTTTCATCACTCAAAATAAGCGTCACACACTTTCGACCCCAGGTAGGCCAGTTATGGATCTTCGGATCCACATTATGTCAGCAGCTCCACCATGAACTATGTTAAAACAAACACCGCTCACGCCTCACAGATGACAGCTTACAGTCCTGCGTAAAGATGAAAGCCACGTTTTGCAGACGCTGTGCGCAGAGGTTCGGGACCAGAAGTCTTATTGTAAACATATCACGGCAGACCCGACGATGTTTGCATGAACACGCTTTTCAGCATCTCTTTACTGACCACTTTTCACACACGGTTGCTGTACGCATACAGCCGGCTGTAGCTTTTCAGTTCACAGCCCGACAACACAACAGCAGAGAGAGCACAGACTTTAAGGCGGTGAGGCGTGATTGCGGGTGCAGCTCAGGTGCGTCCGCCTCCCCTGCAGCGGCGCTGCAGACCACGCCCCGCCACACACATTAACCAGGTAAAATACATATTTAGGCAGAATTTTGCAAACATCTAATTTTCCTTTTTTAGCAGCATAGTGCTTTTTTCCAATTATTTTTTAAAAGTCAGGTCGAGGCTCCAAAAGCCCAAAGGCGATATAAGGGTGGCTCACAACAGTTTTTGTTTGCTGGATCATTTTAGTTTAGCTGGGTGTCTTTCCTTTTGTTATATTTCTTTAAGAGTTCAAAATGTGTTAATTACATAAATAAAATGTAATTTTCTCTGTAGCACTTCATGGATTTCATAAGCAACACACTTTAGTTGTTCTGTGGATTCTTTTGAAAAGCAGTTAAAAACTTTTCTGTTCAAACAAGCCTTTTGTTGATCTACGTATTTTATATTCTTTACATTATTTACATTTGATCTTTTACATTGTGTATAATGTCTATTGATTGTGTTGTTTATTTTAATATTTTTAATCTCTACTGAGATTATCGGTTGCCGACCCCTGCACTAGACTAAAGCATAAACTGGGGCAACAAAGAGAACAAAGATCATAATACAAAAACTCAGACACAAGAAACTCAAAACACTGGGTCACCGACCCAGGACCGTGACAGTGAGAGACAGTCTGGATTAACAGTAATGAAAAAGTGATCATGATTGAAACCATAACAAAAGTATTTTAGGAAACCAGTATCTCTACTTTTAAGATGAGGCTTAAAACTTTCCTTTTTGCTAAAGCATATAGTTAGGGCTGGACCAGGTGACCCTGAATCCTCCCTTAGTTATGCTGCAATAGATGTAGGCTGCTGGGGGATTCCCATGATGCATTGAGTTTTTCCTTTCCAGTCACCTTTCTCACTCTCTATGTATTAACAGACCTCTCTGCATTGAATCATATCTGTTATTAACCTCTGTCTCTCTTCCACAGCATGTCTTTTATCCTGTTTTCCTTCTCTCACCCCAACCGGTCGCAGCAGATGGCCGCCCCTCCCTGAGCCTGGTTCTGCAGGAGGTTTCTTCCTGTTAAAAGGGAGTTTGTCCTTCCCACTGTCGCCAAAGTGCTTGCTCATAGGGGGTCATATGATTGTTGGGTTTTTCTCTGTATCTATGAAGCGCCTTGAGGCGACTTTTGTTGTGATTTGGCGCTATATAAATACAATTGAATTGAATATTTGTGTACAGCGCTTTGTGACTGCCTGTCTGTGAAAAGCGCTTAATAAATAAACTTTACTTACTTTAGTTGTTCACACAAAGCATAAAAGTAAAAAACAATATATACAGTGTTATCTTCATTTTAGATTTCAAAAAGTATTTGCGGCTCCCAGTGTTTTCTTTTGCGTGGAAACCGGGTCCAAGTGGCTCTTTGGGTGTTAAAGGTTTCAGACCCCTGGTCTAGTGTCTTAGTTCGGCTTTCTTGTATTCTCTTTAGTTTTCTGAGTATTTAGTAGCTGCCCTCTGTGTCTCCTTGTTATTGTTCTCTGTGTTTCTTAGTTGCTCTGTCTCCCCTATTGAGTTTCGCTTCCCTTTGGTCTCGTTATATCCGGTTTCTCCCAGCTGTGCTCCCCTTCTGTGTCTCATTCCCCTCATTATTTCCCAGTGTATTTAAGCCCTGTGTGTCAGTGTGTCAGTGTCGTGATCTCCCTCATGGCTGTGTTTCCCTGTGTGTCAGTTTATCCATGTCCCAGTTTAGTTTCGTTATATTTTTTGTGCCATTCTGCAATAAAGCAGCTTTTTGAGTTTAATTCCTGCGTGGTGAGTTTTGCGTTTCGGTCCTACTCCTGCCTGCACAAAGCCCAAACATGACAGTAGATCACGACCATTACACGGACCCAGCAAGTGATGGGATTTCCGGCTCTTTTTAGAGAACCGGCTCTTTCGGCACTGAACTGGCTCTTCAGGGAGTTTTGTTGTTTTAATTTATTTATTATTAGCAATAATATAAAATTATGCACAAAAGGAATAATCTAATGTAAAAAAAAAGTTTTATTTACATATGTTCATATATAAATATATGTGGTGGCCCCTAGAGACAAAGCACGTACAAACTCCAAAACACATTTCTAGCGTTAACTGAGCTTCCAAAACAGAGCTACCTAGATCACTTAAATTACACAACTGAAAGCATATGTGTATTGTTTGTGTATTTATACACAAGCACTCATATATATTCAAATAATTTAAAAAAAAGTTCATTTACCTGTTACTACCACACACCAAATCCGGTCGTTGGTACTTCCTGGCTTGTGTAGCCACTCGGTAACAAAGGCTCAACACTGTTGTCTTTTGTACATGTTTTGGAGTTTGTATGTGCTTTGTCTCTAGGGGCCACCATAAATATACTTTTATTTATTCACTCCACATAAAATGTAATAAATAAATCATATATTACAAAAACCAACTATTCACAGTTCAGCTTTTAACTATTTAAATTTTCACCTTTTTTCCTTTTACAAATTTAAAGTGAAACAACACAAAACACTGAAAACCACAACACAATTAAATATAAATTAAAATATGAAAACAAAAAGAAGATGCATATTCTCTGTCATATGGGCCCGCATGAATAAACTTTCTGAATCCTTTATCATCCACAACTGAAAATAGTTGTGGATGATTACTATACCTTTCTGATGTGACGTTGTTGTCCCTGACTCTTTCTGTCTCTCCCTCCTGCTCTGTTCCGGTGTTCCAGATTAACTGGATGCGTTTCAGGAGCTGCTAACGACAAACCAGCAAAAAAAAAAAAAAAAACGCCAAATGTGTCATCTGTGACTAGGGTTGCCAACTCCCTGAGAAATAAATAAGGGACACCTCGTGGCCAGGGCCGGGCGACCCAGTTGTCTTCACCCTTCCCAGTGTGGTGAATTTTTTAGCTCTTTTTTTGTGTGTGAAATTATTTTTTTAACCATTTGGCTTGAATTTGATTTAAGTAGATGCGTATATTCTGTGTGATATCAACACATGGGAAACAAAAATCATTTAGCCATTTATTTTTAGCTCAAAATGACAACATTAACACAATAAAACAGGTCTCTTTCTTAAACAGAAGCCTGTCATGCTTAACTTTTGATAATAAAAGTAAATCTTTCTTTAAAAGAACTCTGTCCTGCTTAACTTAAAATTATATAAATTAATAGAAAACAATAGAAAGAAAAATATTCTTGTAACAGTGCACATTTAGTGCATTTAGTGCAATTGGCTTCAGTAGAGGCATTATTTCAGCTTTTGCTCCCGTTTGTAAACCCACTTGTTCCCATGATTACGCATCATAACTCACCATCATTATTCATCTATGTATTACTTTTATGTATTACTCATCTATTCGTTGTAATCATCTATCCTTGCAGTTGTTTACTACACAAAATAAATTATATTATCACACTTCTGGCCACATAGCGCTGATATTCACTGCAAATGCCCATTTTAACCTTAACCAGAGGGTTTAAAAACAAACAAACCAGTGTTTACCATATCTGGTTCCGCCGTGGCCTGGTGGACAAAAATTGGTTAAGGGTTCCCCGAGCTTTCACGCCCCTCATGTTCTTCATGTGCCCACCATTAGAAGCATGCCTATGGAAAAAGTGCGCCGGCACACAGTGCAGTGCGCTTTATAGGTGTTATCGTGCACTTTTCCAGCCAGGTGTTTTCCTTTTCCCATTCTTCCCTGCACTTTTGCAGCCTTTTTTTCTTTCTCTGAGAGGAACAAACATTGCTGGTCTAATGCTGGGCTCACACTGTGCAATTTTTGGCCCATTTTGAGCCGATTTTTGAGTCGTGCGACCAATTTGGTGATCGGCCCGATTTTGGCCTTCATCGTGCATCGTGTAGTATACGTGGGGTAACGAGAAGCGATTAACACCTCACGACCAGCTCCCGATCATCAATCGCTCTGAGGGTGTCACCGCAGCCGCTCACACTGCTCACGAGCAAACACGTAAACGTCGGTGAAAAAGACGGAGCAGCAGTGCAGCGTGTGATCTGGATACAAGCGATGGAGGCACAACTTGTAGAACTTTGGAAAGCTCATCTGAGCCTTTTCGATGTGGCATCACCAAATTATCACGACCACAACAACCGTGAAAATAGTTGGATTTACATTGCTGCTCAATCACAGTTGCCTGATCATGTTTGTCATTAGTAATTTAGCAAAGTTGATGGTGGTGTGTGTCTGTGTGAGTGAAAGACAGAGAGGGAGAGCGAGCGACAGATTTTCTGTTATAACCTTCATTTTATGGAGGCACAGTGTGACTCAGGTCACATCAGAGCATCGGGCGGTATAGTGTGAGACCTGCATCGTCACCTACGAACGTCTAACCCCTGCGAGCCAATCGTGCAGTTTGAAAATCGCACAGTGTTTGCCCAACTTCAGGTGTACTGTCGTCTGAGACTTGCACCGCAGTGTCGGCGTTTGTTTCCCTGTTGGTCATGCTTTTTGTTGTGGTCATCTGTTGTCTTCCGGTATTTTCTCCGCAAGCGACCTTTCCTCAACCAATGAGATGAGCGGTAATCTGAATTGTCATACTCGAATTGTCATAAGTGTGCTGTCAGCTCATTGGTCACAAAGCAGGGGCGGGGCTGGGAATTATGTTTTCAAACAAAGCGTTAATTACATTAAAACTTAAAGACTACTTTTGATTCTCACTGTATTACGGGACAAAGTGCGTCCCTTATTAGCTCAATACGGGACGTGTACTTTTGTTTCTAAATACGGGACGATTCCGTTTTTTAAGGGACGGTTGGCAACCCTATCTGTGACACTTGTGAGGTTATCTCAAACCTCACAAGTGTCACAGTCTTGATGCTGTTGAACAACAAAATGTTTAAAAATGTCACGAGTTTACCTGGTGATATCCTCATGCGCGACGCGATCGGGAAAACAGCAAACAATTAACACCACGCCGATGTTGTTCACAGGACAGCAAGAGTAAACAATTGGGAGACTCTTGTCGTCGTTATCGTCCCCCTCGCATGTTTTATTTCTCCGGTTTCTGCGTTTTTGCTTCGCAACTAAAGCTGCAGTTTACTTTGTGCACTAACATGGACTCGAATCAACCAGCGCCACCTCTGGCCAAGTGCCACAACCTACAGCCAGGTCAACTTGTGACACACAAATATAAGAAGAGTAAGAAAATAAATATACACTTTAGGATCGGGGTAAAGGGATCAATAACAATTTAAAATTTATAATTTACAGTTTGATGATTTAAAGTCTCACACACAACCCGTCGAAAGGGGGCCGGCTGCTTCCAGATAGAGCACATTTCATTCATAATGATGTAAATCCAAGCCCATTATGTATTCATGATTTGAATCCTGGGTTGTGTGAAATCTCAGAAATGCACCTTAGACAAAGTGAATTTGTGAACTAAGGTGTAGGTCTATTAGGTTATGTTGTGGTGATCCTCGAGTTGGGGGATTTGTGTTCATACTGGAGTGCAAAAGTAAAACCAAGATCAACAAGAAAAGTTCAAAGCCATCAGGTGCTCAGTTTAGAAAAAAGAGAAAAGACGAGGAGGAGAAATGAGCAAAAGATGCAGGAAAGCAGATGTGTCATTGGATAATGGCAGGTCATCCTGAAACAATCAGAATCAGAATCAAAATACTTTATTAATCCCTAAGGAAATTATGTGTGTTACAGTTGCTCCAAAAAGAAATGGTAAAAATAGTAACAGTAACAGACTAAACTCCAAACAATACATTATGTTACAGATTTTAATATTAATTAGTCATTGTAAATTGTTGATTTGTCCTGTTCTCATTGTATGACGAATTATGATGGCTGTTTGATAGCTGTTTGCATACTATGCATCGATGCATACTCTCTCTCTCTTCATATGTGTGTGTCTGTGTGTGTTTCTCTGGCAAAATTCAGTATGGTTCCGACAACAGAGGGAGTGTTCGCCCGGGGCGCCAAACAGGCTAGGACCGCCACTGATGCCAAGTGTTTGCTTGTGGTTTTGAGATGTGTATCTAAGAGTGAATATAAGTGCAGGACTGAGACTTATTTAGCACATCCACTCTGTAAGACTGAGGTTATAGTCTGACACTGACAAGAAGAGAAGATATCCTACAATATTTGTGACATAAGATTCCTGATCATCTTCCATCCTTCCTTTTATTAACTGCTGGTCACTTTGGGTCTTCTGTTTCCTGCAGATACTAAAGATCACCATGATGAAGCTGATGACTGCTTCTGCACTTCTCTGTGCAATGGCGACCCTGACCACTGCTGCTGGTGAATATTATTGTATATTTCTTTTATCATACTGTAAAGGCAGGGAACAACACAGATGCAATAATTTTGACTTCTCAGTGCTCTGATTACTTTGAGATAATATTTAGTATGTCTGGTTAACCTGAACTGAAAATTTAAATTCTAAACCGCCATAAAAGCCTCTAGAGTTTCTATCTTTAACCTCAACCATAAAAAAAACAACTTTCCTAAATATGATATAATGTCTATTTTTCTTTTTTTCAGAATTAGTTGGAGGCAGTTGTTGGAATACATATTTGCTCATACAAAGAAAATTTTAAATATATAGTTTAAACACCACATAATATTATCATGTTAATCTGCAAAGTCTGTGGTAAATACAATGATGTTAAAGGCTTATTTGATCAAATTAAACCAAACATATCTAATAATTGTTTTTTTTTTTTTAAATTCAGATTCTAATTATGAATATCGTAAGCAGTAGGGGTGCAACAATACTGAACTTGAACCGTTCGATACAGTGCTTTCGGTTCGGTACGCATGTATCGAACAATACAATTTTTTACATTTATTTTATCAACTTTTCTTCTAACGATGCTGTCTGTACCCTGAAGGTAAGCGCGTCATGGACAAAAGTAAAACAGTATGTCGGATGTGCCACGCAACGCTCAATTGGTGGGAACTAGTGCGTTAGCGCAGTTAGCTTGTTAATGTGTTGATGCCGTCCAGCCCCACTCACGGGGCGATCCGCGGTAACTTGTTAACGGAGATTTGCCACGTTATGGCGTTAATGTCATTTTAACAAGATTTACGCTGACAGCACTAGTGAGAACACAACAAATATGACTGCACATTTACGCCGACATCATCCTAGTGCAAACACAAGTGGAAGCAGACAAAAACAACAAGCACGCTACAAACTTTACCCGAGTCATTTAGACAGCCGTTAGCACATGATTCTCCTTATGGGGACCTGATATGTTTAATATGCTGCTGAGAATATAGCCCAGAAGAAGCGCATAGTATAGCTTTTATTTTGGAAAGAGCCATTTCTCTGTAATAAACTCTCTTTTCCAAAAATGAGTGATTTCTCGATCAGATAGATTTAATTATTTTTATTATTTTGTTGTTTCAGCGACATTAAATTTAAAAACTGTACTTTTGAGTTAAAATATATATTTATAATTTCAATAAATGACAAATTAAAAAGGCATGAACATTTTTCTGTATCGAAAAAATATCGAACCGTGACACCAAAGTATTGAACCGAACCGTGAATTTGTGTATCGTTGCACCCCTAGTAAGCAGTACTTGTGTCAATGAAACCAGTTAATCACATACAATGACTCAATTCAAAATCATGTTGTTTGTCAATAGGAGAATGGTATCTTGTCAAGAAGTCCCCATCTTGTCCCTGTGGTTGGACTGAGTACTACGACCAGTGCTTCATCTATGTTGCTAAGCCCATGAGCTGGGCTCAGGCTGAGGTAATATCAGTGATTATCACCAACCAGTTGCTTGCAGTCTCACTCTTTTGGTCACTAGCCAGTAGTGATGTGTCGGTCGCGAACAAAACGGCTCTTAGAGCTGGATCTTTGACGTGAACGACGCGAACCGGCTCCTTATCGCGAGCCGTGGGTTTTTTTTCTTTCTCTCACCCTCGCTCTTGCACTTTTTTTCCGCTTTACCAATGTAAAGAAAAAAATATTTTTTTTAGCAATTCTGCTGTCTCTTCGCTGTAGATAAACTGTCAGTCCATGAATGCAAACCTTGCATCTGTGCACAGCCTTGAGGACTATCAGCTGATTCAGAGGCTGATATCTGATGCTACTAAGCAGGATGGAAATGCTTGGATTGGAGCTTCGGATGCAATAAAGGTATGCTAAAATACATAAAGTTATTTACCAGGAAATTAAGAAAAACAAGAATAAAAAAGAATTCCATATGCAAAAAACAAAAAGTTTTTTTATGCCTTTATAGACAAAAGAAAACTATCAATGTGCCTTTTTTAGAAAGCATTATTTATTATTTTGTGTTTCCCAGGAAAAGGTTTGGTTTTGGAGTGACGGGACCCCTCTCAAATACACAAACTGGTGTACTGGACAGCCTGATAACTATCAGGGCAATCAGAACTGTGCATATGTAAATTGGTCAGGTAAATCACTGTGTGGTCATGATAAAATAATCATGTGTTTACTTAGCACTAACTAGGTTTTTGGTACTTACAGACAAAAAGTGCTGGGATGACTATGGCTGTGAATATGTTATTCCATCTGTCTGCGCCAAGAAAATCTGATGAAAGCACAAATACTTCACACAAGATATCACCTGAAGAATCTGTGTGTCATTATACATCTTTTATCTCCTTTATTGCTGTAATGCTACGCAAGGAATGAAGCGACAAGTAACATAAACAAGACCTGGGTTGTCTCTTAATGCAAGAGAAATGCATTTGTTGTGGAAAGAATGCTTTTAGCACAGTTTCATTTAGATGTAGACTGAACTCTTATCTCTCATCTTCTAAATCAATAAAGAAAGAGCATTGAATGAAGGTGTGTCATTAATCTGTCTTAAATCCATTAAAGCTTTGCAATATGTACTTCAGAATCTGTACAGTTCTGCAACTATCACTGTGTGGTTTAATATTCGCAACATCTGGAGCTACAAAGTCATGGAATATAATAGAAAATCTGGAAATCTTTTTTTAAGTGGCGTTTGTAGGGTTACTGAAGTTGGGCTAGCTGGTATATAATGATGTGCTATATGGTGGCTAGCTACACAGCTATGGTTAGCATAATATAAACACAGTGAAGCTGGGGGATGAATGCTAACTTTTTTCCACTCGATAAAAGTTAACATGAGGGTTCCCGAAGGGTTAGGAACAAATGTAACTGCATGGGAGGATGCTGTAATCAGAACAAAATTCAGTGAGGAGAACAACTGCAATATAAAGTTAGTCATTAATATACTGCTGTATGGGCTGGGCTGTAGTTGCATCATACTCTGTTCTCTCTGCAGAACATTTCAGTGCATGTGCCAAAGAAAACGGAAACAAAATGGCTATTGTTCAAGTCATTACTACTGCATGAGAGTGCTTGTATAAACAAGAGCTGTGCTACCCTACTACTGCCAATGTAGGGTACCAATGCAATGCTACCCTAGGAAAGACACATACAAACTCACACTTGGCCCTCTCTCTCTCTCTTTCACACACACACACACACACACACACACACACACACACACACACACACACACACATTGTGCATTTCTATTTATGTTGTATCTTTTTATTACATACCCCTACAACCCTCTCTTTTTTCTGCCTGTCCTGCCTCAGACATGTCAAATTGTATACCACAAATAATGTAGTAGCACAAAAAGAACACGAATGGAAATGAAGAAATAAACAGATAAAAGAAAAACCTGAACAAGAGGAGCCTATAGAAAATTTATCAAGCAATCTTGGAAAAGAAAAAGAGAGAAGGAACTTTCATGACTTTAGCAACATTTCTAACGGGTTGAGTTCACTTTTTAGACCACACACGTCAGAGAAACATATCTTTGTATCTTTAGATATTTTGGGCTCTGTCAGATTTCAGTGAAACAAAGCAGTGTTTATTGAATTAGGCTCCAAGTTCCATTAAATTGTTTGGTCTTATGTGTTATTTTCCTATCGTTGTTTCTTCCTAATAACCTTGAATACTGTTTAGGCCTTGGGGCACAATTCTCTGATCTTCTGTTGTCTTACAAGAAGATATTTTACCATTCCTGTTGGAAACTTTAGCCTGCTGGATGTGTATTTCTGGTGGACTGGTTTGGGGAAACTAAACATTAGAATGCCGTCTGTCCAAATCGTTACATTCCAAGAAGATTCCATCTATTTAAATATGAGCTAGGGTCAAGTCCGGCGTTTTCAGGAGGAGAGTGTTGTGTACTTCAGTAAACCCAGGGGAGCTTCGAGGTGAGAAGCTCTGCACACAGGAGAATTTGTGTTGGTGTGTAATTTAAAAAAAATATTTAAAAACAACAATAAAATAATTATATGTTTTATTTTTAAGAAAATAATTCCAACTTTATTTGTCACGGCTGGGGCACCAGACGTGTGATGGAGTGAATGAGGACCCAAGTTGCAGACAGCGATGGAGATGCGAGTGAGGTTTTATTTACAGCGTTGCAAAGTGAAAAACAGAAAATGAGGAACAAGCCAAGCAAAACCTAAACTGGGAAAACTAAAAACCAAACCTGAAATCATAACACAAAGGGAGGACACGAGGCGAGGAGCAGAGAAACACCAAAATAACACAGAGTGACACAGACAAACCGACAAGGAACACTGACTGACACCCACTATATATACACACACAAGGTAATCAGGTAATGGCACACAGGAGAGGAGCACAGCTGATCCTAATTCACAAGATGACAGGAAGACACAAGCTGACACAGTGATAACAGACACAGACCTTCAAAGTAAAACAGGAAATTCACAAAGACAAACTCAGGGACACAAACAGAGCAAAGGAGGGAGAACACTAAAGTGCTACACAGAAGAACCAAACCCTAAGCACTAATACAAAATAAGAATTAACAGAAAACATAAGATGAATCCAAAATGAAACACAAAACGCTGGGTAAACGACCCAGGATCATGACAGTACCACCACCACCACCACCCCCAGCTGGCTCCCGACAGCCTCAAAATACACCACCAGATCCAGGTGGTTCAGGACGGATGTAGTCTTTTACCATCAGGGCCTCATGAGCCTATACTGGTGTTTTTAAAAGTTACCTTTGACTTTATGACTTCCTGTGTCGTTTCTGGGATGCTTAGGACTCATATTGCACTGCTGGAAATAGTTTATTTTGATGCATATGCTGCCTTTTTGCAAATTTGCACTATAATATTTATTTTCGTTTTTCCTGCAGTATATAAAAACTGGTGTATTTCAAAAATAAAACCATGAAGACACTCAAAATAAATTTCCTGTGGTAGGAAACTAGTTTGTGCAACTTTTTTGTATTTACAGTTTTGAGGGATAAGCCTCTTAAATTTCTCTAACTAGAAATATATGTTAAAAAAAAACAATTTTCAATTTTTTTATAGTTTATTGCACTTTTTTGCAATTTATGTAATTACTATGCACTTAATGCATACATATTATTAAAATTTAGGCTATAATGGTTGTATTGATGTATAGCAACTTGAAATGCTCCCAAAAATGGCACTACAGCATGTAAAAATATAATATAAGCTCTGGCGGACTTGGTTCTATGGTAGGTCTTCAAGCCTTAAACACCTCACACTTGTTTGGAGTCAGCTCCACACCATGTGCTTGATAGTTGTACATAATATCACACAGATGGTACTCAAATTGTTTGCTGTGGACATAATTGTTATCCACATATGGCTGAGATATTTCATCGGCACTCCTCCATACTGCACTGGAGGCGAGTAAAAGTCAAAGGTGTAATAAAGGATGTGAGTGATCTGCTACTCTCCTCCAGAAAACCCTAATGATACGTCCAACACTGAGAAGCAGTGCACTCCCATGCAGTCGCACACAGACTGTGGTTGATGAGTATGGGGACCATGATTTCTGAATTCATCCTCTTCTTCAGCAGGTCCTCCAAATACTTCTTTAGCTCCTTGTGGAGTGGCTTGGGTAATGAGGTGTGTGTGCACTTTACTAGGGTTGTGTCACTCCACGTAAACTTTCCTCCGCCTCAACTTTCTGTGATTTTAGTGTAGCTTTATTGTTTGACTGAGTTTGTTTCTTTGTATTGTTGCGTCCCCACGTAGAGGTCTAGGGGGGTGTGTGGGGACTGGTAACAAATGGGTCAGGAACTGAATGAAAGGAAACCATACAGACTGTTCAGTATATATTACAGCTTTATTACAAATAATCTTTACTGAAAGAGCCGGCAACACCACCAATGTTTTTTCCAATAACACTAGAAAAAGAAAAATGTCGCAACAACCAAACAAAAATCTCCACACTACGAAGAGGCACATCTGGGGGCCCACAAGCCCAGCAAGCTTCACTGCTGCTGCTGTCGAGGCCCACAAGCCCATACCACTCACATGAAGGCTACAAGCTAGTGATGGCCCGCTTGAAGCTGAAGCTCCGGTGCGTGTGTCAAAAAAATCAACACACTGCTTCAGAAGCACTGTGTCGAAGCTTGATTCGTTTGGCCAGAGTCACGTGATCAGTGACGTCCGAAGCTTCATTTAGAACGTGACTGCTTCGGTATCTGATTCAATGGTTTATAAGGAAATGAATCATTCGTGGGATTTGTGGTGTTTTGATGGTGACAGATAGTGAACCACTGATCATTCCACTGAGAGATTTGGAGCCAGCGAGGAATAGAGGAGGTTCTGATGTGTGGGAGAATTTTGAGTTGATTTTGGTCGATCGGGTGGGTTTTCCAGCTTTGTGTTCTGGCTGTTTGCTTTTGTTTTGTGCGTGTTTATTATATCTGAAAACGGGAAAAAGGTAAAATGTCAAAAAATCTGCTTCCATAATATAAATATCATTAAATAACTTTAGAAAAACTTCCACTTGACTCTTTACATGTAATTTTGTAAAAATATATATTTTATTGTTTAATTAATCTGAAAATGTTAGTCTGCCAAATGTGCAGCAATTTAATTTGTTTATTCTCTTTAGCTGATAGTTTGTGGGGCCCAGGTAGACTGTATAACTGCGTCTCTACCAGTTTCTCTGCACTCCAGCATCTTCTGTGCCATGTGAAGGGATTTCCCTTAATGCAGAAGAAATTATCTCCACGAAAAGGAACAGGTTTGGCCATCGCACAGTGAAACAAATTTTCTTCTTAAATACAAATGAAAAAGGACTTTAAATGCATCATATTTTTAATTTGCAAGTTCATAAGCATTTTCCCTTTCCATTTCACAATCAATTCTACCCCCAGGTCAAAAATATGTCTGGAAAAATTTCCCCAATATAATATTATTTATAAATATACCCGTCTAGCGGTTGATTGCATAAGTGCATGGAGGCAGGACCTCACAGCAGAAGCATACTCCATAATGTGTTGTACATTATCATATGTATATTGTATGTAACGTGGTATTTTTCAATTATTGTATTTACCAACATCAAGAAGTCACAAGCAAAGAAAGACCACACAATGGTGCGTGTTTGAACAAGGAAAGATTACTGGTCACGATTATTTATTAAACAAATAAACCACATTTTTTTAACCACCAAAGAATACATGTTCAAAGCAATACAACCAAATTCCACACAATCAGACAGAACTCCACTCTGTAGAGTGAGCAATCATAATGAAGCAGTTGGTTTTATTTTGTGGATTCAAGCTGCTCTTCATATTTGTGGCCACCAGATGTCACCCCTCTGTCAGAGAGACACAGAGGGGTGGAGCAAGAGAGGAGAAGGCGGAAAGAGGCCACACCCCCACAAGGGCAGTTTCAGGAGGCCCTGCTAGGGCCTGTTTAAGAAGTGTTAAGTCATAAAAACAGTTACCTTAATGGGCTTTATATTGTAAGGTAAAGACCATTTACCTTAAAAGTAAAATGAGGGAATTATAATCATATTTTTCTCACATTTAATTTTCAGTAATAATCTGAATTAAAGATGTTTTTTCTACAATTTTACTAATTTTACCAGATTTTTAATCATGATATTTGGCCAAACAAGTACAGTGGAGTATACAGTACCATGAACTACATTTGAGGTCAGATCAGTGTATTTATTGATGTGATGGACATTATTTCTTGTATTTTATTTGCCTGCTATTGTCGTTGAACTTGTCTGCAGCCACAGCAAAGACAGGAGGACACCAACCATGAAACATGAAATCATTTATCAGCTTAATTCTAAAGGAAACAATAAAGTTAATAAAACGTTTACATGTAATGGCTTTAAACACTCGTGTTTTATTCTATATCCCTTCAAGCCAATATAAGAGTGCCATTTATATAACTTTGATTCTGCTTCGTGTTATGTATGACTTATATGTCGAATACTACGGAGCCCCACAGGGGACATGGGAGAAAAAAAATGAAGACGGACTTTTGCGAGATTTCGCAAAACTAACTCGGGATCTCGCAAAACAAACTCGGGATCTCGCAAAACTTTTGCGAGATCTCGCAAACGTTTTAGCCGCATTCTTCGGACGCTGGCTCGAAGCCGACCGGGAGGTCGAGGCTTGATGTGCCGGGAAAGCGGTGTTCCTCCCGGCTGTAGTAGGTCTCGACCTCCCCTTACCTTCGAGCTAATGGGAAGAATGCGGCTAAAACTTTTGCGAGATCTCGCAAAAGTTTTGCGAGATCCCGAGTTTGTTTTGCGAGATCTTATTAAATGTCTGTATTCTACGGAGCCCCGCAGGGGACATGGGAGAAAAAAAAATTAAGACGGACTTTTGCGAGATCTCGCAAAAGTTTTGCGAGATCCCAAGTTTGTTTTGCAAGATCTCGCAAAAGTTTTGCGAGATCCTGAATTTGTTTTGCAAGATCTCGCAAAACTTTTGCGAGATCCCGAGTTAGTTTTGCGAGATCTCGCAAAAGTCCGTCTTAATTTTTTTCCTCCCATGTCCCCTGCGGGGCTCCGTAGAATACAGACATTTAACATGTTGAAAAAACATGATTACAGCAACGTTTTGTTATCAAAATACCTTCATCACAGTTCAGTGTTTCACATGTTAGTTCTGCATTTCTCTGCCTTTTTCTCACCAAGCATGCTGTGATCTTATCTCACAGTAAATGAAGAATGATGAATGTGTTAAACAGAGGGACTATTTTTTCAGTGACTTCTCTCTCAGAAAGGCTTCTCTTATGTTTATCCTCTTCAGTTCAGCTACCTCATACTTCAGTCCACCTTCAGTCTAGAGTCTGTGGTTCCCCTGGAGTGTGTCACTGGTTTGCTCTTTATGTTAAAACATTTGAAGTGTTTCTGAAAATTAAAAAGGTCCTCTGATAATTTTACACATCACCACAAATGTCCCATCCCCATTTAACCCTTTAAAGCCGGTCGGAGCAGGCACGCTCTGTTTTGCGTCACTATTTTTAAATCCCGGTAGCTCTGCAACCACGTGAGCTAGCGCAATAATTTTTTTTGCATATGAAACCGGAGGAGTTGTACTTACATCTTATGCCATCAGCTTGTCCTCGGTCACAGTTTCCTTCCACATATAGCTTTGCAAAAACTGCATAAAAAGCACTTGCAGCAACAAAAACATAATATTCCAGAAACACGCTTTGCTGATCTGATCAGCTGTTTGCAACACTTCCTACGTTGGAATAGAAGTCAGCGCGAACTTTTGCATGTCCGCCATGACCTGCCCGAAACCGGAAGTGATGTCATTCTCGCGGAAATGTAGTTTTTTACCATCAGGTCCTCATGAGCCTATACTGGTGTTTTTAAAAGTTATCTTTGACTTTATGACTTTCTGTATCGTTTCTGGGATGCTTAGGACTCATATTGCACTGCTGGAAATAGTTTATTTTGATGCATATGCTGCTTTTATGCAAATTTGCATTATAATATTTATTTTTGTTTTTCCTGCAGTATATAAAAATTGGTGTATTTCAAAAATAAAACTATGAAGACACTCAAAATAAATTTCCTGTGGTGGGAAACTATTTTGTGCAACTTTTTTGTATTTACAGTTTTGAGGGATAAGCCTCTTAAATTTCTCTAACTAGAAATATATGTTAAAAAAACAAAAACGATTTTCAATTTTTTTGTAGTTTATTGCACTTTTTTGCAATTTATGTTATTACTATGCACTTAATGCAGACATATTATTACAATCTGGGCTATAATGGTTGTATTGATGTATAGCAACTTGAAATGCTCCCAAAAATGGCACTACAGCATGTAAAAATATAATATAAGCTCTGGCGGACTTGGTTCTATGGTAGGTCTTAAAGGGTTAAAGGGTTAAATGCTATGTCAGGGTTTTATGGCAGATTTTGTGCATGTACTTTTTGTACAATAGGTGTTGACTCATTTTTGAGTCAAACTTCTATTAAAGGCCAGATTGTGGAATCTATTCAGTAAATATCTGGGAACAGTTGTTGATACAAAGCTTAATTTTACTTTAATTAAATTTTAAGCTGTGTGCAAAAAGGGCCACCGGTGATTCCCATGTTTGTTTCCACAGTGATTAAACCGTGATGATTCTCTTTTATTGCATTTTAATGAATCTGTTTCATGTTTTTCTTTATCGTTATGGTTTGGATATCTGTAAAGAACAGAAGTTTAGTCAAATTGTTAAGTGGTCTAACTGGCTGATTGGCGAACCAAGCACCCTCGAAACGAGTCGGTTACAGCAGTTGGCAGGTCGATCTTTCTTGATGATTTATAACCTTTGCAAAGTAAATTTCTGGTCACACAACATAAAACAACACAGTGTGAAATAGCTTTGCTGTAGCAGCAACTTACTTTAATACAGTCATTGGTTGCACATGCAGAAGTAAAATGATGAAATTGCAGCACTTTTAGTTGTCAGAAAGAGGAAGGAAGCAGCAGGTTAAACTAAGAAGTTTGTGTCTCGAACACAGTGAGATTGCAAAGCAGAAATTCTGCACTCTGATCACATTTTAGGCATTTACAGTAACTGTGCACACTAACTATAGTGGACAGCACCATCAGATACACATCAGATCAATATGATGGACATCATTTCTTGTATATATCATTTACCTGCTGATGTGTTTGAACTTGTCTGCAGCCACAGCAAAGAGAGGAGGACACCAACCATGAGACTGAAAGGAGCACAAGCTGCAATCATCTGTCTTCTCACTTTGTCAGGTATTTTATATTTACATTTTCATATTTTACAGATAACAGACTCTTGATCAACTATAAGAAAATACACAGAAATATGGAACATTTGCAGTTGATGGTTTTCTAAACATTTTAAGCTCCAGCTCTGTTTATGCAAGACTTGAAGAGAAAATAGTTTCTGTTAAACTTCTTTAACAGTAAATTTCTTTTTCAAGTGTGTTTTTTTTCTGTTTGACAAGTCTTTCTTCAAGTACATCATAAATAACTGATCAGATGCAGACATAGGCTGAGCACTATTGTGTCCGCGGTCAGTAAACCAGTGTATTGAGCTTTGTGCTTTTAATTTCTTAGGATGGTTGTGTTTCAGGTTTCAGTTTGTGCTTCTAGCTCTTCTGTTCTCCTTGGTTTGAGATTTCTACTGCTTAGCTTTTGGACTCTGTACCCCCATGTTCTGTGTTGGTTTACTTCTGTTCAGTGTCTATTCTGGGTCTGTGTGTCTGTCGTGTACTTCCTGTTTTACTTTAACAGTCTCTCGTCAGTGTGCATCATATTGTGTTTGGTCTTTCCCCATCTCATTATTATTATTAGTGTCAGCTGGGTCCCCTGTGCTGTTCCTTGTTAGCTTTCTGTGTATTTATGTCACAGTCTCCCTCAGTTCCGTGTCATGTCATCCTTGGTTTTGTGGAATTCTCCATGTGTTTCCTGAGTGGTCAGCTAACTAGCTTTTCCCAGTTTAGGTTTGTATTGTTTATTTCCCCAGTCTGTAAATGAAGCCATTTTTTGAGTTATGCTCCACTTCCGAGTCTGCATCTGGGTCTTTTCCTGCCTGCACACAGCTGCTCCCTGACATGATGTAAGAAAGTGCATCATAAATAACTGCTCACATGCAGACAAAGGTTGACCAATGTTTTAAGAAACTTTCCCATCAGCTGTAAAGTTCCACACATCAGTTTCTGCTTTTCTCATTTATTTCGGTCACATCTCTTTTCTCACAAAAACCTTTCTCTTCAGTTCAGCCTCCTCGTGGCTCACAGGTGAAATTCCTTCGCTGCACCTTCAGAGTGTGTGTCCTCCTGCCTCAGCTCACATACAGGTTAACTGTAGAGAGCGTGGACACACCTTTAAAAGCAGAAGAATTCATTGTTTTGTTTCTGATGTGTTTCAGCAGTTCAGGGTGAGGATGGTTGGTCAGTGACTTACACCTCTACTCACATTTGTGCCTTAAAAGGATCAACAGTGGACATACGCTGCACCTACACGTACCCATCCAGAGTAAATGGGAACATGGTTGTAGTTGAAAAAGCTGTATGGTTTACTAAAATGAAAGGTGATGAACATGTGGATGTGAGGACAGAGGCAGAGTTTGCAGGTCGTGTTCATTATCACTGCGATAACAAAGACTGCACTCTGAGAATCACAGACCTGAGAAAGAGCGACTCAGCTGAGTACAAGTTCAGATTTGTGACAAACCAACCAGGAGGGAAATATACTGGATCACCTGGAGTCACTCTGTCTGTCACAGGTATGATTTTTATATTTAAATGTATAACATGTTTTCAAAATAAAATGTTTTGGTGGAACTTTGAGACACTACAAGCTATGAATGTTGTGTATATTTTATATTTTGCTGTGTATAATTTTTAGTTCTCCAGGCACAAGTGATAAAAACTTGGCCAATCTTGTATCCTACTTGGAAAAAGGTGACGTGTCAGAGCAGTTGTCGTCTACCTGATCCTCATTCATATGTCTGGTACCAGAACAAAGTGAATATTGACAGAAAGGAGTCTTCTTTTGAAAAACACTTTAATCATACAGACAGCATTTCCTGTGCTGTAAAAGGATACGAGAAGCTTTCCTCTCCTTCAGTGTGTGAGTTTACTTCAGTCTTACACTGACAAAACATATCATTCATTTCTGTTTCTAATAAAAAAGATGTTGCTGCATCTTCATGTTTATTTTATATCTCAGTAAAGCCAATAAATCAATAAGTCCCAACAGCCTCCTGCTCTGTGGTGCTGCAGTCAAATCTTCCTCTAACAAATCTGTTTCATATATTTTAGGTGTTGATGATCAAACCTGTAACAGAGTGACTTACACCAGCAGAAGCATCTGTGCCCTCAAAGGTTCATCAGTGGACATTTCTTGCATCTACAGTCATACACATCCTGCTGTGTCCAAATTCTGGTTCAGTCCTGAACGTAGTCATCAGTGGCAGCATCGCTCACACCCCGAGGACCTCAGAACAGACTCCCACTATGCAGGTCGTGTTGAGGTCATTGAAACAGGGAGAGGACGCTCTAATCTGAGAATCAGAGACCTGACAGAGAGGGATTCAGCCGAGTATCACTTTAAATTCAAAACACAAAGCTTTGAACTGAAGAGTAGTTTACCTGGAACAACTCTGACTGTCACAGGTACTGAAG
Organism: Neolamprologus multifasciatus; assembly: GCF_963576455.1. Classification (NCBI taxonomy): domain Eukaryota; kingdom Metazoa; phylum Chordata; class Actinopteri; order Cichliformes; family Cichlidae; genus Neolamprologus; species Neolamprologus multifasciatus. The sequence goes on along the minus strand of NC_140441.1, from coordinate 37,383,827 downwards.
AACACACACTGTTAGCAGGTTTTTGCTTTTGTGATCTCAGATATCAAATGTAGACTTACATATCCACACATAAAGCCTCTCTCTACATGATGTCACTGCTGTGCTGTCATATTCAGCTCTGCAGGTGAAGGTGAGCAGAATAATATCAGTCCAGCAGACTCAGACTGAGGCAGAGCTCAAGTGTCAAAGCAGCTGCAGTCCAGCTGGTCGTCTTTCTTACGTCTGGTTCAAGAACGGACAGAAAAACACGACACAGCAAACTTCTGCTTATACAGACTACTTTAATCCTGGAGACATCATCTCCTGTGCTTTCTCTGGATACGAGGATTACTGCTCTCCATCAGTGTGTGAGTTTAATTCACGGTGTCAACAACAACATATCACAGCTCCAAGCCAGCTACAGTTTATCATGCTGTAATGTTACATGAGTTTAAACGCCAACTTTAATAAAGAAATCTTTTATCTGCAGATGCTTCAAAGCTTCCCTCTGTGTCAGTGAGTCCCTCTGGTGAGATAGTGGAGGGCAGTTCAGTCACTCTGACCTGTCGTACACATGCTAATCCAGCAGCTAAGAACACTTTGTACAAAGGCAACCAAATCTTGCCTCTAACACCAGAAGGTATTTATAATTTCACCTCCATCAGCTCTGAGGACAGAGGAATCTACGACTGCAAGACTGAGGATCAGCTCTCTGTGTCTTTATTCATAGATGTCCAGTGTAAGTAAACATCAGCAGATCAGTGATCAGCTGGGAGTTGTGTTCAATTTATTTCCATCATATGAACAATACACAGAAGTTCATTGAGCAAAGAATACAAAAGGCTATACAAATAACGCAACTACATTTCAATATCGCTTCACCTGTTCTGATTCAGCTAAATATCAAAAATGAGTTGGAAGAAGTTCACACTTCTTTAATGCCCCTTTCACCATAAGTTATCGATCAATATATGAGCTTCCTTACTGATATAATCTGCACAAATAATATTGAACGTATTTCTAATATAATATATACAGCACACATAGCACAAATTATGATAATAGTTAATATCATAGTATTATAAGAATTCTTATTTTCATATGAATTATGATCATATCACATCATATGATCATTATATCAGTGATTAACAGTTTCCTGTCATGTTTTTATTCTTGATGGAAATTTTCTCACACTGAATATTAAAATGTTGCTGTAAAAATTTCACAATAATTTTTCTCGGTTTCCTCCAGATGCTCCAAAGATTCCCTCTGTGTCAGTCAGTCCCTCTGGTCAGTTAGTTGAGGGCAGTTCAGTGACTCTGACCTGTAGCAGTGATGCTAACCCAGCAGCTAACTACACCTGGTACAAGGAGGATGATAACTCAGCAAAAGTATCTGGACAGAACTTCATCATCACTGACTTCAGACCTGAACACAGTGGGAGTTATTACTGTGAAGCCCAGAACACAAGAGGACGTCGCAGCTCCACCTCCCATCATCTCACTGTTGTGACAGGTGCTCTTTCTACATTTACAAGTCTGTTTACTGCAACAATTTTCATTGATGCATTACGAAGAAAATAAGATTCCTCTCCAGGTTTTCAAAAACAAAGTGTATGCTCTCTCTCAATCCCATCAAATTTCTTTCTCCATTTTTAGGGAAATCAATAATAATACAGAATATTATCAGATTAACTTTGGTGGTCCTGATGCTGATTCCTCTGCTTCTTGTGATTTTGTGGATGAGGTAAAATAAAACATCGCTCTGTTGCAGAAGTGGTCTTTGACTTTCTAATTTAATAGTTGTACATTTAAAATGTGATTATTTATTATTAGCAAGAAGAAACCTTGGAGCTCTACAGCTAAATCAAATGAACGTATGGAGACAATGGAGGTGAGAGTGAGATAGAGACAGTGTCAGAATTGAATTGATGTTGTTGAAACATCTTGTCTAATCTCTTACTCTGTTTAATATACTATCATTATCCATGCTATTGTAAATATTTTAGTAGTTTATTACAAATTGATTTTTAGTAGAAAAGTTCATTTCTGTAAAAACATTTGACCACATTTTAAAAAGAAATCTGATTGTATCCATGACAATCTGTTTTGAGTTTGCTGGATGGAAACATCAGGCCAACCTCCAAGCAAAAGTTCACCATCTAATTTTTGAGAAGATCTAATCAGAAACTCTGTTACTTTGTACAGATGCAGTCAAACCAAAAACAGGACTCAGCTGATGGAAACAGAAAGTAAAAAAACAGCACAGTGGAGAGTGATGCTGATGCATATGTAGCCGGTCTGGCCTTAAACTCTGATTGCCGTTAATTCTCTGCGTTGTGTTGTGCGAATGACCAGAGGAGTCAGCTCTCACTTTGCCAGCTGGATGGATTTATTCTCCCAGAACTGTTTAAAATAAAAACAAAACAGTACAGCGACTTCACTTCACTACTGGACTTCTGCATGAACACCTCTCCTCAGCGGGGCCTCTAGGCGACTGAGGTGCAACATCACAATAAATCCAATTAACAAACAATACTACTAAAATGTATTTATAATCATATATAACAAACGAAAATGCACTGCATCGTGAACATATAGTGACAATTACCTCATCAACAAAATTATACTTTAGAGAGACTTCATTTACCAGTGGCAATTTTACATATTTTTTTAGTTACATGCATCTAACAGCAAGTTGAAACAGTGAACATGAATCACAAACAAAAGATATAACCAATTCACATGACACAAAAATAAAAGAGGGAGCTCACATACCTGTTTAAAATAAAAACAAAACAGTACAGCGACTTCACTTCACTACTGGACTTCTGCATGAACACCTTCAAGGGAGAGAGAAGGATAGCGGACCACATGTGAAGCCACGTGCATGCTCCTATGCTCTCATCTGAGATTAGCTAACTAGCATGTTACAATAAAGTGCTGTACTTGACAGAAAAACTAATTTACACTAAAACATCAAACAGAACTGTGAGACAAAATGCACAAAGGGAACGAGCAGTGTTTGAATTTCTTTTAGTTACTTTAACTGTGTTTATTCGCTCTGTAACTGAGAACACTAGCGTACGCTCACCTCTCCTCAGCGGGGCCTCTAGGCGACTGAGGAAAATAGCGCAGCTACAGGAAGTGACTTCGCGGGAAGTCAAAGGTCACACAAACAAAATAAAAGCTCCCAAAATATAAATACAGAAAATAAACACATATACATAACCAATACTAACAAAGCAAGATAACACTGCAGGATGGATCTTTGGTGAAATATAAATTATTTTTTAATACACCTGTTACATCCACCCCTCCTAGATTTCACCAAAATCCAGAACAGTCAGGTGAACAATCTAATTGGAACACAGGGACAAATCTGCAGAATTTATGGCTCCTGGGCACGGGTTTAAACCTCCGAGCTATAAGCTCTAGTATCAGCTGTATAAGCCACCTACCAGATAGGTTCAGAAAGAGCATGAGGGTGATCAGGCCTCAGCCTTTCTTAGATCAGTGTGATGCCATTTACACCACACACATTCCCAGCCATCCACACACATCAATACCTTAAAAACACACTATGTATTTAATTGTGCCATAATAATACTGTCCCCTAGAATCAAAATACAGAAAGATCTCTAAACACCTGGGTTTACTTAAAACAGCGTAAGAAGAGACTGAGACCTTCTGCTAACTGAATTTGCCAAACGCTTAAAGCCAAAAGGCTTCTGAACCATGGACTCAATGAGTCGATTAACTCTTTTACTGACTCGGCCGGCTCGCGTCATGACAACATTGTCCGGGCCTGCCCGTGGCTGTCCTTGTGGACCCACATCATGACACACATCTGTTGGAGGCATCTGCGCGTCGGCGACATGCACTGGGGCTACTGGTAGGGGCTTGGTGTGTGCATCACGATCTGTGTCTGATGGATGCGAGTGAGTGAGTGCAGTTTCTGAAAATGTATCTAACACAGACGGGGAGTCTAAGTCAGGTTCTGCTACCAAACTGTCCAAGTCTGTGTCTCTGTCTGGGCAGTCCTCTCCTACCAGGGAACACTGGGTTGAATCCCCTGCAACCACCTCTGGAGCTTGTTGACTTGTCTTGCCCAATCCTGAGAGTCCCTCACTCAGGGTCTCCTGACTCTCATCATCATCTGAGTTGATCCAAGCACTGGTCCTGTCCTCTGCAGTCTCCTCATCCAAGGAATCTAACTGGTCTGACGCACATGACCCTCCCTCTGATCCAGTGTCACACAGTTCAGCGGTCACTACTGGCAGGAAGCTGATATTTAAAACCAGGTTGCGATGTACCACCTTTATGTTGCCTCTGCCATCTTCCAACTTGTATGTGTGAGTCTGCAGATTTCTGTCTCTGACTGTGTACACTGTTGCATCCCACTTGTCAGCAAGTTTCTTCTTTCCTCTTTCACCCTTATTTGCAATGAGTACTCTGTCTCCTATGTTCAGATGAGTGCCCTTTACTTTTCTGTTATATCCTTTTGCCTGTTTGTCTTGTTCCTTGATGGCATGAGTCTGGGCAATCTTAGCTGCCTCATGAAGATGTGACATGAGTGTTTTCACATAACTTTTTTGATCCACAACTACAGGATCACAGAGCACCTGTTTAAACATCACATCAACGGGGAGCCTCGGGATGTGGCCAAACATGAGCTGAAATGGGGCAAAACCCGTGGTCTCATGTACAGTTGCATTATATGCAAATGTCAGACTCTGTATTTGTTGAGGCCACTTGTTCTTTTCTCTGAGGGGCAAGGACCTAAGCATGTTGCCAAGTGTCCTATTAAACCTCTCCATTTCCCATGGGATGGTATGCCGTAGTATGGGATTTGGAGACCCCCGAGAACTTGAGCAGTTCTGCCAAGAGCTCACTTTCAAAATTTGCCCCCTGATCGGAGTGAATCCGCTCAGGAAACCCATACACACAGAAAACATGGTCCCATAGTTTCTTAGCCACCTGTTTTGCAGTCTGGTTTGTGCAAGGGAAGGCATGGGCTAGCTTAGTGAAGTGATCCGTAAGGACAAGAACATCTACTGAGCATTGCTTACTATCCTCCGCACTCCAAAAATCCAAACACACCAGCTCCATAGGGGCGGAAGTTCTGATGCTCTCAAGTGGGGCTCGAGCAGAGGGTTCTGGTGTTTTGGCCAGGATGCATCTTTGACAACATTTGACATACTCTTTTATATCAGACTCCATCTTTGGCCAAAAAAAACGTTGTCTTGCCAGATATAAAGTCTTCGCTTGCCCCTGATGTCCTGCAATATCATGGACACCATTCAATGCTTTTGCTCTGAGACTGTCAGGCAAAACAAACTGATGTCTCCTTTGTTTACCCAGGGGGTCCTTTGTGATCCGATAGAGAACTCCATTTTGGATCCTAAGCCTTTCCCACTGTTTAAATAACACCATGGCTTTCGCATCAAATCCTGCCCTTTCACGCCTGGAAGGTCGCCTTCTCCTTGTGACAAATGGTAAGATCTTTGAAATACTGGGATCAAGTTCCTGGCTATGCTGGAGTTCCTCTAGTGTGGACACAGGAAATGACTCCTGTCCTGGCAACACTAAGTCCTGAACTGACTGGAACAGTTCCACAGCCCTTGTTTCAGCAGCCAGATCCCACTCACTGTGAAAATCCAGGATTGCCTTAACATCCATAGCATCACACCCAGGCTGAGACGAGGGCGGCTGCAGTCCTGTGGTGCGGAAAGGTGGTGTGTCCACACGTTGACCTTGGACCTTCAAACGGAATGCATTTTGTATTCCCTCAGAACTGACACTCTCAGATTCAGCAAGGAGGTGACTGTACTGCTCTGTGATCAGCCTATGGCTGACTGTTGTTGCAAAGGGGTCTCTGCTGAGAGCATCAGCTACGACGTTCTTGGTACCAGGTATGTGCTTCAGATCAAATGTGTAAGGAGCAAGCTTGGACACCCAACGCTGCTCACAAGCATCAAGCTTTGGTTTTGTCATGATGTAGGTGAGGGGGTTGTTATCTGTCCACACTGTAAAGGGATGACCTCTTAGCCAGTGACTGAACTTCTCACACACACTCCATTTCAATGCCAAAAACTCTAGCCTGTGGGCTGGGTACTTTTTCTGTGAATTGCTCAGGGTCTTACTTGCAAAAGCAATTGGACGAGCTTTCTGCTGTCCAGCTGGTATTTGCGACAATACAGCACCGAGCCCATCTAATGAAGCATCAATGGACAATATCAAAGGCAAAGAAAAGTCTGGATGTGTAAGGACTACACAATTCAACAGCTTCTCTTTCAGATTAGACAGAGCTGTGTCACATTCATCTGTCCAGTCAGAGGGCTTCAGCTTTCTGTATACACCAGCATTGGTGCCTGTTTTAACTCTCCCTCTCCTCTTTTGTCCAGCAGTGAGGGCAAACAAAGGCTTGGCCATAGAGGAGCAGCTAGGGATGAAATGCTGATAGTAGAATATCATCCCCAGGAATGACTTAATCCTCTTAACTGACGGGGTGCAGCCATCATCCTCCATCAATTCAGCCTTTGTCATCTTTGCTATGACCTCAACCTTTGCTGGGTCCACAGCCACTCCATTGCCATCTATAATGTGGCCTAAAAACTTGACTGATGACCTCATTAAGTGGCATTTCTTAGGACTTAGTTTGAGGTTATGGATGCGCAAGCGCTGAAACACAGTCTCTAGCCGCTCCAAGGCCTCCTCTTCTGTCCGAGCAAATACAAGCAGATCGTCGAGATAGCACAGCAGACTACTGAAGTTCAGATCCCCAAAAATACTGAGCATCATTCGCATGAATGAGGCGGGGCTGTTACAGAGTCCTTGGGGCATTCTGTTGTACTCGAACAATCCCATTGGGGTTGTAAATGCTGTGTATTTCTTGTCTTCCTCTGCCATAGGGATGTTATAAAATCCCGAGGTCAGATCCATGGTGCTGAAGTAGGTATTTCCACCCAATGCAGCAAGGCAGTCAGACTGGTGTGGCAGTGGGTGTGCATCTTTGAGGGTCCTTGCATTCAGCCATCTGAAGTCAGTGCAGATTCTTAAACTACCATCCTTTTTCCACACTAACACCAGTGGAGAGGCATACTCGCTCACGGACCTTCTGATGATTTCCTGTTCTTCCATTTCAGACAAAACTTGTCGCAGCTTTTGGTAATGTGCTGGAGGGACTCGGCGGTAAGGAAGGCGGAATGGCCTCTCATCAGTGAGCCTGATGCGGTGTACAAAGCCTTCGGCCTTGCCACAGTCATGTGTATGCTTGGAGAAAATGTCATTGTACTTCTCAAGCATTTTAACCAATTTCTCCTTCCCCCCTTGACCAACATGGCACAGGTCAATATCAATTTCACTGAGCCCAACGTGTTTTAGTCTCTGTTTAAGATCAGTGAGGTGTGCATCATCCTTCTCCTCCTCCTGCACAGATTTCTGGGGTCGACAGGTGCCCTGGAAAACTTCAAAATCCTCAACAGCAACACAAGGGGACACGTCAGCCAACTTACTGTTTCTTTTCAGGGTGACTGGTTTATCCAACAGGTTAGTGACCTTCATGGGAACCCACCTATCACCCCACAATGGCGTTATGATGCGGCCAACCATGATGTTACGTGGCATGGACTTTGATGAAGTGGCTTCAACAATCACTGTGCTCCCTGGTGACATAGAAACATTACTCGGCAGCTTGCCCCAGACTAGATGCTCTTGTCTTGCTAACAAGGTGACTGACTGCTGAAGCTTGACTGTGCCGATCTTGTCTGGGAGTTCTTCACCTCTCCATCGGGATGAATTAGCCATGAGGTCAAGAAACTGCTCACACTCTGGAGGACAACCGCCACCTGACACGAGGCGCCAATAGTCATTGGTTATTTTCAACTGATGCATGAGAAACCGGACGACATTCGTGCCAATGATTATATCATCACGCTGACCTGGCACTACAAGGATGGGAACAATACAGGTCTCTCCATACAGTTTCATTTCAACTTCATACATGCATTTGGGCTTGGTAAGTGTGCCACCACAGCCTACTAGCACTATTTCTTGAGGCAGGGGAGTGGGTTCTGGCAGTATATTCTCACTCAGCATACTCTGTTCTGCTTGCTCACTGAGTGTGCACGCCATGGAACCAGAGTCAAGCATACCCTGCATGTGGTGTCTGTTATTAATGCTGACAGGAGTGTAAAACAGTTTGTCAAACGGGCCAACTCTCTGTGTGTTTTGTACTACCACCTTAACACCATCTGGTGCGGCTGCACATGCTTTAATGTAATGCTTTTCAACATCATCACTGCCGAGGGTTTCAACATCTGTGCCCACACATTCCCTCACCAAATGCGGGCCAGCTAGTTTAAAGGCTGGGTGTCATGAGGTTGGGAGGCAGGGTGCCTTTGAATAGGTGAGCGACGAGGGCAGTTTCTCTTAATATGGTTTGGCTCAAAGCATGCAAGGCATAGGTGTTTCTGCCTACAATGCGCAAGGGTAGAATGTTCAGGGGACTGGCATACTCTACAACATCTGGGTCGGGCCTGACCTGGAGGAAGCTGCTTGTCTGCAACCTGGTTATTCTGCGACAAAGCATGGTCAAAAAGGCTGATTAGTAATTTCAGGCAACTGTCGTTACAAGGGGCCTTTACTGTCTCATTTGATCCCGCCTGCACCTGTGTTTCTCCCGGGTGCATTGATGTCGCTAGACCATCAGCTGCAGGGGTCTGGATGTTAGCTTTAACTGGTGTGAGACACTTAGACCTGGGGAGCATACGCTCTTTCATCTCAAGCTGGTACCGATTCACATGCTCCTGAATCTCACTGGCTGTCCACTTATCTGGTGCCTTGAACTTGAAAACAGCAGCAAGGGTGGGATCAGGGCAGTACTTCACAAACATCATGGCTGCCTCCTGGCAGGGATCCTCCATGTGCCGTCCGAGCCTCTTCAGGCTTTCTTCTGCTGCATCAACTGCCTTATTCAGTCTGACCCAATATTCTACAGGAGTTTCTCCTGGCACTGGAACTGTGCTGTAGAAATCGGCCATAGGCATACACGAATATGTCATGTCACTGAAATGTTGCCTCAGTATGTCATATATAACATTTGGATTCTCACAAGGTTTTAACGATGGGGTGCTTCTCAGAGTTATTCTTACAATGTCCTTAGCTTTGCCCATCAACTTGAACATTATTTCTTGGTACTGTTCCTGAAGGGGTGTTGCTCGCTTCTTGACATACATTCTCATCAGCTCCTCCCACTCACAGACTGTATGTTTATCCGACCCATCTCCTCTGAAGACTGGAGGCTCTCTCACATCTGACTGCAGGACTAGCTTTGCCCCAGTCAGGTTAAGGTAAGTGGGCTCACTGGGTGGCTGGCTTACACTGCTCTGAGCTTGTGCGGCCCCGTCATCCCTTTCCCCACATTCCTTTTTCAACTGATCCCTAATGGTCTGCCCCACCTGTTGAGCTATGTGTGTTATCAGGTCATTTAATGCTGGGTCTGCTGTGGCTGAAGGGTCTGAGAATGATTTACCTTTACCACTACTGGAAGATGTGCAACCAAGTATGCAAGTGGAACAGAAAGCTGGGGAGCCTGCACTACGAACTGGTGTACTAGGCAACCCCTCAATTACCCTCCCTCTTCCCATGGCAAAGCTGAACCCGTCACTTGAAAATTTTTCATCATCCATTGCTCTAACATATGTACAATGCAAACAGCAGAATTAAATTTACCTTGTAAACAACAGTCCAAAAAAAAGGGTGCAAGTGTTTCCTAGAACGCTTGGAATTTGTGTTCAAAGCTTACATTACATTGTCCATTACAGCAACCTCTGGTGACCAAACTGATGTTGATCGCGTCTCCACGAACCACGATGAGCAAGTCTGAAGTGGTGTGGATCCGGGTCACGGCACCACTGTAGCCGGTCTGGCCTTAAACTCTGATTGCCGTTAATTCTCTGCGTTGTGTTGTGCGAATGACCAGAGGAGTCAGCTCTCACTTTGCCAGCTGGATGGATTTATTCTCCCAGAACTGTTTAAAATAAAAACAAAACAGTACAGCGACTTCACTTCACTACTGGACTTCTGCATGAACACCTCTCCTCAGCGGGGCCTCTAGGCGACTGAGGTGCAACATCACAATAAATCCAATTAACAAACAATACTACTAAAATGTATTTATAATCATATATAACAAACGAAAATGCACTGCATCGTGAACATATAGTGACAATTACCTCATCAACAAAATTATACTTTAGAGAGACTTCATTTACCAGTGGCAATTTTACATATTTTTTTAGTTACATGCATCTAACAGCAAGTTGAAACAGTGAACATGAATCACAAACAAAAGATATAACCAATTCACATGACACAAAAATAAAAGAGGGAGCTCACATACCTGTTTAAAATAAAAACAAAACAGTACAGCGACTTCACTTCACTACTGGACTTCTGCATGAACACCTTCAAGGGAGAGAGAAGGATAGCGGACCACATGTGAAGCCACGTGCATGCTCCTATGCTCTCATCTGAGATTAGCTAACTAGCATGTTACAATAAAGTGCTGTACTTGACAGAAAAACTAATTTACACTAAAACATCAAACAGAACTGTGAGACAAAATGCACAAAGGGAACGAGCAGTGTTTGAATTTCTTTTAGTTACTTTAACTGTGTTTATTCGCTCTGTAACTGAGAACACTAGCGTACGCTCACCTCTCCTCAGCGGGGCCTCTAGGCGACTGAGGAAAATAGCACAGCTACAGGAAGTGACTTCGCGGGAAGTCAAAGGTCACACAAACAAAATAAAAGCTCCCAAAATATAAATACAGAAAATAAACACATATACATAACCAATACTAACAAAGCAAGATAACACTGCAGGATGGATCTTTGGTGAAATATAAATTATTTTTTAATACACCTGTTACACATACAGATTTATATTTTTACTTTTAGCTCCAGTTATATAAAGTTTATTTGTCGTTAGATGTTAGACTAGAATTACAGCTTATTTTTGGTCTTCTGTTACCTGTTCAGATTATGTGTAGTACAGAAGTTCTTATCCGAGGTGTATTTTTAGATTCATTTGTTTGTAAAAGTTAAAGATGCAGTAAAAACTGCTTTCCCAACAAAAAGATGCTGATCTAGAAGAAAATATTTTACAGCACTTGCGGCTTGTTTTGAGTTAACAAAAAAGAAAAACCTGCAGCTACAACAGCTCTGTATATTGAAGATCACTTCCCTGTGAATGCTACAGAGGTCATCATTATGCAACAAGTTTTGTTTTTCGAGTTGAAATAAACTCTTTATTTTTTCAAAATAGACGTTTCATGTACTTCTCTTTCAGAGGTTGATGCTTGTCATTGCAACACATTATTACAAAGGTAGAACACACCATAAAGCAAAAATAACTGCTTCATGAATTCAGACATCGCTGGATTTGATATGAAAAAAAAAATGCCAAGATTATAAACTCTGCCAGTTATCAGCAGCTGGATAGATTTACAAGCACAATCCCAAGACCTGACACAGCATGCTATATGTGACCTACATTACAGCAGTCATTGGATGCATATGCAAAGATAAAAATAATGATGAGCTTGACCTCATAATGATCTTTACCAGCACCAAACAATTTAGCTAGAGTCTACCTTTATGTAGTACACTGTGACAAGGAGCCGACACACTCACAAGCAGTGATTCAGGACAAGAATCCATTTATTCACCTTCACGTACTCTATTAGCACAATTAATCTAAATTCAGACAAAAAACATAAAATCTGAGTAGGAAGAAAATAAAAATCAGTGATGTGATGACAGTGGGTGCAAACATACAAGTACTACAGGCGAAGGTTGACAAGCTCGTGATTAATTTCATTTGTGAAGGTCATTTTCTGTGGTTGAACAACCTTCTTTTAGATAACTTTCATTGACACTGAATCCACAATGAAAAGTCATTTGCAGGCATACTCGACCATAATAGAGGGAGCTGCCAATAAGAAGAAAAAAACTTTGATGTTGCACCTCAGTAAAGTCAGCCATGTTGCCACCATTACAGATTGTTGGACAGCACACCAGCAAAGTTTCATAGGGGTCACAGCTCTTTGGATAGATGAGGAAACCTTGGAGAGCTGATCTACTGCCCATTCAATTAAATTTTATTTATATAGCACCAAATCACAACAATAGTTGCCTCAAGGCGCTTTATATTGTACAGATCGTACAATAATAGATACAGAGAAAAAGCCAACAATCATATGACCCCCTATGAGCAAGCACTTTGGCGACAGTGGAAAGGAAAAATTCCCTTTTAACAGGAAGAAACCTCCGGCAGAACCAGGCTCAGGGAGGGGCTAATAAACTAATAACTGAGGTAGCTTCAGCCATTGTTTTCCATTTGTCTTTTACTCCATAGTTTAGAAACAAAAAACTTTTCACTATGAATTCTTCACAGACATTCCTGATAGCATCCTCCCCCTTCTCTTGCATGATCCGTGTGATTCTTTCCAGATCTATGTATGTTGAGTTCCACTGAGTTTGATTGGGCCAGATAAGTTGGAAAATTCATTTACTTTCCACAATTTCTGCCATGTAGGACCGACCCGACTTATTCCAGGTGATAGCCATTTGTATGCATCATGCATCTCTTGCAGCATCTGTTGTGGCAACTAAATTTAATAGGTGGCATGCACACGTTTGATGTGGAAGAATCTGATACTCAAGACTGGCATCTTGCTCCAGGATGATGAATGTCTGGGTAGTCCCCTTTGGTCTCTTCAGAAGTCTTTATCCGACTCTGATGCTGCTTTCTCAGGCCGACGTTGTTCACCAAACACAAGGAATGCTTTTATAAAGTTCAAGCCACTGTCTGGTGTAGTTCTTACGACTTCCCACCTTATTCTGTGTTGACAATGAATGTCATCAAGGGCATCAGCTAGGACATCAAAGGTGTGGGACCCTTTCAACCCCTGGCAAGCAAGGCCAGCTGTCAGTATTTTTATTTTTTTGCACTGTTTTGTAGAGACATGATAATTCCTTCAAGGCGAGTTAAAATGTATCCTAACAATAAACCTTGGGTGACTAAATCTGTGAAGTCCAGCATACAGAAAAGGAATCATATCTTTAAACATGGTACACCTTCTGACCTCCAGATAGCCAGTAAGGAGCTGAAAATTGAAAGTCTGACGGAAATATAAAGCAGACTTGGAGAGCAAAATGGCTGCAAATATGCTGGTTCATGTCCAGTCTTAGAAAAACAGCAAGCCTTTGGGACCCAAAGAATAGCAGCAGTGTCACTCTGCATGGCTTCCATTCAGACTCTGAGTTAACTGATGCTAACTCAGAGTCTGGCCTTCCACTCCATAATAAATAAGTCTTAAGGACCCGATAACATACATTTATAGTCATTTACTTAAACCTTGCAATGTTATAAATATTTTAGAACAGTGTTGATTCAAAGCTTTATTATGATGTATTTAAGCTGTGTGCAAAAAGGGGCACCAGCAATATTCATGTTTGTTTCTCATTTTCACAGCGATTAAACCATGATGATTCTCCTTTGTCATGCATTTGTTGAATCTGTTTTTCTTTTTCTTTAGTGTTGTGTTTTGGATATCTGTAAGCAACAGAAACTTAGTCAAACTGTTAAGTGGCCCAATTGGCTAAATGGTGAATCACCAGCTGAACCAAACACCCATGCAAACAAGTCGGGTACAGCAACGGCAGGTTGATGTTTCTTGAAGATTCACATCCTTTGTAAAATAGCCAGCCATTATTTTTAGCCATTTATTCTTTTTTTTTTTCTTTTCTTTCAGTGAGTCTTTGTTTTTCAGTATCTTGTACTATGGGCAATGTCGGAATTGATATTTTTTGTATTGTCATTTATGCTTAGAAATATATAATCATTTGTATGCCGATAAAGTATCTTATCCTTATTAGGTCTGATAAGAGTCTGTGTGCACTTGTGCACCATGAGATAAGCGGAAGCAGCCTTGACGTTATAATTTCCATTATAGCTGTAGAAACCAGACTGTCTTATTCGTTATCTTAAATTGTAAGACTTCACACCTTTAAATGTCAAACTGCAAGTTCATGTTTTTATATTTTAGCAAGACGCGTACTTCTGCTTTTCTTCATACCTCATACACACAGTTTAAGTTAATTGAAAGGTCGTATGTGGCCCTGCGAGAGACTGGCGACCTGTCCAGGGTGTACCCCGCCTCTCGCCCTATGACAGCTGGGATAGGCTCCAGCGCCCTCCACGTCCCTGAAAAGGATAAGCGGAAGCAAATGGATGGATGGATGGATGGAAACGTCGTATGTCTATGTATGGTATAGCTGGAAACATACACACACACACACACAGATATAGAATATAGACACTGATGTTGCTTAAGAATGTCACACAATGTTCCCTCTAAGCTGCACAGATTCTAACCTGAATTGAAATTAAAGTAAATATGTGCCACCGGTGTTTTAGCTAGCAAAGCAGCTGACGTGGACTGAAGCCACATTAATGACAACGTGTACAACCACTGGAGATGTGAGCAGGACAGACGGAACAATTGACGGAAAACTTGTGGACTTTACACCAGTTTTTAAATTGTGTTGATAGGCCACGAAAAACCAGAGTTGTGATAAAAAAATATGCAATGTTTGGTTTTCCTGGATACTACCGTTGTTCATATTTACTGTGGGAAGAAACGCTGAAAACTGCAATTTTTAAGGAAAACGCTTGAATGCACTGTCCACCTGTGAGCAAAGACAAAACCAATACACCCCCTACCCTTTCCCATTGCTCGAAAAATGTACCATGCCAACCAATCAAAACATGGCATTTAGTTGTTAAGATACGGTGCTTTGAGATGTGAGACATTTGCAACGTTTAGCGCAAATGTTGTGTAGTTAGTGTGTAGTGTAGTCAATAGTTTTGTTGTGTGTGTCAGAACAATGAGGCAACTGCTGAATGTTGCAGGTGTTACAGGAGTGATATATCTCCTGTTATCAGGCCTGTAGGTATCAGACTGTTGTTCTCCTTTATCTCATAGTGGACAGAAATTATTTTTTGGAGTGACACAAATAATTTGTGTGGCATCAAATTTGATGCAGAACAGCTGATTGTTCTGTAAATAGTTTAAAATGTTTGTTTAAAAAATGCCTTGGCTGCATTTTTAGATAAACAGCTGCAAAAAAAAATTGTTGTTTGCAAAACTCAGTTACTTTTTTGAAGAAGTAACTATATAATTAATTGCCAAACATTGGTCTTTATTTACTGTATTTTGCAGACAGGGAGTTACAGAACTCTCTCCCAGACCACAGACTCATAATCAGTGTTGGGTAAGTTACTTTAAATTAGTAATTTAGTTACATTACTAGTTACTTCCATCAAAAGTAACTCAGTTACTTCAAGTTACTCGTTACTTTCAAAGTAACTAGTTATAGGGAAAGTAACTTTGGTTTTACTCAGACTTCTCTTGTTAATGTGTTGCTTCCGTAACTGGATACCCAGCAACTTTGCCAGTCTTCTAGCTTGCTTACTTGCCACAAGTGCACTGTGCCACCTACCAATAGAAAGGAAAAGATAATGTGCATATTTCCACGAGAGAAATCCCACACCTGGACCGTCATTGACCGCCATGATTCTAGCCTACGTCACTGGGACAAAATATCGGCATTTTGACTAGAGACCGGCCCACCATTATAGGAAAAATCACAAAGCCTTTGAATGAAAACAAACGCTGTTGTGACAGTGATGTTCACTGTCTTGATGGTGTATATGTATCAATCTATCAATCGTTTGTTGTAAGACTCAGATAATTATTTATTAAAAGTGAGACATTTTAAATGAGAATAAGAAAGTATTTCTTTGTGCCCCCCTTTCCCTGTTAATGCCCTACCTGCCCCCCTGGCAACACTTTGCTAGATCCACCCCTGCACAGTTACCAGCTGTCAGCTACTTAGAAAAGGATCCTGGTGTTATTTATCTCTCAGAAACAGTTCATAACTTCCCTTCAACTCATTCATGTCACCTAAAATGTAAACCTGTTTCTCCATCACAGCTCTGATGATTCAGTAAGGACGTCTCCTGGTTTCATCTTCATGTTTCCCTCTCACCAGATAACCAAACCGATATCATGACCAGCAGCTTTTACAGCTGTGGCTCCAGCAAACATCAGCTGTACTAGAAATTAATATTAAATAAATTCTAACAACAGCTGATTAAACGTGCTGCTGTTGCTTAATGCGACATCTGCTGGTTTCCTCTTTCTGGCGCAAAGTGGGCGATAAACAAACGAGAGAAAAGCCGATCAGCTGATCATTGATCAGTTTCATGATTGAAGTAGAAACAGGAGAGGGAGGGAGAGAGAATGAGAGAAGAAGAGGCAGCTGACAGCTTAAAGGCGCAGAATAACTCCAGCTTTGTGTCTTTTTTATTCTAGCTGAAGTCCGGGACAAAGTGCGTTCCTTTTCACCTCATTACAAAACGCATAATCTTTTCTCTGAATACGAGAGGATTCTGTTTTTTAGGGAATGGTTGGAAACTCTAATAATTAACCTTAGGAACAAAATAAAGTTCAACATCATTAACTTCATAGCACCCACCCAGCTGTATAGAAACCCTGTCATGCTAGCTAGTACGCAGTACGGAAAAAGTCAGAATAACGAAAATAAACTGCACCTAAACTTGGTTTATATCTGACCCAGATAGACTGCAGGTCATAACTTCTTACCTGAAGTTCAGTTCACACTTGGACGGGCGGCCGCTTCGGGTCTCTCCTCTTGCCTCCCCTTTCTCTCATCCACCTGCTGGCCTCCACCACTTGCTAATGTTACTGAATCTGTGGAAGCGCCGCGATAGCCACCACACGAAGTAACGAATAACGATCTAAATCCCAGTAACAAGTAACGCGTTTCTGATTTTGGCATAATAACTAGTTACCGTGCTCGTTACCACAATAATAACGTAGCTACTGTAACGCGTTACTTAATAACGCGTTAGTCCCAACACTGCACATTTGTTTTCAAAGTTGGAGTTCAAGTTATTTTTACTTCCAAGAGTGTTAACATACTACACAGGTCATAAACAAGATTTTTTTTTTTAATTTTCATTGTAAGTGGGCTAAAGCAGTTAGTTAAAAGTAGTCTAACATAAATGTAAATACTGTAATTTAACTTGTAACTTGGATGGATTCGATGCTGGCGTGACCACAGTGCACATGTCTGCTGTTGCTCACAGTGGTCCAAGAGATCGCTCAGGGAGTTTGTGCATTCGCTCAGACACATAAAAAATTAGAGGGAATATTGGTCACATGTATTTGTAATGGCATATTCATGAATGATTGCTTGCTGACAATAAAAAGTGCTGTAGCAAAGGAATCAGTTGAAGTTGGCTAAGGACAGGTGAAGGCCTGGGCTGGCTTCCCTTGCGAGCCACAGAGACAAAAAAATCTGTCTTATCTTGTTTTGTCGTGCACTTTGTTGGTCTTGTGTTCCACTGGCCTAGATAAACCCTACAGGTAGTGATGTGTCCTGTGTGTCGAAGCGTCGAATCGTGTGTCGGGTAATCTCGGGGGCGTTTCTGTGAAGCGCGTATCGGGGCTTGCTTTGATTACGTATGCAGTGACGTTCGAGGCCTCGCGGGCAGTCCGTACCACGTGACTGATTCAGGGACTGGTTCACCGGTTCGCGCCAGATTCAAAATAAAATGGGCAGAAAAACACAGCTGATTTCCCATCACACTGTGTCGTGGAATTGGATTACGTACGTGTTACATGGTTACTTGAGCATTTCTTCTTCGATGGAACCAGGAAGGAAGAGATTTTTTATTTCATTTTATCTCTCCTAATAAAGTATGCACACAGTAATAAATATCACAAATGATAAGCACCATAATATAAATAAACAACACTACAGATCCTATAATCTGATTTCTGTCTTTTAGTTTATTAAAAAGTGAAGCGCCAAATACTAGTTTGTGTCATTATCCAGATGTACATAAGCATGATTACACAGGTACTAGCGGGTTTTGATTATCGATTAAAATCGATTCTAGCTTGGATAACGTGATATCGATTCATTAAAATCCTGAATCGATTTTTAATATAAATATTACTACATTTCAACCACCACCAAACAGCTAAAACAGTAAATGAGAGCAGGTACACCGATTCTGCACAAAGACGTAAACACAAAGCGCTGACGCGTCAGAATCAGTGAGATGTCGCCTTTCTCACCAGACAGCACGGACACGGTCGGGGCTGAAAGCCGACAGCTCACTGATTCTAATCTAAGGCATCTGATGTGATGCTTACACATTAGATAAAGTCTCGAAAGTGTCAGCTTTCTTTTTATAGTTATAAAAATATGCAAATGTACTGATCTATGATCTGAATTATACTATTGACTGACTGTCTGAGGCTAACAGTTACACAATCATACCAAAACTCTGTCCTGATAGTTTCCACTTTCTCTTTTGTATCAGACATACTGAGACAATATTCGGGATAAATAACCAAGAAAACAATTTATTTATTCAGTTTAGAGGTTTACACATCATTATAATCACAGAGCCCGCTTCACTTGAATTGTCCACTTGATGGCGCAGTAGAGCAAATGAATCATCACAATGCTTCGAATCATGAGTCGACCAATTGGGTGGAAAGCTTCAGTTCATCATGAGGCTTCATCTCACCATCACTACCTACAGGCAATAGTTGTCTGATGTGGCTGTATATATATATATATATATATATATATATAAAATATATATATATATATATATATTTTATATATTTTTTATATATATATATATATATATAAAATATATATATATATATATATATATATATATATATATATATATATATATATATAAATATATATATATATATATATATATATGGACATCGGATTACTTATTCTTATCGCTTAATAATGCACAGTTATCATATAGAAATAAAAAAACACTGAAGTGCGCTATTTGAACACCTTGCCTGCCTGCAGCACTAAAGGACTCCCTGAGAGACGTCTGTCTCGCCCTAGCAGCACCTGTCCCTGTCCTCCTCTTCAGTTCGCCTCAACATAAGTTTATCATATTCTGTGATATGATTTACTCTGAAGTGCTTGATGAGGTTAGTAGTGTTGCCACAACACCTCACTTTCTTGCCACCTGTATTTCAAACTACGTCTCAACCGTTTGTGGAAGTAAAATACGTCTGCACATGACTCCATTTACGCTCAGCCATTGTTGTGAGTGTGCACACCAAAGGGGCTGGACACATTTATACAGATGTACTTCGCACATGACTATGACAGGCGGAAGTCTAAGTAGTTCCTTCCAATGTAGACAATCCAAATGATATAGTTTCTTCCCACTCTGTTCCTGTTAATGATAAACTACAAATTTACCCTAAAGTACTAAAATATCGATATTTTAATATGAGTATCAATTCTAGAACATAACTGACTGGTATCGGAGGAATCGATATTTCAGTATCGATCCGCACATCACTACTCAACACAGACAGCATTGTCAGAAGAAAAGTTGATAAAAAAATTTAAAAAAAATTGTATTGTTCGGTACATATGCGTGCAGAACCTAAAGCACTGCATCGAACCTAAACTTCACGTGTACCCTATTGGGTTTTATTATTTTCACATATGTGTAATAATAGTGTGTGTGAGTATATTTGTCTCGGCTGTGCGGACCACTTCAGTTTGTCTTTGGCTGTTTATTCTTGTCACTGGATGGATATGCAGAAGTAAAATGATGAAATTGCAGGACTTTTTGTTGTCAGAAAGAGGAAGGAAGCAGCAGGTTAAACTGAGAAGTTTGTGTCTTGAACACAGTGAGATCGCAAAGACATCATTTCTTGTATATATCATTTACCTGCTGATGTGTTTGAACTTGTCTGCAGCCCCAGCAAAGAGAGGAGGACACCAACCATGAGACTGAAAGGAGCACAAGCTGCAATCATCTGTCTTCTCACTTTGTCAGGTATTTTATATTTACATTTTCATATTTTACAGATAACTGACTTTTGATCAACTATAAGAAAATACACAGAAATATGGAACATTTGTAATTTAGTACTTTCTAAATATTTTAAGCTCCAGCTCTGTTTATGCAAAAGTTGCTGCCTCCCTTTTGTCACATTAAATAAATGGTAAATGGCCTGTATTTATATAGCGCTTTACTAGTCCCTAAGGACCCTAAAGCGCTTTACATATCCAGTCATCCACCCATTCACACACTGGTGATGGCAAGCCACAGCCACCCTGGGGCGCACTGACAGAGGCGAGGCTGCCGGACACTGGCGCCACCAGGCCCTCTGACCACAACCAGTAGGCAATGGGTGAAGTGTCTTGCCCAAGGCACAATGACCGAGACTGTCCAAGCCGGGGCTCGAACCGGCAACCTTCCGATTACAAGGCGAACTCCCAACTCTTGAGCCACGATCGCCACATTAGCAAGAAAACACACAGACACAACACAAAGAAACAAACTGAGTTAAACAATGAAGCTACACTAAAATCACACAAAGGTCCAAGTGTCATTTTAATGATGTTGATATAAAATAACACATGAACACAGTCTGTAAAACATTTTTTTAAATATTTTGAACCGTAAATTGTCTCGACCTCTCTTACAGCGAGCTTGTATCCTCAGTTACACAATCAGTACTTTAAATGTATTGAGTTTACAACTGTGAATGCAGTCACGCTGGGACTGCTTGGTCTTATTCTTCTTATTCTTATTATCACTCAGCTGTAACCTGCTTTTTGTTAGTTTCAGCATCAGTTTTTTTTCGAGAGCACTTTTCCTGTTTGACAATTCTTGCAGCAAGTGCATCATAAATAACTGCTCACATGCAGACAAAGGTTGACCAATGTTTTAAGAAACTTTCCCATCAGCTGTAAAGTTCCACACATCAGTTTCTGCTTTTCTCATTTATTTCGGTCACATCTCTTTTCTCACAAAAACCTTTCTCTTCAGTTCAGCCTCCTCGTGGCTCACAGGTGAAATTCCTTCGCTGCACCTTCAGAGTGTGTGTCCTCCTGCCTCAGCTCACATACAGGTTAACTGTAGAGAGCGTGGACACACCTTTAAAAGCAGAAGAATTCATTGTTTTGTTTCTGATGTGTTTCAGCAGTTCAGGGTGAGGATGGTTGGTCAGTGACTTACACCTCTACTCACATTTGTGCCTTAAAAGGATCAACAGTGGACATACGCTGCACCTACACGTACCCATCCAGAGTAAATGGGAACGTGACTGTAGTTGAAAAAGCTGTGTGGTTTACTAAAATGAAAGGTGATGAACATGTGGATGTGAGGACAGAGGCAGAGTTTGCAGGTCGTGTTCATTATCACTGTAATAACAAAGACTGCACTCTGAGAATCACAGACCTGAGAGAGAGCGACTCAGCTGAGTACAAGTTCAGATTTGTGACAAACCAACCAGGAGTGAAATATACTGGATCACCTGGAGTCACTCTGTCTGTCACAGGTATGATTTTTATATTTAAATGTATAACATGTTTTCAAAATAAAATGTTTTGGTGGAACTTTGAGACACTACAAGCTATGAATGTTGTGTATATTTTATATTTTGCTGTGTATAATTTTTAGTTCTCCAGGCACAAGTGATAAAAACTTGGCCAATCTTGTATCCTATATGGAAAAAGGTGACGTGTCAGAGCAGTTGTCGTCTACCTGATCCTCATTCATATGTCTGGTACCAGAACGAAGTGAATATTGACAGAAAGGAGTCTTCTTTTGAAAAATACTTTGATCATACAGACAGCATTTCCTGTGCTGTAAAAGGATACGAGAAGCTTCCCTCTCCTTCAGTGTGTGAGTTTACTTCAGTCTTACACTGACAAAACATATCATTCATTTCTGTTTCTAATAAAAAAGATGTTGCTGCATCTTCATGTTTATTTTATATCTCAGTAAAGCCAATAAATCAACAATAAGTCCTGACAGCCTCCTGCTCTGTGGTGCTGCAGTCAAATCTTCCTCTAACAAATCTGTTTCATATATTTTAGGTGTTGATGATCAAACCTGTAACAGAGTGACTTACACCAGCAGAAGCATCTGTGCCCTCAAAGGTTCATCAGTGGACATTTCTTGCATCTACAGTCATACACATCCTGCTGTGTCCAAATTCTGGTTCAGTCCTGAACGTAGTCATCAGTGGCAGCATCGCTCACTCCCCGAGGACCTCAGAACAGACTCCCACTATGCAGGTCGTGTTGAGGTCATTGAAACAGGGAGAGGACGCTCTAATCTGAGAATCAGAGACCTGACAGAGAGGGATTCAGCCAAGTATCACTTTAAATTCAAAACACAAAGCTTTGAACTGAAGAGTAGTTTACCTGGAACAACTCTGACTGTCACAGGTACTGAAGAACACACACTGTTAGCAGGTTTTTGTTTTTGTGATCTCAGATATCAAATGTAGACTTACATATCCACACATAAAGCCTCTCTCTACATGATGTCACTGCTGTGCTGTCATATTCAGCTCTGCAGGTGAAGGTGAGCAGAATAATATCAGTCCAGCAGACTCAGACTGAGGCAGAGCTCAAGTGTCAAAGCAGCTGCAGTCCAGCTGGTCGTCTTTCGTACGTCTGGTTCAAGAACGGACAGAAAAACACGACACAGCAAACTTCTGCTTATACAGACTACTTTAATCCTGGAGACAACATCTCCTGTGCTTTCTCTGGATACGAGGATTACTGCTCTCCATCAGTGTGTGAGTTTAATTCACGGTGTCACCAACAACATATCACAGCTCCAAGCCAGCTACAGTTTATCATGCTGTAATGTTACATGAGTTTAAACGCCAACTTTAATAAAGAAATCTTTTATCTGCAGATCCGTCAAAGCTTCCCTCTGTGTCAGTGAGTCCCTCTGGTGAGATAGTGGAGGGCAGTTCAGTCACTCTGACCTGTCGTACACATGCTAATCCAGCAGCTAAGAACACTTTGTACAAAGGCAACCAAATCTTGCCTCTAACACCAGAAGGTATTTATAATTTCACCTCCATCAGCTCTGAGGACAGAGGAATCTACGACTGCAAGACTGAGGATCAGCTCTCTGTGTCTTTATTCATAGATGTCCAGTGTAAGTAAACATCAGCAGATCAGTGATCAGCTGGGAGTTGTGTTCAATTTATTTCCATCATATGAACAATACACAGAAGTTCATTGAGCAAAGAATACAAAAGGCTATACAAATAACGCAACTACATTTCAATATCGCTTCACCTGTTCTGATTCAGCTAAATATCAAAAATGAGTTGGAAGAAGTTCACACTTCTTTAATGCCCCTTTCACCATAAGTTATCGATCAATATTTGAGCTTCCTTACTGATAAAATCTGCACAAATAATATTGAACGTATTTCTAATATAATATATACAGCACACATAGCACAAATTATGATAATAGTTAATATCATAGTATTATAAGAATTCTTATTTTCATATGAATTATGATCATATCACATCATATGATCATTATATCAGTGATTAACAGTTTCCTGTCATGTTTTTATTCTTGATGGAAATTTTCTCACACTGAATATTAAAATGTTGCTGTAAAAATTTCACAATAATTTTTCTCGGTTTCCTCCAGATGCTCCAAAGATTCCCTCTGTGTCAGTCAGTCCCTCTGGTCAGTTAGTGGAGGGCAGTTCAGTGACTCTGACCTGCAGCAGTGATGCTAACCCAGCAGCTAACTACACCTGGTACAAGGAGGATGATAACTCAGCAAAAGCATCTGGACAGAACTTCATCATCACTGACTTCAGACCTGAACACAGTGGGAGTTATTACTGTGAAGCCCAGAACACAAGAGGACGTCGCAGCTCCACCTCCCATCATCTCACTGTTGTGACAGGTGCTCTTTCTACATTTACAAGTCTGTTTACCGCAACAATTTTCACTGATGCATTACTAAAACAACAGTTACAAAGAAAATAAGATTCCTCTCCAGGTTTTCAAAAACAAAGTGTATGCTCTCTCTCAATCCCATCAAATTTCTTTCTCCATTTTTAGGGAAATCAATAATAATACAGAATATTATCAGATTAACTTTGGTGGTCCTGATGCTGATTCCTCTGCTTCTTGTGATTTTGTGGATGAGGTAAAATAAAACATCGCTCTGTTGCAGAAGTGGTCTTTGACTTTCTAATTTAATAGTTTTACATTTAAAATGTGATTATTTATTATTAGCAAGAAGAAACCTTGGAGCTCTACAGCTGAATCAAATGAACGTATGGAGACAATGGAGGTGAGAGTGAGATAGAGACAGTGTCAGAATTGAATTGATGTTGTTGAAACATCTTGTCTAATCTCTTACTCTGTTTAATATACTATCATTATCCATGCTATTGTAAATATTTTAGTAGTTTATTACAAATTGATTTTTAGTAGAAAAGTTAATTTCTGTAAAAACATTTGACCACATTTTAAAAAGAAATCTGATTGTATCCATGACAATCTGTTTTGAGTTTGTTGGATGGAAACATCAGGCCAACCTCCAAGCAAAAGTTCACCATCTAATTTTTGAGAAGATCTAATCAGAAACTCTGTTACTTTGTACAGATGCAGTCAAATCATAAACAGGACTCAGCTGATGGAAACAGAAAGTAAAAAAACAGCACAGTGGAGAGTGATGCTGATGCATACAGATTTATATTTTTACTTTTAGCTCCAGTTATATAAAGTTTATTTGTCATTAGACGTTAGACTAGAATTACAGCTTATTTTTGGTCTTCTGTTACCTGTTCAGATTATGTGTAGTACAGAAGTTCTTATCCGAGGTGTATTTTTAGATTCATTTGTTTGTAAAAGTTAAAGATGCAGTAAAAACTGCTTTCCCAACAAAAAGATGCTGATCTAGAAGAAAATATTTTACAGCACTTGCGGCTTGTTTTTTGTTAACAAAAGAGAAAAACCTGCAGCTACAACAGCTCTGTATATTGAAGATCACTTCCCTGTGAATGCTACAGAGGTCATCATTATGCAACAAGTTTTGTTTTTCGAGTTGAAATAAACTCTTTATTTTTTCAAAATAGACGTTTCATGTACTTCTCTTTCAGAGGTTGATGCTTGTCATTGCAACACATTATTACAAAGGTAGAACACACCATAAAGCAAAAATAACTGCTTCATGAATTCAGACATCGCTGGATTTGATATGAAAAAAAAAATGCCAAGATTATAAACTCTGCCAGTTATCAGCAGCTGGATAGATTTACAAGCACAATCCCAAGACCTGACACAGCATGCTATATGTGACCTACATTAAAGCAGTCATTGGATGCATATGCAAAGATAAAAATAATGATGAGCTTGACCTCATAATGATCTTTACCAGCACCAAACAATTTAGCTAGAGTCTACCTTTATGTAGTACACTGTGACAAGGAGCCGACACACTCACAAGCAGTGATTCAGGACAAGAATCCATTTATTCACCTTCACGTACTCTATTAGAACAATTAATCTAAATTCAGACAAAAAACATAAAATCTGAGTAGGAAGAAAATAAAAATCAGTGATGTGATGACAGTGGGTGCAAACATACAAGTACTACAGGCGAAGGTTGACAAGCTCGTGATTAATTTCATTTGTGAAGGTCATTTTCTGTGGTTGAACAACCTTCTTTTAGATAACTTTCATTGACACTGAATCCACAATGAAAAGTCATTTGCAGGCATACTCGACCATAATAGAGGAGGCTGCCAATAAGAAGAAAAAAACTTTGATGTTGCACCTCAGTAAAGTCAGCCATGTTGCCACCATTACAGATTGTTGGACAGCACACCAGCAAAGTTTCATAGGGGTCACAGCTCTTTGGATAGATGAGGAAACCTTGGAGAGCTGATCTACTGCCCATTCAATTCAATTCAATTTTATTTATATAGCACCAAATCACAACAATAGTTGCCTCAAGGCGCTTTATATTGTACAGATCGTACAATAATAGATACAGAGAAAAACCCAACAATCATATGACCCCCTATGAGCAAGCACTTTGGCGACAGTGGAAAGGAAAAATTCCCTTTTAACAGGAAGAAACCTCCGGCAGAACCAGGCTCAGGGAGGGGCTAATAAACTAATAACTGAGGTAGCTTCAGCCATTGTTTTCCATTTGTCTTTTACTCCATAGTTTAGAAACAAAAAACTTTTCACTATGAATTCTTCACAGTCATTCCTGATAGCATCCTCCCCCTTCTCTTGCATGAGCCGTGTGATTCTTTCCAGATCTATGTATGTTGAGTTCCACTGAGTTTGATTGGGCCGGATAAGTTGGAAAATTCATTTACTTTCCACAATTTCTGCCATGTAGGACCGACCCGACTTATTCCAGGTGATAGCCATTTGTATGCATCATGCATCTCTTGCAGCATCTGTTGTGGCAACTAAATTTAATAGGTGGCATGCACACGTTTGATGTGGAAGAATCTGATACTCAAGACTGGCATCTTGCTCCAGGATGATGAATGTCTGGGTAGTCCCCTTTGGTCTCTTCAGAAGTCTTGATCCGACTCTGATGCTGCTTTCTCAGGCCGACGTTGTTCACCAAACACAAGGAATGCTTTTATAAAGTTTGAGCCACTGTCTGGTGTAGTTCTTACGACTTCCCACCTTATTCTGTATTGACAATGAATGTCATCAAGGGCATCAGCTAGGACATCAAAGGTGTGGGACCCTTTCAACCCCTGGCAAGCAAGGCCAGCTGTCAGTATTTTTATTTTTTTGCACTGTTTTGTAGAGACATGATAATTCCTTCAAGGCGAGTTAAAATGTATCCTAACAATAAACCTTGGGTGACTAAATCTGTGAAGTCCAGCATACAGAAAAGGAATCATATCTTTAAACATGGTACACCTTCTGACCTCCAGATAGCCAGTAAGGAGCTGAAAATTGAAAGTCTGACGGAAATATAAAGCAGACTTGGAGAGCAAAATGGCTGCAAATAAGCTGGTTCATGTCCAGTCTTAGAAAAACAGCAAGCCTTTGGGACCCAAAGAATAGCAGCAGTGTCACTCTGCATGGCTTCCATTCAGACTCTGAGTTAACTGATGCTAACTCAGAGTCTGGCCTTCCACTCCATAATAAATAAGTCTTAAGGACCCGATAACATACATTTATAGTCATTTACTTAAACCTTGCACTCAAAAAAGGTAAGTTTATGTAGCACTAAATCACAGCAGCTGCCTGAAGATATTGTTAAGCAAAGACACTACAATAAAATAACTTATACACACAAAATCATTTCTCTTAGACTTCAGTTAAAGCTCACATTGTGAAATATGTTGAATGTTATAAATATCTTAGAACAGTGTTGATTCAAAGCTTTATTATGATGTATTTAAGCTGTGTGCAAAAAGGGGCACCAGCAATATTCATGTTTGTTTCTCATTTTCACAGCGATTAAACCATGATGATTCTCCTTTGTCATGCATTTGTTGAATCTGTTTTTCTTTTTCTTTAGTGTTGTGTTTTGGATATCTGTAAGCAACAGAAACTTAGTCAAACTGTTAAGTGGCCCAATTGGCTAAATGGTGAATCACCAGCTGAACCAAACACCCATGCAAACAAGTCGGGTACAGCAATGGCAGGTTGATGTTTCTTGAAGATTCACATCCTTTGTAAAATAGCCAGCCATTATTTTTAGCCATTTATTCTTTTTTTTTTCTTTTCTTTCAGTGAGTCTTTGTTTTTCAGTATCTTGTACTATGGGCAATGTCGGAATTGATATTTTTTGTATTGTCATTTATTCTTAGAAATATATAATCATTTGTATGCCGATAAAGTATCTTATCCTTATTAGGTCTGATAAGAGTCTGTGTGCACTTGTGCACCATGAGATAAGCGGAAGCAGCCTTGACGTTATAATTTCCATTATAGCTGTAGAAACCAGACTGTCTTATTTGTTGTCTTAAATTGTAAGACTTCACACCTTTAAATGTCAAACTGCAAGTTCATGTTTTTATATTTTAGCAAGACGCGTACTTCTGCTTTTCTTCATACCTCATACACACAGTTTAAGTTAATTGAAAGGTCGTATGTGGCCCTGCGAGAGACTGGCGACCTGTCCAGGGTGTACCCCGCCTCTCGCCCTATGACAGCTGGGATAGGCTCCAGCGCCCTCCACGTCCCTGAAAAGGATAAGCGGAAGCAAATGGATGGATGGTTGGATGGAAACGTCGTATGTCTATGTATGGTATAGCTGGAAACATACACACACACACACATACAGAATATAGACACTGATGTTGCTTAAGAATGTCACACAATGTTCCCTCTAAGCTGCACAGATTCTAACCTGAATTGAAATTAAAGTAAATATGTGCCACCGGTGTT
This sequence comes from Neolamprologus multifasciatus, assembly GCF_963576455.1. Classification (NCBI taxonomy): domain Eukaryota; kingdom Metazoa; phylum Chordata; class Actinopteri; order Cichliformes; family Cichlidae; genus Neolamprologus; species Neolamprologus multifasciatus. The sequence continues at coordinate 37,355,459 of NC_140441.1, read as the reverse complement.
TTAGCTAGCAAAGCAGCTGACGTGGACTGAAGCCACGTTAATGACAACGTGTACAACCACTGGAGATGTGAGCAGGACAGACGGAACAATTGACGGAAAACTTGTGGACTTTACACCAGTTTTTAAATTGTGTTGATAGGCCACGAAAAACCAGAGTTGTGATAAAAAAATATGCAATGTTTGGTTTTCCTGGATACTACCGTTGTTCATATTTACTGTGGGAAGAAATGCTGAAAACTGTGATTTTTAAGGAAAACGCTCGAATGCACTGTCCACCTGTGAGCAAAGACAAAACCAATACACCCCCTACCCTTTCCCATTGCTCGAAAAATGTACCATGTCAACCAATCAAAACATGGCATTTAGTTGTTAAGATACGGTGCTTTGAGATGTGAGACATTTGCAACGTTTAGCGCAAATGTTGTGTAGTTAGTGTGTAGTGTAGTCAATAGTTTTGTTGTGTGTGTCAGAACAATGAGGCAACTGCTGAATGTTGCAGGTGTTACAGGAGTGATACATCTGCTGTTGTCAGGACTGTAGGTATCAGGCTGTTGTTCTCCTTTATCTCATAGTGGACAGAAATTATTTTTTGGAGTGACACAAATAATTTGTGTGGCATCAAATTTGATGCAGAACAGCTGATTGTTCTGTAAATAGTTTAAAATGTTTGTTTAAAAAATGCCTTGGCTGCATTTTTAGATAAACAGCTGCAAAAAAAATTGTTGTTTGCAAAACTCAGTTACTTTTTTGAAGAAGTAACTATATAATTAATTGCCAAACATTGGTCTTTATTTACTGTATTTTGCAGACAGGGAGTTACAGAACTCTCTCCCAGACCACAGACTCATAATCAGTGTTGGGTAAGTCACTTTAAATTAGTAATTTAGTTACATTACTAGTTACTTCCATCAAAAGTAACTCAGTTACTTCAAGTTACTCGTTACTTTCAAAGTAACTAGTTATAGGGAAAGTAACTTTGGTTTTACTCAGACTTCTCTTGTTAATGTGTTGCTTCCGTAACTGGATACCCAGCAACTTTGCCAGTCTTCTAGCTTGCTTACTTGCCACAAGTGCACTGTGCCACCTACCAATAGAAAGGAAAAGATAATGTGCATATTTCCACGAGAGAAATCCCACGCCTGGACCGTCATTGACCGCCGCCATAATTCCAGCCTACGTCACTGGGACAAAATATCGGCATTTTGACTAGAGACCGGCCCACCATTATAGGAAAAATCATAAAGCCTTTGAATGAAAACAAACACTGTTGTGACAGTGATGTTCACTGTCTTGATGGTGTATATGTATCAATCTATCAATCGTTTGTTGTAAGTCTCAGATAATTATTTATTAAAAGTGAGACATTTTAAATGAGAATAAGAAAGTATTTCTTTGTGCCCCCCTTTCCCTGTTAATGCCCTACCTGCCCCCCTGGTAACACTTTGCTAGACCCGCCCCTGCACAGTAACCAGCTGTCAGCTACTTAGAAAAGGATCCTGGTGTTATTTATCTCTCAGAAACAGTTCATAACTTCCCTTCAACTCATTCATGTCACCTAAAATGTAAACCTGTTTCTTCATCACAGCTCTGATGATTCAGTAAGGACGTCTCCTGGTTTCATCTTCATGTTTCCCTCTCACCAGATATCCAAACCGATATCATGACCAGCAGCTTTTACAGCTGTGGCTCCAGCAAACATCAGCTGTACTAGAAATTAATATTAAATAAATTCTAACAACAGCTGATCAAACGTGCTGCTGTTGCTTAATGCGACATCTGCTGGTTTCCTCTTTCTGGCGCGAAGTGGGCGATAAACAAACAAGAGAGAAAAGCCGATCAGCTGATCATTGATCAGTTTCATGATTGAAGTAAAAACAGGAGAGGGAGGGAGAGAGAATGAGAGAAGAAGAGGCAGCTGACAGCTTAAAGGCGCAGAATAACTCCAGCTTTGTGTCTTTTTTATTCTATCTGAAGTCCGGGACAAAGTGCGTTCCTTTTCACCTCATTACAAAACGCATAATGTTTTCTCTGAATACGAGAGGATTCTGTTTTTTAGGGGATGGTTGGAAACTCTAATAATTAACCTTAGGAACAAAATAAAGTTCAAGCTCAGTAACATCATAGCACCCACCCAGCTGTATAGAAACCCTGTCATGCTAGCTAGTACGCAGTACGAAAAAGTCAGAATAACGAAAATAAACTGCACCTAAACTTGGTTTATATCTGACCCAGATAGACTGCAGGTCATAACTTCTTACCTGAAGTTCAGTTCACCTGACACTCGGACGGGCGGCCGCCTCGGGTCTCTCCTCTTGCCTCCCCTTTCTCTCATCCACCTGTTGGCCTCCACCACTTGCTAATGTTACTGAATCTGTGGAAGCGCCGCAATAGCCACCACACGAAGTAACGAATAACGATCTAAATCCCAGTAACGAGTAACGCGTTTCTGATTTTGGCATAATAACTAGTTACCATGCTCGTTACCACAATAATAACGTAGCTACTGTAACGCGTTACTTAATAACGCGTTAGTCCCAACACTGCTCATTTGTTTTCAAAGTTGGAGTTCAAGTTATTTTTACTTCCAAGAGTGTTAACATACTACACAGGTCATAAACAAGATTTTTTTTTTTAATTTTCATTGTAAGTGGGCTAAAGCAGTTAATTAAAAGTAGTCTAACATAAATGTAAATACTGTAATTTAACTTGTAACTTGGATGGATTCGATGCTGGCGTGACCACAGTGCACATGTCTGCTGTTGCTCACAGTGGTCCAAGAGATCGCTCAGGAAGTTTGTGCAGTCGCTCAGACACATAAAAAATTAGAGGGAATATTGGTCACATGTATTTGTAATGGCATATTCATGAATGATTGCATGCTGACAATAAAAAGTGCTGTAGCAAAGGAATCAGTTGAAGTTGGCTAAGGACAGGTGAAGGCCTGGGCTGGCTTCCCTTGCGAGCCACAAAGACAAAAAACTCTGTCTTATCTTGTTTTGTCGTGCAGTTTGTTGGTCTTGTGTTCCACTGGCCTAGATAAACCCTACAGGCAATAGTTGTCTTACGTGGCTGTATTGATATATATATATATATATATATATATATATATATATATATATATATATATACATATATATATATATTATACATATATATATATATTAGGGGTGCAACGATACACAAAATTCACGGTTCGGTTCGATACTTTAGTGTCACGGTTCGATATTTTTTTGATACAAAAAAATGTTCATGCCTTTTGTCATTTATTGAAATTATAAATATATATTTTAACTCAAAAGTACAGTTTTTAAATTTAATGTCGCTGAAACAACAAAATAATAAAAATAAATAAATCTATCTGATCGAGAAATCACTCATTTTTGGAAAAGAGAGTTTATTACAGAGAAATGTCTCTTTCCAAAATAAAAGCTATACTATACACTTCTTCTGGGCTATATTCTCAGCAGCATATTAAACATATCAGGTCCCCATAAGGAGAATCATGTGCTAACGGCTGTCTAAATGACTCGGGTAAAGTTTGTAGCATGCGTGCTTGTTGTTTTTGTCTGCTTCCACTTGTCTTTGCACTAGGATGATGTCGGAGTAAATGTGCAGTCATATTCGTTGTGTTCCCACTAGTGCTGTCAGCGTTAATCTTGTTAAAATGACATTAACACCACAACACGGCAAATCTCCGTTAACGAGTTACCGCGGATCGCCCCGTGCGTGGGGCTGGACGGCATCAACACGTTAACACGTTAACAAGCTAACTGCGCTAACACACTAGTTCCCACCAATGTAATTGAGCATTGCGTGGCACATCCAACATACTGTTTTACTTTAGTCCATGACGCGCTTACCTTCAGGGTCATACCTCACATGAAAACCAAAATAGTTCCAAACACCAGATCTGAATGAGGGTGGGGGAGGTTCAATTTTGGGTAGCGTTCAGTGGAGTGCAGCCTAGGCGGAGTAGTCGAACGCAGATCCAGTGAGCGCTCAACACAGACAGCATCGTCAAAAGAAAAGTTGATAAAATAAAAATAATAAATTGTATTGTTCGATACAATGCATGCCGAACCTAAAGCACTGCATCGAACCTAAATGTCACGTGTACCCTATAGGGTTTTATTATTTTCACATATGTGTAATAATAGTGTGTGAGAGGTGGTATATTTGTCTCGGCTGTGCGGACCACTTCAGTTTGTCTTTGGCTGTTTATTCTTGTAACTGGATGGATATGCAGAAGTAAAATGATGAAATTGCAGGACTTTTAGTTGTCAGAAAGAGGAAGGAAGCAGCAGGTTAAACTAAGAAGTTTGTGTCTCGAACACAGTGAGATTGCAAAGCAGAAATTCTGCACTCCGATAATCTTTTAGGCATTTACAGTAACTGTGCACACTAACTATAGTGGACAGCACCATCAGCTACACATCAGATCAATATGATGGACATCATTTCTTGTATATATCATTTACCTGCTGATGTGTTTGAACTTGTCTGCAGCCACAGCAAAGAGAGGAGGACACCAACCATGAGACTGAAAGGAGCACAAGCTGCAATCATCTGTCTTCTCACTTTGTCAGGTATTTTATATTTACATTTTCATATTTTACAGATAACAGACTTTTGATTAACTATAAGAAAATACACAGAAATATGGAACATTTGTAGTTTAGTACTTTCTAAATATTTTAAGCTCCAGCTCTGTTTATGCAAAAGTTGAAGAGAAAAAAGTTTCTGTTAAACTTTCCTCTGCCTCCATTTTGTCACATTAGCAAGAAAACACACAGACACAACACAAAGAAACAAACTGAGTTAAACAATGAAGCTACACTAAAATCACACAAAGGTCCAAGTGTCATTTTAATGATGTTGATATAAAATAACACCTGAACACAGTCTGTAAAACATTTTTTTTTAATATTTTGAACCGTAAATTGTCTCGACCTCTCTCACAGAGAGCTTGTATCCTCAGTTACACAATCAGTACTTTAAATGTATTGAGTTTACAACTGTGAATGCAGTCACGCTGGGACTGCTTGGTCTTATTCTTATTATTCTTATTATCACTCAGCTGTAACCTGCTTTTAGTTCGTTTCAGCATCAGTTTTTTTTCGAGAGCACTTTTCCTGTTTGACAATTCTTCCCGCAAGTGCATCATAAATAACTGCTCACATGCAGACAAAGGTTGACCAATGTTTTAAGAAACTTTCCCATCAGCTGTAAAGTTCCACACATCAGTTTCTGCTTTTCTCATTTATTTCGGTCACATCTCTTTTCTCACAAAAACCTTTCTCTTCAGTTCAGCCTCCTCGTGGCTCACAGGTGAAATTCCTTCGCTGCACCTTCAGAGTGTGTGTCCTCCTGCCTCAGCTCACATACAGGTTAACTGTAGAGAGCGTGGACACACCTTTAAAAGCAGAAGAATTCATTGTTTTGTTTCTGATGTGTTTCAGCAGTTCAGGGTGAGGATGGTTGGTCAGTGACTTACACCTCTACTCACATTTGTGCCTTAAAAGGATCAACAGTGGACATACGCTGCACCTACACGTACCCATCCAGAGTAAATGGGAACGTGACTGTAGTTGAAAAAGCTGTGTGGTTTACTAAAATGAAAGGTGATGAACATGTGGATGTGAGGACAGAGGCAGAGTTTGCAGGTCGTGTTCATTATCACTGTAATAACAAAGACTGCACTCTGAGAATCACAGACCTGAGAGAGAGCGACTCAGCTGAGTACAAGTTCAGATTTGTGACAAACCAACCAGGAGTGAAATATACTGGATCACCTGGAGTCACTCTGTCTGTCACAGGTATGATTTTTATATTTAAATGTATAACATGTTTTCAAAATAAAATGTTTTGGTGGAACTTTGAGACACTACAAGCTATAAATGTTGTGTATATTTTATATTTTGCTGTGTATAATTTTTAGTTCTCCAGGCACAAGTGATAAAAACTTGGCCAATCTTGTATCCTACTTGGAAAAAGGTGACGTGTCAGAGCAGTTGTCGTCTACCTGATCCTCATTCATATGTCTGGTACCAGAACGAATTGAAAATTGACAGAAGGGAGTCTTCTTTTGAAAAATCCTTTGATCATACAGACAGCATTTCCTGTGCTGTAAAAGGATACGAGAAGCTTCCCTCTCCTTCAGTGTGTGAGTTTACTTCAGTCTTACACTGACAAAACATATCATTCATTTCTGTTTCTAATAAAAAAGATGTTGCTGCATCTTCATGTTTATTTTATATCTCAGTAAAGCCAATAAATCAACAATAAGTCCCAACAGCCTCCTGCTCTGTGGTGCTGCAGTCAAATCTTCCTCTAACAAATCTGTTTCATATATTTTAGGTGTTGGTGATCAAACCTGTAACAGAGTGACTTACACCAGCAGAAGCATCTGTGCCCTCAAAGGTTCATCAGTGGACATTTCTTGCATCTACAGTCATACACATCCTGCTGTGTCCAAATTCTGGTTCAGTCCTGAACGTAGTCATCAGTGGCAGCATCGCTCACACCCCGAGGACCTCAGAACAGACTCCCACTATGCAGGTCGTGTTGAGGTCATTGAAACAGGGAAAGGACGCTCTAATCTGAGAATCAGAGACCTGACAGAGAGGGATTCAGCCGAGTATCACTTTAAATTCAAAACACAAAGCTTTGAACTGAAGAGTAGTTTACCTGGAACAACTCTGACTGTCACAGGTACTGAAGAACACACACTGTTAGCAGGTTTTTGTTTTTGTGATCTCAGATATCAAATGTAGACTTACATATCCACACATAAAGCCTCTCTCTACATGATGTCACTGCTGTGCTGTCATATTCAGCTCTGCAGGTGAAGGTGAGCAGAATAATATCAGTCCAGCAGACTCAGACTGAGGCAGAGCTCAAGTGTCAAAGCAGCTGCAGTCCAGCTGGTCGTCTTTCTTACGTCTGGTTCAAGAACGGACAGAAAAACACGACACAGCAAACCTCTGCTTATACAGACTACTTTAATCCTGGAGACAACATCTCCTGTGCTTTCTCTGGATACGAGGATTACTGCTCTCCATCAGTGTGTGAGTTTAATTCACGGTGTCACCAACAACATATCACAGCTCCAAACCAGCTACAGTTTATCATGCTGTAATGTTACATGAGTTTAAACGCCAACTTTAATAAAGAAATCTTTTATCTGCAGATCCGTCAAAGCTTCCCTCTGTGTCAGTGAGTCCCTCTGGTGAGATAGTGGAGGGCAGTTCAGTCACTCTGACCTGTCGTACACATGCTAATCCAGCAGCTAAGAACACTTTGTACAAAGGCAACCAAATCTTGCCTCTAACACCAGAAGGTATTTATAATTTCACCTCCATCAGCTCTGAGGACAGAGGAATCTACGACTGCAAGACTGAGGATCAGCTCTCTGTGTCTTTATTCATAGATGTCCAGTGTAAGTAAACATCAGCAGATCAGTGATCGGTTTGGATAACAGTTTCCTGTAATGTTTTCATTCTTGGTGGAAATTTTCTCACACTGAATGTAAATAATTTTTCTCGGTTTCCTCCAGATGCTCCAAAGATTCCCTCTGTGTCAGTCAGTCCCTCTGAGTTAGTGCAGGGCAGTTCAGTGACTCTGACCTGTAGCAGTGATGCTAACCCAGCAGCTAACTACACCTGGTACAAGGAGAATGATAACTCAGCAAAAGCATCTGGACAGAACTTCATCATCACTGACTTCAGACCTGAACACAGTGGGAGTTATTACTGTGAAGCCCAGAACACAAGAGGACGTCGCAGCTCCACCTCCCATCATCTCACTGTTGTGACAGGTAAGTTACTGATGCACCTGATGTTGAAACTGATAATATTATTGTTTGGTTTTCACCTCACAATAAAAACTACTGTGAGGGGACTGTTGTAATTTTTCACAAATGAAATTAAACTGAAAAAATAAAAAACATCCTGGAATCCTCGATTATCCAGTTTTGGTTTTAGTTCACAGCATTAAGTCCTGATATTCTAACATTTTTAGAGAAAATTGTATTATTTAATGATCAATCACTGATTAACCCATCAAGTTCAATGTTTTTGTTTCACTTACTTCCAGGCTCATGGGAACTTCCTGTAATGCTCTCAGTCTCTGTTACTGCTCTGGTCATCATACTCCTCTTTCTCCTGCTCTGGATTAGGTGGGATGTTTTAATAACTGATTTGGATTTTAAAGGTGTTTTTTGTTCAAGTCAATCTTAAGACAATAGTCAGAAATACATTTTCTGTCAAAAATATTCAACTTTGATATGTTAGTCTCATAACCTAGTTTTTGTCAGATTTGTGTGATTTCATGGCATCTTTAATATTGCATACTCTGTAAATATTACCACTGTGACAGTGTTGCAACTACTTGCACTTTATTCTAAATTCTGTCTACACCCACAGATAAGCTACAAAGCCCTTGTTTTACTTTATTATCTTCTGTGCTATGTTCTACGCTCAGAGTTAAGTTTACTCTTTATTTTAGTTAGTTGATTATTTAGTTGTGTGAAGGGAACCTGCAAAGTAAGAATTTCATTGCTCTGCATCACCATTTATGTTTTGCAGTGTATATGACAATAAACTTCTTGAATCTAGCAGTTTTTTTCTTTTTTTTGATGGGGGTTGGGGGGTAGACTTACCACCAAAAGTTATCTGCAAACAGTGGTGCTTATGTTTAGCTTCCTCTCCTCTGCAAAACTCAGCAAAAGCAGACACGCCCATATAATAACTCCAGGACCAGGAAGGATCCTGTTAAAGCAAAATTTAAAAAAAAATTGCTAATTCATATTAATTAAAAATGCAATTGTTTCATAAACTGCTAGACACCATGCTATTTACCGCTGGAGTATTATGGCCTCCAACCCAAAACTGTCCATAGCCACGTCCAGCACGCTGCACCTCCTTTTGAATCTCGTTAGCTTGATTGGCACTATACACAGATGCAAGCTGTCCTCCACGATTCTGACAGTTTTCCTACAGCGCAGACAAACAGACAGAATTAAGTGACCAAGAAATTTTACATCATTAATGTACTCCAAGCTTTCATAGTATACTTAGTGTAAAAATCAATATCTTTGTTACTTGAGCCTCAGCCCAGGTCATGTATCTTGGAACAAAGAGGAGGCACTGTTGACTGTGCATACTCCATCCATCAGGGCAAGATGGAAACCAGCCACCAAAAGGGTCGTCTGAGGACAAATGGACAAGAAATGTTGATATTGAGCTGCCAGTGAATAGTTAATCTGTTGTCACTCTTCATTTTTTGGCTTTTATGGGAAAAACTAAAATAAATAAATATTGTTATATTGCATCTGTTGTAAATGGTTTCATTCAGCAGACGTCTGCATCGGCATGGGCTGAAAATGTTTTACTAATGTAGAGCATGTGCTCTTCTAATTTTTTACAGGTGGATCATCGAGATATTCATCCTAAAATAACCATCTTACATTCACCTGGTACAGGAGGAGCATCTGTCAAGGGTATATTACTGTAAACTGGAACAGTTGCAGGCACAGCTTCAGCCACAGACAAGAAATAAACAAGAGAGTTAAAACAGTATCATAAATTCAGTACCACAAAGATAAAATGCTCATGAACAATTAACACTTAAAAAAATCAGACTGATTGAAACATCTAAAATCTGCTATTCTTCAATCACGTTTTGTATGTAAAATCTAAAAATATCTACACATTTGCCTTTAAATACTCACAAGAAACTTGGGCAAGAGCCATCATGGTGCACACAAGCAGAGGCACAGTAAGCGCCTTCATCACGGAGCCTTAACCTCTCATAAAGACCTAAAGGGGGTTTCATTTGCATTGGGTTTACAAACCAGTGGTGAGAACATTCATTTTAATGAAAAGAAAAAACTTTTGCAATGTTACCTTCTGTTCTTCTTTCTTGGTCTCAGTCTGCAGATCCTGTGTGGGGAGCTGAAGACTGCTGGTCTTAAATATGCCTGTTCACAGGGGGGGACAAGAAAAGAGGTCATACATACTCATAACACACAAAGAAAGAAAAGCAAATATAAATTTAGCATGAAAAATGAACCGGGGCTTTTACTGGCACATAAACGCCCTCATCCTGTGTCAATGAACCTCCGGAAGATCACCTGATTTTTCTCCAGCACAAGCAAAGTTCAGTTTATAATGTTCATGTTTATTCAAGGATTTATCAGTAAAGAAATGTGATAGATTTGTGTTTGAATATGAGACATGACCCAGCACCAGCCCTACCATCCACAAAGAGGCTTTATTATTTAATCCTGTGATGTCTGCAATTCTTTGTTAAAAAAGCAGCAGTTAGACTAGACACCCTGCGTATCTGTTTACTTTATCTTTGACCTTTTCCTCCAACTCCATTCTTTTAAATGTTTTCTCCCTCTTTTCTATTTCTACCCTGTCTTTCGCTAGTCTGGCTTATTATTGCAATCAACTAGAAAACCACTCTGATAACAGTGCACATAAAAAACAAACTATGAACATGTACTGTGTATTTCTCTCCTCTGTGAATTACACACAATATGTTTGTAGCCAATGCTTATAATAACAGACGTCACAGTCATGACTTGCATGTGTTTAAGGTCCCTGTTTTGCATAAACTGTACTTGACAGCTTTTCTGAGTACCCTGTGTCACCCTACCCAGAAAAACTTCCCCACCCATATTTGCATATCCAGTATTTGATATGAGGGTGTCTGTTGGTCAGTGTAGCAGGATGCAGCAACAGTGCCAAACAGCATTATAGTAAACAGTTACCCTCCAAACTGCAGATGATCTTTGGCGGAATGATTTGAAAAAGATTATTTAATTGTTTCGAGGTTTAATTCACCGTGTTGGTTAAAGTTGATTTTTAGAAATAACATCTGACGATTACTCCCATTAAAATATAATCTCTTAGAGTAGAGTTATCTAATGTGAAAAGCAACTCCTTACCTTGCATTATCAAAAATAAACATGTCTTTGCATTTAGGTTGTGAACACTGATTAGGTTCAGCAGAATATGTGTAACCTATGACACATTTGGAAATCATTTAAATAAACTGAACCAGAGAGTAAAACTTGTAAAATAAATGACCTTGAGGATGTTACTATTTACAACATATGTGTATACACGAATATTTATTTATTTTAGAACATCCTGTTCCCAGTCGCGCCAGCACCAGGTTTCTTTTTCTGTTCTTGGAAACACAAGCAGAGGAACTCTGTCACTGCCACGTATTACTGGAGCAAACACAGCATCTCACATCTTCACTCTCTATCACACACACACAGTAAGTGCAGAATGATTAAAGACCCCAGTTGTGTGTATAGCCTGGAAATAACTAATTTTCAGTTCAAACATGCAATATTCTTATACCCAGTCTTCAAATCTTAATGGATATGTATGAACATAGGGTTATATATGCTTCTAAAAGTATGTACTTTTTAGTACATATCAGTATGTGTTTATATATTGTATTTTTATTGTATTTATGTCAGTAAATGTCAGTGTTAAATGTTAGCTAGATGTCAGTAAAGTGTAGATAACAGGTCAGATTTCTTAGCCCTCCAGATTAAAAGTGTAAGGTCCTAGTTATAGTGGCTGCTATAAAACATATGTGTTTTAGTCAGCCAAGAGACACAAAAACAGTCCTGTGTGATACTACAGATTTTAGTATTGATCTGATACCAAGAAAATACAGAGGCAGTATTGTTGATGCCAGTACCAATACTGATACTCTTAACCAAAAAAAAAGGCAGCTTGTACAGGAGAGCACTGTGTCATGATTTTTATTTCTATTTGGAAATTATGAACATATTTTAATGGCCACTAAAATCCTTCATTTTGAATTACAAGCTTCCAGGCAAACGTGGTCTGGTAGTTTGTGGCTTTAGTAGGAACAGTGTTGAGCATTTGTGAGTAATGATGTCACTAGAGGGAAACAAAATATCAGAGTGACAACCGCCTGCTCTTCAGTGACTTACCGTATCAAAGTAGAAATTGCGATATAACCACACAAAGGTTCTTTCTCTAACTTTGAGTGGTTTAAATTCCTTCAATCTTACTACACTCTTGGTGTCTTCTCTCAGTATAGCAATCAACAATCAATTCTGTTAAGGAGATCAGGTTGCCTTAATCTTACTACATTATTAAAATAATCTTGTTTTCTTTAATGTTCTTAAACAAAAGTTAAAAAGAAAAGGTTTGCATCATGTTTGAGGTTGATGTCTTAAAATATCATATCAATAATGCAAAAATAAGGCTCTGGCTAGACAGCAGGGCTCTAACTGTTTAAGCCTTCAAAAAAAAAGAAAAGAAAAAGAAATCACCCGTAACAGTAAACCTGAGAGTCTGATTTACTCATATTAATGTTCAAACTAGAAACAAAAAACAAACAAACAAACCCTCCCCCACAAATTTTACATTATGTGGCCTTGTAGCAACCAGCAAAACATGTGTTAAACATGTACTATAGCGTCACTGATAGGTTTGTAGCTTAAACCTATTCGCTGGAACGTTGAAGACAATATAATTACACAGCAAAGCAAGACCCAAAGTAGGCAAAGTTCTTCATGTTACTCATGCATGAGGGAGACCTGCCTGGAGCCAAGTGTCGTTCCACCACTTGACCCCCGTCAGACTCTCAGCCAGGTTCCCCATAGCACTCCTTTTATTGTGGTTACATGAATATGCATAGGGTCATTAACATATAACATCTTACATAGGTAAACATGTGAACAAAGGATTGTGTGTGTGTGTGTTTGTGGGGTCAGAGCGTGACCCCATAAATGACTTCCCTAAACCTACTGGTCTGGAAAGTCCACCAGTTCATCTAAACAAAAGGCACTCAGACTAAAACAGATATAGCCACGTTTATCCTACCATAAAACAATAAAACAAGGTACGACCTCCTCCCATGCTCCCAGGATGTAGGTGTGGATTCCAGAACACTCTGGAATCTACACCAAGCCTTTGCAGCCTGCTAAAGATCACACATTCTATCACTACACAATTGATTATACACCTCTAAGCATATATAAGTAGATATTTCTAAGCATAAATGACAATCAACATTGCAAAACCTAACATTCCCCCCTTTTTGACCTTTATGCTAGAAAAGTTCCCAGTTATGATCATCTAATGTCTGACAGTGTCAATGCAAACATTTTTATACACAGCATATGTCAATCACCCTAAATTACTGTAAAAGTACACAGTTTAACAAATGTATTAGCAGTTATCCCATTCCTCATTGATGTCATCCAATGGCAAACTGCATCCTACGAGCAAACAAATGAATTGTTAAGTTAATAGTTAAAATAAGAAAGTAAGATTTTCAAAAACATCTCAGCTTGGTGGTGCTCCTCTGGGCGTGCAAATCACATGTCTCTCTGCAGAGTGGTTTAAGTTCTGCAGGGCGTCATAAATGTCTCTTCCAGTTGTTTCCATCACTGTCCATAGGACCAGAGTCCAAATGTATGTAGAATAGACATTCAAACATACCAGTTAGTTTTGTTGTTTGTCAACATGGGTCTCAGTTATCTTGAAAGCTGCAGACCTCTTCAGCACTCTAGTTTTATGGCCTCTATCAACCCCCATCACCTCACTTCAGGCCTTCGTCCTGCGAGGGGGATACTTATGACTCCTCCATTGTCCATGCTCTGCAGAAAAAACCCTCTGTGGAAAGGGTGCTGGGTCCAGTTATCTTGCTGCTCTTAAGATCCCAGCAGTCTTCAGAGTGTCATCATATGCACAGTACAGTGACACAGCATTAGGTGATGTTCATAGGAAACTGCTGTCATCACCACCATAGCTTCTGGTTCCTGTGCTCTTCACAGAATCATGATGTCATCCTTGGACTCCCCCTGCGCTGTCGATGGAGCTTGGCACGCTCCCCTCATCCTTCAGGTGCCCGTCTGTTGTCCACAATCTCCTCTGTTGGCCTCTGGAAAGCCCCCTTGGCACAGCGCTCATTCCAACGCAGCTTCAGTTCCTTGCTGCGGCTCCGGAATCTGATCTCATGATGGGCCCAAACAGCTCGACCTTTGACCTCAACCACTGCCTGGGCTGTCAGCTATGCCTGGAATGGTTCTTGTTTCTCACTGGGCCTCTGGAGATTTCTCAGGAGATCCCTTTCAGCAATACTCTGACTGCTGCACCTATATTTCCTTGCTAGGAGGAAAAACTTCTATTTGGAGAGCATGTCAACAATCATCAAACCACATTCTTTAGTTCAGTGAACTTCACTTATAGGCCATCAAAGCCTCATCTGAACATGGATGCTCCACTTGCATAGGTTTAATACCCATAAATGAACTGTTAATCACACAACAATAATAAAAAAAACATTGTTTCATGTTAATCCTGGACCCCTCCTCTTGACTCATGGACACTCCCATGAGTCAACTCATCAAACCTAGATTCCTGTCTTAAAGAAAAAAGGTTAGCTAGATCATGTCTCAGGCAACAACAGGGTGTCTCCTCTGGAGTAGCTCCGTAACCCTGCAATAAAAGATGTTAGTGTGTTTTGCATATTAAGTTTGCTTAACACCCGGCTCTGCCAGGAGCCTGCATACACACCATCATGGCCTGGAAAACAAGATCTGGAAGTGAAATCAAACTTCACACTTGTAAACAATTGTATCATAAGAGTAATAAAGCATTCAACATCAGCAAGACAAGTGTCATGTGCAGGTTTTCTCAAATCAGTAAACTACAATTATTTCCATAATTAGCCTCAGACATGGATCATCCCATGTACTCAGTTAATATTAATGTAATCGGTGACTTCCCTTAAGCAAAGTCACTCCACTCATGTATCACTAGGAGCTCAAAAAACTTATTTGTTTTTCTTATGTCACTTGTCCGCTTCTGCCGAATCCTCTACATGTACTCTTAGAAAAACAAACATTAGCAACACACATTGACCATCCCGGTGGTCAGACGCAGGTCGACAGGTTCCAGAGGTGCTATAAAAGGACCATAAAGTTAACCATCCATAGCTGTGGACAGAAGTGACACTAGTTTTCAACACAGGAAATTTCTCACATGTTATTCACATTGTCAAAGTAACCTTCACATTTTCCCAAAACTCAGTGCAACAGCATCACCACTCATAACCTATAAACACAGTTTTCTTCACACATAAACCCAGAAATCCTGTAGTAGGAAAAAACATCAACCAGCTGTCCTGGTATAAATCACATGATCAAGTCACATGAAGAACTGTAATGCTGTAGAAAAGAAAATGCAAATGTTAGCGCTGCGCAGATGTATACACTCTTTCTCACAGTTTCCTCTGTGAGCAACACAAGGTAGTGAATAACACCCCTGGTAGATGCACAGACACAGAAAGTGGCATTTAAAAGGTTAAATTGTCACGCAACCTCGAATGTTGCTGGCATCTTACTGTACCTTTAAAAAGAAACACACATAGATTCATCTGCACCTTTGTCAGGTGGGGGTTAACTTCGCACAGTCGTGTTACATCAGTAAAGTCTTGTCAGCTTTCACTCATTCATTCATACATTCATTCTTTCTTTGCTGATAGTGGAACCTATCGTCGCATTTAGTTTCCACTCTCAGCAAAATGACGTCATTTCAAAAAGAAAAAGAAGAACTTTAGATCGGATTACCTCGCTGAATCCTTTTTGGGCAGGAACTTACTTTCTAATTGTCCCAGATAAGTGACTTTCTCCCAAGCCCATTTTAATGTGGAGAAGCTCACTTGTAACAATTTTCTCGACGACGTGTCGTACAGCGCTTTCTGTTCTAATCGTGCAGATCTACTCAAACAGAGATTATCGAACAAAACTTTCAGTGCACAGTGAAAGTAACAAAATAAAAAGGCCTTGTTAAGTCATGACACAAGCTCCTCATCTCAGGAGGGTAAATCATACCATTAGCATGATTTATCATACCATCATACTAATTGGCAGGCTCAACTTCACAACAAAAGAAAAATCATCAGCTAGATTCACTCCAAACCAACCATCAGCTGCACAACACACAACATAAGCCAGGTCTGTGCTTTTCACTCAGTTAGGCCACAGACCCATTTTATTCAGTTTTCCTTTTTCCCTTCATCATAAAACATGTGACATGTTGTCATGCACTTCACAAAAGAAGTTTGTTCTGACGTATTCAGAGTTGTGTATCTAGGTACAGGATTCACTCGCACATCAAAACAGGAAACTCAGTGTTTTAGAGTCTCCACTCAACACACAACAAACTCCAACACATCTCATTCACTCGTGCTAGAATTCAGTCACCTTTCCTTAATCTAAGAACAATCAACAAATTTGCATATCAGCTATTAACCCACTAAGTTGGCAGGACAACAGAAATTCATGTTCAAAATGTTATCACAAAAATAGAATTCCCCTCATACAGTAAATTATTTGTGCTGCATCAATCAAGCAGGAAGCATCTCCCAATTCACTATATTAACAACTAAATTTATTGTCTGATTTCTGGGTGATCAAACCAGAATCGTTTTTTTCCACAAAAGTTAAACTGTTGTCCTGCAACTAGAGAGTCAATTGTCAGCATTGGATAAATTCAGTATTTGATAACAAGTGTCTGTTAAATTCACACTATTTTAACACTGATGAGAGACAACACGCTGATCTTCATTGCATGTGTGTTTGTGTTATTAGGCAGGTTTAATGCATGTCTGTGGAGCTGCATCTCCAGCAGAGCATGTTCTTAAAGCTGCCTTTCCTACACACTTCTCTGCTATTATTTGATCATTTCTTAACTGATGTGCTATGAGTCCACTGGTCTTTGCATCACTTCTCATCACACGAGGTGACTTGGACAAGATGATAAAAAGACTCACATGCTCAAGATGTTGTCTAATCTTCATGAGCTCTCTTGTGTTTGTGTTAGTAGGGTTAATGCATGTTTTGCTTGTGTGTGTGATTTTGTATGTTTCTTTTTGCAGTGTTTCAGACTCCTTCACAATTTTCCAACTTAAGCAGTCAGTTTTCTTTTCCCCAGGTTTGCTAACCCCAAGTTTGATTTCCCATATTGAAAACAAAATTCCTATGTGTTCTCACCACTGCTGTCACTCTGTTGTCCTCTCCCACTTCAACAGTCCAATAGCAGGCAGTTCTCCTTCAGCTTTGTCCTGTGTTTCACTGTCTCTTCTTGCCATTTTCTCCAAAGGTGGCAAATGTCAAACTCCAACAGTCTCCTCAGTTCTCCTCAAACGTTCTTTTCACATGCACAGTGAAGTTGCAGCTTGTTGGAAACACAGTGCCATTCATCCAATCAGGCAGGATGATGGGTTTGCTCTTCTTCTCTGATGCTGTTTGTCCACACTGCTGCTGCTTGCTGGGAGTCTTTGCTCGGGAGTTTTTGCTCAGGACTCTGCTGCTGTCTCTTTATCTGCCATGTTATTGCTCTTTGGAGCTGCATTCCTTGTCTTCAGGGAGGAGTGAGAGCTCGCTTGTGAGATTGAGGGACACATGGAGCTGTAAATAAGTTAGCCAGAAACTTGGCCTGAACATTTCCAATGATGTTAAACTATAACTTTCTTCCGACCGCTGCATGTGGAAAATTGATTCAGGTCTGCTTTTCATCTGAAAGTGACAAACTAAGACATTGTCATTATTGTCATCACTGCTTAATCAACACACATCTCTCTCTCTGTTTTTGTGAACTCTCCTTTCTTAAAAGCAGAAAATGAGATAGTAGTTGTTCTTGGCTGATAAACACAAAACCTTTTTCCTATGATTATTTTTCATTTACAATGTAAATTTTGTCTCTTTTGTACCTTTTTTTTTTCTCAATAGCTGGTGACCTGCAGAATCACCGCTCTCACAATCAGAGGCAATTACTTTTACACAGCGCACAAACACTGTGACGTCAGACACATTCACACTCACTTTTTTCATCTGCATAAATAAATCATTTGGCCAATGGCATGTGCTATGGTGATCCATAAATATGATCACAAGTTTATTTAATTATTTTTTAACCCAACAAAACAAATAAACAAAAACATGATGCTGATGCTATGAACTCTCTACACACATGAGTCAAGATGCAGGAAAACTGCTCACAGAAACGCTGCACACTCCAGTTATCATAGTTATCATAGTTCTGTTTCCTTCTCTTTGAAGAGTTCTCAGACAGCTCCTGATCTGATAATGTGTAGCTTGATCATCAGCTCAGAAGAGACCACAACGCAACCTCACACAGTGGTTGTGTGCTTTGCCCCACAGTGGCAAAGACTTGCACTTTCATATTCAATTCAGCTTCTCCATCATGTAGTTTTCAGCTGCTTCATACAGGGTTCAGCATATTAGTTGTTTTCATAGGTGTGCTCTATAGCTCAACAATGGCTCATAATAAGACAACAGTCTTTCAAACAGGTCAAGTGCCTCTATGCACATCATCAGTTTAAATGTTTGCCTATTTTACTTCATCAAATATATCATTGTACTGAATTTGAGCAACCCTAAGCTTAATGCAGATTCTTTTAACAATTATCCACCTCAATTAAATCTATGGTCTGGAGCACAGGCTGTTGTCGATCAGGGCAAGCTAAAGAATAAACATTTTGTGTCAGCAAGGGGTGGGGGAAAGCCATTCACCAGAGCATATCTTAAGTGCTGCTGATGTGGGCTGGCCTTCTCCACACGCTCTTCAAGGCTGGTGTGTTTTCTGAAAACTTCTAACATTTGAATCGCTTCCATTTATAAGCCTGCGATTAACCGCATGGCTCAGGTCCGCGTGAAACCCGCGCGACCGTGCTCGCGTGAACCCGAGCAGCTAAGGAGCCGTCGCTCTCTTTTATTTAAATACTTTGCGCTGCCAGGAGCAAAGTCCAGCGTAAACGTCTGTCACCCTCTGACGCACTCTTGGTTGCTTTGGAACCCATGATAACAACAACAGCCGGTGTCACAGACCACGTGTTCTGCTCCGCACCCACTCACACAAACACACTCAAACACAACAACAACAACAACAACAACAACAACACAAAATAGGCCTACTCCGGACTCACACCGGACCGCTCGGGACCCTAACCCAGGCTTTCGGGACCCTAACCCAGTTGTGGGACCCTAACCCAGTCGCGCGACAAAACCCAATGAAGGGACGCTCGGGACACAAACCCAGGGCGATTTCAAAACCGGACACTCACCGGACGCTTGGGCCCTTGGGCGATTTTACCAAAACCTCTTTTTTCGGGACCCTAACCCAGTTCTGGGACCCTAACCCAGTTCTGGGACCCTAACCCAGTTCTGCGGTTATAGAGTCGCTCTCTCAACTTACTCGGCGTTGCTTAGCGTGTAATGTAGCCTCAAATCCCGCCGATCGTCATTCATCGAGGAGAAAAGACAGATAGCCAATCCACCTGCCCGATGACAAATTCTCACGTCTCGGGACTTTACTACAGGAACTTCCTGGCTGACGTCAGTCTTTCAGCGTGTCTCTTCTCCCCTCGGTGAATGTCGACTCCAGGGCTCTGGCTCTCGAAGGACCAATTAATGATAGGTTTGTAGCTTAAACCTATTCGCTGGAACGTTGAAGACAATATAATTACACAGCAAAGCAAGACCCAAAGTAGGCAAAGTTCTTCATGTTACTCATGCATGAGGGAGACCTGCCTGGAGCCAAGTGTCGTTCCACCACTTGACCCCCGTCAGACTCTCAGCCAGGTTCCCCATAGCACTCCTTTTATTGTGGTTACATGAATATGCATAGGGTCATTAACATATAACATCTTACATAGGTAAACATGTGAACAAAGGATTGTGTGTGTGTGTGTTTGTGGGGTCAGAGCGTGACCCCATAAATGACTTCCCTAAACCTACTGGTCTGGAAAGTCCACCAGTTCATCTAAACAAAAGGCACTCAGACTAAAACAGATATAGCCACGTTTATCCTACCATAAAACAATAAAACAAGGTACGACCTCCTCCCATGCTCCCAGGATGTAGGTGTGGATTCCAGAACACTCTGGAATCTACACCAAGCCTTTGCAGCCTGCTAAAGATCACACATCCTATCACTACACAATTGATTATACACCTCTAAGCATATATAAGTAGATATTTCTAAGCATAAATGACAATCAACATTGCAAAACCTAACAGTCACCTTGTGGAAAAACTGGAAATAATTAAATCAGAAGCGAGCCCATTTAAGCTGTACTGATGTGTGACCCTACTGAAGGTTTATTAGCAAGAAAAGTCCCAATAGGCCAGTATAAGATGATCTAGGATTGGCAGGAAGCCAAGGTATAAACATCAATAAGGAAGGACCACACCAGGGTAAACAGTGCACAAATTGTTATATTTGACTATATCAGCTGCAAATAAATGTACTTAAAACAATAAAATAAAATGCTAAATACCCCCCCCCCCCAAAAAAAAAGAAAAAAAAAGAAAAGAATAACAAACTAAATTAAAGTGCGCACATACAGCTTTTCTCTGAGTCATATGTATGAATAAATAATGTCTGATGACTGATGGATCATTGGGACCTGTTCTGTTTATTTAACTGTTGTCCTACCGCTGAAAAAAGAAAGTTTGTAGTCTTGCAGGTATCTGAAACTTCGATGGGAACTAAGCTCTGGATCCAATAAAACCTCAGCAAATCCTATCCACTTTTGAACAATAAGTATCAGTGTAACTTTTATTTTAATACAATAACTATAATATTGGCCATATCATGTTTACACTGACTTTAGTCTCATGAACAACATTAACTAATTGTTATTTACTAGCTAATCTTAAATGACTGTTCAGTACAGAAATGAAGCCCAACAATCATATTTTACAGTCCTGCGGTCTCAGCCTCAGATACTTATTAAATCACACAAAGCTTGTGTAGAAACAAACAAACAAATGAACAAAATATGTTCTCCTTCATTTCTGTCAACAACACGTTTCCAGCTATCATGGTTGCTAGGTGACCTGGGCAGCGCGACGGAGGCTAGACCGTCCCATTTCACAAGCCTCGCACTTCAGGCCTTAGCGGTCTTTGAGTACGCGGCCCTTGAGGACCGTTGAGGCTGCGTACTTTAAGGCTGCAGACCCTGAATTGGGATACAGCCTGTGTCTGAACTTCTCTGTGCCATAATGGTTCTGAGAACTACTCACATTTCTGTTATGGTGAACAGAAGAAAAGCACCTCAGTGTCCTTTATGATGTCCAGCTAAATTTGTAGAAAAACAGTTATGTATTTTATATCTGAAGTGAACTGAACAAACAAAAACAAATATTGAATCACTCCAAAGAAGTGAGGCATCAGCCACTTCCGGCCTCATGTCGGTCCGCCTTCCTGTATGGAAAGGAGTGTGCCAGGAATCACAGGTGATTG
Source organism: Neolamprologus multifasciatus (assembly GCF_963576455.1). Classification (NCBI taxonomy): domain Eukaryota; kingdom Metazoa; phylum Chordata; class Actinopteri; order Cichliformes; family Cichlidae; genus Neolamprologus; species Neolamprologus multifasciatus. The sequence continues at coordinate 37,334,121 of NC_140441.1, read as the reverse complement.
GCTGGCCAGGGACCTATGCCCGCCAAACTTCATGCAGATTGGAGTGTGCCAGTCCGCACACACCATTGGCTGCTGCTGCATCCTCGGACGCAGTGGACCACTGATGTGACTGCCTGCTTTTACCTGGTGTAACAACCCTTATTGTGTTATAGCACCACTGGGGGGGGAGTCTCCTAGGGGTGTGTGTGAGTATAGCGTGGCAGCCATTACATGCTGCTCGTGTTCTGTTCTCAGGATAGACCTCACCATTGTAACGGCCTGGCGCCGGCGACTAACGATCCCCGCAGATGTATGTACGGACAGTGGAGACCTGGCTTGTATGGTCTTATGTTGCTGACTAAAGGTCTAAAGGTCTGTTGTTTAATTTAACTGACTGTCTTCGAGTTATCCGGCTAACCTCCACACCACATGCCCGCGGGACCTGCTAGCCCCTCCTTCCTCGCCAGACTGCTGTTACACTGGGAGTACAAAAAGCTGAGGATTCTTCAGTCGTGGAGGAATCTTTGGTTTGAACAGACTGTGTAGTTTGTCCCTCCTGCCTCTGCCTTTGTGCCGGTGCCTTTTGAATCTCTGTTTTTGAGTTGCTGCCTGTGAGATGATTAGTGTTCTATTAGTGTTCTAGCAGAGCCATGACAGGGGGGGCGCATGATGAAAGGGGGGGGGGGGGGGGGGACAAAAAGGCTTGGACACTGCTAGCACAGGGCGACTACAGAAACGCAAGATGAAGCATCGCTGAATATGTTTCCAAACCAACTTCATTCCAAGCCAAAGACTAGAAAATATAACATATAACAGTAAATACTAAATATTAAACATTATTGTGCAGCACGTAAGATCGACAGCGCACAGTGTGCTTTGAGGTAGGAGCCAAAAAGGGTGTAGTTTGTGTGTGTGAGCACCCGTGTGTACACCTATGAGCATGGACGCGCTTGTTTTTAAAAGGTTCCTTCATGTAATGATCTGCTAGAGGGTGTGGGGGAGCCACAGCCCTGTCCTCCAGGGCATGAAGCAGGTATGGAGGAGATCAAGACTCCAGACATCCAGAGGCCCCCAGAACACAAGAGACCAAGGAAGACCAACAGAGGGGCAGCCGTGCCACTGTCCCAGAAAGAGCTGAGGAGAGTCCCAGATGAGGGGTCACTCAGCAGCCGTGGAGCAGAAGCCAGGGGGGGTTGCAGTGACGTGCCCGTGAGCTCCGCTGACAGCCAGCTGTGCCAGAGTGACCGAGCCCCAGGCCGAGAGGCCGAGGGCACCCCACCCACGATAGAACGGGGGTGTGTGAAGACTCCAAACCTTCCTCGGCTTGCTCATATGTAGTGTTGATGCATGTGTGTTCTAAGGTGCGTTCAAAATCCAGGAGGGCATGGAGCTACCTGCCAGAGAGCAGCAGGTAAGCGCATAGCCCCTCCTGATAGCTCTCGATGTCTACATGTATTTAAAATTGAGAGGTGGGCAACGACGCCAGGGGTGAGGTTGTACACCCTGATGGTCTTTTGGGTACAGTGTAGCGTGCCCACCCCCAAGATCCTATATGTATGTGTAGTGAGAGTGTGAGTAATGTGAATGTCTAAGTTGTGGGATAAAATTGAGGCACAAGCAGCCAGAAGGGGACAGAGGGGGGGATGTGTGGGTGATTGTGGTGGAGCGGGAAAAGGGAGGCAGCTGGAGATGGTGAGGGAAGGAAGGGAGGGGCAAGTGACCCCTCCCTGTGGCCAGCTCCCCCGCTGACCCCGGCACCCCCATACTCTGCAACCCGCCAGGGAAAGGGGGCCCTAGTTCGGCGGCGCCGCCTGGCCCCGCAGAGCCCAGGACAGCCCACCCGACCCCACCACAGAGAAAACTGCACCCACCCCGTCATCCACTCATCTTCCAGACTACACAAGACAATAGACGCCCAGGCTGAGATCTTCCTCCACCTCTCCTGTATCTCCCCCTCCTGCAGAGTGAGTTCCTGAAGAGAGGAGACTTCCTGCAAGGCCTTGTGTGGTTGATGAAGAGAATGTGCATTAAAGGATACGCTGTGGAATTGCCAGTACCAGTATGATCGTGTATCCTTCCTACTATCCTGCTAAGGTTTCTACCGACTATTCTCAACCACTGAACACAACCCAACATTACAAGTGGCAAGAGGGACTCTCCCTCTCAGATAATTTCATACACCTTAATGAGCAACATTTTATGCTTCCATCATAGCTAAATGAGCCCTCGTTAATTTGGTCATATTTGATTCATGTCCTGAGATTCATCTATTCAACAAAAGATGCAAAACCAAAAAATGTTCCAGATGTAGTAATCTCTAAATAATTTGTCAAACAGAGCAACCTCAGCCTCATTTCAAATAATAAGTTTAAAAGACATTATCAAGCATTTTTAAGTAGAAATAATTTTATCTTTCTTCATTACGAGCTAGCTCGTGTTGTCTGTAAAAAAGGCCTTTAATCAGTAAGTAAAGTTCTAGAATATACCAGTAAAGTGTAATTATCAAAAATAACCCAGTGATTTTTAGAGTGTTGGAATTCACTTTTTGCTTACCATGTTTTATTTCATAGTAGAGGAGAAATCAGTGATATCTGATCAGGTCACAGTCTAGTTGAAAATGGCAGTTTCAGAAGAATAATGTGGCTTCTTCTGAAGTGTATCTTCTACACAAACAGTTGGGTAAAATTTTGGCCCAATATTTGATCAAAGCTAGCGAACCTATGACCCAATAGAATTATTCAAGCCAGGGAGTTAATTAAAGAACCCAGCACATCGCCAACCCAACTCTTGAGTCACGACTTTTAAACCAACATTTAAACTAACAAACCTACGGCTTTTACCCAGAAGTAGTTAGAAAAGTAACCCAGCATGGTTTTATTATGTATTTGCAGAGGTTTTGTGAAAAAAAGTTCAGTTTGTGTTTAGAGGTTTGTGAAAAGGGTGCAAGGTTGTATCTTAGCAATTATGACAATGTACAAAAGCTTTAGCAAAATATTTGGTTATTTCTGAAATTTAGCACTATTAGCTGAAATAAAAATTTTGGGAAGAGGGAAGCAAAGGAGGGGAGACTTATTTAAAGAGACCTCATCATGTGTGTGTTTTTTTTGTGTGTGTGTGTGTGTGTCTAATTGTATGCTCGTGTGTGCTCATGCCATCAAAAGCAGGAATTAGATGGAGGACACAGAAGCAAACAGCATCAGATTAAAAATATTAAAGTAATTTCAAGAGAAAATAGTGTAATTTCAAGCAGATTTATACGTGGGTTAATCTATCAGTGAGTTAATCTAATCAGTGAGTGTTTAAAAACTGAACTGAAAGCTTACATAATGTTACACAAAAACACAGATACTCACAGACCAGTTTGATTCAATGCTTAATAGTTTAATGATGCAGAAGAGAAAAAAAGTTTTGTTTTTAAGTTTTTGCTAAAAGCATTCTTTCCATTACACATTTCAATTGCTCCTTTTAAAAGACACAATCACACTATTTTATGTCACTTGTCGCTTCATTCCTTATGCATCGTTACAGCAAAAGAGAAAGGTAAAGATGTGAAAACAGATATTTTGAGTGATATATGAGACGATTTCTTTCTTTTTCAGATGACGTGCCTTCATGTCAGCCCAGGAATCATGACTTACTCTTAATGCAGACAGAAGGGAATCGGTCCCGGCAAGACTGATCATTCATACACAGGTCTCCTGTAAGCCCCAAAAATCAACTTTAACCAAAATTTTTGTTGCATGGACACAAAAATATAGAATATATGAGAAAAACGTTTTGGTTTTTTTGGTTTTATGTATAATGACAATAGCACTTGTATATATTATGTACAATATTATACCTGGAAAATTCACTTCCATGCATTGCTCGTTGCCCCCCCAGTTGTTAGGCTCCCCCCGACACCAGTTTGCGTATTGGAAACGTGTTCCATCGATCCAAAACCAATAACCCTCCTACAGAACAGAAAAAAGTTTAAAATAAGAAATTGTTTTTTAACGAAACTACACTTTAACATTATACATCGACTACCAAGTTTGGACACACCTTCTCATTTATTGGTTTGTCTTTACTTTCACTACTACCGACATTGTAGATACAAACTGAAGACATCAAATATATGAAACAAGATATATGGAATTATATGGCAATGAAAAAAAAAAGATAAGAGTGAAAAATAAGTAAAATATCCAATGGATAGATTTATGTTTTAACTGGAAGACTGGCATACCTGTTGACCATCAGAACCACCAATCCATGTTCGTCCATTAGCTCTACTCCCATCAGATATCAGCCTCTGAATCAGCTGGTATTCCCCAAGGCTCTGTACAGATGCTAGGTTTGCACTCATGGATTGACAGTTTCTCTACAGTAAACAAAAAGACAGAAGAGTTACAGAAGATTTATAAAACAGCCTTCATGATTACACCACCACAAACAAACAAATAATAATAAAACATACTAAGAAATATTTACATTGACTGACAAAATTATTGATTTTAATTATCTGACCTTTTATTAATAGCTTACCATTCAACAAGTAATAAAAAGTAAAAAAAAATTAATAATTATTATATTGAAAGGACTAATGATTAATACATTTACAATCATTTATCATTCAGAATTATTTCATGCAGTTATTGTTGGTGGCTTAAACCATTTACTGCAATAATTAGCATTATTTTTATAAATTAAAAAAAAATAATATTTGCTATTATAAGCTTGGATGCATATTTCACAGTACATATAAGAACTGGTTTTAATCGAAGCAAAAATTGACAGGTGATTTATCCATGACATAAATTGTAGGAACGTGAAACTGGAGACTTTAGTTTGTTTGCTTCTTTGTTTGTATTTCTTGTTTACTAATATATTGTTACTGTCTGCTTGTTAAAAAGTAAAGCCATATATGACATACATACATATTAGAACAAATGATAGCATTATTAAAATTCAATAAATGATAACATTAACAATGATCAATACATACTATTATAATTTTAGACTAATTTTAACAGTACATTGGCTTTGATAAAATTGTAATAATTGTCAATATAAAAGTGTTTAATATAATATTAAAAAAAATTATTATAAGGTCTTATCCAAATATTAAAGAATCAAAGAAACACAGTCACAGTAACTGGTGAGTCCTGATGTTATTACCTGAGCATCACCCCAGGGTAAGGGTGTAGAAACATAGCAGTAACATTTGTTGTTGTACTCAGTCCAACCAGGGGGACATGAGGACTTCTTGAGAACATAGCACTCATCTGAAGACAAAGCAAACATATTATGTGACAAAATGCTGACTCAATTCCCCCTTTACTGGAATAATTATATTTATGGTCATTAACTTGTGTTTTATTGGTAATAGTTTTACTTTTCAACAAATTTCAACTGGAAAATGTGTCATTTTCTTCCGTTAGATTTCTATTTTTAAAAACATGTATTTAAAAATAGATCTTATTATTTGGACAGCTGCATATAGCCCATTGACATGCACAACATTCAGTATGATACTAGTAACATACTTTTATACTTACCCTGAGCAGCGGTCAGAGCCATCATTGCACAGAGAAGTGCAGATGCAGTCAGCAGCTTCATGATGATATTTAGTGTCTCTGTAAGAAACACATTAACAAAAGTGATTAGCAGTTTGATATAGAAAGGATAGAAGATCTTCAGCATATTTGTAACATACCTGTCTGTAGAATGTCTTCTCCTCTTTCAAGTGTCAGCCTGTAGCTTAACCTCTCCAGTGTAGAGATGAGCACTTATATACACTTTCTTATATTTACATTTCAATACCAGGAAGAAATGCACTAGAAAATACAGAGTATGTTTTGATTCCATGCTTCACTACTCCTGTTTTTACCAACCTCACGCAATTCTCTCCACCCAGCTTGAATTTCATGGATGTTTAATTTCATTTATTGACTGCTGGTCAACAAAGATGTCACGCTCCTGGGTCTTTGGCCCAGTGTAAATGTGTTTGGACTTTTGATTCTGGGTTGTTTAATGTTCTATGGTTAAGGTTCTGTTCCTCGTTTTGGTTTACAGTTGTGATCCCTCTGTTTATATTTGTTTTCTTAGGTCTTCTTAGTTTTGTTTTCTAGTCTGTAGGTTTCTGTTATCATGGAGCACGGAACAGGGGAGTTTCCATGCCCCATGTTGAGTCAGCCTTATCCCTTCCATTTAGTCTTGTCTCTGCATTCGGTGTTCTCTTTCTATCTCCCAGTCAGTCTTGTTCCCATGTATGTTTCTCCACTGGTCTCAGTGTCACACCCGAGTGCTTCATGGTGATATCGGAGTATTTCTATAAAAAACAAAATACCTAAAATGGGTAACAGATCAATAAAGAACTTTGGACAGCCATAAAATAGACAGTTTAAAAAAAAGGAAACGAACAAATCAGATTTGATACGATTTGATTTGACAAAGTTTCATTGCAGCAACTCAAAGAAAAGCATCATTTACACATAGCATAACATGGCTTGGTCATTGTGATGCACCAAGCAAGTTACAGCTTGGATTGAATGATTTTAACATCAACTGCAAAAACTGAAAATGTGTTTGTATTTGTAAATATTTGTAAGTCCATACAAGAAGCTGATTGTGAGAAAATGTATCATTTATCCTACTACAGTTTACACCTTAAAAAGAAAGGTCATGAATGTGCCAGCTCTGGAGACCATCTTCACCTTTATGGGAAAATAGTTAGTTGTAGATGGCAAGTTGTCATGAGAGAAGTATCATTATAATATTTGCTGTAATATGAGAGTGTTTACAAAGTCACTGTATCAGCCACAGACTCACTTCCTCATGTGCTACTGTACCAACTCCCATTAAAAAAACACTGTTGGCACCATCACATGAAACTGTTGTTTCTTTAGAGATGGGTGGATCCTCAGTCAACACCCTCATCAAATACCACTAAAATTCAACAGGTTTTTTTTTTTTTTTTTACAGTTTTCTTATGCTTATTGTTGTTTGTAGCATTTTCAAGTTTTTATTTGATTTTGTCTCTTTTTTGTTTTGTGTGCAAGATTGCTCCCCGGCCTCAATCGGGCGATGGGGGTGTGTGGTGGGGCGTGGTCTGTGGTGCCGTGCAGACGCACCTGCACGGCATCCGCAATCACGCCCGCCGTGTTAAAACAAGGGGACTCAGGGGTTGGTGTGGGGTTGTGGTGGTGTGATGCAAATATTAAATAAAGATGGCTCAAAACATGGATCTGTGGTCCCGTCGTGCCTTAATTCCACCACACTGTCCAAGATTAACTCTCAAAATGAATGCTTAGTGCTTTCTTTCATGATAAATTCTGTAAGAATATATGATTGCAGTAGAAAGTAGGAATTACCGTAAAAATCATAATTAGTACAATGATTACTTGTTTTATTTTTTTCTTGTTCAATGCACTAATACATGAATATTCTTTAAAAAAATAATACGTTTAGAAATGTCATGATATTTTTGATTTCATTTCTTGACTTGAAAATTCAACTAACTATTGTGTACTTATTTCGACAAATCTATAGTGCAATATTCATAATAAATTCAATTTAGGTTTATGCATTAAATGTGTTTTCATTACAGTTAACCCAAAATGTTTGTATTCCAACACTAACCTTAAAAAGAGACCAATAAGATGGTCATTTATTATTTGGTATAACTGAAGTAATTAAATGCTAAGGGATAAGATAAAATGGATAATAAGATAAAAGGAATAAAACTTTATTTTGGTAATCATCACCCTCAAGTTGTTCTAAACCTGTTAATTTGTTCTGTTGAACACAAAAGCAGATATTTTCAAGAAGATATATATGGCACTGAGTCGTTATGGGGTACAAAGGAGCAGAGTAAAGTACTTTCAACGAATCATTACAGATGGTGAGGTGTTTCACTTAGAAGATTACAGTCGTGTACTCAAACGTCATTCATTCACTGTTATGTTGAATGATGATGATCAAAATTTCTTTAACTTTAAACGATTTGTAATATGTCAAAATGAAAGTGGAGAGACGTGTTATGCCATCGGAAGATTCTATGAACGAGCAAAGCATAGTCTCTGTGCCTCAAATCCAAGTTATTTTGAACCAGTATCAAAACGTCTTGGACATCTTACAGGTATTCTTGCTGCAGAGATCAAATGCAAATGTCTGATCATTCACACTGAAAAATTAAAAGTTAATTACATTTTTAGAAGCATTAATCAGTGTTAATTCCTTAAATGAGGTTAAATAAGAGAAAACATGATTTTCTTCAGTGCCATGTGGTATTTTTCTGAAGTGATTTTAAACCAGTTCATTAAAAAACATACATAATTAAACATTAAATGGCAAAACATCAGATATACATTACATTAAGTCATTAAGTGCAATATTATATTGCATCATTAAAGGAACACTCCCTCAGAGTTAATACGTTGAGTCTGACCATTTTGGAATCCATACAGCCGATTTGTATGGTGATAACACTTTTAACATAGCTTAGCATACATCATTGAATCCGAAGGGACCGTGAGCATTGCGTTGAAAAATGACCAAAGACTTAATGGTCAAACTCAACTTTTTAACTCTGAGGGAGATGGAGAATGAGCCTATTTCCAAAAAAGTGGACTGTTTCTTTAAGTACTATATTGTATATATTGCCAAAAACTAAAGTGTATATAGCAGTTGTTATATTTTGTGTACTGTATCACTGACAGATAATTTCAAAGTCAAGTGAATGCTAATATTGTGTAATGTGAAATACTGTAAGCAAATGTGTCATGATCCTGGGTCCTGTTGACCCAGCGTTTTGTGTTTTCTATTAGTGATTTTGGTTCTGTTGTTCCTTCTGTTTAGTGTTATTCTGTTCTGCCCATCTATTCCTGTGTTAAGTCCGCGTTTTCTAGTCTGTGTCTTTGCGTGTGTGTGTTTCCTGTTTTATTGTGAAGGTCTGCGTCTTATGTGAGTGTTTTCAGTTTGCCTCCCTAGTCTCGTCACGTTAATCACTCCCAGCTGTGTCCCCCACCTGTGTGTAATCTCCCTGTGTTCTCTGAGTGTTTTTAAGTCGTGTCTTCTGTCTTAGTCGTTGCTGGTTTGTCTGTGTTGTTTCCCCTCGGTCTCCCTGCGTCTCTCCATCCATCTCTCTGTGTATATTTCCCCGGACCTCCCTGCATCTTTGTTCTGGTTTGTTTTGTTAGTTTGCCCAGTTTAGGTTTTCTGTTACAGCTTCACCCGCGCCATTTCTGTTGTATTTTCTTTTGTAAATAAATACTCACCTGCACCAGAGCTGCCGCTTCCGGGTCCTAAATAATTACCACACGGCTTGCCCCGGAAAGACCGTGACAAAATGAATAAATAACCTAATTCTTGCTAGACCTCTGACACTGTTTTGTTTGAATCCAGCTGTTTTTGCAGATGCAATGAGATGCAGATGTTGTTACTTTTATTATTATTATTGCACTAAATACATTTTAAATAAGGGATACTTTGATATACATTCAACTGTAAGGTTGGAAATGTATTTTCTTCAACGTAAATATCTTTTGAAATGTATTTTGGTTTGAAAGAAATATATATTTTATTTTAATTTAATTTAATTTGTTTTGAGCATCACAAATACAAAATATATTTACCATATATTTGAAATATATTTTGGCCAGGAAAAATGTATTTTTTTTACCGTATGGGTCCACTCTTGTAATACCACCTGGTAGATGTACATAGGACCATGAGTCTGTTCTGCTTGGTTATTTTTTTCTCCCCACTATTACAATGTGCTGATCAACAGGAATCATTGGGGGTCCTATTGTCAGGGTCTTCATCCAACATACTGGCCTGATATTACTCATGTTGTTTTAACTTTAATGGAATTCAAGACTCATGGATGCTCAGTTTCTTTCAGTTCATTTTTCAGACTTTTTATTTTACTTCAAAAGGTAGCTACACTTTAACCTACCTACAAAATAAAGATGAGCAAATGAGCCTAATTGAAAGCAGAGGAAAATCCAGCTCTGGTTTCATTCACATGCTGCTTCTTTCCTCAAGGAGCATTCCAGAAAGAGAACACAAATATATAAGTTAGGGGTGGGGCTCGATTAAAAAAAACAATCTTATTAATTGGAGGCTTTGTAATTTATTAATTGTGATGAATTGTATTTAATGGCACAATATTTTTTTTTCCCCAGAGCACAAATGTTTTTTAATTTAAATAGCCATGAAATTCAAGCTGGGTGGAGAAAATTATGCAAGGTTGGTAAACACTGGGGCAGTGAAGCATGGAATCAAAACATGCTTCAGTGTATTTTCAGTGTGTCTGTAATAAGATGTAAATACAGGAAAGTGTATATAATCACTGGTCTCCACTCTGGAAGTCAGAAGCTACAAGTTGATGCTTAAAAGATGAGACAATATTCTACGACAGGTGTGTTACAAATATGCTGAAGATCTTCTATTCTTTCAGCCAGTAACTGCCAGTTACCTATTTCATCTGTTTCTTACAGAGATACTAAATATCATCATGAAGCTGCTGACTGCGTCTTCCCTGCTCTGTGCAATGATGGCACAGACGGTGATATTTGATGCCACTAAAGCAAGTGAGCGAACATGGATTGGCAGATATTTTAGTTTTTACTGTACAAAGTCTGACAGTTAAAAAGAATCTTCCCATGAATATTTACTTTGAGAACATCGTTTGGATATACATCTATTTATGATCTGAGAGTAAAAATCTATTTATTGTATTATTCTGTTTTTAAGGAGGGTTACTGGTTTTGGATCGAGCTGGTTTCAGAAGGAGCCTAACAACTACAGAGACAATGAGCAATGCATGGGGATGAAGTTTTCAGGTACATTTTCGAATAAATTCTTCTGCCCTCAGCTGAATGTCTCTATCCCGCTTATGCAGAGAGCTAAATATTAAATGACTTGAGTAAACACTCAGGAGACTGTGTCGTATTCTTCAGAGCCTTACTGATTGGCATTTGTAAATACTTTCATTCTTTAGTAAAACTGTAATTACAGAAACAGAGTAAGGTGTGTTTAGTCTCCATGCAAATACACAAATGTTATATTCAATATTGTTGCCATGTGTAAACAACCAGTACAAGATCTCAACATCTCAATGAACTAATAGGTGAGATCAATCAATCATTTCGCCACACTTACTTACTTAATACTTATTATTATTATACTTATACTTACTTAATACTTATTCTGACTTTCTTGCTAAGGAGTGTTGTTCATATTTCTTCCATGGACTGCATTTCTCACCCTAGTATGAATTATACACGTGTCTCCAAACTACTAGACCTGACCTGTCCAATATATTCATTGCTAATCCTGTGCCTTTTGTCACTTTGATTGAATATCTTGGCATCTTTAACTCTGCTACTTCCAGCTCAGCTCCAGCTCTTTTTGCCAGTGCCACCCTATCCTAACCATACATCGCAGCAGGACTCACTACCATCTTGTAAACCTTCCCTTTCAACTCTGCCTCACTGCTTTGTGCAAATATCAGTTACATTACATAATGAGCCACAAGACTGAGCACTTTGGAATTAATAAAGTACAAGCAAGTCTTCTGCCTCGAGAAATATGTGACCTAAGAGCCTACACAGGATAAACAATCTAGCAGTCGCTTCTGAAATATTGAATCCAACAAAAAAAACATCAGTCCCACAAAATAAGAAAGAAGACAACACTTCAGATTTTAAACTATTCTTTAATATCAGTTTTTTAGTTTTATTTATTCAGGCTGTTGGTTGAGCACATAACCTTAGAGCAACATCCTGATTCAGTTCCCTGTGTGGCTGATGATGCAAACACAGTTTGTTTCTTTAACAAGAGTTGGTAACACATGTGATACTTTAGCTGATACAGTGGATCTGAAAACATTCTCATATTCCAGTAAATATACTAACTGCAATTCTCCCACAATAGTTTTAATGTCTAAAGGGAAAGAAGGATGTAGATTTTAAAATTCATCACAGTTCACTCTGTGAACAACCTTCGAAACCTGACAGTGTACACTTCAACCCTCAGCCTCATGCCGTCCCAAAGATCTTTACAACAGAAACACTTTTTTGAGGTTACAGAATTTACAGCTTGCAGCACAATAATGTCAGACATTATTTCACCTGTAGCTGCAGTTTCCATGTTCAATCATATTACTCAATCAAAGATCCATCATTATCAAAGAATGACTTGAAAATACTGATGAAGTGAATAACTATAAATAAGAAGCTTCAAACCATTGTTTAATTTCTCTGGTATTTATTCAGTGTCTTGACTGAGCAGCCAACCCTTTTCCAAGAAACATCCTTATTCAGTATCATGTGAGACTGATGGTGCCAAAAACATGTTTCTTTAATGGGAGTTGGAAGAACATTCTCATATTACAGAACAGAGTAAACATGTGTGTCTCATGCACGTCAAGCATCTTGTGAAGTGATGTGACATAAATAAAACTGAACTGAAAATTAAAATGAATCATTAGTCTGTACTGTAGTTGTGTTTAACTCCTGCATCTCTGTGGTCAGTATGAAAAGCACATAAATCACTGTTCAGAATATCATTAACTTCCTTTTCTCTTCAAATCTTTAGAGATACTGGTTTCCTAAAATACTTTTGTTATGGTTTCAATCATGATCACTTTTTCATTACTGTTAATCCAGACTGTCTCTCACTGTCACGGTCCTGGGTCGGTGACCCAGTGTTTTGAGTTTTTTTGTGTTATGATCTTAGTTCTCTTTGTTGCCCCAGTTTATTCTTTAGTCTAGTGCAGGGGTCGGCAACCTGCATGCGGCTCTTTTGTCCTTATACTGCGGCTCCGGGTGGTTTGGGAAAATAAATTAGAAGTATTTAGCTGAAGTGTATTTTATTTGTGTTTAGTTCTTTTTTTTAACTTGTAGTTCTAAATTGGAAGATTATTGTGATTTTGAAATATAAAAATAAAATTATATTATATTATTTTTTCATCACTCAAAATAAGCGTCACACTCGCGGAAGCCGGTATACCCGCCGAAACGCCATGCATTTATCGAGACTTTCGACCCCAGGTAGGCCAGTTATGGATCTTCGGATCCACATTATGTCAGCAGCTCCACCATGAACTATGTTAAAACAAACACCGCTCACGCCTCACAGATGACAGCTTACAGTCCTGCGTAAAGATGAAAGCCCCGTTTTGCAGACGCTGTGCGCAGAGGTTCGGGACCAGAAGTCTTATTGTAAACATATCACGGCAGACCCGACGATGTTTGCATGAACACGCTTTTCAGCATCTCTTTACTGACCACTTTTCACACACGGTTGCTGTACGCATACAGCCGGCTGTAGCTTTTCAGCTCACAGCCCGACAACACAACAGCAGAGAGAGCACAGACTTTAAGGCGGTGAGGCGTGATTGCGGGTGCAGCTCAGGTGCGTCCGCCTCCCCTGCAGCGGCGCTGCAGACCACGCCCCGCCACACACATTAACCAGGTAAAATACATATTTAGGCAGAATTTTGCAAATATCTAATTTTCCTTTTTTAGCAGCATAGTGCTTTTTTCCAATTATTTTTTAAAAGTCAGGTCGAGGCTCCAAAAGCCCAAAGGCGATATAAGGGTGGCTCACAACAGTTTTTGTTTGCTGGATCATTTTAGTTTAGCTGGGTGTCTTTCCTTTTGTTATATTTCTTTAAGAGTTCAAAATGTGTTAATTACATAAATAAAATGTAATTTTCTCTGTAGCACTTCATGGATTTCATAAGCAACACACTTTAGTTGTTCTGTGGATTCTTTTGAAAAGCAGTTAAAAACTTTTCTGTTCAAACACACCTTTTGTTCATCTACGTATTTTATATTCTTTACATTATTTACATTTGATCTTTTACATTGTGTATAATGTCTATTGATTGTATTGTTTATTTTAATATTTTTAATCTCTACTGAGATTATCGGTTGCCGACCCCTGCACTAGACTAAAGCATAAACTGGGGCAACAAAGAGAACAAAGATCATAATACAAAAACTCAGACACAAGAAACTCAAAACACTGGGTCATCGACCCAGGACCGTGACAGTGAGAGACAGTCTGGATTAACAGTAATGAAAAAGTGATCATGATTGAAACCATAACAAAAGTATTTTAGGAACCAGTATCTCTACTTTTAAGATGAGGCTTAAAACTTTCCTTTTTGCTAAAGCATATAGTTAGGGCTGGACCAGGTGACCCTGAATCCTCCCTTAGTTATGCTGCAATAGACGTAGGCTGCCGGGGGATTCCCATGATGCATTGAGTTTTTCCTTTCCAGTCACCTTTCTCACTCTCTATGTATTAACAGACCTCTCTGCATTGAATCATATCTGTTATTAACCTCTGTCTCTCTTCCACAGCATGTCTTTTATCCTGTTTTCCTTCTCTCACCCCAACCGGTCGCAGCAGATGGCCGCCCCTCCCTGAGCCTGGTTCTGCCGGAGGTTTCTTCCTGTTAAAAGGGAGTTTGTCCTTCCCACTGTCGCCAAAGTGCTTGCTCATAGGGGGTCATATGATTGTTGGGTTTTTCTCTGTATCTATGAAGCGCCTTGAGGCGACTTTTGTTGTGATTTGGCGCTATATAAATAAAATTGAATTGAATTGAATTGAATATTTGTGTACAGCGCTTTGTGACTGCCTGTCTGTGAAAAGCGCTTAATAAATAAACTTTACTTACTTTAGTTGTTCACACAAAGCATAAAAGTAAAAAACAATATATACAGTGTTATCTTCATTTTAGATTTCAAAAAGTATTTGCGGCTCCCAGTGTTTTCTTTTGCGTGGAAACCGGGTCCAAGTGGCTCTTTGGGTGTTAAAGGTTTCAGACCCCTGGTCTAGTGTCTTAGTTCGGCTTTCTTGTATTCTCTTTAGTTTTCTGAGTATTTAGTAGCTGCCCTCTGTGTCTCCTTGTTATTGTTCTCTGTGTTTCTTAGTTGCTCTGTCTCCCCTAGTCAAGTCAAGTCTATGTTACATTTCCTGTTTTACTTTGAAGGTCTGTGCCCTTTGTGAATGTATTGAGTTTCGCTTCCCTTTGGTCCCGTTATGTCCAGTTTCTCCCAGCTGTGCTCCCCTTCTGTGTCTCATTCCCCTTGTTATTTCCCAGTGTATTGAAGCCCTGTGTGTCTGTGTGTCAGTGTTGTGATCTCCCTCATGGCTGTGTTTCCCTGTGTGTCAGTTTATCCATGTCCCAGTTTAGTTGTTATATTTTTGTGCCATTCTGCAATAAAGCAGCTTTTTGAGTTTAATTCCTGTGTGGTGAGTTTTGCGTTTGGGTCCTACTCCTGCCTCCACACAGTAGTGATGGGTAGATGAGGCCTCATGAAGCGTTTCAGCACATTCCCCAAACTGTATCGACACTGTGTCGACACAGTGTTGCTGTTTTGCTCCATACTGACACCTGCTGGACCTTAAATATCATTGCAGGCAACTTACTTGAGACTCACAACAGACACTGATTCAATGACCTAGTCATACTTGTACACTGTAAGGTATTGTACTGTCCATAGAATCATTTTATATCTTTTGTATTGCAAATATTGTAGACATCTTTAAAATATATTGTGAATGACATTAAGTGAAAATTAAAATGAAAGTATTGTGAATGTAATATTACCCATTTAAATGTAATTGACTCAGAGTTTATTATAAATTTCTATTCAGAAAAATAAGTTTATCCAATGTTTTAGCATTCAGTCTATTGTGTTTTTTTACACCATTTCCACAGCTTCGGAAAACTCACAGGAACAGATGAAGCTGGTACACAAAAACTGTAAAGCCAGGTGGAAAAGGTTCTGATAAGATGTCTTCCTATTCCCCCAGTATGTTAAAGGATCCTCTGATCGTGGCATGTTTCTCTCCGACACTCTCCACAATACTAAGGGGTTGGCAGTCCTAATAAAATTCAGGACTGCCTGGTCCAGAACATTCTTCCTAGATACTTGATTTCAAAATAATAAAACACATATTAATAAAAAAAATGACGATAAAGCTGTTCAGTGTCTATATAGGCCGACCTGTGTTCATTCTCGGTGTGTTTGTCTTATTTTCATGTTTGGCTCTGTAATGTCTAAACCATTGACTGTAAAAAACATGGTCTAAACACTGGGGAGGTGCTTTTGTTTGTGTAAGAAAGCTCCGCAGAACAGATGCGACATTTAACCTGCATAAAATGAAATAAATAATTTACACTTCAAGTCACATTGCTGTTTTTCCTGTCCTGATAGATTACACTGAAACAAAGACAAACTATTATATTATATTATTTGCAGTTAACCCTTTAAGACCTACCATAGAACCAAGTCCGCCAGAGCTTATATTATATTTTTACATGGTGTAGTGCCATTTTTGGGAGCATTTCAAGTTGCTATACATCAATACAACCATTATAGCCCAGATTTTAATAATATGTCTGCATTAAAGTGCATAGTAATTACATAAATTGCAAAAAAGTGCAATAAACTACAAAAAAATTGAAAATCGTTTTTGTTTTTTTAACATATATTTCTAGTTAGAGAAATTTAAATTATAATAAAGTTTTATTTAATCTAATCTAATCTAATAACTTTAATCTCAGCCAAACCATTTTATTCACGGACAAATAAAACATTGAAAAAGGCCAAACAATAACATGTTTAAGTTATTTAAGTGACGGAAAAATCAGGAGGGTTGGCATGTATGGCGTAGCATAGCCTGTAACGTTATTATGACGGACACATTATATGAGTGAACTTGACTTTAAGTCACTTACAGGTTTCTTTGAAAAATACTTTCTTATATCCAGGTTCTTCCTTTTGCTGCCATCCTCCTCTCTTCCTTGCAGGTCCTCACTGCGCAGGCTTGCCACTGCTAAAACTAAACAGAGCTCCCTGAAGGGCACAGCCAATCAAATTGGCCATATTTGTCACATGAGGTAAGACTCCAGTAGAGAACGTAATTTAACTCTTTCTGCACCACTAGGTGAATGAGACGTTGACAGATCGGTTAGTTTTTTTTACTCAAAGAGATCAAATTACTGGTGGCGACATTTCAATAATTGCTGGATATTGATGGGGACATGTCCGTTCCCATCCCAAATCTACGCCCTTGGATGGTGGTTTCCTGCTTGAGGTCCTGGGTGATGGTGGTACCCGGAAGTGGAATGAATCCACAGTGGTGATGAGGGTGTCAGTAAGCATGGTGGGGGTAAGTGGGGCTGTGTGGTTCCACAAGTCCACAATAAATAATATTAATAATATTAAATATTAATTAATGAATAATAATATAATTAAATAAGATCCTTAAATAAAAATCTATTTAAAAAGTTTAAAGTTTTCTCAAAATAGTTACTGATTCAATTAAATCACATTGGACAGTAACAGTTGTGTTCAAAAATGGGAGACATTGTTTCAGGAGAAAATAAATAAAAGACAGTGTTTGTAGTTTTAAGATAATTTTTTTACTGTTGATTCTCTCTCTCTCTCTCTCTCTCTCTCTCTCTCTCTCTCTCTCTCCCCCCCCACACACACACACACACACACTGTTTGTGTGAATGTGTGTGTGTGTGTGTGTGTGTGTGTGAGACAAAGACAAAGAAGGAGAGGTTCTGGGTTCACTAACATCCTTTCTAGCAGATAGAGACATTATTAATTACATAAAGAGTAATGAGTCCCTTCAGCAGCCCGACAGACTCCACCAGGTGGTCTGATGAGAGAGTGGAGAATGATGTGATGTATACAGAGGTCAGATGGCACCAACCTCACCAAAATAAAGAGAAAAAAGGACTCCCACCTGTAAGCTATCAGGCGTGCGTTGTAAAGGTATTTACAAAATGTACTAAGTTCTTCTGGGCATCAAAACATGGCAGTACGCACACGGTCTGTTTGACAGGTGGAAAGAAGGTGGAGCCAAAACACAGAGTCGACTCCTAAATCAGTGGAGACATAATCAGTCTTTATCCAATTTAAGAAGGAAAACACAAGATAGCGTTAACACCATCGTCCTCGTGGAGGGAGGAACACAAATGATATTCCCACAATGCAAATTATGACCAAGGTCATACCACCGTTTTAATAAAGTACAAGCAAGTCTTCTGCCTCGAGAAATATTTGACCAAAGAGCCTACACAGGATAAACAATCTGGCAGTCGCTTCTGAAATGTTTAATGCAGCAAAAAAAACAAAAAACAAAAATCCATCAGTCCCACAAAATAAGAAAGAACTTCCTGTACACAGTTTGTCACTGTTTCACATGTAGCTGCTGTTTGGTCACAGCAATAATACCAAAAACAGATATTTCCATAGGGAACAACAAACATTTCAGAAAGTTTAGACCTGATTTGAGACACAGAAAGAAATCACAAAGTGATGTCAGCTACACTCAGTGTGACCTGCTAATGGCATCCATTGCTTATGGGATCATAATTATTATTTAACACTGCAGACAATTACAAAAGAATTATTAAAACTGATCTTTGTCTTCATAAACACAGAAATCAGGGATCTAGGCATCACTGTCACATGAAATAAATGACGAAGACAACACTTCAGACTTTAAACTATTCTTTAATATCAGTTTTTTAGTTTTATTTATTCAGGCTGTTGGTTGAGCACATAACCTTAGAGCAACATCCTGATTCAGTTCCCTGTGTGGCTGATGATGCAAACACAGTTTGTTTCTTTAACAAGAGTTGGTAACACATGTGATACTTTAGCTGATACAGTGGATCTGAAAACATTCTCATATTACAGTAAATATACGAACTGCAATTCTCCCACAACAGTTTTAATGTCTAAAGGGAAGGAAGGATGTAGATTTTAAAATTCATCACAGTTTACTCTGTGAACAACCTTCGAAACCTGACAGTGTACACTTCAACCCTCAGCCTCATGCCGTCCCAAAGATCTTTACAACAGAAACACTTTTTTGAGGTTACAGAATTTACAGCTTGCAGCACAATAATGTCAGACATTATTTCACCTGTAGCTGCAGTTTCCATGTTCAATCATATTACTCAATCAAAGATCCATCATTATCAAAGAATGACTTGAAAATACTGATGAAGTGAATAACTATAATAACAAGCTTCAAACCATTGTTTAATTTCTCTGGTATTTATTCAGTGTGTTGACTGAGCACCCAACCCTTTTCTAAAAAAACATCCTTATTCAGTATCATGTGAGACTGATGGTGCCAAAAACATGTTTCTTTAATGGGAGTTGGAAGAACATTCTCATATTACAGAACAGAGTAAACATGTGTCTCATGCACGTCAAGCATCTTGTGAAGTGATGTGACATAAATAAAACTGAACTGAAAATTAAAATGAATCATTAGTCTGTACTGTAGTTGTGTTTAACTCCTGCATCTCTGTGGTCAGTATGAAAAGCACATAAATCACTGTTCAGAATATCATTAACTTCCTTTTCTCTTCAAATCTTTAGAGATACTGGTTTCCTAAAATACTTTTGTTATGGTTTCAATCATGATCACTTTTTCATTACTGTTAATCCAGACTGTCTCTCGCTGTCACGGTCCTGGGTCGGTGACCCAGTGTTTTGAGTTTCTTGTGTCTGAGTTTTTGTATTATGATCTTAGTTCTCTTTGTTGCCCCAGTTTATTCTTTAGTCTAGTGCAGGGGTCGGCAACCTGCGGCTCTTTTGTCCTTATACTGCGGCTCCGGGTGGTTTGGGAAAATAAATTAGAAGTATTTAGCTGAAGTGTATTTTATTTGTGTTTAGTTCTTTTTTTTAACTTGTAGTTCTAAATTGGAAGATTATTGTGATTTTGAAATATAAAAATAAAATTATATTATATTATTTTTTCATCACTCAAAATAAGCGTCACACACTTTCGACCCCAGGTAGGCCAGTTATGGATCTTCGGATCCACATTATGTCAGCAGCTCCACATGAACTATGTTAAAACAAACACCGCTCACGCCTCACAGATGACAGCTTACAGTCCTGCGTAAAGATGAAAGCCACGTTTTGCAGACGCTGTGCGCAGAGGTTCGGGACCAGAAGTCTTATTGTAAACATATCACGGCAGACCCGACGATGTTTGCATGAACACGCTTTTCAGCATCTCTTTACTGACCACTTTTCACACACGGTTGCTGTACGCATACAGCCGGCTGTAGCTTTTCAGTTCACAGCCCGACAACACAACAGCAGAGGGAGCACAGACTTTAAGGCGGTGAGGCGTGATTGCGGGTGCAGCTCAGGTGCGTCCGCCTCCCCTGCAGCGGCGCTGCAGACCACGCCCCGCCACACACATTAACCAGGTAAAATACATATTTAGGCAGAATTTTGCAAATATCTAATTTTCCTTTTTTAGCAGCATAGTGCTTTTTTCCAATTATTTTTTAAAAGTCAGGTCGAGGCTCCAAAAGCCCAAAGGCGATATAAGGGTGGCTCACAACAGTTTTTGTTTGCTGGATCATTTTAGTTTAGCTGGGTGTCTTTCCTTTTGTTATATTTCTTTAAGAGTTCAAAATGTGTTAATTACATAAATAAAATGTAATTTTCTCTGTAGCACTTCATGGATTTCATAAGCAACACACTTTAGTTGTTCTGTGGATTCTTTTGAAAAGCAGTTAAAAACTTTTCTGTTCAAACAAGCCTTTTGTTGATCTACGTATTTTATATTCTTTACATTATTTACATTTGATCTTTTACATTGTGTATAATGTCTATTGATTGTGTTGTTTATTTTAATATTTTTAATCTCTACTGAGATTATCGGTTGCCGACCCCTGCACTAGACTAAAGCATAAACTGGGGCAACAAAGAGAACAAAGATCATAATACAAAAACTCAGACACAAGAAACTCAAAACACTGGGTCACCGACCCAGGACCGTGACAGTGAGAGACAGTCTGGATTAACAGTAATGAAAAAGTGATCATGATTGAAACCATAACAAAAGTATTTTAGGAAACCAGTATCTCTACTTTTAAGATGAGGCTTAAAACTTTCCTTTTTGCTAAAGCATATAGTTAGGGCTGGACCAGGTGACCCTGAATCCTCCCTTAGTTATGCTGCAATAGATGTAGGCTGCTGGGGGATTCCCATGATGCATTGAGTTTTTCCTTTCCAGTCACCTTTCTCACTCTCTATGTATTAACAGACCTCTCTGCATTGAATCATATCTGTTATTAACCTCTGTCTCTCTTCCACAGCATGTCTTTTATCCTGTCTTCCTTCTCTCACCCCAACCGGTCGCAGCAGATGGCCGCCCCTCCCTGAGCCTGGTTCTGCAGGAGGTTTCTTCCTGTTAAAAGGGAGTTTGTCCTTCCCACTGTCGCCAAAGTGCTTGCTCATAGGGGGTCATATGATTGTTGGGTTTTTCTCTGTATCTATGAAGCGCCTTGAGGCGACTTTTGTTGTGATTTGGCGCTATATAAATACAATTGAATTGAATATTTGTGTACAGCGCTTTGTGACTGCCTGTCTGTGAAAAGCGCTTAATAAATAAACTTTACTTACTTTAGTTGTTCACACAAAGCATAAAAGTAAAAAACAATATATACAGTGTTATCTTCATTTTAGATTTCAAAAGTATTTGCGGCTCCCAGTGTTTTCTTTTGCGTGGAAACCGGGTCCAAGTGGCTCTTTGGGTGTTAAAGGTTTCAGACCCCTGGTCTAGTGTCTTAGTTCGGCTTTCTTGTATTCTCTTTA
This sequence comes from Neolamprologus multifasciatus, assembly GCF_963576455.1. Classification (NCBI taxonomy): domain Eukaryota; kingdom Metazoa; phylum Chordata; class Actinopteri; order Cichliformes; family Cichlidae; genus Neolamprologus; species Neolamprologus multifasciatus. The sequence goes on along the minus strand of NC_140441.1, from coordinate 37,312,486 downwards.
GTTTTCTGAGTATTTAGTAGCTGCCCTCTGTGTCTCCTTGTTATTGTTCTCTGTGTTTCTTAGTTGCTCTGTCTCCCCTATTGAGTTTCGCTTCCCTTTGGTCTCGTTATATCCGGTTTCTCCCAGCTGTGCTCCCCTTCTGTGTCTCATTCCCCTCATTATTTCCCAGTGTATTTAAGCCCTGTGTGTCAGTGTGTCAGTGTCGTGATCTCCCTCATGGCTGTGTTTCCCTGTGTGTCAGTTTATCCATGTCCCAGTTTAGTTTCGTTATATTTTTTGTGCCATTCTGCAATAAAGCAGCTTTTTGAGTTTAATTCCTGCGTGGTGAGTTTTGCGTTTCGGTCCTACTCCTGCCTGCACAAAGCCCAAACATGACAGTAGATCACGACCATTACACGGACCCAGCAAGTGATGGGATTTCCGGCTCTTTTTAGAGAACCGGCTCTTTCGGCACTGAACTGGCTCTTCAGGGAGTTTTGTTGTTTTAATTTATTTATTATTAGCAATAATATAAAATTATGCACAAAAGGAATAATCTAATGTAAAAAAAAAGTTTTATTTACATATGTTCATATATAAATATATGTGGTGGCCCCTAGAGACAAAGCACGTACAAACTCCAAAACACATTTCTAGCGTTAACTGAGCTTCCAAAACAGAGCTACCTAGATCACTTAAATTACACAACTGAAAGCATATGTGTATTGTTTGTGTATTTATACACAAGCACTCATATATATTCAAATAATTTAAAAAAAAGTTCATTTACCTGTTACTACCACACACCAAATCCGGTCGTTGGTACTTCCTGGCTTGTGTAGCCACTCGGTAACAAAGGCTCAACACTGTTGTCTTTTGTACATGTTTTGGAGTTTGTATGTGCTTTGTCTCTAGGGGCCACCATAAATATACTTTTATTTATTCACTCCACATAAAATGTAATAAATAAATCATATATTACAAAAACCAACTATTCACAGTTCAGCTTTTAACTATTTAAATTTTCACCTTTTTTTCCTTTTACAAATTTAAAGTGAAACAACACAAAACACTGAAAACCACAACACAATTAAATATAAATTAAAATATGAAAACAAAAAGAAGATGCATATTCTCTGTCATATGGGCCCGCATGAATAAACTTTCTGAATCCTTTATCATCCACAACTGAAAATAGTTGTGGATGATTACTATACCTTTCTGATGTGACGTTGTTGTCCCTGACTCTTTCTGTCTCTCCCTCCTGCTCTGTTCCGGTGTTCCAGATTAACTGGATGCGTTTCAGGAGCTGCTAACGACAAACCAGCAAAAAAAAAAAAAAAATGCCAAATGTGTCATCTGTGACTAGGGTTGCCAACTCCCTGAGAAATAAATAAGGGACACCTCGTGGCCAGGGCCGGGCGACCCAGTTGTCTTCACCCTTCCCAGTGTGGTGAATTTTTTAGCTCTTTTTTTGTGTGTGAAATTATTTTTTTAACCATTTGGCTTGAATTTGATTTAAGTAGATGCGTATATTCTGTGTGATATCAACACATGGGAAACAAAAATCATTTAGCCATTTATTTTTAGCTCAACATGACAACATTAACACAATAAAACAGGTCTCTTTCTTAAACAGAAGCCTGTCATGCTTAACTTTTGATAATAAAAGTAAATCTTTCTTTAAAAGAACTCTGTCCTGCTTAACTTAAAATTATATAAATTAATAGAAAACAATAGAAAGAAAAATATTCTTGTAACAGTGCACATTTAGTGCATTTAGTGCAATTGGCTTCAGTAGAGGCATTATTTCAGCTTTTGCTCCCGTTTGTAAACCCACTTGTTCCCATGATTACGCATCATAACTCACCATCATTATTCATCTATGTATTACTTTTATGTATTACTCATCTATTCGTTGTAATCATCTATCCTTGCAGTTGTTTACTACACAAAATAAATTATATTATCACACTTCTGGCCACATAGCGCTGATATTCACTGCAAATGCCCATTTTAACCTTAACCAGAGGGTTTAAAAACAAACAAACCAGTGTTTACCATATCTGGTTCCGCCGTGGCCTGGTGGACAAAAATTGGTTAAGGGTTCCCCGAGCTTTCACGCCCCTCATGTTCTTCATGTGCCCACCATTAGAAGCATGCCTATGGAAAAAGTGCGCCGGCACACAGTGCAGTGCGCTTTATAGGTGTTATCGTGCACTTTTCCAGCCAGGTGTTTTCCTTTCCCATTCTTCCCTGCACTTTTGCAGCCTTTTTTTCTTTCTCTGAGAGGCACAAACATTGCTGGTCTAATGCCTGGCTCACACTGTGCAATTTTTGGCCCATTTTGAGCCGATTTTTGAGTCGTGCGACCAATTTGGTGATCGGCCCGATTTTGGCCTTCATCGTGCATCGTGTAGTATACGTGGGGTAACGAGAAGCGATTAACACCTCACGACCAGCTCCCGATCATCAATCGCTCTGAGGGTGTCACCGCAGCCGCTCACACTGCTCACGAGCAAACACGTAAACGTCGGTGAAAAAGACGGAGCAGCAGTGCAGCGTGTGATCTGGATACAAGCGATGGAGGCACAACTTGTAGAACTTTGGAAAGCTCATCCGAGCCTTTTCGATGTGGCATCACCAAATTATCACGACCACAACAACCGTGAAAATAGTTGGATTTACATTGCTGCTCAATCACAGCTGCCTGATCATGTTTGTCATTAGTAATTTAGCAAAGTTGATGGCGGTGGTGTGCGTGTCTGTGTGAGTGAAAGACAGAGAGGGAGAGCGAGCGACAGATTTTCTGTTATAACCTTCATTTTATGGAGGCACAGTGTGACTCAGGTCGCATCAGAGCATCGGGCGGTATAGTGTGAGACCTGCATCGTCACCTACGAACGTCTAACCCCTGCGAGCCAATCGTGCAGTTTGAAAATCGCACAGTGTTTGCCCAACTTCAGGTGTACTGTCGTCTGAGACTTGCACCGCAGTGTCGGCGTTTGTTTCCCTGTTGGTCATGCTTTTTGTTGTGGTCATCTGTTGTCTTCCGGTATTTTCTCCGCAAGCGACCTTTCCTCAACCAATGAGATGAGCGGTAATCTGAATTGTCATACTCGAATTGTCATAAGTGTGCTGTCAGCTCATTGGTCACAAAGCAGGGGCGGGGCTGGGAATTATGTTTTCAAACAAAGCGTTAATTACATTAAAACTTAAAGACTACTTTTGATTCTCACTGTATTACGGGACAAAGTGCGTCCCTTATTAGCTCAATACGGGACGTGTACTTTTGTTTCTAAATACGGGACGATTCCGTTTTTTAAGGGACGGTTGGCAACCCTATCTGTGACACTTGTGAGGTTATCTCAAACCTCACAAGTGTCACAGTCTTGATGCTGTTGAACAACAAAATGTTTAAAAATGTCACGAGTTTACCTGGTGATATCCTCATGCGCGACGCGATCGGGAAAACAGCAAACAATTAACACCACGCCGATGTTGTTCACAGGACAGCAAGAGTAAACAATTGGGAGACTCTTGTCGTCGTTATCGTCCCCCTCGCATGTTTTATTTCTCCGGTTTCTGCGTTTTTGCTTCGCAACTAAAGCTGCAGTTTACTTTGTGCACTAACATGGACTCGAATCAACCAGCGCCACCTCTGGCCAAGTGCCACAACCTACAGCCAGGTCAACTTGTGACACACAAATATAAGAAGAGTAAGAAAATAAATATACACTTTAGGATCAGGGGTAAAGGGATCAATAACAATTTAAAATTTATAATTTACAGTTTGATGATTTAAAGTCTCACACACAACCCGTCGAAAGGGGGCCGGCTGCTTCCAGATAGAGCACATTTCATTCATAATGATGTAAATCCAAGCCCATTATGTATTCATCATTTGAATCCTGGGTTGTGTGAAATCTCAGAAATGCACCTTAGACAAAGTGAATTTGTGAACTAAGGTGTAGGTCTATTAGGTTATGTTGTGGTGATCCTCGAGTTGGGGGATTTGTGTTCATACTGGAGTGCAAAAGTAAAACCAAGATCAACAAGAAAAGTTCAAAGCCATCAGGTGCTCAGTTTAGAAAAAAGAGAAAAGACGAGGAGGAGAAATGAGCAAAAGATGCAGGAAAGCAGATGTGTCATTGGATAATGGCAGGTCATCCTGAAACAATCAGAATCAGAATCAAAATACTTTATTAATCCCTAAGGAAATTATGTGTGTTACAGTTGCTCCAAAAAGAAATGGTAAAAATAGTAACAGTAACAGACTAAACTCCAAACAATACAATATGTTACAGATTTTAATATTAATTAGTCATTGTAAATTGTTGATTTGTCCTGTTCTCATTGTATGACGAATTATGATGGCTGTTTGATAGCTGTTTGCATACTATGCATCGATGCATACTCTCTCTCTCTTCATATGTGTGTGTCTGTGTGTGTTTCTCTGGCAAAATTCAGTATGGTTCCGACAACAGAGGGAGTGTTCGCCCGGGGCGCCAAACAGGCTAGGACCGCCACTGATGCCAAGTGTTTGCTTGTGGTTTTGAGATGTGTATCTAAGAGTGAATATAAGTGCAGGACTGAGACTTATTTAGCACATCCACTCTGTAAGACTGAGGTTATAGTCTGACACTGACAAGAAGAGAAGATATCCTACAATATTTGTGACATAAGATTCCTGATCATCTTCCATCCTTCCTTTTATTAACTGCTGGTCACTTTGGGTCTTCTGTTTCCTGCAGATACTAAAGATCACCATGATGAAGCTGATGACTACTTCTGCACTTCTCTGTGCAATGGCGACCCTGACCACTGCTGCTGGTGAATATTATTGTATATTTCTTTTATCATACTGTAAAGGCAGGGAACAACACAGATGCAATAATTTTGACTTCTAAGTGCTCTGATTACTTTGAGATAATATTTAGTATGTCTGGTTAACCTGAACTGAAAATTTAAATTCTAAACCGCCATAAAAGCCTCTAGAGTTTCTATCTTTAACCTCAACCATAAAAAAAACAACTTTCCTAAATATGATATAATGTCTATTTTTCTTTTTTTCAGAATTAGTTGGAGGCAGTTGTTGGAATACATATTTGCTCATACAAAGAAAATTTTAAATATATAGTTTAAACACCACATAATATTATCATGTTAATCTGCAAAGTCTGTGGTAAATACAATGATGTTAAAGGCTTATTTGATCAAATTAAACCAAACATATCTAATAATTGTTTTTTTTTTTTTAAATTCAGATTCTAATTATGAATATCGTAAGCAGTAGGGGTGCAACAATACTGAACTTGAACCGTTCGATACAGTGCTTTCGGTTCGGTACGCATGTATCGAACAATACAATTTTTTACATTTATTTTATCAACTTTTCTTCTAACGATGCTGTCTGTACCCTGAAGGTAAGCGCGTCATGGACAAAAGTAAAACAGTATGTCGGATGTGCCACGCAACGCTCAATTGGTGGGAACTAGTGCGTTAGCGCAGTTAGCTTGTTAATGTGTTGATGCCGTCCAGCCCCACTCACGGGGCGATCCGCGGTAACTTGTTAACGGAGATTTGCCACGTTATGGCGTTAATGTCATTTTAACAAGATTTACGCTGACAGCACTAGTGAGAACACAACAAATATGACTGCACATTTACGCCGACATCATCCTAGTGCAAACACAAGTGGAAGCAGACAAAAACAACAAGCACGCTACAAACTTTACCCGAGTCATTTAGACAGCCGTTAGCACATGATTCTCCTTATGGGGACCTGATATGTTTAATATGCTGCTGAGAATATAGCCCAGAAGAAGCGCATAGTATAGCTTTTATTTTGGAAAGAGCCATTTCTCTGTAATAAACTCTCTTTTCCAAAAATGAGTGATTTCTCGATCAGATAGATTTAATTATTTTTATTATTTTGTTGTTTCAGCGACATTAAATTTAAAAACTGTACTTTTGAGTTAAAATATATATTTATAATTTCAATAAATGACAAATTAAAAAGGCATGAACATTTTTCTGTATCGAAAAAATATCGAACCGTGACACCAAAGTATTGAACCGAACCGTGAATTTGTGTATCGTTGCACCCCTAGTAAGCAGTACTTGTGTCAATGAAACCAGTTAATCACATACAATGACTCAATTCAAAATCATGTTGTTTGTCAATAGGAGAATGGTATCTTGTCAAGAAGTCCCCATCTTGTCCCTGTGGTTGGACTGAGTACTACGACCAGTGCTTCATCTATGTTGCTAAGCCCATGAGCTGGGCTCAGGCTGAGGTAATATCAGTGATTATCACCAACCAGTTGCTTGCAGTCTCACTCTTTTGGTCACTAGCCAGTAGTGATGTGTCGGTCGCGAACAAAACGGCTCTTAGAGCCGGATCTTTGACGTGAACGACGCGAACCGGCTCCTTATCGCGAGCCGTGGGTTTTTTTTCTTTCTCTCACCCTCGCTCTTGCACTTTTTTTCCGCTTTACCAATGTAAAGAAAAAAATATTTTTTTTAGCAATTCTGCTGTCTCTTCGCTGTAGATAAACTGTCAGTCCATGAATGCAAACCTTGCATCTGTGCACAGCCTTGAGGACTATCAGCTGATTCAGAGGCTGATATCTGATGCTACTCAGCAGGATGGAAATGCTTGGATTGGAGCTTCGGATGCAATAAAGGTATGCTAAAATACATAAAGTTATTTACCAGGAAATTAAGAAAAACAAGAATAAAAAAGAATTCCATATGCAAAAAAACAAAAAGTTTTTTATGCCTTTATAGACAAAAGAAAACTATCAATGTGCCTTTTTTAGAAAGCATTATTTATTATTTTGTGTTTCCCAGGAAAAGGTTTGGTTTTGGAGTGACGGGACCCCTCTCAAATACACAAACTGGTGTACTGGACAGCCTGATAACTATCAGGGCAATCAGAACTGTGCATATGTAAATTGGTCAGGTAAATCACTGTGTGGTCATGATAAAATAATCATGTGTTTACTTAGCACTAACTAGGTTTTTGGTACTTACAGACAAAAAGTGCTGGGATGACTATGGCTGTGAATATGTTATTCCATCTGTCTGCGCCAAGAAAATCTGATGAAAGCACAAATACTTCACACAAGATATCACCTGAAGAATCTGTGTGTCATTATACATCTTTTATCTCCTTTATTGCTGTAATGCTACGCAAGGAATGAAGCGACAAGTAACATAAACAAGACCTGGGTTGTCTCTTAATGCAAGAGAAATGCATTTGTTGTGGAAAGAATGCTTTTAGCACAGTTTCATTTAGATGTAGACTGAACTCTTATCTCTCATCTTCTAAATCAATAAAGAAAGAGCATTGAATGAAGGTGTGTCATTAATCTGTCTTAAATCCATTAAAGCTTTGCAATATGTACTTCAGAATCTGTACAGTTCTGCAACTATCACTGTGTGGTTTAATATTCGCAACATCTGGAGCTACAAAGTCATGGAATATAATAGAAAATCTGGAAATCTTTTTTTAAGTGGCGTTTGTAGGGTTACTGAAGTTGGGCTAGCTGGTATATAATGATGTGCTATATGGTGGCTAGCTACACAGCTATGGTTAGCATAATATAAACACAGTGAAGCTGGGGGATGAATGCTAACTTTTTTCCACTCGATAAAAGTTAACATGAGGGTTCCCGAAGGGTTAGGAACAAATGTAACTGCATGGGAGGATGCTGTAATCGGACCAAAATTCAGTGAGGAGAACAACTGCAATATAAAGTTAGTCATTAATATACTGCTGTATGGGCTGGGCTGTAGTTGCATCATACTCTGTTCTCTCTGCAGAACATTTCAGTGCATGTGCCAAAGAAAACGGAAACAAAATGGCTATTGTTCAAGTCATTACTACTGCAAGAGAGTGCTTGTATAAACAAGAGCTGTGCTACCCTACTACTGCCAATGTAGGGTACCAATGCAATGCTACCCTAGGAAAGACACATACAAACTCACACTTGGCCCTCTCTCTCTCTCTTTCACACACACACACACACACACACACACACACACACACACACACACACACACATTGTGCATTTCTATTTATGTTGTATCTTTTTATTACATACCCCTACAACCCTCTCTTTTTTCTGCCTGTCCTGCCTCAGACATGTCAAATTGTATACCACAAATAATGTAGTAGCACAAAAAGAACACAAATGGAAATGAAGAAATAAACAGATAAAAGAAAAACCTGAACAAGAGGAGCCTATAGAAAATTTATCAAGCAATCTTGGAAAAGAAAAAGAGAGAAGGAACTTTCATGACTTTAGCAACATTTCTAACAGGTTGAGTTCACTTTTTAGACCACACACGTCAGAGAAACATATCTTTGTATCTTTAGATATTTTGGGCTCTGTCAGATTTCAGTGAAACAAAGCAGTGTTTATTGAATTAGGCTCCAAGTTCCATTAAATTGTTTGGTCTTATGTGTTATTTTCCTATCGTTGTTTCTTCCTAATAACCTTGAATACTGTTTAGGCCTTGGGGCACAATTCTCTGATCTTCTGTTGTCTTACAAGAAGATATTTTACCATTCCTGTTGGAAACTTTAGCCTGCTGGATGTGTATTTCTGGTGGACTGGTTTGGGGAAACTAAACATTAGAATGCCGTCTGTCCAAATCGTTACATTCCAAGAAGATTCCATCTATTTAAATATGAGCTAGGGTCAAGTCCGGCGTTTTCAGGAGGAGAGTGTTGTGTACTTCAGTAAACCCAGGGGAGCTTCGAGGTGAGAAGCTCTGCACACAGGAGAATTTGTGTTGGTGTGTAATTTAAAAAAAATATTTAAAAACAACAATAAAATAATTATATGTTTTATTTTTAAGAAAATAATTCCAACTTTATTTGTCACGGCTGGGGCACCAGACGTGTGATGGAGTGAATGAGGACCCAAGTTGCAGACAGCGATGGAGATGCGAGTGAGGTTTTATTTACAGCGTTGCAAAGTGAAAAACAGAAAATGACGAACAAGCCAAGCAAAACCTAAACTGGGAAAACTAAAAACCAAACCTGAAATCATAACACAAAGGGAGGACACGAGGCGAGGAGCAGAGAAACACCAAAATAACACAGAGTGACACAGACAAACCGACAAGGAACACTGACTGACACCCACTATATATACACACACAAGGTAATCAGGTAATGGCACACAGGAGAGGAGCACAGCTGATCCTAATTCACAAGATGACAGGAAGACACAAGCTGACACAGTGATAACAGACACAGACCTTCAAAGTAAAACAGGAAATTCACAAAGACAAACTCAGGGACACAAACAGAGCAAAGGAGGGAGAACACTAAAGTGCTACACAGAAGAACCAAACCCTAAGCACTAATACAAAATAAGAATTAACAGAAAACATAAGATGAATCCAAAATGAAACACAAAACGCTGGGTAAACGACCCAGGATCATGACAGTACCACCACCACCACCACCCCCAGCTGGCTCCCGACAGCCTCAAAATACACCACCAGATCCAGGTGGTTCAGGACGGATGTAGTCTTTTACCATCAGGGCCTCATGAGCCTATACTGGTGTTTTTAAAAGTTACCTTTGACTTTATGACTTTCTGTGTCGTTTCTGGGATGCTTAGGACTCATATTGCACTGCTGGAAATAGTTTATTTTGATGCATATGCTGCCTTTTTGCAAATTTGCACTATAATATTTATTTTCGTTTTTCCTGCAGTATATAAAAACTGGTGTATTTCAAAAATAAAACCATGAAGACACTCAAAATAAATTTCCTGTGGTAGGAAACTAGTTTGTGCAACTTTTTTGTATTTACAGTTTTGAGGGATAAGCCTCTTAAATTTCTCTAACTAGAAATATATGTTAAAAAAAAACAATTTTCAATTTTTTTTATAGTTTATTGCACTTTTTTGCAATTTATGTAATTACTATGCACTTAATGCATACATATTATTAAAATTTAGGCTATAATGGTTGTATTGATGTATAGCAACTTGAAATGCTCCCAAAAATGGCACTACAGCATGTAAAAATATAATATAAGCTCTGGCGGACTTGGTTCTATGGTAGGTCTTCAAGCCTTAAACACCTCACACTTGTTTGGAGTCAGCTCCACACCATGTGCTTGATAGTTGTACATAATATCACACAGATGGTACTCAAATTGTTTGCTGTGGACATAATTGTTATCCACATATGGCTGAGATATTTCATCGGCACTCCTCCATACTGCACTGGAGGCGAGTAAAAGTCAAAGGTGTAATAAAGGATGTGAGTGATCTGCTACTCTCCTCCAGAAAACCCTAATGATACGTCCAACACTGAGAAGCAGTGCACTCCCATGCAGTCACACACAGACTGTGGTTGATGAGTATGGGGACCATGATTTCTGAATTCATCCTCTTCTTCAGCAGGTCCTCCAAATACTTCTTTAGCTCCTTGTGGAGTGGCTTGGGTAATGAGGTGTGTGTGCACTTTACTAGGGTTGTGTCACTCCACGTAAACTTTCCTCCGCCTCAACTTTCTGTGATTTTAGTGTAGCTTTATTGTTTGACTGAGTTTGTTTCTTTGTATTGTTGCGTCCCCACGTAGAGATCCAGGGGGGGGTGTGGGGACTGGTAACAAATGGGTCAGGAACTGAATGAAAGGAAACCATACAGACTGTTCAGTATATATTACAGCTTTATTACAAATAATCTTTACTGAAAGAGCCGGCAACACCACCAATGTTTTTTCCAATAACACTAGAAAAAGAAAAATGTCGCAACAACCAAACAAAAAACTCCACACTACGAAGAGGCACATCTGGGGGCCCACAAGCCCAGCAAGCTTCACTGCTGCTGCTGTCGAGGCCCACAAGCCCATACCACTCATATGAAGGCTACAAGCTAGTGATGGCCCGCTTGAAGCTGAAGCTCCGGTGCGTGTGTCAAAAAAATCAACACACTGCTTCAGAAGCACTGTGTCGAAGCTTGATTCGTTTGGCCAGAGTCACGTGATCAGTGACGTCCGAAGCTTCATTTAGAACGTGACTGCTTCGGTATCTGATTCAATGGTTTATAAGGAAATGAATCATTCGTGGGATTTGTGGTGTTTTGATGGTGACAGATAGTGAACCACTGATCATTCCACTGAGAGATTTGGAGCCAGCGAGGAATAGAGGAGGTTCTGATGTGTGGGAGAATTTTGAGTTGATTTTGGTCGATCGGGTGGGTTTTCCAGCTTTGTGTTCTGGCTGTTTGCTTTTGTTTTGTGCGTGTTTATTATATCTGAAAACGGGAAAAAGGTAAAATGTCAAAAAATCTGCTTCCATAATATAAATATCATTAAATAACTTTAGAAAAACTTCCACTTGACTCTTTACATGTAATTTTGTAAAAATATATATTTTATTGTTTAATTAATCTGAAAATGTTAGTCTGCCAAATGTGCAGCAATTTAATTTGTTTATTCTCTTTAGCTGATAGTTTGTGGGGCCCAGGTAGACTGTATAACTGCGTCTCTACCAGTTTCTCTGCACTCCAGCATCTTCTGTGCCATGTGAAGGGATTTCCCTTAATGCAGAAGAAATTATCTCCACGAAAAGGAACAGGTTTGGCCATCGCACAGTGAAACAAATTTTCTTCTTAAATACAAATGAAAAAGGACTTTAAATGCATCATATTTTTAATTTGCAAGTTCATAAGCATTTTCCCTTTCCATTTCACAATCAATTCTACCCCCAGGTCAAAAATATGTCTGGAAAAATTTCCCCAATATAATATTATTTATAAATATACCCGTCTAGCGGTTGATTGCATAAGTGCATGGAGGCAGGACCTCACAGCAGAAGCATACTCCATAATGTGTTGTACATTATCATATGTATATTGTATGTAACGTGGTATTTTTCAATTATTGTATTTACCAACATCAAGAAGTCACAAGCAAAGAAAGACCACACAATGGTGCGTGTTTGAACAAGGAAAGATTACTGGTCACGATTATTTATTAAACAAATAAACCACATTTTTTTAACCACCAAAGAATACATGTTCAAAGTAATACAACCAAATTCCACACAATCAGACAGAACTCCACTCTGTAGAGTGAGCAATCATAATGAAGCAGTTGGTTTTATTTTGTGGATTCAAGCTGCTCTTCATATTTGTGGCCACCAGATGTCACCCCTCTGTCAGAGAGACACAGAGGGGTGGAGCAAGAGAGGAGAAGGCGGAAAGAGGCCACACCCCCACAAGGGCAGTTTCAGGAGGCCCTGCTAGGGCCTGTTTAAGAAGTGTTAAGTCATAAAAACAGTTACCTTAATGGGCTTTATATTGTAAGGTAAAGACCATTTACCTTAAAAGTAAAATGAGGGAATTATAATCATATTTTTCTCACATTTAATTTTCAGTAATAATCTGAATTAAAGATGTTTTTTCTACAATTTTACTAATTTTACCAGATTTTTAATCATGATATTTGGCCAAACAAGTACAGTGGAGTATACAGTACCATGAACTACATTTGAGGTCAGATCAGTGTATTTATTGATGTGATGGACATTATTTCTTGTATTTTATTTGCCTGCTATTGTCGTTGAACTTGTCTGCAGCCACAGCAAAGACAGGAGGACACCAACCATGAAACATGAAATCATTTATCAGCTTAATTCTAAAGGAAACAATAAAGTTAATAAAACGTTTACATGTAATGGCTTTAAACACTCGTGTTTTATTCTATATCCCTTCAAGCCAATATAAGAGTGCCATTTATATAACTTTGATTCTGCTTCGTGTTATGTATGACTTATATGTCGAATACTACGGAGCCCCACAGGGGACATGGGAGAAAAAAAATGAAGACGGACTTTTGCGAGATTTCGCAAAACTAACTCGGGATCTCGCAAAACAAACTCGGGATCTCGCAAAACTTTTGCGAGATCTCGCAAACGTTTTAGCCGCATTCTTCGGACGCTGGCTCGAAGCCGACCGGGAGGTCGAGGCTTGATGTGCCGGGAAAGCGGTGTTCCTCCCGGCTGTAGTAGGTCTCGACCTCCCCTTACCTTCGAGCTAATGGGAAGAATGCGGCTAAAACTTTTGCGAGATCTCGCAAAAGTTTTGCGAGATCCCGAGTTTGTTTTGCGAGATCTTATTAAATGTCTGTATTCTACGGAGCCCCGCAGGGGACATGGGAGAAAAAAAAATTAAGACGGACTTTTGCGAGATCTCGCAAAAGTTTTGCGAGATCCCAAGTTTGTTTTGCAAGATCTCGCAAAAGTTTTGCGAGATCCTGAATTTGTTTTGCAAGATCTCGCAAAACTTTTGCGAGATCCCGAGTTAGTTTTGCGAGATCTCGCAAAAGTCCGTCTTAATTTTTTTCCTCCCATGTCCCCTGCGGGGCTCCGTAGAATACAGACATTTAACATGTTGAAAAAAACATGATTACAGCAACGTTTTGTTATCAAAATACCTTCATCACAGTTCAGTGTTTCACATGTTAGTTCTGCATTTCTCTGCCTTTTTCTCACCAAGCATGCTGTGATCTTATCTCACAGTAAATGAAGAATGATGAATGTGTTAAACAGAGGGACTATTTTTTCAGTGACTTCTCTCTCAGAAAGGCTTCTCTTATGTTTATCCTCTTCAGTTCAGCTACCTCATACTTCAGTCCACCTTCAGTCTAGAGTCTGTGGTTCCCCTGGAGTGTGTCACTGGTTTGCTCTTTATGTTAAAACATTTGAAGTGTTTCTGAAAATTAAAAAGGTCCTCTGATAATTTTACACATCACCACAAATGTCCCATCCCCATTTAACCCTTTAAAGCCGGTCGGAGCAGGCACGCTCTGTTTTGCGTCACTATTTTTAAATCCCGGTAGCTCTGCAACCACGTGAGCTAGCGCAATAATTTTTTTTGCATATGAAACCGGAGGAGTTGTACTTACATCTTATGCCATCAGCTTGTCCTCGGTCACAGTTTCCTTCCACATATAGCTTTGCAAAAACTGCATAAAAAGCACTTGCAGCAACAAAAACATAATATTCCAGAAACACGCTTTGCTGATCTGATCAGCTGTTTGCAACACTTCCTACGTTGGAATAGATGTCAGCGTGAACTATCGCATGTCCGCCATGACCTGCCCGAAACCGGAAGTGATGTCATTCTCGCGGAAATGTAGTTTTTTACCATCAGGTCCTCATGAGCCTATACTGGTGTTTTTAAAAGTTATCTTTGACTTTATGACTTTCTGTATCGTTTCTGGGATGCTTAGGACTCATATTGCACTGCTGGAAATAGTTTATTTTGATGCATATGCTGCTTTTATGCAAATTTGCATTATAATATTTATTTTTGTTTTTCCTGCAGTATATAAAAATTGGTGTATTTCAAAAATAAAACTATGAAGACACTCAAAATAAATTTCCTGTGGTGGGAAACTATTTTGTGCAACTTTTTTGTATTTACAGTTTTGAGGGATAAGCCTCTTAAATTTCTCTAACTAGAAATATATGTTAAAAAAACAAAAACGATTTTCAATTTTTTTGTAGTTTATTGCACTTTTTTGCAATTTATGTTATTACTATGCACTTAATGCAGACATATTATTACAATCTGGGCTATAATGGTTGTATTGATGTATAGCAACTTGAAATGCTCCCAAAAATGGCACTACAGCATGTAAAAATATAATATAAGCTCTGGCGGACTTGGTTCTATGGTAGGTCTTAAAGGGTTAAAGGGTTAAATGCTATGTCAGGGTTTTATGGCAGATTTTGTGCATGTACTTTTTGTACAATAGGTGTTGACTCATTTTTGAGTCAAACTTCTATTAAAGGCCAGATTGTGGAATCTATTCAGTAAATATCTGGGAACAGTTGTTGATACAAAGCTTAATTTTACTTTAATTAAATTTTAAGCTGTGTGCAAAAAGGGCCACCGGTGATTCCCATGTTTGTTTCCACAGTGATTAAACCGTGATGATTCTCTTTTATTGCATTTTAATGAATCTGTTTCATGTTTTTCTTTATCGTTATGGTTTGGATATCTGTAAAGAACAGAAGTTTAGTCAAATTGTTAAGTGGTCTAACTGGCTGATTGGCGAACCAAGCACCCTCGAAACGAGTCGGTTACAGCAGTTGGCAGGTCGATCTTTCTTGATGATTTATAACCTTTGCAAAGTAAATTTCTGGTCACACAACATAAAACAACACAGTGTGAAATAGCTTTGCTGTAGCAGCAACTTACTTTAATACAATTATTGGTTGCACATGCAGAAGTAAAATGATGAAATTGCAGCACTTTTAGTTGTCAGAAAGAGGAAGGAAGCAGCAGGTTAAACTAAGAAGTTTGTGTCTCGAACACAGTGAGATTGCAAAGCAGAAATTCTGCACTCTGATCACATTTTAGGCATTTACAGTAACTGTGCACACTAACTATAGTGGACAGCACCATCAGATACACATCAGATCAATATGATGGACATCATTTCTTGTATATATCATTTACCTGCTGATGTGTTTGAACTTGTCTGCAGCCACAGCAAAGAGAGGAGGACACCAACCATGAGACTGAAAGGAGCACAAGCTGCAATCATCTGTCTTCTCACTTTGTCAGGTATTTTATATTTACATTTTCATATTTTACAGATAACTGACTCTTGATCAACTATAAGAAAATACACAGAAATATGGAACATTTGCAGTTGATGGTTTTCTAAACATTTTAAGCTCCAGCTCTGTTTATGCAAGACTTGAAGAGAAAATAGTTTCTGTTAAACTTCTTTAACAGTAAATTTCTTTTTCAAGTGTGTTTTTTTCTGTTTGACAAGTCTTTCTTCAAGTACATCATAAATAACTGATCAGATGCAGACATAGGCTGAGCACTATTGTGTCCGCGGTCAGTAAACCAGTGTATTGAGCTTTGTGCTTTTAATTTCTTAGGATGGTTGTGTTTCAGGTTTCAGTTTGTGCTTCTAGCTCTTCTGTTCTCCTTGGTTTGAGATTTCTACTGCTTAGCTTTTGGACTCTGTACCCCCATGTTCTGTGTTGGTTTACTTCTGTTCAGTGTCTATTCTGGGTCTGTGTGTCTGTCGTGTACTTCCTGTTTTACTTTAACAGTCTCTCGTCAGTGTACATCATATTGTGTTTGGTCTTTCCCCATCTCATTATTATTATTAGTGTCAGCTGTGTCCCCTGTGCTGTTCCTTGTTAGCTTTCTGTGTATTTATGTCACAGTCTCCCTCAGTTCCGTGTCATGTCATCCTTGGTTTTGTGGAATTCTCCATGTGTTTCCTGAGTGGTCAGCTAACTAGCTTTTCCCAGTTTAGGTTTGTATTGTTTATTTCCCCAGTCTGTAAATAAAGCCATTTTTTGAGTTATGCTCCACTTCCGAGTCTGCATCTGGGTCTTTTCCTGCCTGCACACAGCTGCTCCCTGACATGATGTAAGAAAGTGCATCATAAATAACTGCTCACATGCAGACAAAGGTTGACCAATGTTTTAAGAAACTTTCCCATCAGCTGTAAAGTTCCACACATCAGTTTCTGCTTTTCTCATTTATTTCGGTCACATCTCTTTTCTCACAAAAACGTTTCTCTTCAGTTCAGCCTCCTCGTGGCTCACAGGTGAAATTCCTTCACTGCACCTTCAGAGTGTGTGTCCTCCTGCCTCAGCTCACATACAGGTTAACTGTAGAGAGCGTGGACACACCTTTAACCCTTTAAAGCCAGTTGGAGCGGACATGCTCCATTTGACTATTTTTAAATCCCGGTAGCACTGCAACCACTTCAGCTAGCGCAATAATTTTTTTTGCATATGAAACCGGAGGAGTTGTACTTACATCTTATGCCATCAGCTTGTCCTAGGTCACAGTTTCCTTCCACATATAGCTTTGCAAAAACTGCATAAAAAGCACTTGCAGCAACAAAAACATAATATTCCAGAAACACGCTTTGCCGATCCGATCAGCTGTTCATAACACTTCCTACGTCCATCAGCGTGAACTTTCGCATGTCCGCCATGACCTGCCCGAAACCGGAAGTGACGTCATTTTGCGAAAATGTCGTTTTTTACCATCGGGGCCTTATGAGACTATACTGGTGTTTTTAAAAGTTATGTTTGACTTTATGACTTTCTGTGTCATTTCTGGGATGCTTAGGACACATATTCCACTGCTGGAAATAGTTTATTTTGATGCATATGCTGTTTTTTTGCAAATTTGCAGTATAATATTTATTTTCGTTTTTCCTGAAGTATATAAAAATTGGTGTATTTCAAAAATAAAACTATGAAGACACTCAAAATAAATTTCCTGTGGTGGGAAACTATTTTGTGCAACTTTTTTGTATTTACAGTTTTGAGGGATAAGCCTCTTAAATTTCTCTAACTAGAAATATGTTAAAAAAACAAAAACGATTTTAAATTTTTTTGTAGTTTATTGCACTTTTTTGCAATTCATGTAATTACTATGCACTTAATGCATGCACATTATTAAAATTTAGGCTATAATGGTTGTATTGATGTATAGCAACTTGAAATGCTCCCAAAATTGGCACAGCAGCATGTAAAAATATAATATAAGCTCTGGCGGACTTGGTTCTGTGGTAGGTCTTAAAGGGTTAAAAGCAGAAGAATTAATTGTTTTGTTTCTGATGTGTTTCAGCAGTTCAGGGTGAGGATGGTTGGTCAGTGACTTACACCTCTACTCACATTTGTGCCTTAAAAGGATCAACAGTGGACATACGCTGCACCTACACGTACCCATCCAGAGTAAATGGGAACGTGACTGTAGTTGAAAAAGCTGTGTGGTTTACTAAAATGAAAGGTGATGAACATGTGGATGTGAAGACAGAGGTAGAGTTTGCAGGTCGTGTTCATTATCACTGTAATAACAAAGACTGCACTCTGAGAATCACAGACCTGAGAGAGAGCGACTCAGCTGAGTACAAGTTCAGATTTGTGACAAACCAACCAGGAGTGAAATATACTGGATCACCTGGAGTCACTCTGTCTGTCACAGGTATGATTTTTATATTTAAATGTATAACATGTTTTCAAAATAAAATGTTTTGGTGGAACTTTGAGACTCTACAAGCTATGAATGTTGTGTATATTTTATATTTTGCTGTGTATAATTTTTAGTTCTCCAGGCACAAGTGATAAAAACTTGGACAACCTGGTATCCTACTTGGAAAAAGGTGACGTGTCAGAGCAGTTGTCGTCTACCTGATCCTCATTCATATGTCTGGTACCAGAACGAATTGAATATTGACAGAAAGGAGTCTTCTTTTGAAGAATACTTTGGTTTTACAGACAGCATTTCCTGTGCTGTAAAAGGATACGAGAAGCTTCCCTCTCCTTCAGTGTGTGAGTTTACTTCAGTCACTGACAAAACATATCATTCATTTCTGTTTCTAATAAAAAAGATGTTGCTGCATCTTCATGTTTATTTTATATCTCAGTAAAGCCAATAAATCAACAATAAGTCCTGACAGCCTCCTGCTCTGTGGTGCTGCAGTCAAATCTTCCTCTAACAAATCTGTTTCATATATTTTAGGTGTTGGTGATCAAACCTGTAACAGAGTGACTTACACCAGCAGAAGCATCTGTGCCCTCAAAGGTTCATCAGTGGACATTTCTTGCATCTACAGTCATACACATCCTGCTGTGTCCAAATTCTGGTTCAGTCCTGAACGTAGTCATCAGTGGCAGCATCGCTCACACCCCGAGGACCTCAGAACAGACTCCCACTATGCAGGCCGTGTTGAGGTCATTGAAACAGGGAGAGGACGCTCTAATCTGAGAATCAGAGACCTGACAGAGAGGGATTCAGCCGAGTATCACTTTAAATTCAAAACACAAAGCTTTGAACTGAAGAGTAGTTTACCTGGAACAACTCACAGGTACTGAAGAACACACACTGTTAGCAGGTTTTTGTTTTTGTGATCTCAGATATCAAATGTAGACTTACATATCCACACATAAAGCCTCTCTCTACATGATGTCACTGCTGTGCTGTCATATTCAGCTCTGCAGGTGAAGGTGAGCAGAATAATATCAGTCCAGCAGACTCAGACTGCGGCAGAGCTCAAGTGTCAAAGCAGCTGCAGTCCAGCTGGTCGTCTTTCTTACGTCTGGTTCAAGAACGGACAGAAAAACACGACACAGCAAACCTCTGCTTATACAGACTACTTTAATCCTGGAGACATCATCTCCTGTGCTTTCTCTGGATACGAGGATTACTGCTCTCCATCAGTGTGTGAGTTTAATTCACGGTGTCACCAACAACATATCACAGCTCCAAGCCACCTACAGTTTATCATGCTGTAATGTTACATGAGTTTAAACGCCAACTTTAATAAAGAAATCTTTTATCTTCAGATCCTTCAAAGCTTCCCTCTGTGTCAGTGAGTCCCTCTGGTGAGATAGTGGAGGGCAGTTCAGTCACTCTGACCTGTCGTACACATGCTAATCCAGCAGCTAAGAACACTTTGTACAAAGGCAACCAAATCTTGCCTCTAACACCAGAAGGTATTTATAATTTCACCTCCATCAGCTCTGAGGACAGAGGAATCTACGACTGCAAGACTGAGGATCAGCTCTCTGTGTCTTTATTCATAGATGTCCAGTGTAAGTAAACATCAGCAGATCAGTGATCAGCTGGGAGTTGTGTTCAATTTATTTCCATCATATGAACAATACACAGAAGTTCATTGAGCAAAGAATACAAAAGGCTATACAAATAACGCAACTACATTTCAATATCGCTTCACCTGTTCTGATTCAGCTAAATATCAAAAATGAGTTGGAAGAAGCTCACACTTCTTTAATGCCCCTTTCACCATAAGTTATCGATCAATATTTGAGCTTCCTTACTGATAAAATCTGCACAAATAATATTGAACGTATTTCTAATATAATATATACAGCACACATAGCACAAATTATGATAATAGTTAATATCATAGTATTATAAGAATTCTTATTTTCATATGAATTATGATCATATCACATCATATGATCATTATATCAGTGATTAACAGTTTCCTGTCATGTTTTTATTCTTGATGGAAATTTTCTCACACTGAATATTAAAATGTTGCTGTAAAAATTTCACAATAATTTTTCTCGGTTTCCTCCAGATGCTCCAAAGATTCCCTCTGTGTCAGTCAGTCCCTCTGGTCAGTTAGTGGAGGGCAGTTCAGTGACTCTGACCTGCAGCAGTGATGCTAACCCAGCAGCTAACTACACCTGGTACAAGGAGGATGATAACTCAGCAAAAGCATCTGGACAGAACTTCATCATCACTGACTTCAGACCTGAACACAGTGGGAGTTATTACTGTGAAGCCCAGAACACAAGAGGACGTCGCAGCTCCACCTCCCATCATCTCACTGTTGTGACAGGTGCTCTTTCTACATTTACAAGTCTGTTTACCGCAACAATTTTCATTGATGCATTACTAAAACAACAGTTACAAAGAAAATAAGATTCCTCTCCAGGTTTTCAAAAACAAAGTGTATGCGCTCTCTCAATCCCATCAAATTTCTTTCTCCATTTTTAGGGAAATCAATAATAATACAGAATATTATCAGATTAACTTTGGTGATCCTGATGCTGATTCCTCTGCTTCTTGTGATTTTGTGGATGAGGTAAAATAAAACATCGCTCTGTTGCAGAAGTGGTCTTTGACTTTCTAATTTAATAGTTGTACATTTAAAATGTGATTATTTATTATTAGCAAGAAGAAACCTTGGAGCTCTACAGCTGAATCAAATGAACGTATGGAGACAATGGAGGTGAGAGTGAGATAGAGACAGTGTCAGAATTGAATTGATGTTGTTGAAACATCTTGTCTAATCTCTTACTCTGTTTAATATACTATCATTATCCATGCTATTGTAAATATTTTAGTAGTTTATTACAAATGGATTTTTAGTAGAAAAGTTAATTTCTGTAAAAACATTTGACCACATTTTATAAAGAAATCTGATTGTATCCATGACAATCTGTTTTGAGTTTGCTGGATGGAAACATCAGGCCAACCTCCAAGCAAAAGTTCACCATCTAATTTTTGAGAAGATCTAATCAGAAACTCTGTTACTTTGTACAGATGCAGTCAAACCATAAACAGGACTCAGCTGATGGAAACAGAAAGTAAAAAAAACAGCACAGTGGAGAGTGATGCTGATGCATAGAGATTTATATTTTTATTTTTAGCTCCAGTTATATAAAGTTTATTTGTCGTTAGATGTTAGACTACAATTACAGCTTATTTTTGGTCTTCTGTTACCTGTTCAGACAAACAAAAATATGCTGATCTAGAAGAAAATATTTTACAGCACTTGCGGCTTGTTTTTTGTTAACAAAAGAGAAAAACCTGCAGCTACAACAGCTCTGTATATTGAAGATCAGTTCCCTGTGAATGCTACAGAGGTCATCATTATGCAACAAGTTTTGTTTTTCGAGTTGAAATAAACTCTTTATTTTTTCAAAATAGACGTTTCATGTACTTCTCTTTCAGAGGTTGATGCTTGTCATTGCAACACATTATTACAAAGGTAGAACACACCATAAAGCAAAAATAACTGCTTCATGAATTCAGACATCGCTGGATTTGATATGAAAAAAAAAAAATGCCAAGATTATAAACTCTGCCAGTTATCAGCAGCTGGATAGATTTACAAGCACAATCCCAAGACCTGACACAGCATGCTATATGTGACCTACATTAAAGCAGTCATTGGATGCATATGCAAAGATAAAAATAATGATGAGCTTGACCTCATAATGATCTTTACCAGCACCAAACAATTTAGCTAGAGTCTACCTTTATGTAGTACACTGTGACAAGGAGCCGACACACTCACAAGCAGTGATTCAGGACAAGAGTCCATTTATTCACCTTCACGTACTCTATTAGCACAATTAATCTAAATTCAGACAAAAAACATAAAATCTGAGTAGGAAGAAAATAAAAATCAGTGATGTGATGACAGTGGGTGCAAACATACAAGTACTACAGGCGAAGGTTGACAAGCTCGTGATTAATTTCATTTGTGAAGGTCATTTTCTGTGGTTGAACAACCTTCTTTTAGATAACTTTCATTGACACTGAATCCACAATGAAAAGTCATTTGCAGGCATACTCGACCATAATAGAGGAGGCTGCCAATAAGAAGAAAAAAACTTTGATGTTGCACCTCAGTAAAGTCAGCCATGTTGCCACCATTACAGATTGTTGGACAGCACACCAGCAAAGTTTCATAGGGGTCACAGCTCTTTGGATAGATGAGGAAACCTTGGAGAGCTGATCTACTGCCCATTCAATTCAATTCAATTTTATTTATATAGCACCAAATCACAACAATAGTTGCTTCAAGGCGCTTTATATTGTACAGATCGTACAATAATAGATACAGAGAAAAGCCAACAATCATATGACCCCCTATGAGCAAGCACTTTGGCGACAGTGGAAAGGAAAAATTCCCTTTTAACAGGAAGAAACCTCCGGCAGAACCAGGCTCAGGGAGGGGCTAATAAACTAATAACTGAGGTAGCTTCAGCCATTGTTTTCCATTTGTCTTTTACTCCATAGTTTAGAAACAAAAAACTTTTCACTATGAATTCTTCACAGTCATTCCTGATAGCATCCTCCCCCTTCTCTTGCATGAGCCGTGTGATTCTTTCCAGATCTATGTATGTTGAGTTCCACTGAGTTTGATTGGGCCGGATAAGTTGGAAAATTCATTTACTTTCCACAATTTCTGCCATGTAGGACCGACCCGACTTATTCCAGGTGATAGCCGTTTGTATGCATCATGCATCTCTTGCAACATCTGTTGTGGCAACTAAATTTAATAGGTGGCATGCACACGTTTGATGTGGAAGAATCTGATACTCAAGACTGGCATCTTGCTCCAGGATGATGAATGTCTGGGTAGTCCCCTTTGGTCTCTTCAGAAGTCTTTATCCGACTCTGATGCTGCTTTCTCAGGCCGACGTTGTTCACCAAACACAAGGAATGCTTTTATAAAGTTTGAGCCACTGTCTGGTGTAGTTCTTACGACTTCCCACCTTATTCTGTATTGACAATGAATGTCATCAAGGGCATCAGCTAGGACATCAAAGGTGTGGGACCCTTTCAACCCCTGGCAAGCAAGGCCAGCTGTCAGTATTTTTATTTTTTTGCACTGTTTTGTAGAGACATGATAATTCCTTCAAGGCGAGTTAAAATGTATTCTAACAATAAACCTTGGGTGACTAAATCTGTGAAGTCCAGCATACAGAAAAGGAATCATATCTTTAAACATGGTACACCTTCTGACCTCCAGATAGCCAGTAAGGAGCTGGAAATTGAAAGTCTGACGGAAATATAAAGCAGACTTGGAGAGCAAAATGGCTGCAAATAAGCTGGTTCATGTCCAGTCTTAGAAAAACAGCAAGCCTTTGGGACCCAAAGAATAGCAGCAGTGTCACTCTGCATGGCTTCCATTCAGACTCTGAGTTAACTGATGCTAACTCAGAGTCTGGCCTTCCACTCCATAATAAATAAGTCTTAAGGACCCGATAACATACATTTATAGTCATTTACTTAAACCTTGCACTCAAAAAAAGTAAGTTTATGTAGCACTAAATCACAGCAGCTGCCTGAAGATATTGTTAAGCAAAGACACTACAATAAAATAACTTATACACACAAAATCATTTCTCTTAGACTTCAGTTAAAGCTCACATTGTGAAATATGTTGAATGTTATAAATATCTTAGAACAGTGTTGATTCAAAGCTTTATTATGATGTATTTAAGCTGTGTGCAAAAAGGGGCACCAGCAATATTCATGTTTGTTTCTCATTTTCACAGCGATTAAACCATGATGATTCTCCTTTGTCATGCATTTGTTGAATCTGTTTTTCTTTTTCTTTAGTGTTGTGTTTTGGATATCTGTAAGAAACAGAAACTTAGTCAAACTGTTAAGTGGCCCAATTGGCTAAATGGTGAATCACCAGCTGAACCAAGCACCCATGCAAACAAGTCGGGTACAGCAACGGCAGGTTGATGTTTCTTGAAGATTCCTTTGTAAAATAGCCAGCCATTATTTTTAGCCATTTATTCTTTTTTTTTTCTTTTCTTTCAGTGAGTCTTTGTTTTTCAGTATCTTGTACTATGGGCAATGTCGGAATTTATATTTTTTGTATTGTCATTTATTCTTAGAAATATATAATCATTTGTATGCCGATAAAGTATCTTATCCTTATTAGGTCTGATAAGAGTCTGTGTGCACTTGTGCATCATGAGATGAGCGGAAGCAGCCTTGACGTTATAATTTCCATTATAGCTGTAGAAACCAGACTGTCTTATTCGTTATCTTAAATTGTAAGACTTCACACCTTTAAATGTCAAACTGCAAGTTCATGTTTTTATATTTTAGCAAGACGCGTACTTCTGCTTTTCTTCATACCTCATACACACAGTTTAAGTTAATTGAAAGGTCGTATGTGGCCCTGCGACAGACTGGCGACCTGTCCAGGGTGTACCCCGCCTCTCGCCCTATGACAGCTGGGATAGGCTCCAGCGCCCTCCACGTCCCTGAAAAGGATAAGCGGAAGCAAATGGATGGATGGATGGATGGAAAGGTCGTATGTCTATGTATGGTATAGCTGGAAACATACACACACACACACATACAGAATATAGACACTGATGTTGCTTAAGAATGTCACACAATGTTCCCTCTAAGCTGCACAGATTCTAACCTGAATTGAAATTAAAGTAAATATGTGCCACCGGTGTTTTAGCTAGCAAAGCAGCTGACGTGGACTGAAGCCACGTTAATGACAACGTGTACAACCACTGGAGATGTGAGCAGGACAGACGGAACAATTGACGGAAAACTTGTGGACTTTACACCAGTTTTTAAATTGTGTTGATAGGCCACGAAAAACCAGAGTTGTGATAAAAAAATATGCAATGTTTGGTTTTCCTGGATAGTACTGTTGTTCATATTTACTGTGGGAAGAAACGCTGAAAACTGTGATTTTTAAGGAAAATGCTCGAATGCACTCTCCGCCTGTGAGCAAAGACAAAACCAGTACACCCCCTACCCTTTCCCATTGCTCGAAAAATGTACCATGTCAACCAATCAAAACATGGCATTTAGTTGTTAAGATACGGTGCTTTGAGATGTGAGACATTTGCAACGTTTAGCGCAAATGTTGTGTAGTTAGTGTGTAGTGTAGTCAATAGTTTTGTTGTGTGTGTCAGAACAATGAGGCAACTGCTGAATGTTGCAGGTGTTACAGGAGTGATACATCTGCTGTTATCAGGCCTGTAGGTATCAGGCTGTTGTTCTCCTTTATCTCATAGTGGACAGAAATTATTTTTTGGAGTGACACAAATAATTTGTGTGGCATCAAATTTGATGCAGAACAGCTGATTGCTCTGTAAATAGTTTAAAATGTTTGTTTAAAAAATGCCTTGGCTGCATTTTTAGATAAACAGCTGCAAAAAAAATTGTTGTTTGCAAAACTCAGTTACTTTTTTGAAGAAGTAACTATATAATTAATTGCCAAACATTGGTCTTTATTTACTGTATTTTGCAGACAGGGAGTTACAGAACTCTCTCCCAGACCACAGACTCATAATCAGTGTTGGGTAAGTCACTTTAAATTAGTAATTTAGTTACATTACTAGTTACTTCCATCAAAAGTAACTCAGTTACTTCAAGTTACTCGTTACTTTCAAAGTAACTAGTTATAGGGAAAGTAACTTTGGTTTTACTCAGACTTCTCTTGTTAATGTGTTGCTTCCGTAACTGGATACCCAGCAACTTTGCCAGTCTTCTAGCTTGCTTACTTGCCACAAGTGCACTGTGCCACCTACCAATAGAAAGGAAAAGATAATGTGCATATTTCCACGAGAGAAATCCCACGCCTGGACCGTCATTGACCGCCGCCATAATTCCAGCCTACGTCACTGGGACAAAATATCGGCATTTTGACTAGAGACCGGCCCACCATTATAGAAAAAATCACAAAGCCTTTGAATGAAAACAAACACTGTTGTGACAGTGATGTTCACTGTCTTGATGGTGTATATGTATCAATCTATCAATCGTTTGTTGTAAGTCTCAGATAATTATTTATTAAAAGTGAGACATTTTAAATGAGAATAAGAAAGTATTTATTTGTGCCCCCCTTTCCCTGTTAATGCCCTACCTGCCCCCCTGGTAACACTTTGCTAGACCCGCCCCTGCACAGTAACCAGCTGTCAGCTACTTAGAAAAGGATCCTGGTGTTATTTATCTCTCAGAAACAGTTCATAACTTCCCTTCAACTCATTCATGTCACCTAAAATGTAAACCTGTTTCTTCATCACAGCTCTGATGATTCAGTAAGGACGTCTCCTGGTTTCATCTTCATGTTTCCCTCTCACCAGATATCCAAACCGATATCATGACCAGCAGCTTTTACAGCTGTGGCTCCAGCAAACATCAGCTGTACTAGAAATTAATATTAAATAAATTCTAACAACAGCTGATCAAACGTGCTGCTGTTGCTTAATGCGACATCTGCTGGTTTCCTCTTTCTGGCGCGAAGTGGGCGATAAACAAACAAGAGAGAAAAGCCGATCAGCTGATCATTGATCAGTTTCATGTTTGAAGTAGAAACAGGAGAGGGAGGGAGAGAGAATGAGAGAAGAAGAGGCAGCTGACAGCTTAAAGGCGCAGAATAACTCCAGCTTTGTGTCTTTTTTATTCTATCTGAAGTCCGGGACAAAGTGCGTTCCTTTTCACCTCATTACAAAACGCATAATGTTTTCTCTGAATACGAGAGGATTCTGTTTTTTAGGGGATGGTTGGAAACTCTAATAATTAACCTTAGGAACAAAATAAAGTTCAAGATCAGTAACATCATAGCACCCACCCAGCTGTATAGAAACCCTGTCATGCTAGCTAGTACGCAGTACGAAAAAGTCAGAATAACGAAAATAAACTCCAACTAAACTTGGTTTATATCTGACCCAGATAGACTGCAGGTCATAACTTCTTACCTGAAGTTCAGTTCACACTTGGACCGGCGGCCGCTTCGGGTCTCTCCTCTTGCCTCCCCTTTCTCTCATCCACCTGTTGGCCTCCACCACTTGCTAATGTTACTGAATCTGTGGAAGCGCCGCGATAGCCACCACACGAAGTAACGAATAACGATCTAAATCCCAGTAACGAGTAACGCGTTTCTGATTTTGGCATAATAACTAGTTACCGTGCTCGTTACCACAATAATAACGTAGCTACTGTAACGCGTTACTTAATAACGCGTTAGTCCCAACACTGCTCATTTGTTTTCAAAGTTGGAGTTCAAGTTATTTTTACTTCCAAGAGTGTTAACATACTACACAGGTCATAAACAAGATTTTTTTTTTTTAATTTTCATTGTAAGTGGGCTAAAGCAGTTAATTAAAAGTAGTCTAGCATAAATGTAAATACTGTAATTTAACTTGTAACTTGGATGGATTCGATGCTGGCGTGACCACAGTGCACATGTCTGCTGTTGCTCACAGTGGTCCAAGAGATCGCTCAGGAAGTTTGTGCAGTCGCTCAGACACATAAAAAATTAGAGGGAATATTGGTCACATGTATTTGTAATGGCATATTCATGAATGATTGCATGCTGACAATAAAAAGTGCTGTAGCGCAGGAATCAGTTGAAGTTGGCTAAGGACAGGTGAAGGCCTGGGCTGGCTTCCCTTGCGAGCCACAAAGACAAAAAACTCTGTCTTATCTTGTTTTGTCGTGCAGTTTGTTGGTCTTGTGTTCCACTGGCCTAGATAAACCCTACAGGCAATAGTTGTCTTACGTGGCTGTATTGATATATATACAGTGGGGCAAAAAAGTATTTAGTCAGCCACCGATTGTGCAAGTTCCCCCACTTAAAATGATGACAGAGGTCAGTAATTTGCACCAGAGGTACACTTCAACTGTGAGAGACAGAATGTGAAAAAAAAATCCATGAATTCACATGGTAGGATTTGTAAAGAATTTATTCGTAAATCAGGGTGGAAAATAAGTATTTGGTCACCTCAAACAAGGAAAATCCCTGGCTCTCACAGACCTGTAACGTCTTCTGTAAGAAGCTTTTCTGTCCCCCACTCGTTACCTGTATGAATGGCACCTGTTTGACCTCATCATCTGTATAAAAGACACCTGTCCACAGCCTCAACCAGTCAGACTCCAAACTCCGCCATGGCCAAGACCAAAGAGCTTTCGAAGGACACCAGGAAAAGAATTGTAGACCTGCACCAGACTGGGAAGAGTGAATCTACAATAGGCAAGCAGCTTGGTGTGAAAAAAATCAACTGTGGGAGCAATCATCAGAAAATGGAAGACATATTATATATATTATACCACTGATAATCTCCCTCGATCTGGGGCTCCACGCAAGATCTCATCCCGTGGGGTCAAAATGATCATGAGAACGGTGAGCAAAGATCCCAGAACCACACGGGGGGACCTGGTGAATGACCTGCAGAGAGCTGGGACCAAAGTAACAAAGGTCACCATCAGTAACACACTACAACGGCAGGGAATCAAATCCCGCAGTGCCAGACGTGTTCCTCTGCTGAAGCCAGTGCATGTCCAGGCCCGTCTGAAGTTTGCCAGAGAGCACATGGATGATACAGCAGAGGATTGGGAGAATGTCATGTGGTCAGATGAAACCAAAGTAGAACTTTTTGGTATAAACTCAACTCGTCGTGTTTGGAGGAAGAAGAATACTGAGTTGCATCCCAAGAACACCATACCTACTGTGAAGCATGGGGGTGGAAACATCATGCTATGGGGCTGTTTTTCTGCCAAGGGGACAGGACGACTGATCCGTGTTAAGGACAGAATGAATGGGGCCAAGTATCGTGAGATTTTGAGCCAAAACCTCCTTCCATCAGTGAGAACTTTGAAGATGAAACGAGGCTGGGTCTTCCAACATGACAATGATCCAAAACACACCGCCCGGGCAACAAAGGAGTGGCTCCGTAAGAAGCATTTGAAAGTCCTGGAGTGGCCTAGCCAGTCTCCAGACCTCAACCCCATAGAAAATCTGTGGCGGGAGTTGAAAGTCCCCAAAACATCACTGCTCTTGAGAAGATCTGCATGGAGGAATGGGCCAAAATACCAGCTACTGTGTGTGCAAACCTGGTAAAGACCTATAGTAAACGTTTGACCTCTGTTATTGCCAACAAAGGTTATGTTACAAAGTATTGAGTTGTATTTTTGTTATTGACCAAATACTTATTTTCCACCCTGATTTACGAATAAATTCTTTACAAATCCTACCATGTGAATTCATGGATTTTTTTTTCACATTCTGTCTCTCACAGTTGAAGTGTACCTCTGGTGCAAATTACTGACCTCTGTCATCATTTTAAGTGGGGGAACTTGCACAATCGGTGGCTGACTAAATACTTTTTTGCCCCACTGTACATAGACATACGACCTTTCAATGAACTTAAACTGTGTGTATGAGCTATGCAGAAAAGCAGAAGTAAGCGTCAGGAATTTGCAATGGGTCATGTCTCAAATGCACATTTAAAGGTATGAAGTCTTGCACTT
This sequence comes from Neolamprologus multifasciatus, assembly GCF_963576455.1. Taxonomy (NCBI): domain Eukaryota; kingdom Metazoa; phylum Chordata; class Actinopteri; order Cichliformes; family Cichlidae; genus Neolamprologus; species Neolamprologus multifasciatus. The sequence goes on along the minus strand of NC_140441.1, from coordinate 37,282,907 downwards.
GAACAGTCTGGTTTCTAAATCTATAATGGAAATTATAACGTCAAGGCTGCTTCTAACCTAAGAAAGTTCAATTGCAGAAATCAGTAAATGTATTTTTATTTTTTATAAGTCATATATATAAAGCATTCATATTAAATATTGTACTCTGAATTACCACTATAATTTATCTGCAGACAATGCTGCTTGCCATAGCCATTACTGGGCTCTCCCGGCCGCCAGTGTGTATAGCGGAAATGGCTCCCATCATTCCACAACCAAACATTTTCCTAGAAGACAGAAGTTGATGGCATTATATCAGGCAGGCCAAAGTCTTGTGAAACAGAAAATGTAACGATTGAATAAAAGTACCCCAGATGCATCAGTTCCTCCAATCCAAGTAGTTTTGAAGCCATGAGGGCCAGTCAGCTTCTGAATCAGAAGGTACTCGCTGCTGCTGTGCACAGATGCAAGGTGGACCCCCATGGACAAGCAGTTTCTCTTCACTTGCAAGAGACAGAGAAAGAAAATGTGTTTTAAGATATTTTTCTCAAGTACTGAAGGGAAAACAATTAGGAGGAACTTACCTCACCGTGAGCCCAACTCATGGCTCTTGGAATATACACAAAGCAGCGACGATAGAACCGAGTCCAACCACGAGGACAACTAGAGGACATGTTGACCTGGTAACTACTTCCTGGAAAAATAGTTTTATATGTGACTCCAGCTGATATTTATTCTACATTATTTTAGATAATGACAAATACAATGAAAGAAGAAAACAGGGCACTTTTACTCCTTCACAGTTATAAAGTGTAATTATATGTATGCAAGTGTAATTTTTTTCATAATTATTAATCATATAATTCTAGTTATTACAGTAATACCTAATCTGTTTATACCCCTATTTTGAATAAAGTTTAGAAAGTCCTTTTACAAACAATCAAAATCAAAATCATATTAACTTATGTTCGACAGAAAGTTTCCAAAGGGTCCAGCGACAGAACACCTTATAAAGCTTTCTTGTATCACATAGGAAAAGTTACGGTGTTAAAGAGAAACTCTGTTTAAGGAGAATAAAACACATACAAAAATGTATTGCCAGCCCTTGATGCCATCATTGTGACTGAAAATATTGTTGCTTTTATATATAAATTGGCAATTTATATATAAAAGCAATTCCCTGTTCCCCGTAATTCCCTGTTCTACATGGTGTTCTTCACCTTTTGGAGTCATCATCTAAACAAAACCTTGAATTCCTCTGCTGCAATCTTTCACTACAGTCTTTTAGGCTTCAAAACGTCCCTGGATGTCAGCCACGGCATGTACCTGGGCAGGAAGCTGAGGTTGTAGTGTAATTTGTACAGCATCACCTGTGATATGGCCAGAGGACATGGAAGCAAACCAAGTGGGCCCTCTGCTGCACATTGGAACAAAATTGTTGCTCTGCTGAGTGGAGGAGGTCTCTGGTCCCACAGTACACCGAAGGTCAAAGAGTTTGATTATCATACCTCAAGTGCATGTCTAACAAAATATCATAATAGCTTTATCTACCAGAAGCATCTTGGCACAGTGGTTTGCACTACTGCCTTATGTCCCTGTGGGATAAAAAACGATCAAGAGCAAATCTTAGGTTTTGATATGCTCTTCTTGGCAAACTGTATAGTGAAGAAAATAGATCTCCTTAGGAAAATATTTTTTTTTCTACATAGCTCTCTCAGTTTTGGCCGGCGGTCATAGGTTCTTTCCAATAATATGACGCAAGACTGAAAAAACATTCGCGCTCACATCCATCCCTATGGCCAATTGAGATTTATCCTAACACGGATGTCTTTGAACTGTGGAAAGAAGCCATGATACCCAGAATGAGCACAGATAAAGGAAGAACATGTCAAAGTCCACACAGAAATGCCCCATTCATATGCTGGATTCTTCCTGCTGTGAGGCAACAATGTTCACCACCAACACAATACTGTACTGTACAGCTATAAACACCATGTAATTCTGTTCTTAAAATTGAATTCAGATCAAAGTATTGATAAAAAAATATCTATTTCTTACTCAAAAATTCAACCAATTAAATTATGACTTCCTTTTTTCAACATGACTTGTGTCACTACTAAACCAGTATTTCTCTGATAACCCTCAAGTGAATTACTTAGGAACCAAAATATGCAATTTCCTGTTTTTTTAAGCAGTTTCATCCACTTTAGGGAAATGGTTACTGCTTCTCATTATCAGCAACATCAAAAATTGTTGTTTCAAATTACACATTCATTTTTAACATCAGGGGTTTTTAGTTTTGTTCTGTCCCTATCCAATTGGACAGGTATGACCGTACATTGATGTTGCATGGGATGGCCAAAATAAGTATCTGGACTGATGCAATGAAAAAAAAGAGTGAACAAAACATGCAACTCTCGAGAGAAAATATAGATGTCATGTTTTCCCTACGGAGAAAGGACATTTGGGAGATGGAGTCCAATGTCTCTGAAATCCAGTGGGTTGCCCTGCTCTACTTCTTGAAGAACAAGCAAGACAGACTTTTACAAATGTATTGTATTTATTTAGTGATCTGGATTGACCCCAGCATTTTCTATAACAGAAACTGCTTCCCCAGGCCTTCCAGGAGGTCTTTCAAGCGACTAACCCCTTTTATTCTGGGCTTTCTCCACAGGTCCCAGCCATTATAGACACCACAGCCAGCTCACCGGGGGCTGCACAGGCACCAGGGCAGAAGTGCCAAAAACAGCAGGTGCAGGGTCAAGTACCAAGGTCCCTATCACTAAATGTTATCTGTAGATGGGCCGTCTTTGATTAACCCTTTGTTTTGCCTTAACACAACAGGTCATAACACGGTAAAAAGTTGCAAATTAATCCTAATTATTAAATCTTAAAACAAGGAGTATGTATAAATACTCCAGTGTAGGTTTTTAGTGTGTGTGTGTGTGTGTGTGTGTGTGTGTACATGATTATTTAATTCTTAAGGTGATTTCCTTGTAATGTATTGTCTGTGAAGGTTCTCAGTCATCCAGGTCATCCAGGACTTCTTTAAGTTGCTTGAAGACGTTTCACCTCTCATCCGAGAAGTTTCTTCAGTTCTAAGGTCAAATGGTGGAGAGTCCCAGATTTAAACCCAGTGGGAGTTTCCCCCCAAGAGGGACAAAGGACCCCCTGATGATCCTCTACCTAATCACATGAGCCAAGGTGTGAAAACGGGTGTGGGTCACAATCAGCCAGGGTTTCGGGTGAGCTCATTGTGAAACCTGGCCCCACCCTATCATGTGATTTCCTGAGGTCAGATGGTCCAGGATGTGAGTGGGCGTTAAGGCGTCTGGGAAGGGATCTCAAAACTGGATTATAGATGGCAGACAGTTGGTGTCGTAAACCACCACCTCTGTTCAAAGATGGTCACTCATAGTGGACGTAAATGGCTTCTTTTACTCCTCTTTCAAACCATCTGTCCTCTCTGTCCAAAATGTGAACATTGGCATCCTCGAAAGAGTGACCTTTGTCCTTTAGATGCAGATGGACAGCTGAGTCTTGTCCCGTGGAGGTGGCTCTTCTAGGTTGTGCCATGCGCTTGTGAAGTGGCTGTTTGGTCTCTCCGATGTACAGGTCTGGGTTACCCTACCCTAACCCCCTAACCCTAACCCTAAGGTTAACTAAACTTGAAATATGCCCATTTCTATTAAGACCTAACCAAGTGAAATACATTATCTAACATAACAGGTAGCTAACAAAAGTATATGACTCACTGGGATTTCCCAACACAAATAACTCAACAGACGTTATTCCCTTTGAGTTCGGGGCCTAATAAAAGAGTAACTTATTAGCATTTATATGTAAAACAATCTGGTCTCATTAACGGGGATGCAGCATTGCATACCAAGATATTTTTTCCCTCTCACAGGAAGAGACAGGTAATGCTTCCTGCGCACTAGACGCAAGGTTGTCAGAACACAAGACTGCATTACAGCACTTGTGACAATAACAGGCTAAAGCCTTAGATAACAAAAAGGGATTTTGCAGCCCTGTATTTCACATGGGTTACACCAGGAAACTCACCGTGTCTGCGGGGTACATACAGTTAACGCGGCGGGGCTTGGGTGTGTTGCATTGCCAAGACAGGGCGCCGGTCTCGCTGGTTGCCAGAGGGAGCGTTGAGTGCTGGGAACCACGGGCCTAGTTCGGTTAACAACACGTGTGTTTCCGTGTTTCCGTGTCTGAGAGGCAAACATTTTTTCCGTCCTGCCACGGGAGCATGTTGTAGTAAACGCTAATCATCCAATTCTGAGATGTCTAAACAGTTTGAAAAATATAAGATGGTTAATGTTATTGTGTACAATAAACTGTTAATCGGGAGAGCAAGAATGAAAAAACTTACCAATATCATCGAGAGAAAGAGGGATAGAACCCAACTGGCTTAATTCAGAGTCTAAAAAAGGTAAAGAAAAACAAAGAGCTTTTAAAAAACTCGTAAGCACGAGTTTTTTAAAAGAAGTTTAACTCTGCTATGGTTTAACACATTTTCGCACACACACAGGCCCATAAACACATGGCATTTTTGGCCATAAAAAAGTTAACTTATTTTTTTGGCTTAAAATGAGAAAAAGGCTTTTGATGATAAATAATTCTATATTTTTCATGATCATATTTTTCAGTTATTGAAAATTAGCATTAAGCATTCATTAGTTATGAAATATCATAATGTTATTAATAAAATAATGTTATTAATAGCATATTTTTACAACTACCATAAACATTTATTATATTCTTTATGACATCATATGCCATCAATTATTTTATTGGGGTCATAAATCACTCGGTTTGACAGAGGGGATATTATATCCCTCCTAGCATTGTTTATATGTCTTTGTCGTTTACTGGCTTTGAGATTAAAATCATAGTATAGAATATAATTGCTTTATTCTCATTATATGACATAATAAAATCATAGTTGTGTCTCCCTTTAAACATCAATATAAAATATCTAATTTGAAATTGACAATTAAAAATACTAAATATTATAAATATATTCCACAAGATAGAGGTTCACAGTAGGAGATTGTTCAAGGTTAAAATGCTCTTGTGCACACAGCTCTAATGGCCCCTGGATTAAAAACAGTTTTTCATAGTGCAGGCTCTCATCGACCTGTAGTGCTTGCCTGAAAGCATTAAACTGAAAAGATGATGAGCTGGGTGGAAGAAGTGTCTTAATAACTGTAGATATATCTAATCAACAGTTATTTGTGATTCTACATTTTGATTTAACTTTGATATTTAATGCCCTTTAACACAACAGCAAAGCAACGAAGCTCATGGCTGCAGCAAGAACATTGAACCTGATAGGAAGCCTGTGCAGAAACTTTGACAACGAGTTTGTATGAGAAGATCCGTGAGGGCGAGTTCACTGTTTTAAAAGCAAATTTCAAAAAAAGAATTACACATGACAAGAAGAAAGTTAAACAGTAAAAGATGAAGAAAAGAGGACAAAATGAACAGTAAATGCCTTTTACTTGGAGGGAAATTGCATAATTTGCATGATTAATTTTCAAGGTTGACTTTAATGTCTTTTCTTTTTCTAAGATTTCCAAAATGCATCTGTGGAGGTGTAAATAATCCTTGAGAGGTTACAGAGCCATGATTTCACAGCACAGCACCCCTGCCGTACTCTTTGTACACATATGACTGTGTGGCCACTACCAGCTCCACCACCATCATCGAGTTTGCTGACGACACCGTCGTGGTGGGCCTGATCTCTGACAACAACGAGACGCCCTACCTGAAGGAGATTAGGAATCTGGAGAACTGGTGTCAGAGGAACAACCTCCTTCTAAACGTCAGTAAGACAAAGGAGTTGATAGTGGACTTCAGCACTAAGCACGAGAGGAACTACCAGACCCACGTCATCAACGAGTGCCCAGTGGAGAGAGTGGACAGCTTCAAATACCTCGGAGTTGACATCACGCAGGACCTGTCATGGTCCTGTCACATCAACACCGTGGTGAAAAAGGCCCGTCAGCGTCTCTACCACCTCAGACGCTTGAGAGACTTCCAACTTCCCTCCAAGGTGCTCAGGAACTTTTACTCCTGCACCACAGAGAGCATCCTGACGGGAAACATCTTAACCTGGTTCGGGAACAGCACCATGCAGGACAGACGACCTCTACAGAGGGTTGTGCGTTCAGCTGAGCGCACCATCCGCTCCGAGCTCCCTGACCTGCACTCAATCTACAGCAGGCGGTGCTGGACCAAGGCCAGGAAGATCGTGAAGGACCTCAGCCATCCCAACAACAGACTGTTCTCTCTGTTGAGGTCAGGAAAGCGATTCCGCTCCCTGAAGACCAACACAGAGAGACTGAGGAGGAGCTTCTTCCCGCAGGCGATACGGTCTCTCAATCACACCACCACATAGTACTGACCCACACATATAGTTCTTACACACACACTGGACATTCTGGACATTGTTTTCACTTCATCACTTAAATCACTTTAAGCATATTTGCACTGCACAAGACACTTACAAATGTGGATTGCACAACACTGGACATTATATTCTTCATTTCCAGTTAATACTTGTACAGCTGCTGTTATTGTGTGTGTATATATATATATATATATATATATATATATATATATATATATATATATATATATTCATACATTCTTATATATTTCTATACTGTGTATTGTGTATTTTGTTGTACAGTTATTTTATTTTCAACTTTAATTTATATATTTTATCTTATTCTTTCCCAGTTAAATTTACCCTTCATTCTAATTTGTGTTGTACAGTTGTTTCATTTTTAACTTTAATTTTTATATTTTATTTTATTTTATTCCTTCCTAGTTAAATTTACCCTTTTTAATTTTCATATTTATTTCCTATCTTATTCATAGCCTTTTCTTTTTTTCTTTAGGTCACGAGCAGTTGTCTAAGCATTTCACTGCATATCGTACTGTGTATGACTGTGTATGTGACAAATAAAAATTTGAATTTGACATAATTGTCTGCCTTCTCCTGATACCCAGAGGTGAGTTCATAGTTTTATCAACGTGTTGTCTTTGCACATCAGATTGCACACGCTGCCTCTTAACTACGTGCTAAACAGTTGTGGCTTTATGAGATCAGTAACTTCCTCCTAGAGAAGCAAACAGCCAACCCACAAAGCATTTCACACAACAACCCCCATCAAGCATTTCTTTGTGTAGTCTTTTGTATACTTTGTTCTACTGAACGCTCCTTTGATGTCGCCATTAGATGCATATTAATTTTTTTTAGTGCGTAATTGTCAAGTGCTATATGTTTTTTTATGCAACCTTTTGTGTTTCCCTTGCTTAAACTATTACTAAGAAAAAAAAAAGTAAAAATGACATTTTGAAGAAATCGTTTGGTTTTTGTTGCCTGAAAAGATCATGATTGTTGTCACATATTGTATTTTTGTCTTTAGAATGGAGACACTGTCTTGTTGTTCTCATGGAAACATCACAAAGTCGGTGGTTCGATCCCAGGCAGCCAAATATCCTTGGGCAAGATACTAACCCAGTGTTTGCCTACTGGTGGTGGTCAGAGGGCCCGGTGGCGCCAGTGTCCGGCAGCATCGACTCTGTCAGTGCGCCCCAGGGCAGCTGTGCTACAATGTAGCTTGCCATTGCCAGTGTGTGAATGTGTGTGTGAATGGGTGGATGACTGAATGTAGTGTAAAGCGCTTTGGGGTCCTTAGGGACTGAGTAAAGCGCTATACAAATGCAGGCCATTTACCATTTACAAAGTAGATCAAGTTATCCTTTAGTGTCATGGAGTAGAGGGATTTTTCATTCACAGATAGCGACTAAGGTAAACATGTCTCTCTTTTTTCATTTTAAAATAGTGTTTTTGTCATTACATAAACATGAAATTGTCCATACTGATATGTGTGAAACCATCGCAAGCATGTACCATGACCCTAAACTTCTTTTTTCAATTATGAAGAATCAAAATAAGTCAATTCCAAATTTTCAGAAAAATACTTTAAAAAGTGGGATAAACTGAACTATTAAAGAAACACAAGTGAATTCTCTCCTCTGTGAATTGTATACATTGTTTTATGTAATCACAAAGAACACAAAATGACAAGGTAACATTGTATTTTTTAACTAGGATTACTGAACATGCTGAAAAAGAGGTGATGCTCAAGAATCCAGATGTGTAAACACCACAAGGAATAGCTGTTAGGTTTTGTAATGTTGATTGTCATTTATGCTTTGAAATATATACTTATATATGCTTAGAGTTTTATAATTAGTTTTAGATTGGTAGAGGTTTGATCCTTAATAGTCTGCAAAGACTTTGTGCGCATTCCAGAGTGTTCTGGCATCCACACCCACACTCTGGGAGCATGGGAGAGGTCGTACCTTGTTTTATTGTTTTATGGTAGGATAAACGTATCTATATCTGTTTTAGTCTAAGTGCCTTTTGTTTAGATGAACTGCTGGACTTCCAGACCAGCAGGTTTAGGGAAGTCATTTATGGAGTCACACTCTGACCCCCCCCCCCACACACACACACACACACACACACACACACAGGCAAGGTACTCTTTGTTTGTATGTAGACGTCATATGTTAATGAACCTATGCATATTCATGTAACCTCAATAAAAGAGCAGTGTTACGGGGGAGCGGACGAGAGTAACTGGGGTCAAGCGAAGGAACGGCGTTTGTCCGGTTCTCTCCCGTGCACGAGAAACATGAAGAACTTTGCCTGCTTTGCTGTGTAATTATATTGTCTTCAACGTTCCAGCGAATAGGTTCAAGCTACAAACCTATCAATAGCTTTGATAAAAAACACACAAATCCAGAGGGGTAAGAACTTCAGATCAAGTAAGATCAGGAAGTGGAGCTTCTGAAATATCTGGAGGAAGCAGGAGAGCAGCTGAAGAAGCTACACATTTCAATGACAGGAAAACAGGCTTTGAGAAAGAGTTTATGTGAATACAGTGACTGTCATTGTCAGTATCCCTGAACAAAGCACCTGTGCCTAAACAGTCTTCAGTGTGGCTTTAGTCTCTCAGTCTGGACTTCTGTGTGCATTTATGAATGGCAATAACTCAAACAAGCCCTGAGTTCATCTGTGCAAATTGGTTGTTACATTTCTTACTTTGTTAGAGGGCTTCTAGCATCTGTACTGTCCATGACTGTTCCACAACCTTAAATGTCTATTTATTATTGAACCAATGATGAAAAAGGCCCTTTGACCTCCATGGAGTACCTATTAAAGGAATCTTTACCCAACTTAAACCACATAAATTGTAGTTGATAATGTGATCATGTAATCTTTGTAAGCCAAACGCTTCATAATGCTCTAGACATTCACTTTTATTTTGTTATATCCTCAATACTTTCATCTGAGACACGCAGTTCTGACCATTAGCACAAAAGGTCCCCTTACAATTCAAATCTTCTGTCTATGAGGGAAACCAATCAGACGAAAGTTGGCTTATAGGGAAAGGAGCCAAGAAAAGACAGAAGATGAACTGAAGTGTCAAACTGAGGCTAAAATCAAAGTATTTTGAACTCTGAACCATCCGAAGCTGCTTAGGAATCCAAGAATAAAATATATTGTGTTGGAAACAAGGAGAATATGCTCCATTTCCCATTTCAGTGCATTATTGTAACGTTGTAACTACTTCTCTGGTTTTAGGTGCACCATTTCAGTAAAAAGCGGACGCAGTACCGGTCTGTTGTGGTGAAGAGAGAGCTGAGTGTAAAAGCGAAGCTCTCATTTAACGGTCGATCTACGTCCTTACCCTCACCTATGGTCACGAGCTGTGACTGAAAGAACGAGATCGCGAATACAAGCGGCGGAAGTGGGCTTCCTCAACAAGACAGACAAACAAGATATTTCAACAACAGTTAATTCAATTTCAATTCAATTTTAACAACATTGGGATGGAAAAACTCGCTTTTAACATGAAGAAACCTCCGGCAGAACCAGACTCAGGGAGGGGCGGGGCCATCTGCTACGACTGGTTGGGGTGAGAGAAGGAAGAGAGACAGAGAGACAGTTATTTTTTTTTATATAAGTATAAAAGAATAGCTTTAGTGTTTTGTTTTTTAAAACTTGAGTATGAACTTATACAAAATGCAGCAAGATATTAAAAACAGTTTTATTGATTAAAAAATACACTATATCGGATTCGTATCGGCATCAGCAGATATCCAAATTTATGATATTGGTATCGGACATAAAAAAGTGGTATTGTGTCATCTCTTGTTGAGAAAGAGGGTGGTTAACGGTTTTGCAACTATGTAAATATATGAAACAGTATATAAACAATAATCTTAGAGCTGTTCATCACCTCCACTCTGAAGCTACTGACTGAAAAGGTGAAAAGAGAGCAGACCTTTCTGTAGAAGGAGACTCATAAATTATCGTCTCTCTTTTCTTATTGAACCATCACTTATTTTAACATTTCTGTTTTTTTACACAGATGAAAATGAAGCTATTCAATGTGTCTACACTTCTTTGTGCAATGACTGCTCTGACCACTGCTGCTAGTGAGTACTGCAGGACAAGTTGCAATATGCAAGTGTGTGTAAGTATTTCAATAATCAGTCAACAATTGCTGTTTTAATTTGTTCAGCTCTGCCAGATAAAGAGATCAGCAGTGGTGCAAAGGGATTCATCCCAAGAGGTTAGTGGACATTTTCCTGACTAAAAGTAATCACATCTCTAAAGAAAAGAAAAGCACCTTTCTCATGGAAGATGTGCACCTCAGTTTATAGTACAAAGGATACACTATAAGAAGAGAAAATAATACATTTTATTTCTAAAAAATAGCTAAATATAAAAGAGAGTATAGCACTAGAGAATATAATAGCATCACATTTTAACTCTCTGTTTGAATTTACCTTCTTCCTTGATTTTGTTTGTCAACTTTGCAAATCCTTTTTAAAGGTACTGTATAAATAATCTATCATTTTAATACCTAGAAAGGCATTACTAATAATCACTAGTGGTGTGCGGATCGATACTGAATTATTGATTCTTCCGATACCAGTCTTCTATGTTCTAGAATTGATTCTCATATTAAAATATCGATATTTTAGCACTTTGCGGTAAATTTGTAGTTTATCATTAACAGGAACAGAGTGGAAAGAAACATTCGGATCATCTAAATTGGAAGGAACTACTTCCTCTTACGCCTTTCATAGTCAAATGCAAAATACAGCTGTATAAATGTGTCGCAGCACCTCGTGTGCACTCACAACAATGGCTGAGCGTAAACGGAGTCATGTGTGGACGTATTTTACCTCCACAAACAGCCAAGACGTGGTTTGCAATATATGTGGTGAGACAGTGAGATGTTGTGGCAACACCACTAACCTCGTATAGGACATCAGTAATCTGATATCCTATAATCATTATGAAGCTCTATTGTTATATTATTATTAAAATTACATAATACAATTATATATTGTATTATGAAATACAATGAAACATTACGTTTTCGGCATCGGATCAGTATCGTTGATACCACCCTGAATTTTACTCGGTATCAGATCGGAAAGGGAATCAGTGGTATCGCACATCACTAATAATCACTATAAAGTTTACAGAGGCATGCGTAGAATTACACTACATAAATGTGAAGGAGTCAAAATATTCTGTTCATTGTCGATCATTTAACTAATGTTTATTTTTCAAGATATTGCTTGTGTGATCGTTTTCATTTATAGTAGATGTCAGGATTAAGATATTACAAAATAAGATATCAACTGGAGACACAACATGTACAACTTTTTATTGACCCCCAGCAAAGCGTGACCTAATCAAGACATCCTGTCCTCATGGCTGGACTGAGTTTAGAGATCGCTGCTTTGTTTACGTTCCAAAATCCATGACTTGGCCTAGAGCTGAGGTAGGTTAACTTATTTGTATTGTCTTCAACACTTGATTAAAATACATAAAATACATACATGAATAAAACTCCACTCTCCATTGAAGAGAAACTGCTTGTCCATGGGCGCAAACCTTGCATCTGTGCACAGCAGCAGCGAAGACCATATGATTCAGATGTTGACTGCTCCTCATGGCTACCAAACAACTTGGGTTGGAGGAACCAATGCACCAGGGGTACTTTTTTATCTTTACACAGTATTTCTCTTTTTGTATTAATGATAGAAGATGTTACATTTTGTCAAAAAAAAAATATGTGAATAGAGGATCTAGGGTGGAGATGGGTTGCACTAATACAGGGACTGTGACAAGGCTTGACCTTTTGAACTAATGCTGTGTTTAATTTCAGGAGCATATTTGGTTTTGGAGTGATGGGAGGCCTTTCCAGTACACAAACTGGTGCCCAGGAGAGCCCATTAGTGGTTCCCGTCCATTTTGCCTACAGATTAATTATAGTGGTAATTCAGAACATGGTTGCTTAATTTGTGAATAATTTAAGTGCTTTAAATAAAATACTACATCAATCAAAACTTACAATCTTGCTTTGGATTGCATCTTTAACACTTTGTGTGACATTTTACTGATTTCTGCTTTTGAACCTCGCAGATGGCAAATGCTGGGATGATGTGTGGTGTGATAATCTCCGTCCTTCTGTCTGTGCCAAGAAGAGATCAGGACTCCTGGACTGACACTTACACAAGAAGTTTGAATCAAAACAGCAGACTGAAATACAATGTTTCTGTTTTGCTCCTATATCTTTATGTGCAGCATTCTATTTTCCTCTCTGTTTAACACTTAAACAACAAAATCACAAGTCAACAGAAGTGTGATTGTGTCATCAACAGACTGATTTTAATGTGTTTCTTTGTATTGTCTTCCAAGAAAACTATTCTGTTTTAATTCTTTGTTTTTAAGTTTCCTTCTTGCTACATTAAAGCTTTTGGGCAAGCATCTACCTGTGTCTGTTGTGTAGCTACATATAAATTCAATAGTCATAACATGCATTAATATGGGGTACTTATTGAGTGGGTAATATTTACCTACACTTACTGTTTTTATTGTCTAGCTCAGTTACATTTTGTTTTTCTGCCAACAGTAATGCTGATTTGGAAATCATTTGTCTTTGTGAGTCTTTCTGTAACAGTTAAACTATGATAAAAAAAAGAAATGTGGTACTTAAGTTGCAATACATTTGCAAGAAACAATTTTGAAAATAGTAAGTTATAACAAAATCTGTATTTTCATGTAGTTACTGTCACGGCTAGTGAAGTGAGCTGTGTGGAGGAAATATATGGGGACCCAAGAGCAGGCACTCGCTGAGATGTGAAGAAGGTTTATTACAAAATAAAGCACAAGGTGAAAATGGCAAAATGGAACTAAAGATAATCTATACTGGGGAAAACGAAACAGTAGTGATGGCCCGCTTGAAGCTGACGCTTCGGTGCGTGTGTCAAAAAAATCAACACACTGCTTCAGAAGCACTGTGTCGAAGCTTGATTCGTTTGGCCAGAGTCACGTGATCAGTGACGTCCGAAGCTTCATTTAGAGTCTAACTGCTTCGGTATCTGATTCAATGGTTTATAAGGAAATGAATCATTCGTGGGATTTATGGTGTTTTGATGGTGACAGATAGTGAACCACTGATCATTCCACTGAGAGATTTGGAGCCAGCGAGGAATAGAGGAGGTTCTGATGTGTGGGAGAATTTTGAGTTGATTTTGGTCGATCGGGTGGGTTTTACAGCTTTGTGTTCTGGCTGTTTGCTTGTGTTTTGTGCGTGTTTATTTTATCTTATAATGGGAAAAAACTTAAAATGTCAAAAAAAACTGACAACTGCTTTCATAATATAAATATCATTAAATAACTTTAGAAAACTTTAGACTTCCACTTGACTCTTTACATGTAATGTTATAAAAATATATATTTTATTGTTTAATTAATCTGAAAATGTTAGTCTGCCAAATGTGCAGCAATTTAATGTATTTATTCTCTTTAGCTGATAGTTTGTGGGGCCCAGGTAGACTGTATAACTGCATCTCTACCAGTTTCTCTGCACTCCAGCCTCTTCTGTGCCATGTGAAGGGATTTCCCTTAAGGCAGGAGAAATTATCTAAATATAAAAGGAACAGGTTCGGCCATCGCACAGTGGAACAAATTTTCTTCTTAAATAAAAATGAAAAAGGGTTACCTTAAATGCATCATGTTTTTAATTTGCAAGTTCATAAGCATTTTCCCTTTCCATTTCACAATCAATTCTACCCCCAGGTCCAAAATATGTATAGGAAAATTTCCCTAATATAATATTATTTATAAATATATCCGTCTAGCACTTGCATAAGTGCATGGAGGCAGGACCTCACAGCAGAAGCATACTCCATAATGTGTTGTACATTATCATATGTATATTATATGTAATGTGGTATTTTCAATTATTGTATTTACCAACATCAAGAAGTCACAATCAAAGAAAGACCACACCATGGTGCGTGTTTGAACAAGGAAAGTTTACTGATCAAGATTATTTATTAAACAAATAAACCACATTTTTTTAACCCCCCAAAAATACACCTTCAAAGCAACACAACGGCGGCCCAATATCAGACAGAACTGCACTCTGTAGAGTGAGCAATCATAATGAAGCAGTTGGTTTTATTTTGTGGATTCAAGCTGCTCTTCATATTTTTGGCCACCAGATGTCACCAGAGAGGATTGTGTTGAAAAGCTTTGGGTAATGAACCATTTTTCAATACAAGCTTCAGTGTTTCAGAAAGCTTCATTTGGCCATCACTACTAAACAGCAAACCTGAACACAAAGGAAGGTGGGCGATGGCACATGAAGGCTGACAGCAGGGAGAACACACGGTTGATACACAGACAGACCAGCAACACCACAAAAGTAGACACAACTTAAATACACACAGAAGAACACAGGGAGATTACACACAGGTGGGGAACACAGCTGGACCTGATAAGCCTGACGAGACGGGGGGAAGCAAAACTGAATACAATGAAATAAGACATGGACCTTCAAAGTAAAATAGGAAACAAGAAAGAATTCACAAAGACACAGACTTGACACTGAACTAAACCTACACTAAACACGAGGGCACAAGACACAAAACCTAAAAACAAAACCCTAAACCACAACAAACTGAAACATAGAATTATAATATTCAGAACGGGATAACTAAAGAATCAGAACATAAACCATAATACAGATAAATACAAAAATACAAGAAACTGAAAATGCTGGGTCAAAATGACCTAGAACCATGACAGTTACATTAACAAATGTTATGTCAGTGGAACTAATTCCTTTAGTATTGCTCAGTCAGAAAAATCAAGTTATCTTAATATCATGTACTCATAATGAACAACTTGCCCTAACTTAGTCTGAACCAAATCTGATGAGACAAGACAGCGAGGGCTTAAAACTGAATACACTCACACATGACTGTTAAAGTAAAACAGGAAATTCAAGACAGACATGGAAATGCAGACATGACACTGAGACATGACTGACTGGAAAAAACACACAGAACACGGGAACGAGAAGGTAAGAAGAACCAAGGGCTCTCCAGAGCCGCCAGCGGAAGCAGCAGGTGGTGAAGCTGCAGGCGATGGCTGGACCGGCTCTCCACAGCCTCCAACAACATTCCCATGAGGACTATGGTATTTGTCACAGTGTGGCTTGCGAGTTGTTCACATCCAAGTATCAGAGTGGATATTTCTTGTGAGGGGGGATGTGGGCAGGAATTTTCAGCAAGGACATTGACAGCTAGAGCAAAATAAGGGAGCCTTCTATCTAAATCATTACTCTTGGTGCACTGTGTACTGTGCAATCTGTATGCTCTCTAAAAAAAATGTCCTCTTGGAAAAGTTTTACTGTCAGTGAGGTTTTGGCACAACTCTTTGACAGTCAAAGTGACACAGACGAGAATGTGTCAGAGACAGAGGATTGTGTTGAGAAGGACCCTGATTTTGATTCATTCTCATGTGATAAGAATAACAGTGGTGGCCCTGCTGTTGCCTCTCAAGCACCAGCAGACACAGTTCCTTTCAGAATGGAAAGATCACATGGTCCCTTGCCCAACTCCAACAACAGGGTAGACTTAGTGCTGCTAATATTGTCAAAATGGTTCCTGGCCCCACCAGATACACAGTCAAGCCAATATTTATGAACTAAAACCAACTATGGTCAGTTGACAGCTTATCATTTTTTTAATTTTTCCACTCATGAACTTTTTTATTTTTTAGCATTCTGCAGTGTGGAGGGACCCTGAGCTAGTGCATGAGGTTGAGAAATACTTTAAAGTTTTTTTAAAGTTTTAAATTGTGTAACAAAAGATATGCAAATGCCAATTTAATAATTGTTTAGGTATTATTAAATAGCACAAGTTACAATAGTAGGAATATACTTGTTTGTTATTCAGCAGAACAGTGTCCAGGATGTTTACTGATATACTTTTTTGCATTTGAAAATCACAGTTGGACTGAGTTTAACTGCATTACAAGAAGTGCTGTTATTTTTATTATTTTTTTTGAGCTATACTTATAGTGTTTATAGTGTTTAAGTGTTCTACTACAAATCTCAAGTTCAAGGATGATAAAACATAAGCAAAATTTAAACTAGTAAGCTACCACGAAATATATTTTTTTAATTTAGTTAAATTTGAAATCTTTTTCAGTGGTTAAACAATTAGTATTGCTCACTCAGAAAAAATAAGTCATCTCTGGTACTTTGTACTCACAATGATTAAGATGTCCTAACTTAATCATCTTAAGTAAGTGTTGTTAGTTTTTTTTTTCTAGGCAACACGTTTGCATATGTTTTTTTTTTGAGCTCAGAGAACTAGTTAGATTTTACAGTGCAGATGTATGTGAAATTTAAAAGTACACTCATGAGTATTAAGCATTTAAATGCACAGACCAGTTTGATTCAATGCTTAAGATTTTAATGATGAAGAAGATGAGAAACAACAATTCATTCTGGGAAACAAAGTTTTGCTAAAAGCATTCTTTCATGTACACATGCAATTTGCTCCTGTTGAAAGAGCTCCTCCAGTTTATGTCACGTGTCGCTTCATTCCTTATGCAGCATTACAGTAAAAGAAAAGAAGTAAATCAAATCAGAACCAGATTCTTATTGTGATATATTAGAGTATATGCTTTGTCGCCAGGTGGGCCACACCTTCATGACAGCCCAGGAATCATCAGATGGCCCTGACACAAATAAATGGGAATTGGTTTCCTGTAAGTACATAAAATCAGCATGAATTGAAATCATAATCACATGGAGAAATGATTACTAATCTAAATATTTTGTTCTGTATAACAGTAGCACCTGATGCATACATGTGTTTACTGCTGCATCAAAACACTATGTAAATATTCAATATGATAAAAAATTGAACTGCTGTCTTTGTTGAAAATAAATTACACTACTTGTTTTACATTTCTGTCACACATTACTGTTTGTCACATTAAATGCATAAAAAATATTTGGGGAATTGTGGGTATTGTTTCCTTTTTTCTTTAACATTTACAGTGCTCATACATTGTACTTTTAGGGATTTCACAGAAGGTTTACCTGATGCCAGGTTTGCATTCATGTTTCGGCAGAATAGCTACAATGGAAATCAACAGAGTTCATAGAAATTACAACGTAAACAGAAAGATTTAAGATTTCACAAAGAATAAATGATAAATTTAGACCACTGCTTGTACCTGCGCCCTAGGCAAAGTCATTGGATAGCGAATGAAGAAAAAGCATTGATTCCCATCCTGAGCCCAGCCATCTGGACAAGATGGTGCTCTCTTCTCAACACGATGGTCTCCTGAAGGCAATCAAAGATTATTGAGTTACTTTACTGTATAAGAAAAAAAATGTTAAAATATAAATTCATGAAAAATATGTTTAAGTGTTAAAGATTAACTTTTTTTTTTTAGCTATAAACATACTTGTCCATCATACATGAAAAATAATTTATGAAAACTGACATAGGAAAGCTGATGTACTCTTCTTCTGTTCAGAATGATGAAAATATGATTAGTTTTGGTGAAAAAAAAGTCCACTGACCTGCTGGAATTGATGCCTCAATACTGGGTACTTTAATCCGACGTCCTAAACAAATTACATCAGCAAATGTTGATTTTGGTCATTCATTTTCAGTTTAATATATTCATGCATAAGATGTATAGATGATGCACAGCATACTGGAATACTCACCACTGCCCAGAGCCACCATTACGCAGAGAAGTGTAAACACAGTCAGCAGCTTCATGGTGATGTTTAGTGTCTCTGTACAAATCAGAAAATTTAAAGTGGCTGGTAGTTTATTAAAGAAAAGATAGACAGTAATTTGACAGTTTCCAGCAAGCCTTTGATATAATACCTTATCTTCCTTCTTATCAGTATCAGCTTGTAACTTCAGCCTTCAAGAGGTGCTGATCAAACCTGACACCAGCACTTATACTGTTTCTGTACCTTTACTCAAAACCAGGAACAAACACACTAAAAAAACACTGTTATTTATTTTACAACCTTTTCTACCTCCACCCAGATAAAATTTCACTGATGTTTAATTTGGCACATTGACTCAACAAAGAGATACATCACCTGATCTTTGTGTCACAGTTTTTCTTTTTCTTTTTTTGCATGGTGAATGTATTTGTCCTTTACTCATCATTATCCAAACATACTGTTGGCAAAACATGCCAACAGTATGTTTCTTTTTTCTTCCCAGTTCTGACTGAGGACACACCTGAAATTGAGGAGCAACCTGAAGAGCAATTCGGCGAACAGCCAATTGGAAAATGAGACAGAAAATGACAGTTAGGAATCACTTCCATGTAAAATAAAAGTCATTAGATTGTCTATTAGTACACCAATGAACAATGATTTTCATCTAGGAAGGAGAAGTGTATAAAACAGTGACAGACTTCCCCAATTCAGGTTTCTGCATGAATGCTGTTACTCCTCTTGCAAGATAAAATGAAGCTTTATGTCTCTGCTGGGTCTATTTCTCCTACAGTACCTTGGGAACTCTAGGTGTTCTGAATACTCTGACAGCTCTGGATGCATAGTCAGGGGTTGAACTCAGCTGCTTCCTCTGGTGACTGGAGGATTCCCTTACCCTGGGACAGTGTGGGTGCAGAGCTTAGCTGGACAGTAGTCATTCTCACCCGAGGAACAGGTACGGATGCAACAATAGACTGCGTCCTGACCACCCTGACCGTTGGAGCAAGGATGAGTGCAGGGTTAGGCACAGGCTCTGGTGTAACCCCACATGAGGTAGGACAGCTAACTGACTGAGTTCAAAACTGAAACACTAAAAGGCTGAGAAAAGGCAGACTCAGGAGTTGAGACAAAAGTTCCTTGGGAAAGTGACTAATAAAAATAATCAGTCTTTGGGCAGTTTATAGTCTCTGAATGAATTTAATGTTTGTATGCCATAAAAGTTTTGGAGGCAATTCAGAAAAGGATACTGAATCACTCGCTCAGGAAAACAAGACTTTAACTATGTCCTTATTGCGACATTAATAAGGACAATAAAGCCAGCTTGCTGACAAACATATAGGCTGTCTAACAGTTGATTTGTTTATTGTTTTTTTGTTTTGTCCACACAGGTGAGACATGGAAAGTACAGCCTTCAGCGTATATGATTCAAGGTGAAAGGCAAAGACGTGGACCAGGCAACCAGGAGAAGTGGTGTGCCCCAGAACCACATGAGTACCGTGGAAGAGTGGCTCGTATTCTGGGCTAAGCCACCCCTGCTATTACAAATGTCCTTCATAATGGAAAGTGCTACTCTTTGCTACATATAAAAATTCTGGTCTGATGGGTCCATTTCTTGATCTTGGCTGCCTAGCTGGCCCTCTTACCTTGGCGACAGAAACATTTCAAGTCAGAGCATACGCCTGTCACGTATACGCCTTTTACTAACACTCAACAATAACCTTAAGTAACTCTATATATCTGAAGCTCTCAAATGTACCCAAGGCCTGTAGTGCTCATTTCATGTGTGTCCACAGTGTGTGCTGTGTGTGTCTGTGCCTGTGTGAGGTTGTCTGTGTATTGCACAGAGGGTGAAAAGAATTTATCCCAATAATGTGTTTAATGAAGCTCTTTATTTCTCTCATCGCTCTCACCTCATTCCCAACTTGTGAAGGAAGATGTTTGAATTTCTCAGAGTTCGTTCTGTCCGAGATTTATTTCCTTCCAAATAGTGCTTCTGTTTGCAGCTCAGAGATAATGTGAAAATCAATAAAGGCTTAAACCAACTAGCTTTGTCAATGGGACATTATTTTCAACAGAATTAAACCGAGTATAAGATAAAAAATATTTGTATTTACTTCTACAATTAGAAGTAAAGCTCACATTGCAAAACAAAGTTGTATAGAAAGCTTTCTTTTAATTATACAGACTTTCCATGTAGAAAAATTATTGCCTAATAGCATTTCCTGTCTGGAAAATAAGACTTACTGAAATATTATCCAGAGCTTTTGTTGACACAACACACCCATCCTGTTCCAAGTCAAAGTCATCTTTATTGTCAAAACTCATATGTACAGATAATACACCGGAATTTGAAACTGCAGTGCTCTCACGGCCCCAGTGTTACACTAAAACAACATAAAAACAACATAAAATATAAAAAGATAGTAGCATTACCTCCTCTTCTCTAAGCATTTCCACCCAGCTGTTCAACAAGAGTGGGAGAAAATAACACATTATTGGGATAAATTCTATTATTATAAATTCTATTATTATATGAGGCCCTGCTGTTTGAATGTTTAATTACAAAGAAATGAACAGTCTCTAATGTTTCCTGTAATTATTCTGGCTGTCAATAGAATTTGACTTTTCATGCTGTCACCAGCTCCTCCCATTCCCTATGTTCAGTCCTACTCATTGCCCATTATCCCAACTACTGAGGCAATAAAAAATAATTCCTTGTAATTAGAATGATATGATCTCATAGGGTGTGTGGGAGCCAAGTTAAGATAGTTCATATGTTTTAGTATTTATATTTCGCTGTTGTTAAGCTTGTTTGTGTAATTAATAATTTAAGAAGTAAATGCATGTTTATGGTGGAACTAAAATTATTTTATTGCTGTGTTGGTTTGGTTACGTAGTACCATGAATACATGTGCCTTAAAGACTCGTGTTTATAGTAAAATCTGGGCATCACGGATGTAAATTAGCGCATGCAGTGCGGGAGGGGGAAGAGAGAAAAGGAGTTAACACGGCATAAGCTATACGCGGCAGCGAGGTAGATTAGAGCCACACGGTTTTCCTACCGTAGTAGGTTATTTTGTTGAGGATAAGTTAAACCTGACCACTTCTGTAAGATGCAAACTGTGGAATATTTTTTTTGTTAAATATTTTCACATCGGAGTCCCGTGGAGTTCTTTTTCGTCTTCAAACTGACGTACGCGAGTGAAGCACGGGAAGACTGGTCTCACGGCTTATACAGGGTGGCTGTGGTTTGATCCCTGTGCACTCCAGTCTGCATGCCAAATATCCTTGGGCAAGATACTAACCCCAAGTTGTTCTCCAGTGTTTCCACTGTAGTGTGAATGTGTGTGAATGTGGGATAGAAAGCACTTAATTATAGAAAAAAAGCTTCTGGGATTAATGAGGCATCTTGTATAAAGTGGTGTGAGTGATCAGGTAGAGCAAAAACAAGCTATATAAGAAATACTCAATTTTCACCAAGTTACTACTTCCAGAATTAATTCTGAAGTTCAGAAATGATATTTGAATTCTGCACTTATATTCTAAACTCTCTGCACTTATTTATCCATCTAAACATCCAAGTTTTCAAAAATCTGTGATAACCTTTGTTGTTTTAATAATATATGTTGATTAGCTCTCCATTGTGTAGCCCCTTTAAAATACAGCTTATTTCAAACCATCAATCCTTCCTCTTAGATGCATGATTATATTCATTGATGATAATGTAGAAAAGCTATACAGATGTGGAAAAATACAAACCTTATTAACCTTGCTCAACTGACTAAATGCTGTAAGAACATCTTAGTTTACTGGCTTGATTGGCAATAATAAACACTATAAGCATATCCTTGACAGGTCACTATTGCATCAGATGAAGGGCTGCTTTGTCATTGAGTGAGTGACAAAGCAGTCCTTCGGTGTAACCCTACCTCAGAAAAAAATCTCCACAAATATTTGCGTACTCATACTCATGCTTGATTTATTAGTCACTGTCTGGTGAAGATGTCTGATGATCAGTGTGTCAACGTTTTAAATTTCTTTATATAAATGGTAAAATTTTGGCTCTCCAGGGAACTGGTTCCAGAGCCCAAGTTGTGCATTAAGGTGACCCTGACTATATCTCACTGGTACTCCTCAGATAATATATGATGTTTAGATAATTTATGAAGTTTGTGCTTAAATGGTTTTATTTCATATTAAAAAAAACCTACAGTTACAAGCAAAATAGAGTGGAGTAGAAAGCATTATTTTCATTCAGGTTTACTAAAAGCAGAAGAAAACCCAAATCTGTGGTGTAATGCATACACTACCTCATTCCTTAAGCTGCAGAACAAAAGAGAGAATAAAAATGCAGAAAAAGTAGCCGTCTGAGCCAATCATGTTCATCTGTAATTCAGACATATGGATTACAAACTAATTGAATTACATGTGAACTGTTAGTTTGTTTCAGTGCTGGAATGATAACAGATTATGATAACACATGACAGCAGTGTCAAAGACAGATGGGAGATTATCGTCATTCACATAGAAACAGAATCCAGATTTCCTCACACACAGACAGTGAGAGCAATGGTGATCATGCATGACAATCAAAACAAAAGTAGTTTATCAAAGCAGCTGCTCAAAAGACACGGAGAGAAAAAGAAGTTATTGATCTTTTCTGTCAGTTTCTCACATACAGCAATAGCATAACTTCTGAACTTCATGAACATTGATTTATGTGTCATTAGAAGTGATCACAGAGATGCAGGAGTTAAACACAACTACAGCACAGAATCAATTTTTAATTCAGTTTTATTTATATTGCGCCACTTCACATAATAATATATGACTTACTCTGTGTACTGTAATATGAGAATGTTTACAAAGCCACTGTATCAGTTAAAGAATCACCTCTCCATTTGCTACCAACTCCTATTAAACAAACACAGCTCAATGTCATCACAGCTCATTAATAACTTTGCTGTATGACTGATCTATTTTGAAACATCTCTTTATATTTCCAATGTTAGTTTCTGTTGCTTTATCTCACAAGTAGTCAGTAGGTATGCAGATTTTATTTCTCAGACTAACTGTGTGACAGTTCAGTGTAAATTGTTCTTTCAATATTGTGTTTAAACTTCAAAGAGAGATCAATCTGTAAAAATTGTAAACGTGTCAGTTAAAAGAGGAGATTCAGATTAGAGATCTCTGCTGCCACCTTCTGATGAAAATGCTTTGTGCTCCACAAAAACAGTAAAGTTGTGGCTGTGTCTCAGTTTTTCCAGATGATAAAGTATTTTTAATTTCTTTAATTGGTAGTTCATTGCCCAACCTGCCCTGTATTTATAAAATAGAGAGTGTCTGTTTACAGAAATGTTACCAGAAAATAGTCAATACAATATAATATAAATACAAATTGACAATATACAATTGTCAACCTGAAAAATATTTCAAAGAATTTCAAAATATTTCTGGTAGGAAAGAAAAGAAAGAAAGGGGAACACATATTTAAAATGTCCAGTACACAAAAATGAGATGCCATCCATGTTCTCTTGTCCAATTCAGGGTTGTGGAAGGCGCAGCACCACTGTCCTTTGCAGCATTCATCAATAATTGACCTCTAACCATGCAAAGATCCAGCCTCTCCTGCATCACCAAGCCACCTGCTTGCATACTGAAAAATTCAAAGCTTTGAAAGAACTGGTGGAGAAGGAATTTTGACTTTTTCCTTCTCTTTTATTATAGTTTGGAAACTAGAGATCAACACCAAAGACTCAACTTTTTAATGTATTTTTTAAATTTTTTAATCTTTGTTTCCTTTGGGTCTTTTTCTTCTCCACAAATCAAAGATAGCCAATTCTAGCATTCTGCTCTGGTTTGTTTCATTTAAAAACTGCTAAATAAGAATGAAAGCTGAATTTACCTGAAGGGTAACGGCCGAGCATACCTACTCCTCGTGTTGCTTCAAAGTAACATCTGGAGTGGCTCTTTTTTAAATGCACATGCTACTACTTGGGAAAAATGCACCTCTGCAGTGATTGATCAAAACTTTTTACTGGTCACAATAAAACTGGCCTAAAGTTCACATTGGGGTGATCGTGTTCATGCTATACTAACCAGTTTTCCTCAACTGGATGAAAGTGCTTTAAAACAGGAAATTGCATGTTTAGCTTAAGAAATGCATCAGGGGATTATCAGATGGTGACTGGTTGTAGTAACAGAAGCCATGCTGAAACAAAGTAATGATTAAAAATGTCATTATCAATGCTTTTATCTGCCACTTTTATTAAGGAGAGAATGATATTGTGTTTCACAGACAAAAAAATAAAGTCCTCCTAGATTTTACATGGGTGGTGACCTGTCTATAAAAATATAATAGCCCTGGTGTCTCAAATTCCTTTAACTGGTTAATATATAACTGTTTGCAAGATGCTTAACAAACAAGCAAAATAAAGTTACCACAACATCTTCTACTCCACTGTTTGGATTGCAGGCAAACAGCAAGAGTTAAAGAACATGCAGAATTATTCTTTATAATGTCTGACCTTACCAGTTTTTAAAGGATTCTCGCTTCATCTTATTTTAGAACAAACAGTGTGAAATCATTTAGAGATCTGAGATAACTAGATGCATATACAAAGACCTATTAACCCCGATTCTTTTGTCCCCGTGACAGAACAGAGAAAACCGACTCATAGTGTGTTAAAACATCTATATTTCTTTTTATCCAATCATCTTCCAGAAGAGAAAGACCCCTGCACAGCTCAAACGCCAGATGCAAGAGCTCTAACATTTTTAGCTCAACATGTGTCTTATATGGTGTTATTTCTGTACTTCAGACGTCACACAGTTTCAAACATTGCTTATATGGCAAAGTTCCTCTTTTCTGAGTCTTATCTATTAATATGCCTGTGCACTAAAACTTCCTGTTTTTCAGTCTGGCTGAGCACTTAGTTTGTGAGTCAAAAGTGGCCTTGCTCTACAAGCCTTCATTATTAAAGTACATAAAACAATATAATAAGAAAATAAGGATACTAAGGATATGACAGACCATACCAGCATCTAAAAGACTTCAAATGAACCTGTAGCTAGCTAAGCCTGTGTAATCAGTGCAGCCACAGGTTAGCAACCGCTATTGCTCCCACAGCAGATTGCCCCAAGCAGCCAGCAAACCAGGCCAATTGGTTGATAGTAATGAGGAAGTCTTACACAAATATTTTTATTCTGTGAATTGCTGGAAAACAAGAAAAAAGAAAGCAAGATCAGTTAAATATCTATTTAAAATCTGTCTTTTTAAATTCTTATTAAACTAATCGTTGTTACACTCTTAGAAAAGACCAAGTTAATGGAAATCACTGGTTATCATTCTGATACTCTGCTTCCCTCTAGTGGCCTTGCTTGTCACATACACATTGTAATGCAATGTCTGTGAAGGTTCTCAGTCATCCAGGTCATCGTAGTCTAAGGAGCTTGCAAAGAAAAGCGTCTGGACTTCTTTGAGTTGCTTGAAGACCTTTCACCTCTCATCCGAGAAGCTTCTTCAGTTCTAAGGTCAAATGGTGGAGAGTCCCAGATTTAAACCCAGTGGGAGTTTTCCCCCAAAAAGGGACAAAGGACCCCCTGGTGATCCTCTACCTAATCACATGAGCCAAGGTGTGAAAAACGGATGTGGGTCACAATCAGCCAGGGTTTCAGGTGAGCTCATTGTGAAACCTGGCCCCACCATGTGATTTCCTGAGGTCAGATGGCCCAGGATGTGAGGGGGCGTTAAGGCATCTGGGGAGGGAACTCAAAACTGGATTATAGATGGCAGAGAGTTGGTGTTGTAAACCACCGCCTCTGTTCAAAGATGGTCGCTCACAGTGGACATAGATGCTTCTTTCACTCCTCTTTCAAACCATCTGTCCTCTCTGTCCAAAATATGAACATTGGCATCCTCGAAAGAGTGTCCTTTATCCTTAAGATGCAGATGAACTGCTGAGTCTTGTCCTGTGGAGGTCGCTCTTCTGTGTTGTGCCATGCGCTTGTGAAGTGGCTGTTTGGTCTCTCCGATGTAGAGGTCTGGGCATTCCTCGCTGCACTGTACAGCATACACCACATTGTTAAGTTTGTGTTTTTTACGGGCTCAAATTGTGGTCATAAATATTTTGTACTTGTTAATCAGGATTTGTATGTGTAAAAAAAATTTGTGTGTGGACTTAGCCAAAAAATACGAGATTGTAGTGAATGTAACAAAACACTGATTATTCAGAATACAAAACATTTTGACTCTTTGAAATTAATTAATTAATTAAGTTATTTATTTAATGCTTTTCATACATATTTTAGGGTTAGGGTTAGAGAAACCATGACCAGACCATGAGAAACAAATTTGCTGGTCAATATATCTAGAGGATAAAAGGCACTGACTGTGCATCAGCTGGCTATCACAGTGAAGCATAGTGGTAGTGGTGTCATGCCCTACACTGAAAAAAAAATTGGAGTGACATTTACTTAAAAAAAGCTAGGCAACTTTTTCCACACAGAAAGTGCTTGTAATCTTTACTCGGGCTATTTCTAAGTAATATTTACTTACTAGAACCATCTATTTTTTTATGTGAAATACACAAGTAAATTGCACTGGCAATACTCATCTATAGATTGTAACTTTTACTCAGAATACCATTGCATCCAATTACAAACCCCAAGTGAACATTGCTGATATTTCTTTGTGTTTCTTACTCATCTTTTCTTTGTTATATTCTATGTAATTAAGTAATATTTATTATGAATGTACTAGTTAATATTAATCGAATTGAATAAATATTCTTATTATTCTATTAAATAATAAATCAATATTTTCCAAAACAAATATTTGCAGCTTAAGGGACACTTTTATTTCACAGTTGAAATGGCATAGATATATTTAAAATA
This sequence comes from Neolamprologus multifasciatus, assembly GCF_963576455.1. NCBI lineage: Eukaryota > Metazoa > Chordata > Actinopteri > Cichliformes > Cichlidae > Neolamprologus > Neolamprologus multifasciatus. The sequence continues at coordinate 37,255,851 of NC_140441.1, read as the reverse complement.
TCTACATAACATTATAACCACAAAAAACATGGCCATAGAACTTCTTGCTCGCAAATTTCAAAACAGAGCATATACACATATACAAAAAAAAAAACCATGCTATTCAAAAACTCAGTGTGCACTGTCCCCTTTCTTCTAATCAACTTTCAGAACACATACATCAACTCTGTCCATTAACAGTTGCAATCACCACCTTTGCAGACATTCTCAGAACGTTCAGGACAGAAAGAACTTGTATAAAACTGAGCAACACTTGAAATTACTGTCAGAAAACAGACAAAATGCAAACAAATTAATTGTGCTGGACAAAAGCACAAATAACACTGGAACACTCACGCTAAAAGTTTCTTGTGGAGAGACTGGACCTTTGGTGACATTTTAAGGATGTCAAGCTCAAGAAACAGCTTCTGAAATACCTCAAACGTATATTTCAGTTTCAGTGGGTAACTTAAGTTGACAGCATAGATGACACCCATGAGCAGGAGGCAAGCGTTTGTCACACTTCCGCAGTCCTCCAGAATTTCTGTCCCCTCAATGATGACTGACACTGTGGCAGGAATAAGGCACGGCGGGTCCAGAGATCAGTGTTTTCAGACATTTTATTTCCGACACCACACACACCTGAGTCCCCGTGTTTTAAACTTGGTGGACGTGATTAAGGATGCCGTGCAGGTGCGTCCGCCCTCCCTGCACGGCACCGCAGGCCACGCCCCACCACATACCCCCATCGCCCGACTGAGGCCGGGGAGCCATCCGGCCGAACCTACTCCCCCCACCGCGAGCGGGAGAGGGGATCAGCCCGGACCGTCGGCACCCCCGGGCCCTGGCCTAGCGAGAGGGAGGTGTCTGTTCTGGTGGCCGTCCACTTATCCAGCGGCGCCGGTGTTGAGGTGAGTCCGGGGGTCGCCCACGTATCCAATAGCCGCCCCGGAGATGGACCGGAGGCCACCCATGTGGCAAGCAGCGGCGCAGCCGGCGTGACCTTGAGCCGGGGCTCATGGGCGGCTGGGCAGGCGTCCAGCACGCCGAACCACACCACACACCGGCCTCTGGTGGAGGCGAGGCCGCTCTGCTCCGCCCGCCGACCTCGGGCTTCGGTGGGGCGGACTCCCCTTGCACGGGCACCCCGGGCGGCTGGAGCGGCTCCTCGGGCGCCGCCTCCGCCGCTGCCTCTCCCGGCTGGAGCGGCTCCTCGGGCGCCGCCTCCGCCGCTGCCTCTCCCGGCTGGAGCGGCTCCTCGGGCGCCGCCTCCGCTGCCGCCGCCTCAAGCAGCCCCTCGCGTGGCTCCTCCGTCACCACCCGCGGCTCCTCTCCCTCCAGCCGGCGCAGACCCTCGCCCGCCTCGTCCTCCGCCTCCGATTGGAGCGGCTCCTCCACCGCTCCCGGCAGGAGCAGCCCTTCACCCGGCTGTTCCTCCTCCTCCGGCAGGCTCGGACCCCCGCGTGACTCGTCCACCACCTCCGGCTGCCGAGGTGTCTCCACCGCTTTACCACCGTCAGTATACCCCGGTGGGGGTGGCGGCGTCGAGGTCGCCCAGGCCTGGAGCAGCGCTGCCAGCTCCGCCATCTTCCCCAGGTGGCGTTCGCTCTCCTTCTGCAGCTCTTCTTGTTGGCGACGCACCTCCGCCGCCTGCTCCCGCTGGGTGGCCGCTATTTCGGCCACCATCTGGGCCAGCTCCTCCCTTCCCTGGCTCCGGTAAGGACCCGCCATGCCGCCTCCTGGGTTTCGGCACCACTGTGGCAGGAATAAGGCACGGCGGGTCCAGAGATCAGCGTTTTCAGACATTTTATTTCCGACACCACACCACACACACCTGAGTCCCCGTGTTTTAAACTTGGTGGACGTGATTAAGGATGCAGTGCAGGTGCGTCCGCCCTCCCTGCACGGCACCGCAGGCCACGCCCCACCACAGACACGTTCACAGGATCTTTGTTTTCCTGTGCCACATTGGGATGGATTACGATGATCTTCATCATGTGATTACTGCAGTCCTCTTTCAATGCTTCTTGGCTGACGTCCTGTGAAAACAAACAAACCACAATTAGAAATAACTAGAATAGATTCCAAGTAAAAGAAAAGGTTAAGAGAAAAAAATGTAAAAATAAAAAAGAGGTATACTCAATTTAGTATACTCAAATCAAACAATATTCATATGGCACTTTTCATACGTAAAGTTACAGAACGTGCTTCACAGAGGCTGACCCTGAGACAAAGAAAATCACTTTTGGGGGCCATCCAGCCTGGAGCTGTCCATGGGACGGCACGCGTGTTGGTAGACCAGAACCATTAAATCATTAAAATAGGTTATAAAGGTATAATCAAATTAAATACTCTTTTGCTCATAAAATAAAGTTAATAAGTGATCGTTAAATAGTCAGAAAAAAATCAGACGAAAGGCAAGTTAAAGTTTAAGGCAGATAAGATAAAGATTAAATATGATTTAAAAAATAAAGGGTAAGAGCATAAAGATGTAAGAAATTAGTTAAAAGCCTGATTAAAAATATTAATCTTGAGTCTTTTTTAAAAAACATCACGAGTGTAGAGAATCTTTGACCTTCAATATATCATCACAAGTGAAGACCAGATTATAAGGTTAGACAATAATTTTAATACAGTCATTATCTGATGATCTTGGTATCAGATACCTCGGTATCTGATGATCCCAATATGATGGGATATGAATGTGATGAATATGATCATATGAATATGATGGGATATGAATATCATCATCATTCAAAACAATATGATGGTCTTTGATCAGCTCCTCTCCACTCTCTCCAAGATACTCAACTAAGCAACGAATGATAATGTCCCTTCTGCCATCGACATGATGCAATTAAACCCAAAAAGAAAATTTATTGCAGAAAATACACAATGTAACATACATACATAACAGCACATACAGATGTAAACAGAAAGTTACCCATGGAGAATGTAAGCCTGCAGCTACATTCTAACGTTGTGAAGTGTGCAACTTAACATGAATTTCTCAATGATGTGTGTTAAGACAAGAGTCCAGTGCATGTCATAATCTGTGGGTCCAGAAACTGTCTCTGCCCAGTGAGGAAAGTTTTCTGCCTCATCACTGGACATGCAAATGAATTTTTTGCAACATATCAGTACCTCCTATCACAATATTAACCAGTCAAGGACAGGAATTCCCACACACAAGAGTAATATTTTGGGAAATAATTGTATTGGAGTCTATGGGCAGCAGGAAGGGATCTCGCTGCACTCAGAGGGTCACTTTGAAAATTCTGTAAATTTCTCTGCTTTTGAGCGCATATTAAGGGAGAGATGACAGGTTTGTATACACTTGTAGAGACAATCATGTGCATAAATTGTTAATTGTGGCCACAGTGTCAGGATCAGGAGAACAGTTTCAGCCAACACAGACACTGATCAGATTAAAGGACAAGTTCAGTATTTTACACTTAAAGCCCTGTTTTCAGTTTATGATGAAATCGAACGATTTTGATTGAAATTTGGACACATGCTGCTGGCCCGAGCTTTTTTGGTTTCTGTGGTAGCACACCCCCACCTCCACAATGGCTTCATAGGTGCACTGGAACGATCCTTCCTAAAACGCATAAAACTGTCGTTTACAAAGACGTGAAACTCACCGAGTGGTCAGGAGTGTTCACTGATATGTTCACACAAAAATCGCTGCAAAAGATACTTCCCAACTGGTTTTTATTGTAGTTTTTGTCCAACTCCATTGACTTGTATTAGATGTGCTGTGATGTACGGTATTAGTCCACCGCTATTCTATTCTATTATTCAAGCTCTTGGCGGAAGAATGTACAGGTGTGAGGCGTTTGAAAAAATAGGTCCACAGTTTTACAACAAATGGTAAAACACCTGTTGGAAAGCATTTTTGCAGCGATTTGTGTGTGAACATATCAGTGAACACCCCTGACCACTCGGTGAGTTTCATGTCTTTGTATGAAGCCATTGTGGAGGTGGTGGTGTGCTACCACAGAAACCAAAAAAGCTCGGGCCAGCAGCATGTGTCCAAATTTCAATCAAAATCATTCGATTTCATCATAAACAATCTGAAAACAAAGCTTTAAGTGTAAAATAACAAACTTGTCCTTTAAATAAGAGTGATACATTCTCAGTGTGTATGACCTCATCTTTTCCATTAGATTATGTAATTAAAATAATTTAAAATTTTACCTTATTCAGTGAGTCCAACATTGGTTTTATTTTGGTCCCTGCAGTCCCGCCCTTCCTTCGAAATATCTCCTCTTTGATCTGAAATGAGAGATAAAAACACAAAATCATGTCAAAGATGACTCATGAGATCTCACATACACTTTGTTGCTGCATGAACAAGAACTGGATTTACCTGATTTTCACAGAACAGAGAAGGCCACCTCTCTAAGAGGTCTTGGATTGCGGGGCAATCCTTGACAACCTCTTTTCTTCTCATAGCAAAAGACTTCTCCATTTTCTCATTAATTGCCCTCTCATTGTGCTTCTTCTTCATTTCCTTCAGCAAATCTAGTTTCTCCATCTCTAAGGTTTCCTCAGTCTCACCGAATGGCAGTGGTGGCAGATAGTTGACTTCAGCTTTTTTTGCCCTTTTAAAGCCTTTAAGTGAACTCTCTTCACTGGAGCATCGTCTCTTCAGTGTGTTCACCTCGAGCTCTGGAATGGCTAATTGGCGACCTCTTAACTTTGCCCTGTAGTTGCCCATTTTATACTTTATCCTCTGTTGCCAACCATATAGGCCATTAAAAGACCCTGGCTCTTTGAGGCATGGGTATTTTGCTACCAAGGCTTCAGCAACAGCTAAAATTTGGACACCAGTTGGATATGCTGTGAAGCCAAATATAGTCTCTGCAAGCTTCTCAAGAATGCTACTAGTTACGCTTGGGTTGTTCAAAAGTGTGCCATCATTTTCATAAGCTTGCTTTCCTGCTTCCAGTGCAAGGTCTATATCATAACAGAAGTCTGATATTTCAAACTTAAATGGCCATGGCTTAGACCTGTAGGATGGTCCACTCTCATCTGGGGAGGACAACAGGATTGTGTCGCATACAGATGAGGAGGAGCTTGCTTCTGTAGATAGTGGAACTGGAGATTCGACTTCTGACATGTCCACAGTAGTGAGACTCAAGATTACTGGTTCAGTTTTTACTACTTTGAGGTTAGCTTTATCTTGTACTTCCTCAATCGAGGTCAAAGTGAAGAACTGACCGTCGAAATCCATGTCCTGGTACATAACAGTGAATGGTCCTGTAATATCAAATGTCTCTCGAAGAACATCATTGAGGTCCTGAAGTGTGCTTGGGATGCCTGCAGGTAAAAGTAGTTTGTGGACATCATCCTCCCCAAAAATTATCCGCAGTTTCGCTGAGGGTGCCATATCAACAGGAAGAAGCTGCAACAACAGAGAAGAGAAATACACAGACATTTATTCACAAGCTTCTCTCCTCACATTTCAAAAGGATAGGCAAATGTGGTGCTTTAAAGTTGTCAGGCGTCTTCCTGCAAGGGTGTATGAAGCCAAAGGATAAAAATCTTTAAGCTCTCTTTGCTCAAGTAACTGCACACTCCCTGTGTTCTCCAGCTCATAACTCCTCAGGTGTTCATTGTACCATGTATTTTGTTGTCTCACGAAAAAAGTCAGTTTGTTACAAATCACCATTATCTGTAACACTTCAGAAAAGTCAGGCACTCCTGCAGTGGAACCACAACACAACAACATTCCCACTGCATAGTTGGTGCCTAAACTGCACACATTATTGGCAACATGCACAGCTGTAACAGCTGGGAATCTGTATTTCACCAGGTCTTTTAGATCATCCTTAAGCACATCTAAAGAGACCTCTGTTGTTTTTGTGACTGCAAGTGATGGTTTGACAGAATGTGATTGATGATATGCAACCATGAGCTGGTGCTTATTTGCAAGGGACAGCAAAATATTCCTGAAACAACCAGTGTGTCTGACCACCTTCTTGAAAAAGCTGTGTTTGGCCTCGAATCTCATTGTCCAGAGGGCAGCTAGGGGGCCAAATTCCCGAATGAGCTGAGGATAGTGCTCAAGGAAATGGTGCTTGGGAATGAGCTTATGTTGGGGGAAAACATCAAGGAATCTGCTTCGATGTTCTGAAATGATGCTGTCAAGATAGCAAATGTTTTCTTCAGTATGGGCTCGAGACATGACAAGGTCCACAATGTCTTTCAGTGTCATCATCATCTGCCATACAGGCTCTTGTTGGGGTACTTTTAAACCTATAATCAGAGGCAAAAGATGTAATAAGCACCAATTTTCATGTGCGTTACCCCCTACTGATTTTCGAGTCGAAAAGTTAGCAGGAATGAGATGAGGGCGATTTGTTTTATCACTCCACTTGTATGGGAAATTGGAAATGGCATCATTCAGTTCCATGAGAGAAAAATATTTTTTCTTGATCAAGTTATCAAATGCCAAAGCCAGTTCCACTGGAACAATGCCCTCCAGCAGATCATGTAAAACATCTGGAGGGTAACCAGATGTAACATGAAAATGCTCAAGTTTTTCTGACAATGCACACTGTTTTTTTACACCATAACAATGAGGGTGATCTGGACTAGACACAGCTGTCTGTACATGCAGTGTATGTTGATCTTTGGTTCTTTGATGAAAAGACCCAGATCTCACTTCATTGGACTGAAACTTGGATCGCTCCCCAACACAAAACCGGCAGATGTATGACCCTGCAAAGCTTTCGACAAATCCTGCCACAGAGTGCGCCCCCAAATTATCTGCCACCACACTGACCACAGTCCCTTTGATGGCTTTCCCTAACGCTGGAACAAAAAGACCATCTTTCTCCAAGCTTTGGATATCTGTTAACAGTGGCTCTAAAACTCGCTGAATTCCAAACTGCTTGGTGTCTTCAGCCTTACACAGAATTCCAAGGTAGATTGATGTCAATGTGGAACGTAACTGCACCGGAATGTTTCCCAACACCCAATAGACAGCTGTGACTTTGTGCTTTTTTCGAGATGTCCCAAGAGGATTACATACCTCAAAGTCATCAACGTACAGGATGAGACTCACTCTGTTCTCCTCTACAGAGAAAAACTTGTTGTTTTGATAGTGAGATCCATCACGAAATGTCTGGTACTTAAAGTCATTTTCAGTTATTTTTTCACCTTCAAAAGTGTTTTCTTGAAAAGACTTACTTAGGACCTGCACCAAGGAGGGCAATATTGGGACATACTGGAAGGTTTTGCCCTTTTTTTTTTTAACAAGTATGTGTTCTTCTGGTTCAACAACTGAAAAATGCTTCTTCATAAATTCTCTTCTCTTGTAATAAGTTGTGAAAGGGCCACCTGTCCCCAAGGCAGTACTTATAGGGTGTGTCTCACAAAGAGTTTTCACTAAATCTGAGATAATGGCTGGATCCAGATCACAATTATGGCTTTTCAAGGTGGACACCACCACATCTCTTAAAAGTGGACCAGATGCAGAGGTGGATATAAACTGAAGCTCATCTACTATTTCATCAATGCATTTGTTTGGGACATTGAACATGCTTTCTAACTTTAAAAATAGATGGCCAAATTTCTCTTTTATATCTTGAGACAACTCCTGTGGTTCCCCATCCCAAAGCTCTAAGCTCTCTTCCACACAGGTCTCATCCTGAGAAAACATGGGTTCATTAGGTTTGCTTTTTAATACTTCAGTTTTAAAATCCTCAAGTGTGTGTGACTGGTGTTTTCTGTGTCTATGTGTAGCAAAGGTGGAATAAATATTTGTACTGAAGTTGCAGTTTTTGAAGACACATGCAACTACTTCAAACTTCCTTAAGTGGTTGTTAAGATGCTCAAAATACTGCTTCTCTGAATTAAAAAAAAAACAGAGCAGCAAAGTAGACAAGTAAATGAAAGAGGTCCACTTTGTGTGACCATCTTCACATGGTGTCGAGACAAATGGGTCTTAAGGGCATTAAATGTTTTAAACGAGCAAGGGCAATCAGTGTGAAGACAAGGGACTGACTGGCTGCGACCACCATTTCCATGCTTTAGTCTGTAGTGTTTTAACAATCCCAACCTCTTCTCTGACTCAAAGCTACATATCTTACACATCCATCTCATGTTGTGGCACTAACTTACTAATTTGATCTTACCTTGTGGAGTTCAAATTAGCAGTCGGAAGGTCCTATGTTCTGTAAAAAAAAAAAAAAAAAAAAAAAAGAAAAAAGGTTATCTATATGCTTTTCAACTAATTTCTACTAACTCAAGGATGCACACTGATATTAATTTTTTTATTTTTTTACATATGTCAGCTCGGTGTCAAATTTAAAACAGGTCAATATGAAGACTTGAGTGAAATCGAGTGCGTACATCGTTTTTTTTTCTTTTTTTTTTTTCAAAATACACCTCGTGGCAGCGGTGCAGCAATTATTTTAAACTGGACCGTGGTCGTTTTATTCACAAAGACGTTAGTTAAGGCAGCAGGCGTGTGTTGTTTAGGTGGCCATCTAAGCTGTAAAGTGCTGTGGGAAATTCTGGACATACCTCCTGCCAGGAAAGTTAGTCAGCAAGTCTAGCAGGAAAATACACTATTTGCTAGCGCAGCTGCTTTCAGTGCGGAGAAACTGACTTAAGTAGGTGAGCCAACAGGAACGTACAAAGTTTGTTCCGCTTAAAACTTACATTCATGGTTCCACTTCTTCCCGTTTCCGTCAAGTCTGCCAACCGTCGAAATGTGGACCACCATGGTATGTCTGAAGAAAGACCGCTCAAATGTGGGGAGGGGCTTTGACGTCATGCTCCGAATGCAGAGAAGGTGGCCATATTCACTGACGTCACTCCATTACATTTTACTTGGAAATATCAGCTAATTAAGCCAATGAATTGGTTTAGTGAATATTACTTGGATCGAATGATTCAATTTACATACAAAACTGAGGACACATAATTACAAACAATCCTCAATTAATGCACTACAAGAAAAACTGCTATTTTAAAGTAATAGCACTGAATTTGTATGTTTTTGTAAAATTTATATAGCTAATTGAAATAATAATTACAGGGCCAAAAAAACATTTTTTTCAGTGTACTGCATGATACTATTACCACTATGTGTATCAGCAGCAGGAACTGGAAGATGAGTTTTTTTATTTTTATTTTTTTTTTGTAACACAGACCAAGTGTCATGATCCGAAGGTATGACTGGAAAATTCCATCAGGAACCTGATATCTGTTGGTGTTCCCCCAGTGTCCTTCGCCTCGCCACCTTTCCAGCTTTGTTCTTTTCTCTTCTCAGACGTACCCGCTTTGTTCCAGTCGCACCTGTGAATTCCTAGTTTTCCCTTACTGACCCACGCCCTGCTCTAGTAACACTTTTCTACGAATTAATCTCTGTTTCCAAACCAAAATTTTAAAACTGTCAAGATTTCTTTTTAAAAAATCTGCTGCAATTTGGTGGGTAAATATTCTGTTCATGTTGCTGCATTCTTTCATATGGATCAGCAGACACTGTCACTACACAAATACTAATAAATTGACCAGTGAATGTCAATATTTGTGGAGACGTTGTCCTTAGGCAGGTTGGCAAAGGGCACCTCTTTGTTCCTCTTTGCTTTAAGCAACAGTTTGCGACAGTGGGAGGAAAAAGCAGGTTATACAACTGATTACCTAAATGGGTATACATTTTCTAAAATAAAGAGTTATAGTTATTATATCATGCTGTAATACTATTGAAGGACGTTACCTCCTGGCCTGAGGAAAGACGAGAATAATACAAATATGACTCAGCTGTTTCCAACTTCCTAAAAGGATGAATGTTACAGCCAAACCTAGAGTCCAAAACAGAATTTTGAGTTAACATTGGGGTCATGAGACAAAAAAGTGAAGAAGCAAAGAAATAGGCCACTTAGCTTGTTAAATTAAAGAGAAAAAGGCTTCCCACTCTTTACATACCAGTATCATTTAATAAAGGTATTTACATTTTATAAAAGTTGCTAATCTGCCTGTTCTAGGCAAAAATACAAATGTTAGCATATGTTAGCACTTCACTTTGCATCATAGTACAGTCTGTTTGACAGTCTGGAAGCTGTGATCTAAAGGTTACATAATGGAACAAACAAAACAGGATGAATGGCTCCATAATAATGATACTAATAACACCCCTCCAACAGCCCTCCCTTGCCTCTGGTCCTCTTGGATGGCTGCCCCATCTGGTGCCTCCCTCCTTCTTCGCAGGATGTCGAAGAAATGTGTGGTCTCAGGTTTTCAGTAGTTTTGGGGGCTGTGGATGGCCTAGATTTTTTTCTTCCTGTCCCTGATTAGATATTATAATGCCATACCATATACAATTTTATAATGGAAACAACAAATACAAATGAATAAATAAAGAGATAAAAGAAACACAAGTGGAGCCTATAGAGAATGTATAGAGCTGATCTTCAAAAAGTAAAATGTGTTTGGCCCCACAAGCATTCAGATCAGAGTTCTGATTGCAAAAACTGCCAGATAGGGCATACATTAAAAAAAGGAAAAATGACATTAGTGAAACAGGGCTTAGCATGTGGTAGACCAAACTGTATTTATTCCAAGAAAAAATGAAACTGGAATAACAAGATGCCAAGAGACATGTTGCAACTCGTCGTCTCTCAGAATAAAATAAGAGAGCAGTTTCACTTGAAGCTGAGCTGCTCATTGCACCACTAAGTAGCACAGCTGTAACATAGCTGCACTTGCTCGAGTTACAAGATACATGCACAGTAAATAAATAGGCTTATATTTAAGAAAAATGAGAAAGAATGTATTATTTACAAAGATTGTATTAAAAAGTATTATTTTTCAATAGAAATACATTAATTTGATATTAAAGGAGAGAAACAGAGGTGCATGCAGTTAAAAAGGAAGACTGTCACAACAATTAAGAATAGGTCAATACAAAAAGAACCAAAATAAATAAAGCTGTTATCTTATTATTTATCTACAGATTATATATTGTACAGATGTGCTGCCTCATTTGGAAATAAAGTTTTCTTGATTTTGACTAATTTTGATAAATATAGCCTATTTAGACCTTAAAACTATGTTGTTTAGCTCTTATTAATCAGATCGACTCTTAAATTCATTATAAAAACTCTTTCCAATAGAAGACCTTTATGAATGGTGCCTCACAGAAAAGTGCTGCTTCTGATTTAGCATTGTAGCTATCACAGATTATTAGACTCAGTGCAAATTTAACAGCTGATGAAAGTGACAGTCATCAACTGCAGGTTAGAGGTAAGAAGGTAAGAAGCCCTTCTTTGGTTGCCTAGATGAAGTTAAAACATTTTGGGTCTTTTGAGGTTTCTACAGTGATTTTAATTTTACTTCCTATATTATGGCCATGGACATGGTCCAATCCTGAGGCTCATCGCTCCGGATTGGCCATTTTAAAGCAAAATTAGCTACATTAGGATTGTCAGTCTGTGACTTTGGGTGAGACCCAAAGTAGCTGTTTTTCTGAAATGGTGCGTCTACAACCAGAAAAGTAGTTACAAAGTTACAATAATGCACTGGAATGAGAAATGGAGCATATTCTGCTTGTTTCCAAGACAATATGTTTTATTCTTGGATGCCTAAGCAGCTTCGGATGGTTCACAGTTCAAAATAATACTTATTTATCTTTGTTTTTAAGCCTCAGTTTGACATTTCAGTTCATCTTCTGTCTTTTCTTGGCTCCTCTCCCTATAAGCCAACTTTTGTCTGACTGACTGGTTTGAATGGTAAGGGGACCTTTTGTGCTCATGGTCAGAACTGCATGTCTCAGATGAAAATATTGACGATATCCACTCTCTATAATGCAATAAAAGTGATTACATGACCACATCACATGAAACTTCAGATACTACAGGTCATCTAACACAGTAAGAAATGTAACAACCAATTTGCACAGATGAACTGAGTTGAGTTATTGCCATTTAGAAATACATACAGAGAGACTAAAGCCATGCTGAAGACTGTTTAAGCACAGGTGCTTTGTTCAGGGATACTGACAGTCACTGTATTCACATAAACTCTTTCTCAAAGCCTGTTTTCCTGTCATTGAAATGTGTAGCTTCTTCAGCTGCTCTCCTGCTTCCTCCAGATATTTCAGAAGCTCCACTTCCTGATCTTACTTGATCCGAAGTTCTTGCCCCTCTGGATTTGTGTGGTTTTCTATCAAAGCTGTTCCTTGTGGTGTTTACACATCTGGATTCTTGAGCATCACCTCTTTTTCAGCATGTTCAAGAATCCTAGTAAAAATACAGTGTTAACTTGTCATTGTGTGTTCTTTGTGGTCATATAGAACAATGTATACAATTCACAAACACGAGGATTCACTTGTGTTTGAATATTGCCTTAGTTTATCCCACTTTTTAAAGTATTTGCCCCCTATTTGGAATTGGTTTTATTTTGATTCTTCATAAATGAAAAAAGAAGTTTAGGGTCATGGCACATTGTTGACATGCTTGCCATGTTTTCTCAGATCTCAGTAGAGAAAATTTTATGTCCTTGTAATGACAAAAACACTATTTTAAAATGGAAAAAAGAGAGACATGTTTACCTTACTCGCCATCTGTGAATGGTCAGTAGAACACTCAGAAACACAGCGAGTAAGCCTGGAACCAAGACCAATTTCAAAGACCAGGATGGGACTGGAAGATATCATGTAACATTATTAAAAACCACAGTAGTTTCACATATAGCATATGAAGCATTTCATCATGAAATCTACCTGGAACATGTACGTGTGTCTCTCTGCTCTGGTTGGTGTTCCTCTGTTGGACTCTGCAGGTGATGTTGTTGCTGTGTCTCTTCTCCACAGTCACTCTGCTGCTGACAGTATAGAGGTCATCAGGACCTCTGAGGGTCTCTGTAGGTCCAGCAGAGAGGAGGTTTCCCTCACCGTCCAACCACAGCAGCTCAGGCTCTGGATACCAGCCTGCAGACTCACACTGTAACACCACTTTACTGCTGGTTTTACTTATTACAGTGACTTTAGGAATGGAGACAGCACCTAAAAAAGAAAAGAATACCAAGACCAGGAGAAATACTTTAAATTCACAGCGCCAACATTGTGGTTATTGGTTGATTATGTTTGTAAAAGGTATCAGTGTGACCTGGAGCTTAGTATAGACTAGAAATTTAGAAAAGTGAACTGGAAAAGCAGAAGAAAATGAATCGATGGAAGAACTTTGCTAAAATAACCAAAGAGACACATATACACTTAAGTTAATTATACAAGTTAGTTATTATGAAAGCAAATTACTATCATAGTGTTGCATTTTGAAGAAAATATTATTGCATTTTGACACGGTACACCCTGGATAGTTTGCTAATCTGTGGAAAGGTTAACACATAAAGTCAAAAAGCATTCACGCCTACAGACAATTTTGAATTGCAGGTTAACCTGACCCCACTAACTGCATGTCTTTGGACTGTGGGAGGAGGTGGGGGTACTGGGAGAGAACCCACACAGTTGTGGGAAAAACATGTAAATGCCACACTGAAAACACCAGTCAAACCCATCAGAGCTAATACCCAAAACACTACTGTGAGGTATCACTGCAACAGCATGCTGAACATAAATGTATTCATTTGTTGACTTATTAAGGGGGCAATAAATAAATTAACCTCTTAAGCCGCACAGAAAGCACAGAAAAAAAAGTCTTATTTTTAAATTTTTCCTTTTCTGACAAAACTTATGGTTTGGGTTTGAGATATGGTTGAGGTCATCAGTGGAGAATTAGACCTCTCGAAGTTAATGACATATCCTGAGTCATCCATACATATTAACAAGAGGATCCCAAGCTTTCTTCCCTCAAGGCTGAAAAATCCTTCCACTCCATGCAGGGATCCAGTCCCATGACACTAAAGGATAACTTGATCTGAAGTAGTTTGTAATGTTTCCATGAGAACAAGAAGCCAGTGTCTCCATTCTTTTCTTTCAGATACATAAGATTTTTCAACTCAAATTGAGCACTCAAAATACTTTAAAACACATTAATACATAAAGAAAGGACATAAAAAATAATATAACGTGTGTTTACTTACCAACAATGAGTTTAATGAAGGCCTCTTGTCCCACTTGTGGAACAAGGCATCTGTATATTCCCTCGTCGGAGATGGTCACATTTGAGATTTTCAGTGAAATGTCTCCATGTTCCAGTTTTTCCTTAACCACTGATGTCCTTCCTCTGTACGACGGCTGTTTGTTCACCACGTGTTCTTTTTCGTCTGCCCACTCGTAAACAAACCCGGGCGTTAGGTCAGGTCTCGCCCACTCCAGCCTCATCCCATTAGCATCCATTTCTGGTTTAATGTGGCACGGCAAAACAACCTCTTCCCCAACTGTGGCCACGACTGCTCGCAATGGAACGACAATGAGAGGCCGCCCTGAGGAGGAAATGGAAACAGCGGAGTAAAGTGAGCATTCCTGACAGTGTTAAGTCACTGTTACTCTCAAACCTCTTACAGTTCACAAACAAGTTGACGTTTATATAAAATTAGGCCAAACTGGAAATACTACTACTACTACTACTAATAATAATAATAATAATCTAACCTATTGTTTGTTTGTTTTTACTTTTACTGCTCTTAAACTTGTACTTTCTTACATGACCCAAATATTTCCCACGTGTGGGACTAATAAAGGTTTATCTTATCTTAACTTACCAAGCACTTAACCTTGGTGACGTTGAGCTCAGAGAAGAAAATTTAAAAAATGTACAAACTGTACTGTAAACTGAAGTCAAACCATATGACAGTTGTTTACACCCATACCACTTAAGGCATCTGACCCCAGGATATAATTAAAAAAACTACGATTTAAAATAATATAATATAATATAATATAATATAATATAATATAATATAATATAATATAATATAATATATGACAACAATCATGACCTTTTCAGGCAACCAAAAATGTGGCCTTTACTTCTGTTTTTTGGTTTAAGGAGGAGAAACACAAAAGGTTGCATAACAAAACATATAGTGCAATTATGCAGTAAAAAATGTCTAATAATGTCTAATAATCCAATGGCGACATCAAATGAGCGTAGAGTAGAAAAGAGTATTCAAAACACAAAAGACTACACAAAGAAATGCTTGATAGGGGTTGGCTCTTTGATTCTGGAGGAGGAAGTTACTGATCTCAACCACAAATGTTTTGCACGTAGTTAAGAGGCAGCGTGTGCAATGTGAAGTGCAAAGACACCATGCTGATAAAACTATGAACTCACCTCTGTGTATCAGAAGGCAGAAAATCATGTGCTGTAAAATCATGGCTCTGTAGCCTCTCAATGATAACTTATATCTCCACAGATGCATCTTGGAAATCTTAAAGAAAAAGAAAAGTTGTAAAATTAACGAGATTAAAGACAATCGAAATAAATCATGCTAATTATGCGATTTCGCTCCAAGAGAAAAAGCATTTTCTGTTTTTGTCCTCTTTTCTTCATCATTGACTGTTTTTTCTCCCTCTTCTGGTCGTGTTTAATTCGTTTTTTATATTTGCTTTTAAAACAATGAACTCCCCCTTCCCGATCTTTTCATATAAACCGATTGTTAAGTTTCTGCATTGACTTCGGCCTTAGTTTTGTCGCTGTAGTCAGAGCTTCTTTGTTTTTCTTTTGTGTTAAATGACATTAAGTATCAAAGTTAAATCAAAATTTAGACTCACAAGAGAGACGCAACTGTGATTTTATTATGTCATATAATACAAAAAAAGCTATTCTATTCTATTCTATACTATTCTATTGTTTTAATCTCAAAGCCAGAAAACGACAAAGACATATAAACGATTCTGGACGGTTTTAAAATCCCCCGAACTGCTGTGGAACTGTTATGACGCTCCCCTTCCGTGGGAATTGCGACTTACTGCTATTGTGTCCTTGTTTACTTGCATTCATCTTTTATAAGGCATTGATGCCCCTTTTGTTGTTGGACCCTATCTGAAAGTTACGGATACCGCGTTCACTTTCACTGTATTGTTGTTTGTTTGTTTTCTTTGTATTATTTGTTACGATATATTTATATAATTGCACATAAACGTTAAAACCTTTACATCGACACTGTAAGCTGTTTTACTTCTATAACAGTTCTGATGAGAATAATCAAAAGTATTTAATAGGAAGACTTACCTCAAAGACGAACAAAAGTCTACGACTTGCTGCGCAAGAGCTCTGTTGTTTGTTTACACTGTCACGTGCGATCAGCCGCGTGAGCTTCCTGTCTAAAACGAGGAAATCGTGACGACGATAATATAGCTCAGTGTTTTTAAGCTAAACGTTGTTTGCAGATGCCATGTATATGTAGCAACAGATATTTTAAAAACCTCGTGTCTCAGCGTTACCGTGCACTTTCACTGATATGGCATTTCTGGTGTCACTTTTCTCTATAACGCTCTCTCTCTCTCACACACACACACACACACACACACACTGTGGTCTTTGATTTGATCATTTTCATATTTTGACAGATTTGTTTGAAGGCTGTAAAATAAATCGATTTAATAACGTTCTTTTTAAAATATATTTTATTTGGGTTAAATCAACACGTTTTTGTACATAAACGTGAAACTGGACTCGTGCAGTCTCTCTCTATAAGAACAGAACCACCCTACAAAGGCTTGTTATCAGTGCAAAATTGCATTGAGGTTTTGCAAAAACAACGTGCTTTACTTGCTCTGTAATTCAGCCTGAAACTACCTCAGACCTAATAATAACTAAAGTAATACACAGGGCTTCGACAAAGATAAGTAAACTATATACCATGGCAGACTCCACGAATCAAACTATGGAGCTGGAAAGTTGACACGTCGATGAAGCACCATCAGCCCGTCTACTGTGTAAATCGAGTGTAATGTTTCATTTTTAACACCAGATGGCGACCCCTGGAGAGGTCACCACCTTTTTTCTTTTTTTTTTTTGGTGTTGAAGCGTCAGTGTGTCAGCAGGTGAGAAACAGCGTAAGTGAGGCACCGCCCACAGCCAAACCAAGATCTGAGGTTGTGAGTGTCAGATCAGTGTGTCTGATCACACTGATCTGAAAGGCTTCTGGTGTCTGCAGAGAGAATGATAACTTCCGAAACATTTAATTTGGTTCTTCAGTAATTGAGGGGGAAAGTCTTTTGTCCTTTAGGGATGTATCGTCGTCTTTTCGTGGTTGCCAGTCTGCTGTCATCCTATATGGGTAAGAAAGAGAACTGGGTTATGCTGATTTTGTTTAGAGCAACGATTTAATTCACGTTCAGTCAAAGAGAAAAGTAAATGAGAAGTGCCAAAGAACGTTAGGGATTTTACTGAAAGGAAAATGTAAAAGGTCGGTTAACTGCAAAACGCCCTCGTCATGCATCGCTGTTATCAGAATAAAGATCACAGGAGCCAACAGGGTTTTTTTTTTTCAGGATTTCTTTAAATTAACTTTTTCCAAGCGGTGAACAGTGATTCCTGACCATCAACAGGATACTTAACAGCACAAGCTCAACATGACCTTTCATTGCACGTGCTGCGGATCCAAGCAATACTGCGATTGTTTGTCTTCCACTAGTGCAAGAAAGTGTTTGTTTAAACGTCACCTGCTGCCGCTACCCCTGTAAATCATGCCAAACCAGTTAGCTGAAAAATAATAACTCGGCGTCCTTAGGTCAAGCTTCATATCTGCAGTGATATCTCAGGACGTTGTTAAGAGATTTTCAGAATAAAAGCAGAAAAGGAACTTTTCAACATTATAGACAGGATTTCATATTACATAATCTGTAGTAGTGCTGTATAATTACTACAAACACTGTAGTCATAGTATTTTTAACCAGTGCTGAAATTATGGTTATTTAATGTAATTACTCACAAAGTTTGAAAAAAACAAACCATAATGCATTTAAAAGTAACCCCAAATCAATACGAATATAATACATCTATAAATGGATAAGAGAGGAAGAGAAAATAACAGATATGTCAATTAAATATGCCACAGTCTAGTGCAGAGTGAATCTGGGGGACTTGAAAGAGGAAAAAAACACAAACATAATCATAATTGTTCATTAATTGTTAAAGATGCACACACTGCATGCCTGAATCAAATGAAATGTACGGTTTGTTAACTGGTGCAGAACTGTGCACCATGTTCAAAGTTTCTGATGCTCAGTTTGAACGTCACCAGGTTGTCTTAACCATGTCTGCATGTCTTAATGAGGAGTTGCTGCCATGTGATTTGTGTGAATAGATATTTGCACTGACATGCAGTTGAACTGGTGTACCAAATAAAGTGTATTTCTATGCATCTTGCTTACGTAAATGTCACAATTATCTGTGTCCTAACAAAGTGTGGGACATAGGGTATGTGTGAGACAGTGTGGGACATTTTCAATTATATACATCTTACAGGTTTGGGGACTTCCCCACCTTACCTCATGAACTATTCCTTTCCTCTTCTGTCAAGCAGTGGAAAAGTGTTGTTCACCGATGTGCACGTCTAATTCAACCTGTGTTATCATCACTGGCCAATATCTTAATCACGCTGAACCAACCAGGAAAACTGTGCAAACCTCAATAGATGGACTCGTGCCAATAGTTGTATCATTAACTGAATACTATGCATTTAAAAATAAATGCCATCAGAAATGCAGTGCATTCAGAAGTTCATGATTAATTGGATGAGAGAATATTTGAGTGACTAAGACGTCATTGTTGCGTCACAGGAAAGTACTGCTGCAGGTGAAAAAGATAATAAGTGCCAACAGCTGATTGTGGCATTCAAAGTCCTCAGAAACAAAACTTCCTTGTCAGTCTTTCAGCTTTGTTTTCTGTCGGGCTCTTTGGGTGGTAATTTGCTTTAATTTCAAATAAGATAAGATGGCCAAACCTGGATAAGAGAAAAAATATATCAACAATGCCACCAAAACAAACAAAGAAACAACAAAAAATAAATAAAAAACAGTTTAATGTGTCAGAATATTTAATTTTCTCTTCAAAAGGGGCTTTCTCTTCTGGATGTCATACTTTTGTTACAGATGTATGCCCTTATAGCTTTAACGTGGCATTAAAAATATATAGGATAGACTTGATTGTCTCTGTAATGTAACTGTAATCCTGCTGGTCAATACTCAGAGTATTGATCAGGATTTGAAAAAGACGGGTAAACTGCAGAGTTTGCCTTGTAGCTCCGCGCTCTCTTCACCTATAACACATAGAATAACATACAGGAGTCAATCCACCTGGAGGCATTGAATAACTTCTAGTAAAGTTTTACTCACATTGTTTAATCTCTACTTCAATAACTTTAGTTTTTATCATTTTAATATGGTTGTTTATCCTTTTTGTGTTTCTTTTTTCTAGGTGGATCCTCTGCTCAGGATCAGCCAGTGCACGTTCTTGCCTTTGCTGGTGGAGATGTTATCCTACCGTGCAGTTTCAATATCTCTGACAAGGAAGACTTTCCGACTGTTGAGTGGTCCAAGGAAGGCTTGAAGCCAGATGTTGTCTTCTTGTACCGGGATGGTAGTGAGGCCTACGAGATGAAGAATCCAGCCTTCGAGTACAGGACAAGCCTCATCATGAAAGAGCTCAAAGATGGAAACATCTCATTACGGATCTCCAATGTGCAGGTGTCTGATACTGGAAAGTACCAGTGCCTCATATTCCAGAAAAATGTCGCCAGGAAGGTTACAACAGTGGAGCTGGATGTGGGTATGTCCACTCATGTTCATTTCCACACAAAGAGTTCACCATTGAATTGCCTAAGTGTGCTCCACCCACTTAAATGTTGGGTTCTTGTCCAATTCAGCTAAATTCATTTAATATGCGATCAGGATCTGGGTTTTACTTTAGAGTCAGAGCTCGAAGGGGCACAATTTTGAATTAGAGGAGGATAAACCATGCTCCACAAAGTTTATGCTAGGTTAGATGGTGGTCCTTGATATAAGCTGACCCTACCCCTAACAGCACAGAGTTCTTGGCTTTAAACATAGACAGTATCTGTGAGCTGCTTCTTTTCTTCATCTGTATCTCATTTCATCTTCTATCTATTTGATTTTCCTTTTGAATAAACAGTTGAGCTATTAATTATACCTAAAAATCTGAATCAGTTCTTCGGGTCGTATAGCAACTGAATGAAAATCAATGATACGTCCATAAATCCACTTGTAAAACTTCTCACATTTCAGCCTTTAGTTGTCAACAGTCTAAAACTACTTCAAAGTTAAATGAGTCTTGATGAGTATCAAGCTTTATTGGTTGATAAAGTTAGCCACTATCTTGCTAGAGCAAACTTTCCTTCTGTTCAAATGTTCTGTTTATGGAGGTCAACAGAAGAAAGCATAGGAAACAGGGGAAACTAGCTTCTTTTAGACAGTGGAGCTGAACAGAAGAGTCGCACCAACGACCAATAAAAGACGAGTAGAGCATATTTTGACTGTGACATATACAAAGCTGCTCTAGTTGAGTTCAAAGATAAAAACATAGCACAATAGATCCAAAAAAAAGAAACTTTAAACAGATTTCCAAATGGAAGGAACAGAACAGAGATTATTTAAATACAGAACAAGCCACTACTTGCTATATATCACACTTTAGTGGCAAGTATCCTGAGTATGGGCTGTAAATATAGCAGCAGTTATGAAATACACTGAGAATCAATTCCACTTTGCTCTGTAAGTAATACATTGTGTACATAACATTTAATCCTAATGGGTTAAAAATATGTGACTGTTTTCTGAGTCATTTCTGAAGTTTAAAGTACAAACAACAGCTTCATCCACAAGAATGTCCTTTGAGTTCAGTGTGTGTACACATTTGACTCTTTTTTTCTTTTCTTTTTAATAGTTGGGTGTTTCATAACAGGTTGAACTGGTTGATCATTAGCCTCATTGCTCATGTAGCAATCGCCCACCTGTGGGCTGGACCGGAAGAACATATCCGGTGTGTCCTCATTTGGTTTCATGTCTCTCTGTTTAAATGTGATTTAGACCAAATGTGGACATTAAATCAAGCTGCCACTGCCAATAATGAAAAACAGGAAATGAGACTATTGCATTTCTTGAAATTCTTGTTTTATTCGTGTCTCCATTAAATCCCTGAAGTTGAGTCACAGTCATTAGACCTTAAACAAACAACCATTGCATCACCAAACCTCTGCCAGGGGTAGTAGATAAAATTCTGTTATTGTTACAAATTTGGATATATTTTTGTCCCTAATGAATGAAAAATATTAACACAACCAGAAACCATGGTGATACCTGCATCTTTTTTTTTTTTTTTTTTTTGGGGGGGGGGGGGGGGGGGGGGGGGGGGGGAGAGGTCTGTAAAGTAAATTGTGTGTGCTAAACCTTCAAATGACACCAGCTTTATTTCATTATTTTACTGGGAATATGGCCAGTTGGCCTTGCTCAGAAGTGCATATTATACTATTAATAATATTTGACCAATGTAAGATTTAAACTCCTGTAAAAGTTGCCATGATTAAGGATTGGTTCACATGAGATAATCTTTCTTTCATCAGAGGAACAGACTTTCAGGAGCCAAAGTCTTTTTATAGGAGGAGACACTCATCTACTTAAAAGCTCAATTTCAAGGAGCTTTAGAAAAGTTGTTTACTTTATAAAAAGCACAGCTCCATATAATTATCATGGGGTTGTGACCAGTGTTGGTCAAGTTACTTGAAAAAAGTAATCAGTAACTAATTACTGATTACTTCCCCAAAAAAGTAATCCCGTTACTTTACTGATGACTTATTTTCAAAAGTAATTAATTACTTAGTTACTTAGTTACTTAGTTATTTTTTAAAAACACAATTTACAACCTGAATAGGTGAAAAAGCGATAGATCTTTCAGCCCAATTCTACTTTTTCTACAATACATCATACAAAATGTAATCAAATGGAAAAGTCCCTTTTTAAAACTTGTTTTATTAGTTTTAATCTTTTAACTTTATGCATCAAGCAAAAATGTAATTATATGCAACATTCTCTGACTGGAAGAAATTTGTTTAATATTTAAACCTATTTTCTGCACATTCCAGCACATCACTTTTTTTGTGTGTGTTTACACTCAATCTTTCAAATAGATGCAAGTAAAACACAGCAGAAAATAAATAAAATCAAAGACTAGCGGTCCTGTTGCTCTATTTTCACCTGTAAAGCAGGAGTAGGGTAGGCGGAGGTTTACCCTGGTGCAGGTGTGCCGCAGCGGTCAGTGGAAGAATCCGCGAGTTTCTCTGTGATTTTCCCATTACGTTGTAGCGCACTTGGTGCTTGCTCGGAAGTTTAGGGGTTTTTTTGCTGTAAAAAGAAGTTTTCTTCCCACGCACAACGGACACTAATGTTTTTGTCACTTTTTATGGAATCATAAAAAGTGAATCAAATCCAAGTAAGGTCAGTGCTTCCACGCTTTAAACGCTGCACGCTCATACTCTCTCCCACACTCGATATATTATCCACTGTTGATCTGCACACAGCTGTTGTCACGAACGTCGCACTTGCTTACGTCACTGTCATGAGACATTCTCGCAAAAAAAATCACGGTTTTAGTAACGCAGTAACGCAGCGTTCCTACGGGAAAGTAACGGTAATCTGATTACCATTTTTGCATTAGTAATCCCTTACTTTACTCGTTACTTGAAAAAAGTAATCTGATTACGCGTTACTGCCCATCTCTGGTCGTGACCTTACAGTTTAAATCGCTCTGAGGCAACTGCTGTTGTGATTTGACATTGTCTATAAATAGTTTAATTTAATTGTGTAAAAGCAGTTTGTATTGTCTGTGTATCACTTAGAGTGTCTTTCATTCTTCTTCAGAAGCCAAGAGTGTTATAAAGTGTGGGTTTGACGTCATAGATGTAACTTTAACATAAAAACAATAACAGGTTTATCAGAAATAAGGACAAGTGCGTAGGATGGCAGATTTAAGGATCACACCTTCTGGTTTTGTTGTTTTTACAGTGGCTGTTTCTGAGCCAAGGCTTTCAGTGATTTCAGCGGAGGGTGATGCCATAACTCTGCATTGTGAAGCAAATTGCTGGCTGCCAGAGCCTCAGGTAACATTTCTGGATGACAATGGAAAGAACATCTATGGGGAAAACCCCAAAGGAGAACAAGATGCCCGTGGATGTTTCACTGTGACACGAAGAGCCACTCTGCAAAGAGCTACCAGCAGGTTATACATATTTTTTTAGACATTAATAACTGGATAAGCATTTTTTAATTTTTTTACAGTACTGTGCAAAAGTCTTGAATCTCTCTCTTTATATTCTGATAGGACAACAGGAAAACGCAGCGTCAGAACTCATTGTTTCTCTGGCTCTAATCTCATTAAGTAACTGTCAGGAGTAGTTCTCATGCAGTGTAACCCTATCTGCTGTGGACTGGCCTCCTGAGAGCCAGGACCCCTATATTCACACTGTGAGATCATCATGACACAACACAAAATAAACATCCAAAGGAGAATTTCAATGACCTTCAGGAACCCCGATGAGTATTCTTGAAGACTACCTAAAGAAATGACAAGAAACATTGCCTAAGAGAGTTCAGACTGTGTGCCCATTTGTGTTTGTACTTTTCAATAAATCACTGCACCCCCCCCCCAATATAATTCTTAAGAGGGGAAAAAGTGCAGTGATTTATTGCACGTAGACTGGCTCAAGACTTTTGCACAATACTGCAGATTATGTTTAACCAACTAACTGTAAAATTAGATTTTCACTTATATGATGTGAGTTATAAACTGTGTATTTGTCAAATAGTGTCACCTGCAGAGTTCATCAACCAGAATTTAACCAGACCAGGGAAACAAAGATCCTCATACCAGGTATGCCAGATCTTCACGTGTGCATTCAAACACTCACATTTTTTTAAATGCATTTGCTATCTATTTGGGGTTTATGTGTAGGTTTTATTTGGATTTCTATAAATTACCGTGTGTGGAGTTTTATCAGATGACCACTATGTTAACCATTTGCTCTCTTGTTGCTTTCCACATGTCACTTCACACCAGGATTGACACCCTAACCCACTGTTGTCTTTATTTTAAGCTGTAAGAAATCCACACCAGACCTGGGTGTACCCTCATGCTTTGCAGCATCTTTTATTATCTCTGTCACGCTAGCTGTACACGCTTGGCTGCCAGCCATACACATCAACAATGCACCCCAAACATAGGACCCTACACAGATTCTAGGCTGGTTGCAATGCACAGGTGCGTCTGCCTTCCCTGCAACGGCACCGCAGAACACACCTGTGATTGATAATGTAGTAGCCAAAATATCTATACTTAGAGACCGATCCATCCATCCATCCATTCTCTTCCGCTTATGCATGTCTTTGGATGCTGGGAGAAAGCCGGATTACCTGGGGAGAACCCACGCAAACACAGGGAGAACATGCAAACTCCCCACAGAAAGACCCCGGCCTGATGGTGAAATTGAATTCTTGCTGTGAGGCAACAGTGCTTACCACCGTGCCACTGTGCTGCTTAGAGATCATGATAACAAATTATATCTTTACTCCAATACAACCTATGTACGGCCTCTGCACCACATGCTTGCCAGTTTGCATATCGCCTCTATTCTTGACATTGTCTGGAGTCCTGTTGAGTTTGT
The DNA here is from genome assembly GCF_963576455.1 of Neolamprologus multifasciatus. Classification (NCBI taxonomy): domain Eukaryota; kingdom Metazoa; phylum Chordata; class Actinopteri; order Cichliformes; family Cichlidae; genus Neolamprologus; species Neolamprologus multifasciatus. Next base: position 37,231,275 of record NC_140441.1, on the reverse strand, counting down.
TGGCAGTACAGTTTATCACGTGTCACTGTCTCAATCTAGTAGCCTGATAAAGAAACCTGGCAGGGCACTGGGTGTTTATTTCCTACCAATAAGAACTCATTAGACTTGAAGAAAAACTTGCAGATATATGGTATTTTATATTAAGTATAATATGAATTATCTGTTCATATGTCAACACAATGTTATGTCATTTCAGGTGTGTGCATGAAGTCTGATCCTCACACTATCACCATCACCATTGGAGGAACAGGACTGTTTTTCTTAGTTGCAGCTGGATTCATTGCCCTTTCATGTAAAAAATGCTTCAGATTTGGTGAGTCACAGTTCTGAATTATACAAAAAAATGCAAAGCAAGGGCCATTGATATAGACTGCCAGTGAGCAGTTGAGAAACATTTTGAAATGACAGCAAAGTGGTTTTGGTGTTTTACTTTTTATTGTTGTTGTTGTTGTTTTAAGGATGAAGAAAAATGTAGTTGCTCTTTACATAGAGAACACAAAGACAGAATTGCATGTGTTTAAGGTGGAAACTCAGGAGTTTTGTGATTGACTCAATAGTATACACTGATCAGGCATAACATTAATGATAACTGACATGGCACCAGTAAGTGGGTGGGATATATTAGGGAGCCAAGTGAACATTTTGTCCTCAAACTTAATGTCAGAAGCAGGAACAACTGGTAAGCATACGCATTTGAGCAAGTTAATTTGGGCCTAAATTGTGATGGCTAGATGACGAAGTCAGAGCGCCAACGAGTTCATGTTGAGCCAAGGCTCACTGATGGATGTGCGGTCCAATCCAACAGACGAGCCACTGGAGCTCAAATTAAAGAATTAATTAAAGTTAATGTTGTTTCTGATAAAAGGTGTATGAATACATACACCTGAATACAGGTGCATTACAGTTTGTTGGATATGGGGCTGCATAGCTGTAGACCACTCAGGGTGCCCACGTTGACCCATGTCCACCACTGAAAGCACCAACCATGTGTTGAGTTGCTTACCTGGGAAACACCTGGTACCACAATGTACTTTTGGAAAAAGGCAAGCAGCAGATCCTGTTATACTGTTCTGCTGGAAAATCATTGCTCCTGCTATCCATGTGGGTATTACTTTGATACGTACCACCTACCTAAGAATTGTTTTTGCAGACCATGTACCCCTTTCGTGGAAACGGTTCCCTGAACTTTTTAGCAACTAAATACACAACGTAATAAAGCAAAAACGGATCATGAATGGTTTATGAAGCTCAATCCAATCTGTTCGTCTGTGACATGTGTTTGGACAAATAAGTCCAGTCCATGGAGGACCAACTTCACAACTTCCACGACTTGAAAGACGTTTTTCTAACATCTTGATGTTTTGACAGTGAAAAAGGGACCAAAACAATATTCAATGGGTGATCATATTGTTTTGCCTGATCTGTGTATTTCTTGGAGTTCCTTTGTCTGTACAGTGATCATAGTTTTTTTGTTTTTGTTTTACTGAAGTCATAAATCAAGTGAAAGGTTGGATAATTTTCCATCTATACAGTTTGAATTCTATTTGCCACAAGATGATTCAGCTTTTTTTAAATTTTATTTTACACAGCTATTGTAAAGCAGCCAGTGAACAGAAAGACATCAAATCAAAGCCTCCTCCACCCGACAAGAGTTAACAGCACAGACAGCTCGGTAAATGGCAGCATTGGACAGATGAAAAGACAGTCTGGGTTTCTTATCGAAGATGAGACCCAAAAACTACAGGACAGCAAAGTTGTTTCCTACAACAGTGGAACAACTGTCCAATGTCATTCCACAACCACAGCAGACGTTTCAAAACCCTCCAAACTACTCTTAACTCATGGCCCTGACAACAAGAGCTCGACCAGTGTGTACAATCCAAACCCATCTTCAGCTTCAACCAGCTTTAAAACTCCAAAATCTGATGACTTACCCAAAAGCAGGGGTTCAAAGCTTATCATCAAAAGGCAAAACAGCTTTCCAGGACCTGGTCACATATCTCAAAGAAACCACCGTATGTACAGCAGTCCAGATATTTTACAACTACACTTACCAACATCCAACCCTTCTTCTGCTCTCAGTAGCCACCAGATGATCAACTCCAGTGTCTCACCCCATCAAAGCACCCACCATCCTCAGCGTAGACACTCGTCAGGACTTCCGCAGTTAGCTGAATTTCATAACCGTCACAGCCTCCTGAGAAATTTACCTGAAGAAGATGAACATAGAAGTTTATTAAGAAATGAAAAGTAAAGGAAATGTAAGCTGTACATTTCAAGCATAAGGCAAGACAATGCTTGCTCGGTTTAAATGACTGAAACTCCTTAACTGAGCAATAACTAGAAACTGAAATTTCACACCAGTGATGGAAGCATGGAGTAGGAGCTTGACAGTCAGCTGCAGTGTCTCCTGTTCTTTGAATGTTTTTAATATTAAGCATGATTTCTTTCTTTTTCTTTGCATTACCAGTCAAAAAATGGGACCAGACCATGATGTATGGTGCTTGCGATACTTTTGCTTATATATAAAAGGCTCTTCCTTTTTACTTTCATATTAAGAGTTGGGACTAGTTTGTATGTTTTTGTTTGTTTGGAGAAAAAAAAAAAACAGTTCTTTGTTATTATTGTTAACACTCTGTGGGGTGATCATGGCTCAAAAGTTGGGAGTCCGACTTGTAATTGGAAGGTTGCCAATTTACAAGGCAACCTTCCAATTTGCCTTGTAAATTGTCCGAGCCCCGGCTTGGACAGTCTCGGTTGTTGTGTCCCTGGGCAAGACACTTCACCCGTTGTCTACTGACTGTGGTCAGAGGGCCCGGTGGCGCCAGTGTCTGGCAGCCTCGCCTCTGTCAGTGCGCCCCAGGGTGGCTGTAGCTACAATGTAGCTTGCCATCACCAGTGTGTGAATGTGTGTGTGAATGGGTGGATGACTGGATGTGTGAAGCGCTTTGGAGTCCTTAGGGACTAGTAAAGCTATACAAATGCAGGCCATTTTACCATCACTTTGTTAACATATAGGAGTGCTTTTCCAATAGATGAAATAATTTTAGCAAATTTTTTTCTTGCACTTTAAAGCCTTTTTTTACTTGCTATTGTATTTTTTTGTATAGTGTTATGTATCAATGTGCTTGAGAGAAAAATATATATATTTCCAATTATGTTTTTGCATAAACTGTGTAAATGGAAATTGATATGTTTTGTATTTTTATAAATGAAACATTGGACATTGAGCTCTGTTTCAGTGGCTCATGTAACAAAAATGTTTTGTTATCCAAAGAAAAAAGAAAAAAAAAAGACTCCCAAAGCATTCTTGTTTGCTAATGTTTTGCACAAGGTCATTTGTGCCTTTGTTTGCTGCCCTGATTATCCCAGTGTACTTTCTGCTGGCATGAATCATAGCTAATTTCCCTGACTTTACTTTTTACTCAGGAAATGCTTTTATCGCTGCCCCGATTTTAAGTGTCAGATGACTCCACCACGAACATTTAACCCAGGTGTTAAGTGTTTATTTATTTCATTGTATCTTTTCATATCTATAATGTATATTGATGCAAGTCTTTGGTATTACTTTTATGTCTTCAATTGTGTCTATTATTATTATTATTATTATTATTATTATTATTATTAATAAAAAGTTGTAGTTTGTAAAGTTTGTAGGGCATTTGTTGAATTTGCACACACTGACGTCAAAGATTAATACATTGAAAAGTACAAACACAAATGGGTACAAAGTCCGAACGCTCTTAGGCAATGTTTCTTGTAATTTATTTAGGTAGTCTTCAAGAATATGCCTCAGGCTTCCTGAAGTGCATTCACAGTCAAAAATAACCACTTGCACCCGTTCATATATTTTCCCAATGCATTGTCATGTGACTTGTGTTATCCGTGTGTATATTCAGGTTGGAACGTCCTTGTGTGCAGGGAGAAAATGTTCTCCCACACTCATAAACGCAAAGAAAGAAAGAAAAAAGTCAAGGCATCAAGTGGCAAGTTTAGTCCATTGTGTTACAGTGAAACTGGTAGCACAAAATGCTTTTATCACTGTATTTTATTTTATATTTTAATGACAGTTTAGGACATTAGGTAGCTATAAACACGGAGTGTACTTGAACGCACCACACACAGCGATAGTGAAACTTCATGAATGAACTCCAGGAAGTGTCTCTGTGCGTCCTGTCTACCGTACTGTCTTTAATGGGCTCGTCCTGTTTCCAGACACTTTATATGAACTTTTACACCATTTCAGTGACTAAAGGGAAACTTCAGCCTTTGCCCCTTGGTGATGTATCAGCGCCTTTTTCTGTGTGCCAGGCTGCTGCTATTTTTTACAGGTAAGGAGGGGAATACTACTCCAGTTGCTATTATTACATTATATTACATGTGTTTATAGCTATATAAATGAGCTGCAAATTTATGTAATCCCAATAGTAATGACAAAAAAGGTTACAAATGAAGTTACACGGAAGAGCAAAGAGGCAAATGTCCATGATTTGTACGTTTGAGTAACACAAAGTTTAAGGCTAAATAAGAAATAAGACAAACTTGTTTTACCAGCTTTAAATTCCAAGAACATGACAGCAAGAAGATCGTTGTGTTATTGTTAAAATGATGTCACAGTCTGGGGGAGGCAGACTGTATGAATTGAAAAAAGGACCCAAAACGCAGACTCCAAGGAACAGGGAACAGAACTTGAATGTTCTGTTCCCTGAAAAGCGAGCTGTTTAATAAGGCTGGTAAAAAAGGTACAAAGAAAGGGCAAGGCAAACTGAAGTAAATTAACATCAACCTAAACTGCGAGAACTAAATAAACAACAAGAAAAACCTAGACATGAAGCGTGGCATGAACACAGACAACCTGACAGTGACACACTGAAAACAGAGGACTTAAATACACAGGAGGTGATTAGGGGAAGTGGGAACACATGGAGGAACAGCTGACACTAATCTGACATAAGGAAGCAAAGTTGACTACGCTGACATAGGACACAGACCTTCAAAATAAAACAGGAACATGAGACAGACAAGACAATATAACCTTGACGACATAAGACACGCAGCATGAAACACGTAAAGGCAAAAGGAGACTAAAACACAGGGGTAGAAGACACAAGGGGAATCTAAATAAACAAATAAACTTAGATAATCTAATGAACTTGAAAATAGACCATGAATATCAAAATAAACTCAAACTAAAAACGCTGGGTCAAAAGACCCAGGATCATGACAAATGATAGTCTTGCTGTTGTTTGTACAAACCGTCTACTACAAGTGAAGCTATTTAATGGAGCCAGAAAACTCATTTCCTGTGCTTAGCATATTAGAGTGTCACATGACAGTAATTCTGTTTAGTAAAAAAGCAAAATCTGATGCAGAACATTTCAAGAAAAGAAGTGCTTTACAAAGTCCAGATAGATACACATAAAACAAAACACAAACACAAGCCTGTCTGAACAAATGAGTTTTAGGCTGGTTCTCGTCGACTACAGCTCAGCATTTAACACCATCATCCCCTCAAAACTTGCCACGAAGCTCGTCAATCTTGGGCTGGAAACACCGATCTGCAGATGGATTCTAAACTTCCTCACAAACAGGCCCCAGGTGGTGAGAGTTGGTAAGCACACCTCCTCACCACTCATCCTAAACACAGGTACGCCACAGGGTTGTGTGCTTAGCCCCCTCTTATATTCCCTGTTCACACACGACTGTTGCTAAACACGAGTCCAACATCATCATCAAGTTTGCTGATGACACAACCATCATAGGCCTCATCACAGACAATGATGAGACGGCCTATAGAGAGGAGGTGATGGCACTGTACGAGTGGTGTTTGGAAAATAACCTGACTCTCAACATCAGCAAAACTAGAGAGATGATAGTGGACTACCGGAAACGACCAGTCAGAGAACACCAGCCCATCCACATCAACGGTGTCAAGGTCAGGGTCAGCAGCTTCAAGTTCCTTGGAGTCAACATCACCGAGGACTTCTCCTGGACCCTTCACACAGACACTGCTATCAGGAAAGCTCGCCAGCGGCTTTATTTCCTGAGAAGGCTGAGGAAGTTTGGCATGAACGCCAACATCACCTCAAATTTTTACAGGTGTGCAATTGAGAGCTTGCTGATGAGCTGCATTACAGTTTGGTACGGAAGCTGCTCTGCCAGCAGCCGTAAAGCACTACAGAGGGTGGTGAAGGCAGCAGAGCACATCACTGGCATGAGGCTTCCTGCCATTCAGGACATTTATCTTCAGCGATGCCTCCGTAAAGCACACAGCATCATCAAGGACCACAGCCACCCAGCACATCAGCTCTTCTCCTCATTACCATCTGGCAGACGTTACAGGAGTCTGTCTGCTCGGACTACAAGACTTAAAAACAGTTTTTACCACCAAGCCATACGACACCTCAACCACAACACTTAAACACACACAACACAGCACTCAGAAGCTACCCTGCAGCTTCACAAGTACTCTGTTTAATCTGCACTGGTCACTTCACTTTATTGTTATTGATATTTATATTTAAAAGTGCAATACTGTAAATTTCTGCTGCTCATTCCTGTGCAATATCCCATCTGCCCTCCCGTCATATTTCTTTTCAAGATTTTCTTATTTAATCACTAGTGTACATATATTTATATTTATAGATACATATATTTTTGGTCATTTTTTCTCTTTTACCATGTCTCTCTAATATTTTGCTCCTTACTATTTTTATATTTTTATATTTTATTTTATTATATTTTATTATATTTTCTCCTACTGTACCATGCTGCTGAGTGACTGCTGCTCGTCAAACACATTTCATTGCAATGTTGACCCTGAGCTAACTTGCATATGACAAATAAAAACTGAAAACTGAAAACCGAAAACTGAAAACTTCTCCTGCTTCCTTCAATCAACCTGCAGAGTGAAGGAGGCCAAGAGTATATGTCAAGCTGCTCCAAAGTTTTGGATCCATAGTTTTTCAGATGGTCATGTGAAATCACTAAAAAAAGGACCTAAGAAACCAGGTCGGAGAGTAGTGGGGAAGTAGTTTGACAATAAGGGTGGGGACCTCACCCCACAAACCCATAAAGGATAAAAGTAAGAGCCAAGGTTTTAAACTGAAGTCTAAACCTGACACAAAGCCAGTGTAAAAGCCTAAAATTGAGTGATATAAAAATTATTCTGCTCATAATGTTTATGGACAGAATTTCTAGGTGCAGCAAGTGGCGGAAGGCTTTCAACTGGGTGGTCTCAGAATCAGTCAGGGACGAGTTCCTGCCCCAATTGGAGGAGTTTAAGTATCTCGGGGTCTTGTTCACATGTGACAGGAGAAGGGGAGATCAATAGGCGGATTGGTGCTGCGGCTGCAGGGATGCGGATGCTGTACCAGTCTATTGTGGTGAAGAGAGAGCTGAGTGTAAAAGCAAACCTCCTGGGTGAGGTCTTCCATGTCCCACCAGGAGGAGGCCTCGGGGCAGACCCAGGACACACTGGAGAGATTATCTGTCTCAGATGGCCTGGCCTCGGTGTCCCAACAAAGTCCCCGATTCTAATTGGATTTTCCTAAATCTTTTTATAAGTGCAAAATGTTTACATGTGAATGCAATTACATTACAAACTGTATGTTGACAGAACCACCTTCGTGTTATTGCTATTATAACAGTAATGACAGGCTCACAGAGTGATAAGTGGGAGATATGACTCACACATTCTTGCATTCACAGTGTTGGAATATGAGATAAGTTATTGCATAGTTTCCACTGATGAGTCGGATTAACTTAAGACCTGTTTTCACATTTATACCTTGTGGTAGGAAGTATGCAAAAGGTTACTATGTCAACAATACAAGTCATTGTTCTTCTGTAAGAGGTGCAAATATTTTTCCGGGAGCAGAGATTTTGCTTTATGCCTCCGGCTGTTTCATGTGATTATCACTGTAATAATGCAGCTTACAATATTGTTATATTTTAATATTTTACTACTGCTACTATTATTCCTTACTAGTGTCGTTTGAGAGTCCATGCTAGTTTGCTAACTTGGATTAAAGGGTAACAGCCAAATTTTCTGGATCTCATGGGTGGCCCAGAATATTTGGTGCGCCTATGATTTATCAAAGGAACTCCAACCAGGAAACCAGAAAGTGTGCAGCACCACAATGTTTGTCCCTTGTCCAGGTATTCTGAATAGTTGTATGTTTACAGGGATTCCTGCTATTGCGCCTTATCATACTGCATTATTTTATGGCAGTTGTTTGAGTATCTGACTCTGAGTATCGTTTCAGTCACAAAGGCCAAGCTGCCTTTGATTTTATGCAGTTAAAGCAAAGGCACAAGAGCAATCCAGCACTCAACGCACCCTTAATGGAAATTTATGGGAAAATTTTGCAACATCAATCAACATTAATGTTAAGTAGAATGTTCACCTGTTTATGGAAAAACCTTTAACAGAAACAACTATACAATCTAAAAAATTGGGGACTCCTGAAATGTAAGATCTTTATTTGAAAACTAATCCACTGGTGACGTGGTTGGTGTTAATAAGTACAGTGTTGCATTTTTTTAATGTCCTGGAAATTAATGAAGTATAGCTAATTAAACACTCTTTAAAAATAAATGTATTTGATTGTGAAAGCATTTTTCTTGCATCCAGAAATGTTAGCATGATTTTTATGATTTAAATCTTAAAAAAGGCATATTCATCGGAAGATTTCCTAGATGTGCACAATTACTAGAGATGGCACGATACCACTTTTTTATGTCCGATACCGATATGATAAATTTGGATATCTGCCGATACCGATATGAATCCGATATAGTGTGTTTTTTAATCAATAAAACGTTTTTTTTTAATATCTTGCTGCATTTTGTATAAGTTTATACTCAAGTTTAAATAAATAACAACACTAAAGCTATTCTGTTATACCTGTATGTAAAAAATACAACAAAATATTTCATAGTTCAGCAATACTGATCAATCTAATAAATGTAAACCTGCTCCATCCTCCCTATTCTGGTATTTTAAAGAGTACTTAGCAGAAATATCAAGCAACCTAACTAATAGGGTTGCAAACTCCCAGCAAAAAAAAAAATAGGGAACCACATCCCACCCTCCAGCTCATGATGCTTAATCGATGTAATCAAATTTAATTTGATGCAGGGGGAAAAATGCACAGAAAGAAATTATTTTTCAAGAATAATTAAATAGATTCAACATCTTTCTTCAACAATATTGCAGACTGCACAGATGGTATCTTCCCAAAGGAAAAAGTAGTATAGCTTACTAGGGTATATTAGACTCAACAGTTAATATATACAGTAATGGACTTCTATATATTTTACATCAGAATAAAACTTTGGGTGTAAGAGTCAGATAATTATTTATTAAAAGCTAGATATTTTAAATGAGAATAAGAAAGAAAAGTATGTCTTTGTGCCCCCTTTTCCCTGTTCATGCCCTATCGGCCCCCCCTGGCTAAACTTTGCTAGATCCGCCCCTGCACAGTTACCAGCCGTCAGCTGCTTAGAAAACGATCCTGGTCTAGAAAGTAATATTAAATAAATTCTAACAACAGCTTATCAAGCTTAATAGTGCTGCTGTTGTTCAGCCGCTGGTTTCCTCTTTCTGGTGAGAAGTGGTCCAAAAACTAAGAAGAGAGACGGACTCGCGACAGAAAAGCCGATCAGCTGATCATTAAGCAGTTTCATGATTGAAGTAGCAGCAGGAGAGAGAGAGAGAGAAAGGCAGTCGCTCCATATATCTGTTGTTAATCTTAACGTGGGAATGCTTTACAAACATTCAGAGATGAACTTACACACTTGCTTTACTTCTCTCTGGGAAAACTTCCTCGGAGATGAAATGCTGGTTTGCTAGCGAGGCTACAAATACACACAGCGGCTCTATCACGTGAGGCATACTGCTGCGACATGCTACGGTTATGAGCAGAGTTTGTGAGGTGCTTTTTTGATATTTAATGGATCGGATTACATTTTTTATTTCTCGCCGATATCCGATCCAGTAATTTGGGTCAGTATCGGACCGATACCGATACTTAATATCGGATCGGTCCATCTCTAACAATTACATTGCATTTCTCTGGAGTTTCCATCAGTCTCAGAGTCGGAATGAGAGCCATAGGTTAAAAAAACAAAACAAAACATAGCTTTACTGTTTAGCTATCACTACTAATAATAATCATAATCTTCGTTGTGTCACAGGTGAAAAAGAATCTTATTTATTTAATCAAATCAAATCAAGAAGAGTTTGTCTTCGGTTTTACAGTTGTTTGTAAGTCCTCGATCATTATTAGTTACCCATCTCTTTTACCTCATCTGGTTATGCACTGCCATTTGTGACTGATATAGTGTTGCTCAAAGAAAGTCACTCAGCCCTTCTTTATTTTATAGTTTTTACAGTCGGTGGCTGCAAATCATCTCACGTTTGTGCAGCCTGATGAGACAATCATGATGACATGATATCTGCTGCCATATCAAGGAAGGAAAAACACAAGATTGCGTAAGCAAACAACTGTTCTTGCGCAAGAAAGCAAATGCAAGCCACTGAATAATTTAAAGAGCCAAACAGCAACTGGCAAATGCAAATGCTACATCTCAATCTGGTCGCAAGTAGGAAACTGACTAGTATAAAAAACTGAAAAGTATGACAAAAAAAAAGTTCAATTCCTTTAAGGTTGCACAAATAAGGTCCAAGGTCTCATTATTACAAGTAAATGCAATACCATCCTATAGGAGTCAGTGGAATAGTAGTGCTATCCAGTGCAGCTTTAAAAAAAATCATGTCTTTGTTTTATTATTTGTCTGATTGTTAACTGCATAACTGAAATAAATGAAAACAAGCCCAAGTTATAAATATAGTGACTGAAAGAATAAGAATTCTGTCAAGGCTGGCGGGGCGAGCCGTGTGGAATTAGTAAAGGACCCAAGATGCAGGCACTGCTATTGTGAGGTAGCTTTATTTGTGGCAATTGAAAATACAAAAAGGCGAGGGTGGCGAAAAAACAGAACTGAGAAAACCTAAACTGGGAAGACTAAGCATAAAACAAACCTGAAGCCAGAAACAGAGATGCAGGAAGACACAGAGAGAAAACCATAAGATGATGTAGGGAGATAACGCAGATGAACCAGCAACTAACAGGCAGACACAAGGCTTAAATACACAGAGGGATAACGAGGGAATGAGCAACAGAAGGAGGGCACAGCTGGGAGTAATCAGACATGACGGGACAGGTGAAACTTAAATTGAACACACTGCGATCAGACACGGACCTTCAAAGTAAAACAGGAAACACACACACATGCAAAGACACAGACTTAGAGACCTGACTACACTAGAGGGGATACACAGGCAGGGATGACACAAAACAGAGGGAGCACAGAATAAACACTGTGAAACCAAAACACAAACAGTCATAATTCATAATAGTATCAAAAGTAAAAGTACAAAAACCAAAAACACTGGGTCACCGGCCTAGGACTGTGACAAATTCAGGCCTTCAGAGTCAGAGTAGAACTGCTTCTCCTTCAAAGAAGCCGATTAAAGTAATTATGACTGGATGGCTCCTAGGTGGGGTGTTTTGGGTGGATTCGGGTTTGAGAATTCCTGAGGACACACCTGACAATAACTGGAGTAATTACATTATTAAGTTGGTTTGGGAATGCCATGGAGAAGGAGGTGTGGGCAGATCTGTTTAGACTGCTCGTCCCTCACCCAGAGATGAATAAGTATTATAAAATGTAGTATAAAATGAATGCATTTATTCATATATTTATGTATTTTTTTCCTAGGTGAACATGCTGCACATGGTAAACAGGAGCAGGTTCTAGCATTTGCTGGTGGAGATGTTATTCTACCGTGCAACTTCAGGATCTCTGACAGCACTGACTTTCCGACTGTTGAGTGGTCCAAAGAAGGTCTGAACCCAGACGTGGTCTTCCTGTATCGGGATGGCTGTGAGACCTACGAGATAAAGAATCCAATCTTTGACTACAGGACAAGCTTGATCATGAAAGAACTGAAAGATGGAAACATCTCATTAAGGATCTCCAATGTAAAAATGTCTGATGCAGGGAAGTACAAATGCCTCAAGCTCTGGAAGAATGCTCCCCGGGAGGTCACAGTAGTGGAGCTTGTTGTTGGTACGTCCTCTCAAGTTCACTAAATAACCAAAGCTAGGAATGCTGCACAGGCCTTGGACCTTGTCTAGTTTATCAAATCATAGGCTGAACGAACCAAGTAATGTGAATGATTCCTTTTATACATTTCTGTGAATTATTCAGATTCAGTGTCCAAATAGACCCAGCGACGGCATTTTGATGGATTAAGCCAAGTCACGTCTAAATGATGAAAGAGGATAACACGCTTGCTTGAGTGTAATTTTCGTAGTATTCGCCTCTCAAAACAGCATCAAAAAGACTTTTTGGCTGATTGTAACACATGGTTAGATAGACATTTTTGCAGTACAGCTGGCTTCTGTGAGGCAACAGTGCTAAGCAATTTTTGGCCCATAAAAATGACAAAAGAAAAAACAAAAAACAGCTAGTTGTCAATACTTCAATAGTAATTTCATGATAGAAAACATTTTTTAGCAGCTCCATTACACTTTGTGGGTAAATCTAGAACCCGTGTTTACTGTGAGTATGAAATGAAGCGTGTGAATGGATAAGAAGTAACTGACACTTCTAAACTTGTGTGAAGTACTGTGTCAACAAAGGCTGAGAGTTCAGTCTGTGCACACATGTGCGTCAGAGTGTCTCAGGTTCAACTGGTTTTGTCCTCATTATGTTGTCATTATGTGCTCTCTAGAGTACTTTAAATTGTGTAAGGAGTAAACTGTGTACACTATTTTTTCCCCATGTAGTTATTCTAAAAATCATGTCTCTTTGAAGTTGTTTACCAAGTTTATGTGATGAATTGGTGAATTTTTCACTCTAATGAAGCTTCTAAAGAAGACTTTTTATAGTGTTTAATTTTATTAAGAAAGATTTTAATCTTTACCTACTGTATTTACCTTTTGATAACTTGGTTATCTTTAGCTACTCACAGTGAACTACATTTGGTATAGTTGGTTGCCTGAAGCTTAATTAAGACGATGGCTTGAATTATGCACATAAAAACGAGTCATGAAGCTGGTTATTCAGGAAGTGATGACAGATGAAAGATTCAGTTGGCACACCTGATTAGATATTTTTTGTTTACAGGTGCAGTCTCGGAGCCAAAGCTCTCAGTGGTTTCGGTTGAAAGATGTGGGGTGACTGTGCAGTGTGAGGTGAACTTCTGGCAAACAGAGCCTCAGGTAACATTTCTGGATCACCAAGGAAACGACATCCCTGCTCAAGGTTCAGAAAGAGATCGAGATGCCAGCGGACGTTTCATCATCAAACAAAGAGTTACTCTGCAGGAAGCGAACAGCAGGTTCGACTGACATCATTGCTCCGTCTTTCAAAACTCACTTATAATTTATTTTATGTAACATAAACAAAATGTTTTCCTTATGCCTCAAAACATTTCTCAGACACATCAGAAGTTGCTCTCTCATATGCGAGAGGTTGCGATGCAGTACATCATGTATCATGAAACAGACTTGTTGTTGAGTTAAGACATCATTAGTGCAATGTGAAGAGGAATAGTTTTAAATCTTATGACCTTATTTTGACTGGTCATTGGCATTTATGATTTCTTTAAAGGTAAAACTCTTGTGTATGAACATATTTCTCTCTGTGAAGTCTTAAACGTCCAAAGCAATAGACACAAGAGATGTGAAGAAAAGAGCGAGGGCAGAGGGTGAGATGTGCATGGATGATTTGCTGCAGTCACCCTTAAAGGGAGCACCCAAAAAAAACATTTAAATTTGGTTCTATTAAATTGATCCTGTTTTCTTAAAAGATTTAACCAGTGATATACCATGTTTGGTAAGTAAATCAGACACAAGCAGACAGTTTTTTCCCAACTCATCATTATATTTAATTTCTTAAAAAAACATCTATCCATCCATTTATCTTCTTCCAATTATCCGGGGCTGGGTGGCAGAGAAGCTCAGACCTGTCTCTCCACAGCCACCTCCTCCAGTTTGCCCGGGACAACACCAAGGCATTCCCGAGCAGCTGAGTGTTCCACTGGGAGGAGGCCCCGGGTGGTTCAGGCATTTGACACTGTCAGATGCCTGAACCACCTCAACTGGCTCTTTTCGATGTGGAGGAGCAGCGACTCTACTCTGAGCCCCTCCCGAATGGCCCAACTCTCTAAGGGAGAGGCCAGTCACTCTTCGGAGAAAGCCCAATTCTCCCGCTTCTATCTGCGATCTTGTTTTTTCAGTCACTACCCACAGCTCATGACCATAATTGAGGGTAGGGAGGTAGATTGATCGGCTAACAGAGAGCTTCACTTTGACACTCTTCTCTCCCTTCATCATGACGGACCAGTTTGGCGTCTGCATCACTGCAATCACTCATGGTGCAGGAACCCGTCCCTGAGTGGGCACTCCACCCTTTTCCAGCTGACAACCATGGCCTCCGAAATGAGAATCATGTGCTGAGTCTCATTTCCACCGCTTCACACTTGGCTGCGAACCGTTCCAGTGCGAGCTGGAGGCCATTACTCGATGATGCCAACAGAACCACATCATCCGTGTAAAGCAGACATGAGATTCTCTGTAAAAGCCTTCCACCACTTGGCTACGCTTAGAAATTCTGTCCATAAAAATTCTGAACAGAATCGGTGACAAAGGGCACTTATTGTTAAAAATCTTTTAAAAACAAAACACATTTGTCCACATTAAATGTTACTAATTTACTCTAAAACTAACCAACTTGCATGTGCTATATTTGTTCTCACAGCATCACCTGCAGGGTTCACCAGCCAGAGATCAACCAGACCAGAGAGACAAAGATCCTCATATCAGGTACACGGGGACTTGAACATCACACATGTACCTGCTGGCTAACAGAATAACAGAAATGTAGCCTGTTGTAGGAAGTTCACTTACTTTTAAAAACTCCAATCTGCCCAGGAACTGCAGATGCAAATTAGTGTTAAACTCTGGAACAGTGCATCAAATGACAACAATCATGTTTATATAATACATTGTTCCTTTTTAACTAAAACAAATTTAAAAAAAGAACTACCACCACACATATCCAACCTCAAATCAAATCATATGCAATTTGATTAATCTGTTCATTAAATAAACAGTTTTCTTGCAATATATCACATCTGAGTTGTAGGAAGTCGAAGGTGATTCAATTGTTTTCAGGTATAGTCTGAAAAGTCTTCCGATAATTAGCTCGGGGAAAATCTTGTTGTAATAAAATAAAAACATAAATGTGTTTTATTTTGTATACATGGAGCCATTTACGTGATTATGCAACACTTCTTAAGAAAGGAAGCTGCTTAGTTTGCCATAGTTCCTAGATATTGGAAAACCTGTTGTATGTTGCAGACATCATGTTTGTGATTTAGCAGATAATGTGATCAGATGTTAACATCATGCATGTTGTTATTTCAGCCACCTGCAACTCCGACATTTGCACCGCTGCCTTTGCTGCTGGAGGGTTGGCTTCTGTCTTATTTTCAGCTATATTAGCTCTACTGATATATAAGAAAAACAATAAATCAAGTAAGTCACTGTCTTCATTTAACAAAGATGATACAGCTAAAAAGTGAAGACATGAGCGAAGTGGTGAGCATCTACGTGTTTTCTCTGCCTTGAAAAGGTTTATGTCTGTAGTGCCGTCCAACTGCCACAGGATGGCAGACATGCACCTCTCAAGCAAGAACCACATGCTCAAAGAGACCACAGACCTCAAAGTGCTATTACTGAGTACTTACTAAAGACAGCTTGTTTCAGTAGAAAAAACAACAGCAACAGCTTTGCTTTTAGTGCTATCAAAAACCCATCAGCCCACTCTTCAAAAGAAAAAAAAACAATGTCCTGTAAGACTACTGAAAGTCTATTAATGTCACATATTATAAAACAAAAGCTAGAAATATAGTTGGAGTGCTCTTAATGGCCAAAGGGGCACACATAGTGGCAGCTGTGGCTCAGGTGTTAGAGCGGGTCATCTGCCAATTGGAAGGTTGGTGGATTCGTCTGATTGACTACGCGCTGATGTCTGTTCAACTGAGTAGAAAGGTGATATGCAAGTACCAGTCCATAACATTTACTTCTCCATAATCACCAAAATATCTTTATTTAGTATCTCTACTTGTTTCATGTCTATTCAGGGACACCTCTAGAAATCTTTCATATGGGGGCCAAAAAAATTTGGGGTGGCACACCAAAGACAGAACAGTGAGGGACATCTAAAGTGACAAAAATGATATGTGCAGGAATAAATAACAAGTTAATGTTTCAACTCATTGTAGGGTGTCTTGCCCTCTCTTGTGTTCACTTGTGTTCTTGGTGGTGGGGGTCACTTGGGGGACCAGCCAATTTTGGTGGGTGCCCAGTACCTCCCTTGGTGGTGGTCCTGTACCTATCACCAATCGAAAAAAAAGAAAGTACAACTATGCAGTGAAGTTAAGGACGGGCGACAATCTTGTGAAAAGTTGCCTATAAGTGTTTTAATGTTTTATTACCTTCAGATTCAAATGTTTGGTGGGAAAAAAAAAATCTTCATTTTGTTGCTTCACAGCTAAAGTCACTTTAAAATGATGTCTTCTTTTACAAAAATAGTTTGGGTTGTTTTTACTTTCCCTTCTTGTTAATCCGTAAATTAATGTCACATTATTAATGACACTTTTTTTTTCTGTCTACACAGCCCAAAAAGAGGAGCGTCTTCACAGGAAGTCATCAGACCAAAGAAAGAATAGCAGCACTGACAATATGTTAAACAGTTTAACTGAGCAGCTAAAAGAAAGATTGGCTGGACTCAAGTCAGAGCTTCAGGAGAAAGAAGAGATCATTCGCCGGCTAAAAAGAAATGATCAGCCGTCTCGTGCTGTTGCTACCCAGCATGACCAACCAATTTGGGGCCTTTTCACGTCCAAACCAGACATCCCTAAAAAACCTTTCAGTCATTATTCTGACCTTGACTCCAACGCTAGTTACTGTGCTGATGACTATAATCCAAAATCCACAGCTTCAACCAAAACTTACCCTCCAAAATTTGGCAGCTTACACCACAAAGGTTCAAATTTAGGAGTCAAGAGGCAGAACAGCAATCCAGCACCAGGCCAACCAATCCAAAGAAAACATCGCAACAGAAGTAGTCCTGCTATTATGTCTTTAGCGTTACCTAGCTTGTCTTTAACCAGCAATGCAGAGAAAATGCTGGACCACAGCTCAAAGAGTGAGGCTGAAGCCCTGCTAGATCAAGATGCATTCTCACCCCTGCATAGAAGTTATTCAGGAAGTTCTCATTTAGCTTGCAGTAATAACCGCTTTTATGCACTGGAAGATTTAACTGAAGAGTCATGAGCTGCCAATTCACAAAGGAGAACAAAAACTGGAAAACCTTCAGTTAACATCTACTAATGACTGCATCTTAGCCACATGTTTTACAAGCTTGGCTTCAGAAACTAGAAGATATCAACTTTGAAATTACTTTGGTCTTATAGTTCTTCTTTTATAAGATTTTCATTTGGGTGTGCTATGGGGAAAAATCCATGTGAAGCATAGCTGGCATGCTGATGGATAACACTTAGACAGACATTCATGAACCGACTGTTTTAATTCCTATTTGCTCTTTGTATTTTTGTTTATGGATGGTTACATTTTTTACACCAACAGTTATTTAAAAGGTAAGAGCTGAAAATTAAGTCTTGGGTTTTAAGCTAATGAGCATTAAACATAGACTATTTGAATGAATTAGATTTGCATGTATTATATAACCAACATATTTTGTGTGTGTGTGTGTGTGTGTGTGTGTGTGTGTGTGTGTGTGTGTGTATAATGATGTTTTATTGAATCTTAGTACCATAATTTTGATTTCTGTTTTACTGTATTGTAAATGTTGCTTTATGTTACCATAAGATTTGATGTCAAAGGTTGTATTGAGGGTTTACATTATTTAAAACTGATTTGTAATACAAATTTTAAATGTTCTATTTGGCTTAATGTTTCAGGTTTCAAAAGCTAAATACTTAATGAAATATTTGTATGTGTTATATAAACAAAAATGATCATTTTCTCAAGCTTATGCTTTGTATGTCTTCCACACTCAAGTTCATTGTTTATTTCTTCAGACAATATTAGTCTGAAACCTGAAAGAAAATAAAGTGTGAACACTACTGAAGTACAGAAACCTCCAAAATCCACAGGGATTACATTCATAGAGCACCTGCGAATTGTGAAAAACTGCAAAAAATGCCTATTTTTTATAGTTCAACCCCTAAATGTGTATTTGGGTGGCATATTTGGGCTTTAATAGGGAAAAAGAACATGAAAGCATTCAGTGCAACACTTAAAATGCTGAACTGCATCTGCCAGAGATGCAACAACATGTTGCGCTGTGCAGCTGAAAAGCCATATCAGAATCAGAGAAACTTCATTAATCCCAGAGGGAAATTGAGCATGTGAAAATGATCCAAAAATACCACCTTCTCTGGGCAGGTTAGACATTTCCTGAATATAAGAAGCTAATGAAGTGCGATACTCTGACTTCAAACATGAATTAACTTGATGCTATGTGAAGAAAGTTTCTGTAACTACTCAGTTACTCACTTACATGCATGCACGTGAGCACACACACAGACCTTGCACAGTTTAAGAGTTTGTTGGATTTTCTAATCTTTATATTTTGACATACTTGTTAACAGTTAAGATGATTTTTAAGTTCTACTGAATCTTTATAGTTAAGAGCAATTTGAAAGGTAAAAAGAACATTTAATATTCATCTGTTTTTCCTCATCTTATTTGGCATAAATCAATTGTTTGTTTGTTTTAATGTGAAGCAGGAACGTTTAAATGATTACCTTAAGACAGAATAAAGAAGAAGAGCACCCTCTTGTGGCGGAACTGAAACATTCCACTGTAAATGACGCTGTCAAACTCGTGACTGATGTCATTAATCTAATCATGTTCTTGCCTGCCTTCTCCGAGCCGACCAGGCTCTACTTTGCTTGCTTTAGTTCTTAATGTTCTTCTGTTCTTTTGTCTTTCATTCTCCAATTCGTGCAATAAGCCTCCTCCCTAGGGGTGGGTTTTTATAATCGATTTATCGATTAAAATCGATTCTGGCTTGGATAACGTAAAATCGATTCATTAATATCCTGAATCGATTTTTTAATATAAATTTATTTTGCCCGAAATGCTAGAATCTCTGGTGAAATCTCACAAAATTTCAACAACCACCAAACAGCTAAGACAGTAAATGAGAGCAGGAACATGGATTCTGCACAAAGACTTAAACACACAGCCCAACCGTGGATCAGAATCAGTGAGATGTTGCCTTTCTCACAGCCGGGGCTGAAAGCCGACAGCGCGCTGATTCTGATCTGTCGGCGGTCCGCGCTTTGTGTTCACGCCCTTTATGCGCTGATTCTAAAGCTGTTAGTTTGATGTCTCTCCAAACAATATTGACCGAACCAGCAGCAAAAGAAGATCCAAACTAGGCTTCACATAAACAACGTCATGAATTCACTCTGACTTTTATTGTTTTGCTTCGACCACGATGCACAGCACTCTCTCGCATGCTTGCTCTCTTGCGCGCTCTCTCTCCCTCTCTCCCTCTCTCTCTCTGTACTGTTTTCTGCATTATTCGCTTGCTTGTTACGCACAAGTCTACCGTTGTTTACAGCGCTCGTTTTATATACTTCCGAAAATAAAACCTAATTTCTGCCGTTCAATACCGAACAAATTTAAACTTTTTAAAATTATGCAAAATGCAAAATGCTCAGTCTTGTCTCTAATAAAACCGCTGTAACTTCAGAGGTAATGTTCATATGTTGATTAATGGTTTTCTTTCGTTTTTGATCTACTGCAGAAAATTTTTATAAAATCCCAGAACAGGAAAATCACCTTCATGTTTTTCTGTGTTTTATCCTCAGCTACTTTGACACAAAGGCCTCTGCTGTGATGCTCACACCTTTGATAAAGTCTTGGTGTGTCAGCTTCCTTTTTATAGATACAAAAATATGTAAATGTACTGATCTGAATTATAATATTTCTGACTGTCAAAATTTCCCAGATTCAAATCAAAGTGAATCGAATCGAATTAAATCGAATCGAATCGAATTAAATCGAATCGTGGATCGAATCGATTCGGGACCCTGTGAATCGGAATTGAATCGATTCTAGAAATCAGTGACGATACCCAGCCCTACTCCTCCCCATCTCTGTCTTACCCTGGACCCATCCAAGCTGCAATCTTCATCTTCACTCCCATGTAGAGTCTGGGGATCCTGTCCTAAATCATGTCACCACTGGAATTATTTCTGCTATGATGGGTCGTTGGAGTCAAATTACCAAATAGCTTAATATAGTTCAGTATCTGAAAAAATTGTTAAGTGTTAAGTTTTTCTATTGAAGTATTATTGTAGATATTGCTGGATTGTCTAATTAAACGTAGAAAAAAAAGAATCACTATATTTTAAGATAATTTTTAGTCAGATTTTTCAGGTAGCTGTCACACCACCTTTGATGGCACGTCTCATTCTAACCTGTTAGAATAAATGAATTCTCGTTTTGCAGTGTAGTCAAGGTTAAATATTCATAAATATTTGTGTGTGTGTGTGTTTTACTTAGCTCATCTCAGGAAATACCGCTCTAAATAGAAGAGCAGAACCACCACCCACCTACTTGACTTGCAAATTCAATATTGTGGACCTCCAGCCATCCTTTAAACGTCTTGGAGTTCAAGTTAGTGTTTTCATTTTTTGTTTTGTTGTTGTTGTTGTTGTATTTTACAGGGAAGTTAGAGCTGGTGTTGGCGTGTCATGTGTAAGCGAATGAGAAGTAAGAGTGTAGCAATCTTTAACACACCCACCCATAGCACACACCCAAGCCCAGGTCCAAAGTCTGAAGTTGACAATTCATTTCTCATTCAGTGTGACTGTTTTCGCAAGGCTGATCTTAAAGGGTCGCTTGTGTCTGAGGAGAGGATGATTACTTTTGAAACATTTAACTGGTTTTATTAATAACTGTGTAATGATGATGTATCATCGTCTTCTCGTGATTGCCGTTCTGTTGTCAGCTTATATAGGTAAGAACGAGAGCCGGGTTGCTTTAAATTAATGTTGCGTATGTCAAAGTTAAATTACAGTTATTCAAATGGAAACGTGACTTGAGAAACAAATTAAGCATTTCGCTGAAAGACAAAATTAATAGAACAGTTGACTGCAAAAAGCTTTTTTTTCTGCTGTTGGCAGAATAAGAATCCAATCGATAAAACAACAAGCATGTGTTTCAGTATTTCTTTAAATGTCCTTATTTCTTTTTGTCTTTTTCTTTTTTTAACCGGAAAAGCCGGTTAAAGCCGGTATAGCACATCACGAGGATGTTTCAGTGTATGTACTGTGGAAATGCAAGCAGAACTGCTACTGTTTATCTTCCACTACTATGAGAAAGTGTTTATATAAACTGCTTCACCTGATGCTGCTACCTTTTGTAAGTCAATTAGCTGGAAAACGATGTCCGATCAAAACGTTGTTAATAAAATGTGTGGATTATATTTCTGACACTTAGAAGAAGAGCAGAAAAAGTTCCTCTTGGGTGTTATAGATGGGATTTTATATCATGCATGCATACAGTAACAGGAATGTATGATTATGGCAAAAAAAGAGAAAAAAAAAAAAGAAAAACATGTATTTATATGTAACCCCAAGTATAATTCATCTGCATGTATGAACTGAATGAAATGTAAAATTTTAACTGTGTATAAGTTCCTGAAATTACTTTTCTTTCTCATTTTTAAACAGTTTAAACATCAGCAGGTTGTCTTAACCACGTCTGCATGTCTTAATGCACTAATTTGTCGCCATGTGATTCGTGTAAATAGATATTTGCATTAACATGCAGTTGAACAGGTGTACCTAAAAATTGGCCGGTGAGTGTGTACTTGTGTTATTGACATGATATGTTTATCTTAATTGAATGTCACAGTTTTCCGAGTCCTAACAAAGTGAACCTAGAGTATGTTTGTGTGAGACAGTGTGGGACATCTTCATGTAAAAACTATACATCTTACAGGTTTGGGGTCTTCCCCAGCTTACCTCATGAACTATACCTTTCCTTTTCTGTCAAGAAGTGGAAAAGTGTTGTTCACTGATGTGCACTTCTAGTTCAACCTGTGTTTTTTTTTTATCGGTGAACAATATCTCTGTGAAGGTTCTCAGTCATCCAGGTCATCGCAGTCAAAGGAGCTTGCAAAGAAAAGCGTTTCTCCAAGCATGACATCCCGGTGTACTTCAGACCCAGCAACACGCTCAGATAAAAACTGGTTCACCCGAAAGACAAAACGCCAAAACACAGACTTAACAATGTGGTGTATGCTGTACAGTGCAGCAAGGAATGCCCAGACTTCTACATTGGAGAGACCAAACAGCCACTTCACAAGCGCATGGCACAACACAGAAGAGCCACCTCCACGGGACAAGACTCAGCTGTCCATCTGCATCTTAAGGACAAAGGACACTCTTTCGAGGATGCCAATGTTCACATTTTGGACAGAGAGGACAGATGGTTTGAAAGAGGAGTGAAAGAAGCCATCTATGTCCACTGTGAGCGACCATCTTTGAACAGAGGCGGTGGTTTACGACACCAACTCTCTGCCATCTATAATCCAGTTTTGAGTTCCCTCCCCAGACACCTTAACGCCCACTCACATCCTGGGCCATCTGACCTCAGGAATTCGCATGGTTTCACAATGAACTCACCCGAAACTCTGGCTGATTGGGACCCACACCCAGTGTCACACCTTGGCTCAGGCGATTAGAGGATCATCAGGGGGTCCTTTTGTCCCTCTGTGGGGGGACACTCCCACTAGGTTTAAATCTGGGACTCTCCACCATTTGACCTTAGAACTGAAGAAGCTTCTTGGATGAGAGGTGAAACGTCTTCAAGTAACTTAAAGAAGTCCAGATGCTTTTCTTTGCAAGCTCCTTTGATTACGGTGAACAATATCTTAATCATCCTAAACCAATCAGGAACCCTGTGCAAACTTCACCACATGGACTTGTCCCAATAGTTGTACCATTAACCAAATACTATGCATTTCGTGTGAACCCCAACAAAGGAGGAGTCAATTTTTTTTTTTAAAAAGGTGTTTTTCTCCTGTTGAAGTCAGAGGTTTACCTCTATCTTTGTTGTCACAGATTTATGCCCTTACAGATTTAACGTGGGGATAAAAACATATAGGTTATTCATTCATTTTCTCTGTAATGTAATTGTAATCCTACTGGTCAATACGCAGAGTATTTTAAAAAGACTGGTAAATTGCAGAGTTTGACTTGTAGCTCTGGGCTCTCTTCACCTATAACACATAGAATAATGTAAAGGAGGCAATCCAGATGGAGGCATTGAATACCTCCTAGTAAAGTTTTACACACATTGCACACAGCTTTATTAGTATAAATATGGTTGATTATTCCTCTTGTGGGTTTTTTTCTAGGTGGATCCCGTGCTCATGGTCAGCCACTGCACATTCTTGCCTTTGCTGGTGGAGATGTTATTCTACCGTGCAGTTTCAATATCTCTGACAAGGAAGACTTTCCGACTGTTGAGTGGTCCAAGGAAGGCTTGAAGCCAGATGTTGTCTTCTTGTACCGGGATGGTTGTGAGGCCTACGAGATGAAGAATCCAGCCTTCGAGTACAGGACAAGCCTCATCGTGAAAGAGCTGAAAGATGGAAACATTTCATTACGGATCTCCAATGTGCAGGTGTCTGATACTGGAAAGTACAAATGCCTCATATTCCAGAAAAATGCCATCAGGAAGGTTACAAAAGTGGAGCTATTTGTGGGTATGTCTACTAATGTTCATTTCCACATTGGTAATTCGGCTGTGAACTGTGTGGTCCACCAGCCTGAGAGTTGAGTCCTTGCCCATTTATTATATGTATATTAGAGTCAGAGCTCTTAGCAGCATGTAGTTTGATTATGAAGTAAAGCTATGCACCAAGTCTTATAATAGAGGATGTGTAAGGCTATAAAAACTTTCTTTTTAATAACTTACCTGTACTACATTTTTAGTTGATGCTGGGTTAGGGTTTAGAAACCAAAACTGTTCAATTAGGCTTACAATAAGACAACCGACCTTATGGTTTTCCATGGTGACAAAATGTAGATATTACAATCCTTTTTTTTATATATATATATAACATTTTGCTTGCCATGAGTTTGGTGTTAAGAGCTGTTTTATCCAATATATTTTTACCAGGATTGGTATCACTTTATCTATAAATCTTTTTTTTCCTTTACTGTCCTTTTATTTATCAGAGTACATGTTTAGTCATAGACTGCAGCGTTGGGACATCATTACATTTACTGTTCCAATAAGTTCATACAGAGCTGGGAAAGAGGACATTCTCCTTTTCTGCCCCATCTTCATGGAATACATTACAGAGGGATTTGAAGATCTCTTAATTGATTTCAATTTCACTTCAAAAGATGTAGATTTTTTTTTTTTTTTTTGTGAAATCATCAGTGGGAACTTGTTCTTGTTTTTGACATGACTGTGCACATTAGATAAATTTAGCTATTTTATTGTTTTCATTTTAATACTATCGTTATTGTCATGGCTACTGGACGGACTCACGCGCAGACAGTTCTTTCTTTGAGAACAAAAGGAGATTTATTTACAACAGGGATCACCTCAGTGCTATATATATGTACAGTGAGTTGGGAGGGGGGTCCAGGGCTCCAGGGAGAGAAGGGGGGGGGGGGGGGGGAATCCACACACACGCTTCCTCTTCCACACAGTCACCGCCACAGCTCCTCCGCACACACGCACTCCTCTTCAGCCGCACTCGCTCCAAAACTCCACACACGCTGCCACACCCGGGCAGGTCCCATGATTTGGTCCAGAAGAAGGATATTCAGGAGGTTCAACGTTCCAGCGGTGAGCTGCTCTGTGCCACTGCCTTAAATAGCAGCTGGGGAAATCAGCCAGAGCAACAGCAGGTGGACACAATCACACAGGTGCGTGGGCCAAGAGCGAGAGCCCGTAACGAGCTCCACCCAGGCAGAGAGGAGGAGGAGAGACAAAGAAAACAAAAACGAACAACAACAACAAAACCTGTAGCCAGCGTGAGCCAACCAGAGAGACACGGACCCCGTGACAGTTATAGTGCATGTTAAAAAGCAAACAAAGAGTATTATATTAGCAGTTAATGTGGAAATCAGAGGCATTAGGTGTGGAGGACAGTCATGAATTATATTCAGAATCACCTTGTTTTTTTGGTTAATTAGTACATGCATATGTCGCATTTGATCTTAATGGGCCACAAAATATTATCTTGTTCTGAGTCATTTTATAAGTCTAAAGTACAGCAACAGATTCATATCTTCTACCAAGCCTCTGAGTTCAAAGTATAGATATAGATCTGACTATATGGTCAGGTGTGGCATCGCAGAGAGAACTGGTTTGTTATTAACCTCATGACAATTGCACACCAGTGAATTGGTCTGCAAAAACATATCCGGTATTTCCCCACCTTGTTTAATCTTTGCCAGTGTTGAATGAAGCGTTTCCTCAATGACTAAAAATGTCAACACAATCAAAACCATGATAATACCTCTACCATGTTTAACAGTTAAATTTTGGTCTGGATGTACAAAAAGTGACACTTTTGTCTCAAGTGTTATGAAACATCCAAGTATTTTGTTACTTGAATTTGAAATTAAAACGCGCGTGCTGACCTTTAAACAGCACCAGCCTTATCTAGTGTTTAGTCTTAAAGATGGGCATATAACCAGCTATATTTACTCTCTTGCTGTTGCTTTTTACTACTTGACAGAATTGCATATTTTATGATATTAGTGATATTTGATAAATATGGGATCTAATGTCCTGTAAAAGTTGGCATAATTAAAGATTGGTTCACACAAAATACATTTCCTTTCCACAGAGGAACAGAATTAGTTTTTTCAGATGAAGGGACACCTTGACAAACCACAGTCATCTACTTTGGCTTGACTCCATGTAGCTTTCGAAAAAAAGTAGTTTACTTAATGAAAAGCACAGCTTCTTAAAATTATTGTACGGTTAAAGACCCTTTCAACAATAATAACCTTAAGACAACTGTTACTGTGATTTGTCACCATATACAGTGGCTTGCAAAAGTATCTGGCCCCCTTGAACTTTCCCATATTTTGTCACATTACAGCAACAAACATGAATCAATTTTATTGGAATTCCACGTGAAAGACCAACACAAAGTGGTGTACACGTGAGAAGTGGAACGAAAATCTTACATGATTCCAAACATTTTTTACAAATAAATAACTGCAAAGTGGGGTGTGTGTAAATATTCAGCCCCCTTTGCTCTGAGTGCAGTCAGTTGCCTGATGAGTGCTAATGACTAAATGTGCATCTGTGTGTAATCTAATGTCAGTAC
This sequence comes from Neolamprologus multifasciatus, assembly GCF_963576455.1. NCBI lineage: Eukaryota > Metazoa > Chordata > Actinopteri > Cichliformes > Cichlidae > Neolamprologus > Neolamprologus multifasciatus. Next base: position 37,204,782 of record NC_140441.1, on the reverse strand, counting down.
AAATACAGCTGCTTTGTGATGGCCTCGGAGATTGTCTAAGAGAATATTGGGAGCAACAACACCATGAAGTCCAAAGAACACACCAGACAGGTCGGGATAAAGTTATTGAGAAATTTAAAGCAGGCTTGGGCTACAAAAAGATTTCCCAAGCCTTGAACATCCCACGGAGCACTGTTTAAGCGATCATTCAGAAATAGAAGGAGTATGGCACAACTGTAAACCTACCAAGACAAGCCCGCCCACCTAAACTCACAGGCCGAACAAGGAGAGCGCTGATCAGAAATGCAGCCAAGAGGCCCATGGTGACTCTGGACGAGCTGCAGAGATCTACAGCTCAGGTGGGGGAATCTGTCCATAGGAAAACTATTAGTCGTGCACTGCACAGAGTTGGCCTTTATGGAAGAGTGGCAAGAAGAAAAAGCCATTGTTAACAGAAAACCATAAGACGTCCCGTTTGCAGTTTGTCACAAGCCATGTGTGGGACACAGCAAACATGTGGAAGAAGGTGCTCTGGTCAGACAAGACCAAAATGGAACTTTGTGGCCAAAATGCAAAACGCTATGTGTGGCGGAAAACTAACACTGCACATGACTCTGAACACATCATCCCCACTGTCAAATATGGTGGTGGCAGCATCATGCTCTGGGGGTGCTTCTCTTCAGCAGGGACAGGGAATCTGGTCAGAGTTGATGGGAAGATGGATGGAGCCAAATACACGGCAATCTTGGAAGAAAACCTCTTAGAGTCTGCAAAAGACTTGAGACTGGGGCAGAGGTTCACCTTCCAGCAGGACAACGACCCTAAACATAAAGCCAGGACAACAATGCAAGGGTTTAAAACAAAACATATCCATGTGTTAGAACGGCCCAGTCAAAGTCCAGATCTAAATTCAATCGAGAATCTGTGGCAAGATCTGAAAACTGCTGTTCACAAACGCTGTCCATCTAATCTGACTGAGCTGGAGAAAGAAGAATGGGCAAGGATTTCGGTCTCTAGATGTGCAAAGCTGGTAGAGACATACCCTAAAAGACTGGCAGCTGTAATTGCAGCAAAAGGTGGTTCTAAAAGTATTGACTCAGGGGGCTGAATAATTACGCACATCCCACTTTTCAGTTATTTATTTGTAAAAAATGTTTGGAATCATGTATGATTTCCGTTCCACTTCTCACGTGTGCACCACTTTGTATTGGTCTTTCACGTGGAATTCCAATAAAATTGATTCATGTTTGTGGCTGTAATGTGACAACATGTGGGAAAGTTCAAGGGGGCCGAATACTTTTGTAAGCCACTGTAAATAATTGAGTTTAACAGCAGTTTTTATGGGGGTATGTGTCACTTAGAGTGCCTTTCATTCTTCTTCAGAAGCAAGTTCTATAAAAAGATTTAGGATTAGACATCATATATTTTAGTATAAAAATAAGAGTAGAACAAGTAAGAAATTAGGATACATGTGTGGCACATGTATAAATCTGTTTTTGTTGTTTTTACAGTGGCTGTTTCGGAGCCAAAGCTTTCGGTGATTTCAGTGGAGGGCGGTGACATAACTCTGCATTGCGAAGGAAACTGCTGGCTGCCAGAGCCTCAGATAACATTTCTGGATGACAAAGGAAAAAAGATCTCTGAGGAAAATCCAAAAAGAGAACAAGATGCCCGTGGATGTTTCACTGTGACACGAAAAGCCACTCTGCAAAGAGCTACCAGCAGGTTATAAATATATACTTTCTAAAACATCTATAAAGTGGTTTAGAAATGAGGAAACAAAATATTCATCTTGGCATTAAATGTTTTACAGTACTCTGCAAAACATTTGAACCTCTCTCTTTCTATTCTGCCAGGAAGATGGTAAAACACAGCTTTAAAAAAATCATTCTTTTGCAGGACACTTCACACAATGAAAAGGTCACGGTCCACGAGGACACTTTTTCCCATATAAATGAAGACTGGCTCAAGACTTTTGCACAATACTACAGATGATGTTTTTACTAACCACCTAACAGTAAAATGAGCTTTTCACTAATATAACACTAATTATGTCATTTAGTGTCACCTGCAGAGTTCATCAACCAGAGTTTAACCAGACAAGGGAAACAACAATCCTCATACCAGGTATGCAGGAACTTCACTGTGACATGTGTACATCCTAACACTTAAAATCATGTTTTATTTGCATTTTTCATCCATGTGAGGTTTATGTTTTAGAGTATTTTATATTTTCAAAATATTCCAAGTTATTTATAAAACTGCAGTGTTATGTCATTTTAGCTGGCTGTATGAAATCTGATCTTCAAATGGTTGTCATCACCATTGGAGGAACAGCTGGGTTTCTCTTAGCTGCAGCTGGACTGATTGCTCTTTTGTTTAAGCCATGTGGCAAATTTGGTAAGTAACAGTTCTCAATTAAAAGACGAAAACAAAAACAGTGCTACAACAAGGCAAGCCACGGAGCCATATACTTTTATATATACTGAGCAGCTTAGACATATTTTATAGTGAGGTATGTCCAGTGATCAGTAATCAGTGTTGGGAAGTGCACACACTGATTCTTAATAACATTATGACCACTGATTTTGTCTTCATCATAGCACCTGTTCGTGGGTGGGAAACATTGTGGAGCAAGTGAACATTTTGCCCTCAGAGTTGATGTTAGAATCAGAGAAAATTGGCAAGTCTAAGAAATTGTAATGGTTAGGCTAGTCAGAGTATTTCCAAAACTGCAGATCTTGTGCGGTGTTTCTAGTCTGGAGTGGTCAAAATCTATGAAAAATGGTCCAAGAAAGGAACAGTGGTGAACCAGCAACACGATCATAGGTGGCCAAGGTTCACTAATTGTTGTGGGAAACACGGGCTGGTCCGTCTGGTCCAATTCAACAGACACGCTACTGTAGTTCAAATTGCAAAATAAGTTAATGCCTGTTCTGATAGAAAGGTGTCAGAATACCCCTTATTGCAGTTGCATAAGGGGCTGCATAGCCAAAGACCAGTCAGGGTGGCAGTGCTGACCATTGTCCAGCACTGAAAGCACCAACAATGGACGTATGAGCATCAGAACTGCACCACAGAACAATGGAAGAAATGGCCAGCTTTGTTTGTGTTGCTTACTTGGGGAACACCTGGTATCATGGAGAAGAGCAAGCTGTCAGAGGCAATGTGATGCTTTGGACAATGTTCTGTTGGGAAACCTTGGGTCCTGCCATCCATGTAGATGTTATTTCGATGTACCACCTGCCTAAGCATTCTTGTAGACAATCACCCTTTCATGTGAAAGGTGTTCCCTGATAACTGTGGAACCTTTTGGCAGGATAATGCACCCTACCACAAAGCAAAAATGGTTCAGGAATGGTTTGAGGAGCCCAACAACACATTTGAGGTGTTGACTTGCCCTTGAAATTCCCCAGATCTAGTTCCAATCTGTTTGTCTGTTTGACATCCTGGACAAATAAGTCCTGGGAATTCCTTTCCCAAAACAGTGATTGGGAAAGTGTTTTCTGAAGTCATAAATAAAGTGAAAAGCAGGGTAATTCTCTTGTAGCTGTATAAATTTTGGTTTCTTTCTACAACTAGATTATTCAGCTGATATATATATATATATATATATATATATATATATATATATATATATATATATATATATATATAATTTTTTTTTTTTTAATTTTACAGCTATTGTAAAGCAGCTAGTGACCAAGAAGTCATCAGATCGACGTATAACGTGTGAAAGCCACCTCCTACTGACAACGGACAACTTGGTAAATGGCCACAATGGGCAGATGAATGAGTTTCTTATGGACGATGAGACCATAAAAATACAGAACAACAAAGTTACTCACTACGACAGGGCAACAATTGTTCGACGCCATTCCACAACCACAGGAGATGTTCCAAAACCTTCACAATTATTCTTAAATCATAGCCCTGACATTAACAACGTCACCAGTGTGTACAATCCAAACCCATCTTCAACTTCAACCAGCATTAACACTACAAAATCTGGCAACTTACCCAAAAGCAGGGGTTCGAAAATTGTTATCAAAAGACAAGACAGCTTTCCAGTCCCTGGTCACATATCTCAAAGAAACCACCATATGTACAGCAGTCCAGATATTTTACAACTACATTCACCAACATCCAACCCTTCTTCTGCTCTCAGTAGCCACCAGATGATCAACTCCAGTGTCTCACCCCATCGAAGCACCCGCCTTCCTCAGCGTAGACACTCCTCAGTATTTCCACATTTAGCAGAATTTAATAAGCATTACAACCTCCTGAGAAATTTACCTGAAGAAGATGAACAGAAAATTTTATCAAGAAATGAAAACAAAAGGAAATTGTACTAGAATAAGCGCATGGCAAGGTAATGCTCACTTGGTTCAAATGATTGAAACTCCTTAATTGAGCAATAGGAGCTGAAATTTAACACCAGTGACTGAAGCGTGAAGTAGGAGCTTGACAGTCAGCTGCAGTGACGTGAGTATTGCACTGGCTGTTGTGGTGCCTCAGTGTTGTTGGAAAAGGGGGGATCTTGGCATCACTGCTTAGATTGTTACCTCTAGATAAGAGTTCAAATAAGTAGTAGAAAAATGGAATTTAAAAGAACTGAGCCAGCCCGGTGGTGTATTTCCAGAAAAATAAGCTAGTCCTACAGAATCAGAATCAGAATACTTTATTAATCACTAAGGAAAGTATGTAAGAGATACAGGTCTTTGAATTTTATTTCATTTTTTGCATTACCATTTGCAAAATCACACAGACCATAATGCTTTACCATGATTTGGGGGAAAAAACAAAATGTTCTGTGCTAAAATTAGCATGGATATTTCCAAGAATCTAAATCAAGTTAGCGCACTCTCTTCTTCTTTTTTTTTTAATTGTTGTTGAATTATTGTATATATCATGATGTATTCATCCTGCTCATACATTAACCTTTTTGCTCTTTAATTAAAAATATTTCCAGGTTTTTGCATAAAATGTGCAAAAGGATATCTTTCTTTGTATTTCTGTAATTGAAACTTTACATTTGCTAAACTTGGACAGTGAGCTCAGTTTCAGTGGCTCATGTAAAAATGTTTGTCATCTATCATCTGTAATCCCAAATGATATCATTTTTGTTTGGTGATGTTTTTGCACAAGGACATGCATTCATTTAAGTTATTATTGAAATGTAACTTTCCACCAACTTCACCCAGCTGTGAAAGTAGTTTACAAATCTCTCAGCACAATGTCCCAACAAAGTCTTGTATTCTAATATGATTTTCTCAAATATGTTTATAACTCTTATTTATATGTGTGTATATGTATGTATACGTGTGTATATATGTGTGTATATGTGTGTATATGTGTATATATGTGTGTATACATATACATGTATGTATATGTGTATATATGTGTGTATACATATACACGTATGTATATGTGTGTGTATATAAATACACGTATATATGTATATATATGTGTGTATATATATATATCTATGTGTATATATAGACAGTTGTTCAAACTCATGGGTTGGGCAAATCATTTGGAAGTCTGAGGATTTAAATGACTCACTGAGAGAAAAACCCTAAATATCTTCTCAGAGAAATGGAGGAATTCTCCGCTTTATTTACCAAATTGTTTTTATACAAGTCTTCATCGTTAACGGGGCAACACATTAAAAGGTGTAACCCTAGGACTCGATGAATGCCATTTCTGGTGACTTTTTAGCACTTTGTAAAATCAACAATTCCAGCCATCATCTTTTTTTCCACTTACTGTATCCAGTTCTTACCCCAGTAGACAGGACACTGAGCTATCATAGTGCTAACACCATTAATAACTGTGGCCAATTTATAATCACCATTTAGCCTAATCCCATACAGGTCTTTGGACTGCTGGATAAAGACAAATTACTCACAGAGAACCCACCCAAACATGGGGAGAACATACAAATTCCACTCAGAAAGGCTCTAGCTTGTGGATTTGAACTCACAACCTGATTTCTCTGAGGCAACAGTGGTAAGCGATTTTTGGCCAGTAAAAATGATAAAAATAAACAGCTAGCCATTAGTAATGGGCTAATATTTCATAATGGAAAGAACATTTAGTCACAGCTCCATTACACTTTATTGGCAAACACAGAATCTATGTGAATATAGAATGAAACCTGCGCATTGATAAGATCAGAAGTAGCTAACCCTTCTGAGCTTGTGTGACATTTGTCAACAAAGACAGAGTTCAGTCTGTGCACAGATGTGGTTGTAATTTGTGGGGACGTGGCCTCTCAGAATGAACTGGGTTGTTTTTATGTGCTCATTGCATGCACTCATCAGTACTTTACAAACTGCACACAAATCTTGTTCAGTTTTCACAGGTAGTTGTGGTATAAATTATATGAAGATTAGAAAAAAGTTTAAAAATAATTAAACTGATTCCATCTTTAAGTGAGGAATGAGATGATCTAACAACCCGACTTATTGGGTTTTATTTTATTTAATATAAAACAAAAAAAGTAAAGAAATTAACACTTTGGGTTTTAATCCTCCGTTTCACTAAGAAATTTGAATCTTTACCTATCTGCCTTTTGATAGTCTGATTATCTCAAGATACCCATAGTAAACTACATTTTGTTCAGTGGGATGCACACAGATTAATTTAATGTTTGACAGAGTAGTGGATCTCTTGGAGGACCAAAGGGAAGATTCATTGATGTAGTAAAGAAGGACATGCATTAAAGATTAAATGTGTGAATTTTTTTTTCCCCCAACACATCCTTGTGTTTTTCTTTTTTTTTTGGTAGCATATTTATAAAAGCTGTATTGATGTATAAGGGGAACAAAAAAAATGAGGTTAGTCATTGTCTTCAATTAAAAAAAGATGGTCGATGGTAGGCTGAGAAGTGAAGGCATGCCGAGTGTTGAGCAGCCGAGTTTTCCCTCTGCCTCGAAAAGCTTAACATTTGTAGTGTCCTCCAACTGCCACAGGATGGCAGACCTCTCCAAGAAGAATCACATGCTCAAAGAGACCACAGACCTCAAAGCACTGTCACTGATTTGTCAATGATGTGGTTCATTCTTATACTGAATGCACACCAAAGTATCAGATACTGAGCCTCATTTTGACCCCAGTACATTCATGTAAATGTTAAAAAGTGCTGAGACAGAAGCCCAGCATGAATGTGTGTGACTGGGTGAGTAAGACTTGTAGAAAGGTGATATAAAGGTGATATACATGAACATTTACCATTTACTTACTTCTCCACAATCACTAAATATCTATATTTATATGTGTGCTTATATTATGTAAAACTGCATTGTGCTAAATATCTGTTGTGTAACCAAAACGTTAATCTAGTATTAAAATGTTAAATTAACACCTGGAAGAAATAAAATATGAATTCTACTGAAATTTAAAAAAGCACGTTTCCAATTTCTTTATCAAAAAGGGTCAGTTGTTATGAAAGTGGTTAGCCATTTTAGTGAAAAGACATTAGCTGTGCTTGCTAGGCTAGCAACTGCTTGTGTGATTATTTGTTGTCTACTAAAAGACCATCCAAGAAGATGTTTGTTACCAGTTCTGACAAATTCTGTCATTTTATTAGTCTGTCATTGTGTTCATACCTGTTGTTTATGCATGCATCTCACTGGCAAGCATTAGTGACAACAGAGCATTCAATCTTTGGATACTTTTAGCTCAAAGAAAAGCCGCAATGCTAAAACTAGTGCTTCAGAATGGTAACTCATAGTGATGTGTCGGTCGTGAACGAAATGGTTCTTAGAGCCGACTCTTTGAAGTGAACGACGCAAGGTTTTTTTTCTTTTTTTTCTCTCTCTCGCACTTTTTTCCCACTTCACTCCGCACAGGACATGTGCTTTGCGCTGGGAAGGGGGGAAGGGGCGGTAGTTACACTCAGTGGCACAGGAACAGAGAAGGAGGGAGAGACAGAGAAAGAGAGCCAGGGACAACAACGTCACGTTAGAAAGGTATAGTAATCATCCACAACTATTTTCAGATGATAAAGGATTCAGAAAGTTTATTCATACAGGCCCATATGACAGAGAATGTGCATCTTCTTTTTGTTTTCATATTTTAATTTATATTTAATTGTGTTGTGATTTGCAGTGTTTTATGTTGTTTCACTTTAAATTTGTTTAAAAGGAAAAAGCTGAAAATTTAAATAGTTAAAGGTTGAAATGGAAATAGTTGGTTTTTGTATCATATGATTTATTTATTGATGATTGATATGATTTATTTATTATATTTTATGTGGAGTGAATAAATAAAAGTATATTTAAAGTATATTTAAAGTATATTTACGGCACGTACAAACCCCAAAACACGTAAAAACTCCATAGCACGTACAAAGTCCGAAGCACGTACAAATACCAAAACACGTAAAAACTCCGAAGCAAGGACAAACTCCGAAGCACGTACAAAACCAAACAGAAGTGCTCCAGGATGCTAGGCGCAGTGTTGAGCTTTTGTTACCTAGTGGTTACACAAGCCAGGAAGTACCAACGACCAGATTTGGTGTGTGGTAGTAACAGGTAAATGAACTTTTTTTTTTTAAATTATCTGAATATATATGAGTGCTTGTGTATAAATACACAAACAATACACATATGCTTTCAATTGTTTAATTTAAGTGATCTAGGTAGCCAGTGGCGGTCCTAGCCTGTTTGGCGCCCTGGGCGAACACTCCCTCTGGCGCCAACCACACACACACACAAAACATATTAAGGATTGTACATTAACATAAAACTGTTGTACACACACACACATATGAAGAGAGAGAGTATGCATAGTATGCAAACGGCTACCAAACAGCCATCATAATTCATCATATAATGAGAACAGGACAAATCAACAATTGACAATGACTAATTAATATTAAAATCTGTAACATAATGTATTGTTTGGAGTTTAGTCTGTTACTGTTGCTATTTTTACCATTTCTTCTTGGAGCAACTGTAACGCACATCATTTCCTTAGGGATTAATAAAGTATTCTGATTCTGATTCTGATTGTTTCAGGATGACCTGCCATTATCCAATCACACATCTGCTTACCTGTATCTTTTGCTCGTTTCTCCTCCTCTTCTTTTCTCTTTTTTCTAAACTGAGCACCTGATGGCTTTGAACTTTTCTTGTCCATCTTCCATTGGTTTTAATTTTGCACTCCAGTATGAACACAAATCCCCCAACTCGAGGATCACTACAACATAACCTAACAGACCTACACCTTAGTTCACAGATTCACTTTGTTTATTTCTGGTTTATTTCTGAGATTTCACACAACCCAGGACTCAAATCATGAATACATGATGGGCTTGGATTTACAACATTATGAATGAAATGTGCTCTATTTGGAAGCAGCAGGCCCCTCCTCCCCTTTCGACGGGTTGTGTGTGAGACTTTAAATCATCAAACTGTAAATTATAAATTTTAAATCGTTATTGATCTCTTTACCCCTAGTCCTAAAGTGTATATTTATTTTCTTACTCTTCTTATATTTATTGTTTGTTTACTTGCACTGCTGTAACTGGAGCCTCGTCGTCTCGTCTCTCTATATACTGGACTGTAGCGGAGATGACAATAAAGTTTACTTTGACTTCAGCAGCGAGCAGGCGCACCGAGGGATCTCGCGCTCACTTTTCGTGTACAGAATTTCGAAAATACATCGGTGCAAATTATAAGTCTGTATCATGATGTCTGGTATTTTCATGTTTGTTGGTTTGTTTTAATTTTGTTTTATTTTGCGAGTTGGTTATTAGATGCCGCTCCAGCCAGCCAGAGACTCCCCCGCCGCCCCGCCCTCTCCTCCCTGTGTCACAAGCAGCAGGCGCACCTCGCAAACGGAGGGCGCCCTTACTCCCAGCAAATGGGCGATAGAAAACCGATCAGTGCCTGTGCCATTCCCAATATGCGCTGGCTGACGTCGGGGCAGCATGAGTACGAGCATTTTTTTTTTTGCCGATGCCCGTGATGCCGCCCCCCACCACGATGCCGCCCCGGGCAACTGCCCGTGTCGCCCGCATCTAAAACCGCTACTGTAGGTAGCTCTGTTTTGGAAGTTCAGTTAACGCTAGATGTGTGTTTTGGAATTTGTACGTGCTTTTTGGAGTTTGTACGTGCTTTGTGTCTAGGGGCCACCGTATATATTTATATATAAACATATATAAATAAAACCATTTTTTTTACATTAGTAATTCCTTTTGTGCATAATTTTGTATTGTTGTTAATAATAAATTAATTAAAGCAACAAAACAAATTGAAAGAGCCAGTTCAGAGCCGAAAGAGCCGGCTCTTTTTAGTGAGCCGAGCCAAAAGATCCGGTTCTCTAAAAAAAGCCAGAAATCCCATCACTAGTAGCTCATAAATCAGCCCACAAATCAGCAGCTGATATTAACTCTTAGATCCACGAGTGACTGGACTCTACATTCTTAAGTAAGTTAGTCAAACATTGCTGTTTTCTTGCCTTATCTGCTCGCTGTATTCAATTGTGACAAACTACCTGTTTCGAGCTACAATCGATACACACATACTGTTGACTTTACTTTAAAACTTTACGACCTGTGTTTCTAGGAAACTTATGATACCTAACGGAGCATCATTTTTGAGCCACTTATTCTGGTAGTAATACAAAAACGTCAGTTTTGTAAAATGTATAAAAGGTAATTAAAAAACTTAAATGGCATGTATCAATAACATGTTCTTTTTTTTTTGTGGGGGTGGGGGGGTGTATAACTGCAATAAAAAATAATAACTTTTCATTATGAAGATATTGAAAGAAAACAACCTCACCAGATCATTTTTGACCCACTTACACATTTAAGGGTTAAGGTGGCTGCTCGCATCTTGTAAAAAAGATAAATTGGTGTAAGGGAGATCAAAAACAAGTAATGGATATCAAACCAGCATTTATATGCATTAAAACAGATAATACTGTTAATATATGATTGCATTACTTGCATAGGCAACTTCTTGGGTTGTTTTATAGTTTGGTGTACTTTCCCCGAAATAAAATCGATGCATTTAGTAAGCAGGTCAGTTGCATTAATCAACTGTGGATGAGCAAACACATTTCGATGTGTTTCCCGCAGCAGCTCAAACAAAACAAGCACGCCTACCAAAATCTTCAGGAAGTGAGAGATCAGCGTCTGTTTTTCTGTTAGTTGGTGTTGACACAGGATGCAGCTAACACCATTCTGCCTGATGCTGAGTGAGTACAAAATTCAACATTTAAGGATATTTTGAACAATTTGGACAATTCTTATAATCCATCATTATCCCTGCTTACATTTAATTTCTTAAACACTGCTTTTATTCGGTCCTTAATATATTATTTTCATTCTGGTTTTTTTTTCGTTGTTGGTTTTTTGTTTGTTTTTTAAATTTTCACCCTTTTCTTGTCTCTTTCTCTCTCCCTTCCTTCCCTACAGCCTGTCTTCAGGTCAACCCTGACAGGTCTCAGTTCTTCAGGTATGACAACATTTCTTTGAGCTGTGGCGAACAGTTGAACAACACTGGTTGGAAAGTGAAGAGGAAAACGCTCGCAGGGGGGACCAGACCCTGCTCCTCTGGCTGGGGCTATGCCTCCTCGGGTTCGACTTGCATCATCGGACAAACCTACCCACCAGACAGCGGCGTGTACTGGTGTGAGTCTGTCAGTGGGGAGCAGAGCAATGTGGTCAACATTACCATTACTGGTATGAATAACACTACGTTAAGTTCTGCTATGCAATATTTAAACTTAAAGTCACACTGATTAAGGCAGATCATTTAGAAACGAAGCAAAGAAAGCCTATAAAAATGACAAATCTTGATTTTCTGCATTTTCCAAAGATCAGCCTGTGATTCTGGAGAGTCCTGCCCTCCCCGTGTCCGAGGGTGCCACTGTAACACTGCATTGTACACCTGAGACAAAGTCCTCCAACCAGTTTTTTGATTTCTATAAAGATGGCCACTGCATCAAAAGGAACTCCACAGGAGAAATCACCATTAAAAGGGTTTCTAAATCTGATGAAGGACTCTATAAATGCAGCATTTCAGGAGGTGAAGAATCACTAGGCAGCTGGCTGGCAGTTGATGGTGAGCAACAAAAATCCCATCACATACACAATGTTGAGCAATTTAAAAATAAAGCATTTTAAGAAAAAGGAAATTAAAAAAATGGCTCTTAGAGGAATTATATCTAAAAACTCAAAAATTTGCATATTTGTCTGTGTTTTGTACATCTGCAAATGATGAAGAGAGAAAAACATTCTACCCCTGAAAAAGACACAATTAAAGAAAACATGTATTTAATAAAGCATTTCAATGTATAATTTCCATGTTCATCTCTTTACAGCTTCATCTCAGGAGTTTCCTTCATCTACATCTGCAGCTGAACCGGCCGCTCCCTGCTCTTTTTCTGTCTTAAGACTAGTATTTCACCTGTTGGTGGGAACGCCTTACCTGGTGTCCACTGTTCTACTGGGGCTTATATACCGAGACAGGAGGAGAGGTAAAGTAAACCCTGCAAGTGTGTAAGGGGTATTCCTTATCAGATTGGGTTATAACAACAACAACAACAACATGTGCTATCAGCTAGTAAACTATTTTCTGGAGGCTTTTGTTTGTTTGTCAGTGACAATTTCTGTTAATCAAAACTGTTGTCTGAAAATAGAATGTTACATAAAATAGATATGTCATCTATAGTTGATTATTTTGTTGTCTTCATTTTTTGCATATTTGGCACAGTGACATGCATCAAATCATTAAGAAAATAATAGTCCAATGTATCCAAACCTGTCCATTTTAAGAATTCCCTTAAACAGAACCTTTGTGACAAAGTGAATCAGCCTAAAGATTACAAAAAGCAACAAATCCTGCCACAATCTACAGGAACCAATCACAGTAATTGCATCCACCACCCTGGAAATGGTTACAAAGCTGTTTATAATGCTTTGAACTTGGAACCCTGGGGCAGACTGACACTTCTGTCAGTCTGCCCCAGGGCAGCTGTGGCTACAACCGTAGCTTGCTTCCACCAGTGTGTGAGTGCGAGAGTGAATGAATAATGGCATTGTAAAGCACTTTGGGTGCCTTGAAAAGCGCTATATAAATCCAATCCATTATTATTATTATTATTATTATTATTATTATTATTAATAATATTCCCAGCAGTGACTACCAAAATTACACCTCAAGCGAGGTCACAAAACACCATCTAAAGAACTTCACTTGGTTCAGTAAAAGTCAGAATTCATGATTCAACAATAAGAGAATGGATGCAAATGGTATTCATGGAAGACTTCTAAGTAAATCACTGCTGACCAAAAAGAAAGGCTCATCTCACAGTGTCAAAAACATCTCGATGATCCCCAAAACCTTTGGCAAAATAATGTCTGGACTCATAAGACAAAAGTTTTTGGAAGGTTTTCTCATTTCACCTTTTCTCAGCATAAGAAGATCATCATGCCAACAGTCAAACAAGGTGGTGGTAGTGTGATAGTCTGGGACAACTTTGCTGCTTCAAGAACTGGACATCTTACCATAATTGATGGAACCATGAATTCTCCTCTCTACCAGAAGGCCCAGCCATCAGATCAAGCTTATATATTTGACATATATATACATATATATGTACACAAAATTTCTCCACAGCAATGTCACAGGCTCACTGCCAAATGTTTGATTCCGCCCTTACTGCCAAGTAATTATTAGCTCTGAAACATTTAAGTGTGACAAATATCAATAAAAGAAAGAAAAACATTGAAAATGGAATGCAAATCCTTTTTTTCACTGTACTGTACGTATAATTTGGCCACTAATTCAAATTCAATTCATAAGTCTTCATAAAAGTGGCTGTAGCGGTAGAGCTGGTCATCTACTGATTGGAAGGTTTGCGGTTCGATTCTTGGCTTCCCCCAAGTCTGCATGCCAAATATCCTTGAGCAAGATGCTAACCCCATGTTGCTCTCCGATGCATCCATTGAGTGTGACTGTGTATGAATGTTAGATAGGCTAACAGCTTGGAAAAAGTGATTGGGTGAATGAATTAGTTGTATAAAGCACTTTGAGTGCTCAATTAGACTAGAAAAGCACTATATAAGAACCAGTCCGTTAATGCACAATTTTAGAATTCATAAAAGGGAGACTTGGAAACTGGTTTTAGCGCTTACATCAAATAATCAAATCATCCATGCCTAACTGTGTAATGTCATCCTCCTTTTGTTGATACGATGGCAATGGATAATACTCCTTAAAATCTGCTCACCTAATGCCGTATTTGTAGTTCACTCTACGATATATTGACTATATATGTGTGTGTGGGTGTTGGTGTGTGTGAGGTTGGAAATAGAGATAAAGGAAAGTAGATATGTTTGTTTTCATATGTCAAATATAACATTTGTATGTTCGTTTTCACATTACACATATGTTGTAATGGTCGCCAGAGGAGTTTAACTTTTAAAGATTGGAAATTTTTATTTCCTGTCTGGCTTTATCATTTTACAGTATTAACTGAAGGTGGAAGGCCTTCACAACATAATACTTGGTTATAAGAACTAATAATCTGGTTTCAAATGGTGCTACAAAAGTGTGAATTTGAGCTTTCATAATGAGACTTTATAAATCATTGGTTGATCTCACGGTTATACTGTGCTCATGACCAATAGATGTTATTGGTAGAAAAAAGTCTGTTCTTTAGGTGCCACGTTATTATAAAGCAGCCATGTTTTTTCTGGTGAACTGTGTTTTGACACCAGCTGCTGAGGTTATTGAGGTTTGCAGGTAAATTCCAAAGTTACAATGTGGTATTGCAGGTGACCTTTGACAAACAAGTTACTTCTAGAAAAATGAGGCAATCTTGATCTGATTAAAAACCTTGAACTGCTGTTTGCTGATGACTGTTAAGACAAAAGCTACAAGAATTCATGTTGCTGTTCTGTTTGTTTTTTCTTCACAGCAGCTCAGAATGCTGCGAAGAGAATGCGCACGGATCATGTCATCATGGAAATAGTTGTTTAACCAAACAAGCTGATGAACATGTACCACGGGGTGTCCTGAACGTGGGTATTCATTTTTCACCAGCTTTCAGTTGACATTTGCCAGCATTTATCTGTGCAGGGCCAACGGGGACTGTAGTGTCATTCAAAAAAAAAAAAAGAGCTGAGGCCTGCGTAAGTGGTCTGTTTGTAACACTTCTACAAACTGACAGAGTCTTCTAATAACTAATGTTATTGTCTTGCTGTATTCTGCCACAGTATTTCATGTTTTGCATTGTTATCTTGTGTGTGCAAGCCCATCACCATGTTGTTTACTTTGTTTATTAGGAAAACAGTAGTTGCTATCTGAATATCAGGATAATGTTTTAATACGACTTCATGTTCACTAACACTCGAGTATAAACCTTGGTTTTTATCTCAAAGGGTTTTTCCTGTCCTGCTACCACTGTGTGTGCCTGCTGCGCAATCTTTCTTCATATCTTACCACTTACAGCCCTTTCAACAGTATCTCAGGTCAACCTGATGTGGCTCTAATCGACTTTAATCATTTTCCATTAAAAGGACCACTTAATGTGCGTGAGGTCATCATAGCAATGTGGACAAAAGACCCATGACATCATTTGTATGTGACGGCAACACCACGACAGGTTGAGGTGATGGTTCACCTGCTTCGATGTATGACACCCGGTCATTGGGGACTATTGATGAGTTAGGCTCAGATAGAAAGGTTTGAATTCAGTGAACATCCACACATTTGAATGGAATTTTTATCTGTTTGGAAAACCAAAATTGAATAACCGGAGTGCAAAATGATGCATACTTAATTTACTTTTTTAGCATCTAGCTAAAACAAACCGGTGGGTTAATAACCCTAGATGGGTCACCAGAGACCTGTTGAATGTTAGGAGATTAAAAACAGAAAGAGCAAGTGTGTGTGTTTAGAGGAGACAAAGATGTGTCTTAGTTTTTATTCCTGTAATGACATTTTGTTAATCTAATTTTTGTTTTTGGTTTATTTTAAAACAGTGGTAAGGTTTTGAATTAATATTTGATATGTTAGGTTCTTGTCAATAGTTTTTCACCTATTATGATCATTTTGTACAGATTGAACCGATTTTTAAAAAAATGTTTTAGTTGAATTCTTAATTTCATAGCAAGAATAAATATATTTTAAAAATAAATACTTCATATCTGGAGATGAAGAGATACCTCTGATTCGTTCTTGTGTTGTTGGTTCGTCTGGAGTGGTTCTTTTGTTTTTTGTGGACTCACTATTAAGGTTTTCATGACCAGTTTCTCCGATCACATTATCAACCCTGCCAAGTGACTTTTCTTAAAATCACAGAAATCTTAGGACTGAATAAATGTTAGTAAGCTTTCCCGTGTTTTGTGTTTTGTTGCTCAACAAAGGCTGTTCACTTTGCTCAGTTCCTTCCTGTTGTGGTGTGGGAGGGGACAGTAGGAGAACAGAAATATGAAGAGAAACATAAAAGCAAAACTGGCCAGTTCTTTTATTGGCCACAGGTGACTTTAGTCAAGTTTCCACTCAGTCATAAATCAGTAATAAGCAGTGAAGGTGTAAAGCATGCTGTGACATTTCTGTTGACATGGAGCCCACAGTAAAAGTCTGCTATCTGCTATTTTTGACGTGTGACGCTTTTGACCTTTTGTGACAATTTTTCTCTGTTTTCATAAGAGCAAGAACGTTTGTTGAAAAATATCAAACTGTTAGATTACAGAGGATGTGAAATGCATAATCGCTGTGTGTGAAAAGGAAGTGTAGGGGCCTTCAGTGCTCGGCGAAGTGTTTGTGGTTTTATTTTCATCAGCTTTTGTACGGCTGTCTCTTGTTGTTTTTGTCCACACTTTCATCTCCGTACAGCATGGGCTTAAAACTTTACTCAACATTAATAATATTTCTTTAAATTGCAAACAGGGAAATGCAATGATTATTGCTCCATCAGCTCTTTCGGCCAATATGGGTCAGCTGTGGTTAAATTGAGTGTATTCAATCTAGGGGAGTGTAATTTCTGAGAAGACACGGGACACTGTGCCAGTTTAAAAACCCACAACACAAACAGCTCAGCAGTTATATTGAAAGCATGTGCAGTTTAAAATGGCAAAAACAATTTAAAAAATGGAACAAAAAATGGAAACGAGTATAAGTGCTTGTTTTGACAGGTAAACTTGTTTGACCTATATTTAGTTTTCTGCTGTGTGGCTGGAAAATCCTGTGGTTTGGTTTCTGAGTAAAGCTGCTCTCTGTTGTGTTCTGTGGTGGGAACACAATAGGACCTATCTCAAACAATGAACCAGAGGTTTCTGACCCTGAATAAGTACTGATGTCACTATCATGGAGTGCACTGCTGTGTAAATCATAGTGAATCTTTACAAAATCTTCACATTACAAATTATTTAAATATTCTCCAACATTTTGTACATATGAAGGAAAAAAGGAGGGGGAATTGATGATGAATGAAGTAAAGACAGAAAAATAGAGGTAATTTAGTTCTTTTCTTTTTTTGTTATTTTATATAACAATATGTCTTGGTCAACACAATCACAGCTGCTTTGTGCCGAATACAAATGTAAACCACGACCAAGTCTGTCTGACTGAAACCACTTCCTGTGGAAAAATTTGGCCAGATTTGCAAAAACGCTAATATGAAACACTCTTAGGTTTCTGTTGTGTGATACACTTTTAATCTACATTCTCATATTCTTATAAAAGACTCACTAAATCGCACTCATTCTCAGAACAAATCAAATGTCAAACCTGCTCGAGCAAAGAATGTGAAATACAGCTTGGCCAGAGGTAACCAATAGAATTAGCACCATCTGCTGGTTTTCTCTTAATACAAGTAATCCAAATGATTTAATAGCACAGACATTTAATGTTAAACATAGAAATGAATAAAATACACACACACTGGCACAGTGGGGTTTGGGTTACCACCAATAAGCCAAGTCTGTCTGTCTGTCTGTCTGTATTGGAACGTAACTGGATGCAGTGGCAAAAAGCACACTGCCAATGGATTCTAGAGCTGTTTCCATTTTAAGTTTCCAGTCAGAACAGTTTGGCTATGGCCCCTTCCTGTTCCAACATGACTGTGCACCAGAGCACAAACCAAGGTCCATAAATACATGGATGAGTCCTGACATCAGCCTCTTAGAAAACACCTTTGGGATGAATTAGAATTAAGTGAACCAGGCCTTCTTATCCAACATCAGTTTTTGAGCTCACAAATCCACTTCTGGAATAATGATCAAAAACTCTTACATTCCTAAACTTTGTGGAAAGCCTTCCCAGAAGAGTTGAAGCTGTTGTAGCTGCAAAGGGTGGGCGGACATCATATTAAACCCTATGACTAAAGAATGGGATGTCACTGTAGTTTGTATGCATGTGAAGGCAGATGAGCAAACCCCTATAATTTGTATGCACTGAAAAAAAGTGCTTTTAGTGCTCAGTTGTAGCAGAAAGGTGCATTATAAGAACTTTTCTTTTTTTCTTTTCAGGCTTCAAACATCAGTGCCTTACTTCCAACCATTTTCTCTGTAGATATTAAAACTGCCTCATTTGTATGTTGACATTTAAGTCTGTAAGATGTTAAAGGATGAAATACACACATCTAAAAGCTGCTCTCTGTAGCTTTTATTTACAACTCTGTACATGTATGTCATGCCATCATTCCACCACCAGATAGAGCCAAAGACTAATATCAGTACACTGGAGATTGACATGATGGTGCGATTCTTCATCAGTAAACAATATGCATCTATATTATATAGTATATACATCTGTAGAAATGTGACTTATTTACTGAGAAATAAAATGTGCAGTAACAACATTTGTGATATCCTTTTCCCAAGTTCTCTAGATTTTATAGCCAGTTTTGTTTTTCCATAATCTCTTTCTTCTCCCATTAGACTACTTTATCTGTAAAAATAAAGAAAAAATACTGTTGAACGACTGACTTTACACTGTTGTTTTTAAGCCAAAATAAAAGTTAAAGTTAAGAAACAGGAGAACTTTTGACTCACAGAACGCGTGTGGACTTCCTCTCACCACCCAGACCACAATGCCAATGATCGCTGCAACACCTACAGCCCCACACACAGCGCCAGCAATTTTGCCAGCACGACTGCTGTCATCACCTGCATATACACAAGGCAGAAGGAGAATAGCTGAAGTAATCAAGTACATTGTATTCATTCATTTTATACCCTGGCTGCACATTTTCAACCCATTAAAAGTATTCATAGTTACCTGATGCTTTGGACTGATCTGCGACCATAGTTGCTATGCTCAGTGTTTCTGTTTCGGTTACTGTTAAAGACAAACATATCGACATGGTGGGAAAATGGTCACATTCAGATTCATTCCAGTCCTGCACCACCACCAAGGAGAAAAACATGCATTATTTTGCCACTACAACTAGTGATGGCTGAATGGCTCTATCTTGTTGGGCACAACAAATATCTTTGTTTTGATCACTCCTTGTAGAATTACACAAAAAAAATGCATTTGATAACTGAACCCCACTAATGGTAATAACAGGTTACAATAACCAGACGTCAGTGATGCAGGACTTTAACACAATATTAAGGCTCTCTGTGTTTGACGCACCAGTAGTCGTGCTCGCTGGAGTAGTTGAAGGCAGAACGGTTGTTGGCATAGATGTTGTGATGACTGGTTCTGAAAACATGATAATAAACATGTAAAAATAATTGATCCTGAAAAGCAATGAAGGGAAAAACATAATGTGAGTGTGCTCACCTGTGCGATAGCTCACAATCACACATCGTAGCTCAGACTGATATTTGGCTGCACTGATGAACAATTGAAATAGTACAAAAACATCAATTTAAAATATTCCAGTCCTCATGTATTTACTGTATGATGTGCTTTTCACTTATTATTATTAATGGATCCAAATCCCACACTGACCTTTTCTCTGCCTGGACTAAGAAGCAGATGGGATGATCTTCTCCATCTTGATTCTCAGATGGCGTCCAAGTCAGGATAAATTCTCCATGTGATTCGGTGTGTTTTGTGACGTTGTGTGGTCCACTGAACAAAAGCTTTAAAACCCTTAAAAACACACACAAAGGAGAGATTGATGTTGCAAAGTATCAGATATAGAAATAAAAAGACAAAGATAAACCCTAAACACCAATAACCCAAAAACTACAATATAAGGTAGTACTATATTCTGCCCTCAAATGAAGGGAGTATTTAATTGTTTCAGTTTGTTTGTCTGTTTGTTAGAATTCTAGCATCGACAGTTTTGAAGATTTAATTTTCCAATTTTGTGTGATGGTAGATACCAAAAACAGCTGATTTAATTTGGGTCAAAACTGGGTCAAGGTCACACTAAATGTGAAAATCTGTAAAAACAAACAAACAAACTTTATATTAGCCACAATTTTGTAATGTAATGTTCATTTATTTTCTTCAAACTTCACAACACTATGACCTTGATCTTCATTTTCAGCACTCAAGGTCAAAGGTCAAATTTCAAGAAACCATATCTTTTCATTTTTTTCATTTGAATGTTGCAATGACTCAATAACCGGGTGACATCATCATATTGCAATAAAAACATCATAAAGCGTTAAAGTTTTAGTACAGTCCTTCAGTTTTGGGGAAGTTAGACTCTGCGAGCGCTTGTTGCTTGTTTAATTGATTCTTGGGATTTAACTTCGTGGGCGCTCCACCTTTGTATTAAGTAGAGCGATCTAACGACTAAACCTTTAAAAAACACACGTGTAATGGTGGAAAAATTTTATTTCTTTGTAAGGTAAACATGGTACAAATATGTTCTGTATTTACTCACATGGCGTTGGTCGCCTCTGCCACAATGGTAATGTTCACTGTGTCATTAGTGTACATGCGAGCCCCATTGGCTGGGGTTGGAGGTAGAAACCTGGGCAGGTAGACTCCCTCTGAGCATGATGGTGCAGGAGGGTCCACTGGAAAAAGATTTGGTCATTACAATAGATAGCTAGTAAAGTAGTGTAGCAAGCAATTTAACCTTGATATGAAGTTTATCAAATTTTGGTTGCTAAATTAAGACACTGGTTTGATATGTAAGGTTCCAGCGGACATATTTGAAACAGCAACATTATGTTTCTCGTCAAAACTGGCATTATATTGCACTGGACTGATCCCAAAACTGACAGAAAGTCAGAGTTGATTTGCACATGTGCAGAGGAGGGATAGAGGACATATTGGGCAACAGATGTTGAATACAGAGCTGTCAGGCAGGAGAAAAAGAGAGGGACCGCAGAGAAGATGGATGGATGTGGTGAAGGAGGACATGCAGAGGGTTGGTGTGACAGAGGAGGATGCTGGTATAGGGTGAGATGCAGGAACATGATCTGCTGTGGCGACCCATAAAGGGAACAGCCGTGACTGAGTTCATCTTTTCTTGCAGCACTATGGAGTATAACATCCCTGTGCTGATTTTACTTTGAATAAACAAGCTCCTCAAATGGTAAAAAGCTTTGAAAAAGAAAAAAAAAACCTACCCATCAGAGCAAATCTGATTGGTATTTTGCTGAGAGCTTCGCTGGGAGTGATGTTTGTCTGAAAACCATAATCACTGATGATGACAGTCTTTTTTGGGAAGTCCTCCATTTCCAGCTGTACTGCATATGAACCTTCATCTTGCCTGCTGACAGGATTAAATGACAATGTGCAAGCCTGCACAAGTTTGGTGAAGACTCGTTAAAAGTAGGCATTGTGTTTGAGTTTGAGGGGTAGAAATGTTTGTGAATTGTGGACAGACAAACGGATGGATGGAAGAAAGACATTTTATCAGCGCTTATCATCAGCAGTCCTTCAGCTAGAAGAGCTAAAAATTTATAATTTACAACATTTCTCTGTTTCTGTGACTAGTTTTTACTGTAGTATCATTCTGTAAGTGTATGTGACAGCCATTGAAACTCACTTGTGAGATGGTCAGAACAGACGGTGGTGTACAAGGATTACACTCATCTGCGTCTATGTCTCCAAATCTGCATTTAACCCTGTCTCCATCAGGGTCAAAGGCCGACAGGGTGAAGACTCTTTGACAATTTGAAGGGACTCTGGCACATATAAATCACATGCAGTACAGTAAATACAAAATTCACCCAAAAATCAGCACTGTAACTTTGGTTTTTAACAACTGCAGTTTCAACAAGGCTTCCTCCAATACAACAAAAATAAAATACATGTAAGGACTGTCAAGAATCACCCATTTAACCCTGTCAACATTCACCATGTCACTGGATATTCATTAAGGGTTATAGATCGGGATCGAGCTCTGATATCTCCACATATTTTAAAAATATTGGAAAATGGAAAATCCTGTAACAGCAAAGCTGTAATGCCAAAATGTGTGAGGCATTGGTTGAAAGGTGAAAAGAGCCTTTAAAATTAGGTAGCCATAATGTTTTGCTCGTGTCCTATTGTCTGCTACTGACTTGGTTTTATGTGAAAAAATAATATGCAAGTCATATTTTATTTCCATACTTTCTGAGCAGAGTTTATGTTTACTCCTTGTGCCTGTGCAGGTTCTCTTCCTCCCACAGTCCAAAGACATGCAGGTTAGTTTAAATGTCATTTATTAATTAGCCATTTGTGTGAATGTGAATGCAAACGTTTGCCTGTCTCTCTGTGTTCACTCGGTGATGGAATGACAACCTTTCCAGAGAGTTTTTTGCCTTACCACAGTGCAAACACATAAGAGACGATCACGTCCCATGAAAGTTGCAAATACTATGATCATGGTCATGGTTCTGGGTCCTTGTGACCAGCATTTTGAGTTTCTTTGTTTTGGTGATATTTTGTATTATGGTTTATGTTCCTGTTCATTAGTAGTCTTAGCTTGTTTCGAGTTTCTCATGTTCCTTGTTTAAGTCTTTGATGATTAGGCTCTCTGTTGTGTCTTTGTCCTGTAGGTCTTTCATCGTGTCCATGTTTATCCATGTTTCCCCAGCCCGTCATGTATCCTCTCGCCCCCTCTCCTCCACTCCTCTGTCAAGCTCATGTGTCAGTCGGGTGTTCCTTTGTTTCCTGTTTTATTGTCAAAGTCTTGCATTCCATATTCAGTGTGTTTAGTTTTGTTTTCCCAGTCTCGTTGTGTATTCGTCTCAGCTGTGTTCCCCATGTGTTTTCTGTTGGCTCATGATTTTACTCTGTATTTAAGCCCTCTGTTTCCCTCTGTCCAGTGTTGCATTCTCCCTCATCTGTCGTGGCTGTGTGCTTCTCCATTAGTTCAGTATTCCTGAAATTTCCCTGTTTTGTTTTGTATTATTTATTCCACTCAGCAAATAAAACTGTGTTTTTGGGTTAACGTCCTGCCTATGAGTCTGCATTTGGGTCCTTTCCTGCCTTCATTACAGTAAGTTCATGACAATAAAAACAATAAAGAAGCTTACCGCAGGGCTGGCAGGATGGTGGTCTGAGGTGACTTGTTTGGCTGATTAGTGTCGAGACGAGTCCTCAGGTCCACGTTAGTCAGAGCTCTCCATTTCTTCACCTTGTTTTTGGTTTGAATCCAGTCACCGCCATCTAATCTTTGGGGTTTCAAAGAAGGTAATTTGGTTATTTTCTAAACACAACTTATGCTAAGAACTTGTGCAACATATACTAATTAGTATACATTCATACAAGAAATGATGGGGTATTGTTATCAACCTGCCGGGCGGGTGGGAACCTGATGGATACTCAATGTTGCAAAGGTGCACCTAATAATAATCTGGGATATATTTAAATTTTAATGGCTTTGATCTCAACGTCAAGATTAAAGTACAAGTTTTCTGAAAACCTTGTCTGTGTGATAATTCTATAACGAGGTCATCTAGGCGTCTCAAATGATTGCAATTATCAACTCAAGGTCAAGGTCAGAGGTCAAAATCAATCAACTCCAGGCGGAGCATAGGAGTTGATTGATTTTAGGTCAGAGGTCAAGTTTACTGAAAATCTTGTAAATACAAATTGATGTATGTAAATAGATATTTGCGAAATAGCAGGCAATGAATTATAATCAGGTTTTGATGATGTTTTAGGTAAGACAAGTCAGGTAAGACTACACTGTCAATGAAAAAGGGTTCATATATATTAAGTAGGGGTGCAACGATACTCGTATCGATATTGAACCGTTCGATACAGTGCTTTCGGTTCGGTACGCATATGTATCGAACAATACAACATTTTTAATTTATTTTATCAACTTTCCTTCTGGCGGTGCTGTCTGTGTTGAGCGCTCAGTGGATCTGCGCTCGACAGTGCAGCCTAGGCGGAGTAGTCGAACACAGATCCACTGAGCGCAGCGCAAGCTAGCCAGACAGAAGTTAAGCTCTCGTTGCAACATGGCAAATTGAACCTTCCCCACCCTCATTCAGATCTGGCGTTTGGAACTATTTTGGTTTTCATTTGAAGTATGACCCTGAAGGTAAGCTGTCATGGACTAAAGTAAAACAGTATGTTGGATGTGCCACGCAATGCTCAATTACATTGGTGGGAACTAGTGTGTTAGCGCAGTTAGCTCGTTAACGTGTTGGCCGTCCAGCCCCACGCACGGGGTGATCCGCGGTAGCTCGTTAACGGAGATTTGCCGTGTTGTGGCGTTAACCTCATTTCAATGAGATTTACGCTGACAGCACTAGTGGGAACACAACGAATATGACTGCACATTTATGCCGACATCATCCTAGTGCAAAGACAAGTGGAAGCAGAGAAAAACAACAAGCAGGCATGCTACAAACTTTACCTGAGTCATTTAGACAGCCGTTAGCACATGATTCTCCTTATGGAGACCTGATATGTTTAATATGCTGCTGAGAATATAGCCCAGAAGAAGCGTATAGTATAGCTTTTATTTTGGAAAGAGCCATTCCTCTGTAATAAACTCTCTTTTCCAAAGATGAGTGATTCCTCAATCAGATACAGGGCTCGCAAAATCGCTAGCGATTTTTCCAGTCGGGCTACCAAAATCTCTCTGCCCTGCCCGTCGGCCTATCGTAGGAAGGAAAAATCTATGTCAATGCTTTTGCATTCTTTCGGAAATGTAGCTGGGTAATTATGTCATTGGCATCGGTGAGCCACTGTCAATATGTGACATACTGAAATCGCGTTTGAATTTGCGCTTGTTTTTTGCTTTCACTTTGCAATCGCGTGAACTGTGTATAGAGAGCGACAGCACTGATTGGTGAGTGATGATAATTTGCGCACCAATTCCTCTGACATCGTCTTATCAATCGTTAGCTTACTATGCAAACATGACAAGTGAAATCTCCCGCAGCTTAAACATGTGAGAGGTTGATCGCGCAGAGAATCGCTGAGCGTTACGTGAGTGCGTGTGTAAAAGCAGCAGGATATATATTTTAGTTCTGCTGAGCCAAATAAGACAGGTCAGGGTGAAGAAGTGACAGCCAAAGAAAAGCTTACAACAAAACAGAAAAGTTATGACAAATCAGACTATAAGGCAAAAAGAAAGTGCAGTTTCATGCACTTTCTTTTGTCCATGAAACCATTTTATGGTTTCATGGACAAAAGAATTTCTGTGGCTGCAATATGACAAGCTAAATAACCAGGGCTGCACATAAGTGGTCCGCAGGTGCGTATTCGCTGTCAAAATAAAAAACGCGCACAAGATAAGAAGTTGCAACACGTGTTTGCCTACATAAGATTTTCAGGAGGAGGACAGACATTTGTTTAGAACTCTTAAAGATGTCGTAATTGCTTAAGCTCCTTTAAGCAATTACTGTGATGTTCCTCCGCCTCCAAAGAAATGTCAGAAGGAGTCCGAACCACAAAAGAAGCTCGTATTCTCGGAAAAGTGGTTGCAGGAGGTGAGCTGGCTTCAAACAAATGATGAACGCACAGAGATATGGTGCAGAATGTGCCGTGAAAATTTAATAAATGACAAATTAAAAAGGCATGAACTTTTTTTTTTTGTATCGAAAAAATATCGAACCGTGACACCAAAGTATCGAACCGAACCGAACCGTGAATTTTGTGTATCGTTGCACCCCTAATATTAAGGTGTGATGCATGACATTTGATGCATTGTTAATTGTTGTTTTTGGTTTTTAATGTTTGTTAACTAGAATTCTTACGCTGATTGGCAAGACAAGAGTGTTGTGTTGTGTCTGGCAGGACATCTGGCATTAAATCAAGCTCAAATATGCAGTGCTACCTGTAATAGTGTGGCAGCCCATTGCAAATGCAGGAGGAGATGAAAGTAGCTCTGTTACATAATCTGATTGCCTCAAGTTAGGATTAGGGGCTGGTTTGGAGTTATCATCTATGATAATTTAGACCTCAGAGGATTAAACCTTTCTTTTTTTATCTGATGTGTTACTGACCGTAGCTGAAACACAGCATTGCTGGAAACCTCCCGAGTCATGACTCCTTCCCTCTGACACCACTCTTCGTCCTCCTCATCCACAATGCTCAGCTCCACACTCTCTGTACCACAGTCACCGCTGACACAGCTCCACGTGTCTTGATCGGTGCATGAGCGAAAGCTCAGCTTGTAGTGAAAGACCACCTGTAATATTGTAACGATAACGCCTGTTGTGTTATAAAGAGTCCATGCACTGTTCAAATAAAGTCAGTGCTTTTAGGAGCCTTTTGAAATATCAGTGAATAATAATTAACAACAGCAATGCCAACAACATATCAAATCTTTGGCTTAGAGACTGCAGTAAGGATTGCACTGTGTGTTCACACTGGCAGTCGTGCACAGCAGAGACGTGTTTGCCTTTACTTCAATCCTCCTTAAGTAATAAGTAAAAATCTGAGCCCCTATTTCAGACTAAAATAAAGAGTCCTGGCATTAATGTTATAGGTACACCTACCGTGACAGAGCCATTATGTGTCTTGTCTTTGGGGGTAAAAGTCATCACTGTCCCAAAGAAATGGTTAGCCTGAGAACCAAAGAGCAGCAGCAGTAGAAAAAGGAGCAGCGTGTTTATATCCATAGTTGTGATCAGTCAAACTGTGCAACCAGGAAAGAAATACTTAACTAAGATAAAGTTTAAAATAGAGTAAATTAGTTCTTGACCCAGTTATGTATGCCTCTGAAATGAAACAAACAACGTGTTTTTCTCCCAGTACTCCTCCTACTTTTGTCTCCTCCCTTTACAACTATGACACAGTTATGTTGTAAACTGAGGGCAGACAAACGGAGGCTGTCTGTTCAGTCAAGGCTTCATCGTACAAGCACGACTTTTCTCTTGATCCTGTTTACTTAGAGCAAACTAACTTTTTGCTCTAATCAATCTCATTGTATTGAGGAGTATCACCTTTAAAGTTCACATCTCTTTCTCTCTCACTCTCTTGTTTTTGACAGAGTAGCAGTGGAAATATGATATGTGGCTTCTGCCATTCCTGAACATGAGAAGGAAGCAGAAGGGAGTGCCAACTCTACCACCATCCAAACATTCTGGCACTGCAGGAAGCTGACTCACCAACTTTTATAAGCTTTAATTATTCCCACAATAGTGCTGTGATTATGTGCAGATTTACTCTTAAATCATGCAGTCTGATTCAGTGTGTACTACTATGTTAAACAGCAACTACACATTACTTATAGGTCCTAAAGTACCTTTTTTTTTTATCTTTATGTAAGACATTCCATTTCATTTGTATACAGATAATGGATTCTGGATTTTCAGGCCATTTTTATTTGCCTAGGTCTAAAATGATGCAGTTTTGTCTCAGCCACTGCTCTGCCACAGTTAGGCTCTCCTTTGGCAGTGGTGCAACCCAGTAGGAACCTCTGGGAATGGAAAATAAAGTCATCACTAAAGTGCCAACAATGGCTCAGCAGCACATCGGATTACAATTAAGTGTAGGTGACAAAGATTGAGTGTGTAATGTTTTCTATTGTCAGGTGATTGTACAGATGATCTGGTGGAAGAAAACCTGTCTCCAAGCACAGACTCCCATGATAAATGTCACACTTGACACCAGAAAAAAAGGAGCCAGGAGGCATCATTTTCCCAAAGATGGTGCAAAACAAAACAAAACTAATATGACCTCAACATCCAGCTGCAGGTTCAACAGATGTCTGCAGGATCTTCAGGAAAATTGAAAAGCAGCAGGGAATTGACTTAACTTTGCTATTTACAATATAAATAGCACAGTTGTCAGAGTTGGCCTAATGTTTTTTCAAATGTTTAAGTTGGGGAAAACAAGCTTTTCCATTTTGCAAAAACAGCTGCAACATTTTAGCACCAAGGAAATGCTGGACACCAAACTGGAGCCACAGATGTCTGTGGCTATTGGAGGACCTGGCACAAGAATTTCAGCAGTGACTCACACATGCCCACATATTCTGGCTGCCACGATCTCTTTCCTATTTAAATTTCTCCAACATCTGGAAGACATGCTTTGTAATATTTAGCTCTGGAATTTGTCAAAATGTGGGTTGGTCTTCAAAAGGCACCAGAACAGAATTGACTTCACATTGTATGAAAACAGGACCGATGGAAATAACTTTAGCTCTCTAGTCATCACTTTGAAAGTCACCTACACTGAAACATAGTATGATAAGCTTAGACTACTTTACTTAGGATACTTTGTAGACTTTTAACTGCAGACCTCTGAGGGGGGAGGGGGGGGGGTGGAAATTGACAGACAAAACTATCCACTTGTATGTTAACTAGAAAACGTTCGCTCTTCTCCAAAGAGCTCCAAGAATAAAAAATGCTGCTCTATCTGCAGAACAATCCCTCAATAACAAAATATAATATTTTGTTATTGTTATTTGTTATTTGATACTCATGGTACAACTTGCTGGTAGCACTCCTGCATATTTGCTAGAACCTTTAGCTGTTGGCATAGGTGTGTCTTTATTTATCATACTTACAGTGTCTCCATTGTGAGCAGACACACACAGACATGTCCATGTATGATCATGTACAAACTTGCTCTCATGTTGCCAGGCAGTGAAAATAATCAGTTGTTTGTCTGATTGGTACATGCTGACCTCAGTACTGAGGTAGTTTTTAGTTGAAGAACCCAAATATTAACATTGTCAGTGTATAATCTACCACAGATGTGTCAAACTCAGTGTCACTAAAGGCAACACTATGAAATGAGAATCAGAGAACGAGTTAAAATGTGCACAGAAATTCCCTCTCTGGTGGAAAAGGTTTGGTGCACTGAACACTGAATAAATAAGGAAGCCAATAACATAGGTTCAAAGGTCATTATCATAAAATGCAGTCAAGGAGTTGCTAAATGAAAAGCTCCTGATAACAGTTCAACAGGGACTACTGTGAGTTTTAGGATACTGACAGACATCAATGAAGCCATAACATGTAAATGTGTTAATCAGCTGAGAATCAATGACAGCTGCACCAAAGTATCCAAAGAATACATAAGTGAGCAAAATGTTTCTTGAGCTATAGGAAATGAGGCTCTTAAACCAAAGTAATCATTTCAAAGTATCCGTTTAATATTTTTGAGCATATATATGACTTGACTTGTAAAGAGTCTGGACTGCCCAGAAAGTTAATGATAGACAATTTGTCAGGGAGAATTAATGATGTCAGTGAATTAAATAATTCCAAAATTATCTGTGTATTTTTTTAAAGAGATACAGATAACAAATCCAAAAAATGACAAAGAAGTTCACACAGGAAATAGAAAGATCTTGTTAAGGCCAACATGAAATGGTACATTTCCTCATTTCAAACATCTAATATGATCTGGTATTCTGTTCAGTTCAATTCATTTTTATTTATATAGCATCACAAGAACAGGTGCATCAAGGTGTGTAAGGTAGAGACCCTACAATAATACAGAGAAACCCCAACAATCAGATGACCTCTTATGAGCAAGCACTTGGTGAAAGTGGAAAGAAAAACATGTTTTTAACAGGAAGAAACCTCCAGCAGATTCAGGCTCTGGGAGGGCTGGGAGGGCTGCCCATTGCTGCAATCAATTAGGGGTGAGTGGAGGGAGAGCTGGTATCTTCTATCATAAATAAAATGATATTTTTATTGTTTATTTTTTTAACAACTGTGAGCCAATTTGGGATTAGGATTATGGTTTAGAATGTCCAACATAAAAATGTCCTCAGCGAAGATCGACTAACGAAAAAACCCCAGTGGTGAGAAATACCCGCCCTCTTACAACACTACATTTTGTACCATGTTGGTTGAATATTTTCATATTTTTTGAGGTTTTTAGTTCTCATGCATGACGTTTTACTTTCACATATTGTCTCTGTAGATTTTTCCTTTTGCCAGTATTTAAAATTTTCTCTGATAAAACACAGTCACCTGCATCTGGGGGAGTCTGCCTGTAGCTTTAATGAACAACCTTGTACATTAATACCATCATTTCACCAACAGATGGAGCCAAAGACTCAAAGATAGGCTTTGACAGTAAAATGCAGATCTGCAATAACATTTACATTTGTAGAAATTGGAATGGGACACAAGAAGCGAGCAGCTGAAAGTAGCTAGAAGACCTGTGAGTTCCAGATTCTACAGGTTTGTTTTTCCCATCTTCATCCAAAGCTCCGATTTTTTTCTGTAAAATTCAAAAACAAACCAAAAAGACAGGTGTATCATCAGAAAATCATTTTAAAAAGTTTGGAAAAGTGACAAATTTTGTGACTCACAGAGCACAGGAGAACTTCGATTTAAAGCCCACAAGGCAATGCCAACAATGGCTGCGACGGCTCCAACACCAAACACAATACCAACAACTTTGCCAGCACCCATGCCGTCGTCACCTGTATGTAGAAGAAGGATAAACATAAAAGCTGACAATCTTTAAGCTGCTTTTAAGCTCAAACAATATTTCCATGACAGCTATACACTTTCAAGCTATGGAAAATAATCATATTTACCTGATCCTGTGGACTCATATAGCACCTCGTTCAGATCTTCTGTTTCATTTACTATTAAATAACACAGAAATGTAGTGAAAGATGCGGTAAATCCAAACATCAAACATAAGATTTTACTTCAACACATCAAACAGGAAGTACAGGAAGTACAATTGTTAACCGTCTTTGTGCCACTGGTTATAATAAATAACTAATAATAAGAGTTTGAACTGCCATCATGATACAGGCCTTTGGCAAAATTCATGATCTGCATCAGCTCCTCTATATTTCACGTACTGAACAGAAGAGTGGTTGTATGTTCTGGGGTGGTTGAAGGCAGAACAGTTGTTGGCAGAGGAGTGGTGATTGGTCCTGAAAATATAATAAACAAATATGTAAAAATAAACAGTTACAGAAATCAATGAAGAAAATGCACATTTTTGGAGTTTACTCACTAATGTGAATGCTAACAATCACACAGCGTAGCTCAGAGTGATACTTGGCTGTACTGAGAAAAGAAATCCAAAACATAGTAATTAAAAAAATGAAACAGTACAACATATATCCATAAAAATGGTGGTGTGAAAATGTTTAAACCATCTGACTTTAACTCTGCCTGGACTACGAAGCAGACGGGATGGTTTTCTTCATATTCACTGTCAGATGGTGTCCAGGTCAGGATGAATTCTCCATGTGATACAACATGTTTCACAACGCTGTGTGGTCCACTGAACAAAAGCTTCGAAACCCTTACAAAAATACACAAGATAGAGATTTGGCATATACGGGTAAATCAGAGTGCAAACATCAGAATTTATTGCAGACTGTTTCATTACCATTCTTTTTATTGTATCTTTTTACAAAAAGAAATACATCTTAAACAATAAGTTCAAAGAGGAAACGAGCAAGCAAAGACAGCTCTCTATCAATGCCTCTGCTAAATAATTTTCCCGTTCCTGCATCTGATTTTATCAAACACATCTATTTATTTATTTTTGACCTGCAATTCAAAAGATTCTACATTGCAAACAAAAATCAAATAAAAAATGTCTTGCACTGTCAAGGCCATCATGTAGGACATCTATGTAGCAATACAACATAGGTGACATTGCATGGGTAGTGTAGGGTGATCCAGATCAAGTTATAGTCCAACTTGCCCTTTCTTGGGTAAATTAAATGTATATTTGGTAACCTAGATGGACATCAAAATTGGCCTTCCCATGACTTACTGTGAGGTTGTAGAACCACATGGATTTTGTCCCAGCTAATGAGCAAAGATCAGGTTATGTGGCTGATACTGACATTACTGCATCTGGCCAACCAATAATGACCTAAAGTTTGTCAGAGTTCAGTGTCCCTCCAGAATTTGGGAAATTGGGTTTTTCACCCCAACCTACTCCCACTCTTGTTGTCATAACATCAAAACTAAGAGTAGTAATTTGATTAAACTCATGTATTATATAGTTCAATAATTATTCTGCATGTTGAAATTAATGTTGTTTGTTCTGGATTTCTAAAATGTTTTTATGCCACATAATGGTCGCACCATATTTGAATACATGCCCTGTTTACCTCAAACTATTACAAGTGATGTATTGGATGTTGCTACTACTTCATGTATGACTTTACAGTGATCCAGTGAGAAATGTAATTTTTTGTTTGTTGGTTTGTTTGTTTGTTTTTTAACTATAATTCTTATTATTGTTAAAATGTATTTAATAATTTAATGTCTGCAATTTATTTTTCTATCTTCAGTAGATCTAGACATCAATTTTACTATTTTTCTTCAAATGTGACTAGACTGGGATGTACTTCGATATGTGCATTATATTTACTAAACGTGTGAATCAAGACAAATGTTCATGAACAATTTTTTCTTAAAGTTATGTGTTTTTCATATAGTTTTTATTTACACATTTTTTTGGAAATAAATGTATATCCTAAACAAGCAAGGAATCATATATGGCAGCGTTACTGATTTTGATTTGTGCAATGAAAATGAAAAACACTGAAAAGAGTCAGAAACGTTTTTTTTTTTTTTTTAAAGGTTCTATATTATGCTCACAAACACTCTAGGAGAAAGTTTGAAACAAAAATATTCTTTACATATGCCAGTGTTTTGTGTCTTTCTCTTTAACTCACATGGTGTTGGTTGCCTCGGCCATAATGGTAATATTCAATGTTTCATTAATATAGGCCAACAGCTGAGTCCCACTGACGGGGGTTGGAGGCAGAAACTTGGGCAGGTAGGCTCCCTCTGAACAGGATGGCACAGGCGGGTCCACTGGAACAAAACAAAAAGGTGGCATATTAAGTTAAGATCATATCAGTTAGTGACTTAATTTGACAAGCTAGGATTTCAAATGAGATATGATTTTGAAAGTTATTTCAACAACAAAAATATAGCCAACTAACTGTAAATGTAGCTGTAGGTGCTTCAAATGTAACAACGTTGGAACTTTGTGTGGGTCATGTATTGCTGTGTTAGCTGGTTATTGTGCACCCAAATGCAAAGCACTTGAGTCAAGAATCATAAGTAGTACAGAAATGCAAATCCAAGATCTACACAGTAAGTATTTAATTACTCTTCTGATGTCAGATGATTGCAGAAGAATGAGATGATCCACAGATCTAGACAACTGCATCTGTAGGAGTTTTCATCCAGGACTCTGAAGGACTGTGAAATAGTTAAGAGGTTAAAAGTTAAAGACCTACCTATTAGACCAAATCTGATTGGTATTTTGCTGAGAGCATCACTGGGAGTCCTTGTTGTCTCCACATCATCACTTTGATGGAGAAAGATCGTCTGCTTGGGAAAGTCCTCCATCTCCAGCTGTATTGCATATGCACCTTCATCACTCCTACTCGCAGAATGAAAGGTCAGTTTGCAAGACTACAGGAGAAGGAAACACAGAGAGAAACCTGTTACATGTTTATATAGCTGAATTTGTGTTTTATAAGAAGAAACTATTTTGAAATCGTTTTTAGGACATCTTTGAAATTGTCAGAAATTGGAAGGTGGCATGACCATGAGGCAAAACACAATAAAGTGTGTTCTAACCCGCTGAGGTTTCAGCAATGACCCCAAATCTATATTTGGGGGAGTAACCTTTGGGTGTATGAGAGTTATTACTGTATTTTATTGTGATGTAGAGTTATTCATTAATTATTAGATTAAATAATGATTTAGACCTCAGAAGAATATTAACGTCCTAACTTTGTGACACTTAGCTTGAGACAGATGAAAATGCTTTTAACTTACTGGTGTGATGGTTAGAAGAGATGGTGGTGTACAAGGATTACACTCATCTGCTGCTGTGTCTCCATATCTGCATTGAACCTCGTCTCCATCAGGATCAAAGGCCAACAGGCTGAATTCTCTCTTACAGTTTGAAGGAACTCTGGCACAGAGATATCACAAGTCAAAAATTCTCGCCTAAAAGGTAGAACTGTCTTGTGGTTTTAATAAGTGTAAAGACAATATATTTCTCTATAGCTCAAAAGATTTTGTATATCCAAAATCACTTTATTAAACTTTACTTCATTAGCTACCTATCTATGGCTAGGGATAGGTTTGTTACTACAAGCACTTTCATGTAATGTTTGCCTGTTTGAAACACACAAAGCTTTTAAAAGTAATGTAAGCAGTAATGCATTTTTATTAAAAAATAATGTGTATTGGTACTTAACTCCTTGCCAGTGAATGTAATTCAGCACACTACTTGTTACATTTACTTGTTTTGTTGCTCTGCAAAATGTTCTGAAATGCATTTTCATCTGATTACCATACTAAAGGCTACAGTCCCAAACAATAACACAAATCCCTACCCTAGAAGGAAACGCACAGGATCTTTTTTTCAGTTCCTAGTTATGAACATAAAACCAACAGCACAAAGGAAAGATGAAAAACCAGGACCCAGATCCCCAAAGTGATTCTACTTTAGAAACATGAAAAGGTACAAACAGAGGGCACAGCCTGACTGCTCATCACTGTCTTGGTCAACTGTTGATCAGGCTCTGCTATGCTGGGGTCAGCATACATTGAGATTTAATATCACTCTGGGTTGTTGGCTAGCTTGGCATTAGCATGCTGTCTGTACAGATGATTGCAAAGAGCCAAATTTCTGTTAGCAGTACAATAAAGTTTCTGTCCTAGTTTCCATTTTACCATCACACACATCTTTCATGTAATAAAAGTAATGCCCAAAAACTCAACTCAAAAACTCTATGGCTGTATCATTGCACTGCTCTACCACTGTCTTCCTGCTGCACACCAACTAAAATTTGTTGACTGTAGCAGATAGAGAAAAAAAATCTTTGTTTTACTTTTTTTTTTCTATCTGGCACACAGATAACTGAAGAACCTTTGTAACACTATAACAACATTATAGTAACTAATGTATTTATTCAATTTGGTACAATTACACACTTCATTACTATGTTGCTAAAAAAACAACCAACACTGGCAAAAAATGAATTAAATCCTAGCCCTAAACAGACTAATGGTGTCCTGATTATTATCATGATTCTATGTAAAGAAAAAAATCAATTTTTCAGGAACCCATATTTCAGTTACATGTTTTAGGACACAGGTGTTGAACTCCAGCCCTCGAGGGCCAATGTCCCTGCAGATTTTAGATGTGTCCTTGATCCTGCTGATTTAAATGGCTAAATTACCTCCTCAACATGTCTTTAAGTTCTCCAGAGGCCTGGTAATGAACTAATCATTTGAATCAGGTGTGTTGACCCAGGGTGAGATCTAAAACCTGCAGGACACCAGCCCTCGAGGCCTGGAGTTCGACACCCGTTTTAGGATATATATTACATGATAATTCATTTCATATGCCATGAAGTATTGCATTTATTTTTGATTTGCAAACAAGATATATGATGAATGTTTGATGCTTTCCTCTAATGAAAAACTAGCCATAACAAAGTTAATAGCTTTACCTCAGAGCTGGCAGGATGGTGGTCTGAGGTGATTTGTTGGGTTGAGCTGTGTCAGATCGAGTCCTCAGGTCCACCTGAGTTACAGCTTTCCAGTTACCAATACCATTTTTGTTGTTAATCCAGTCACCACCAGCCAAACTGTGGATTTGAATTGAAGGTTGTAAGGTCCATAGTACACACATTAATATACTAATTTGTACATGAATCCAAGTAATGTATAAGCACAAGACATTTCTAAGATATGGGAAAGACCATTTATACAGATCAGGAAGCCCCCAAAGCCTGGAGACTTTAAACAATTAGGGACGTTTAACCTCTTAACCATAATTGTTACTTCGATAAAATTCCTTTCACCACAGCAGAAAAAATATACACTTAAGGTTTTTTCTTCCAATGGGGACAGTTGTTGTCAAAACTCTGTAATTCTTATTGTGAGTAACTGTATGTTTTTGTCAAGTGATACATACAAGTTTGACCACTGAGTGAATGCAATCAGGTCAGTGGCATTTTGTTGAATCTGCTGTTTCAGCTGACGTGTTACTGACCGTAGCTGAAACAGAGAGTTGCTGGAAACCTCCCGAGTCATGACTCCTTCCCTCTGACACCACTCTTTGTCCTCTTCATCCACGATGTTCAGGTCCACACTCTCACTACCACAGTCACCGCTGGCACAGCTCCACTTGTCTTCATCTGTGCATGAGCGAAAGCTCAACTTATAGTCAAAGACCACCTGCGATATTGTAACAAAAAGAAAGAAAGAAAGAAAGAAAAGATGATGCTATTGTTATATGATTTTATAATATTATAACAAGATTGTTACAACTTAAAAATTAATAGACAACACTGTGTTGTAGCTAATACCCTGATTATGTTGTAATAACAAACTGGAAGTCACACAGCTTCATGATCACCCTCTGATCATGGAATTCATGGCACTTCACACAATAAAACCACTGCATACTAACACATGTGAAAAGTTACATTTGACTTACATATATTACACAACAATGATACCACTGTATTTTTCCAATTCACAGCTTTAAGCAGACTGGACCATTTTGTGGTAAGACAACAAAGAAGAACTGAATGCAAGATAAATCCTGGGCTTTACCTAAGCTGTCAAATTTATCCAGAGATGTAGATGTACTACAGATGTACTATCCTGCAAAGCTTGCACAATTCCCAACAATTTCTAATAGAAAGGTTACATAAAAAATACAAAATATATGTATAAGAACACATTATAACAGCAATCAATATTTTTGCACTATGCCCTTACCCTTAGAGATCCATCAACCGTGCTTTCTTTAGGGGTAAAGGTCATCACTGTCCCAAAGTAATGGGATGCCTGAGAACCAGAAAGCACCAGGAGAAGAAGAAGCAAGCCTGTGGTCATTATGTCCTCAGTTTAACTGCTGCTTTATACAGTCAGATACTCGATATAACACAAAAACGGACTCGAGTATGCATCTGAAATTAAACGAGTGCAACGGTTAAAAAGAGGACTGTTTCACTGCTCCTCCTTCTTTACTCTCCTCCCTTTAAAACATCATTTATGTCCCACTCAGTAGAGGAGACACAGTGAGACTTTTTTTAGTGAAACATTTGTACATCATCACTCATAGATACAAGCAGAGATTTGTCTCATGATCCTATTTAATTAAAGTAAGTTGTAGCAACACTGTTTAGATGTTTTTCATGGTTTGGTCTCTCACAGCTTTATCATTACTACTTGATTTCATCAGTACTCCTGCAAAAGAGAAAAAAGTTTAAGGTAGCTCAAAACAAAACTTCACACTATGGACTGCAATACTGTTACAGGACTCATGCAGCCTGGGCTGACTAACTGTTAGAGATCAGCTTGTGCTTTGCTTAGTTTAATCAGACATGGATTAAACACGAGATTACAAATATATTATATGGAAGGCTGTTTTCTATCTTAATACCAACAGTGAAAATGTACAGAAAACAGTAAATTGCTGACCTTATTATTAGGGAAAATAAAATCTGTATATCAGTTTATTAAAACAGTATTTCTTAAAAAAGCAAGAATTATGATTCTGAATAACAAAAGTGATGGAGGGATGGAGGGAGCATAAATGTGCTCTGTCAATATGAAAAGACAAATGTGTAAGATGTAAAAATAAATAAATAGCATATGAAAGAAGCTTGCTTGTTTATGTTCATGCCTTTCTAAATTTATACTTGACTGTTATGTATTAATGGAAAACGCCTTCTTAAAATAGTGTGATGCTAATATAAGAAATCCCTTCAACTGCCTCTATACCAATGAAATAAAAGTAATAATGTTTTAGCAGAATTGGAAACATATCCTTTTCATTGCGTTGATTTGCCCTGAGGAGCATGTGAATGTAATAACTGCCATCACATTACAGACATTCCTGAATGGAGCACTTCAGGAAAAGAACTCACCAGTTTTTGAGTGACAATAACAATGTGGTTATCTTCAGAGATGTCAAAGTCTAATTTACTGTACTCTCCCATGTAAGACATGTTGATAACCCTTTCAGACATTATAAACCTACTTGATTTTAACGTTTGAAAAGCTTTCATTTACCTGTGCAAATAATGGCTACTCTTTTTCCTTTGGTCAAGCATAAGACAGCTATGTTGCCAAAATGTTTTAGTTATACATAATTTCTTTATAACTGCTCCATTTTGGTAAAGGCTAAGCCAAGTCACTGGGACACAGTGAGGCAGATTTAAAGGTTCTGACAATAGTTTAATTTTATTAGTTGAAATAAACTATATTGACCTTTAGCTCAAGAACAGTGTGTGGGGAGCTCAATGGAATGGGTTTCTATGGCTGGATCCAAGCCTTACATCACCAAGCACAATGCAAAGTGCTTCTTGTTCCAACATGACTGTGCTCCTGCACACAAAGCAAGGTCTATAAAGACTTGGATAGGTAAGCTGGGTGTGGAACAATTGGACTGGCATGCACAGAGTCCTGACCACAACCTGACAGAACACACAGTTGGGATGAATTAAATTAGAGACTGCAAACCAGGACTTCTTGTCCAACATCAGTGTCTGAGCTCACAAATGTGCTTCTGGAAGAATCATCAGAAACACTTTTAAACCTCGTGGGAAAGGCTTCCCAGAAGAGTTGCTGTGATAGCTGCAAAGGGTGGGCCGACATCATATTAAGCCCCATGGATTAAATATGTGATATTACTCAAGTTCATACGTGTGTGAAGGCAGATAAAATAATACTTCAGTTAATATAGTGTATTTTACAGTATTTTATAATAGTATTTTTTTTTTACTAATTTTGTCTTTGGCATTTTGTGGTATTTCACCCTTGATTGTGTATAGAGGCCATTCTTACAGTTCATCTTTGGCATTGTCCTAATTTTAAACTGAAAATGTCAAAAGCCTGTAATTAGAAAGAGACATGAGTCACTATAGGCAAGCATATCCAGACGTGGACTTTGTCTAGTTTGGTTTTGATGTTGATCTGTCTTTGTTTATGAAACACAGAAAATACAAAACCATTAAATAATAAAAGAGATTTCAGAGAGTGGTCAAGCATAGAGAAACAGGTTTACAGTGCAATACAATAGTCTAAACTAAATCAATCAATAAATAAAAAGGATTAGTCTATGGTTAAACAAAGAATGCATGAAACCACAACATGCGTCCTTGACTGTGGTGATCTTACACTGACACGCCCTTGGAATTAAACTAGTTGAACTACCGGCTTTGAATTTGGGTAAATCCTATAAACTCAGCTTCTTTTGGTTTTCCCATCTGAGCAGTCAGTTATTAAAAAAGGTTGTGAAACAAACAGTGTTCACAAGGTTACTTTTAAAATGTATTCCACTACAGATTACAAAATACATGCCCCAAAATGAAGTTTGTAATGTCTTCTACAAGTTGCTCAATGTGAGTAACATATGAGTACTTTGGATTACTTGATATATTGTCATGCTTTTTACAACTACATGAATGTACTATTTTTTTTCTCTTCTTCCTCTATTTGTGTTGTTTTTATTTTTTGTTTGTCTTATATTTGGGCCATTTTTCTATATGTGAATAAATATTTTTATATAAATACGTGCATATCTTTTAAATTAAACATCAGGAATTCAGTGTGCAGCATTTGTCTTGAAGACTGATGAAATACATTTGAAAAGCATTGTTC
The DNA here is from genome assembly GCF_963576455.1 of Neolamprologus multifasciatus. Taxonomy (NCBI): domain Eukaryota; kingdom Metazoa; phylum Chordata; class Actinopteri; order Cichliformes; family Cichlidae; genus Neolamprologus; species Neolamprologus multifasciatus. The sequence continues at coordinate 37,164,860 of NC_140441.1, read as the reverse complement.
CCTTTTGTTTGAATGTTATGTTTTCTGTTCTGAAACATGAAGCAACAGTGTGAAAGGACAGACTAAACATAAAACAGGCTGTGTTGCTGTGAGGTAGGTCAAGTTGATGGAATGGCAAACGGTAAGATGGAAATTAACTCAATCCTCTTCAGAGCTTTCGTTCCCAATGACACATCATCTGTTGGTCTAACCAGAATCTGGAGCGCACTTGCATGCACTTGCATTGTCTGAGCTTTTTTTTGTTCTTCCCTGTCCCGTTTTGCACTGGTGCAGTCAAAGGTTTATTGTCATATTTAAAATTAATACATAGTATAAAAAAGCTTTTTATGCAATTTCAAATCTTTGTAGCTTTTTAGCAGCAAACCTTCAATTTAAATCCACTGATAAAAGCATTTAATCACTAGACATTTAATCCCTGACCGACAATGCTATTCAACTGCCAATGTTTCCCCTGCCAAAAGGAGCTTCAAGAATAAAATATTTCTCTGTCTGCATAACAAATGCTCTTATTTTGTTATACTGGTATTGACATTTACTGATAGCATGTCTGTGTGTTAGATTGCGGTTTAACTGTCAGGACAGTTACCTGCTGGTAGGTGTGTCCTTGTTTGCTCTCAATGTCTCCATTGTATGTAGACATACCCAAAAATGTCTGTGGTATAACAGTGATCATAGAAACGATCAACGTCATTACCTGACAGGTTTTTGTGTGAGAAACGCGGTGTCAACTTAATTTCACTTAAGTCCACCCTGTGAAATGACAGTAATATAAAAAATAAAGTCCATATACATATGAGAATATATTTTCCTGTACAGTTAGGTCCATATAAGTAAAAAGTAACAAATAGTAACAAGTAGCAAATTTCAGTTGAGTGTGAAGGCGTTGATTTTGGAGCTATTGATTTTTTGTTTCTTGGTCGACACCCTCTCATTTCATAGTGATGTAAAATTAGCTTTACTGTGGAATGATTGAGTCTCCACGGCAGGATTGAGTCCTGGTGGTTCCTCGGTTGTTTCCAAGCATCCCGATCAATTTCCTCTCAGCTGACGGTGACAACATTGGTCATCTTCCTTAACTTAGCAAAGTAGTAAAATATCCAGATAACTGGTACTTATGTAGAACTGAACTGTGGTCATTCAGAAAAGGCCCATAAAAAAGGCCCACAAAGTTTCTGGAATGGATTTCCCAAAGCAGAGACCTCTGCACTATTTAAAAACTTCTGGACTATGCTTAACATCTGAGTAAGGTACAACACTGTCCTTTTCAAAGTATTTATTGATTATTGAAGAATGAAAAGAAAAGGAAGAAAATCTCAGCTTGCTTATTAAAACAAGTTCCCTATATGATGTGCCAAACATTTATGCCCAGGGGTTTGTACTTTGATGATCCAGACAGAGCATCTACCTGATCAGTTTTCAGTTTTATTTGTCATATGCAAGTTAGCACAGGGTCAACATCGCAATGAAATGTATTTGACGAGCAGAAGACAGTCACTCAGCAGAATGGTACAGTAGAAAAAAATAAAATAAAATAATAAAAAATAAATAGAAAAATAGTAAGAGCAAAATATTAATAAGATGTAGTAAAAGAAAAAAGATTTTCAGTTAACTGACTATATATACACACACACACACACACACACACACATATATATATACACACACATACACACACATACATATATATGAGAGAAATTCAGGAGAGAATGGAGCCAGCTAAGAAGAGGAGGATGTCCTCCCCTGTGTGGGAACATTGTGATTTTATTCCTCCCAACAAGGTATGCAAATTTCTACAGAAGATGTATTTTCATAATACTGATGGTGCAATAAAACTTATGTTAAGCGGCTTTACTTTTGAACAAGGTGAAGTGTTTGCTATGTGCCAGGGAGCTGGGATATAACGACAACACCTCATCCATGCTTAGGCACTACAGAGCTTTGCATGAGAATAGGGGGAACACCGATTGTGGAGCAAGACCAGGTGAGCCATCAAATATCATGATAATATAGCATGCAGTAATGTTACTAAATGATATAACAATATTATACAACTGTAATAAGTTACGTGTGTGATATTTATATTTGTGCTTTGTCTTTATTGTCTTTCCTCAGGAGAACAATCTCAAATAGATGAAGACCTGGTTAGCATGGTGATTGAGGACTCCCAGCCATTTAGCATTGTGGAGGACAAAGGATTTAAAAGATTTGTTAAATCATTGAATCCTAGCTATGTTCTCCCCACTAAAAAGGTCATAAAAGCAGTGAAACTTTAGTTTTTACAGAATAAAATGTGAACAGGCAGGTGTAACTGTCCATACCTCAACGTTACAAAAGCACAACCACTGTCCACACCCCAACCACACCTCACCTCACAGTAAATGATCGTTTCCATTTTAAGCATTTCCAAATGATCATTTTCCATACTGCCAGTATAAATATACACAGTATACTGCCATCACTGCAATATACATGTTTTACACACTCCTTTTGTTGTTGACATTTACAGGCTGTGTGCAAAAGGCCACACTCTTCAAATCCATACCAACTAATATTTTTACGTCCAGTAGGTGTCCTACTAGAGCAAATGAAGCTTCAAGAAGCTTTGCACTGGGGTGAACCAATTGGATAAAGAGCTTCAGTGCTTCATCTGCCCATCACTACTTTAATGCTAAACTCAAAAAGTAACAAAACTGAGAAGGCAAAATAAACTTACACGGACAGACAGAACACACAGCAAGATGACAGTAGATCGCGACACGGACACAGAGAAACACAGGGCTAAAATACACAGAGGGAGCAATCAGGGAATGGGTAACAGGAGGGAAACACAGCTGGGGCAAATCAGGCCTAACGAGACAAAGGAAGCAAAACCAGATGCATTTACATGAGACGGACTTTCAAAGTAAAACAGGAAACATAACACAGAGACGCGAACTTGACAAGGGGATACAGCTGACAGGGGAGACAGAGCAACTAGAGAACACAGAGACATAAACCATAAGACAGAACTCTAACAAAGAAACCAAAGACTAGAAATGATAAATAATATAATAAATTCAAAAACCCCGGGTCAACGACCCAGGCATTCTAACACATAATGACTGTAGGACGGAGCTTTGACTCTGGTACCAACCTGCAGTTTGTTGTTGGACTACTCCACCCACATTACTGCAACTGGGATTTGATTGGTTTGAAACTGAGACTGACCTTAGTCTGGGTATTTCCTCATTCTTGAGCCACTTCATGGTTTTACTTCTGCTTTTTAAAATGTTTGTGTTGATAAAAACACTTTGAGTAACTCAAACTGAAAGCACAGTGTTACAAAAGATGTTTGGTTATTAATCATTTATTGTTGTGTGAACATCTGAATATAAAACATATTCAGCTTAGACTTTGAATCCGTTATGATTCATTTTTGATAATTTTTATTATTATTATTGTATCTGAAAACATGAACATGTTTGATTCACAGAAATTTAAAGAATAGTGCCAGTCTGCTTAGTCAGTGAAGCAGAAGTTGATTTTCTGACAAATATCATCCTCAAAATGTTCAATTGTGCAGGAGAGCGCTGTTATTAGTAACTGAGTAAATGTGTGAAAGTTCCCAATAAAATTAGTTCTGATTGATGAGCATTGACAGCTCAACCATTTCATCCAAAAAAAAAAAAATGTTTCCACTTCATCAAACTAAAGGAAGGTTTTTCAGAAGATTTTATTTATTTTGACTTTTTACTGTCTCACTAAAGTATTCAGAGTTCTGCATGCATGATGTTTTTTATGCTGAAAATCAGCATCACTGTTTCTTAGATTATTAAAGGAAATAAACTCTGTGGGAAATAAAAGTTTAATCCTCAAAACATTTCTTATTATCTTATTCTTATTATTTCAAATCTCAGCATCTGTTAATTATTGTTGAGGCTGAGAGGAAAGAAAGGCATTGAAACAAAAAGCCCAGGAGCATAAGATAAAGGCTTGAATGCATTATGTCAATTTGGCATAACAAAACATGTTAATTAAAAATAAATAAATAAATAACTTTGATGTAAAAAATAAATTGTATCCAAACATTCTGTAAAATATTCACAAACTGTATAAAAGACTTGTAGTGTAGTGTTGTAGTGTAGTAGTGTAGAATATCAAGACAGTAGTGTACAGAGGCACCAGGTAGGGCTGGGCGATATGGCCTAAAATCCATATCACGGTTGTTGAGGAGTACTTGGTGAGGGCTAGTTCTTTTAGGTTCAGCCGCTAACAAGTGGGTGTATCGGTCAGGATACAGGAAGGAGGACAAGAGGCTTCCACTTTGCTGGATTGTCACCGCCAGCTGTTTTATTGCCACTTGGATGCTCAGTGTTGCCAGCAGTCTGTAGTAACAACAAATTGCCATGAGTATATGAATATATACAGCAACAGCTCCACTAAGATAAACATAAGTATTAAATGAAATAAACCAACACATCCATCTGAATATACAGATAACATGACATATATGATTCGAACTATGCCAATCTTACATCTCTTGCTCCAAACACAGAAAGGACACAATTAAACACAGTGAGAATGTCATACATAGCAGAAACATGCACTCTAACTGTGAACAAAGGGACTTTGGTGCCATTGTGTGGCCGAATAAAATTACTACATAATGGCGGCGGCCAGCGGCACATGCCTCTAGTCATGAGATGAAAAAATGCGGTGCTACAACGCGGTAGAAAGTAACTAAAGCCGCGGCAAAACATCAGGATCAGAAAATAAACATATTTAAGGAAACTTACTTCCAGTCATGAACTCGGAGCATCACCGTGAAGGATGGTAACCAGGAACACAGCTTACATGATGAGGTAAAACGGAACTACCACGGAAAAAAATCTCCCCTTCTCGAGTAGCAGCGTGTTACCCCCAGCTTCTGCCTACGTCTTTTCCTACGACTCAACCCCACACAATATTGCAGAACAAAAACAAAATCCCAGAGCCTTTTATTCAACGGTATAATTTGAAGCGGCAATGATATATATCACGATATATTCTTTTCTTCTGTATAACATATTTTACACACTAAAAGGCACACTTAAAATCCTTTAATTTTCTCAAAAATCGACAGTGTGCTTTATGTATGAATTCTGGTTGTGCTTGCTGACCTTGAACCGAGTTTATGTTGTACACAGTGCGCAGAAATCTGTCAAAAATGTTTTAGTACAACTTTGGTAAGCTATGAAGGCGCACCGCTTGATGAATTGTTGGAGCATTACGGCTACTGTAGTCAGGAGCCTCGCGGATTAATCTGGGTCCTAAACTCCGTCCGCTTCAGGTCCCAAAGTCAAACGAACACTGCGGCATCACTGAGAGTTAAATACTGTCTAAATTCTTCTTTACCAGGTGTAAATATTTAGTTTAACATCCAGGCATCCATGTAAACAGAATTTATTAAATTCATAGGAGTTAGAAGTTAGCAGGAAGTTAGCTCACTAGCTTACACCTAAACATGATATAGCATGTTCTGACTGAGAGATTTCTAAAAACTTTAAAAACGTACAGCTCTGCTATCACTTCCAACATAAATGAAGACAGAAAACTAAACAGTAGTGACATTTGTAGGGTTACTGAAGTTGGACTAGCTGGTATATAATGATGTGTTACGTGATCGCTAGCAAAACAGCTATGTTAGCATAACATTAGCACAGTGAAGCTGAAGGATGAATGCAAACTTTTTTTCCACTCCATAAAAGTTAACGTGAGGGTTTCTGGTAGTTAGGGACAAATGCAATTGCATGGCAGGATGCTATAAACAGACCAAACTTCAGTCAGGAAAGCAACTGAAATAATCCATCGACAATATGAGGTTAGTCATTATTATACTGCAACAACATGGGAATAGAGCAGCTGCGAGAGAATTCAGCACTAATGAATCAATGGTAGGGAAGTAGAGGAAGCACTGTTTTTGGCTTTCCCCATTTTCCAAAAGTGCTTCGTTTTGTTGCTATTACTGTCGCCCGGCATAATTTGCAGATTATGTTGTTTGCAGCCGCTGCAGTGCTTTCGACCAAAACAGGCGCAGCTTGATGACACCATCAACATGCGCTATCGCAGTAGAGCGGTATACTCAAAATCGCTACCGTTGGCCAAATTTATATCGTTTCTACCGTATACTGTTTATACTGCCCACCCCTAGCACCAGGTTTAAAACTAGTAATACCAAGGAACCGTTTACAAACATGTCCTTTCAAACTTCCACTTTGATGGTTTGAATCTGATGTCAACACTTCATCATTTTCTTAGAAATTTGTGAAATAACGTGATAACAGAAGGTTTATACAGAGAGACAACAAAGAGAATAATGTAGCAGTTATCACAAGCACAAATAATGAAAAGAAATTCTGTTTTGTTGATATTGTATCATGTAAACGATAACATATTTTTGTTATAAGCCTTCGTTATGAATTAGCCGAATTTTCAAATTTGTCAGGAATTGTAAAAGTTGGAAGTAGAAAAAAAATAACAACTCTTTTTAGTTTAAGACGTTGGACAGACAAAAAGAGACACTACAAAAAAAAAAGTATCAATCAGGAGAGTGGTTAATTCAACAAACTATGGTGTTGCTGACCTTTAGCTCTTTGAGACAACTACCAGTTACAATAAATGTAACTATGAATGACTGATCTTTTGTAATAATAAACAATGGTTTCAAGCATCTTCTTATGTACCAAATATTATCAGTTCAAAGTTCAACATATGTTGCACTCTTTATGGCAGAGGAAAAATACATATCAGGACACAAGTATAAAGCAAACAACAATGCTCTAACTCACAGTTTCCTTATAGTTTTTTTACTTAAGAAAAACAAAGAATTCATGTCCATGACCACAAACCAACACAGTTTATTTGAGAATTTATTAATTTAGTTTAATTTATTTTGATATTAATTTAGCTGTTGGACAAGTTGTCAGGGTTTGGCTGTTCTTGCTCTTCTCTCAATGGAATGTCTTGTTGCTGTTCCACTTGCTCATTGTTTGGATGATCATTTTGCTCTCCAGTTTGTCTTCCTGTGGAACATAAAACAAGTTATTTGCCTCTCAAAATTGATCCTTATCATTGTATGTTCTTTGTGCAGACTGCTCAACATGTGGTGTAGCTTACAATCTCACATCTTAGATTATGTAAACCAGAAATATCTGATATTGAAAGCAATTAAGACTAAAAAGAGAAATTATTAGTATGTTTAATAATTCAACATGCATGATGGTGTTTTTCTTTCCTTTGAGGGGAGAGGGTCAATAAAAATCAAATTGAACAGCTTTTACCTATTTCCGGTAACCAAGCACTACACCTTTCAGTTTTACGATATGTCATATATTATAGAATAATATATTCTATTATTTGCAGGCTTATATTTGAACTTTCATTTTTTGACCTAAATGAATGATCAAGATCATGTAAATAGAAGACTCTTGTAGGTCTGACATCAGAAACCTTTTGTCAAGCAGGTGTATTCATGTCAGTTTGATTTATGTGTATTGCCACCCAACTTGTAAGTGATTTTAATAAATTTACCTCATTGAACTTTTTACTTGATTTTTTACAGATTGCATTGAGGGATGTTTGAATGAAAACTGATAGTGGGTCAAGATTTTAGAAATGTTATATGACAGGAACTGTGGCCAACATTTCTATTTCTATTGCTATTTATCAACCTACTAAAATGAATCTGAAGTGAAAAAGTACTATAAGCATATTAGTATTATTATTATAATACCTACATAAACTGATACAGCATAACTGAGAAGAAAGTACTTTTCCTTTTACATATCTACATTCAACTTTACACCACTTTGCAAAAGAATAAAAATAAAAAAATCAAAGGTGCACAAGAAGACACGTGAGCCAACATCAGTGCAAAGGCCACCGAAAACTGCTTTGACCAGTCACGTTAACAGTATGTTTATCATACATAATTAAAAGCATTTACTGCCTGGGCGTTGCAGCCTTTTGCCTCTGAGCCAGAGAGAGGAGGTCCATGGCGCCATGTAAAATGTATTGGGTAGAAACCACAGAATAACTGATATGAGCCTCTATACTACTCGTGCCAACTTTCAGGCCCAAAGCTCTTGCAAGAACGAACCCAAAATAAACAGGAAAAGAGGGTCCGTATAAGCCAGAACACAGTTTATTTTTTTAAGAGAAAACACAACGGATTTGCAATAGACCTAAAACATCACAATAAAAATGTTACTAAAGACCAACAATGTACTGTTATTGGTGCAACCTGACAGCAATGTAACTGTCATCTGAGGGCTAGCTCTCCCCTGGCGACCCCAGGTTCCTTTAAAAAACAAAAAACAAACAAACAAACAAACAAACAAACAAAAAACAACAACAACATACAAGTCCACCCAAATAAGAAGCGGAATTAAGAAGCCCTTTGCTTCAAAATTAAAAGAATTTCTAAAATTAGAAATATCCTGTCTTAGAGTGACGCTGAAAAACTAGTTCATGCATTTATTACTTCCAGACTATCCAAAATGCTGCAGCAAGAGTAGTGACAGGGACTAGAAAGAGAGAGCATATTTCTCCTGTTTTGACTTCCCTTCATTGGCTTCCTGTTAAATCCAGAATTGAATTCAAAATCCTGCTCCTCACATACAAGGTCTTAAATAATCAGGCCCCATCTTATCTTAATGACCTTGTAGTACCATATGATTGTTGGGTTTTCTCTGTATCCATTATTGTACAATCTACTGTAGAATATAAAGCGCCTTGAGGCGACTGTTGTGATTGGGCACTATATAAATAAAATTGAATTGAATTGAATTAAATAAATACGAGCCCACCGGAACGGAAGTGTTTTGTTCAGGCAATAATTAGTAGCATTAATTGTTGTGATCACTCAATCTTGATCACAGCAAATCCACTCATCATGAGCACCTATGCAAGGCCTAATCTTTCTAAGGTAAGAGCCCAGCTCAGGGATTGCGCATTGCCTAACTAATATTGCACCAGTCCAGTAGACATAAAAGCAAACCCAAAATAAAGATATCAGTTTTAAAATGTGATCCTACTTTAAAACCAACTCGGGAGGAAAACACAGCAAAAAAGAGAAGGAAAAAACAATGATTTTTTTTTTTCACCCACCTTTCCAATTGTGATCTTTGGCCATCAGAATTATTGTCTAAAGGCAAAGAAAGAGGCCCAACAAATTTACTTTAGCAAGTGGACCATCCCGGCCTTGCCGTATTGGTCCATTTGATTGACCTCTGTTTTTATTGTTTATTTTATTTTATTTTCAGTTGCTACACACGGAACTGACATGACTGGGGGGAAGGGAAAGGGAGAAAGAAAGACAGGTAGGGAAAGAGCTGAGGAGATCCCCAGATGAGGGGTTACCCAGCAGCCGCGGAGCAGAAGCCAGAAGGGGTTGTAGTGACGTGCTCGTGAGCTCCGCCGACAGCCAGCTGTGCCAGAGTGGACGGAGCCCCAGGCCCAGAGGTCGAGGGCACCCCACTCCACCGAAGGGGCCCGACCGAGCTACAGGCACCAGGCCCCAAAAGCAGCTAACGAGAGTGAGCCAGTGCGTACCTGAGTGCCCATCCCCGGACAACAAGAACCACCAATTTACTGATGTCTGAGGGCGTCAGCCACTGGCAGGGGGAGTGTTGGGGGGAGATAGGCCTCCATACCTTGGACGGCCTGACATGTCCCTAGAGAGGTGGCGTCTGATACCCGACCTGACATATAGACAGAGACAAACAGGCACACACAGATACCAACATCCATCCCCACGCCCCATGCACACATATGCAAATACTAGAGACTGTACACACAATCACACTCCCCAAAGGTACTCTATACCCCCGGTCTAGGTACCTTTGCCCAGCACAGCACTCAGACCCAGGAGGTGTTCACAGTAACTCATCAGGGCGAGGAGAGAAGAGCAGCACCTGTCACTACCTCTTTTATACCCTCACTATGATCCCCTGGAACCTAAAGCTGTCCCTACTACAAAAACTTGAAAAATTTGAAATTCTAACCGTTTTGATAATAACGTGCAAAAACTCATAATTGGAGCGCATTTGTCTTCTCTCTCATAAAAAAACCCCCTACATGTTCCACCTTTTTGTGATTTTCTTGGGTTTTTTTTCCTTTTAATTTTCTCAGTCAATGTGTAGTTTTCCCTTCATATGAAATAAACTTTACAAAACAAATCAAAACATGAACTTCAAAATTAGGAACTAAACTGGGAACACGAACCTAGAAACTGGGAAGTTCACATGAGAAAACAAATAGGAACACGAAACAAACACACAGCATAATGAGGGTATGACATCAAGCTGACAACAACAAGCTGGGGAAGACAGAATTAAAATACACAGGAACACAAGGAGATGGGGAACGGGTGGAAACACAGCTGGGACTAGTCACACAAAAGAAGATGAGGGAAAAGAAAAACTAGACACACTGCAGACAGGACAGGGCTATCAACATAAAACAGGAAGCACAACACCCATCAGGACGCAGACTAGATACTAAGATGTGGAACACGGGGAAGGGCACAGAAACAGGACAGGAAACCAGAAACTCAAAATTGTCAACATAACACAAAAGAAAAAAAAAATTCAAGGAACCTAAGTTAACCCAAAAAACACTAATACTGTCACGTCCGGTGAGGCAGACGTGTGGAGTTTGTAGAAAGGACCCAAAATGCAGCAGCTCTGGTGCTCTGATACAACCAGAAATGGTGAGGGTGAGCATGAATTAAGAAAACCTAAACTGGAAAAACTAACAGAACTAACCAGAAACCAAGATGCAGGGAGGTACGAGGAAATACACGGAGAGACGGACGGAGACCGAGGGGAACAACACAGACGAACCAGCAAAGAGGACAGGTGAACACACACTATAAACACACACACCAGTAATCAGGGGATGGGAAACAGGAGGGAGACACACCTGGGAGACATAACAGCTGACGAGGCAGGGGAAACGTAAAAGAACCCACTGACATAAGACAGAGACCTTCAAAGTAAAACAGGAAACACATACACGTAATGAGACAAACTCAGAGATGCGGACTAAACACAGAGACCTACAACACTAAGGGGATACACAAGTTACGAACTGGTATGTTTACGTGTGTGTTTTGTGCAGGTGTTATGTCTTATGTTAATTTAGCTGTGCCAGGGCCCTGCTTCGATTGGTGCATGGATACGCTGCAACGACATGACTGGTTCCAGCTGGAGGACCCGCCCAATAAATGGAGGCTGGAGCGCTACAGCGGGAGAGGTCTTCGCGGTTCTCCTCACGGCCCAGCAGTCTTCCCGTGGCAGCCGCTGGCTGCAGTGCTTTTGAGAGTTGTGAAAGTGGAGTGGGTAGGGGTGAGCTGCCGTTTTCTTTTGATCACCCGTTTTTCTCCTGTTTTGTGTTAGTTAAGGAGGTTAGACTCTGTTTTTATTTTTGACTTTGTTTTGGTGAGGTCAGGGGTGCGGGATTTGTTTAGATCTGTTTTGTTTATTGTTTTGGCCTTGGCTCACCCTGAAGCGTTAACACTCCCGTTTTGGTTCCTTTTTTTCCACCTTGTAAATAAATCACAGTGAAACTAAAGGATTTGTCTCTTGTGGCTGCTTGGGTCTTGGGGGGGATGCGAGTGCCTCACTCGTGTTACTGCCTGGCCCTAGACGGGTCGTAACATGAATTGGGGGCTCGTCCTCTGCCCTTTTCTGTGGTTTTCGTGTGTTTTGGTCTGTTTGGCAGTTTTCTTGGTGTGGGGATAGTTGGTGTGTGGGATTATGGAGTTTTCATTGGATGAGTTTGTTACCTCGCCTTCATGGGATAAAATAGTGAAGTGCAGGAAAGCGGATTTGCTAATTATTGCTAGTTTTTATGATGTTCAACTGTCCTATAGTGCCCGTAAAGCGGAGGTTAAGGACGCTTTGTGTGCAGGGCTGGTGGAGCGAGGCATCCTTCCTGCCCCGAAGGCAGCTGTTGAGCAGCCTGGCGGCAGAGGTGTGAAGGTGGCTCCGGAGGCTGAGCCGGAGCCGGATGCCAAAGGGCCTGTTAACGTGCTCCCGGCTGAGGTGGAGTCTGATGCAGCTGGGGTGGACTCTGATGCTGCTGAGGCGGAGTCTGAAGCAGCTGAGTCTGGTACGGCCGGGGAACCCCTGGCGGGGCGGTCTACGGAGGATCTCCGTTTGACCCTCCGTATAAGGGAGGTGGAAACCCGTGCTAAAGAGCTTGAGGTACAAGCAATGCACCTCCGTGTCAGAGCTTTGGAGCTGGAGCGAAAGCCCTCCACATCTGCCTCTAGCCATCCTAGTACATCCACCGCTGTCTCAACGGGTTTTGACATCACTAAGCACGTTAAACTGGTTCCCCCATTTCGTGAGGCCGAAGTGGACTCCTATTTTAATGCTTTTGAGCGTATAGCGGCCGCGTTAAGCTGGCCGAAGGAGTTTTGGCCACTGCTATTGCAATGCAAACTGGTCGGCAAAGCCCAGGAAGTGTATACCAGTTTATCAATTGAAGATAGCCTGGATTATGACATTATGAAGAAGACTGTGTTGCAGGCATATGAGCTTGTCCCAGAAGCCTACCGTCAGAAATTTAGGAAGTGTGAAAAAACTGCCAATCAGACATTTGTGGAGTTTGCCTGTGAAAAAAGTCGCTTGTTTGAACGATGGTTGCAGGCCAGTAAAGTAAAGGATCTTGAGGGGCTGAAAGAGCTTCTTCTGTTAGAGGAATTCAAAAAACGTTTGCCGGACCAAGTAGTCATTTATCTGAATGAGCAAAAGGTGACGTCACTTGCTAAAGCGGCAGTGATGGCTGATGAGTTTACTCTCACTCACAAAACTATATTTTCAGCCGCTGTCGCACAAAATATCAGGGTGGGACAGGAGAGGAAGATAAGATCACCAAAGGTAGGACTGAAGGATAGACAGGAGGATGGTGGTAATCGCGACTGTTTTTATTGTCGCGAACCCGGACATCTGATCGCTGCCTGTCCTGCGCTCCGGAGGAAGGAGCAGCGCAAAGGCTCTAAAACTCCAGCCGGCGTAGGTCTTATTAAAGTTGTCCCTTCGCCTAAAATGCATTCCACCCGTGATTTGCACCATGCGGATGCTGAAATAGAGCCACGTTTTAAACCATTTATCACCAAAGGCTTTGTTTCTGTGACGGGAGAAGAGAGGGATAAAGTGCCTGTTACTATTCTTCGGGACACAGGTGCGCATCAGTCATTTATGTTGGACAGAGTACTGCCATTGTCAGATAAAACTGCTTGTGATTCAGATGTGTTAGTTTGGGGAATTAAGATGAGCGTTCTTCGGGCGCCGCTACACCAGGTGCATTTGCATTCGCCCGTAATAACGGGGCATGTTAAAGTTGCCGTGAGTTCCCAGTTGCCTATCAAAGGGGTTTCATTTATTCTGGGAAATGACTTGGCTGGTGGGACAGTTTTTCCCCCTCCTGAAGTGGTGGAAACGCCTGTTGCTTCTGTTACTGATGCTGCCACCCCTATATCCAGTATGTTTCCTGTTTGTGCTATTACTCGTGCGCAATCGCGCAAATTTGACGACGTTGTGAATGTCGCTGACACCTTTATGGCGACGCTAGATGAAAGAAAGTTCCCCAGCCGTGAGAGTGGCAGAATAAGAAGCGGCAATGATGTGACGAAACTGATGCCAGAGTTGGATGAAAAGTTGAATAGGGATGCACTGATAACCGCTCAGCGGAAGGACTCATCACTGGCTCCTTGTTTTATATCCGCAGCCGCGAGTGCAGAAAGTAAATCCCCCACTTCTTTTTTTTGTGCAAGACGGAGTTCTTATGAGAAGGTGGTCCCCTGACCATAGTGGTTTGCCTGGTGCTACGCAGGTGGTGGTGCCGAAGCCACATCGAGGGCAGGTGCTTAGCTTAGCGCATGATGCCAGCATGGCTGGACATCTCGGGGTGAACAAAACTTATCATCGGGTGTTGCGCAACTTCTTTTGGCCAGGGCTGAAAGCTGATGTGGTGGCATATTGCCGTACCTGTACTACATGTCAGATGGCGGGGAAACCTAACAGACCAATCCCACCTGCTCCGTTACATCCTATTCCAGTAATAGGTGAGCCGTTTGAAAAAGTAATATTGGATTGTGTGGGTCCCCTGCCAAAAACTAAATCCGGACACCAATACATACTTACAATAATGTGTTCAGCAACAAGGTTCCCGGAGGCAATTCCACTACACACGCTGAAAGCAAAACCGGTAATAAAAGCACTAATTAAGTTTTTCTCTACTTTCGGGCTTCCAAAGGCTATTCAAACAGACCAAGGAACGAATTTTACTTCAAAAGTGTTTGCACAGGTTGTGGAGGAGTTGCACATAAAACATGTAAAATCCAGTCCATACCACCCGGAAAGTCAAGGTGCTCTGGAGAGATTCCATCAAACCCTCAAGGCTATGCTGCGCAAGTTCTGCGCAGAGTCGGGTAGAGAATGGGACGAGGGTCTGCCGTTATTGTTATTTGCCGTCAGGGAAACCACTCAGGAATCCTTGGGATTCAGTCCGATGGATCTGGTGTTTGGACATGTGGTCCGCGGTCCCCTCCGGCTTCTGAAGGAGAAGTGGTTATCAGAAACTTCTGAAACTCAGCATAATGTCTTGGATTATGTTAGCGGACTTCGGGAAAAACTCCACCTTGCATGTCAGTTAGCTCGAGAAAATCTGTCACATACGCAGGCCAAAATGAAAGCTCGCTATGATAAAAAGGCTGTTTGCAGAAGTTTCCAGCCGGGCGAGAAAGTGTTGGTGTTGCTGCCTGTGGTAGGGTCCAGTTTGTTAGCCCGGTTCGCTGGCCCATATGTGGTGGAACAGAAACTCAGTGACAACAATTATGTGATCCAGACCCCAGACCGCCGGAGAAAGTCTAGGGTTTGTCATATTAATATGTTAAAATCGTATCACTCGAGGAGCCCTTCGGGTGCGCCATCTCCAGTGTGCGCCGCTAGTGTTGTTTCTCCTTATGAACCCTCTGATGACGGACTGCTCCAGAAAAGTGAAGCACTGGGTAGCGGCCGGTTGAAAAATTCGGAGATCTTAAATGATTTAGACACATATTTAGCCCACCTATCTGAACCCACTCGAGCTGACATCACTGATCTGATAGAGAATAATTTATCACTTTTTTCTGATCATCCTCGTCAAACTGCTGTCCTGTGCCACGACATTGACGTGGCAGGACATAAACCGATTAAGCAGCATGCCTATCGAGTGAACCCTGTGAAAAGAGCGATAATGCAGAAGGAAGTTGACTATCTCTTAGAACACGGTTTAGCCATTCCGAGCGCCAGCGCATGGAGTTCGCCGTGTGTGCTGGTACCAAAACCTGACAACACTCCTCGGTTTTGTAATGATTACAGGAAAGTTAACGCTGTTACCAAACCTGATTCATT
The DNA here is from genome assembly GCF_963576455.1 of Neolamprologus multifasciatus. Classification (NCBI taxonomy): domain Eukaryota; kingdom Metazoa; phylum Chordata; class Actinopteri; order Cichliformes; family Cichlidae; genus Neolamprologus; species Neolamprologus multifasciatus. The sequence continues at coordinate 37,149,438 of NC_140441.1, read as the reverse complement.
TCCTCTTCCTAGAATGGAGGATTGTATTGATAGAGTGGGATCGGCATCTTTTGTAACCAAACTTGATCTGTTAAAAGGTTACTGGCAAGTACCTTTAACTCCCAGAGCATCTGAGATATCTGCTTTTGTCACGCCAGATCATTTTCTCCAGTACACAGTTATGCCGTTTGGGTTGCGTAATCCACCCGCTACTTTCCAGCGTCTTATGGCCAAAGTACTGGCAGGCGTGAATAACTGCGATGCCTACTTGGATGATGTTGTCATTTACTCATCCACCTGGTCTGACCACTTACAAACCCTCTCTCTCGTTTTCAGCCGTTTTCAGAAAGCCTCGCTTACGCTAAACCTAGCCAAATGTGAATTTGGCAGAGCCACCATCACATATCTAGGAAAACAGGTGGGTCAGGGACAAGTACTGCCGGTGACTGCGAAAATACAGGCGATCGTTGAGTTTCCAGTCCCACAAACGAGAAGGGCGCTGCGCCGATTTCTGGGAATGTGTGGTTATTACAGAGGTTTTTGTAAGAACTTTGCCACTGTTGTTGTTCCTCTCACCGATTTGATCAGTCCGGTGAAGCCTTTTGTGTGGACGCCTGTGTGTCAGACTGCTTTCGAGTCTGCGAAAGCATTACTGTGCAGTTCCCCTGTTCTTACGGCACCTAACTTCATGTCCCCTTTCAAGCTCGAGGTTGACGCAAGTGCGTCTGGTGCAGGAGCTGTCCTTATACAGGAAGACCATCGCGGCATGGATCGCCCTATTTGTTATTTTTCAAAAAAGTTCAACAAACATCAGATTAACTACAGCACTATTGAAAAGGAAGCCCTTGCCTTGTTGTTAGCCCTGCAGCATTTCGAGGTGTATATCGGATCCAGCTCTATCCCTGTTCAAGTATTCACTGACCACAATCCATTGGTGTTTCTCTCCCAGATGCAAAACTCAAATCAGAGACTTATGCGTTGGTCCCTTCTTTTGCAAGATTTTAACCTGCATATCAAACATAAGAAAGGAACGGAAAACGTCATCGCTGACGCCCTGTCGAGAGCAATTTCATAGTTTGGGAATTAAACAATGGGAGGGTTGTTTAATTCTTATGGAAGGGGGTGTTACGAACTGGTATGTTTACGTGTGTGTTTTGTGCAGGTGTTATGTCTTATGTTAATTTAGCTGTGCCAGGGCCCTGCTTCGATTGGTGCATGGATACGCTGCAACGACATGACTGGTTCCAGCTGGAGGACCCGCCCAATAAATGGAGGCTGGAGCGCTACAGCGGGAGAGGTCTTCGCGGTTCTCCTCACGGCCCAGCAGTCTTCCCGTGGCAGCCGCTGGCTGCAGTGCTTTTGAGAGTTGTGAAAGTGGAGTGGGTAGGGGTGAGCTGCCGTTTTCTTTTGATCACCCGTTTTTCTCCTGTTTTGTGTTAGTTAAGGAGGTTAGACTCTGTTTTTATTTTTGACTTTGTTTTGGTAAGGTCAGGGGTGCGGGATTTGTTTAGATCTGTTTTGTTTATTGTTTTGGCCTTGGCTCACCCTGAAGCGTTGACACTCCCGTTTTGGTTCCTTTTTTTCCACCTTGTAAATAAATCACAGTGAAACTAAAGGATTTGTCTCTTGTGGCTGCTTGGGTCTTGGGGGGGATGCGAGTGCCTCACTCGTGTTACTGCCTGGCCCTAGACGGGTCGTAACACAGGGAAGACACCAAACAACAACTAAACCCTAGAAAACCCAAAACAACAGTCATAATACAAAACTATCAAAAGTAAAAGTACATAACCAAAAACACTGGGTCACCAACCCAGGATCATGAAAAATATACTGGGCCCCCAGACCCAGGACTGTGACAATTTCAGCTTCTGTTTTATTTAGTACCAGTTCCTTTCTCAACTTGCCTTCTCCGTCACATTCTCATTCCTCCTCCAACTGAAGGCATGCCAGATGCACTCTCAGTGTCACACCCATTTTAACCATTGGAATAGGTTCAGCAAATACACAAATTGAGGCACGTTTATGTAGAGCAGAGCAGAGCAAGCTGGCTGTTTGTTTTGACAAACCTAATTAAGGTACCACCACACACACCAGCTAACCCAGTAGCAGAGTAGTAACTAAACTGCTAAACAACTTAATGTTGAACTTAACCAACTTACTTATAGTGGCATATGTATATTTAAAAAAACAACATAAATACATAAAAAAGAAAACCCAGCTCCCAAAAATACTAAACTTTACCAAACATTTTGGAGCATTTTGGTCTCATGAGAATTAGAAATTCTGAATTGAACAGCTCTGAATTGCCTACCCTCAACAGGCAAAATCAGCAGAATATCATCAAAAGCCAAAATAATATCATGAGTATACCATAATCCCCTTTGTCAGACCTCGGACAAGCTCCCACTTGTTATGCTCCCCAAAAAAGTCCAGAGGATGTGGGAAAATAAAAAAAAAAGTGTCCAGGTTTAAAAAAGGCTTTTATTAATACTTTTCTGTATAATTAAACTAAGAAAGACAAGCTGTCGTGAAAGAAGGGAATCACAACTTGACCCAGAAGCTTGTAACCCTACTTTTTAACAGCAAGTAAACAGGCAAGATCACCAAAAAACAAAACAAAACAAAAAAACATCCTCTTCAACAGTGCAAGCAGCCATGCCACAAACTGAACCATCACTTTCATTTCTATATGAGCATCTGAGCTCCTTCCTCCTTTCTCTTTGTTCCTTTACCTGATAGATTTGTCCCTAAGATAATGAAAGCTCTTTGTTCCCTTTCAACATTTGTGAAACCGTCTATCAGGAACCTAGGGGTAATTTTTAATCATGCTCTTACATTGGATGTTCATGATGTTCATTGAACTTCCACAGCCCTATGTCCTTAGCAGGTCCCTGAGGTCATACAATGCTGAGGACTAAGGGAGACAGAGCTTTTGCCACTATGAGCCCCAGACTATGGAACTCCCACTGAGCTTAAGATCTTTGGATTCAGTAGTCTCTTTTAACACATCTTTTTAGAATTGCATTTGGATAACTTTGTTCTGTCTTTGTTTTATGCATTGTTATCTCTGTATGAAGCACCTTGTGATCTTTTGTCTAGAAAGGTGCTATATAAATACAATTTTAGGACATCATCGTAGGACATTTTTTCAATGAAAATTAAAAGAGAAGAAAACCGTGACTTACGGTTTTGCCAACGTTTCCAGATGTACCAAGCAATGAAAGCAATGAAAGCAATGATGACAGCAGGGATGACAGCAGCGATGACAGCAGTGATGACAGTAGTGTCATCAGCACCATTAGTGTTTATAGTGCTATTATTATTAACTGAAAAAAAAAACCCAGAATAAATATGTTAGGTTTCTTTGTTTTTTTAACCATAGACTTCCAAAACAACACTCAACCATCAATTTTCCACACCTGCTTCTCCTGCTTGTGTGAACTGTTGGAATCAAATTGTTAAATGTTGTCATTGTGTTGCTTAAATTTGTAAGTCTTAGTTTCAGGATCAAAGACATTCCTTTGTCTCTGACCACCTCTCCAACCAGTTTGTTGGTGGGGGAGGCTGAAGTGTTTTATTATAGGGACATCCTATCTGAAGGTCCTGTTTTCTTGTGTAGTAAGTTTCCTGCTTTTATTACCCTGTTGTGGGCAGGAGGTCACACAAAGGCACCCCCAAACACAAACACACATTCTCACACATACATGCACACACACACACACATGCTTATACGTGCACACACATACACACATAGTGCCTTGTCTTTTGTGACCATAGGGGGATTTTACAATGAGAGGTGCTTGTGTGTACTGTAACTGTTTTCAATAAAAGGGAGGCCAGAGTCGAGGTCGTCTGTGGTTGGATTCAGAGCGCTTTCCTCAGACACCGACCGGGGCTTCTCTTGCTAGCAAGTAAAATCGATGGATTGCTGATTGTCTTGTTTCCTTTGTTAACGAGAATAAGTTTCTAAACCAGCGGGGCCTGTGGAAGCGCAGACCCAACACGAACAGAGTAACAATAACATAAACACAAACAACTGTGTCATTTGTTTTGTTTACATTGTATCTGAACAGACATCACAGGGAACAAAGAAGCTAACTGTGCTGGTGATATCTCATTAAGCAACAAATATTTACTTACTTGATCCATTAAACTGTTTTGTATCATGTTTTGCTGCATCTGTTGAAAAGTATTTTAATTTTGTTAAAATGCTGACAAATATATTTTTTAAAAAATATTTTGAATATGCATTACATCAGCTGTGCTTACCAACTTTTAGTGTAATTTTCCCCTTTCTGACTTGACTATGAAGTTTGGGAACATAGCAGATGTACAGCCCTTCATCTTCTTTGCTCACATTTCTCAGCAATAAGGAAATGTTGCCTTTCCCGATTTCGTCACAGAAGAGATATGTTCTGTTTATAAAGTGACTGTTCTGCTGATTTGGATCATGTTTCATACTTCGATAAACATGCACATAAGTTTTATTGCGTTTCCACTCCACTGTGAGAGTCGACACATTAAATGGGGGCTCCAGGTGACACGGCAGAATGACGTCCTCACCGACATTTGCTTTCACTGGTTCATCTGAGCCAATCACATCAGACTCTCCTGCAAAACAAACATTCAATCAAATGATGGATGAAGTGGAATAAAATGTACAGATATAAAATGTACTAGCCAAAACAATATAACAAATAAACCTACAGCATATTTGATGGAATGAACAGAAATTTAAGCATGTGCTTTCACTCAAAGCACAGACTGAAAAATAACATTTAAAAATCAGACTCATTAAGATTTAATTTAGCAATGACTGTGAATAATTAAATGAGCAGCAGCCAATTCTAGATTTAAAAAAATACGCTAAAGAATAGCACATAAAATACAGTAGCTTAATAATATGTCTAAAGCAAGTAGGTCAATAAATACAGTGAGTTTAAAACATTTAGACTGATTCAGATTGGATAGTAAGCAAATAACTGAGACTCTCAAAGTTGACAGAGAACTTGAAACCTGCCTTTTGAACTTAATTTTCATCAAAAAATGTGCATTTCTGTTCTCATTACATTTTTGGCGACACAAAAATATCAACTTTATGACCTAAAGCAGTCTTAAGATGTAATTTAGACAGCTTGCTGCAAAGATACTGCCAGGAGATTTTACATGCTCTTCTTCTCATGGCAGCTACATGTCTGCCAAATCTCATTTGCTCTCTGTTTATTACAGAATTATAGTGATGATAGCAGCCTTAAGGCACTGGCCACAACTGCACTGACTCTGCTATAAGGTAGAAGAGGTGACATGTATGGGACTGATAACCACAAATTATGACCTTTCAATAGGCGGATCACATCAAAATGAACTGAAAGAAAATACTCAGACAGTTTATATCAGTTTCCTCAATAGTCATAGTTCAAAGTTTGGGTAATTTTAATATTTGCACCACATACTAACCAACAGTGAGGTTAACATAGCAACTTTTCTCCACATTATCAGTGATAAAGGAGCATTTGTATCTCCCGGTGTCAGTGAGTTTTAGTGAGGTCAGCATCAGTGACAGATTTCCTTTGGTTAACGCCTCATGGGAGAGAGCAGTCCGTGCTTCAAAATGCTCTCTCTGTGCTCCAGGATTATATTTTCCATTTTGACAAAGGATTACAATGTCATTCCCACGAGTCCACTTTACTGTCTCAGATGCTGCGTTCAGTGGGGGCTTAAGGTAGCACTGCAGGAGGACATGTTCACTGTATACTGCTTGTACTGGCTCAGAAGAGCAAATAATCTGAGGTTCTGTTAAAAAATAAAAACAAATGTTACATTAGGATTGGACACATTTTTGGCCAACAATCTACATCAAACGTAAGAACAAGATGGGTGAGGAGTCAAATTTACTGTGTGCAGGCAGGAATGGTGGACCCAAAAGTGCAGACTCACAGCAGGTAAAAGTGCAGTCAAAACTGTTTTATTGCTGACACAACAAAAATACTAAAGTGAAAATACAAAATACCTAAACAGGCTGGCAGGCAAACAGAACACACAGCACAGAATGAGGAAGAACATGAGACAGAGCTAACGAGACAAGGGAAGCAAAACCAGACATATTAACACGGGACACAGACTAGTGATGGGATTTCCGGCTCTTTTTAGAGATCCGGCTCTTTCGGTTCGACTCACTAAAAAGAGCCGGCTCTTTCGGCTCCGAACCGACTCTTCAGGTTGTTTTGTTGCTTTAATTAATTTATTATTAACAATAATATAAAATTATGCACAAAAGGAATTACTAACGTAAAAAAAGTGGTTTTATTTATATATGTTTATATATAAATATATGCGGTGGCCCCTAGAGACAAAACACGTACAAACTCCAAAACACATTTCTAGCATGAACTGGACTTCCAAAGCAGAGCTACTAGATCACTTAAATTACACAATTGAAAGCATGTGTGTATTGTTTGTGTATTTATACACAGGCACTCATATATATTCAAATAATTTAAAAAAAAAAGTTCATTTACCTGTTACTGCCACACACCAAATCCGGTCATTGGTACTTGCTGGCTTGTGTAGCCACTAAGTAACAAAAGCTCAACACTGCGCCCAGCATCCTGGAGCACTTCTGTTGTGTTTTGTACGTGTTTTAGGTTTTTCCGTGCTTCTGAGTTTTTACGTGCTTCGGAGTTTGTACGTGCTTCGGAGTTTGTACGTGTTTCGGAGTTTGTACGTGATTTGAAGTTTGTACGAGCTTTGTCTCTAGGGGCCACCGTAAATATACTTTTATTTATTCACTCCACATAAAATATAATAAATAAATCATATAATACAAAAATCAACTATTCACGGTTCAAATTTAAACTATTTAAATTTTCAGCTTTTTCCTTTTACAAATTTAAAGTGAAACAACACAAAACACTGCAAACCACAACACAATTAAATATAAATTAAAATAGGAAAACAAAAAGAAGATGCATATTCTCTGTCATATGGGCCCGCATGAATAAACTTTCTGAATCCTTTATCATCTGCAACTGAAAATAGTTGTGGATGATTACTATACCTTTCTAATGTGACGTTGTTGTCCCTGGCTCTCTTTCTCTCTCTCTCCCTCCAGCTCTGTTCCTGTGCTATAGTGATGGGTCGTTCGCGAACGAAATGGCTCTTAGAGCCGACTCTTTGAAGTGAACGACGTGAGGTTTTTTTTTTTTTCTTTCTCTCACCCTCTCTCTCGCCCTTTTTTCCGCTAAACTCCGCATGCGCGGCCTGTACTTTGCGCTGGGCAGAGGGGGGAGGGGCGTTAGTTACACTCGCAGTAGCACAGGAACAGAGCCAGAGAGAAAGAGAGCGAGGGACAACAACGTCACATTAGAAAAGTATAGTAATCATCCACTATTTTTAGTTGCAGATGATAAAGGATTCAGAAATCATACAGGCCCATATGACAGAGAATGTGCATCTTCTTTTTGTTTTAATATTTTAATTTATATTTAATTGTGTTGTGGTTTGCAGTGTTTTGTGTTGTTTCACGTTAAATTTGTTTAAAAAGAAAAAGCTGAAAATTTAAATAGTTAAAAGTTTAAAATGTAAATAGTTGTTCTTTGTATTATATGATTTATTTATTACATTTTATGTGGAGTGAATAAATAAAGTATATTTATGGTGGCCCTTAGAGACAAAGGAGTACAAACTCCAAAACATGTAGAAACTCCAAAACACGTAAAAACTCCAAAACGCGTAAAAACTCAGACGCACGTACAAACTCCAAAACACGTAAAAACTAAGAAGCACGTACAAACTCAGAATCACGTACAAAAGACAACAGAAGTGCTCCAGGATGCTAGGGCGCAGTGTTGAGCGTTTGTTACCTAGTGGCTACACAAGCCAGGAAGTATCAACAACCGGATTTGGTGTGTGGTAATAACAGGTAAATGAATTTTTTTTTAAATTATTTGAATAAATATGAGCGCTTGTCTATAAATACACAAACAATACGCACATGCTTTCAATTGTGTAATTTAAGTGATCTGGGTAGCTCTGTTTTGGAAGTTCAGTTAACACTAGAAATGTGTTTTGGAGTTTGTATATGCTTTAGAGTTTGTACGTGCTTTGTCTCTAGGGGCCATATATAAACATATATAAATAAAACCACTTTTTTTACATTAGTAATTCCTTTTGTGCATAATTTTATATTATTGTTAATGATTAAATAATTAAAGCAACAAAACGACCTGAAGAGCCGGTTCGGAGCCGAAAGAGCCGGCTCTTTTTAGTGAGCCGAGCCGAAAGAGCCGGATCTCTAAAAAGAGTCCGAAATCCCATCACTACTGTGCTACTGAGTGTAACTACCGCCCCTCCCCCCTCTGCCCAGCGTAAAGCACAAGGCTCGCGTGCGGAGTGAAGCGGAAAAAGTGCGAGAGAGAGGCTGAGAGAAAGAAAAAAAAAAAAAACAGGTGACGGCTCGCGATAAGGAGCCGGCTCGTGTCGTTCACGTCAAAGAGTCGGCTCTAAGAGCCATTTCGTTCGCGAACAACCCATCACTAACACAGACTGTCAACATAAAACCAGAAACATAACACCGAGATACGGACTTGACAAAGGGATACACTTACACTATACATTGTTAATAAAATCATTAACATTTTTCAGAAACTGGCAAATTTTTTAGATGTTTGCTTCTCTGGTAATTGCTATGACTGCTTCCTCTCTCTCTCTCTCTCTCTCTCTCTCTCTTGCTATATGTATGTGTGATTAAATTTAATGTTTATGTATGAACTCTGAATCAGAAAAAAATGCATGCTAAATGTTATGAATAAACACTAAGAAGCAACGAAATGTTAATCGCGTTACTTAAATTGGGAAGGCTGTAGCTCAAAAGGTAAGGCGGGTCATGTACTGATTAGAAGATTAGAGCTTCGATTTCTTCCTGCACCTGTATGCCAAATATTCCAAGTGAGGCAAGATTCTAACACAAAGTCGCTAGACAGAAAGAACTTAAGCACGGAGAAAGTGTGTGTTTGGGTTTGGATGAGGCATGTATTTATAAAATGTACGTGTATGAAGTGCTTTGGTGGGGTTTTTTTATAAAAAGATGAAAATATGTTTACTCACGTGTAGTTTCCGAGACAAACTGGTGACTGCAGACTGACAGCAAAACAAAAACCATTAGATCCATTCAAAAGAACAAGAATAACATGTCTTCTTATCAAAAACCAAAAGACTGAACTATGGCTCGTGACTTGTGAACAGAAAGAGAAAGAAAACAAAATAAAAAGGAGATGCTGCGATTAACTTTTGCTTTCTAGTCCCCGCCTACTTGGCACAGTTTAACTCCACTATAGAAAATATAATCTAATGAGAGGGAAGTATCACGGCTGGATTTCTAATCTGGCATTTGCAAAGTGCACTAACACACTCGTGGCTCAATATATATATTTTCCTTATCCGTAAATTATATAGGTTACGGACCACCTGGCACCAAGGTGTGCCAAAAAAGTGATGCAAAAACTTTCATTGACATAAAAAAAAAAAAGTTTTTCAAGTGAAGGCAGCATAATTTCTAATAAATATAACATCACTCTGCCCTTATCTCATTATACTAACAGTACCTTCATGCTATTTTTTTTTTATGTCCCACGTATTCCTCTGAATTTCCTAGTTTCTGGAGTTGTCGCATATTGCATTTGAGAGCATATCAATAATGCTGAATATCTAAGTCTTGAGTCCTGTGTTTAGGTCCATTTCCTGCCAGCAGCACCTTGCTAAAATGCCAGGGCTAACTTTTCATTTTCAATTTATCAATATATTATTTATTTCAATATATTTTTGTCCAGAACAGACTTACTCTAAATCATCTGACCCTTTTTGAACTGTTTTCTGTATCAAAAACACTCAATTAAAAGCTATGTATCAATGATGATTACACATTGACAGAAGTTATTTTTGAATTCGGTCCAGGTGATTATCCACAACAAAGTACTTTAAACATGAATTGTTTTCATTTCAGTTATTCATTCATAATCATTTTGATTCCGAGCCTAAGAATTATGAGCTGCACTGTCCTCAACCCTTGCCCCTCCTGGATTCATGCTTTCTCCTGTATTGTTTAAGTCTTTTTTGAACATGAATGATCCCCTCCTCATTTCCCTGTACACAAAGTGGAAAGTTTCCACCATTAAAGTCAGTAATATATACATTAGAATAGTACTACCTGTATTCCTTGCAAGTTCACCTTTCCACCTGTCTCCCTCTCATTAACACACATGACATGTATTCTGTATTGCTTCTACTGACTTTCATTCCTCTTCTCTCCAGAGCATACCCCCACCTGTCCAGGCTCTCTTGCACCTATTCTCTACTCTCACTATTTGATTCAGTTTAATTCAACTTAATTTGCCTAGTGTCAAATCCCAATAACAGTTGTTCAAAGCACTTTATATAGAAAGGTAAAGACCCTACAATAATACAGAAAAAAACCCAAGCAGGAAGCAGTTTGTGGCAGTGGGGGGAAAAAAATCTCCTTCTAGGAGTAAGAAACCTCCTGGAGAATGAGACTGCAGGAGGGCAGCCAACTGCTATAACTGGTTGGGATAAGGGGAAGGAGAAGAACAAAGATTACAGATTACAGATTATTTCTCCATAAACCATGGAGACTTCTGCCTGACCTTACCTCTCAGCCTGTCCATCACCACCACAACAATGATGATCCCGGATGTAACCCCACCCTTACCTTGAACACATTTGTCACTCCTACCTAACCTTAACACTGTCTCACTGTCCTTATGCATGGCCTACACCACCCTCAAATACACCAAAAAAAGTCTATGTTGGATTTATTTATTTCAATAGTGGACATTTGTTGCACACAAATGTTTTGCTTTGGCAGAAACTTAAACAACTGAGTTAAATTTACACAAGTTATTCATATTCAATAAACCTGTGGATTTTGTGTTCATAAAACCCGATTGAAACATGTTTAGATGAAGTAAGTTGAGCTCTTGGAATATTTTGATCCTTCAAAATGTTGTCATTTTATTTCAACACTATTCAATAACTTTTACCCCAATACTGCTTGGTCACTTAAATACTACATGTTGTCTTTATATTATATAATGTTTGACAAAGTCTAGAGCAGGGGTCGGCAACCCTAGGCACGGAGGGTTAACTGATAGCACGACCATAGCTGGACTGGCCATCGGGCATACCGGCATTTGCTCGGTGGCCCGATGATTTTTTTTTTTTAATAAACAATGAAAGGTGGTGGATTGGCCAGATGCTGGTCGGTGTGTAAAAATAACTCAATTATTTGGTGGTGTCTATGGTGCTGCTTTCTCAGAGTGAGTAACATTAGCAAGTGGTGGAGGCCAGCAGGTGGATGAGGGAAAGGGGAGGCAGGAGGAGAGACCTGAGGCGGCCGCCGGTCCGAGTGTCAGGAGAACTGAACTTCAGGTAAGAAGTTATGACCTGCGGTCTATCTGGGTCAGATTTAAACCAAGTTTAGGTGGAGTTTATTTTCGTTGTGCTGACTTTTTACAGTCAGTTACAATAACTCGTACTGCGTACTAGCTAGCATGATAGAGTTTCTATACAGCTGGGTGGCTGCTATGATGTTACTGATAATGAACTTTATTTTATTCATAAGGTTAGTTAGTAGAGTTGCCAACCTTCCCGCACAAATGGAATCGTCCCGCATTCAGAGAAAATATTGCGCGTTTTGTATTGAGCTGAGAAGGAACACAGTTTGTCCCGGACTTTACTCGACTATGATAGGAACAATTTAATCTACCCGCTCTGCATATTATGTAGTTTCTACACTATATAGTTACACTTAACTTTAAAGCACGAGGCACTGATGTTAAATACATGCAAGATGCTTACATAAAACCAAGAGATGGCCAGTCCCTTTTTTTCAGTGTACTTCCTTGTCATTCCTGACTTCCTCATGCAGTATCACAGTTCCTCTCTTGGCACCCTATCACGTGCTTTCTCTTGAGTTTTTTGTTTATAATTTTGTAATTTTTAAAAAAAATAATAATTAGGAGATGGATCCAAAACTTTGTTCCTTTTTTATATTGCTTTGGTCAATATTTGTCAGCATCAATTGTGTTTTACTAGCACAATGTGTGTGGTCTTACAGTTCCTTAGGTGGCGATATGTGATCACATGTTAAGTTCTTGCTAAACATAATGCCAAATACATTCAGTAACATTCACATCTATTCTCAATAGAAGTTTGGTTTCTTTAATCTATACATTTTAATTTATAAATATGGACAATGATACACTATGCAAGTCTGTACGGGAGCACAACCTTTCTGGAATATTCATTTATTTTTGTATTTATGCCTTCATTTCCCATAAACTCCCCAGTGGTTACCATGGAGTCTTACATGCAAGGGAAGAGTGTGGGTTTGCTCTGGGTTTGTGGGTGGCATTTTAACATTAGTCTGTAGCTGTTTCATATCCTGTTTCTCAGAAGCCAGTTTTTTTTCTCTCTTCTTTTTTGTTCAAGACTGGATTGTCTGATCAAGCCATTGCTTAAGTCTTTAAGCACAAAAATTGATTTGGATGTATTCACTAAGAAATGATTAGGTCAACAAACTATAACACATTCTTGATGTTACATTTAGTAAACACATAAATGATGAATTAATTTAGGCACCTTTAAAAGGTTTCAAATGAACCATTTAGAACTCAATCTAGCTTAAAATATAAATTCAAATTTTGCAAATAAATGTTTTTTTTTTCTCGTTTGTTTTGTTTAAAGTTACTGAGTAGAGGCTTACATAGTTTCCTGTGTTAGGACAGGATGTGGTAGACTACATGTTGAACTGTAGGTGCAAATGACACATGTACAGGATGGAGGTCACATCACTTGTCTTCATGCTCTGTGAGTAATTTAATGCTTTAAAAAATATTTTCCCTCTTTTGTCTCAGATTTCAGGTTTCTTTTAATAATAATTTTGTTTGTAGCTTTCGGTGATTAACTTGGTCCTACAATGTTTTAATGAAATAAATAAATTAAAAAATAAAATTTGGTCAAAACTGGGTTTAGGTTGGAGTGAATATTGACATGCAATTTTCAGGGGTCACTTCTGAGTCCCTTTTGTGTGAAAATGTGATGGTGAAGGACAGAATACAAGATGAGGTCAGGGTGGAGTCTCTGTGAACTATGATGTTTGCAGTTGACATTGTCGTGTGTAGTGAGAGTAAGGAAGAGGTGTAAAGGGAACTTGAAGATGTGGATGCATGCTCTGGAGAGACGAGGAATGAAAGCCAGTAAAAACAAAACAGAAAACATGTGAATGGGAGGGGGAAAGGTGTACCAGTGAAGCTGCAAGTAGAGGTAGTTTCGATTAGTTTAAATATGTGGTCAACTATCCAAAGAAACAGATACGCACAGGTGAGGTGAAGAAGAGAGTGCAGGCAGCTTGGAGATGAGTGTCAGAGGTGATTTGTGACAGAAGGATAGAAGCAAGAGTGAAAAGGAAGGTTCACAAGATGGAAGTGAGATCTGCTGTGGTTTGTGTTTGGGGGGATGGTAGTGCTGACAAAAAGACAGGAGGCAGATCTGCAGATATTTGATGGTGAAGATTGGGAGTGACAGGAATGGTCACAGTTAGAAACAAATACATCAGGCAGATGGGTTTTTCTCCACAATAGAGCAACATTTGATTTAGTAAATGCAAATGGCTGTAATAGATTAATTAATTTAGCCAGTATATCTTGTCTAACAACACAGCAACTAGACATTTATTTCTAATATGCTCTCTACCTAGTTCTTTCTTTAGTCAGTCATTGATTTCACACCACTTAAGAGATAGTGGTTGTTTGACTGGGAACAAGTCAAAGTTTATGACAAATTGACTTCTCAATTGAGCTGTAATCTCAATGGAACCCTTATGGCTGATTTTACGGTCAAACTTTCTGCCACCAGAAGAAGTAAACGAACGCAAATGCCTGGAGCTGTAAATGGCAAATGGCCTGTATTTATATAGGGCTTCACTAGTCCCTAAGGACCCCAAAGCACTTTACACATCCAGTCATCCACCCATTTACACACACTGGTGATGGTAAGCCACATTGTAGCCACAGCCACCCTGGGGCGAGGCTAATGGACACTGGCGCCACCGGGCCCTCTGACCACCACCAGTAGGCAACAGGTGAAGTGTCTTGCCCAAGGACACAACGACCGAGACTGTCCAAGCCGAGGCTCAAACCGGCAACCTTCCGATTACAAGGCGACCGCCCAACTCTTGAGCCACGATCACCCTGTAGATGTTATATCTCTCTCCTGGCCTGCGAACACTTTTGTGTTTCCCCAGATAAGCTGTGAGAAAAGAATGTCTGGGCTTCTTTTGTTAGGCTGCTGACCCCATGATAAGTGCAAAACAAAAATGACTGATGAATGGATGAATTTTTCTAGTTTAAGTCTTGTTTAATAAAAAAATCTACTCATCCACTTTGTACTGTTTATGCAGATTTGGGCTGCGTGGGAAGCAATCTGAGCAGAGAAAGCCACACCTTTCTCACTAATTCCATCTCTTTTAGTTCATCCAGGGGGATAGAGAGTTATTTCCAACCCAGCTGAAATATAAAAATCTGTCCAGAATGTCTTGGATGTGTCTGGACCTTTCTTGCTATGCCTCTCTCGCTACGGTTGTACAGTAGTGAGAGAAGCATAGCAAGAAAATATCCCCCACAGGATACTCCAAGGGACAAAATTGAATGTGCAACTGGTTATGCAAACACACATGCACCCTCGAATATCCTGGAGAGGATAAAGAGCTGCCCAGTGTTCTGCAGACAGGGCAAAAGTCATATTGCTCCTGCTGAATCCCAGGTTTGACTAAAGGACAGACTCTCCTCTTCCACACCCTGGCATTAGCTAATGAGTTAGATGTCCCTACAGTTGAGCAGACCCTCAGGTCTTCCTTCTTAAATAAGGGAACCATTACCCCAGTGTGCCAGTACAGAGGCACCACCCCAGATCTCCATGCAATGTTGCAGAGATGTGTCAGACAGGACAGCCCTATAACATTCAAAGCCTTTAGGAACTCAGGACGAATTTCATCCACCCCAATGACCAAGCCACTAAAGAGTTGTTTGACAGCATTAGTGACCTTACCCCCAGTGATAGAGTTGTCCTCCCATCCCCAATATAACTTTTTTTTTCTTTTCTGGTGATAAGGAACACTTGTTAAATTTTGATGTAATCATTAAAATATATATATTTTTAATTCCTGTATCTCTCCCTCTCTGCAGCCACACTCAGCATCACCCCCAACAGACTGCAGTTCTTCCAGTATGACAGAATTGAACTGAAGTGTGTGGCAAACTCTACTGGCTGGACAGTGAAGAGAAACACTGGCTCAAAGATTGAGGAATGCACGTTTGGCTGGGGAACACCGAGTGAGTCATCCTGCATCATCGAGGATGCCTACCCGAAAGATACTGGAGTGTACTGGTGTGAATCGAAAAAGGAGTCCAGCAAAAACATAACAATCACAGTGATTGGTAATATCATGGCTGTATGTTTTATAATTGATAGGTTAATAATTCTTTCTGATATATTTTATTAACCTCAACTAGACATGAAAAAGTAATCAATATTTGCACTGCTGTTTATTGTTTTTTTTTTCCAGCTCATGGTGTGATCTTGGAGAGCCCCATAGATCCAGTGATAGAAGGCAACCAAGTGACAATTCGCTGCTCCTACAAGGGAGAAGATGAGGACATTTCAAAGTCAGATTTTTCAGCTGCATTCTACAAAGATGGTGTTTTCATAGGGACAGGTGATGCAGGGACGATGACCTTTTCAGCTCTGTCAAAATCTGACGAAGGCTTCTATAAGTGTAAACACTCATCAAAAGGAGAGTCAAGACAGAGCCTCCTTGCAGTAAGAGGTGACATGATCCGTTTGTTCCTTTGTAGAGTAGTTCTGTTTATGCTTTATCTTTTTCACTCAAGTAGTCCCCAGTTTGTTCTACCTTGAGAACAACCTTTTGAGAACGAGCTGTTATGAAGCAAAAGTTCCCACATAGCAAAATTGCTATGGCCTGGACCTGGCCCACACAATGTGCTTACACATGGCCCACATACCGCAAAGAATGATGGCCCTTTGGTGGCCCAGATCTGGTTTGCCAAAGGTGTTGTAAATACATGGAAACTGTTCCAGATTAGGAACCGGCACTGGCACGATGTTGGTAGGACAGGCGTTAAAACCTGGAAGCTAAGAACAACGCATATATTTCTTTGTCAAATGTATTTATTTTGATGAAACTCTTAAAGTGGATATATAGCCTGACACACAAATGAAAAAAGAAAAAAAAATCCAACCAATTCAATTCAATTCAATTCAATTCAATTTTATTTATATAGCGCCAAATCACAACAAATGTCGCCTCAAGGCGCTTCATAGATACAGAGAAAAACCCAACAATCATATGACCCCCTATGAGCAAGCACTTTGGCGACAGTGGGAAGGAAAAACTCCCTTTTAACAGGAAGAAACCTCCGGCAGAACCAGGCTCAGGGAGGGGCGGCCATCTGCTGCGACCGGTTGGGGTGAGAGAAGGAAGACAGGATAAAGACATGCTGTGGAAGAGAGACAGAGATTAATAACAGATACGATTCAATACAGAGAGGTCTGTTAATACATAGTGAGTGAGAAAGGTGACTGGAAAGGAAAAACTCAATGCATCATGGGAATCCCCCGGCAGCCTACATCTATTGCAGCATAACTAAGGGAGGATTCAGGGTCACCTGGTCCAGCCCTAACTATATGCTTTAGCAAAAAGGAAGGTTTTAAGCCTAATCTTAAAAGTAGAGATAGTGTCTGTCTCCTGAATCCAAACTGGAAGCTGGTTCCACAGAAGAGGGGCCTGAAAACTGAAGGCTCTCCCTCCCATTCTACTTTTAAATACTCTAGGAACAACAAGTAGGCCTGCAGAGCAGGAGCGAAGTGCTCTAATAGGGTGATATGGTACTACAAGGTCATTAAGATAAGATGGGGCCTGATTATTTAAGACCTTGTATGTGAGGAGCAGGATTTTGAATTCAATTCTGGATTTAACAGGAAGCCAATGAAGGGAAGCCAAAACAGGAGAAATATGCTCTCTCTTTCTAGTCCCTGTCAGTACTCTTGCTGCAGCATTTTGGATTAACTGAAGGCTTTTCAGTGAGTTTTTTGGACATCCTGATAATAATGAATTGCAGTAGTCCAGCCTGGAAGTAATAAATGCATGAACTAGTTTTTCAGCGTCACTCTGAGACAGGATATTTCTAATTTTAGAGATGTTGCGCAAATGGAAGAACGCAGTCTTACATATTTGTTTAATATGTGCGTTGAAGGACATATCCTGGTCAAAAATGACTCCAAGGTTCCTCACAGTGTTACTGGAGGCCAAGGTAATGCCATCCAGAGTAAGAATCTGGTTAGATACCATATTTCTAAGCTTTTCAGCGCCGAGTACAATGACCTCAGTTTTATCTGAGTTAAGAAGCAGAAAGTTAGTGGCCATCCAAGTCTTTATGTCTTTAAGACATTCCTGCAGTTTAACTAATTGGTGTGTGTTATCTGGCTTCATGGACAGATAGAGCTGGGTGTCATCTGCATAGCAGTGAAAATGTATGCTATGTCTTCTAATGATGCTGCCTAGGGGAAGCATGTATAATGTAAACAGAATTGGTCCTAGCACCGAACCCTGTGGAACTCCATAATTAACCTCAGTGTGTGAAGAGGACTCTCCATTTACATGCACAAATTGGAGTCTATTAGATAGATATGATACAAACCACTGCAGTGCAATACCTGTAATACCTACAGCATGTTCTAATCGCTCTAATAGAATATTATGGTCAACAGTATCGAATGCTGCACTAAGGTCAAGAAGGACAAGCACAGAGATGAGTCCACTGTCAGAGGCCATAAGAAGATCATTTGTAACCTTCAATAAAGCTGTTTCTGTGCTGTGATGAACTCTGAAACCTGACTGAAACTCTTCAAATAAACCATTCCTCTGCAGATGATCTGTTAGCTGTTTGACAACTACTCTTTCAAGGATTTTTGATATGAAAGGAAGGTTGGAGATTGGCCTATAATTAGCTAAGACTGCTGGGTCTAGAGATGGCTTTTTGAGTAAAGGTTTAACTGCAGCCACCTTGAAGGCCTGTGGTACATAGCCGATTATTAGAGATAGGTTGATCATATATAAGATCGAAGAATTAATCAATGGCAGGACTTCTTTGAGCAGTTTTGTAGGAATGGGGTCTAAAAGACACGTTGATGGTTTGGAGGAAGTAATTATTGAAGTTAACTCAGAAAGATCGATTGGAAAAAAAGAGTCTAACTTAACATCAATGGAACTAAGAGTAGCTGTAGATAATATTACATCTGTGGGATGATTATTGGTAATTTTTTCTCTAATGATAAAAATTTTATTTGTGAAGAAGTTCATGAAGTCATCACTAGTTAACGTTAAAGGGATGGTTGGCTCAACAGAGCTCTGACTTTTTGTCAGCCTGGCTACAGTGCTGAAGAGAAACCTGGGGTTGTTCTTATTTTCTTCAATCAGTGATGAGTAGTAAGCTGTTCTGGCTATGCGGAGGGCTTTCTTATAAAGCAACAAACTATTTCTCCAGGCTAAATGATGATCCTCTAAATTTGTGACACGCCATTTCCTCTCCAGATTACGAGTCATCTGCTTTAGGGTACGTGTTTGAGAATTATACCACGGGGTCAGGTACTTCTGATTAGAGACCTTAGTTTTCACTGGAGCTACAGTATCCAGAGTCGTACGTAGTGAGGAGGTGAAATTATTAACAAGATAATCGACCTCTGTTGGGGTAGCGTTCAGATAGCTGCTCTGCTCTGTGTTGGTACAGGGCATTGACGATGATAACAGTGGCTGGATTATATTCTTAAACTTAGTTACAGCGCTTTCAGAAAGACATCTACTTTGATAAGGTCCACTCTCCACTGCTGCGTAATCAATTATTGTAAATGTAAATGTTATCAAGAAATGATCAGACAGGAGAGGGTTTTCAGGAAACACTGTTAAATGTTCAGTTTCTATGCCATATGTTAAAACAAGATCTAGAGTGTGATTAAAGTGGTGGGTGGGTTCTTTTACATTTTGAGAGAAACCAATTGAGTCTAACAACAGATTAAATGCCATGTTGAGGCTGTCATTTTTAGCATCTACATGGATGTTAAAATCACCCACAATAATTATTTTATCTGAGCTCAGAACTAAATTAGATATAAAGTCTGAGAAATCAGACAGAAACTCTGTGTAAGGCCCAGGTGGACGATAGATGATAACAAGTAAGACTGGTTTCTGAGTTTCACAGCTGGGGTGGACAATGCTAAGCATCAGGCTTTCAAATGAATTAAAAGTCTGTCTTGGTCTTTCATTAATTAATAGACTGGTGTGAAAAATTGCTGCCACACCGCCCCCTCGACCTGTGCTTCGAGATTTCTGGTAGTTAGAATGACTCGGGGGTGTTGATTCATTTAAACTAACATAATCATCCTGCTGCAACCAGGTTTCTGTAAGGCAGAGTAAATCAATTTGTTGATCAATTATTAAGTCATGTACTAACAGAGACTTGGAGGAGAGAGACCTAATATTTAATAATCCACATTTCACTGTTTTACTCTTTGGTTCAGATGTGGATACTGTATTGTTCTTTCTTTGTGATTGTTTAAGTTGTTTGTTGCTGGTTTTTAGTTTGTTTTTTGTCTTTTTGGAAGCAGACACAGTCTCTATGGAGATGGGTTTTTGGGGGGGTAGCAGGAGGAGAGAAGCTGCAGAGAGGCGTGTAAGACTGCAACTCTGCTTCCTGGTCCCAACTCTGGATAGTCAAGTTTTGAGGGGTTTAATAAATTTGTCGATATTTCTAGAAATGAGAGCTGCTCCATCCAAAGTGGGATGGATGCCATCTCTCCTAACAAGACCAGGTTTCCTCCAGAAGGTTTGCCAATTATCTATGAAGCCCACATCGTTTCTGGGACACCACTCAGACAGCCAGCAATTTAAGGAGAACATGCGGCTAAACATGTCACTCCTGGTCTGATTGGGGAGGGGACCAGAGAAAACTACAGAGTCCGACATTGTTTTGGCAAAGTTACACACCGATTCAATATTGATTTTAGTGACCTCCGATTGGCGTAACCGGGTGTCATTACTGCCGACGTGAATTATGATTTTATTGAATTTACGTTTACCCTTAGCCAGCAGTTTTAAATTTCCTTCAATGTCGCCTGCTCTGGCCCCTGGAAGACAATTGACTATGGTTGCCGGTGTCTCTAGCTTCACATGTCTGAGAACAGAGTCACCAATTACCAGAGTTTGACCCCCGGCGGGTGTGTCACCGAGTGGGGAAAAACGGTTAGACACATGAACGGGTTGGTGGTGTACCTGGGGCTTCTGTTTAGGACTACGCTTCCTTCTCACCGTTACCCAGCCTTTCCCCAGCTGCTTGGGGTCTGCCGGGGAACAGCTAGCGGGGCCTACGCTATCTTCGGCTGCACCAGCTACAGGGGCCTGGCTAGCTAAGGGTGAGAGCAGGGTGCAAAGCCGAGTCTCCAATTCAGTAATCCTGGCCTCCAGAGCTGCAAATATGCTACATTTGTTACAGATATCATTACTGCTAAAGGAGGCCGAGGAGTAACTAAACATCTGACACAATGAGCAAGAAAGTGCAGAAGGGACAGGTGAAGTAGCCATGGTGCTAACGGGTCGGCTACGAGCTAAGCTAGCGAAA
The DNA here is from genome assembly GCF_963576455.1 of Neolamprologus multifasciatus. NCBI lineage: Eukaryota > Metazoa > Chordata > Actinopteri > Cichliformes > Cichlidae > Neolamprologus > Neolamprologus multifasciatus. Next base: position 37,128,697 of record NC_140441.1, on the reverse strand, counting down.
CAGTACAGAGACAGTGAGTGAATACTATAAATTAGGTAGTGAGTACACAGAAAGTGTGCTTCGGATGAAGCACGTGAAGATTATACTGTGAAAAAATAATGTATTTAAAAGTTGTTAATTAAACTGCTAAGCAAATAAGCTACTCAGAAACACCACTGTGTTTGAGCAGGAACAGGAAGCGATACTATACCACAGAGCGAGCGAGCGAACACCAAGTGACAGCGCTGTTAGCTGTTTGACAACTACTCTTTCAAGGATTTTTGATATGAAAAATCCTTGAATTTTTCATATCAAAAATTCAAGGATTGAATTTTTTGTACAATTGTACAATTGTACAATTGTACAATTGTACAATTGTCTGTACAATTGTACAGACAATTCTGTACAATTGTCTTCTGCAATTGTACAGAAGACACATAAAAGTTAGGAGTCACTTTAATATTTATACATGTTTCTACATTTGTATTTTTTGGGAGCCAAGTTCACACAATGGAGCTCCTCAGTTTCTGTCTCTGTATATCAATAAAAGTATTTTTTCATACATGGGCAAGAATAACTGTGAAAGCCAAAAGTTATACTAAACCTAAATGAATAAATTATTTTTTTAGATACCATAAATTGAATTTTATTTTCTAAATTATCATCTGGATCACCAGTACTTGTGTAAAACCAAATGATTGAATGTCCATGTCCATTGAATGTTTGTTTCTCACACAGTGGAATTCAAGAAAGTAAATCCTACCACCCTGCCTCCTCTTCCTCCTATCATACCCTGGGCCAGAGTGATTTCTAGTGTCCTCCTCTTCATCCTCTACAACTGTGTTCTTGTACTGTGTATCTACATCTACCGGAAGTGGGCTCAAGGTAAGAACACCCACACACCTGAAACCTAAAAGAATACAGTATCTTCTTCTTCTTTTTCCTCTGGCTGTTCCCTTTTGTTCCCTGTTTTCTTTTTTGTTTTTAATGTACAGCCTATGTAACATAGAAAAAGAAGTGAGACCCTTCTTGATTTGATTGATTTTTAAGTTATTTTCTAAATGCACCGATATTGTTTGCTTATGCGTATGCCTCGTCTTTATTGTATTTGGAATCAGATCCCAATTTAAATTTCAGAAGAGAAAATAGTTTTTAATGTCACTCGTGGCTCCTCTTAAAGAGATCTTTCCTTGACTTTTCCTGCAGGCAAAACTAAAAGGAACGCTTGTGAGTTGCAGCCATGATGAGCCCTGCTGCAAATACCAAAGAAAAGATGAACTGCAACGTTTTTCATACTGAACCTGGTCATGTGCTAGCTTTTATATTCACACCAGGAACATTGCAATTAAGTATCTCAACATTTATCCTTCTTAAAAAGTTGATTCTGTTCATCTGAACGTAGCATTTTCAGTGGGCAAAACATTTTGTCACTCATCCAAGTAACTTCTTCAGTCTCAGCTGACTGCACGTTTCCCCAATCTTATAAACAGTACATTGGACAATAACTGTAACTAGCACCACAGAATGAACAATGGGCTATGAGGTAATTTCCTTGATCATTAATATGTAAATTGTCGTGACTATTGATCAACAACCACTGATCAAATCCAACTGATGAAAGACCATTGTTCATTCAACACACATTAAGACGCAGACTTACAAAATACAGGGAAGAGAAGGAAGGAGACAGACAACACTAAGAAGACACAGAATGAGGGTGAGAGAGTCAGAGACAAAGAGCCACTACTGGGGAAATAGAAATACAAATAAATATTGATACAACACTGATAGGGAATGCAGAAAACGATACAAGAAAAAGACTGAAAAACAAGGAACTAAGAACTAGAAACTTAAGTAACAAAAATTCAGAGGCTCTCTAAAAATCAGAATCCAAGTATACTGCAAAAACACACAACAAGTTTAACAAACTCAAAAACCTGGGTCAAAGACCCAGGGCCATGACAACCAAGGGCTAAAGTCCCCCTGACGACATAGTCCCTAGAATTCCTGGGAAACACAAACCCTCTCCACCAGGTTAACGTAGCAATTCAAAGAGGACTTTAAACTAGCACTTGATGTAAAAATGCCCATATATAAATTTATATCAATTTACAGTGAACATGATTCTAGTAAAGATTTATTTTAAGTAACTTTAAGTAAAGTTATTCACCAATGGCCATGAGTACCATTAACAGAGAGTTGGGGAATGGCTGCAATCACAGCATTGTAAGATTGTGAAAGATGTACCCTTAGGCCCCCTCCTTGATTTTCATGTAAATGCAGCCATTCCACTCTCTGTGAATGGTACTCATCGCCATTGATCAGTGGTCTTTGATCTATGATCAACGGGATTTGATCAATAGTTGCTGATCAACGGTCATGACAATTTACATATTAATGATCAAGGAACTGACCTCCCAGCCTATTGTTCCTTCAGTGGTGCTAGTTTCAGTCATAGTGCAAATGTACTGTTTATAAGATTGACCTGCAGTCAGGTGAGACTGAAGAACTTGGATGAGTGACAAAACGTCCAGATGAACAGAATCAACATTTTGGCATTTGCATACTCTGAAATATTTACTTTACTGTTAAATTTGCCAATAAGCTATTGTCACTGCACAATAGTGTCACTTAATAAAACTGAAAGATATTTTATTCCACCGTTTGCACTTCCTGTCATAGAAACTGTCATGTATGTAATGTCATGTCTTCCTGTCATGAAACTAGGAAGCAGTTTGTGCTAAGTGGAGTCATATGTTTACATCTTGGTCGCACACAATGACACGAATACCTTGACTGTCATTGTTAGTGCCCAAGGTCAAAGTTGACCTTGAAAAAAATGTCAAGAAACCATGTAGACTAATAACATATCACGTGAAAGGGTTTACAAAACATTTTATTTTATCAGATACAATTCACGTTGAACACAACACATTCCATTAATAAATCTTAAAATTTCACATTTTTGCAGACAAAGATTTCAGCCATTTCTGCTCTGGTCAAATGAAAAAAATGATAAAATGCACCATGCAATAGTATGCAACACTTCAAAGTCAAAGAAAACTGAAATTTAATTAAACTATCCTACTATAAAGTGTGTAACTGTAAACATTTGTGTATTTACTGTTCAATGTAGATTAAAATAAGTTGATCTGAACGTCTTTATGTTACTAGTCCATTGGAAGCAGGTACTGCAGATTCATTATGTTATTGATATACTGTACACCCTAGATTTGAAAGAAGCAAGTAGATTAACTCTTTTTCTTTAATAAGGTACAGTTGCACTTTATTAAATTACAATTGTACTTTGGTAAACAAACTGAATCCTGGGTGCAGCTATTAAATATGTTTTTCTACATGTTCTAAATACACAGTAAGCAGTTTCCCACACAGCCTTTAGACTGAAATGGATTAAACTGGGTCTAGAAGTAACAAATACCCACACCTGTTAAGCTAATTACTACATTCTAACATCCATTTATCAGTTTTAGTTTTGAATTGTGGTTTTTAAAAGGCTTGCCATGGTAAATGCAATGAAACAGGAAAATAATTTAAATGTAGATGTACAATAATGGCAATTATGAAATAATAAGATTCTTAGATTTTAATTGATTGTTCGTTGTATGGAGAGTGGGCATTGCATGTTTACCTGATCATGAAATTTTGCTTTTTAAAACAAAATGTACATAATTGATAAATTAACTGATTGCTATAACGGCGAGCTACAGTTTGATGGACATTCTCTGTCTCTGCCTGGAGGGAAGAGTAGAAAGTAACTGAAATATAAACATGAATTCACAGACATGTATACAGCAGATAACTGTCAGAAAGATAACCAATACAGCATACGTAAGAGGATTTGATATTAGTCATCAAAAACCCCAACATATAGAAAACAAGGATCATAAGGCTACAGGAAATGCCAGATGGTTTAAACAGCACTGAGCCTTAAGACCTGTGGTTCATGCCTTCGTGTGAGAAAACAAATCTCATGAGTTTGTGGTTTGAAGAGGGAAGCATAACACTGTATCTATGCTTAGTTCACTTCATACAGTTTAAACAAATCTAGACTTCAATACAACTTCAAAATGAGAAAGGAAACAGCCAAATAAAAAGATATATAGTGGTTACATTTGGTAGCACCCAAACATGTTAAGTGTTAGTGTTCAGCAATACAACAGAAACACAGCAAGCTTTAGAAGCTTTCCTTTAGCACCACCTTGTGGCTTTCATGAATCGTCTCCTGAATCAGCTTGGATAAAATCTGTGGCTATATGGCTAAACTAATTTATATGATCCTTTGGCCACAGCTTGACAAATAGAGCTAAGTAGGAAGAAAAAGAAATCAAATCTGAGATTGAGGTTATATCCACCAAGAACACCAATTTGAGTTTCACTGCAGTTTGTAGACTTAAACACTCCCCAGCCACGTTTATTACGTACAGGTACGTTTGTACGTACGTGGTGGTACAAACTTGAACCCACTTTTGCCGTCAGAGCTGTTTAATTCTTTGTGGCTTAGATTCAACAAGGTTCTGGGAACATTGCTCAGAGATTTTGGTATTCACAAAGTTGCTGAAGATTTGTCGACCTATGAAACCCATTCAAGCACGTCACAAAGGCATTCAATCTGATGACTTCGGAGGCCATGTGAGAACAGTGAATGCACTGTGATATTCAAGAAACAAGTTTGAGATGATCTGAACCTAGTGACATGATGTGTTACCCTGCTGGCAGCAGCAATGAGAAGTTGGGTAAGCTGTGGTCATGAAGGGATGAACAAGGTCAGCAACAATACTCAGGTAGGCTGTGGTGTTCAAATGGGATTCAGCTGGTACTAATTGCTGTAATTAGTGGTTGTTTGAGTTACTGTTTACTGTAAATGACCTCATTAATATTTTGTAAAGTAGTGTGTAAAGTTATGAGTGACTATTATATTGTTGGAGCGGATGCTTTTTTTTTTTGAAAGTCACAGAGTGACAAGGTGCCGTAAATTAAGTGGCGTAAACTATATAGCAGAAGCACGAGTTTTAATTACCGTAATTGTCGGGCTATAAGCCACTACTTTTTGCACAAGCTTTGAACCCTGCGGCTTTCAGTCAGGTGCGGCTTTTCTATGGATTGTCCATGATTTTTGTCATATCGTAAGACGATTTGTTTTGTTTGTTCCGCTGTTGTACGGCACTACATTGCCTGGCGGAAGGGCATGTGATCAGACGCACAGTATCGGGGTTCAAGAGTGGTATGTTGGCCACATGTCCATCCGCCAGGCAACATAGTGCCGTACAAGTAGCGCGAAAAACAAACTTCAAAGTAGCGTTCAGCGGGAGGCGTGGATGACGAGTGGTGATAAATTTGCGAAAAGGAAGTTATGCTCAACTCCACCGGTGGAATCTGACAGCATGGAGAAGTGTGAAAACATCCACGATCACCAACGGAGGAGGACACCGCCACGGCCCTTCTGAGGGTGTTCGACATGTTAAAATCCAGTGGCACCAAGGCATTATACAAAAATAATGTGATTAATACATGAGTGAAAGAAATTCCTATACAATCAAGGGTGGGATTGTATAGGAATTTCTTTCACTTATGTATTAATCACATTATTTTTGTATAATGCCTTGGTGCCACTGGATTTTAACATGTCTGACACTCATACTTAAGACAAATGGTAGGGGGTGTAGTAAGGATGTTAGGGGAAACAGGAACTCCAGAGGTCCAGTCTTTTGTCTCTTCGAGGACTCTGGGAAGTAGCAAGGGAGTGTGAACCTTAAGGTGTGAAACAGCTGTGTACTGCCTTTTGTTCCTGGAGAAGGTATTTAACCCTTTAAAACCGGTCAGAGCGGGCATGCTCTGTTTTGCGTAACTATTTTTAAATCCCGGTAGCTCTGCAACCACGTGAGCTAGCGCAATAAATTTTTTTGCATATGAAACCGGAGGAGTTGTACTTACATTATATGCCATCAGCTTGTCCTAGGTCACAGTTTCCTTCCACATATAACTTTGCAAAAACTGCATAAAAAGCGCTTGCAGCAACAAAAACATAATATTCCAGAAACACGCTTTGCCGATCCGATCAGCTGTTTGTAACACTTCCTACATTGGAATAGACGTCAGCGCGAACTATCGCATGTCCGCCATGACCTGCCCGAAACCGGAAGTGACGTCATTTTCGCGGAAATGTATTTTTTATCGTCCCGGCCTCAATGAGCCTATACTGGTGTTTTTAAAAGTTATGTTTGAGTTTATGACTTTCTGTGTCGTTTCTGAGATGCTTAGGACTCATATTGCACTGCTGGAAATAGTTTATTTTGATGCATATGCTGCTTTTTTGCAAATTTGCACTATAATATTTATTTTCGTTTTTCCTGCAGTGTATAGAAATTGGTGTATTTCAAAAATAAAACTATGAAGACACTCAAAATAAATTTCCTGTGGTGGGAAACCATTTTGTGCAACTTTTTTGTATTTACAGTTTTGAGGGATAAGCCTCTTAAATTTCTCTAACTAGAAATATATGTTAAAAAAACAAAAACGATTTTCAATTTTTTTGTAGTTTATTGCACTTTTTTGCAATTTATGTAATTACTATGCACTTAATTCATACATATTATTAAAATCTAGGCTGTAATGGTTGTATTGATGTATAGCAACTTGAAATGCTCCCAAAAATGGCTCCACAGCATGTAAAAATATAATATAAGCTCTGGCGGACTTGGTTCTATGGTAGGTCTTAAAGGGTTAACTGAGAGCCATGCTTGGCTCAGTGAGACTCTGCAGACCCTTCCCCGTGGTCATGTAGGCTCTTCATCAAGCTTGGTTGTCTGTTGTCTTTGTGTGCTTTGATTAAAGAATGTTAGCTACCGCTCACCGCTCGTCTGCAGGCTTTATTTAAGTGGAAAACTTCCACAACACTCCACTATTCAAAGTTATTAGAAGAAAAAAAAAATACACCCTTTCTACAGCTTTTATGATGTGGACACGATCCATAGAGACAACAAATTTAACCCTGTAAATTTGTTTATTTCTACAGTAATGTTTGACATTGTTTACATGTGAGTCTAATCAACTAGTCTATAATGATCATGTGATTATTATAGGAACCACAGTTTTGGCCCTTCTGCACTTTTCCAATGAGAGAACTATGTTCATCTTGTATGTAGAAATGGTGATTTCACTTAATATTCACTTCAGATTGCATACTGTAAATTCTGCAGTAAATTAAAAACATTTAAAGTAAATTTTTAGACTGTAAATTAATTTGGAGTACCAAGTCTATACTTTATGGATGTGCATATGCATTCAACAAATATAATGCGATTTAGTAAAAATTGAATGTCATGGGGTTTTGAAGCAGATATAGATCAAGTGACTGAAAATAAAAGAATAACCTATAATACACATATAGACTGTCACAGTCATTCATCTAAAGTCAGGCTGTTGAGTAAAGCAACTAAGAATGTTTAAATGTTCAGATACTGCAGATTTGTGGGCAAAAGTCTTATCTGTGAATCGCTCGATGTCCTCACGTGTCCTTTAGGTGCTCCAGTGTCTTTGAAGTGCATAGGCATGCAAGTTACTTGAACTATACATTTTCAGTTGGTGCATAAAAGTGACATTTCACGCAGTGAGGTTGAAGTAACTAATTTTAAGGTGCTTCAGTCTTTGGTATTGATTTGGTTATCATGCCCACTCATCGGTTTCTGCACCAGAGCTTCTCTCGTCACAGGCTTAGCATAGCTGGGAAAGGCAATCTGAAAATATATGCTGCAATGAGTTTATACATATAAATATTTTAAATGAAGATCCAAATGCCATTTTTCAGGTATACCTAAGTTTTGGAACAGAGAGAGCACTATGTCCAGTCCCAGCGTAGCAACCCCCTCCTCGTCAACAGTGTAGTGTATTGTTGTCCCTGATAGAATTTGTTCTGCAAGCTGACCATTTTCTATTCATTAGAATCTGTTTATTCAAGAACAATACACTATGAGCATTTTACCTACCTTGCATACAAAGACACCACTGGATATAATGCCCTGCTGTTTAGGATGGGTGACAGTTGAGCATGTTCATTTGCCAATGGCTACACATTTTCTCCTAACCAGAGCGCTGTACAAAACAGGTACTACAGTTACTGAACTTCACACTTTGCAAGAGCTTCAAAGAGTTTATTTTTAGATACATCTCTTTTTATATATATGACAAGCCGTGGGCGACTAAGGACATCACAGCACTCCTCAATGACAAGAAGAGGGCTTTCAGAGGGGGCAATAAAGGGGAGGTGTAAAGGGTTCTGGTATTATTAAAGGACAAGATTAGAGGGGCTAAGGGCAGTTACAGGAGAAAGCTGGAGTGGAAAGTCCTGTCACCCCTCCCCTACCTATCCTTTTCACTCACTACCATGTTCAGAAGTAAATGAGGAGACTCCACTCAGGCAGGTCTGCTGGGCCAAACAGAGTGAGTCTCTGTGTCCTCAAGGCTTCTGCCCCCCAGCTTTGTGGAGTCTTTCACAAACGGTTTATGTTGAGTCTGAGTCTGCAAAGGGTCGCAGTGCTGTGGAAGACATCATGTATCATCCCTGTACCAAAGACACCACGTTCCAGGATTACAGGCCTGTGTCACTGACTTTCCATGTCATAAAGACCCTGGAAAGACTCATCCTGGACCAGCTTCGACTTATAGTCAGGTCACATCAGGATCTCCTTCAGTTTGCTTAGCAGCCCTGCCTTGGAGCTGAGGACACCATCATCTATCTGCTCAATTATGTCTACACCCATCTCGACCAGCCTGCTAGCACTGTGAGGGTCATGGATGAGGGTGAGGGTCAAACTCAGCCGTCTGTTCCTTGCTATCTAAAATATAACAGGACACTGGCGTAAATTCTCGAACATCTCACATTTCTGTTTAATCAGGTTTCCGTTTGACGTGACTTAGATATCATGTTTAATCTGAGTACCGAAAGACCGCGTGGGGTTTGAAAATGATCTTCCGGGAGTCCGGTGTTCTCGCCAACTCTAGCCTTGAACCCCCAGCTAGCTATCAGGCTGGTGGGTAACAGACACTTGCAAATATGTGATGTCTTGATGAACCGGGCAGATATTTGAAGTTTACACAGCTACATTCTTGCCTTAAAATATCCTAAAAGTTTATTTTGTGACCCAGAAAGAGTAATTAGAGTAATATTAAAACTAAGTAGCTCCAGCCATTGTTGGATAATGGAATTGGCTGTGCCGCACTATAAATTCTGAGATATGGTGGACCACAAAGGATAAACCCGACCCATCCTCCAAATCTGGTGAAAAGGCGGACACATTTAAAGGAGTCTATGAATTTGGACAGCCTTTGTTGCGTCACTGTGACATAATTGGCATACAAGTGCGTCCTCAGGAGGATGCAGCCTCTGAATTTGGACACCCCCGTCTTACACAGCATCCCAACTCTTTAGCTAACTTAATATTTTAGCTAAAGTGAAAAGTTTAATTCATTATTGCAGCATTACTAGATCACCTCTGTTTGAAGTGATATAATAGGATAAACAACTATCACTATCACAAAGCAAACTTTGTAAAGAACAAAAAAACAACACGTCTCATTCTCTAAACATTTGGCCACAGCTGTAGATTACAATAACAGTGCTTGTTCACTCTTGTCAATAATTACATTTCTAAATTCTCTTTGTGCATTTAAAGGTAAATAATATCTAATATTTTATCTAAACAACTGCGTTGTCTTTGAAAAGGTGAAGTCTGAGGCCAGTGACAGTCCAGTTCTACTCTAAGTACATCCTTACAGTGGCTCACAGGCCAAGGCCACATTCCTGTCTTGCCAGAAGAGAAACTTAAGAGTCTTCATGCAGTTCAACCTCACCTGTCATATTCCGTATGGCAGGGGTCTCAAACTCCAGTCCTCGAGGGCCGGTGTCCTGCAACTTTTCCATGTGTCCCTGGTGCAACACACCTAATAAAATTAGTAGGTCATTAGCAAGAGTATAGAACTTGACTCCACGCTGAAGTGGCAACCCCTAACCCTGCTCAAGTAAATTTAAGTAAATGTAAGTGTTTGGAAAAATATACTTATAAAAGTACTTTTATTGCACCATGTTTATTCACTCATGAGCTGCTGTAACATGAATCAAATGGCTGAATTTCCACCTCAGCATGCAGTCAAGTTCTATAGTCTCGCTAATGACCTACTAATTTTATTCAGGTGTGCTACAACAGGAACACATGGGAAAGTTTCAGGACAGTGACCCTTGAGGACTGGAGTTTGAGACTCCTGCAGTATGGCGTTCATGCAGTTTTCTACCCCACAGTTACAGCATGTCTGACTGCCTGTTCAGCATTTGCAAAAAATATATGATGAGTTTAAGCATGTGATGACAAAGGCCTTCCATTATGGTGTTTATCTTCACACGTCACAGACATCTGGATGATCATCTGGATTACAAAAAAAAATAAAGAAAACTTGTGTTACTTCATCTTTTATCTTTATTATTGTTCTTATTTTACATTTTTCATTGTTAGGAATAAGGTTTATTTTTAGTAGCCCTTGCAAACTTCTTTCCCTCTTCCATGTTACTGTGTCAGCTTATCAGCATCTATTTGGGGTTGGGAGTGGAACAGAAAGTAAGGGAATCCAAAGTGGCATTAAAACCAGGAGAGTTTCTTATATTTCAGAAGAAGAGATTATTAAAAAAGAATTCAAAAGAAATGACCTCAATGCCATATTTTATTTAGGAACCCTACAGAGCACTTTGCAAAATAACACATTCTGATAATTTCAACCTCTGATGGGCCAAGCTACAACTGTCAGGGATGGTGATGTAGGTACAGAGCATGTAAGAGTGTGGTCAAGTAAATGTCTCTTGTCTTGACGAAGGCACAAGCTGGATCAATGGGAAAGCGTAGAGAATCAGAGATTCACCATCTTGAGTCTTCAGTGGACACTCCATTTTTGGCACAAACATCAGTAAAAGATGTCTGTCAAACATAATAATGGAGCAGTATGTAAAAAATAAATAAATAAATAAAAAAATTAAGGATGCACTTAGTAACGTAAGAATTATTATGGTAGTTAAACACTGTAGTAGTCATATATCATATTCTTTTAAGCAGAGGTGAGCCAGTAATGCTGCACTAATGAATTACACTAACTATTCACTTTAGCTAAAGTTATTAATTTAGCTAAAGAGTTGGGATGCTGTGTAAGACAAATAAACCTAAAATACTATGGTTTGGACATTCTTTTCCACGTTTCTGCAAGTTGGTGTCTTGTGCCCTCTAGGAGGGTACAAGACACCAACTTTGGAATCATATTTGGAATCATATTTGTTTGTCAAAGCTGAACCCAGAGCAAACTACGCTAAATTAGCGATTTTAGCTAACAGCTACAGTAAGTCCATCCATCTATTCATTTTCTTACACTTATCCGGGGCCGGGTCGTGGGGGCAGCAGCCCAAGCAGAGAAGCTCAGACCTCCCTCTCCCCAGCCACCTCCTCCAGCTTGTCTGGGGGAACACCAAGGCGTTCCCTGGCCAGCCGAGAGATATAATCTTTCCAGAATGTCCTGAGTCTGCCCCAGGTCTACTCTGAGCCCCCTTGGTGCGTGATGGCACAATGCTGTCTTTGCAGAAGTGGATATAGGAGGTGACAGTGTCCGTAAACTCATCCAAGCTGTTAGAAGCAGCCCTAATTGTGTCCCAGTCTGAGATTCCAAACATGTGCGAAGCTCCTCCACAGCCTCGTTACGCCACAGATTTTTAGTCGTCATGACAGGTCTGGAGAGCTTCAGCCTCTGTCTGTACGCGGGGATCAGGTGGATCATGACATGGCCAGAAAGTCCGAGTGCAGCACGGGGCACCGCGCGATAGGCCCCGCTAATCGTGTTGTAACAGTGGTCCAATGTCCTCTCCTCTCTGGTCGGGCATTTAATATACTGTTTATATTTGGGGAGTTCCTGGCTCAGATTGGCTTTGTTAAAGTCCCCAAGAGGAATAATGAGGGCGCACTGAGCTGCCTGAACATCCGCATCTGGCAGGATGTAAACAGTGGCTATAATGAATGAAGCAAACTCCCGCGGAGAATAAAACGGTTTGCAGTGAATAAAAAGGTATTCCAGAGAGGAAGAGTTCTGCCAAGCAATCACTGTCACATCTGTGCACCAGCCACTATTAATGTAGAAGCAGACACCTCCACTTGTGGTCTTATCGGAGAGAGAGGCCTGCCGGTCCGCGCGGAGCACATGAAAACCCCTCCAGCTTGATCGCGCATTCCCGGATGTCCTCACAGACCCACGACTCCATAAAACATAAGACACAGGAAGAGGCAAAGTCTCTGTTCATGCTTCTCATCAGGGCCAGCGCATCAGTTTTGTTCCGGAGTGAGCGTACTTTGGAAAGGAAGATCCCAGGAAGAGGAGTTCGTAGTCCGCGTCTCCTCAGACGCACGAGTGCGCCGGCTCACTTTCCTCTCCTTCGGCGTCTCACTTTCCTCATCAAAGTCTGTAGTAAATCTGCCGCAGATGCGACAAATACTAGAAATAAATCCACAGGTGTTGCAGTCCTGTAGTTAAGAAGCTCCTCTCTGGTGTATGAATACCCAGAAGTGCCCAGACACACAAATTATGCACAAAAACAAAACAGAAGTAACGCACTGAAGTACCAGGGCATCCATACGTGGCGCCATTTTGGTCATAGTCTTGGATTTTGACCCCTCACTGATTTTTTTTTTTTATTCACACATGAGTGAGATGGAGCAATACATGATTAATGTTGGATGTTTATGGGTATTTATCATGTCCTTGTAACAGATTTGCATGGAATGATTAGATACACTTAAATCTGTTTTCATTTTTTATTTAATTCCGAAGCATAAATAACTAAAAAACAATTTAAATCAATGTACCAATTTAAATGTAAGATTAAGACAAACCAAACAGGTGTGCTGACATAGATGTTGGAAGGCTTAAAGAAAACTTAATTTTAATACACACCAATTTTTTTTTTAAATGTACGTCAAGTCCAATAACTTTTATAATTAAAATGAAACTGATTTACAAGTTCATATAGCTACCTTAGGAAGCTTGGGTAATTAAGAAAATCAAGTAAACCCAAGAGTTTATACAACATGTGATTTTGCATCAATATAACATTTAACTGTCTTACAAAACAAACTGTTGACTCAAATTAAATTTTTAAGGCAGGCCTTCACAACAGATTGTTATGTTGAAAACATTTTACACTGTACAACCTATTAAGATTGGATGGTTCCATGGTTGTGATTTGCTATCATCAAGCTAGAGAGCACTTCCGTCGCTGTCTTAAATGAGCTGTTGTCCCTTCCATTTCCAGATTTACTCCTGTATTTTCTTCTGTGTTTCCACTGTTTTGTTCACTTTGTCTTGGATTACTATACAACACAAAACCTCCATTAGTATTTGTACACTGATGCATTTTTATAACATGCTTTTCAACACACTTGTGAAATCCATGGTAAAAGGAATAAGGATCTGACTAACGTTTCTACCTTTGCTCCTCACTGTTCTTCTTGTAGCATATGAAAATAAGACCTTAACAAAAAAAAAAAAAAGAAGAAGAAGCTTGAGTAATTTCATACACCCGACATTACTCGAATTATTTTTTTCTAACTTCATGTCTCTACCTTGACCAACAGGTCAAAGTTGAAGGTGTATTTATGCACTCAAAATTGATTCCTTTGAATCAAAAAGTATAAATGAGTACAATATGTTGAATAATTAAAGGGTCATAATGAATCTGTCAAGACAACACATATATTTACTGTAAATGTGTTATAAATACCTGCAACAAGGAGAACAGACAAAACCACTACCACACATACCACAGTAGGATCTGTAAGCATCGAAGAAATATTGAAGTGAGTCAAGGGAGATAAAAGTCCCATGCAGTCCAGGCTTTGATTGTTTAAAAGCCAACATTCATTAAACTAACATTTTTTTAGCAAAACTATTACTACACTTCAAAGCTTTTTTATTGCTTTTTTTTGTTTTTTATTAATTGTTTTTCCACATAGAATGACAGTTCTATGTGGAAAAAAAACCAACTCACAAAACTAAAACGTTTTTTTCAAGGCTATAAATACTGTTATTTTGTCAGGTAAATACTGTTCCCTTGAAAAAAACAGGCCACAAATATACTGTTTCCCTGTAAAAGAGAACCATAATCTTTACCTAAACTACTCCCAGTTTAGGTAAAGATGGTTTGAGTTAAAATACAGGTCATTAAAACAACACCCCTTAACATATATAAATATGTTAAAATCTGATGCCACAGGTCTTCCACACTATTGCCACTAACACTGTGTCATGGCATAAATGTACTTTACATAAATGTATAGACACCTAATGCATACCTTTGAAATCATAAGCCTACTCCCAGGAATAAAAACAAGAACAGGCTGCATTTTTAAAAATCTGAAACTGAGATTTTACTTACTTGTTTTTGCTGGATTGGTTACATTTTCTGTATTAATTATTTTCTTATTTATTAGATCTGCAGACAAATGACATAAGCTTTAAAACAGACATGCTGCTGTTAAAAGATAAAAAAGATAAAAAAGAAAGCATACCGCTTTGTTTAACTACACATAATTAGCTAAATATTCGGGGGATTATTCCTTAAAATGGCACTCAAATGTACTCACCCACTTTATCTTTTCCATGCCCTTCTCCTTGATCCCTTTTCTTCAGCTCTGTAATGAAAAAAATATTTACTTGGTGAATATACTCATTCATATAAGGATATCTAGATTTCTCATTTTAGTTTTTAGTAAAGACCTAGAATACTAAAGGTATATAGCAATAACCTTAGTAAGGAAAATAAACTCCTATTATTCCTACAAGTTGCTGAGTGGTGCAACCACGGTGGAAAAGTTTTTACAGAAACCAAGATAATACCCCACCACCAGAAATCTCATCAACTCCTTTGTAGAAGGTTGTGGAAAATGCTCGACTGCCATCACTTTAGCCTCTACTGGAGCAACACACCGTTGCCCAACCACTCAACCCAGGTAAGTCACAGTCACCCGAGCAAAATCACATTTCACAAAATTCACTGTGAGCTTTGCCTCTGTTAAACGGTCAAACTGTGCCCTAACTCTATGAAAAACCAAAGAGTCACTGTAGACCAACAAGTCATCCAAATATACGGCACCCAGCCAACCCAGCCACAACGAGATTCATAAGATGCTGAAATGTAGCTGGTGCATTGCTCAAACCAAATGGCATCACTTTATAAGAACAGTCCTGAAGGAATAATAAATATCGCCACTTCATGTGCTCCTTTTAACAGGGGAACCTGACAATAGCCTTTCAGAAAATCAAACTTGCTGACATACTTGGCTGCACCGACTTGGTGGATCCCCCACAAAGTCCACTCCATGGGGCACCCATGTCCTCACCAAATAAGATTCTGCAAAAAATAACCATTAACCACACTTTTCATCCCCAACTGCAGTCTCATGGATGGGTCAGCTCTCTGCGCACTCATTAACTCACTGCAGGCCAAATCCAAAGGTGAATCTGTGACTACTGGGGTGATGACGCATTTACCCCAACATGACCATTGGCTAAATTATTACCTGAAATGATATCCACTCCTTCTACTGGCAATGCAGGCCCAACCCCCCACCAGCACATCGTTCTGCACCAATTTGCACTCAATGATGAAACTATGCACCAGAAGCAGAACCACCCTCAACCCCATTCCTCACATAAGAATCTTATTCCCATAGGCAGTCTCATCTGAAAATGGGAGAATGGACCCCACGGCATAAGAGTTGACAGCACCAGTGTCTCTCAAAATCCTGAGACTTTGGTGTTCCACCCCAGGTACAGTAAAAAACCCATCCCTGTCAACAAAGGCAAAAAAGACTTCTTAGGCCTGTCAACCATGTCACATTCAACATACTCACCACACTCCATGTTCAAACCCAAAGGAGCTACTGCAACAGGATTCAGCCTCCAACTTGTGTTTTTCCAATTCCATCCTCTGCCTCTCTAGTTCCAACTTTTGCATTTCCTTTTCATATGACATTTGTAACAACATTAGCTCTTTCTGTTGCTCAAAAGTCAAATTTCCTGGTAAAACTTGCAGTATCGCTATTACTGGCTGACCAGTTCCCTGTTGCCCAGCCACCAAGACGCCCTTTTCACTTAACTGCATCTTAATCTCAGCTTTCACAGTATATTTACAATGTTTATCACCATGGCCACCTAAATCAAGTTCATACTCATCTGCAACTTTTGACAGCTGGTCTTTAGTGCAGCGATCGAGGAAACCTTTACACAGCGCAGCAACAAATTCTTCTACAGTGGCTTGCAAAAGTATTCGGCCCCCTTGATCTTTCCCACATTTTGTCACATTACAGCCACAAACATGAGTCAATTTTATTGGAATTCCACGTGAAAGACTAATACAAAGTGGTGTACACCTGAGAAGTGGAACGAAAACATACATGATTCCAAACATTTTTTTTTTACAAATAAATAACTGCAAAGTGCAAAATTCTAGCCATTTCTGAAAGAAATGAAGGCAAACTTTACAGGGGTATTCTGTGTATCATGGTAGCATTTTTTTTTTCAAAAAATGAGCTAAATTTTACCATGTGTGCTTCACATTACCATAACTCCTCATCCATTTTGGGCTAGAAAGAAAATTCAAATGGTTTCTCGAAAGATGAAAAATACTTTTGTTTTGTTATTTTGGATGTAAAATTAGAAGAGTTAATCTCAGAGAAAAATAGTAAGAGTACTTTGGGTTTATAGCAAGGGAACAATAACTCAAATACCTACTCAATTCAACCATAGTATGCAGAAGACCATTTCTGAGCACAAAACATATCAAACCTTAAAGCAGCTATATTATTATTATTATTATTATATTATATTATAGCTATATATATAGCAAATGATGCACCAGGTGCTACCACTGTCAGCTGTATTTTGTTACGGACAATGTGTTGTTTTTTTTATGGCAAAAATTTGTTGCTTACTATGTTTAACCCTTTCATGCATGAATTATGACAACCTCAATCAGGATTTGTCTCTTAAGAATTTTCATCCATCTTTAGGCATGAAAAGTTGAATAAAAATACTTGAGAAAAAAATCCTGATTGATGTTGTCATAATTCATCCATGACAGGGTTAAATAACAATAATTACAATGAAACACATCATACATCTATGGTAACATTAAACAACCAGTGGGTGGCAAGGTATAGAGTGACACATCAGTGTCCAATTTAGTGGTTTATGTGCAACTATACCATCACACTGACACAAATACAAGAAAACAGCCTTTGAATAGCTGTTCACTGTAGTGACCACTATGCATCAAAGGGCTATACCTTTATGACCACAGTGTATCCATCTTCTGATGGCTGTTTGTTACAAAGCTCAGATCAAACTGGTTTCTTCAACATAGCAAAAACATATTTAAATGGGCTCCACAGTCACCAGATCTATTCAACAGAGCACCTTTAGGATGTGGTGGAAGATGAGATTTGCATCATCAATGTGCAGCTGACATATTTGCAGTAACTGTGTGATTCTTTGTGATGCTATGTCAATATGGACAAAAAAAATCTCTGATTAATGTTTCCAGAACCTCGTTGAATCAGCGCCACGGAGAATTAAGGAACCTCAGAAGCCAAGGTTTAACCCTGAACAAGCAATGTGTACCTTATATCCCTTAATGTTTCTTAGGAAGGTGATTTATTTGGTTTACCAAAAGATAAGATTGACAACTTTTGCTAAAAAATGATAAGAGGTACTACTGGTCTCTGATTGTAGTAGCCAAATTATTAATAGCAACCACCTCTTGTAAAATCCCCAGGGAAAAACCAATATGTTAACAATTATAGGTATGTTGTGTGGAGCTCTTACCAAGATTAATTTTAGTGCATTTTGGCATTGGTACTGTTTTTGTTGCAATACAACAACAATATTCTCCAGCATCTGATTCCTTCACATCACAGAGTTGAATTGAGGCATTTCCTTTTTCCAGCTCCTCAGTAGAAGTGAATAATCTCTTGTTGTACTTCTCTTCTCGGACCAGTCCTTTTTTCTCAAAGGTGTAGATTTCTTTTTCATAGAAATGCCACTCCAGTATATCATGTCCTACGCTCAGATCAAACTTTGGGAAACATGGGAGAATAATGTTCTTGCCACTCACTGCTTGTACTGGCTTTGTTTCCTGAAAATATTCTGGAGAAAGAGGGCATTCTGTCTTCCTTTCTGTAAATAAAAAAAAAAAAAACAGATGACACTAATATGCAGCATAGTGGAGGAGATCTTAGTCTTATCAATGTGTAACCAGGTTGAATATTTAAAAATATTAAAGGTTAAAGCAGCAATTCAAAGACAGTTGGGCTTCAACTTGCAAATGTCAGCTTTTACATTCTTGGATAAAGGTTTATTGCTTCTGAAAGAAAGAATAGTTCCAACTCCTTATAAGGACTACAGATCAAATCATTCATGTTTTTTTTAAACTATTAACTCTGCACTTTTCTACGTTGGACTTTACATAAAACCCAGAAAGCATTCAATTTAAAATGGACATTAACCCCAAACATCCATATTATTGCAGGTCCCACATATTCATATAAGCCACTTAAGTGTGAACTACTCAGTATTGCAGACATGCCTGCATTCTCTTCAATTTAAGACAACTGATACGTATGCTGTAATATACTGTAATGTGATGATTTAATAAATATATCTTGAATAATTAAACTTTTGTGGGTATAAAGGAGATACCTTGAAATTATAATGATAGAGATTTTTTTAAAACTGCTTTGTTTTGATGTTGGTTTTATTTTAAATTTTGTTTCAGTTTAGTGTCATCTTCATAGTGACTTTGCTTATTTCAGTTTAGCATTTATTAGTTCTTTTATTTTCTTTATTATTATACTAGAAATCCATCCTCAGGGGTTAATAAGTGAATGTCCTCCAGGTCGTCCTAAGCCTGAATAAATGGGAGAGTCGCATGAGGAAGGACATCTGGAGTAAAATCTCTACCAAATTAAAACAGTGTTGAGCTCTGTTTGAATTTGGCTGATTTTTCGAACTTTTTTCTACTTCTATTTTTTATAATTGGATTGTTACTTGACTTTGTTGGCAACTTTCTTGCCACATGACATTTTTCCTTCAGTTCTTTTATTCTGAAGAGAAGACAGAAACCTTGCTCTCTCTCTCCTCACTGGTCATTAATCCAGGAGAACTTGCCAGTTCTAAATAATGGTTTGTATTTATTTACATTTTGATTAAAAGTGCCTTAATAACTAAGAAGTTGACATATTTAACTTCTTGGTAATTCTTGTTTCATATTTAGGACAATGCAGGCCAAATATAGCCATGCTCTTGCAATTTCATTACTTGCAGTTATAAATGTCACCGTTTACATATAATGACAGTCTTATTATTATTACCGTCTATAGCGATCGCTTTCTTTATTATGAAATAATGATCACATTTTGGCATACTCTGAATTACTTTCCTTTTCGGTAAAAGAAATGCTTCTTTGGTCCTAAAATTTATTTTAATAGGCTATCTGGGGAGAAGTTAGCCTCCAAAGTGTTACTTTACAGACCAAGATTTACTGTGTTTAGTGACTTTTGTGTAAGCTGAATCCACAAAAGAGTACAAAGAAACGTGTAAACAGTTTAAGATTTCTCTCCATAGTCAGATAGGCTTCTGAGTTATAACTTGGTCAAATCTGAAGGTTTTCAGTTTCACTGACGCCTAAAGTTTTAATCCTTAATTGTTTTTTTCCGTGATGCCAAATGAAAATTAACGCTGAACCAAAATCTGCTGCTATAAAATAACATTTACTGAATGTTTACTGCCAAACACGAAGGTGCGACCCGATTATAGACAGAAAGACCATACGAATAAGAGAAAAGATTGGGTCCGCGCCCTCGCTGTTTAGATTAAAACCTACTTAACGTCGTTCTAAAAACCAAAGCCTACCTGCAAACAGTCCAAATATCACGATAAGTTGGATACATTTCATTGCCCTAGCTCAAGAAACAGATCGTAAATATACTTTCTATTTAGATTCGGGCTCTCGTTAAACCGAAAGGATCTATGTCGTGGACTGCCGCGTTCACATCAGCCCCGATTTAACGTGTTACAGAATAAAAAAAGAAACAGTGGATTTGTTTTAATTTGTATCAAGGCAGAGTAATTCAGGTATTACTAGCAAAACAGCATAAAATTTATTTTGTTGCGCTTAAAAACACCGCTGAAGCACAGTAATGGATAGAACGCGATTAGTGCTCTGCTGAGTCCGTCGGTGACAGTACAGATTTATAGCTTAAAGTTTTTACTCACTGTTTGTGATCAGTGCCGCCAGCGTGGATTGGTGTTATCTCTGGATTGCTGGGGCTGCTTCGACTTTCCTAGTGAGGGGAAGTTCTATATTAAAATGCCGACCGGGAAATCAGACATTGTGATTTACAATTTAATAATGAACGCACCATCTTTTAGGAGTCACTATCACAAACCAGGAAATAAAAGCGGTGGATAATAATAATAACAACTTTATTTGTATAGCTAGTTAATTTTAAAATCAAAATCATAGAGTTACAAAGTGCTTCACAATTTGAACAAAAGCCAGGCATCAAAGCAGATCTGGATTGGTAATCTGGCGGACAGGCCAAATGAGTTATCATTTATCGGGGGCGCGCAATGGCCAGGGAGGGCGGATCTCTCCATACCTCCATTACAACCAACTAGACACGGAGTCACGTTTTACTTTAATGTAAAAGTGAAAGATGAGTGTCGTTATATCACCATTCAGCTTGCGGGTTACAACAGAAAATCATACATTTTTTGTTCTTACGTGGTATCGGACCGGATTATTTCAAATAACCGAGGACGTTTAGCCTGATAAGAGGATAATCGCGTCTGTGTAAACTCAATTCATAGAAACTTTAACGCTCGACAAAACAATGGATCTTCTGGAAACAAAAATACACCTTTATGATTGCATCACTGAAAACAGTTGTCTATTTTATTCTTGTAATTCACATTTCTGTAGCTGAAAGACAAGAATGTGGGATACTGTTTGTCTATGGACAGGGGAAACAGATTGTGGGAAGGCCTGCGTGATACAATTAGTTCCCCTGAAATAGAGGAAAGCTGTAGATAACCCTGTGCAAGACTGGGGCAGAAAGATTTAAAAAGACAAATATTTAGAGCAGTAACTAATCATAATCTTAAAGACATGTAATTTAAAATACTAGATGTGGGACATAGATCCTGGCAGTGTAGAATTAAATGGGAAACCTAATGTATGAACAAATATTGTGTTTATTTATATAACATAGATGGGTTCTTTGTCGTGTGTGGATACTTAAAGCTGTAAATACGTAACACTAAGTTTAAAGTCATCTTCTGGCTGGAAGGAACCATTTCACTTTATAAAAGGCCTGTCACGGCGAGTGAGATGAGCCGTGTGGAAAATAAAGGAGGATCCAAACGCAGGCACTTGTAAAGGTGTGATGGTGGTTTATTAAACACAAAATAAAAATGGACAAAAGGCGAACCGAACAAAGACTAAACTATACTGGGAACAAACTGAGTACAGAACACGAACCTGAACATGAACGAGAGCGAGCAGAAACAGATTGACAGCAGGGAATACACGGATGAAACATGGTGGGAACGCAGACGGACCAGCAACTACAATGACAGAGGACACGACTTAAATACACACAGAGAAACACGGGAATTACACACAGGTGGTGGACACAGCTGGGAATAATCAGCAAGACGAGACAGAGGGAAAACTGAACACACTCACATGAGACGCAAACCTTCACAATAACACAGGAAACGAGAACACTACACGAAGACGCAGACCTGACACTGAGAGACAGACGGAGAATGACACATGGAACCTGAACTAAACTAAACATGAGATACAACCGAGAACAAATCCTTAACATGAATAAACAAAAACATAGACTTCTAATAATAATCATCATTATAATAATAATACTCATAGCGCCCAAAACCACGACAATTATTCAAAAATAAACTAACAATCAAAACTCAAAATACTGGGTCGAAACTGACCCAGAACCGTGACAAGGCCTTCCCCAAAAGAAATGGAGAGAACAATAACAAATATAAGATAATCATCATCAGTAGGTTACTCAGCCTAGCACATGCTCTCTTTTACCTCAACTGACATTGAGGTAAAAGAGGCAAAACAATATGATCAAATAAATAAACAAAAACACCTCATTGATGCATGATTTATAGTAGTCATTTTTTCAGTTTAAAGACAAAGTAACCCAAGCTGAGTATAAGAAAATCATGAGACTTTAAATAAGGTTCATATTATTTTGTGCTGTTATGTTTTTAATATTATATGAATACTGTATGACAAAAATAGTTGGCAGAAACATTGTGGTAGGGTGTGGCTCAGCTGCAGGGAAGGGGTGACGGAGCAGGTTCAGGGGTAGCGCCTGTAACTGACAGTTAAGTATTTTAATTGTTGACTATTGCAGCATCAACAGCGATCAACTTGAAGGAAAATGACGACGGAGGCAAAAAATTCCTTAATATTTTGGGAACTTTATTCCACATCAACACGGGGCAAAACTTTTCCTCATGGGTGCCATTTTTGTTGTGGTGGTATATTTTTTCTTCTTAGGGGCATGATGACGCAGCATACGTGCCCTTACAATGAAACAGTGCCTCCTTGTGGCGACAACTAAAATACTGTCTCTCTGTTAAACAACAGTAACCATAATGCAGTTAAACACACTGTACAACATGAGTACACACAATGAATATCTTAACATTAATGTTCCTCCTTTATACTTTAATCGTGGGGCTTTCTTTTGAAATTTGCTGTAGCGGAACTAATTCGCAGCACCTACTGAGTTTGTGGTGACACAAGAGCGGGGAAGCATGGATGCACTGCAGGTTCTGGAGCATCATGCTACCAGTGATGGGAATAACGGCGTCACAAGTAACGGCGTTACTAATGGAGTGTGTAGTTAATGTAGTGTAGTGTTGTCTTGTGTAGTTAGTGTGTCGTGCTGTCGATAGTTTTGTGTTGTGTGTCAGAACAATGAGGTGACTGCTGTCTCCAGGTAGAATACAGGAGTGATACACCTGCTGCTGTCAAACCTGCAGGTATCAGGCTGTGATGTTTTCCTTTATAGTGGACAGAAATTATTTTTTTGGAGTGGCACAAATAATTTGTGTGGCATCTTATTGAATGCAGAACAGCTGATTGTTCTGTAAATAGTTTGGAGTGGTTATTTAAAAAAGGGTAAAAGGTAAATGGATGCAAATAACTTTGTTGTTTGCAAATCTTGTGCATAGGATTTTAAAATTGACAATTTATATTTGCATTTAAAGTTATGAAATATGATTCATTAAACATGTTTGTGATTGTTACAGTAAAAATATAACTTTTTCTACTCGGATTTTATGTTTTTTTGTCTGATTTTAGATCAATTGTGTTAATACAGTATGACAAAATGAAAACATAACTGTAAATTCAGACACGTGAGGTTGTGCTGAAAAGAAGGCAAAGTAAATGGTTTTTAACCCTTTAAGACCTACCATAGAACCAAGTCCGCCAGAGCTTACTTTATATTTTTACATGCTGTAGAGCCATTTTTGGGAGCATTTCAAGTTGCTACATCAATACAACTGTTATAGCCCAGATTTTAATACTATGTATGCATTAAGTCCATAGTAACTACATTAATTGCAAAAACGTGCAATAAACTACAAAAAAAGGGTTTTTTTTACATATATTTCTACTTGGAGAAATTTAAGAGGTTCATCCCTCAAAACTTTAACAAAAAAGTTGCAAAAAATAGTTTACAACAACATTGCAAATTTGCAAAGAAAACAGCATGTGCATCAAAATAAACTATTTAAAGCAGTGCAATTCGAGTTCTAAGCATCCCAGAAACTATTCAGAAAAGTATAGAGTCAAACATGACTTATAAAAACACCAGTATAGGCTTTTAAGGTCTACAAGTAAAAAACTACATTTTCCGAGAAAATCACATCACTTCCGGTTTAGGGCAGGAAATGGCGGACATGCAATCGTTCACGCTGACGTCTTTTTCAATGTGGGAAGTGTTACGAACAGCTGATTGGATCGGCAAAGTGTGTTTCTGGAATATTATGTTTCTGTTCCTGCAAGTGCTTTTTATGCAGTTTCTGCAAAGCCATATGTGGAAGGAAACCGTTACCTAGGACAAGCTGATGGCATAAGATGTAAGTATAACTCCTCCAGTTTCATATGCAAAAAAAATTATTGCGCTAGCTTACGTGGTTCCGGTTCTACAGGGATTTAAAAATAGTTACGCAAAACGGAGGTGCCCACTCTGACCGGCTTTAAAGGGTTATAGGTAA
This sequence comes from Neolamprologus multifasciatus, assembly GCF_963576455.1. Taxonomy (NCBI): domain Eukaryota; kingdom Metazoa; phylum Chordata; class Actinopteri; order Cichliformes; family Cichlidae; genus Neolamprologus; species Neolamprologus multifasciatus. The sequence continues at coordinate 37,104,289 of NC_140441.1, read as the reverse complement.
AATGTGGAGGGAAAATCAAAAGTAGTTAAAAATGGCCAATTATACCCTGGACCCCAGAGGGTTAAACATAAAGTAACGCAATAGTTACTTTTCAAGTAATTAATTACTTTTAGAATATTGTAACTCAGTTACTAACTCAGTTACTTTTTTGAAGAAGTAACTAGTAACTATAATTAATTACTTTTTCAAAATAACTTTCCCAACACTGCATGCTACTGCCTTCAAGCTGGACTTAAGGTTTTAAGGAATTCATGTAAGGTATTGGGTTAAATTAGACCGAATTTCTTTATCTACCACTGAGAGGAGTAGCAGCTGCGAGGAACATACTTTCTCCCGTTTGACTACAGCAGGCAACGAGGTGCGTTCAGGATGTCTCTGTTAATTTGAGATTCGATGAAATCGCCATAAACAGGCATTTGTGTTTCTACACCTTTGTTTTGTTTTAGTTCACAGTGATAACAGTGTTATTGTAAACATGTCATATGATAGTTAAGTTTTTGAATTTCAATAAATATGTGTTACAAGCTAAGTAGTATTATCTTTTATATTTAAGAAACAGTGATGTTGCTGATTGTAATTGCTTTTGTTTGGTTAGTTATCACGATGATGACGACGCTGAGTGATCCTGTCGCTGAACGTTGAATAAATTATCTGTAAACAATTAGTTGTCCGCGTGGTGGTTGACAGGAGCAGCAGTGCCAGGCGAAGCTATTGACCACCACTGGCTGTGACCATCTAATCATTTCTCGCCTATTTCAGTACGAGCCCCTTCTGGACACCAAGAGGATGAGGAGCTGAGCGTGGACAGCTGTGAGTGCGGATGTAATCTAGCAACCCTGCGAGCCAACAGCCTAGAAAAGTAAACTTGCATTAAGGAACTGAACTCTGAAAGTGCTGTGTGTGCATCTTGCAAATATTTTTCAAGAAACTACTTTTGCACTCTATATATATTTAAGTATGTGCACTCCTCCAGTGTGTGTAATTTTGAAACCTGTGATACACCTGCAATATACATAAATACAAATCTTCACTTCATGGTTATTTGTTAACACCATCTGGCAGATCATCTTCCAAATTGAAGAAGGATGTTAACCTTTGAGCAGTCAAAGTATACCCCAGCATCCTAAATATCCTAAGTATAGTAAACAGAAAAACACATGATGACATTTGATTTATTTAATAAATATTCATTTATTTTTAGTCATTTATTTTGTATAGAAGCCGTGCATAAAAAAAACACCAATCATGGGATTCATGGGATGCAGACTAGCACCAAATGCAAATTCTGCCAACATTAGTCTCCTGCTAAAATCAGACAAAGCCCTGTATTTCCTACCAGCTGTAGACCAATATCCCTTAATTAATTAATGTTGACCTTAAAATAATTTGCAAATCTCTCTCTCTCAGATCAAGCAAAAACTTCATTGTTAAAAACTCCACACTACCATCTCACACCTGGAACCATAGGGGCATTACGCCAGACTGCTTTTTGTTAACTTTAGCTCTGATTTTAATATCATGCTCCAGGACAGACAAATAGTAAAACTGCTGGATATCAAACTTCCTTTTACCACCTGCCGCTGGATCAGAGACTTTTTCTCTGACCGTGTACAGAGAGTTAGAGGACTCATCTTTCCTCAGCCTGTACCTCAATACCATCAAGACAAAAGAGCTGTTAGTCGACTTAAGAAGGAGGAAGTCCATGCTATAGCCCATCAGCATCAACGGCAAGTGCATGTAAAGGGTATCCAGTGGGCATCTGCTAGAGGTAGAGGATTGACTCAACCTGGGTGTCTGTTGTCTTATTGAGTCTGAGGGTTCACTGAATGTTAGAGTGGGTGTAATTTTTCCATCTGCGGTGGGGCAGGGGGGGCTTCTGCACTGTGGCTGCTGGGCTACCCTGTACCAGGGCTCTTCTCTGCTCTTTTCTGAGTGCGGGCCAAGATTGTCCCCGCCGTGATTCTCGTGCTCTGGGAGGCCTCTGGAGTGCTACACTGATTGTTAAAGGATAAGCCTTCAGGCAGGCTGGACTCGTGGAGCAGACAACACAGGTTTAGGAAAACGTGAACGTGGTTTTAATAGTTAAAGTGAGATTTCAATACAATGTTTGCTACATTGTTTTGCATCATGTTAAAGGTGGAGTCTTCAGTAACAGATGTCTGTTCAGTTTCTCATTAGGCCATTAAGGACAGGATTCTGGATGTTTTTGTGCCTTTCTCACCAACATGTTGGTGTTTGCAGTCCATTTGAGGCCCTCTGTGATGTGGATGCCCAGGAATTACTACTTCTTCTTCACTTCTTTGCCTTTAATGTGCATTGGTGTGTGTATCCTTCTTTCTCCGTAAGTCAATGATCAGTTCTTGGATACTTGTTTATCTCTTTTTGCTACTTGGAAAATCATAAAAGACAAGAAACAGAACTAAAAGTACATCTGGAAAGATATAGGACTATTAAAATAAAGCAGGAAGTACACACTGTAATAGGGAAATGGCTAACATAAAGAGAAAAACTTGACAAATTATAAAATGACACTAGGAATACTAAACTAAAACAAAGAATCAAGTATAGATGAAAAGAAACTATAATACAAAGTAATAGCAGAGGTAAAGAAGTTATGGACTTATAAAAAACATGAAGCCCAGGGGATAGGTATAGTGTATTTTATAACCATGTGAGTAATTTTGGGGGGTTGTGCTTTGTTGTTTCAATTCTCATATATGCTCAGGATGTGGTTTAATCTGGGTCAGGCTGCTGCAGTAGACTACAGACAACTCAGAAAGAGCATGGAAACGGCTTCACTCTGCCTACTCATCTGTAAGAAATTTGACTTTCATTAAATTACCATTTAATGTAGTTTGAAATTCCAGCACATGTAGCAATCATTTTCACCTGTAGAATAGCATTACAGAAATAGACTTCAGTCAGTTTGTTTGGTTGGTGAAATACTACAGCTCCTATGCTTGGGGTCAAGTTGAACGTATAAATAGAATAGAATAGAATAGAATTCAACTTTATTGTCATTGCACATGCACAGGTACAGGGCAACGAAATGCAGTTTGCATCCATCTAGAAGTGCTTTAGTGATATAGATATATTACAATATATATTAGCAATAATATAGATATGTGAGTATATTACAGAAATGGGTCTATTATGGTATGTTATATGTACACGGTATGAAGTATGTTATGAATATTCTATAACTATAAGTATGTACAGGCTGTCGTGAGTACAAGCTATGTACAGGCTATGAACAGGATATGAAATAAAAAAACTATACAGACATCTGAGATATACAGTTATACAGAAATGTGAACTATGCAAGTTATAAACAGTTGTAGGATTAAAAATTATCGTATGTACAGAATGATTATTTATTTATTTATTATTATTTATATATTATTTATATTATTTATATTTTTATTTGGGCAGCACGGTGGCACGGTGGTTAGCACTGTTGCCGCACAGCAAGAAGGTCCTGAGTTCAATTCCAACATCAGGCCGGGGTCTTTCTGTGTGGAGTTTGCATGTTCTCCCCGTGTTTGCGTGGGTTCTCTCCGGGTACTCCGGCTTCCTCCCACCGTCCAAAGACATGCAGCTTGTGGGGATAGGTTAATTGGAAAATCTAAATTGCCATTAGGTGTGAATGTGAGTGCGAATGGTTGTCTGTCCCTGTGTGTTGGCCCTGCGACAGACTGGCGACCTGTCCAGGGTGTACCCCGCCTCTCGCCCTATGACAGCTGGGATAGGCTCCAGCGCCCCCCGCGACCCTGAAAAGGATAAGCGGAAGCAAATGGATGGATGGACAGAATGATTATTTACACAGAGCTATACAGTAGTGCAGTTAAGATAAGAGAGATATGTGGATAATTTCTACAAAGCTATAGGCAGTGTTCATAATACAATATAGTTTGCAGTAACAATTGTTAGTATTGTGTTGTCAAAACATTGTCCTACAAGATTTTTGACTATAATTTCTTAATGGAACCCACAGCAGCCACGCTGAGTATCCAGCCAGACAGAACTCAGTTCTTTCGCTATGAAGCGTTCAGTCTCAACTGTGCAGTGCCAGGAAACTTTAACGGCTGGGCAGTGAGAAGAAGCACCTCCATGGGGTTGCGTGTTTTATGTGAGGATGGCTGGGGTCGCCCAAATGGATCCTCCTGCATCAATAACAGAGCCTACTCAGCAGACAGTGGACTGTACTGGTGTGAGTCTGAGAAGGAATGCAGCAACACCCTCAACATAACAGTGAACAGTAAGACTGCAATTCTGAAATACTTGTTCTATACATTGAGTTTTAGAGCAGAATTGTCTCTGGGGTTGTACCATAGTTCAATGGCTCCCACTGATGCCTCAAGAAACAATATTTTCTACTGGTTTTGGGGGTTTTCTTTCTCTTTGTGTTAGCTCTGTGAAGTAACTATCAACCTATCAAGGTTGTATCCTGTCTCTTGCTCAATGTCAGTTAGATTAGACTCTGTACCAAATAAACTACCATCAAAAACTGTTTTTATTTACAAAACTAAAAAAAGGAGTGAAATGTATTACTAGCAATGCATGCTTAAAGCATGTGAGGGACCGAGCTGGATAGCAGGTAAATTTTAAAAGTGGCATTTTTTTTACCCAAAAGAATGTGGGTAAAAAAAAAGCCAAATCATCGTTGAGAGATCATCTGAACAGAAATAAACTCAAGCTTGATAATAACACAGGAAGCAAAAGTAATGGAGCAAACTAAAAGCAAAAAAGAAAAACTAACTAATTAACAGTTAACAGTTATTTTAACCCAGTGGTTCCCAGACTTTTTTATTCCCCCCCGCGTGCACACACGCACAAACAGATCCTCCAACCACACACACCCATATTTTGCTCCATTGCGGTTTATTTCACACCTCAAACATTTAGTAAATAATTAAGCAAATACAATAATCTGCAGGTAGTAAGAAAATAAACTACTAACTCTTTAACGCTGCGTCCACACCTACACAGGTATTTTTGAAAACGCAGCTGTTTCGTCCACACGTAGACGGCGTTTGGAATCACCGAAAACTGAGATTTTTTAAAACTCATTTTTTGCGTTTACGTGTGAACGAGGAATACAGAGTTCATCACGCAACGTCAAAGGTATGTGCCTTTTTTCACGTCACGCTGTGCGCCACGTTATTGCTTACATGAGAGGAATTGCAGAATGGCAGATAGTCAGATTAACAGTATTTTGTCTCTATCTTCAGGTTTTACACGCTTACATATAAACACGTAGTTACTGTCCCTCCATTTACAAAGGCAGAGGCGTCACGTGTGATTATTTTACATGTAGTTGTTTTTTTTTCCTGTGTAATAATATTCAACATTGCTATCAATACATTTTTCAAAAAATCCCTCTGCAAAATGGGTTTAAAAACATAAACAGCTGTGGGATACTGTTTGTCCGTGATTTGAACCGAGGGAACAAATTGTGGCAGGATCAGCCTGATATTATTTGTATCCCACTCTAACTTTACTGTATAAAGAGCTAACATCTCCAAAATGTCAGGAGTAGTCATTACATCAAGTGTTTGTGAACTAAAAATCAAGAACGTGGGATGCTGTTTGTCCGTGATTTGGAGAGCCCAGCGCTGCTCCCGACACAGGGAAAACCAATTTTGCAGGGGAGACCTACCTTGGCACTTGTGCAGGTGAAACCAAAGGGAAGATTTGCTTCACCATATTTTCTAGTCTGTGGCTTAGAATGAAGTTGGTTTGGAAACATATTCAGCGATGCTTCATCTCCTGCTTTGCGTTTCTGTAGGCGCTTGTGCTAGCAGTGTCCAAGCGTTGTTTTTTTCCTTTTCATACCGCGCCCCCCCGCCATGGCTCTGCGCCCCCCCTAGGGGGCGGGCCCCACACTTTGGGAAGGTCTGTTTTAACCTAACATATATCACATTTGTATAACTAAAATTCTCTATGAAATGTCAGATGAAATACACAATATCTTTAAAAGAAATACATTTTCATGATGTGACAGACATTTGGTAGAGTCCAAATTACCATGTTTTGTGTCAGTCTTGTTTCTCAGGCCCCATTATTTGGAACCAGTTGCAGCCCATTTCCTGCATCCTCTCACACTATAGGGGGGTGTAAGTGTAGCCACACTTGTAGTCACACTTGTGGCTTGTGAAGTTTTTCTTTTTTTTAAAAAATAGTGATCAAGTAAAAGAACAGTAGTACACTTTTGGAAGCCCTCACCCAAAGCGGAGAGGTATATTAAGATCATGTTCATCACTTAGTGGAAAACTTACATATCGTATTTCAGTTTTAATTAGGTGTTGTTTACATAATTACCAAAATCCACTCAATATTATTTCTCTTTCTTTTTTATACCAGTAGTCATAACAAAAACAACAAGAATTGTGCTTGTATCACAAAACACTAACATATATAAAAATGAAAAATAAACTTGTTTTGTTATTAATGTTATTATCTTAAAACACACGCACGCACACACCAATCATAAAAGCATTTGCTGCACTGCCAGTGAGTGTGCTTAGTAAGTATCAACAGTGCAGACTCAGTGGCTTTATAAGCCATTTCCACTGAAAGTTTGTTGGTTTTGAACAACACTTTATGTGGCTGAGGCTTTGCACAAATGCAACAAAGAAGTAAAAATGTTTAAGCGTAATTGTGGGATAGCAAATGCCCCTCTCTTAATTTTTTGTGTTAGCTGACCACATCAGCTAAACTTATTGTATAGAAAAAAATAATAAGTAATAAGTAAAGTAAATAGGTAATTTGTCAATTTGTTAAATCAACCATATTAAATATACAAAAGTATAACAAATGTAAGCACTAGAAAGGAAACTTTGTACACAGCAAATTCAAAAGTGTTAAATGTTTTGGTGTTAGTAGTCTTAGAGTTAATTTTACTCTAAGTAGAGTCACATTCTTTTAATGTAACTCTGAGGTGTAAAATGATAGTAGTTAAAATCGAGTGTTAAAAATGAGTGTTTCTATGTCAAATCTGGAGGTGTTACAATGGAAATATTAACTCTTGACCTCTTAACTCTGAACTCCTACAGGGGCTATGACACCAATAGAGTAAATTCACAGACTCCGCCCCCAGCACGGCTCCAATCGAAGCTGAAGTGAAGCCGTTTCAGAACATTTTGCTCTACATATTTGAGTTGTTTGCCATGCTTGGTAAGTCATTTTTTCAAAGATTGTTTCAATTATTATTATTAGCTTTTACTTCTGTGGCTCTTTGGAGTTGAGACAAAGCTGTGTGAAAGGCATTAGCCATGTTGCTCGGTGATAGCATAATATTCTGTTTTAGCTAGCTGAAAGGTATTGTTTGCGGGCAAATACCACAGCCTTGAAAAAAAGCTTGCAGGTGAATTTTCAGTCAAACCTTTGGTCAAATACACTTAAAACAATGTCTAGAATGTGAAATGTTGGTATAATGGTGCTACTTGAAGCCTGAAAACGATCTCCCATAAAAAAACAAAAACCGAGCAAACAACAGTAGCAGACGTCCTGACTGGGTTCTACGTTAGCATTTAGATCCCTCCAGAGTTTTGTGCACACGGTTTAGGTAAACATGAAAAAGGTTGAGGTTTTACATTTAGTTCAGTATTACCTGTTGTCTGTGTCCTTGTCTTTTGGGAAAATACTTTACACAAGTAATGGCTCAAAAATGGCTTTTTTTTTTTTTACTGTGCTGCAATTGATTGTGCCATTAATTAGTGTCAACTAATTTTTATTCAATCTCCACATAGGATATGCTTGTGAAGATGGAATATGGGGGAGAGCAGAAGTGCGTTGCAGTTCCACAAAGTGATGAATGAAGGACATGCATATTGTATTTTGTATTTATTGAAATAAGTGATGAGAATGCTGTTATTTGCATTTACCAGCTCACCTGTGTCAGACCTTTTGATAAACAAAATTCTAATGAAAGTGAGAACATGTACACTGTTACATCTTTCAGAAAATGTTTTGAAATTGTGGTGCACAGTTCAGAATAAATGTTTTTTCAAAAACCATTGCGTCTTTTTAGTAAATGTTTATTTCCAAAAGAAATAAGTAAGAAATAAGAAAGTTCAGAACAGTAAAATTCCCACTTTTTAGAATTAATTAGAAGATAACTCTTACGTAGTTAAACTAAAATACTCTTTGAGAGTTAATATATAAACTCTTAACACCAAGTGTTAAATTATCAACTCCAGACAGATTTGGTGTTTAACACTAAATCAGAGTTAACGTACCAACTCTCCAAAAAGAGTTAAATTAACTCTCTCTGGTGTGGACCCATATAGACACTTTAAAAGTGTTGAAATCAAATCTGACAGTGTTAATTTGGACATGCTGGATTTTCTGTGTAGTAGTAAAGGTCTGAATGAGCTATGCTGTCTGTCAAAGTGTCATAACATTGTTTGGCTAAATTCCTCAAAGTGGGAGATTCTTAAATATGCACTCTGCTTTTAAGTCTATATTTTCTCATTTTAACCTCTTTAAAAATATGTTTATATTAGTAGCTTGATAGAAAAAAGAGCATATTGCAAACATCTGTGGTTTTTTTTTTTCCTGTATTTTAGTTGGTGTGGTGATCCTGGAGAGCCCTGCGCTTCCCGTGACTGAGGGAGATGATGTGACACTTCGCTGCTCCTACAAGGAAAGATATGATGAGTATTCGTCATCAGATTTCTTTGCTACTTTCTACAAAGATGATGTTTTCATTGGAAAGTATGCTAGAGGAGAGATGATCCTTAAAAATGTGCCCATGTCTGTCAATGGCTTCTACAACTGTGAACACCCTGAACATGGAAAGTCCCCACAGAGCTGGCTGAGTGTGAGAGGTGATAATGATGTTCAGTTACATGAAATTTTTTGCTTGATGATTTTATTTGCAATAGGACAATAAAATGTGTATTTCCAAGGCAAAGCTCTGTTGGAGGCAAAAATCTCAACTTGAAAAATTCTCCCCTCGTATTTGATCAAGTACAAAACATACCTTGCAGAACTTACCATAGATGTATATTATGATCAATTGTGTCACAATCCATATACTAATAATCCAGTCAGAGCCTGTATGGCTGTGACCGTGATAGTTCACCTGCAATTTTGATGTTATTTTGAGGTCTAAAGTGCTATTCTTGAATACTTTGAAACTATTCGCTTAATGTAAACGGACTAAAAGACTCACCTTATGATGTAAAGCACCAATATGTCTAGCAAAAACAACAATAATATTATTATTATTATTATTATTATTATTATTATCATTATTATTATTAACAACTTCATTTATATAACTCTTCACAGGACAAAGTCCTTCACAATAATCTAAAAAAGATGTACATATTATTGTACATACACAATAATGTGTAATACCAACAGCCTTGGACTAGAAGATCTCAGGCTGCAAAAAGGAGTGTGGAGTTCTAAAAGATCAGCAATGTAGGCAGAAGCTTCAGGGCTCTAAAAGTCTTTAAAAGTCAGTACTAAGATTTTGCAATTAATTCTAAAGTGTGCCAATATGAAGCCAGTGAGTGTAAAACAAAGCCTAAAAAAATAAAAGGTGAAAAAACAGAGAGTGACAACTAATGTCACCCTCCAAAAAAAAAAAAACTAACTCTTTTATTTCTTCCTTACAGCCAGAGCTCAGCCTTCAAGTGAGCCTCCTTTGATGTCTCTGCCCAGTCTTGTGTCCACAATCCTGCTGTTCCTCCTCTACACTGCTATAGCTATGCTGTGCATATACACGTACCGAAAGTGGGCTCGAGGTAAGAGGATTTGAAAATATTCCAGTTTCAACAGTTTATTTTTTTACATTCTAGTTCTACTTTTTAAGCCTCAGAAATATTTGAACCCCAAATGGCTAATGATGTATGATTTAAAATTAGCCCAATTCAGGTGTGTGTCTGTGTGTATGAGAGTTAATGTTTATTTTGAGTTGACCTATTTATAAGGAAACCATAGAGACCAAAACTGACTATTTTTAGTTTTTGTCAGTTCAGTCTGTCCAAATTGGTAAAAACTGGTTAACACCATGGTGATCAGCCAAGATAAAAAGAGGCCAGCTTAAAGGTGTAAAACCAGTTTAATAACTCAAATTCTATAAGAAATATCAAGGAAAGTCTCTGGCTGCTGTCTGCCTGGAAACAGCTGTGGGGTTTGAGGTGATCTCAGCGCTGTCTATCATGACAACAACAGGAAGTGACAGAAATTTAAAGCTTTATGTTGAAATGACTTGGCCTGCCTGCAGCCTCAGGGCAGATAATGTACAAGTGTGGCAAACTAGGAGCACAAAATAACTTTGGTTGTTGTTGTGTCAGGCTGCTTATTGGGAATTAAATTCTACCCTCATAAAATATTCCATTACATAAAGGTTCTGTTCTTCCTACAGCTCGAGCTGAGGCTAAAAGGAGAGAGCCTGATCATCTTTAACTGGACTATAGAAGAGCAATAACAACAATCAACATATTACTGGGATTAAGCAATATTCTTATTTTGATCTTTTATTTTTTTTAACTTCTTAGCAGATATGTAATGCGTATATGCAGGCTTAATGACAATCTGCCACTTGCACTGAAAATTGAAAACTGTCTCCTTATTACTTTTGAATATGTTTGTTTTTAAATATGCAAAAAATGAAGACCATCACAATGTTAAAAAACCTGATGGTAAGCTTCATATTACAAAATTTGCACTTTTCATTCTGATGTAGAATTTTATAGCATTGTTTTTTTTCTGTACTGTTGCTGTCAAAAGTAAATAAAAAAGCAATGCATTGCATTAGTTATTGTCTATCTGTTGAATATACACTACTGTATATGTATGTATGTGTATGTGTGTGTGTGTGTGTGTATATGTGTGTATATACATATATATACACACGTATATATATATATATATATATATATATATATATATATATATATATATATATATATATTAGGGGTGCAACGATACACAAAATTCACGGTTCGGTTTGGTTCGATACTTTAGTGTCACGGTTCGATATTTTTTCGATACAAAAAAAATGTTCATGCCTTTTTAATTAGTCATTTATTAAAATTATAAATATATATTTTAACTCAAAAGTACAGTTTTTAAAGTTAATGCTGCTGAAACAACAAAGTAATAAAAAAAAAATCTATCTGATCAAGGAATCACTCATCTTTGGAAAAGAGAGTTTATTACAGAGAAATGGCTCTTTCCAAAATAAAAGCTATACTATACGCTTCTTCTGGGCTATATTCTCAGCAGCATATTAAACATATCAGGTCCCCATAAGGAGAATCATGTGCTAACGGCTGTCTAAATGACTCGGGTAAAGTTTGTAGCGTGCTTGTTGTTTTTGTCTGCTTCCACTTGTCTTTGCACTAGGATGATGTCGGAGTAAATGTGCAGTCATATTCGTTGTGTTCCCACTAGTGCTGTCAGCCTTAATCTTGTTGAAATGACGTTAACGCCACAACACAGCAGATCAGCTACCGCGGATCACCCCGTGCATGGGGCTGGACGGCCAACACGTTAACGAGCTAACTGCGCTAACACACTAGTTCCCACCAATGTACTGGAGCATTGCTTGGCACATCCGACATACTGTTTTACTTTTGTCCATGACGCGCTTACCTTCAGGGTCATACGTCACATGAAAACCAAAATAGTTCCAAACGCCAGATCTGAATGAGGGTGGGGGAGGTTCAATTTGCCATGTTGCAAGGAGAGCTTAACTTCTGTCTCGCTAGCTTGCCCTGCGCTCAGTGAATCTGCGTTCGACTATTCCGCCTAGGCTGTACTATCGAGCGCAGATCCACTGAGCGCTCAACACAGACAGCACCGTCAGAAGGAAAGTTGATAAAATAAATTAAAAATTTTGTATTGTTCGATACATATGCGTACAAAACCGAAAGCACTGTATCGAACGGTTCAATATTGATACGAATATCATTGCACCCCTAATATATATATATATATATATATATATATATATATATATATATATATACATATATATATATATATATATATATACATATATATATATATATATATATGGAAGCACGGTGGTTAGCGCTGTTGCCGCACAGCAAGAAGGCCCTGAGTTCAATTCCACCATCAGGCTGGGGTCTTTCTGTGTGGAGTTTGCATGTTTTCCCCGTGTTTGTGTGGGTTCCCTCCAGGTACTCCGGCTTCCTCCCACCGTCCAAAGACATACAGCTTGTGGGGATAGGTTAATTGGATAATCCAAATTGCCACTAGGTGTGAATGTGCGAGTGAAAGTGAGTGCGAATGGTTGTCTGTCCCTGTGTGTTAGCTCTGCAACAGACTGGCGACCTGTCCAGGGTGTACCCCGCCTCTCGCCCTATGACAGCTGGGATAGGCTCCAGGGCCCCCCGCGACCCTGAAAAGGATAAGCGGAAGCGAATGGATGGATGGATGGATGGATGGATGGATATATATATATATATGCTAGGGTTGGGCGATATAAACGATATACGATAGAAACGATATAAATTTGGCCAACGATACAGATTTTGACTATATCGCTCTATTGCGATAGCGGATGTTGATGATGTCATCAAGCTGCGCCTGTTTAGGTCGAAAGCATTGCAGCGGCTAAAACCATTATCATCTGCAAATTATGCCGGGCGACAGTCATAGCAAAGAGATGAAGCACTTTTGAAATATGGGGAAAGCCAAAAACTGCTGATAGGTTTGTAGCGTAAACCTGTTCGCTGGAACGTTAAAGACAATTTACTACACAGCAAAACAAGACACGGGTAGGCAAAGTTCTTCATGTTTCTCGTGCACGGGAGAGAACCGGACAAACGCCATTCCTTCGCTTGACCCCAGTTGCTCTCATCTGCTCCCCCGTAACACTGCTCTTTTATTGAGGCTGCATGAATATACATAGGTTCATTAACATATGACGTCTACATACAAACAAAGAGTACCTTGCCTGTGTGTAGGGTTGCCAACTCCCTGAGAAATAAATAAGGAACACCTCGTGGCCAGGGCCGGGCGACCCAGTTGTCTTCACCCTTCCCAGTGTGGTGAATTTTTTAGCTCTTTTTTTGTGTGTGAAATTATTTTTTTTAACCATTTGACTTGAATTTGATTTAAGTAGATGCGTATTCTTTGTGATATCAACACATGGGAAACAAACATCATTTAGCCATTTATTTTTAGCTCAAAATGACAACATTAACACAATAAAACAGGTCTCTTTCTTAAACAGAAGCCTGTCATGCTTAACTTTTGAGAATAAAAGTAAATCTTTCTTTAAAAGAACTCTGTCCTGCTTAACTTAAAATTATATAAATTAATAGAAAACAATAGAAAGAAAAATATTCTTGTAACAGTGCACATTTAGTGCATTTAGTGCAATTGGCTTCAGTAGAGGCATTATTTCAGCTTTTGCTCCCGTTTGTAAACCCACTTGTTCCCATGATTACGCATCATAACTCATCATCATTATTCATCTATGTATTACTTTTATGTATTACTCATCTATTTGTTGTAATCATCTATCCTTGCAGTTGTTTATTACACAAAATAAATTATATTATCACACTTCTGGCCACATAGCGCTGATATTCACTGCGCATGCCCATTTTAACCTTAACCAGAGGGTTTAACACAAACAAACCAGTGTTTACCATATCTGCTTCTGCCGTGGCCTGGTGGACAAAAATTGGTTAAGGGTTCCCCGAGCTTTCACGCCCCTCATGTTCTTCATGTGCCCACCATTAGAAGCACGCCTATGGAAAAAGTGCGCCGGCACACAGTGCAGTGCGCTTTATAGGTGTTATCGTGCACTTTTCCAGCCAGGTGTTTTCCTTTTCCCATTCTTCCCTGTACTTTTGCAGCCTTTTTTTCTTTCTCTGAGAGGAACAAACATTGCTGGTCTAATGCCGGGCTCACACTGTGCGATTTTTGGCCCATTTTGAGCCGATTTTTGAGTCGTGCGACCAATTTGGTGATCGGCCCGATTTTGGGTTCATCGTGCATGTGTAGTATACGTGGGGTAACGAGAAGCGATTAACACCTCACGACCAGCTCCCGATCATCAATCGCTCGTGAGGGTGTCACCGCAGCCGCTCACACTGCTCACGCGCAAACACGTAAACGTCGGTGAAAAAGACGGAGCAGCACGGCTGTGCAGCGTGTGATCTGGACACAAGCGATGGAGGCACAACTTGTAGAACTTTGGAAAGCTCATCCGAGCCTTTTCGATGTGGCATCACCAAATTATCACGACCACAACAACCGTGAAAATAGTTGGATGGACATTGCTGCTCAATCACAGCTGCCTGATCAATGTTTTTCATTAGCAGTTTAGCAAAGTTGATGGTGGTGTGTCTGTGTGAGTGAAAGACAGAGAGGGAGAGCGAGCGACAGATTTTCTGTTATAACCTTCATTTTATGGAGGCACAGTGTGAGCACTCAGGTCGCATCAGAGCATCGGGCGGTATAGTGTGAGACCTGCATCGTGACCTACGAACTTATAACCCATGCAAGCCAATCGTGCAGTTTGAAAATCGCACAGTGTTTGCCCAGCTTCAGGTGTACTGTCGTCTGAGACTTGCACCGCAGTGTCGGCGTTTGTTTCCCTGTTGGCCATGCTTTTTGTTGTGGTCATCTGTTGTCTTCCGGTATTTTCTCCGCAAGCGATCCTTTCCTCAACCAATGAGATGAGCGGTAATCTGAATTGTCATACTCGAATTGTCATAAGTGCACTGTCAGCTCATTGGTCACAAAGCAGGAGCGGGGCTGGGAATTATGTTTTCAAACAAAGCGTTAATTACATTAAAACTTAAAGACTACTTTTGATTCTCACTGTATTACGGGACAAAGTGCGTCCCTTATTAGCTCAATACGGGACGTGTACTTTTGTTTCTAAATACGGGACGATTCCGTTTTTTAAGGGCAACCCTACAACCCTACCTGTGTGTGTGTGTGTGTGTGTGTGTGTGTGGGGTCAGTCTAAACAAAAGGCACCTAGACTAAAACAGATATAGCTACGTTTATCCTACCATAAGACAATAAGACAAGGTATGACCTCTCCCATGCTCCCAGAGTGCTCTGGAATGCACACAAAGTTTGCAGACTATTAAGGATCAAACCTCTAGCACTCTACAACTAATTATAAAACTCTAAGCATATATAAGTAGATATTTCTAAGCATAAATGACAATCAACAATACAAAACCTAACAACTGCAATTACGTAACATTGATTCATTAATGTTGAATTCTCTCGCAGCTGTTCTATTCCCATGTTGTTGCAGTATATTAATAACTAACCTCATATTGTGGATGAATAATCTCAGTTGTTCTCCTGACTGAAGTTTGCCCCGTGTACAGCATCCTGCTATGCGATTGCATTTGTCCCTGACCACCAGAATCCGTCACGTTAACTTTTATCGAGTGGAAAAAAAGTTGGTGTTCATCCTCCAGCTTCACTGTGCTAATGTTATGCTAACATAGCTGTGTCACTAGCAATCAGGTAGCACGACATTATATACCAGGTAGTCCAACTTCAGTAACCCTGCAAACGCCACTGCTGTTTAGTTTTCTGTCTTTATTTATGTTAGAAGTGGTAGCAGAGCTGTACGTTTTAATTAGTTTCAAAAATCTCTCAGTCAGAACATGGTATGAAATGTTTAGGTGTAAACTAGCGAGCTAACATCCTGTTAACTTCTAACTCCGTTAAATTTAATAAATTCTGTTTTCATGGATGTTAAACTTAATTGTTACACCCGATAAAGCAGCAACGTTGATGATTTAATTAAAGATGAAAAAATTTAGACCTTTTATAACTCTTAGTGTCCGTTTGACTTTGGGACCTGAAGCGGACGGAGTTTTGGACCTAGATTACTCCGCGAAGCTCCTCACTACGGCAGCCGTAATGCTCTGACAATCCATCAAGCAGTGCAGCTTACCAAAGTTGTACTAAAACATATTTTAACAGATTTCTGCACGCCAAAATCGGTTTGAGGTCAGTAAGCACAACCAGAATTCATACATAAGGAACACTCTCGATTTTTGAGAAAATTAAAGGATTTTAAGTGTGCCTTATAGTGTGGAAAATACGTTATACAGAAGAAAAGAATATATCGCGATATATATCGTTACCGCACATGCTTCAAATTATATCGCGATATGAATTTTAGGCCATATTGCCCAGCCCTAATATATATATATATATATATATATATATATATATATATATATATATATATATATATTAGGGGTGCAACGATACACAAAATTCACGGTTCGGTTCGGTTCGATACTTTGGTGTCACGGTTCGATATTTTTTCGATACAAAAAAAATGTTCATGCCTTTTTATTAATTTGTCATTTATTAAATTTTCACGGCACATTCTGCACCACATCTCTGTGCGTTCATCATTTGTTTGAAGCCAGCTCACCTCCTGCAACCACTTTTCCGAGAATACGTGCTTCTTTTGTGGTTCGGACTCCTTCTGACATTTCTTTGGAGGTGGAGGAACATCACAGTAATTGCTTAAAGGAGCTTCTTCGACATCTTTAAGAGTTCTAAACAAATGTCTGTCCTCCTCCTGAAAATCTTATGTAGGCAAACACGCGTTGCAACTTCTTATCTTGTGCGGGTTTTTATTTTGACAGCGAATGCGCACCTGCGGACCACTTATGTGCAGCCCTGGTTATTTAGCTCGTCATATTGCAGCCACAGAAATTCTTTTGTCCATGAAACCATAAAGCTGCACTTTCTTTTTGCCTTATAGTCTGATTTGTCATAACTTTTCCGTTTTGTCACTTCTTCACCCTGACCTGTCTTATTTGGCTCAGCAGAACTAAAATATATATCCTGCTGCTTTTACACACGCACTAACATAACACTCAGAGATTCTCTGCGCGATCAACCTCTCACATGTTTAAGCTGCGGGAGATTTCACTTGTCATGTTTGCATAGTAAGCTAACGATTGATAAGACGATGTCAGAGGAATTGGTGCGCAAATTATCATCACTCACCAATCAGTGCTGTCGCTCTCTATACACAGTTCACGCGATTGCAAAGTGAAAGCAAAAAACAAGCGCAAATTCAAACGCGATTTCAGTATGTCACATATTGACAGTGGCCGATGCCAATGACATAATTACCCAACTACATTTCCGAAAGAATGCAAAAGCATTGACATATATTTTTCCTTCCTACGATAGGCCGACGGGCAGGGCAGAGATAGATTTTGGTAGCCCGACTGGAAAAAAGCCCCAGGACGTCGGGCTAGCGATTTTGCGAGCCCTGTATCTGATTGAGGAATCACTCATCTTTGGAAAAGAGTTTATTATGGAGAAATGTCTCTTTCCAAAATAAAAGCTATACTATACGCTTCTTCTGGGCTATATTCTCAGCAGCATATTAAACATATCAGGTCCCCATAAGGAGAATCAAGTTGTAGCATGCGTGCTTGTTTTTGTCTGCTTCCACTTGTCTTTGCACTAGGGAGATTGTTGGAGTAAATGTGCAGTCATATTGGTTGTGTTCCCACTAGTGCTGTCAGCGTTAATCTGAAATGACGTTAACGTCACAACACGGCAAATCTCCATTAACGAGCTACCGCGGATCGCCTCATGAGTGGGGCTGGAAGACGTCAACACATTAATGAGCTAACTGCGCTAACACACTAGTTCCCACCAATTGAGCATTGCGTGGCACATCCAACATACTGTTTTACTTTTGTCCATGACGCGCTTACCTTCAGGGTCATACGTCACATGAAAACCAAAATAGTTCCAGACGCCAGATCTGAATGAGGGTGGGGGAGGTTCAATTTGCCATGTTGCAACTAGCCTAGCTTCTGTCTCGCTAGCTTGCCCTGTGCTCAGTGAATCTGTGTTCGACTACTCCGCCTAGGCTGCACTGTCGAGCGCAGATCCACTGAGCGCTCAACACAGACAGCATCGTCAGAAGGAAAGTTGATAAAATAAATTAAAAATGTTGTATTGTTCGATACATATGCGTACCGAACCGAAAGCACTGTATCGAACGGTTCGATATCGATACGAGTATCGTTGCACCCCTAATATATATATATATATACACATTTCTACATACACACAACTGTG
The DNA here is from genome assembly GCF_963576455.1 of Neolamprologus multifasciatus. NCBI lineage: Eukaryota > Metazoa > Chordata > Actinopteri > Cichliformes > Cichlidae > Neolamprologus > Neolamprologus multifasciatus. The sequence continues at coordinate 37,086,190 of NC_140441.1, read as the reverse complement.
GTGCCACAGGCAGGCTGATCTTTGGAATGATAGGGAGGGGCTACTTTGATTATGAACTGAAGTCCACCTTGAAGGCTTTCTTCCAGAAATGTTCCTTCCCAGCTCAATGGTCATTGATCAGCGGCCATGACAATTTGCATAATGATAATCATGAAACTGTCCCCACAGTCGATTGTTAATGAGTGTTGCTAGTTTCAGTCATTGTGGAAATGTACCGTTTATAAGATTTATAAGATTGGGGAAACCTGCAGTCAGCTGAAACTGAATAAGACTTGGATTAGTGATGATACGTTTCTGCTAATGAACAGGCTATGTCCAGATGAACAGAATCAACCTACTGGGATTTCCTTATCTGGATAACTGAGCATATATCAAGACATTGTCTATCGCCACCTTATGGACATTTTCAAACTAAAACATTTTTACTCTGAATGAAAAGACTTACTATAGCATACATGTTCATATCATAATTATTTGAAAGTTATGATGAAGTCAAAGTGTTGTTTAATTGTCCAAAGTGCCATAAAAGGGGAGGGCCGCAGTTTTTCAAATACTTAAAGGAAGAGTTGAAATGGTAATCTGATTCTGATTCATTTTTCTGTGATAAACATTTTATTGATTTACAACAAGTTTAGGGGGAGAGGGTTAGGGTACAGACCTTAAGTAGAAACGTGCGTGGTGATGAATTATTGCATACATTACAGCAATATGTAGCCTGTATTTTCATCTGAAATCTGTAATGGGGTATAATATATGTTCTGTGGACAGTTTTGAAATAAATTAGTGGATGAGCCAAGTTCCTAGAAGTCAAGTTTAGATCAAACCATACTGTATCCCAGTCTATATTTACCTGTAGTTTTCCCAGTTCCCCATTCCAAATGGATTCAATAGGCAAAGGTTTTACACCATGTTCAGCGAACTTATTGTATATTAAATAGACAGAGGATCTGCCAGATTTGGGCAGGATCCATTCAGCATGGATGGAAGGGAGGGGAGAGTCTCATATGCTTTTAAAGCTGATCTGAGGTGCAGGAACACAAAATGTGAAGATGCAGGAAGGGAGAAACGTCTCCTTAAGTCCTGAAATGAATGAAGGCCCTGAGCCTTGTATACATCATTAAGACCAAGAGGATTTCTGGGAGTTTGTTCCACATATAAGGAGCATAAAAGCTGAATGCAGCTTCTCCGTGTCTGGTTCTGACTCTGGGAACTGATAAAAGACTGGATCCAGATGACCTGATGGATCTGGAAGGTTCATACTGGGTCAGGAGGTCACTGAGGTATTTTGGTCCTAAACCATTCAGAGCTTTATAGACCAGCATCAGAACTTTAAAGTCTATCCTCTGACGGACAGGCAGCCAGTGTAAAGACCTCAGAGCTGGACTGATGTGGTCCACTTTTTTTCTTAGTGAGGACTCGAGCAGCAGAGTTCTGAATGAGCTGTAGTTGTCTGACTGATTTTTTAGGTAGACCTGTAAAGATGCTGTTACAGTAATCAAGCCTACTAAAGATGAATGCGTGGACTAGTTTTTCCAGGTCCTGTTGAGACATCAGATCTTTTATCCTTGAAATATTCTTGAGGTGATAGTAAGCTATTTTGTTAATGTCAGGTTGTTTTTTTTTTTTTTTTGTAGGCCTAAATTTGTTATTGTTGCTGAGTGTTTTGATGTATATATTGGAAAACAAGAGATTTTGTAGTCCTTGTGGTGCTGCCTTTGCAGATTCAATCAGATGGATCAACCCATCTACTAAGCACCCTGATTTGGAATGACCAGAGTAAAACTCTGCCAAGCCTGATTTTGATTCTTAAACATAAATTATCAACAACTGCTAAACCAACTAAACCAAAGTGAAGGCAGAAAAACAATAGTTGTTTGTTTTACCAGTTGTATTGTTAATTTGCAGCAAAAACATGTAATGAACGATATGCAATTTGACCTCAGTGAGGAATTTTACAAATCAAAGAATGTATCATTGAACTATTAAAGAAAGACAGACTACAGACCACAAATCAGGATTTCGCCTTATCCAGGTATTTCATACAGTGGCCCCTAGAGACAAAGCACGTACAAACTCCAAAACACTTGCAAACTCCAAAACACTTGGAAACTCCAAAACACTTGCAAACTCCAAAACACTTGCAAACTCCAAAAAACGTGCAAACTCCAAAACACATGCAAACTCCAAAACACTTGCAAACTCCAAAACACAGCGGAAGTGCTCCAGGACGCTAGGGGCAGTGTTGAGCTCGATTTGCAAAATAAACGGCAAGTTTGTCTGTATGGGACAGTCTAGTCTCCGTCGCGCTTCCCAGGTTGCCTAGCAACCATGATACTAACCACTGGAAATGTGTCATACAACTTTGTTTGACAGAAATGAAGGAAAACATATTTTGTTCATTTGTTTGTTTGTTTCTACAAGAGCTTTGTGTGATTTGATAAGTATCTGAGGTTGAGACCACAGGACAGTAAAACATGATTTTTGGGCTTCATTTCTGTACTGAACAGTCATTTAAGATTAGTTAGTAAATAACAATTAGCTAATGTTGTTCATGAGACTAAAGTCATATCACTTTGGTAATGTAAATATAATATGGCCAATATTATAGTTATTATATTAATCATTATTAGCTATTACAGCAGTGAACATGAACTCTGTGTCTAATACTGAGCCTCAGTACAGATTCAAGTTGCAGTTATTTATATGTCTTATCACCTTAAATCTTCACTCAAAGACAAGTATCTTTGACAGTGCATATATAGGTGTATCATATATAAGAGACAAATGTTGTTCCTTCAGTATGTTGGCATTACTAAATTTGGCTCATTGCTTACATACATGTGTAAAAAGAAATTGTATGAGCTGTGATAACGGTTTCTGATAAAATGAAGAGTAGACTGATATATTGAATATTCCTTTATTGGGTGAGAAAATCAGATCAGACCATGTCATAACTGCTTTAAGTCATACAGAATAGATATCAGAGCCTTAGTTCTGCTAAATGGGTCAAACTGGGCAGAAAGTATACAAACACATAACATCCTTATAGAATATGATGTAACACTATAGATCAACTTACCTCAGAATATATAAAGCATATAAACAATTACAGCAATATGATGCAACAAACACAGCAGTACTACTAATCCAAAATACTCAAAGCTTCATAGAACTGAAACAAACATTTATTTTTAGATCCATTCTGCTGCTGATACATACTTTAGGTTTCTGAATATTAAACTTGTTGCTGCCTTTCATAGTGTGTAACTTGAAGGCCCTGAGTACTTTCTCCCACACTGAAAACACTGGGATGATAAAATTATTTGAACATTACCTAATAAGACTGATTCAGGACAGACAATTAGTTATGTTAAACTTTCCTAGCAGTCCTTCACAAACAGGGAACAGTCTGTCTATTCTCTCCATCTGTCAGCTGCTGCTGGCTCTTCCTCCTCCTCTTCCTCACACACTGCTGAGTTTGTCCTGGTGGATCATCAGGGGTGCAAAGCCTCACAGATGATGTGCAGCAGTGGGTCCCTCAGTCTGTCCTCACTCTGGACACTTGCAGTTGTCACACATGGAAATCAAATGTGTGATAAGCTGCAGGATTCAAACACAAGTGTAACTTAGAAATACATGTTCATACTTTTATTACACAATCAGAGAGAAAGAAACAGAGAGAGAGTGCAGGACAGACAGACAGGTGACAGTCTCAGGTGTATACACTGCTACCAAACAGCACAAAAGAAGGAGGATTGTGTTATTACGAAACAAGCAGAGTTCCCAGATGGTACAGTGGACACATGTGTGACTCCTGTGATTAAAGCATCTTTCTTTCAGCTTAACGAGTGAACCGTCAGCTCGTTCAAACACACGTTAAAGTCAGTTTGGCTCGACACCACCGAACAGAGGCAGCAATATAACATAGCTAACACTAACAGTGCAGTGAATCCTGCTTGTGCCGTGATATTCAGGACTGCAAACCAAGCAGCATCACTGACTTTCAGCTTGTTGTGTTTGTGGATATATGACTGACTTTAATTATCCATAAAATCATCACATTCTCTGTAAGATTAAAGTCAACTATTGAACGGCGTATATTTTGAAGTAAAGGCTTTAAAACCAAGTTAGTACAAACATCGCTAATGTCACATACCTTTGTGGCCAACAGTAATGTTTTAATGTTCTTCATTATAAAAACATTTGCGCATAAATAAGTGACATAATATTCAGTACTTACTTCTGAAGGTTTACTCTTCGGCGGCTCCGCTTCCGCCGTTTTTTTCGGCAAAATTATCCACACCACAGCCGTGCTATGAAATCTGGGATATGTAGGGCCATCAAGGCTACACCGACCCATCCTTAAAATTCAGGGAAATTAAGGACGCATTTGAGGGCCGCATTTTGAGCAGCCTTTGAATTGGGACAGCCTTCGTCGTGTCGCTGTGACGTAATCGGCCTTAAAATGCGGCCTTTAAGGTTGCAGACCCCAAATCTGGTCATTGGTACTTCCTGGCTTGTGTAGTTACTAGGTAACAAAAGCTCAACACTGCACCTAGCGTCCTGGAGCACTTCCGTTGTGTTTTGGAATTTGCATGTGCTATGGAGTTTGCAAGTGTTTTGGAGTTTACAAGTGTTTTGGAGTTTGCATGTGTTTTGGAGTTTGCAAGTGTTTTGGAGTTTGCATGTGTTTTGGAGTTTACAAGTGTTTTGGAGTTTGCATGTGTTTTGGAGTTTGCAAGTGTTTTGGAGTTTGCATGTGTTTTGGAGTTACCATAGAATATCACCATAGAAGCTTATGTTGTGAGCCTAACATGTACCAGAGCAGGTTATATTACAGATTAAAAGTCAACAGGTGAATAAGTAAGTAAAGTTTATTTATATAGCACCTTTCACAGACATATGTCACAAAGTGCTTTACAAGGTAAAACACAATACAGACATAAAATACACCATGAAAACCCTGGTCTAATTAAAAGCTTTTTGAAATAAAAATGTCTTTAGTTGCTTTTTTTTTCCTCAAATATTTTTATTAAATTTTCTGCATCCATTTTTACAAAAGACAAATTGAACAATATGCCGTTTTCTTTTTGAAGAACATAAAACAATATGAAACATACACTCCCACCTCATGATTATAGGAGTACCAGTGGGTGTACAAAAAGAAAAAAGAAAGGTTCCAATCTAATAATACGAATAGTAAACCCTGGAGTACAAGATAACAGTTCCTGAGTGTACAAGAGAGATGTGGAGAGTTTCAGAGCCCACACCCCCACACAGACACAGAAAAAACAAAACAAACAAACCAAGAAAAAACAAAAAACAAGAAAACAAACACAAACATAATGAGTGGTCAGCTTAGTTGTAGAGATAAGTTAAATCTGTAAGAGAAAAGAAATATGTATAATGTAGGTAAGTAAGCGCAGGCACAATAAAGTCCATATACTTAAACATAAGATAAAATAAAATAGAATAAAGTCTGAGCTGGCTAATTGGGAGCGTTGCGGGACCGCAAAGTCTGAACATGGTCAAAAAAGGGTTGCCAGATCTTAAAAAATTTGGCCATAGACCCACGCAGGGTGAATTTAATCTTTTCGAGTTTGCAAAAATGCAAAGCATCTCTGATCCAGATTTCCCAGGATGGGGGAGAAGGGGACTTCCAACATAACAATAATCTGCGTCTTGCCAATAAGGTGAGAAATGCTACTAGATCCGCTTGGGGCGTCGGCAAGACAACTGCATCAGGAAGAACCCCAAACAAAGCAGTTAAGGGCACAGGTTGGAGGGTTAGCTGGATGATCTTTGATAAAGATAAAGTCAGAAAAATATTAATCCAGTATTGTTTGAGGGATGGACATGACCAAAACATATGTATTAGAGAGGCAGGTGTTTGATGACAACGGTCGCAATCAGGGCTAAGGTTGGGGTATATTTGAGCTAGTCTGGCTTTAGTCCAGTGTACGCAGTGCAAAATCTTACATTGAATCAACCCGTGTTTGGCACATAATGAGGAGCCATGGACCCGGTAAAGAATTTTATCCCAAGAGTCATCCTGAATCACACACCCCAAATCCTGCTATCATGCCATTTTAATAGCCGAGGTTGAGGAGTTGCCAAAGGAACATATTCTCCCATATAGACAAGAGATCAGGCCCTGTGATGAAGGGGGAGGCGATAGAAGGTTATCAAAGTCATGACAATGAGGTCTAGATGGGAACTGAGAGGATTTCTCCTTAACAAAACTCCGGATTTGTAAGTAGCGAAAAAAGTGACTTTTTGGAAGACCAAATTTCAATGAGAGCTGTTCAAAGGAGGCAAATGTATTCTGAATATACAGATCAGAAAAAGACCTGATACCCAAGGAGGCCCACAAATAAAAAGCACCATCAACTAACAAAGGCTGAAAAGAGGGATTTTTCAAAAGGGGTGACTGAAGGGAAAAAAAGGTCAACTTAAAATAACGACGAAATTGATACCATATTTTCAAGGTAACTTTGAAAATAGAGTTATTATAAAAACCTGCACTCGGAGGCTGCTTTTGGGTATAAATCAGGGCTGGTAAAGAGGATAAGGCACAAGAAGAAATCTCCAAGCTCAGCCATGCCGGGGCATTATTCATGCCTTCCCCCTGTAGCCAGTACCAGAGAATACGAATATTACATGCCCAATAATAGAACATAAGGTTTGGTAAAGCCATCCCCCCCATCTTTTTCGGTCTTTGAAGATATGTCTTGCATATTCTAGGGGTTTTTTTGTTCCAAATGAACCCAGAGAGAATCTTGTCTAATTTAACAAAAAAGGAAATTGGGATAAATACAGGGACACACTGAAAAAGAAAAGAAAATCTTGGGAGGATATTCATTTTAATTGTATTTATGCGCCCTGCTACAGACAGATGGAGTAGAGACCATCTGTCCAAATCCTGCCTAATTTTCTCCACAAGTGGGTCGAAATTAAGCTTGAAAAGAGCATGAAATTGACTTGTAATTTTAACCCCTAAATATGTAGAGTTGTCCAATACAACTCGAAAAGGCAGTGCTGTACACTGATATTTCTGTGCAGCAGCATTCAGAGGGAACAGTTTACTCTTGGCGAGATTCAGCTTATAGCCAGAAATAAGGCTAAACTGTTCAAGTATTGAGAGCACCAAAGGAAATGAGGATGCTGGTTCTGAGATATAAAGAAGCAAATCATCTGCGTATAAGGAGACCCTTTGTTCTATACCATTTCTAGTAACCCCGGTGATACCTAGGTTTGATCTCAGCAATATGGCCAGGGGCTCAATTGCAATTGCAAAGAGCAACGGCGACATGGGACAGCCCTGCCTAGTCCCCCTAAACAGAGGAAAAAAGTCAGAACATGTGCCATTTGTTTTGACAGCGGCAAGCGGGGAAGTATAAAGAAGTTTCAACCAGGAGATGATTATTTTACCAAAGCCGAATTTATCCAAAACATAAAAAAGGTATCCCCACTCGACCCTGTCAAAAGCCTTCTCAGCATCTAAACTGATCCCAAACTCAGGGCTGTTAGAGTCTGAGGGATTGTAAAGAACATTAAACAAGCGTCTAAGGTTAGAGAAGGCATATCTCCCTTTAATAAAGCCTGTTTGATCCGGGTTAATTACAGATGGCAAGACTGCTTCCGCACGCATTGCTAAAAGTTTAGCAAGGATTTTATAGTCCACATTTAACAAAGAAATGGGATGGTATGAGCCACATTGTAATGGATCCCTATCCTTTTTTAAGATCAAAGATATAGATGCCTGCAGTACAGAGGGGGGGAGGGATCCAACTTCCAGTGAATGCTTATACATATTTATCATGAGCGGGGCCAGTTTAGGCATAAATTTACGATAGAACTCAACAGGAAACCCGTCCTGTCCGGGACATTTAGAACACTGCAATTTGCTGATAGCTTGCAGGATCTCTTCTACAGTTACTGGTCCCTCCAGCCGAAGACTGTGTGTCTGATCAATTGATGGGAGCTTAAGATGATTGAAAAAGGAATCCAAAGCCTCAGTGCTAAATGCACACTCAGACGCATAAAGAGATGAATAAAAGTCTCGAAATTGGTCATTAATTATTTTAGGATCTGTAGAAACACCGCTTGATGTCTGAATCCGAGGAATGGAATGTGCAGCTGCTGCACTACGAAGCTGATGGGAGAGCAGTTTACTGGCCTTTTCCCCATACTCATACTGGGAGTAATGACACTTCAACAACATCTCTTCAGCCCGAGCAGAGGACAGGTGATCAAACCCAGTCTGCAAAGACAGCCTGTCATTATAGACCTCTGGTGCCGGGCAGAAAGCATACAACTCATCTAATTGCGATATGCGTATTATGAGCTCGGACAACATTGCTTTCCTTTGATTTGCCTCAAAACCAGCATAAGATATAACATGTCCCCTGATAAAAGCCTTAAACGTTTCCCGCAAAATGGAGGGTGATATTGCTGGTGTAATGTTTGTCTCTATAAATATGTCTATCTTGGAATTCACAAATGTGATGAACTTATCGTCTGACAGCAAGCGCGTGTTCAAACGCCATGGAGCTGGTGGAGAACTTTGGCCCACTGCCAAATCTAGAGTCAACGGAGCATGATCTGAAATGACAATAGCACTATGAGAGCAAGAGCGGATCTGTGAAGTAAGTCGACTGTCCAGTAGAAAGTAATCAATACGAGTGTATGTATGATGAACAGGGGAGAAAAAGGTGTACTCTCTACGTGTGGGGTTGAGAAAATGCCAGGCATCAATAACATAAAATTCTTCAAGGAACATATTAATAATTTTGGAAGACTTGGATTGCCTACCAGGCTTATTTGAGGATCGATCCAGCGGCCCAAGCCAACAATTAAAATCACCACCAAGAACCAAATAGTGGGAAGACAAGTCAGGAATTTTAGTGAAAAAAGTGATAAAAAAAATTTGGATCGTCCCAATTGGGAGCATAGACGTTGGCAAAAATGAATTTAGTGTTCAAAATACTACCACTTACAATAATGAATCTACCATTCTGGTCCACTATAACATTAGAGGCAACAAATGGCACTGATTTGTGTATTAAAATAGCAGCACCACAAACTTTGGATTTAAATGTAGAGTGATAGAGTTGGCCCACCCACCCCTTACGAAGTCTAAAATGATCTGAAATTTTTAGGTGTGTTTCTTGTAAAAACACAACCTGGGCGCCCAAAAATTGCAAATGATGGAGGACCTTGCTCCTTTTAATAGGTTGGTTCAGACCTTTACAATTCCAGCTACAGAACTTAAATGAGTGACCTGCTTGTTGATTATTAATATTTAATTGCGTACCATGTTAGAACATAGATTGAAAAAAACCAAAGCTGACCAATGAAAAACACAGAAAAAACAAAGTCAGTGTACAGAACAGTACAACATAAAAAACAAAGAACACCCAAACTTCCCCCTAAATGCTGAAGCATCTTCCCTAACAAGATGTGCGCACCCCCCACCAAACACACCCCTAAGCACTTCCTCCCAACCATTCGAAGTCCCAGTTGAGTTCAAGCGCCTTGCAATACAAGGCAGAGACAAATCAAGGATTGTATGAAAATAAATTAGAACAAGACACATCCTATAAATCAAGCTCACCTCAAATAAACATAAGTATGTTACTTAAAAAAAATACAATAAGATACAATAAAAAATAAAAAACAGTGAAGAAAGAGAAAAAAATAGAATAGAATATTTCACAGAAATTAACCAAGCTGCTTTTTGAAGGTCTCCACTGAGTCTAAACCCCCTAGAAATAGGAGAAGTGCATTCCACAGTCTGGGTGCAACAGCTTGGAAAGATGGGTCCCCTCGGGTTTTAAAATGAGTGTGGGGGACCACTAGAAGGTTTTGGTTTGATGACCTCAGGTTACGAGTGGAGGTATGTGTACGAATCAAATGAGCAATGTAGTGGGGTGGGGTGGGGGCTGTCTCTGTAGTGCTCTAAAAGTTAAAAGTAGAATTTTAAAATGGAACCTAAACCTGATTGGTAGCCAGTGTAGCGATTTTAAAACAGGGGTCATATGAGCACCCTTGTTTGAGCAGGTCAGTAGCCTCGCTGCAGAGTTTTGAACAACCTGTAGACGGGCTAGCCCTTTCTTGTTTAGACAAGTAAACAGGCTGTTAGTAGTCAAGTAGAGACAAAAGCATGTATTATCATCTCGAGTTCACTAGGTATAATCAAAAATACATCCCCATTTCTGGAAAATCTCTCAGACCTTATACATTAGATGTTTTTAAATAGTGTTTAATGTCTTTGCAATACCCATGTTGCATGATCAGTGATCATTCCTAGATAACTATTGGTTTTCCTCCTTTCATTTCCCTCAGCCCCACCAGTTGCAATTAATTCTATAATACTTTTATTGCTCCATGAGTTTTTTTATATGATCCTAAAACACACAAGTAATTGTACTTGCTGACCGTATATGAAATTTGCAAAGAATGGTAATTCTTTTTTTTTAATATACAATTATTTACTTAGGACAATTAAAAACCACCAGAGAATGAAATGAAAGAAGAAAAAAATATTTTAAACATTAATTTAATGAACTACGCCCCAAGTAGTAGTATCTTCACATCCTATGAAGTTATTTTTATCTGATGTTAGCAGTCCAATGTAGATCAGACTCATTTAACTTCATGTTTAGCCACAGTAGAAACAGACAATGTTCACAGTTGTAGTTTTCAAAAATTATGCCATGCACAAAAGAAGTCACTTAGATTATTGACGAAATAATTCACCCACCGAAAATGCAATGTCCAGATGAAGAGAATCGACCTTTTGGGTTATGCCATGCATAGTGAAGCAGCACCTTGGTGTAGATAGGATGGTGAGAATGAAATTGTAACTAGGAGTTACAGTACCAGCATTGTGCCTCGTTGCCATTTTATCGAGACAGAGAACATCAAAGTCACTCTTAGTTACCATTTGTGTTTCCAATAAGTGTCATGTGTACTTGCTCGTTGGAAACTTGATTTGGGTTGTGGGCTTGTCCTCTTTCTTGTCCACTACAACTATATAACAGAAAAAAATAAGCCTTAGCATTTTCTGTTATCAGAATAGTAAAAAAACAAAACTCAAAACTGTGTGTGACCCACGTTAAAGATTACAGGAATCTGACCGAGGAAGCAAAGAAGTCATGACAGACACAGATATGTATGAGTGGGCAAGCACTGAGGTTATGCAGATGGTATTTCTCTTTTTACCTAAAGATAATATTCTTTTCCCCCATATTCCTTCTTCAGATTTTTTCATCCTCTTCCTCCTCCTTCTCTTCCTGCATCTCTAATGTATTCGCCAATTCAGAACAAAAAATCTAGACATTTTGCTGATTAGACAATCCCCGGTTAATTATTACCACAATTTCTGTCTGTTTCTCAAGCACTTTACTGGGACAAACAGGTTGAAGTTGGAGGTAAATTTATGCAAGTTTTGAAAATTAAAAGCATCCCATGACATCAAATTTAGCAATACTGAATTGTATTATAAAAGAAAGAAATAAAAATGTCTACATGATGCATTACAAATTAAAAAGTGTAAAATTTATATTGTTCAAAATTTTCTATGGCATTGCAGATACTGGGTGAATAACTGTGTCAGTGAAATTATGTGTGTCACATATCCTTTACCCGATTTTGCCTGTCAAACACAAAGCGATGATGACAATTAAAATGAGGACAATAAGACTAAGGACGATGAGGATGATGATGTTATTGATGTTGCTGAGCCAGGTCTCTGTAAGAATATAAGAAACACTGAGATGAGTTCAATTCAGACTTTAAGTATTGGTAAGCCAGCATTTATAAAATCCCAGATGTCAAATACTGCTGTTCTGTCACAAAGATTCAGTGGTACCTGAATATTAAATATGTGCATTAATACTAATGCATATAATTAATGTCCATTAATGCATCAGCAGTTTAATGCAATTAATGGATTATATATCTTGATGCATGCTCAATCATCCAGGTAAGTAAATCTCCAAAAGTTGATTCTGTTCATCTGTAGTGATGTAGTGTTTTCAGTGGGAGAAACATTTCGTCACTCATCCAAGTGACTTCTTCAGTCTCAGCTGACTGCAGGTTTCCCCAATCTTATAAACAGTACATTTGCATAATGACTGAAACCAGCCCACTGAAGGAACAATGGGCTGGCTGGTCAGTTCCTTTATCATAATTTTGCAAATTCTCCTGACCATTGATCAACAAATACTGATCAAAGCTCATTGATCAAAGACCACTGATCAATGGCTATGAGTACCATTCACAGAGAGTTGGGGAATGGCTGCAATCACAGCATTGTAAGATGGTGAAAGATGTACCCTTTAGGCCCCCTCCTCGATTCATAGATGGTCTTTCCCTTTACGTGAAAAGGGAAAGACCATAAAATTACTGTTTCTCACCAACAGTAGTGTTTGGGTGACACAGTATGCATTATTGTGGGTTGACAGCACTACAATAGCCTAAATAACAATAAAGATGATCAATCAATTGTAGTTTAGTGACAACAACATACTTTAGTTGGTTTATAATATTGTTGTTTTTTGTTGTTTTTGAGTTTAAAAATCCTTAAATCATTACCCCTGCACATTAAAAGAAAACAAAAATATGGTTAGTCAGTAGGTTAAAATATTATTCTGAACTTGTTGGGAGTCATTACTGCCATTAACCTAGTGCATTTCAGTGCATAACATATGACAGAGGATGCAATGTGCGTACCTTAGAGACACTGGCAGCTTTGTTAAAGAAATCATGAGTCTGTTATTAGAAATGAAATTATGCTGCAATTTTTTTTTTTTTATTTCATTAATTAACCAATTTATTTATTGTTTAATTTGAAAAAACTGAGAATATATTTACCTGGTTCTGTTGGTTTGGCCGTTATTGTCGTCTTCGTAATGTTTGTTGACTCGTTAACTAAATTTGCATAAAACAGCATAACATTTACAATAGACATGAACAAAACACAAAGAAAGAAACAAAAGATAAGATTTTTTTTACTTGCTTATTATATATATATGTTTTCTCTCTTTTTTTCCATCTCTAAAAAATATTATTTTTTTATACTGCATGTGCCAGTGTAAAACAGTAAAAAGTCTACTAATTAAAGAAACAATAGCTTTGCTGCTACATTGCTTAGCATTCTGGGCAATTACACATTATTAGAATTATTACTGTTCATTTCATTCATTCCTTATTTTACCTTGTAAGTGGCCTTGACTTCCTGGACTCTTTTCATCTACAACTGCTTAAAAAAAATAACCTGGTCAAAATAGTTTGAAAAAGTAAATTTCAGAATAATGCTAAACACAGCCATTGTAAAAATCAAGTATCATGGGTGTTTCTGCAGGAGGCTGACGAACACATTTAAAGCTGAAGCTGAAAAGCAAAGGACAAATCCAGAGAATAAATGAGGGTAAAGCCCAAGAAAATACAGCTAGCAAACACACAGCTACAGACTACACAACCAAGTATAAAGGAAGACTGAAAACTATAAACATAATATGCAAAAACGAAACAGTTGAGGAATCATTATCCCCAAGGGGCAATTAAGAATTAATTGTAGCTGAACACAATCAAGGAATCACTGAATCAGTGAATCAGTGAAAGATGAGACTAGGTGAGACAAGATACTAGAGAAGATTATATGTCTCTTTTTAGTCCCTAACACAGTAATATTACTGCAGCATTTTGGATGTGTATTTTTAATGTTTAAATAGTTTTTGCTAGTTTTCCCCAGAAATATTACCAATTATCTGAGTCCGCATAATTTTTTGGACACAGCTCAGACAGCAAGGGAGAACAACATGTGGATTACCTCAATCTCATCTGCTCTAGTTCTTGGAAGACAATTCATAATTCAGTTTGTTCCTCAGTGGGTGTGTTGCAGAGTTGGGTAAAACAAAAAGCTCGGTGAGTGTACTTGGGGCTTCTGTTTAGGGCTACATTTCCTCCTCACTGTGACCTGCTTGGGACAATTTGCTGTGGGAGATTAACGGCGGCTAGGATACCTTGGCCAGCACCAACTACAGTGACATGGCTAATGCAAGACAAACATGTAGGAGTGCTTTCTTCAACAATATCTCTAAAATTAGAAATATCCAGTCTCAGAGTGATGCTGAAAAACTAGTTCATGCATTTATTACTTCCAGGCTGGACTACTGTAATTCATTATTATCAGGATGTCCTAAAACTCCCTGAAAAGCCTTCAGTTAATCCAAAATGCTGTAGCAAGAGTCCTGACAGGGACTAGAAAGAGAGAGCATATTTCTCCTGTTTTGGCTTCCTGTTAAATCCAGAATTGAATTCAAAATCCTGCTCCTCACACACATACACATTATCCTAATGACCTTGTAGTACCATATCACACCATAAGAGCACTTCGCTCTCACACTGCAGGTTTACCTGTTGTTCCTAGAGTATTTAAAAGTAGAATGGGAGGGAGAGCCTTCAGTTTTCAGGCCCCTCTTCTGTGGAACCAGCTTCCAATTTTGATTCAAGAGACAGACACTATCTCTACTTTTAAGATTAGGCTTAAAACTTTCCTTTTTGCTGAAGCATATAGTTAGGGCTGGACCAGGTGACCCTGAATCCTCCCTGCTAGGGGATTCCTATGATGCATTGAGTATTTCTTCCTCAGTCACCTTTCTCACTCACTGTGTGTTAATAGAAATCTCTGCATTGATTCATACTTCCTGGTGAATCTGTAATAACACAATGAGTTAATACTATGAATATAATTACCAGGGGATTCACCAGAAACCGTGCTTTGGATGAAGCACATGAAAATGACACTATAAAATAAGTCATTATCTAAATTTAATTAAATTGGGTACACAGATAAGCTACACAAAACACTACTGTGCATTGTAACAGGAAGAGTAAGGGAGCCAATACTGCAGTGAGAGCCAACACCAAGTCTGATTGTTCTAAAAGATGGGGTCTTTACATAGAGTCCTTACACTTGTCCATTTTCAAAGGTATGTTTTCTTTTTTTTCACTTAACACTGACCCATAATTTATTAAAACATAAAGGATTAAACTGGATATCTGGAGGACAGTAGCAAGCGTAGAAATTATCTACAACAGGAACAATGCTGCTGTTTTAGGTGCTATAAATACTTTTTATTTCACTCTACCTGAGCTCACAACAGCTCCGCCTCTTTGCGGTATGATTCCAGCTCCACATTTAACTGTGCCAGCATTATCATAACTGCTGCTGTTGTGTTATCTGTGTGTGTGTGGGCTTAATGTTGTCAAACTTGTTATTCACATGCTGCTACTAAATACGTTGGTATCACAGGTCTATCTTCAGTTGCAAATGTGGCGCGCTACAGTGCCGTGACTTAAACAAAGCATCAAAGCAATAAATTTGTGTCAAGAATTTTGTATAATCAGGTTGTTCAAATTACTCTAATCGTTGCATCCCTAGAAAAATATGATTTACCCCCTGAATGAAAAGCTGAATTCCTGTTGTTGTCTCAGATTTTTCCATCAGAAATGGTTGCATTTTGTAGCTAAATGCATATTTGCAAACACTTCCAATATTATTTCAAGGGAAGCACCAATGTGTTATTACATAATGGTTTTAGATATGTGGTGTAGGAAGTTCTTACCAAGAGTCACATTGGTGCAGTATATCTGATATTTCTGATCTCTTTTGATACAGCAACAGTATGTCCCTTTGTCTGATGTCTTCACATCAGAAAGTTGAATTGAAGCATTTCCTTTTTTTAGGTTTTCAACAGAAATTTTCACTTTGTACATTAAGTTCAAGACGTTTCCAATTCCATTACTAAAGGCATATATGTCATCTCCATGCACACTCCACTCCAGTGTATCTTTTTCCAAACTGAAAGTGTTCTTTGAAATACATGGGAGAGTAATGTTCTTGCCAACCACTGCATGTACAGTTCTCTTTCCATCCATTTCAAAATGTTCTGAAGAAGTAGGACAGTTTGTCTTCTGACCTGCAATAAAGAAAACAGATGTGTTAGATCTCAGCCATATCATTGTGGAACCAGGTGTAGTATTTGTTGCTAATATTAAAGTTGACAGCAGCAATACATAAAGAGTGATGAAACTGACATTTAAATATAAAGCTTTTACACTGCAGGATACAAGTTTACTGGTTGTGAAAGTCAAGGGATATTACTGTAATTATGCTTTTCAAAATTTACATGACAGGTTTGTTGTTTAATTAAATATAGAATCTTTTATCTTGCAAGTTTATATAATGAAATGTATGACTGCTCTAAAACAGTAAAGTCTAAGTGTAAATTATCTTTAACTGGGTTTTACACAAAACCCCAAGTATAAATATTTAAACTACATCAACCAACTATATCACATATAAAGTTTATACGTGATATTATAGCCATCATAAAAATATTTACTATTAACTGTCAATGTCGCGCAATGGAAGATTTTTTTTAGAACCATTCCTTCAATGAAAGTAGTAATAAAACATAATGAAAGCACCTCAGTTCATATAAAAATCTACTATTGACATTTTTTTTTTATTATATGGATCAATATTAGTGCTAGAGCAATACATCATATTCTATGAAATCATGTTTGTGTGGCTGTTCTGTGCAGACCACATATCTCTAAACAGCTAATAATGATTCAGAAACACAGGTCAACATCCTATTTTAAATTTAAACTAAACGTCAGTTACAGTAGTAGTCAGTGCATTTAGTCAATAAAGTCTTTTGTCAGAGATACTAAAAGTGGGCTTTCTCCTGTTCATTTTGCCTGTTTGTTTAATTGGACATGACAGGAGATAAAGTACCCTCTAAATCACAGTGGCTTTCTTTGCACTCTAACTCCTTTGCTTTACACATATTGGCCAAGGTGGAGTGCTTGTCACAGCAGTGAAGCAGAACTAGAGTCATTTTGTTTAGCATGCTAATCTTACATCAAAGAACCTCATCAAAAGTCAGAGGTTTAACCACAACGTGCATGTTGAATCAACCATAAAAAGCTGTTGGCTTTACAGCTTAATAACTGGAAGACTTTGTTAACGGGACATAAACACACATTAGACAAATTTCAGTGGCTCGTAGATTAAGTGGAGTTAGTTGCCCCTGCAACCTGAACCCGATAAGCATGAGAAAATGAATGGAGAGTAGTAGTAGTAGTAGTAGTAGTAGTAGTTTAAGGTGAAGTTCTGTGGTTCCAAATCCACTTTTTTGCCAGACCTTATCTTGCTTTTTCTGTTCAAACAAAATAACTTTTGTTGGAATTCTGAAACTCAGCTGTGGAATTGTCTTTATATGTTGCAGCCACTTAAGCCTTTGGCTTCATTCCTTTAGCCCCAGAGGTTATTACCTGATTTCTGTTAGCACAAAATCCTTCAGGAGAAAGCAGAAATGTCTAGATCTGATATTTCCAAAACTAGGTCACTCAGACAAAACAAAAAACAAACAAACAAAAAAACATCTAGAGAAAAAAACAACATAACAGACCGCATAAATAATATATAAATTTGGATTATGGGTTAAGTGTGATTTTAATGTCTATTAGAGATGGTATTTAATGTAGAGTTCATCTATGATACAGCAATTTTAAGTGTAGTTACATCAACAGAAAACATATCTCCTGAAATTTCAAACTAATAATTGGTAAATTAACTTTGAAACTCCAGGACAAAGGTACCATAATGCAAATTTCACCATGTAACTGCTGATAACTGGTTTGACAACCCTGATTTTTTTTTGCTAGTGCTTCCTGCTCTAAGAAGCCAAATGAACTTGGGTTGATTTCATTTTTGATTCAAAAGCACCTTATTTAAGAAGGAATTTTTTTTCTTCTTACATTGCTACATTGGTACTGAGCTAGTAGCACTAATGCCACAAAAACGAGCTACATTATGTTAACATTTTCAATTCATTTATTATATTTAAAAAAAAAGTTGGCCAAACATGTCCATACTTCAATAATTCGTTCACCACAGTCTACAAGTGTGTTAACATATAAAAATAGCTGTCATATTACTACAAGATGTTTTATCTTGTAATAATATGATAATAAAATAATATAATAATATGTTTGAAATAAAAGAGAAAACATCTTTATTAAGCTGTAGAGCCTGTAATGATTTGTATTACAAATGAAATCATTTCCACTTTCTATCGGGTAAGGAGTGGCTTCAGTGGTCTGGAAACTTACTGTAACAGTATCAGATACTTTACACACTTTCACTTTCAGTAACACCCGAATTGTATTTATTTCATTTGTTTTTAATATCTATCCAAAAGAAAAATGAAACACGGCGACAACCGGCTGTTACAAAATACTTTGTTAAAGAAATACTTACTGAATACTGCCACAAATATACAACGTGCTATTATAAACAGCTGACTGTTAGCTTCCATTAACTCTGCCTTGTGTATATGAGGAAGCGCAGGCGGTTAAAATCCCAACAAAATACACTGCTGAAAAACTGTGTAGGTTGTAGCCTACTTTGAATGACTATCAAACCACAGCTTACCTGCAAGGGCGGAAAGTCCAAGAATCATGAATAATTTGATAATAATAGTCCTCATCATCTCGCCCGAACCAGCAACAGACCCGGTGTCACAGGGGCGGCTACCAAAAAAAAAAAAAACCACCACTGAATATTTAATATGTGACAAGCAACTTAAAGAAATCCAGACGCTTTTCTTTTCAAGCTCTTTAGACTACGACGACCTGGATGACTGAGCACCTTCAGAGACATTCCCAATTCAGGGTCTGACGCTTGAAGTACGCGCACTACGCGTAGTACGGACGCTGCGTACTATGAGTACGAGAAGTGCGGAAGTGAGAGGCTTGTGAAATGGGACGGTCTAGCCTGCGTCGCGCTGCTCAGGTTGCCGAGCAACCATGATACTAACCGCGAGAAACGTTACATACAGCTTTGTGCGACAGAAATGAAGGAGAAAAAATGTCCTGTTGTTCATTCATTTTTGTCATGACATCACTTTGATTAGTTGAGTATCTGAGGCTGAGACCACAGGACTGGAAATATATATATATATATATGTGTGTGTGTGTGTGTGCGTATGTGTGTGTATATTACAGCAGTGAGCTTGAACTCTGGGTCAAAGATTCAAGTTGCAGTTATTTATATTTCCTATCACCTTAAATCTTCACTCAAAAGTGTACATACAGATGTATTATACATAAGAGACAAATATTGTTCATTTAATATGTTGGCATTACTAAATTTGGCTCAATGCTTACATATATGTGTAAAAAGGAAGCTGTGATAACTGTGTCTGATAGAATGAAGAGTAGACTGATATATGAAATATTCCTTTATTGGGTGAGAAAATCAGACCATGTCATAACTGCTTTAAGTCATACAGAATAGATATCAGAGCCTTAAACAGGCTGACTTCTGCTAAATGGGTCAAACTGGGCAGAAAGTATACAAACACATAACATCCTTATCACTTCTACCTCTTCTTAAAGTCAATAAAGAGTTCTTTTACTGATGGCATGAAGTTGGCTTTAATGTTAGTTGTAAGGTCTTGGGGTTGTTACAGCTTCACCTTGATCACAAACTACGCCACCGTCGAACTAAAACATAACATAAAATTCAATGAAATAGTAAGACGAGTGAAATAAAGACATAAAATGATCTATATAACATACAAACATACCTCGCTGGCTGACCCATGCTTTGAGGCAGAAATGAGCACTTTACAGATACTTTTAAGAAACAACTTTCTCTTAATTAAATTGGCTTCTCTTGCTTCAACTTGCCATGGGCGTGCACATGAACATGGGCGTGCATCTCCCTCAGGTGCACCAGTGGAACCAACATGCAGTACAATAGTTCCTACATGAGAATTTTCACAATAAATGACCTAATGGCATATAAAATATGCATAGTGCAAAACAAAATACATTAACTGAAAGTAAGGCAGTAAAACTCCCACCAAATCACAAAACTATTGTGATTTCTACTTAAACACATTATAATAGGAACATGTTTACATTTTAGCATTTATTCTGCTTCTAGCAATAACACAGTTTTGTGTACTGGCCTATCAAGGTACACTGGTTTGACAGTCCTTTTCCCATCCTTATCCAAAGTTGAATCACTGAGCAAAAGCTTAACCTTTCTAATTCTTCCATCTGTACTTGGATATACCTCTGTTACTCTTGCCAATTTCCACTTGTTCCTTGGAGAATTGTCCTCTTGGAGAATAACAATGTCATTCACCTTTGCATTCCTTTTATCTCTTTGCCAGATTTGTCTCTGTTGAAGATTGAGAAGGTATTCCTTTTTCCACCTTGTCCAGAATTCATTGGCCAAAAACTGAACTTGGCGCCATCTCCTTCTTAGGTACAGGTCCTGGCTCACAAATTCACCAGGAGGAGGTAGAATAACACTGGACTTCATCATGAGAATATGATTCGGTGTAAGAGGCTCTAAATTTGGATCATTTAGGTTCTCTACTGTTAATGGCCTGCTATTCACAATAGCCATGACTTCATAAAGAAATGTTCTGAGTGAGGAACTGTCAAGTCTCTTAGAAGTGTGATCCAAAATAGAAGTTAAAACACTTCTAATAGTTCTAATTTGCCTCTCCCAAACACCTCCCATGTGACTTGAAGAGGGGGTGTTCAGAACAAACTCACATCCATATTGTTTCAACTGTTCTTTGTCAAAATCCTTTAGTGCATTCAAAAACTCTCCCTTAGCACCGACAAAATTAGTACCTTGGTCACACCTAATTTGTCTTACATGTCCACGAATAGAAATAAAACAACGTAATGCATTCATAAAGGCATCAGTGGTAAGGTCATCCAGCATTTCAATATGTATTGCCCTAGAACACATACATGTAAAAAGAAGACCATACCTTTTAAGTTCTTTTCGACCCTCTTTTACATAAAAAGGTCCAAAACAGTCAATGCCACAGTAGGAGAATGGGGGTGTTGCTTCCATTCTATCCTCTGGTAGATCGGACATCCGTTGATCTTGAGTATGTCTCCTGTACTTTCTGCAGGTTGTGCACTTGTAGATGTGAGAAGCAACTGCATTGCTGCATCCTGTGATCCATAGTCCATTGGAGCGCAGCTCGTTGACAGTTATTCCTCTTCCTTGATGCTGCACCTTTTCGTGGTAGTGTTTAATAAGTAAAGACGACACATGACTTGATTTGGGAATAATGGCAGGATGTTTGATACATGGGTGCAGAGTTGCTCTTGTTAAACGTCCTCCCACCCTGAGCACCCCCTGCTCATCAACAAATGGACTTAGGCTGTACAGCTTGTGTGTCTTATCCTTCAGTTGAATGTCCTTTCCTCTAGTTAAGTCCTTGATTTCTTTGCTGAATGTGTTTTCTTGTGCAAGTTTTATTATGAACAGTTCTGCCTTTTGTCTGTCCTCAACACTTGTGTTTTCACCTTTTGTTTGGGTGAGTCCTTTAAAATCCTTCACAAATTTCTGTAGACGAGCAATAGCTTTAACAGCTCTTCTCCAGTCTGAGAATTTTGTGAGACGGTCTAGTATTGTTCTCCGTTCTTCTACTTTGGTGTTGAACACATGTACTGTTTTTAGCTCTGGATCATTGGGCTTGACTTCCGTAAACTTGCCATTTTCAACGGGTAGCTCGCTTTGCCACAAAAACTCTGGACCTTTAAACCAGTTAGAGTTGAGTAGCTGTTGGACAGTGAGCCCTCTTGATGCATGGTCTGCAGGATTACTTTCAGATGGTACATGATGCCACTGTCGTGGGTCTGTGAGTGACCGTATCCTTTGAATCCTATTTGCCACAAACACGTGAAATCTCTTTGCATCATTATTCACGTATCCCAACACTACCTTGGAATCTGTCCAGAAGTGTTCTTCAAGATCACTTATCTCCAGTTCATTTCTTAACATTGCACTTGTTCTTGCTGCAACAACTGCAGCCGTTAATTCAAGTCTAGGGACAGTAGTGACCTTGGTTGGGGCTACACGTGCCTTTCCCATGACTAGGGCACAATGAACATCACCCTTTGATGTTACTGTTCTTAAATAACTACACTCCCCATAGCCTGTCACACTAGCGTCTGAAAAATGGTGTAATTCACACTGTGCAATGTCTGTGTTTGCAGGTAAAACATGTCTTTGAACTTTCACCTTTGACAGGTTTTGAAGATCTAGGAGCCAGGATTCCCACTGTGTGCTGAGATCATCTGAGAGTGGCTCGTCCCATCCAACTTTCTCTTGACATAGCTGTTGCAGGATTTGCTTTCCTCTTGGGATGAACGGTGCCACAAATCCCAGTGGGTCATACACTGATGCTATTGTGCGCAGGATTCCTCTTCTTGTCATTGGGTGCTCTTTTACAGTTATTCTGAACTGAAACTCATCAGCAGAAACGCACCACTGAACACCAAGAGCCCTTTCCATTAATGGCTCTCCAAGTGCCAAATCTAAATCTTTAATACTTTCGGCACACTCTTCTCTCGGCAATGACTTTATCACATTTTCACTGTTTGATACGAACTTGTGTAATCTTAGTTTACCTGTGCTACACAGTTCTCTTGCCTCTTTGACTAGTTTTATGGCTTCTGGTTCTGACATAACACTAACAAGTCCATCATCTACATAAAAGTTCCTTTGAATGAACCTTACAGTGTTTGGAGTGAACTTTCCCTCACCTTGCGTGGCTAGATGTTTTAACCCAAAGTTGGCACAGCCAGGAGAAGAAGCAGCGCCAAAGAGATGAACCTTCATTCGAAAGACTGAGGGTGGAACGCTTAGGTCACCATGCTCCCACCATAGGAAGCGTAAGTAGTCCTGGTCTTGAGGTGTTACATGGAACTGGTGAAACATGCGTTCCACATCGCACATTACAGCAACGGAGCCCTTCCTGAACCTACAGAGCACTCCCACCAAAGTGTTTGTGAGGTCAGGCCCTGTAAGCAGGTGCGTGTTCAGTGAGGTGTCTTGATATTGTGCAGAGCAGTCAAAGACTACACGTATCTTGCCGGGCTTCTGAGGGTGGTATACCCCATGGTGGGGGATATACCAAACAGGGGTATTACAGAGTTCTTTCTCCGGCACTTTCTCTGCGTCACCACATGCTATCATGTTCGCCATAAAATTTGCATAGTCTGTGTAGTACCTTTGGTCCCTTTTGAATCTGCGTTCGAGACTACTTAAACGTTGCATTGCACCTGGCATGTTATTGGGAAGATTTGGTCTGTCGCTTTTGAAAGGCAGTGGCATTTCATAGTGTCCATCTAGCTTTTGCTTTATTCCTTCTTGTAGCTTTGTAATAAAGCGAACATCTTCTTGCGAAATGCTTGTCTCTTCCACTGCTCTCTCTGTAAAGTCTGATTCAAGTGCTTTGATTACATCTGGAAATGTTACTTCCTTTATTTGTGTCTTGCAGATGTAATGAACCTTATTCTTTAGCTTTGTGGGTGGCTCAGTTTCTGGTATAACTTGTTTTACAATGATGCGGTGACTTACTCCAATTACATCATTACCCGTATCACATGAATCACAGTAGCTGATGATGCTCCAACCCAAATCTGTTCTCTGAGCGTACGGCTGGTTTTCTTCACCACATACGACCTCTCTGGGCATTAAGGCTTGTGTGCAGTTGTACCCTAACAGGAGTCCTATTTCACAGTCCAAAGGGGGGGCAATATGTTCAGCGAGATGCTCCAAATGTGACCATGCCCTTGCAGTGTCTGGAGTAGGAATATGACTACGATTAGCGGGTATAAAGTCCCGTGTGTAAACAACTGGTACAGTGAGTTTCTTCTTGGAAAACAGTCCTCTTATTTGCAGAGCTTCAAGTTTTGTACATGGTACAGTGGTTTTCTTGGATGACATTGTAGATAGATTGAGCTTAACTTGAGTTTTGGTTGTGTCCAAGTTGTTTGCTACTTCATTAAGAATAAATGAAGAATCACTCTGTGTGTCCAGCAGAGCGTAGATCAGTACTTCTTTACTGGGCTCATTTTGTGTGGATACGTAGACTGGGACTATTGCAGATGTCTGTGTGTATTTACTTTCATGAGTCACTCTATTAGATGTGGTCTCATTGACTGTGTCTTGTGACTGTGTTACCTGATGCTGGGTTTCCTTCAGTTCACTTACTTGTTGCTCTTTAGGTGGTTCTTTCTTTGTCTCTTGTCTTGGTCTTTCTTCATGCAGGCATGTAGGATGCCGTTTTGAGCATGTGTTGCATGTCATCTTGTTGCTGCAGTTCTTGGAGAGATGGCCACTGTTTAAACAGCCAAAACATAATTTTTCACCTTGAATGAATTTGACTCTCTCAGCGACAGGTTTCTCAGTGAACTTACGACACTTGTGTAAGCCGTGTCCTGCTCTTTTACAAAACACACAAGAGACCATGTTTCTTTCAGTAGAGTTAGTTGCGAAGATTTTCACTGTATCTTGTCTCTTAGGAATGGGTATAGCTTGAGGTTTTGTCTTTGGTTGGTCAAAGTCACTTTGTCTTATGGCTTGGTATGATGTAATGGGATTACATGCGATACTTGCCTCCATTGACAGGAATGTTACAAAGTAACTGAAACGTGGGAATCTTTTGTGCTCCAGCTGGTACACTGTAGCCTTTCGGTTCCACCTGTTACTTAACCAATCTGGTAGTTTAGCAGCAAGTCTTTGATTCTCAATGCCATCATTGAGAATGTTCAGATTCTCATTATTAGTCATTGCAGATTGGCAGCTTTGTAAAAAGTCCACAAACGTTCTTAGCTCTGCACTATTCTTTCCTGTCAACTTTGGCCAGGTATGTTACTTGTCTCTAAAGGCCTTAGCAATGACAAAAGGCTCTCCATAACGTTCATTGAGCATATTCCATGCTGCCTCATATGAGTCTTCAGAGCCAATCAGAAAATAGCCATCTAAGGCTTCCTTAACACAGCCACCAACATACTTCTGTAGAAAAAATATCTTTTCGGCAGTGGGAATGTTCTTTCTCTCTATTAGAGTCTGAAAGGATGCCTTCCAATGCTTGAACTTAAGTGGATCCCCACTAAATACTGAGGGCTCTGGAATAGGCAGTCTATTAGCTGACATAGCTTCTGCCAAAACCTTTACAAGCTCACCTGTGCTCTCATAAGTGACATTTAACTCTCTTCGTGGTTGTAAGGGTTGATTAGCAGTATTCTTGGACTCTGTTACCTGTAAGTTTGCAGGGTTTAGAGTGACTCTTTCTTGCTTTACTGAAACGTAGTCTTCCTCATAAACTTGTAGTTTTGCCTGTGCTGCCTTGAGTCCTTTCAGATTTTCCAATCTTTCACTTTCTCTTCTTAAGTCCTCAACTGACCTTCTTCTTGCAGCACTTTCCTCTTGTTGTCTCTTTATCACGGCCGCTTTCTCCTTTTCTCTTTGTAACTTGCGCTCAGTTTCCTCCTTTTCCTCTAGGAGACGTTGTGACATTGCAGCAGCTTCTTGCTCTGTGGATATGCGTTTGTCTTCTTCTTCAAGCATTTGCATTCTTTCTCTGTACTTCTCTTGTTCTGTCATTATCTGAAGCACAGCCTTTGTGGCTTCATACTCTGCTGCAGCTTCTTGTCTTTTGGAGGAACCATTAGAAAGAACTGTATTGGCTTTAAATGGACTATGAACTGAGACACTAACAGAGCTAGAGGATGTAAATATAGAGCCTGCATCAGGCCATACAATCTCCTCTTGAGTTTCTCCTTTAATGTGACATTTGATCTTCTGCAAAACTACTGTAGTCACTGATGTGCATTTGTCTAGCTTGGAACGCATATCATGAGGTGGTCCATCCATTGCTCTGTATTCATCATAAATATCATTAAGCTCGGCTGCTTCTCTTTGTACAACGTTCATGTGACCTTCAAGAATGTCAGGTGGATCTCCCTTTATAACAGATTTTTTTGCCACTTTGATTAATGCTTTCCATCTGTCATAAATACTGTCCAAGTGACGTTGCAGCCCTTGTAACCTTTCTTTATGGAATTCTTTTCCCTTTTCTGTGAGCATGCGAGGCCTTTCACTTCTATGTTGCTCTATTTGCACTGTTTGCTCTAAAGAGGTTTCATCCACTTGCCTTGCAGCTTGTTCTGCACTGGGAGCTTCAATTTCTGTCTCATTTGTGTCTGACATTTTGATTTTCTTGTAATGCACTTATTTGTTGATCCAAAATCTCCTTTTAACTTGACTTGAGTAATGAATTGTGAACTTGGGTGCATTAATTCCCTTCTTGCTAACTTGTGATGCTGTTGTTGTCAGGCTTAACACAGTTCCTTATTGTTTCTTCCTCCTTGTGTCATCTTTCCAAACATGAACTTTAATGTCTGGCTTCTAGACATCTTTATGAAGAAGCAACTGTGAACTTGTGTGTCCATTAACATTTGCAGCAGCTTGGTCCTTGGTGCATTGGCACGATGTCACCACCAGGGGGCCGGGAATCATGCAGGTCCGAGTTCGACTATCACTTCTACCTCTTCTTAAAGTCAATAAAGAGTTCTTTTACTGATGGCATGAAGTTGGCTTTAATGTTAGTTGTAAGGTCTTGGGGTTGTTACAGCTTCACCTTGATCACAAACTACGCCACCGTCGAACTAAAACATAACATAAAATTCAATGAAATAGTAAGACGAGTGAAATAAAGACATAAAATGATCTATATAACATACAAACATACCTCGCTGGCTGACCCATGCTTTGAGGCAGAAATGAGCACTTTACAGATACTTTTAAGAAACAACTTTCTCTTAATTAAATTGGCTTCTCTTGCTTCAACTTGCCATGGGCGTGCACATGAACATGGGCGTGCATCTCCCTCAGGTGCACCAGTGGAACCAACATGCAGTACAATAGTTCCTACATGAGAATTTTCACAATAAATGACCTAATGGCATATAAAATATGCATAGTGCAAAACAAAATACATTAACTGAAAGTAAGGCAGTAAAATCCTTATAGAATATGATGTAACACTATAGATCAGACCTTCCCAAAGTGTGGGGCCCGCCCCCTAGGGGGGGCGCAGAGCCATTGCAAGGGGGGCGCGGCATGAAAAGGGAAAAAAAAAAAACCAAAACAACACTTGGACACTGCTAGCACGGGTGCCCACACAAATGCAAAGCAGGAGATGAAGCGTCGCTGAATATGTTTCCAAACCAACTTCATTCTAAGCCAAAGACTAGAAAATATGGTGAAGCATATCTTCCCTTTGGTTTCACCTGCACAAGTGCCAAGGTAGGTTTCCCCTGCAGAATTGGTTTTCCCTTCGTCGGGAGCAGCACTGGGCTGTTTAAATCACGGACAAACAGTATCCTACATTCTTGATTTGTAGTTCACAAACACTTGTTGTAATGACTAACTACTCCTGACATTTTGGAGATGTTAGCTCTTTATACAGTAAAGTTACAGTGGGATACAAATAACATCAGGCTGATCCTGCCACGATTTGTTCCCCCGGTTTAAATCCCAGACAAACAGCATCCAACAGTTGTTTATGTTTTTGAACCCATCTTGCAGAGGGATTTTTTGAAAAATGTATTGATAGCAATGTTGAATATTATTACACAGGAAAAAAACCCAACTACATGTAAAATAATTACATCATGACGCCTCTGCCTTTCTAAATGGAGCGACAGTAACTGCGTGTATATGTAAGCGTGTAAAACCTGCAGATAGTCAGTATTTTGTCTCTATCTGCCATTCTGCAATTCATCTCATGTAAACAATAACGTGGCGCACAGCGTGACTTGAAAAAAGGCACATACCTTTGACGTTGCGTGACGAACTCTGTATTCCTCGTCCACACGTAAACGCAAATAAGGAATTTTAAAAAATCTCCGTTCTCGGTGATTCTAAACGCCATTTACGTGTGGACGAAACAGCGGCGTTTTCAAAAATACCCATGTAGGTGCAGATGTAGCGTAAAAGAGTTAGTAGTTTATTTTCTTACTACCTGTAATTTATTGCAGATTACTTGTATTTGCTTAATTGTTTACTAAATGTTTGAGGTGTGAAATAAACCGCAATGGAGAAAAATATGGGTGTGTGTGGTAGGAGGATGTGTTCGTGAGGGGGGGGGGGCGCGAACATTTTTCTTGTAAAACAAGGGGGGCCCAGCAAAAAAAGTTTGGGAACCGCTGCTATAGATCAACTTACCTCAGAATATATAAAGCATATAAACAATTAAAACAATATGATGCCACAAACACACCAGTGCTACTAATCCAAAATACTCAAAGCTTCATAGAACTGAAACAAACATTTATTTTTAGCTCCATTCTGCTGCTGATACATACTTTAGGTTTCTGAACATTAAACTTGTTGCTGCCTTTCATAGTGTGTAACTTGAAGGCCCTGAGTACTTTCTCCCACACTGAAAACACTGGAATGATCAAATTATTTGAACATTACCTAATAAGACTGATTCAGGACAGACAATTAGTTATGTTAAACTTTTCTAGCAGTCCTTCACAAACAGGGAACAGTCGGTCTATTCTCTCCATCTGTCAGCTGCTGCTGGCTCTTCCTCCTCCTCTTCCTCACACACTGCTGAGTTTGTCCTGGTGGATCATCAGGGGTGCAAAGCCTCACAGATGATGTGCAGCAGTGGGTCCCTCAGTCAGTCCTCACTCTGGACACTTGCAGTTGTCACACATGGAAATCAAATGTGTGATAAGCTGCAGGATTCAAACACAAGTGTAACTTATAAATATATACTTTTATTCCACAATCAGAGAGAAAGAAACAGAGAGAGAGTGCAGGACAGACAGACAGGTGACAGTCTCAGGTGTATACACTGCTACAAAACAGCACCAGAGAAGGAGGATTTTCTGTTTGTGTTATTACGAGTGCTAACCAAGCAGAGTTCCCAGATGGTACAGTGGACACATGTGTGACTCCTGTGATTAAAGCATCTTTCTTTCAGCTTAACGAGTGAATCGTCAGCTCATTCAAACACACATTAAAGTCTGTTTGGCTCGACACCACCGAACAGAGGCAGCAATATAACATAGCTGAGGTGGCAGCATGAGGTGAGAAAAAAGTAAATACTCTTCACAGTTTAAAAGACAATGCCACCCTGGGAATACTGGAAGAAACACTAATCACCAAGAAGGCAGTTAGGTTTGTTATACTCAGTACAGAGACGAGGTTCAATGATAAAACAAGTTGACAATTTATTAATTATTTAAAACAGCATATAAAAGCACAATCATAAATATCAATGTACAAATATGCTTAAAAAGATATTCAGAGCCGAGGCTTACCAGTGGAGGGGCAGGGATGCCGCGCACAACTCAAATAAAGAAGAAAACACACCAAGACACAAGTGCAACACACTATCACACACTCACACTAATAAACTAAACCACCAAGGCACCCTAGTCTCCTCTACGTCGGCACTCCGCATCTGAATAAAAGAAACAAAGAAAATTTTAATATATTAAAAAACATATATATACGTTTGTACCTTTCAATTGTGTCTGTCTGTGCGTTATGCAAATAAACCTTTGAAAAGAATGAAATGATATCATATATTTCTTATTGGCCTACATTTGTACAAAATTCCAAATTATATACACAAAGTCATAGAAATCACCATCATGATTTTAATATTCTCTTTTTCCATAACAATGAAATACGCCTTGGACAAATATGACACATCAATAGTTCATTAGTGTTGTCACATCACATCCTGTAAGCAGAGTCTGCCTGTGACTTTTCTCTGGAAATGAATATTTTCAGCCAATATCGGCAATCCATCAACATGGCTGGAGAGTTGGTAGTTATATACAGTCTGTATAAGTGTGGTTAATCTAATGAACATTTGTAAGGAGATGGCAGTTACTGTGAATTCACAGCAGTTACACAGTGATTAGTAATAAACAGAGCCAGTGAGAGTGAGTGGATTTAAGAAAGTCAGTGACTCAGGTGTGTCGATTGGTTTGTCATCTGTTTTTGGGACTGGAGGAGACGTAGAAATCTTTTGTTTTAAATCTAAGTTAGGAAGATTCCTGTTTTAAAACAAGCACTTTTTGTGAGAAATGCAAGAAGTACATCTGCAGAAAGCACATAGTTACATTCTGTCCATCATGTGGACAAAACTGAAAATGTTGAGCATTGAAAAACTGAGAACATTGGGCAGGTTCAAAAGAAATATGTTTGTAAGAACGAAAAACCAAATTGTTCCTAAAATAGTTATGGAAAGTCTAACTGTTGTATGTCTGTGTTCTACATGTTTATCTAATGGAAAAAAGTTGCTATTGTTTTCTTGAAAATTCTGAGTGGATTTACACAGTACGGGTCAAAATGACCCGCAACAAAATCAATGTCACTTTTTTGTTTTTCAACATAATACAAGGGTTAATTTCCAACACTTGCATATGATCTTCAATTTGTAGCAGATCCACTATCACATAGCAGCTGGAGCAGTCTCCAATGGAGGTCAGTCCACTGCTGCCACCTGTGGCCAAATACCACAGCCTACTACTAGATTAACTTGTGACACATCTGCACCTGCTGCTATGATCACATTGAGTAGAGGCTGAGTGGCTGCACTTACCCACTTACATTCAGATCTACCCACAAACATGTTGAAAGATGCAATCCCAGCAATGTGGATTGTCAACACTAAAAACAATCAGTAAGCAAAGACAACAGGGATCAATTTTTTCTGTTTATTTAGCACCCACAACATTTGTAGTCGCCTTCTGCATAGGGGAAGTCCACACACACTGTGTGGTACCACTTCTGTGGTACCAATCTGCAAGAAAAATTAGATTGTCAGAGTCATTCATCTGAAGTCAGGCTCTTGAGTAAAGCAACTAAACATGTTACAGTGTGCAGATACTGCATATTTCTGTGCAACAGTCTTATCTGTGTATCACTTGATGTTTCCATGCTTCCTTTAGGTGCTCTAGTGTCTTTAAAGTGCAAAGGCATGCAGGTCACCTGAACTATAATTCCACTATCGGTGCATCAAAGTGACATGTCACCCAGTGATGTTGAAGTAACCCAGTCAAGGTGCTTCCATCTGAGGTATTGATTTCGTTATCTTACCCATGCTAACGACATGTGATGTTACAACATTGGTGAAATATTAGTGTTTCTATATCTGTTCACGACATTTTTCTTATGGGCAAAAGTATTGATATCATGATGAACAAGGGTGGTGATTCTTATGACTTTGTGTACATAATTTGGCATTTTGAACAAATGTAGGCTGATAGTACATACATGATATCATTTCATTCATTTCAAAGGTTTATTTGCATGACACACAGACAGACACAATTGAAAGGTACAAATGTGTTGTGCATGAAACGAATTCAAACGTGCTGCAGATGTGTGTCACAAGTTGATCTGGCTGTAGGCTGTGGCACTTGGCCAGAGGTGGCGCCGGTGTTCCAGATCTACTGGCGTTTAGATCAACTGGCGTTGGTCGAACAGATGGAGCTGTTTCAGGAGCTGCTACCGACAAACCAGCAAAAACACGCCAAATGTGTCACCTGTGACACTTGTGAGGTTATCTCAAACACACTCCGTCAGTCTTGATGCTGTTGAACAACACAATGTTTAAAAATGTCGCGAGTTTACCTGGTGATATCCTCATGCGCGACGCGATCGCGCAAACAGCAAACAATTAACACCACACCAATGTTGTTCACAGGACAGCAAGAGTAAACGATCGGGAGACTCTTGTCGTCGTTATCGTCCCCCTCGCACGGTTTATTTCTCCAGTTTCAGCGTTTTTGCTTCACAACTAAAGCGTGCAGTTTACTTTGTGCACTAACATGGACTCGAGTCAACCAGCGCCACCTCTGGCCAAGTGCCACAGCCTACAGCCAGATCAGTGAATGTGAATGTGAACAGGCAGGACTGAGGCCTCAGTGTGTAGCTGTCCATACCTCAACATTACAAAAGCACAACCACTGTCCACAACCCAACCTCACCTCACAGTAAATGATCATTTCCATTTAAGCATTTCCAAATGATCATTTTCCATACTGCCAGTATAAATATACAAAGTATACTGCCATCAATACAATATAGATGTTTTACACACTCCTTTTGTTGTTGACATTTACAGGCTGTGTGCAAAAGGCCACTCTTCAAATTCATGCCAACTAATATTTTTACATCCAGTAGATGTCCTACTAGAGTAAATGGTAAATGGACTGGTTCTTATATAGCGCTTTTCTACTCTTTCTGAGCACTCAAAGCGCTGTACACAACTTGTACATTCACCCATTCACACCCATTTGCACAAGCACATTTTTCTAAGTGCTTTCTAAGTAACATTCACACACACATTCATACTCCGATGGATGCATCGGAGAGCAATTTGGGGTTAGTATCTTGCCCAAGGATATTTGGCATGCAGACTGGGAAAGCCAGGGATCGAACCACCAACCTTCCGATCAGTAGATGACCTGCTCTACCACCTGAGCTACAGCCACCCCAAATGAGAGCAAATGAAGCTTCAAGAAGCTTTGCGCTGGGCTGAACCAATTGGATGAAAAGCTTCAGTGCTTCATGAAGCTTCATCTGCCCATCACTAGTAACCCGCAAATGATCTCTGCAACACCAAAGGGAAGTCAGGTGACGAAAAAGGAGATCACAGGTAAGCGATCCAGGAATGCTCAAATGGCCACTATTTATACTAGCGCCCCCCTAATGCGCCAGGTTGAAAAGTGGGTTGAACCGAGGAATAACATTCATCCTGCCACACTAACATTAACAGTGCAGTGAATCCTGCTTGTGCCATGATATTCAGGACTGCAAACCGAGCAGCATCACTGACTTTCAGCTTGTTGTGTTTGTGGATATATGACTGACTTTAATTATCCACAAAATCATCAGATTCTCTGTAAGATTAAAGTCAACCATATATATATTTAGAAATAGAGGCTTTAAAACCAAGTTAACGCTGAAAGCACAAACATCACTAATGTCAAACAACTTTGCCGACATTCATGTTTTAACCCTTTAAGACCATAGAACCAAGTCCGCCAGAGCTTATATTATATGTTTACATGCTGTGGAGCCATTTTTGGGAGCATTTCAAGTTGCTATACATCAATACAACCATTATAGCCCAGATTTTAATAATATGTCTGCATTAAGTGCATAGTTATTACATAAATTGCAAAAAAGTGCAATAAACTACAAAAAATTTGAAAATCGTTTTTGTTTTTTAACATATATTTCTAGTTAGAGAAATTTAAGAGGCTTATCCCTCAAAACAGTAAATACGAAAAAGTTGCACAAAATAGTTTCCCACCACAGGAAATTTATTTTGAGTGTCTTCCTAGTTTTATTTTTGAAATACACCAATTTCTATACACTGCAGGAAAAACTAAAATAAATATTATAGTGCAAATTTGCAAAAAAGCAGCATATACATCAAAATAAACTATTTCCAGCAGTGCAATATGAGTCCTAAGCATCCCAGAAACCACACAGAAAGTCATAAAGTCAAACATAACTTTTAAAAACACCAGTATAGGCTCATGAGGCCTTGCTGGTAAAAAACTACAGTTCCGCAAAATGACGTCACTTCCGGTTTCGGGCAGGTCATGGCGGACATGCGATAGTTTGCGCTGATGGAGTAGGAAGTGTTACAAACAGCTGATCGGATCGGCAAAGCGTGTTTCTGGAATATTATGATTTTGTTGCTGCAAGTGCTTTTTATGCAGTTTTTGCAAAGTTATATGTGGAAGGAAACTGTGACCGAGGACAAGCTGATGGCATAAGATGTAAGTACAACTCCTCCGGTTTCATATGCAAAAAAAATTATTGCGCTAGCTCACGTGGTTGCAGAGCTACCGGGATTTAAAAATAGTTACGCAAAACGGAGCGTGCCCGCTCTGACCGGTTTTAAAGGGTTAATGTTCTTCATTATTAAACATTCGCACATAAATAAGTGACATAATATTCAGAACTTACTTTCGACAGTTCACTCTTCGGCCGGTCCCTTCTGCCGTATTTTGCGGCAAAATTATCCACACCCACCACCGCGCTATGAATTGTGAGATATATGGGACCACGAAGCGTGATATTTGGGGAAATCAACGGCGCATTTGGAGTATGCATTTGAAGTACAATGTTGCATTCACAGTGGTTACATTTGGTAGCACCCAAACATGTAAAGCGTTAGTGTTCAGCAACACAACAGAAACGCAACAAGCTTTAGAAGCTTTTCTGTAGCACCAACTTGTGGCTTTCATGCATTTCCTGAATCTGCTTGGATAGAACCTGTGACTATATGGCTAAACTAATTTATACGATCCTTTGGCCACTGCATGGTAAATGTACCACTGCTGTGACCCATTATAGCTTATCTGTGTTATTTTCTCAGTAAAAAACTCAGAGGTTATAGCTACCAAGAATACCAATTGGAGTTTCACTGCAGTTTGTAGACATAAAAGCTCCCCAGCGATTTTATTAGATACAGCACGGCGATACTAACTTTAACCCACTTTTGCCATCAGAGCTGTTTAATTTTTCTGTGGTATAGATTCAACGAGGTTCTGGGAACATTGCTCAGAGATTTTGGTATTCACAAAGTTGCTGCAGATTTGTTGACCTGTAACACCCATTCAGGCACATTGCAAAGGCATTCAATCTGATGACTGTGGAGGCCATGTGATATTCAAGAAACAAGTTTGAGATAATCTGAGCCTTGTGACACCCTACTGGAAGCAGCAACGAGAAGATGGGTAAACTGTGGCCATGATGGGATGAACAAGGTCAGCAACAATACTCAGGTAGACTGTGGTGTTTAAATGAGATACAGCTGGTACTAAATGCTGTAATTAGTGGATATTTGAGTTACTGTTTACTCCTTTATCAGCTCAAGTTTGGCTTGACTTCTGACATCAACAGTTTCACCCAGAGAACTACCCCTCTCTTTTTCAGACGATTATTTGTAAACCCTGTGGTTGTATGGGAAAAATACCAGTAGATTATACCTTCTGGCACAACATCCATGACACATTCAAATTCACTTAAATCAGCTGTCCTCCTCACTCTGATGATTGAACATCAGAGGACATCTTGGCCATGTCAGAGAGGCACTGGACTGTTTTGCTTTTCACATTCGAGTCTTTGATTGTATTCACAGTAACAAACACTTCTTGATTGTTTAGCTTTACTTTTTGTTTTGTTTTAAATTCATTTTAGATTTACTTAATTTACATTGTTATAGGGGGACTACTTAGACTTTGGTTTGTGGACATTAGTTTGGCACCAGAGGAGGAAGGAGGAGACGAGATTTCAGTCACGAGGCAGCGTTTTCGTGCTTTCCATCAGACCGTCAGTAGTATCTTGAGTATTGTCCCCATCACTTTTTGCCACTGTAGGACTTCCATTCATTTCCATATTGTCATTCTGCTTTGCTGGTCCTGTGCAAAAAAATCAGAGTGGAGATGGTTAGTATTCAGCAACCTAAGTTAAATTACTGATTTTGATCCTACAGCATGTCTGTATATTGGCACACCTCAGGTTAGGGATGTTCAAAGTTAATAAACGTAAAGTATGAAGTAAATCTAAGACAAACTGTCTGGTCTATGCAGTAAGCCACATTATTTGTCATTAAAATTCTTCAAACGGCACCAACAGCATGAACAATGGAAATGTCTGGTTTATTCATTGAATTAGGGAGGTGAAGCCACTGAAGACAGCTGTCAGTCAAAACAGTCGTGCCCCTAGCTCCAGTATGCAGAGTTATTAGAAATAAAAATTACACCCTATATACAGCTTCCATGATGGGGAGACCATCCACAGAGACAACAAATTTCAGCCTGTAAAATATGTTTATTAAGTATGTTTATTTCTACTGTAAAGTTTGACATTGTTTACATGGGAGTCTAATCAACTGGTCCAATAATGGTCATGTGACTATTATAGGAACCACAGTTCTGGCACTTCAGCACATTTGCGATGACAGAACTATGATCATCTTTTATGTATAGATGGTGATTTCACTGCATATTCACTTCAGATTGCACACTGTAAATTCTGCAATAATTTTTAAAAAATCTATGTAAATTAAATTTGGGTACCAAGTCTAAACCTTCTAGGTGTACATATGCATTCAACAAATATAATGAAAATTATCTGAATGTCACGGGGTTTTGAAGCAGATATACATGAAGTGACTTACCTTCTTCACATTTAGAAATCTTCTTTATGATCCAGTAACTGAAGGCAGCAAAAATCAGAATTGTACCACCAATACCTGCAGTGATGATACCTGAAAAAAAAAGAATAAACAGTAATATACATAAATCTGCCATGCAATTCACTCAAAATGAAGCCCCTGCCAATCAGATGCTTTCCAGATCGTATTTCATGGTGGATCAAAATCTAGTACTTTTCTATCTTCATAATTCCATCAACTTGACAAAATCTCCAACAAATGCATCCCCAAACCATAACAGAGTCACCGTGTTTCACAGATGGCTGTAGACACCTCTCAACCTGACCTTCTTCATACACAGCAGACAACAGGAACCAGAAGTTTCAAATGCGGATTCATCACCCCATTTCCATCTCCAGTTCAAACTGATTTTCAGTCCAGTTCTTGAGTAACTGATACCTCTGCCTTTTCCACTTGCTTAAGAAAGGCTTATTGACAGCCAATAGATGGATCATCAAAAGGTAGTTGTATCTCTGAGGTCCTATGTCAGGTCTTTGCCAGATTTTTTTTCCTGTTTCTCAACGACATGATTTTTAAGATACTGTTTTTCTGCTGGTGATAGATTTTTAGATTTCTTTTGTGCTCACTCATATAATTGTCTCAAAAACTTTAAAGACACTGTCGTTAAATAAAAGAAGTGGAAATAAATAATATTTTTGCATCAGGCTGCAAGCAACAAAGTAGCTAAAGCTCAATTTAAAATAGTTTCTTTGCTCATTTTCCTGTTGTGTGGGTCACACACACTGGGTCATCCCTCAAGTTGCGTGGCTTAACATAAAATAATAACATAATACATGTAAAAAAACAACAAAAATAAATATAAGCAAGTCTGGCAAGCTGGAAGCAAGTTATTAAAAATTTAGGTGTGGCTCAATTTTGTTCATAACGTTTGTTCAGTACTACATATCAAATAATAAATTCACAGGAGAAAAGTCTTTGCCAAATCAAATATGCAAATCAGAAGGAGGCAGATGATCCACTGTGGCAGTCCCATGATGGAGCAGTGGAGAAGATTAATTAATTGAATTTAGCATATCCCCAACCTCAGCCCCTCTGAACATTTGTTACTATATTTGTGAAGACGAAAGAAGCCAAACCCTCCATTCATGGGAGCAATGTTGTCCCACCCTGGTTAGGTTTAAACACACCTGAATGCTGCAGTGGTTACACTAAACTTTAGGCATTTTTAAATGCCTAAAGTTTAAAAATAATCTCTCTCTCTCTCTCTGTACATACATACATAAATATATATATATATATATATATATATATATACCAAAATAAAAGAAAGTAAAATAGACCTATAAATCAAGCAATTAAAAAAGACAGTGAACAATATAAAAACTGAAGTACATATGCACACACACACACACATATATATATATGTATATATATATATATATATATATATATATATATATATATATATATATGACAGACAAGAGACTTCTTCTGTCCCCATCTGACAAAATTAAGCTTTTTGTCTCCTTATTCATCCATTCGGATTTAACAAAGTCTCTTTCACAGCTCTTTACTCATCCAAGCTACACTAATGTATGCAGTGTTGGAAAGATTTCTTTTCATCTCTACAAGGTTAAAGATTAATGTGAAACGTTGCATGTGCCCTGAGTTTGAATATTTTAAACTGTGAAATAAGGCTGAAGAATACAAAAAAACCCCACTGACTGGAAACAGGAAATATAAAACTCACAGCAGTTATCTACAATGATTACTGTGAATAACCTTTATTGATGTAATTTGGATTAAAGAGGAATGTTTTTCCTGCTGAACAACCGTCAAAACAAATATGTTGTAAGTAAGGTGATTAACCACTAGGTGTCACCAGAACATTTTGATGTTAAACTTTAGCACAGATAACATGCACAACCTTAGCCTAAATATATGCAAAGGTGTTGCATGTCCAGCATAGGGTACTTGATGGGTTTTTTTTAATGTTATTTTGGGGTTGTGCGTTGTGTATGTGTGGGCAGGCAGTGTCAGGATGTGGTTTAAATGTGTTAGAGTTTTCTTAGAGAAACAAAGTCATCTTTAAAACAGGACCATGATCGCACCAGTCTGCCTCATGATCAGTAAGAAAACGGATTTTTTATTTCATATTTGTCAACAACAGTTTTTCTCATTTGCAATGAGTCAATTCTTAAATGATGGTTAAAGTTTTAAAAACCTTTTGAAATCTTTAAAACACTTTGCTACATGTGAACATCAGAAAGCATATTTGTCTTTTTCTTCTGTAAATCATTTGAGAAATGAGCCATGTTGGCTTAGAGCCAAAGGGTTAAAGGGTCTTGTGAGTGGAGTTTGTGTCTTTGTTTGGACTGTGTGAGTTCCTGGTAGTCTAACTTCCTCCCACGGTCCAAACACATGCCTGTTAGGTTAACTAGTTATTTTAATTGTTCACAGGTTTAGCTCTGTGATGGACTGATGACTTGAATCCTCGGGTGTAATCTGTCTCTAAGCCCCTGTTAGCTGCGCAGATTCCTGATTTTGTGCATTTTATGACTTTGAATTTGAATTCCTTTCATACACGTTAATGCGACATCAGTTGTCATGGTTGTTATAACTCCCATCACTTCATACATGGTGGAATATTTACATGGATTAGTTTTCCCTGAAGCTAACATTAACCTTTCTTGAACATTCATGGTCAGAAGTTTCCATACACTCATCAGGGGAGTGAATGTTGTGGTAATTGTGGGCTTTTAATGGTTTCTTCAACTGTTCTTACATCTTTACTGACTTTAAAAAACTAAACAAAAAAAGGTTGAAATATTTGGTTAACATTTAACAAATATTAGTGACAGCCAACAACAAGCTGCAGGCATAATTCTGATGGGAAGTGACTTCTCTTATTGGCAGAATGTTTTGGTTCTGGGTCTTTGACCCAGCTCTTTGAGGTTACTTTTTAGGCTAACATATTTGTTGATGTTTGATTTTTTGCTTTGTTAAGAAGTTTTAGGTTTGAGTTTTGGTTCTTCTAATATCATTGAGTTTACAGCTTTCCCCACTTGTGTCTGTGTCTGCTCGCCTTCTCTCTGTGTCTTGTCTCCCTTAGTTGTTCCCAGGTTTTCCTCCTTGTGTTTCATCCTTGTCTCATCTGTCCTTCATGTGCATCCATGTGTGTTCTCCAAAGCCCATCATGTCTCTCGCCCTCTCCATTTTCTCTTTTTGTCTTGTTCCCAGTAGCGGTTTTAGATACGGGCGACACCGGCGGTTGCCCGGGGCGGCATCGTGGTGGGGGGGGGCGGCATCACGGGCATCGGCAAAAAAAAAAAATGCTCGTACTCGTGCTGCCCCGACGTCATGCCAGCGCATATTGGGAATGGCATAAGCACCGATCGGTTTTCTATCGCCCATTTGCTGGGAGCAAGGGCGCCCTTCGTTTGCGAGGTGCGCCTGCTGCTTGCGGCGCAGAGAGGAGAGGGCGGGGCGGCGGATGATTTTCTGACCGGCTGGAGCAGCATCTAATAACCAACTCGCAAAGTTAAACAAAATAAAAACAAACCAACAAACACGAAAACACCAGACATTATAATACAGACTTATAATTTGCACCGATGTTTTTTCGAAATTCTCGTTGGTGCACCTGCTTGCTGCCGAAGTCAAAGTAAACTTTATTGTCATCTCCGCTACAGTCCAGAGAGACGAGACGACGAGACTCCAGTTACAGCAGTGCAAGTAAACAAACAATAAATATAAGAAGAGTAAGAAAATAAATATACACTTTAGGACTCGGGGTAAAGGGATCAATAACAATTTAAAATTTACAGTTTGATGATTTAAAGTCTCACACACAAGCCGTCGAAAGGGGAGGGGGGCCTGTTGCTTCTGTTAGGGATAAGAGAAATATTTTTAATGTGTATCTGCTCATTATATTGTTTTATGTACTTTAATAAAGGCTTGTAGAGCAAGGCCACTTTTGACTCACAAACTAAGTGCTCAGCCAGACTGAAAAAAAGGAAGTTTTAGTGCACAGGCATATTAATAGATAAGACACTGAAATGAGGAACTTGCCATATAAGCAATGTTTGAGACTGTGTGACGTGTAAAGTACCAAAATAAAACCTTTATGAGCCACAGTTTATGATTCTAATATTAGAGTTCTTGCAACTGGCGTTTGAGCTGTGCAGAGGTCTCTCTCTTCCGGAAGATGAATGAATAAAAGAAATATCAATATTTTAACACACTATGAATTGGTTTTCTCTGTTCTGTCATGGGGACAAAAGAATCGGGGTTTAATACTTCCAAATAGAGCACATTTCATTTATAATGTTCTAAATCCAAGCCCATTATGTATTCATGATTTGAATCCTGGGTTGTTTGAAATCTCAGAAATACACCTTAGACAAAGTGAATCTGTGAACTAAGGTGTAGATGTGTTTGATCATGTTGTGGTGATCCTTGGGTTGGGGGATGAATGTTCATACTGGAGTGCAAAATTAAAACCAATGGAAGATGGACAAGAAAAGTTCAAAGCCATCAGGTGCTCAGTTTAGAAAAAAGAGAAAAGAAGAGGAGGAGAAACGAGCAAAAGATACAGGTAAGCAGATGTGTGATTGGATAATGGCAGGTCATCCTGAACCAATCAGAATCAGAATACTTTATTAATCCCTAAGGAAATTATGTGGATTACAGCTGCTCCAAGAAGAAATGGTAAAAATAGCAACAGTAACAGACTAAACTCCAAACAATACATTATGTTACAGATTTTAATATTAATTAGTCATTGTCAGTTGTTGATTTGTCCTGTTCTCATTGTATGACGAATTATGATGGCTGTTTGGTAGCCGTTTGCATACTCTCTTTCTCTTCGTGTGTGTGTGTGTATACAACAGTTTTATGTTAATGTACGATCCTTAATATGTTTTGTGTGTGTGTGTGTGTGTGTGTGGGGGGGGGGGGGCAGAGGGAGTGTTCGCCCAGGGCACCAAACAGGCTAGGACCGCCACTGCTTGGTCCCATGTCTGTTTCCCCCTCTGTCTCAATGTCAAGCTCGTGTGTCTTACTTCTTAGATCTTCATTCAGATCTTTGGACTTTCCCATTTTTTGATTATTGGTTAATCTGATGAGTGCTGTGAAACAAGTCCTTTACTGCTGACAAACATAAAGTACCAGTTGTAGTCAATCATGATTAACCATGAAAAGCTGACCGTGTCATTAAGCGTCACTTACTAAAAGAATTAAGTGTGTGTATATTGAACCTAAAAGTATTCTTTTAAACCAGTGCAGATTTGAGAAAATCGAAAATAAATTCAAATTTGTGCAACCAATTATTATTAACAACCCTGGAAAACAAAATTTTTTAAAGAAATCATTAAAAGCCTAACATCACCATGTCGTTCTTGGCAATGTTGAGTTTGTGGAAACTTTTGTCCAAAACAGTCGCTGGTTTGAATCTGTGCAGTGGCATAAATGGTTTCAACATCTATGTCATTGATCTTCTCACACTGCGTGTACTACATGTCAAGTGATGTGTTTTAACCTGATGTTTTTGAAGCTGCAGCTGCTACTCTGAGCATCCATCCCGGCAGGTCAGTCTTCTTTTTTTATGAAACTGTGACTCTGAGCTGTGCAGTACCAGGCAGCTTCAGCAGCTGGACAGTGAAGAGAAACACCTCCACAAAGTCTTCTGTTTCATGTGAATCTGGGGCCAATTAAATGGATCATCCTGCACCATCAAAGGTGTCTACCCATCAGACAGTGGAGTGTACTGGTGTGAGTCTGACAGCGGGGAGTGCAGCAACACCATCAACATCAGAGTGACAAGTAAGCTTGCAATGCCAGATAGGTTATATTAAAGAAAATAAAATTAACACATTTTTGCAAACTTTGTAACTAAGAACAAAACCGGAGACCACAGTTTATCTCTCTGCATTTCAGCTGGTGTCATCCTGCAGGGCCCTGCTGTTCCTCTGACTGAGGGAGACAGTGTGACACTAAACTGCTCCTATAAGGAAAAATATGCAAAGGAGTCTACGTCCAATTTCAGTGCTGCTTTCTACAGAAATGGTACTTTTATTGGAAATAGGTCTGAAGGAAGGTTGAGCTTTATCCATGTGTCCAAGGAGAACGAAGGCTCCTACAAGTGTGTTCATCCCACAAAAGGAGAGTCACCGGAAATCAGGCTGGAAGTGAGAGGTGATGATGATAATGATGATGGTAGGTTTCATGAAGTTTTCGTCTGACAGCTTATAAATACTGTTGCATACATAAAGCAGTTTCAGTTATAACTCAGTGATTAAATGGGATGTTTTTTGTATAAACCTGACCACAACTAATTAACAAAGCCTGTTACCACAGTACATCACAGTTTGTCTCTCTATGTCCCTCTATGCTCCCCAGTGAAAGTGGGGTTTAAAGCTGTAAGTTTTATAGATCCTTCCTGCTGCCTTACCTTCCCAATCAGCACTTTGCACGTGATAGGGCAGAGGTCTTTATCGGGAGTCATATAGTCTCCCCTGTGCACGGTGTTGGTGAGCGTTGGTGGAAGTGAAGAGGAGAGATGTTGAAATCGGACTTAAAGGACCAAAGTGTCAGAAAAATCCTCTTATGAAGTGAAACACACAGACTAAGGAGTTGCAATGGGTTTATTTTATTGGAAGCAGCAGGAAGCACAGTTGGCTTCAACTTCTTTACTCAAGTAAAAGTAAAAAAGTAAAGTCTCTGAAATGTACTCAAAGCAAGAAAGTAAAAAGCAGCTCTTTGGAGGATGTTTCTATATTTGTGCTAAGCTAGGTTCATAAATCATCACTTAACAACCAGATACTCTAGCACAAGACACGTGACTGTCAAAGTAAAACGGGAAATACACGAACATAGGAACCAGGGTGACTAGACATACCACAAGGAACACAATGGAGGCACAGTAACCAAACCTGAAGACTACAAATCACAAAATACTAAAGATAACTTAGGAAGCTATAAATACAAAAAAAAAACCCTAAACCACAAGAACCACAAATATACAGAATATTAATGATCAACACATAAACACTGGGTGACCAGATCCAGGATCATGACGGCTGTTCCCTGTTTGTCACGGAGGCTTCAGGTGAACATATTTAGGTCTTTTAATTAAAGAAAATTAAACACAAAAAGATCCATACAAGGTACCTGTGTTAAAAAATATATAAATGTAATATTGTCATCCTGCTCAGATTTAATCTAAAGTCTAGATTTTCTTTCCATCAAACATGATGTGAAATCAA
Organism: Neolamprologus multifasciatus; assembly: GCF_963576455.1. Lineage (NCBI taxonomy): Eukaryota > Metazoa > Chordata > Actinopteri > Cichliformes > Cichlidae > Neolamprologus > Neolamprologus multifasciatus. Next base: position 37,042,779 of record NC_140441.1, on the reverse strand, counting down.
AATAAGCAAAAACAAAACAAAAATGAGTCCTGTCTAAATTACAATGATGCCATTTTAAAACCTTATTAACCTGCATGTATGCGACAAGTCATTTGTTGTTGCTTTAATATGTAAATACACGCAAATCATGATATTGTCTTGCTTATTTTCGTCTTTTTCTAATTTGCTGATGGGTGATGAGTCGTTTGTAAAATAAAATAGCATGGCATAACACATAATGTTCTTATTTCCATGAAACCCTGTCATCATTACTCACTGATCTGGGCTGAAATTCAGTTTTCTGTATGGCTCTTTCGCACTCACTTACTCTTTCTCAACCCTGGGCTGCTGTGATGCAGACTCTACTGTCAATGTTTCTGTTGACACTGACTCTGATGTGACACTAAAATCATTAAGGTAAGCAATGTTGCTGCTTTCAGGAACCGTTGGAATTTTTAAGATTGCACAATCCGTTTGGTTTGTTACGGTAGTTTAGAGAACCGTTGGGAAAAAACCCGTCACCAGCGACTGGTTAGGGGATAAAGCGTTCTGTCTGAGCTTGTAACTGTTATTTTGGATGTTATCAGCCTATTGAAAAATAATCAATGGTTTTCAGTCCGATACATGTCACCTCCTCTTTGATCTATGACTCAGCACAGTTGTGGCCAGTGACTGAATGCTGTTATCGTCACTATAAATCTGTGATAAACAGAGAGCAAATACGATTTGGCAGATATGTTGCTGCTGTGAGATTGGTGGGAGGATAAGTGTTCTTAGAAGTCTATGGTTAGAAAAAAAAACAAAAAAAAAGTTGACATATTGATTCTGTGTTTTTCAGGTAATGATAATGATAACACTAACAACCCTGTTAGTGCCGGTGCCATTGGTGTCATTGTTGGTGGTGTTGTCATCACTGTCATCACTGTCATTGCTGTCATTGCTTGGTGCAAATTCTAGAAACTTTGGCAAAAGTGTAAGTAACAGTTTTCTTCTCTTTTAATTAAAAAAACGTCTTACAAAAAAACAACAACAAGAAAAAAACTGAACAAACCTGAACAGATTTGTGGCAATTTATAAGTTATTACCACTCAATTACCTGTGGTAGTTTATGTGTAATAAGAGTTTCTGTGTAATGATTTTATTTAATAACATATAGATAACCACATGAATAATCAAAACAAACTTAAGAATAGTGATGACCACAGAGAACAGCTGTGGCAGTTTCTGTAAATAGCAGGAATTTAATACCATGGTCATGATAACTGATTAAAAAAGCATCAGGAAGTCTGTAATAAACTGGAAACATGCAAAAAGCTAATAATTAAGTTTAAAAGAATAATACATATGAATACATTAGACTAACATATGAGTATGAGAGGATCCTGTTACACAGCAGAGTTTATATCTTGATGATAATATATAATATGGTAAATTACATGTTTAAAATGTCCAATACAGAAAAATAAGATGCCATCCATATTCTCCTGTTTGTCCAGTTCAGGGTTGTGGGTCAAAAAACCACAGGCCTGTGCCGCGTTCGTCATTGATTGACCTCTAACCATCCAAAGATCCAGCCTCTCCTGCAGCGAGTAACGCCAAGCAAGCCACTTGCATATTGAAAAATCCAAAAGAAAAAACAATGTTAAAGCAAGCACGATGTAACTGTCAGTTTTTTGAGCAACAATTTTACAGATACAGAGTGTCCTATTAAAAAGGCACTGTTATAATTTGTGTATAAAGTAAAATAATAACTATTCTTTTGCTTTTTCTAAAATATCATATTGGAATATTCAATGTCTATCATTAGAAAAGAGCCACTCAGAAATTCGCTGTGAGTGGATAGCTATGTTATGAGGACTTGCATCCTAGATCCATGTTTATATAAACCAATGGACTGGTTTCAACTCCAACTTCAACAGCATAGGTCAATGGCTCAGAGGTGTGGTGTCCTCAGAATATAGCTCCACCCAGTGACTTTTGTAGTGGTTTATTTCTAATAATATAATCTAAATATTCCAGTGCATTCCAATATGTTATTTTAGATAGAAAAGAAAAAAGACAAATTAATAATTTTACTTTACACACAAATTATAATGGTGCATTTTTTTAATATGACAGTCTGTTTCTGTGAAAAGGTTGTTCAAAGACCTTCCAAACAGCGGCTTGGTGCTGCTTGCTGCAGGAGAGGCTAGATCTGTCAAGACCTGCTGTTGCAGATCATGTGAGGCGAGGTGCAGATCCAAGCGCAGACAAGGGTAAGAAATAAGTAAAAATCAGAATGCAAAAATAACCTGAACTGGGAAAAATACTAGGAAACCATGAAACATGAGGGGAGGTGAGAAGAGACTCAGACGAGGGATAAGGAAAGACTGAGACAACCTCTACACCAGCGGTCCCCAACCTTTTTTGCGCCACGGACCGGTTTATGCCCGACAATATTTTCACGGACCGGCCTTTAAGGTGTCGCAGATAAATACAACAAAATAAAACTAGTACCGGTACCGAAAAAAATAAGATTTATTCATAACACACGTGAAAAGACCCAGGAAAACCGAGTAAACAATAAAAACGATAACAAAATAACGCTAAAAACCAATAAAAACCCTGAAAACTATACATTTCACACAAGAATGAAACACAAGAACGAGAACATGGGAACAGGTAAGGGAGATGAAACAAACACATGAGCAAGAGGGCGAGGGACGCAGAGAGGGAGAAACATGGAGGAAGAGAGAGGGAAGGAGAGACATGGCTAGAAAGACAAAATGACAAAACAACATGAAGACAAGACTGACTTAACTGGGAGACACTGAGGAAGGGCACACAGATGAAACAATGACATGAAAGGGAACCATAAAACACACACGACAACCCAAACAACAAGATAAACTCAAGAGTGGTAGAAATTAAACTAGTAGAGAACATAAGTCAGCGAATATTAAATAAACAACACTCAAAAACTATATAATGTAATATAAATATAATATTATATGATATAAATATGAAAACATCATTTCTGATTTATGATGCCCAAACATGAAATATGAAACTAAATATAAAACACTGGGTCAACCGAGGTACCCTGACAGGATCTTTGGATGCTTAGAGGTCAGTTAATGATGAATGCTGCACAGGACGGTGGCATTCATCCTGTGCAACCCTGAATTAGACAAGTGCGAGAACATGGCATTGTATTTGTGTGTACTGGACATTTTAAACATGTTTTCCACTTTCTTTCCTATCTGAAATATTTTTAGCATATCATGTATTGTCATCCAGATATAAACTATGCTGTGAAAGAGGATTCTCTACACTCACACGTGAATCTAATGTATTAATATGTATTATTCCTTTAAACTGACTTAGGAAAAATGCTAATAATTAATTCCAGTTCTTTCAAGACTTCCTGATGCTTGTTTCAATCAGTAATCATGAATACGGTATTAACTTCCTGCTTATTACACAAAAACTACCTCGTGTAATTGAGTGGTAATATCAGTGTTGTCATCAGTGCTATTCTTATGCAATATAAAAACAAAAACCTCCATGTTACCTCATACTAAATGTAAAATATATGGCTACAGTTGCTGTATTATGAAATTTCTACAATTTCCAGTCACTATCAGTTTTCATCCTAACATCACTCAATGCAATCTGTAAATGTTGGGCATCAATAAACATCAATCAGATTGATATGAATACACCTGCTTGACAAAAGGTGTCTAATATCAGACCTACAAGAGTCTTTGTTTACAACGATCTGGATCCTTTATTTAGATCAAGAAATAAAAGTTCAAAAATCAGTCTGTGCTAAAAATATAAATATATGACATCTCATATAACTGAAGCGTGGAGTGCTTGGTGATCTGCTATAGCTTAAAGCTATTCAATGTGAATTTTATTGGCCCTCTCAGCTCAAAAGAAAAACTGCATAATGCATGATAAATTCTCTCTTTAGTCTTTCTTGCTTTTAATTTGAAATATTTATTGTTTTCCACAATCTAAGATGTAAGTTTGTTAGCTTAACCACATGTTGACCAGAGTGTCCAAACAACATAATATGTTAATGATCAATTTTGAGAAGCAAATAACTTGTTTTATGTTGCACAGGAAGACAAAACATAGGACAAAGCAATCATCCAAACAATGGGCAAGCAGAACCACAACAAGAAGAGATTTGACTGAGAGAAGAGCAAGAACAGCCAAACTGACAGCTTGTCCAACAGCTTGGTCTCACAGCAGAATGTAAATTTATCTCAAAAGAACTGTGTGTTGGTTTTTGGTCATGGACATTTTTTAAGTTAACAATACATATGTGTTTAGAGACATTTGATATGATTGTGCAAGAAACATCTCCTCGATGCACTGGCATGCATCTTCAGTGATGTATCCTGGGGTCATTAGGCATTTTGGATCTTGCAACATCATACACGCAGCCGGGGGTGATCGCCACGGATCAGCCCTCTTAATTCACAGCCACCTTGTGGCTTTCTCTGCCGCTTCACTTACAGCCTGGATGGACCTCTTCTTCATTGCCCCAGCCACACCCAGCTGGTCAAGGACTTTGCAGAGTGTTCATCCTGCAGCCCTACAACCCACTACTATGGGCTCATAGAGTGTCTCCCACCCCCTTCCCCTGCACTCATGCACTAGTTCCTGGTACTTGGCTAGTTTTCTCTCGTTGGCCTCCTCAATCTGCTCTTCCCAGGGCACTCTGAGTTCCAGCATGATCAGATGACTACCTGGCAAATAAAAAACAAAAACTGAAAATACACACACACACTTGTTATTAATTAAGATAGTGAAGTGTAAAAAAAATCTTGATGATGTATTTGATAACAAAGATGAGGCAGTTTATGTCAAGTAACACAACAAAACTGGACTGTGTGTCCACAAACACTCATTGGGTTATTTTATGAAGTATTTCTCATATGAAACCTTGAAATTGTTAGATAGATCCTTGGTGTTTGCTTTATCCTTGTTGTTAGGGTTATATTGTTGATTGTCATTTATGCTTAGAAATATGTACTCATAAATGCTTAGACTTTTATAATCGATTGCATAATGATAGAGGTCTGATCCTTAACAGTCTGCAAAGACTCTGTATGCTACCCACTCTGGCATACGCACACATCTTAAGGTCATGAGAGAGGTCGTACCTTCTCTTACTGATTTATGGTATAGGAGGACACCTACTCTGTATCTGTTTAAGTACAAGAGCCTTTTGTTTAGGTGGACCGCTGGACTCCTGGCACCAGCTTTGGGGAGTCTTCACAGGGTCACATCTTGACCCCACACACCCACACACATACCTATACGACACACAGACAAGGTACTCTTTGTTCACATGTATACCTATGTAAGACATCATGGGTTAATGAACCTATGCATATTCATGTAACGACAATAAAGAGCAGTGCTACAAGGGAGCAGACGAGAGCAACTGGGGTCAAGCGAAGGAACGGCACTCTCCCTCGTGCACATGTAACACAAAGAACTTTGGTGTCTTGCTTTTGCTGTTGTAGTAGAATTGTCTCATTCCAGCAGTGGGTCTGTGCCAGGCAGACCCATCACTTGTGTGGTGATATGTATTTTTTGTTCTCTGCCAAAAAACAACTTATGTTGAACCGATAATAATTAAAGAACGGCATTGAACGGCACTGAAAATGAGGAAGAAGAAAAGACTTCACAACTCACTGAGTTTAAACACATATTACCAGGGCTATGAAAACAAGAAAAACAGCATACATGCAAGCTACATGCAATTACAGCCTATTTCATTTAATTGTTATATGAATTGTTATATTGCTGCTAATCAGTATTCTGTGTTTGCACAGATCTACAGTATGGATTTAACGTCCCTTCCCAGACGCCTTCAAAATTAGATTATAGATGGCAGACAGTTGGTGTCGTAGGCCACCACCTCTGTTCAAAGATGGTCGCTCACAGTGATTTCAGTGATCATGTGATTTCCTGAGGTCAGATGGCCCAGAGTGTGAGTGGGCGTTAAGGCGTCACAGTGGACATAAATGGCTTCTTTGACCTCAGGAAATCACATGATAGGGTGGGGCTAGGTTTCACAATGAGCTCACCCAAAACCCTGGCTGATTGTGACCCACACCCGTTTTCACACCTTGGCTCATGTGATTAAGTAGAGGATCATCAGGGGGTCCATTGTCCCTCTTTGGGGGGAAACTCCCACAAGGCTTAAATCTGGGACTCTACACCATTTGACTCTTAAAACTGAAGAAGCTTCTCGGATGAGAGGTGAAATGTCTTCAAGCAACTTAAAGAAGTCCAGACGCTTTTCTTTCTAAGCTCCTTGGATCAAGATATCACATATTTGCAAAAGTGCTCCGATGTTTTCAGAGACGTCTGTTACCCACCAGCTCGATAGCTCGCCGGGAACTCGAGGGTCACTAGAGCTGCCGAGAACGGCAAACTCCCGGCACATCATTTTCAGAGCAACGCGGTCTTTCGCTACTCTGGTTAAACGCGATATATAAGTCACTTAGGGGCCCCGCCCCTCCCTGAGCCTGGTTCTGCTGGAAGTTTCTTCCTGTTAAAAGGGAGTTTTTCCTTCCCACTGTCACCAAAGTGCTTGCTATAGGGGGTCATATGATTGTTGGTTTTTTCTCTGTATGTACTATTGTAGGATCTACCTTACAATATAAAGCCTTGAGGCGACTGTTGTTGTGATTTGGTGCTGTATAAATAAAATTGAATTGAGTGTTATATTTTAGCAGAGATACCACTGTGCACATGCACAACCTTAGGCCTAGTTTATGTAACCCTGGCTTATATTTGTAATATTAATACAGAAAATGTTCCATCTGTAAAACTCTGTTTTACAGTCCACACATTCAACTACTTTTTCTAAAGGAACAGAAAGAAAGAAGACATTTAGACTTTAGGGTCTCTAGATATAAATGCAAAGGTGTTGCAGGTCCAGGATAGGGTACTTGATGAGTTTTTTTTTTATGTTATTTTGTGGGTGTGCGCTGTGTACGGTGTGAGAAGGCTTTGGCAGGATGTGGTTTAAATTAGTTTTCAGACTTCAAACAAAGTCATCTTTAAAACAGGATGATGATCGCACCAGTCTGCCTCATGATCAGTAAGAAAACTGACTTTTTATTCATATTTGTCAACAACAGATCTTTGTTTGTTTTTACATTTATAACTTGCATGCAGTTTTTCTCATTTGCAATGAGTCAATTCTTAAATGATGGTTAAAGTTTTAAAAACCTTTTGAAATCTTTAAAACACTTTGCTACATGTGAACATCAGAAAGCATATTTGCCTTTTTCTTCTGTAAATAATTTAAGAAATGAGCCGTGTTAGCTTAGAACCAAAGGGTTAAAGGGTCTTTTGAGTGGAGTTTGTATCTTTGTTTGGACTGTGTGAGTTCCTGGTAGTCTAACTTCCTCCCACTGTCCAAACACATGCCTGCTAGGTTAACTAGTTATTTTAATTGTTCACAGGTTTAGCTCTGTGATGGACTGATGACTTGAATCCTCGGGTGTAATCTGTCTCTAAGCCCCTGTTAGCTGCGCAGAGTCCTGATTTTGTGCATTTTATGAGTTTGAATTTGAATTCCTTTCATACACGTTAATGCGACATCAGCTGTCATGGTTGTTATAACTCCCATCACTTCATACATGGTGGAATATTTACATGGATTAGTTTTCCCTAAAGCTAACATTAACCCTTCTTGAACATTCATGGTCAGAAGTTTCCATACACTCATCAGGGGAGTGAATGTTGAGGTAATTGTGGGCTTTTAATGGTTTCTTCAACTGTTCTTACATCTTTAATGACTTTAAAAAACTAAACAAAAAAAGGTTGAAATATTTGGTTAACATTTAACAAATATTAGTGACAGCCAACAACAAGCTGCAGGCATAATTCTGATGGGAAGTTTGACTTCTCTTATTGGCAGAATGTTTTGGTTCTGGGTCTTTGACCCAGCTCTTTGAGGTTACTTTTTTAGGTTAACATATTTGTTGATGTTTGATTTTTTTGCTATGTTAAGAAGTTTTAGGTTTGAGTTTTGGTTCTTCTAATATCATTGAGTTTACAGCTTTCCCCACTAATGTCTGTGTCTGCTCGCCTTCTCTCTGTGTCTTGTCTCCCTTAGTTGTTCCCTGGTTTTCCTCCTTGTGTTTCATCCTTGTCTCATCTGTCCTTCATGTGCATCCGTGTGTGTTCTCCACAGCCCATCATGTCTCTCGCCCTCTCCATCTTCTCTTTTTGTCTTGTTCCCAATGTCAAGCTTGTGTGTCTTAGTCTGTGTCTTTGTATGTTACTTCTTAGATCTTCATTCAGATCTTTGGACTTTCCCATTTTTTGATTATTGGTTAATCTGATGAGCGCTGTGAAACAAGTCCTTTAGTGCTGACAGACATAAAGTATCAGTTGTAGTCAATCATGATCACCCATGAAAAGCTGACCTTGTCATTAAGTAAAAGATTTAAGTGTGTGTATATTGAACCTGAAAGTATTCTCTTGATGTGCAGTGCAGATTTGAGAAAATCGAAAAAAAATCCAAATTTGTGCAACCAATTACTTTTTTTGAAATGGAACAAGGTTAAGATTAGAGATTAAAGTGGAAAGAAAACATTTCAAAGAAATCATTAATCTTGAGCACCAAAGGGGCTTCTGAGCTTCCTGCTCTGAAATGAAATGCCCAAAATTAATTGATTATTTCTCCGCAAATACAAACTCTGTGCTTACAATTTTGGTATCAAAATAAAACTAAGCAGAAATTCATTGATTTTATTAACATGCCTAAAAATGCTTGTTTTTTAATACATTTTTGAAGAATTAACCACACATTTACATGGTAACGGCCCTTTTCTGCAGTGCGCATGAAGCGTTTAATTGGCCTCTGGCCCTTTAAACTCTGAGGGGCTGTAACTTTGGTTTCTTTTGGTAAATTTGCATGATTGACACCTCTTTTTAATCGTTTGAGCCAATAGAATCACAGTAATGATGCCACGTTCACGTCACTTCAACCAATCAGAACTTGCAAGGCCAAACTCAACGTGGCCCCAAAATTACTACATGTGACCTCCATCCAGTCACGTGTCTGTAGGTGGGTCTAAAATGTAGGTTTTTGACAGAAATGGCTCTGATGCGGTTAGTTAGCCGTGGAAACTGCTGATAATCACGTGGCTAATGGCTAACTGCGAAATCTGAGCATTAAGCCAATTTCTGTCTTAGCGCATTTGCGCCGCTATGTGTTTTTGTGGTCTTCTTTTGCGGCTCATTCAGTGAATTTTGGTCAGAGTGTGGTGAAACTTGGTGTTTGGAATTGTTGATATCTCTGGATGATAACTCACCTTTCTTTAGCCGGTAACATAAAGTCTGGAGAATTTCTTGTTTGGTTTTGTTTGTTTAGCGGACTTGTGCACATTTACGTAACTGTTTGTTTAATCATGACTTGTTTTCGTTGTGTTTAGTTTTTGTAGAAATGGTTTATATGAGATTTTAACTGAGATTCAGAGGTTTCTGTGGATACCACACATGTCCGGACACCGTGTTATAACCGTTTAAACGTGAGCTCCTCCTTTTTACCCCTGGTAGCAGGGCGTGGGGCTTAAAAGCCTAAAATTGCCATGTCGTTCTTGGCAATGTTGAGTTTGTGGAAACTTCTGTCCAAAACGGTCGCTGGTTTCAATCTATGCAGTGGCAGAAAAGGTTTCAGCATCTATGTCATTGATCGTCTCACACTGCGTGTACTACATGTCAAGTGATGTGTTTTAACCTGATGTTTTTGAACCTGCAGCTGCTACTCTGAGCATCCATCCCGGCAGGTCAGTCTTCTTTTATTATGAAACTGTGACTCTGAGCTGTGCAGTGCCAGGCAGCTTCAGCAGCTGGACAGTGAAGAGAAACACCTCCACAAAGTCTTCTGTTTCATGTGAGACCTGGGGCCAATTAAATGGATCATCCTGCACCATCAAAGGTGTCTACCCATCAGACAGTGGAGTGTACTGGTGTGAGTCTGACAGCGGGGAGTGCAGCAACGCCATCAACATCACAGTGACAAGTAAGCTTTCTAAGTAATGTTAGATTGTTGATGTTGTAGCTTAAGTAAAAATAAAATTAACACATTTTGCAATTTTTTTTAACTAAGAACAAAACCAGAGTCAGAGACCACAGTTTCTCTCTCTGCATTTCAGCTGGTGTCATCCTGCAGGGTCCTGCTGTTCCTCTGACTGAGGGAGACAGTGTGACACTAAACTGCTCCTATAAGGAAAAATATGCAAAGGAGTCTACGTCCAATTTCAGTACTGCTTTCTACAGAAATGGTACTTTTATTGAAAAAAGGCCTGAAGGAAGGTTGAGCTTTATCCATGTGTCCAAGGAGAACGAAGGCTTCTACAAGTGTGTTCATCCCACAAAAGGACAGTCACCGGAGATCAGGCTGGAAGTGAGAGGTGATGATGATGGTAGGTTTCATGAAGGTTTCGTCTGACAGCTTATAAATACTTTTACATACATAAAGCAGTTTCAGTTATAACCTGGTGATTTAATGGGATGTTTTTTGGATAAACCTGACCACAACTTATTAGCAAAACCTGTATCACCATAATGCACCAGTATGTCTACCCCTCTATGCTGCCTGGTGAAAGTCAGGTTTAAAACTATAAGTTTTAAAGAGTAAACTAAATCTTAACATTTCCGGGACATTGATTAACCTAAAGTTTTATATTCCTAAATCAAAAGTTAACCAAGTAGTTTTCAGTTTTATTCTCGCTGTATATCGTCACTTCTCCCACCTCCAGCTGTGAGGTGGGAGAGGTGATGTGTTACCTTGTCCAAACTATATATCACAGCAGCTGTAACTATCAATTTGTAATTCCCCCTTTCATTCTTCCTGTTATCCTTTTGCCATAACTCACACTCATGACACTCATCTCTGCCCACAGCACCTTGCCTGCACTCTCTTCTTTGCCTCTCTTGTGCACTGTCTCCCACATTCACAAACATGTATTCTAGCTTACTTCTCGGGACTTTCATTCATCTTATCTCCAGAACTTACCTCCACCTCCCCAGGCTCTCTTCCACCTATTCCCCACTCCTCTCTAAATACAAATTTCAGTGTCATCCGCAAACATCATAGTCCACAGAAACTCCTCATCTGTCAGCTTGTCCATCACCATCTGAAATAAGAAGGAGCTCAGAGCTGATCTCTGATGTCATCCCAACCCCATCATAAACCCATCTGTTATTCCCACCATGCCCCTCATCACTGTCTCATCCTGTTACATGTCCTGCAACACCCTTCTCGTGTACTTCTCTGACACCGACGTCCTGACTTCTGCACACAGTACACAGTACAAAGTCACTATCTTGCACTCTATCACATGCTTTTTCTGGTGTCTTAGAGTCGTAGGGTCTAGAGAAGACACTTGAGAAATAACCAGTTCTTTTCTTAAACACACAACTATGATGGAAATGAAGCTGGTATTTGGCAGATAAATGCTTTAATCGATGTCCCAGAATGAGAACACACTGCCTGCAGTGTTCTATGTGCTAGAATTTTAGATTTGGTTTAAAATATTTATGGAGTAATTTGCTTTCTTATCCAGAAATGAAATGACTGTGTGTTTCGTTATAAAACCAATGTGAAAAATCTAACTACTGTAGCAAATGAAATGAAATGTCACATGAAGTGTGTCAGGTTTTTTCACATATATGAGCTGCTTCCTGGATATGCAGCGGTTCTACCACAGGAAGTGGAACAGTAGGCCAGGTATAAGGTTTGTCATACATCTCATCTTTATGCTGAAAACTTTGACTCATTTCACAGAAGCTCTGTTTTTCATGTCCTGATGTGGTTCCTTGAAATATTTTTTGTGAAATGCACAGTAAACTCTGCATATGTATCAACACAAAATATGGATTTTACAGTTTTTTCTGATTGCTTAAGCACATTTTTTGTAACTATTGGCTATTTTTGCAAAACTCTACACACAAATAAGAAAACCTGTCACCCAATTATCAAAACATTGTAGTTCTCTTGCAAAAGCGAACACAGCTAGATTAACTCTTCACACCTTCGTAAAAATGGTGTTTTCGTATCAAACAGTACACACAAGCCATCATCTACTAAGCACACAATGCGCCAACTGCACACTGATGGTATGAATACAAAACACATCTGGCTTTTGCTTTCTCTGTGTACAGATGTCAATTTGAGGTCACACTTTTGTCATAGTGTCATGTAAACATACAAGGATCCAAACTTCAAGTATTGGTGTTTATTCACACTCATCAAAACCAAGACAAAGTCAGAACACAAAATAGGAATTTCACAAAAAAAAGGGGAAAAAAAGACAATCAGCCTACATCATGTCGTCTTTCTGGGTCCGGCCCCAAAATTTCGTCCACATCGCACGCGATATCCTCCAGTCCAAGGCACCGGGGAAAATATCTCCTTGAATGCCGTATCCAGGCCTGACATGATGCCTGGTGAATATCTCCACATGCCTCCTCCATTGCCTGTAAAAGGGCTACCTGTTGATGAGGATGACGGTCGTACACTTTCCAGCGCCAGGCAGAGAAGAACTCCTCAATGGGATTTAAGAATGGAGAGTATGGAGGGAGGTTGAGTGCCATGAAGGATGGGTGGTCTGTAAACCAGTTGCGGACCAAAGCAGCCCTATGGAAACTAACATTGTCCCATATGATGACATATCGGGTCTGCTCTGGTCTCTGAACAGTGAGCATGTCATGCAAGGTGTCCAGGAATGCAATAATGTGTGCAGTGTTGTATGGGCCTATGGTTACATGATGGTGAACAACACCATTTTGGCTTATAGCTGCACACATGGTTATGTTACCACCACGTTGTCCTGGGACATTGATGATGGCACGGTGTCCAATAATGTTCCTGCCACGTCTCCTGGTTTTACTGAGGTTAAAACCGGCCTCATCTACAAAAAGTAGCTCATGTCCCGTTGCATCTGCTTCTAGTTCCATCACTCTCTGGACAAGACAAAACAAATGCAACACATCAGGCCCATGCACAGCACTACAGTATGCACTTCCAAATTCAGAACCAATGACACTAGCTTACCTGCACATAGTCATATCGCAGTTGCTTTACACGTTCTGTGTTTGTCTTGAAAGGAACTCTGTAAATTTGCTTCATTCTTATTCTGTGGCGCGCAAGTACACGACTTAGTGCAGAAATGCTTGCACTGTGTATATTTTGAAAGATGGTGTCATTATCAATTATGCGCTGCTGTATTTCGCGCAGTCTTATTGCATTATTGGCAATCACCATGTTCACTATATGGGTCTCTTGCTCTGGAGTGAACATTCTGCCTCTGCCCCCAACATCTGGACGTCTAGCAATTCTGTAAAGTAACAATTTCAGTATTTTTGCATGTATGGTACTGTTGTGTTTCTCATTAGAGTATGGCAGTGCTACAAAGTACTTACCGATTCTCATTTCGAAATGTCCTAATGATGCTTGCCACAGTGTAGCGGCTCAGTTTAGGCTGAACCCGTTGGCCAGCTTCCCTCAGGGTCATCCCATGGTTGATGACATGGTCCACTATTGTAGCTCTGATGTCATCAGTTATTCTGTTTCTTACTCTTCTTACCCTTCCTTTTCCCCCTCCTCGTCCTCTTCTTGCTCCTCCTTGTCCTCTTCCTCTAACTTCCTCTAACCCTCTTGCTTCTTCACCTCCACGTCCTCTTCCTCCAACTTCTTCACCTCCACGTCCTCTCCCTCGGCCTCCTCTGATTCTCACTCTTCTCACTCTTACTGCTCCTTCCATTGTACTCCACATAGACAGCTTACCTGTGGCCTGTTTATAGTGCTTAGGCTGATTGCAAAGTGGACTAATTATCTAAAACAGTTTTCACATGTGAAAGTGTGCCAGACAGTTGGCAAAATAGTTTTAATGATACCCATACATGTGTATAATTTTGCTAGGAGTGTGTTGGAAATTTGGTAATTGAGTGTAAGCAGTGAGTTGTGTTTAAAGTTCTGCAAAAAGAGTGTTGTGCAGTGAATTGTGCCTACAGTTTTGCAAAGTGTGTGTTACAAAATTGCAAATTGAGTGCAAAGCAGTGTTTGTGCTTTTAGTTTTGCAAACTCAGTGAGTGGTTTTGCTATAAGTATTAATAGTTTTAGGAATTGTGCTATAAGAATCACAGTTAGGGTTTAAGCATTCAGAAAAAACTGTAAATTAATGTTTTTTATGTAACGCTCGCTCTAAACAGAAGAACTGATTATAAAACTTTATCTCCTAACAGAGAATAATATTCCCGCGACCACCCCTGATCCTGATCCTACTCCTCCGATCGCTCTGCCCAAACTTTTGAGCACCATCCTGCTGTTCATCCTCTACACCTGTATACTCATACTGGCTGTGTACACCTACAGGAAGTGGGCTCAAGGTAAGAAAACTTCAAAAAATCCTGATTATGTTGGTTTATGTCAATTTTCTTTAAGGGGTCAGAGGACATAGGTGCTGAAGAAATTTCAAAAATGAATTATTATCATATACGATGAGTAAACTTTACAAGAACTAAAATTTCACTCTGGACATTAAGTTCACAATGTAAGACTTTTAACCCATTAGGCCTTGTGCGCATGGTGCCACCTTAGTTGCAGGCTTACTTGCAGATGCTGCACCTCTCTTACTGATCTTTAACATGCACTTTTTTGGAAGGCCTTTATTGCAATAAGACAGTGGAGAGAAGACATGAAAGCTGGGAGCAGAACTCAGAGTAAAAGCTCAGGTTTCTGTATTAGCTTTATGACATATGCATCCCCTGCTGAAACCAGTGAGCTGAACCACTGCTGTAAATGTGCGTTCTTATTGAGAGTCTAATAACTCTAACTCTAAATAACTTAACCTCCAGTGTTGTTTTGGTATTTGTCTCTGTATCTTGCATTTTTTTTGGCAGATTATCAAAGAAAAGTAGCATTACCTCACTCTGTCACTATTTGTGGAGAAATTTCTGAAGTTCAGTTTTAGATCCATGAGGTTCAGGCTGGACTTTATTACTTTAGTCATCAGGCACAAAAGTTGCTTTAAAGATGGAATCTGACTGCATGAGGTTGCAGACCTGGTGAATGCCTGAAGCAACCATTTGAAAGGACTTTCAACTTTATTGTTTCCAAACACTACTTGACGTAATGTTTTCAGT
Source organism: Neolamprologus multifasciatus (assembly GCF_963576455.1). NCBI lineage: Eukaryota > Metazoa > Chordata > Actinopteri > Cichliformes > Cichlidae > Neolamprologus > Neolamprologus multifasciatus. Next base: position 37,027,623 of record NC_140441.1, on the reverse strand, counting down.
GGGAGAAACATTTGGTCACTCATCCCAGAGGCTTCCTCAGTCCCAGCTGACTGTGGGTTTCCCCAACCTTACAGCTTGAAATGAAATTTTTTATGGGTTTAATCCAGTGCTGTGAACCAAAATGTCACTTTGAATGTGTGTGTGAATGCATTAGTGGTAGAGCAGGTTATATACCAATCAGAAGGCTACAGTATAGGTTACTACTAACTTCTGCCTCCATTAAATCTAAAGTGTCCTCTTTTTCATGCAGGCCTGGACATCTTCACTGTCAGAATTTCACCATTTTACTTTTGCTTCTTAAGCTGCTGCTTGGTGGGCATTTGGAGCCAGAACAAGCTAATGATATCAGACCTAACACACAGATAACGATCATCCTGTCACCTGAAGGCAACGTCTGTTTGACTGAGTGAAACCATAGAGTAGAAGAAGTTATTATAAACTTTGGTTCAGTCTAACCACATTAAGGGGAGCGGGGCATCCACAGTGGTGCAAAGTCAAATTACACTGTGTAATGCAGCCCCCTGGTTGTGTCTGAGTATGTTCATGCTCCTGCAGCGAGGATGGATGTTCACTTGTTTGCATCACGTTTCACAGCAAAGTTTCCAGCTGCTGTTGAGTCATTTCTGTGGCAGAACAGCTGACAAACAGTTATCTGATATCCTTGTTACAGTCAATGTGTCAACAGAGCTGGTTCTCTGGAAACAATAGGAGGTGTTGTTGTTGCTGTTGTATGAAGCAGCTTATACGTGACTAAATGTCACCTTTGAAAAATGTCGCACTATAAATAGTTTCTGTTCTTCCTGCAGCTCGAGCTGAGGCTAAAAGGAAATGGCCTGATCGTCTGTAACTTGAGTATGTGAAGAAGATGATCAACAATCAACATACCACTGGGATTAAAGCAATAGTCTTACACTGATCTTTTCAACCTTAATAACCTCTCAGCAGCAATGATGTTCGATTTTGTATGAATCTAAAATTATATAAACTGAACAGAAAACTGTCTCAGTTTTGCATTTAATGAGTTTTATGTTTAAAGGACAAATTGAATGTCACAATGTTATGAAGAAGCACTCTGAGAGTGCAAACCTTCACCAGTTCAGCTCACGCTCCAGGCTGCATTTGCTTTATATAGGATTGTATTTACAAACTAGTATATTGTTTTTTATAAACCTGCTGTAAGAGATTTGTCAAATACTTCTTTAATTTATAATATGTGCTGTGGTTTAATGTATCATTTTATGTGTCAGTGTCTGTCTGTATTACTGCTGTTCTAAATACATCAAAAAATATGTTCTTACTTTTAGAAACATTACTCTTGTGTTACTCTGTAACCTGGCATTATAGAAACTATCTGCTGTGGTAAGTGGGATGAAGAAATAACAGAAACCAGGCAGATGTGCCTTTGACATCAAAAAATGTGAAAACTAGTCTCACAAATGTCCTCATCAGCATTGTGTCTGTCTGTCTCCACCTTGTGGGCATTTTTACACTTGTTGCGTATTTTAATGCGATCTGAACATTTTATATAAAGTAATTAAAATACTTAAAATGTTGGTTTAGAAAGTTCCTTTTTATCAAAGATGACCCAGTGTCCCCTCTGGTTAGTAATTAAATAATCAAGCACTGAAGTAGTTTAAGTCAGACAGCTCTTATTTTGGCTGACAGAAACTTTGGGGACATTCACTGAGTAACCTTTAAAACCGTTAAAAGCAAAACTGGCCATCTGAGCACACTTCCTGAATTTAAGAATTAAAACTGAAACATGGATGTTGATTTAAAGAAGGAAGAGGCAAAATGTTTTATTCTCCCACAGACTGTGGACTTGTGTTTTTCTATAATATGAAATCCATGGAGTCTCTTCTCCCTTTCTCACTGTGGACTCTCATCCACTGTTTGGATTTTGTTAAAGGTAAATCAATATGTTTCTTATACAGATGTTACTTTTAGTTATTTTTACACGAGTTTATGGTTTGTAAGTCATGAGCTTTTTTCAGTGCAGCGTGAACATTAATAATCCTCTCATCATTTGTCTTCACTGTGTAGCTGCATAGACTTCTGAGTGTTTTGACACTCTGTGGTACTTTTTGGAAAACACAGAAGTTCTTAGTTGGAGTCAGATCTGTGGAACATCAGGGGATTAAAATGGGTCTGTGGGTTTTATCCTAGTAGCTCAGGGTACTGTTGATGCCAGTTTGCCCCTCCAATGATACAGCCCAGCAGACCGTGACTGTTATATATAAGCATGTACAGCAGAATAATATACATCTTGATCCAATTTTAGTTATAATGGCTGTTGTAGCTCGTCTCTTCATATTTGCTGGTCTAGTGGAATATTTATTCTGACTCTCATGTTAATCTTTTGTGAGTCTCCCGTCTCTTTTAGCACTTACGATCAGTACAGGTTACTTCTCTGATGTTCATGTCATTGATCTCCACACACTGCATGTAGTCTACTGCATGTTAACTGATGTGTCTCAACCTGATGTTTTTGAACCTGCAGCTGCTACTCTGAGCATCCATCCCAGCAGGTCAGTCTTCTTCTATTATGAAACTGTGACTCTGAGCTGTGCAGTGCCAGTGAAGAGAAACACCTCCACAAAGTCTTCTGTTTCATGTGAGACCTGGGGCCAATTAAATGGATCATCCTGCACCATCAAAGGTGTCTACCCATCAGACAGTGGAGTGTACTGGTGTGAGTCTGACAGCAGGGAGTGCAGCAACACCATCAACATCACAGTGACAAGTAAGCTTGTAATGCCAAATTGTTGATGTTGTATCTTAAGTGAAAATAAAGTTTTGTAACTAAGGACAAAAACCAGAGTCAGAGACCACAGTTTATCTCTCTGCATTTCAGCTGGTGTCATCCTGCAGGGTCCTGCTGTTCCTCTGACTGAGGGAGACAGTGTGACACTAAACTGCTCCTATAAGGAAAAATATGCAAAGGAGTCTACGTCCAATTTCAGTACTGCTTTCTACAGAAATGGTGCTTTTATTGGAAATAGGTCTGAAGGAAGGTTGAGCCTTATCCATGTGTCCAAGGAGAATGAAGGCTTCTACAAATGTGTTCATCCCACAAAAGGAGAGTCACCAGTGAGAGGTGATGATGATGATGATGTTAGATTTCATGAAGGTTTTGTCTGATGGCTTTTAGGAACAGTTATCTGGTAGTCTAGGAGTAAAACCAAAATCAGAACAGTCATCGTCCTGTTTCTGTTTTATAGTGCCTACATTACCCATAATGCACCACAGCAGCATATAGTTCAGTCAGACATTTGAACCATAGAGTCAGATTAACCTTTAAGCTTTTTCACCCACCTACACAACAATACTTCCTAACTCCCAGTTTGCCTTTGATTTGACAAAGGCAAATATGTAGATATCTTCCAGCATTGATCGTGCCTCTTCAGATGTGCAAACTGTCAGTCCCATAGGTCACAAATGCACACCCTGCTTCTCTTTAGTTCAGAGGTCAAAGGTTCCAATTTCCAATTTTGATTCATCCAACCAGGGAATAGTTTCCTGATTTACCTGAGTCCATTTTATATTAACTTTAGCACAGAGAAGATGTTTCTGGATCGTGTTTGCATCATGGTTTCTTCTTTGTATGTTAGAGCTTTATCCTACACTTGACAAAACACCGTGCACTGTCTTTGCACTCAGTGATTTCTGTTCCTCAGTCCATGCAGTGATTTCCATGACAGCCTGTTTTTAATGAAATGCCAGATGACAGCCAGGTCTCGACTGGTAATCTGGCATACTGAGCACATTCCTAAGAGAGGAAAATAAAAATAAACTCACAACACGTGCAGAAAAATGTGTAAAGTAAACAACATCTTAGCTGTCAGGGCTACTGGTGCACCATCAAGGGTAGTACCAGTAACAGCTAGTAACAAGCCCTCTCAGTCACAGGAGATGTGCAGGAGGAGGGACCATGGTCGTGACAAAAGAGTGAGGAAGGTAAAGTTAACGTAACAGCACTTGGCATCTATTCTAAAGTTGTTCCACATTTTTTAGAAGCAATCTTTTGTGACACTACATGAAATGTCAATTTTCTTTATTTACTTTTCATGTAACATTTGGTCCTAAATAGAAAAGATGATGACAAAACCGTTTCTGTGTCACAGCTCGAGCTCCGTCTATGATTGCTCCTCCTCCTCTTCCTCTGATGTCTCTTCCCAGGCTGGCATACACAATCTTTTTGTTCCTCCTGTTGACTGGTATACTCATACTGTGTATATCCATGGGCAAAAAGTTCACTCAAGGTAAGAGTACAACACAAAAAAAATCATACTGAGAATATATTAATTTTCCACAGGGTCAAAGGTCAGATACAACACCAAACAAATAGCTTAGCTGCCAAACAAATGACAGAAAATCAATCATAAAACTAGTTTTTCAAACTTCTTTTGTCAGTCTAACAATAATTCAAGTATGAAATCAGGTGATAGATACATCTGATTGAAAATAACTTAAAAGCAGCAGCAACACATTAACATTGCTGTGAAAGATTAATGTTTTCCATTTGCAGCCTCCTCCAGTTGGACAGTAGATGCCAACTGACCACAGTGGCCTCAACTCATTACACTTTGTGAAACAGATTCTTGGTTGTGGCTCATCAGGTGACCTCAGGCATGTTTGTGTGTTGATGTTCATTAAGTGAAGACAGATATTGATGTTTTCAGCACAAATGTCACAGCAGATAAAGACAGAAAGTTATCATCAGGGATTCGTATTGTTGTTAATGAGGTCAGAGGTCAGAGCTAGTTCTCATGGCAACAATAGAAAGTGCAACTGTTGTATAACACTCCTTATATGGGATTAAATTCTGCTTTTAAAAAAAGTCCCACTACGTAAAGTTTCTGTTCCTTCTGCAGCTGAAACTGAGACAAAAATGAGAGTCTGATCATCTCTGACTGGAGTGTCTGAGGATGACGATCATGATGAACAATAACAATCATGTATCACCAGTATGTTTTGCCTACATTGTTACCTCGTGATTTAATCTGCTCTTTGTGCTGAACTGAAAACTGCAGAATTCTTACATTGGATGAGTTTTTTGTTTAAAAGACAAAAACAATGATATGTCAATGTCAAAATGTAAATAAGCTTCATGCTAGGCTTCATAGGTCAATACTAGCACTTCTCATGCTAATGTAGAAATATTTGTCTATATTATTATGGTTAAAATCAAATAAAAAGTAATGTATGTGCACCACCTCTTTTAACTGACATCACTTTAAAATCAAGATGTCAGAGCACCTTTTTGATGCTGACTGAACTCCTCTCTCTCCTCATCTGTTCATCACATCTGCTTGGATCTGTGGCAGGAGGAACTAAGATTGTTTGAAGACAAGGCCAGGAAAAAAGCCTGTTCTTTTGCAGTCCAACACAACAAATACAGAAACAGTATGCACCAAACCTCTGGTAAATGTTCATTGCATGAAAAAGGTCTACAAAAACCTGGAAAATAGCATAAGAATTGGTCCATTAATACATTTCAATTTTCCACCAATCAGAATGTAATTTTTTGTAATTTTTTTTTTTTCAAATAATGTAAAGTCAATTACCCATTAGCAATCAAATCCATTTGCTACCTGACACCAAATTGGTATAGTGTACTTGTGGCGTGGGTGTGGTCTCTGGCCAGCTGCAGAGGAGGGGTGACACAGTGAGCTCCCGGGGCGGCGCAGGGGCGGGGTGAACAGGTGTGCTGGGATCTGACATTGATTGTGTGTCTTTATATGTTGGCAGTGACAGTCGGAGGGGGAGCGGACGTGACAGCAGAGAGAGAGCGTGGGAGTGTCTGTGTCAATGAAACCACAACATCAAATAAAAGTTCTGCTGTCAACATATTTGCTCCAGCATACGTTTCTTGGGTCCAACACAACAGTACTTTTGGCATAACCACACATGGATAAATCAGCATGAAGGTACTGAGGAAGACTCTGGTTTCAAAGTGTGATGTACTGATGTCACTGAGCAGCAGTCCTGTGGTTGAGAAGGTTTTTTTTGAGTAACTGCTGTTTCAAAACCAGCCTCTATGTTTACATTTTGTCCGGGAAACACAGTACTGAGGATAATGCTCCTGATCAGAATTTCCGACTGGTGTGATGAAACTTTCCTTAGTCATAAAAGCAGAATCCCTGGCGGAACCTGTATTTTATTTTCCAATGAATTTACTCCTCTTTTGATTGCCATTAATAAAGTAATTGCAGTTCACACTACATAAAATAAAAAAAAGATGTTTTTATAAATGTGTGTGCTCCAACCTCAATTCCATTGTTTCCTTTCCAGGACTATGGCCATTTCCACATAATTTTTTTCTACAGACTTTTATTATTGGTTTCAAATGCAGTAAAAAAAAGGAAACTTATCTTTGAGTTAGTATTCACATGAAGCCATTTTTTAATTGTTTCTTGATTTATAGAAATGTTTTGTTGTATTTTGTTTAAATAACTGCTTCAGTGAATAACTGATCTCTCTCTCTCTCTGAGTGGATGCATTATACGGGTGGGTCTGAGGATGCAGAATGACTCCATCGTGCTGCTCATTAGGTTGTCTGAGGTTTTTCTGAGGAACTGCTACCAGCTCGGGTCAGGAGCACCTGACTCACCACTCCTCACTGAAGGAGTTCAGTTTGGCTGTTGGATAGTTGATCGGGTGTGGCATTGCAAAATGAGGCTCCGGCAAGATACTGAGTAGCTAAACCTACACGCTAAGAAAGTCCAGAATGGAAAGATAAAGAAAAGATAAGATAAAGAAGCCCTAAAGACAAAGTAACTGAACATTCTGAATATAATTACGGGTGATTCAGCAGAGAGTGTGTTTTGGATAAAGCATGTTAAGATTGGTGGTGAATGCTAAGTAGAAAACACAACAAAAAGGAAAAAGAGATAGAAAGCATAGACAAAAGTTTCTTGCATTAATGGGTGAATGAGGCATGTTGTGTAAAGTGCTTCAAGTGCTCAAGTACAATAAAAAAAGTGCTATGTAAAAACCAGTCCATTTACAATCACCAGTTTTCCATCATTCATCAGAAACGAAGCAGGAGTTGTCTAAGCATGCACAGCTCCTCTCTGCTATTAAAATCATGCTTCTTGGTTGCAAATCTCCTTGCTTAAAACATTGTTTTCTCCTTTAAAATACAGGTTTTAATGACTCTCACGGGGGATAAAGAATTGAGCATTGCTTTTCAAGGTTGAATCGATAACTTTTACTTTGTTCTTCATATAGTATCTGAAAATATGAAATGCTTCAGATGCGGGATGGGGGAGCATCCCAAGTAGAGACAGCTGAACAAGTAGGTAACAAACAGATGAATGTAGACATGGAAAAAGGCACAAGGTAAGTGATAAAAAAGGAAAAGAGTGAAAAGATGAAAGAACTTTTTACATGCAACGTGGTGAACAGTATTGGTCAAGTTACTTGAAAAAAGTAATCAGTAACTAATTACTGATTACTTCCCCCCAAAAGTAATCCCGTTACTTTACTGATTACTTATTTTCAAAAGAAATTAGTTACTTAGTTACTTATTAAAACATGATTTACACCCTGAGTAGGTAGTGATAGATCTTTTAGCCCAATTCTACTTTTCTGCATAATCCATCATATAAAATGTAATCAAATGGAAACATCTCTTTTTAAAACTTGTTTTATTAGTTTTGATCTTTTAACTTTATGCATCAAGCAAAAAATAAATTATATGCAACATTCTCTGACTGGAAGAAATTTGTTTAACATTTAAACCTATTTTCTGCACATTCCTGCACATAAAATAAGATATTTTTTTGTGCTTACACTCAGTCTTTCAAATAGATGCACATAAAACACAGCAGAAAATAAATAAAATCAAAGACTCAGAGGTCCTGTTGCTCTATTTTCACCTGTTTAGCAGGCAGATGTTTGCCCTGGTGCAGGTGTGCGGCAGCGGTTATGTCAGTGGAAGAATCCGGGAGTTTCTCTGTGAATTTCCCATTACATGGTAGCGCACTCGGTGCTTGCTTGGAAGGGTTTTTTTCGCTGCAAAAAGAAGTTTTCTTCCCACACAGTGAACAGCGGACGCTAATGTTTTTGTCACTTTTTACAGAATCAAACTCAAAGTAACGTCAGTACTTCCACACTTTAAACGCTGCACGCTGGGATGAATGATCTGAAATGGTTTGAAAATATTTGGTTTTGCAGTCATATGTTATTTTCTGGAAAGAAAACACATGAAGAGAGAAATATTTGAATGGAATTATTATTATTATAATTATTGCTAGTCCAAAGATAATTTTTTATATAGTAGTAGACTATCAAATGCTGTTAATAACACTGGTTTCAGTGTATTTTCATCGGAGCACAGCTTGTCTTTAACACACTATTCATACAAGAAGAGTATGAAAAACAGCATGCACGTCACTGCTGTTTTATCGATAGTTGCAGGTTATTTCTGTAAATGTTCTTTGACAAACTCAGATTTTTTTCATCCTTTCTGTATTGAATTGATAGTAGCTTTTTTTCCACAGAGACACTAACATCACCATGAAGCTGCTGACTCTGTGTGCACTTCTCTGTGCAATGATGGCTGTAACCACGGCTGGTGGTAAGTATGGCAGTATAATTTCCATTATTTATATATGAGTGTAGTTAAAAATAAAAAAATAATAGTAAAATATGCATCTTATTTATGAGAGTTAAAGCAAAGGGATTGATGCCCACAAGTGAAATGCATTTTCCAGTTTTTCAATAACTAATGTCATGCTGAATCCAACATAATAGAAAAGATATATAAGTTACCATTGTTACAATTAATTATATTGTCTTAATAAATACAAAGCATACAGCTATATATATATATATATATATATATATATATATATATATATATATATATATATATATATATATATATATATATATATATCAACGTGAAGGAAAGACAACGCCCTGTACTTCATACACATAACTGCACACCAGTACACCACCAATCCTTTAACTAATGTTTATATACCCAATGTTACTTGTATGACTTGTCAGTTATTGGATATATAATAATTAAAAGTAATACAAAATAAGATATTAACCAGAGACACATGTACAACTGTTCACTTGTCCACAGCCAAGAGTCACCAGGTCAAGAGGTGCATTTATTGTCCTGATGGTTGGAATCGAGCCCGGTGTCCTTACGGTTGGACTCAAGTCGGTAGTCGCTGCTTTGCCTACAATCAAACACCCATGAGTTGGGATTCTGCTAAGGTAATTTTATTTTACTTTTATCATCTTTAACACCTGATTGAACCACTCATTGTTTTAAAAAACCTCTGCTTTGTCCGTCTTCATTGAAGAGACACTGCTGGGGCTTGGGGGCAAACCTTGCATCAGTGCACACTTACTGGGAGCACCAAAGGATTATTCAGCTGTTTGGCAACACTGCAGTTTGGATTGGAGGAAGCAAAGGACCCAAGGTATTTTGTCAAAAGAAAATGTTAATTCCCACCTGCAGTGAAACCTAAGGCAGATACTAATGATATACAATATTATGTCAAAAATGTCCATCAACAATCTTGGGTGGAGATCTGAGGATCTGCCTTTTAGAGATTACTAACCAGGTAAATAATATGCCTAATGTGAGATTTTCCAGTTAGATATACAGAAAGTTATGTGTGGTTGCATTAAAGTGAGCTGATCTGTTGGTTAGGATTACACACAGGCCTGTCTGAACTACTTTTTTTTCAAATTTTGTCTTCTACAAGGGTACTTGGTTTTGGAGTGATGGGACCAGTTCCTCCTTTTCACAATGGTGCTGGGGAGAGCCAAGCAATGGTTACTACGAGAACTGTCTGCAGATGAGTTCTCGAGGTAATTTAGAACAGTTATCAACGAGTGCTTAATGTGTATGACTGGTTGAAGTGATCAAATATACAAGCCATAAAGGCTGGTTCTTTAGGTTTTTCATTTGAGTAACATTTGAATGATTTCTGCTCTTGAATTTTGCAGATTCAAATTGCTGGCTTGATGCATGGTGTGGATATCATCTGCCATCTGTCTGCGCCAAGAACATCGTCAAATGACAGTGTTGGACTGACACTCAAAGCATGAAACTCCCATAAAACACACACTGATGTATGATGGTGTTTGTTCTTTTTTGCAGCATTAAAGCTTCAAGCAAACATGTCCGTCTTCTTTTGTGGCACATACACATATTTTAATTAATTTTTAATTTAATTAATTATTAATTATTATTATAATTAATTTAATTTAAATATACATGATTTTTTTCTCTACCTTGTATGCATGTACAAGTTATCTTGACCAGTTACCAGACCATTACACCTAAGATGTGTTGTACAATTTGTATTTACTCCTTGATGTTTAAATGTGCTGCCAGATTAGGTGAGCATCCTATGATAATTTCAACTTTTTTGTTAACTATTTTGTGTCTTTCTGCCAACAGTATTCTTAGTACTCTCTTTATATACAGTAAAGTAAGAGGAAACTAAGATTTTTCTCTACATAACAATTGTATAAGCCGTGAGACCAGTTTTCCCGTGCTTCACTCGCGTACGTCAGTTTGAAGAGGAAAAAAGAACTCCACAGGACTCCGATGTGAAAAGATGTAACAAAAAATTTATTCCACAGTTTGCATCTTACAGGAGTGGTCAGGTTTAATTTATCCTCAACAAAATAACCTACTACGGTAGGAAAACCGTGTGGCTCTGTTCTACCCTGCTGCCGCGTATAGCTTATGCCGTATTAACTCTTTTTCTCTCTCTTCCCCCTCCCGCACCGCATGCGCTAATTTGCAAACATTCGTGATGCCCGGATTTTACTATAAACACGAGTCTTTAAGGCACATGTATTCATGGTACTACGTAACCAAACCAACACAGCAATAAAATAATTTTAGTTCCACCATAAACATGCATTTACTTCTTAAATTATTAATTACACAAACAAGCTTAACAACAGCAAAATATAAATACTAAAACATATGAACTATCTTAACTTGGCTCCCACAACAATTACAATACAAGGAAACATATATGTAGCTTGCTGTGCATGTACTCATCTCTGAGCACAGAAAAAATGACAAAAATGAAGGCCTAAATCCTTGATAGTAAGCATAATAAAACACAATAATCTAATGACTTATTGATGATTATACAAGGTTCGATCCTGGATTAATGATTATTTTCAGTTTCTAAAAGGACTAAACTAAACTAAAAGGAGAGCAAACAGTCCAGCAACCACAGCATGTTTCACAATGTGCTGCATGAGTATAGACATAATACAAATGTCATGAAATACAGGACTCGCTTGTTGTGCACAGCACTTGAGTAAATTACCACTGTGAATCATTTGAGTCTCAAAAGCAAAACAAAATTGTATTGAACATAAGAGGCTAGAATTGTGTACTCCATTGCATTTTGTTCATATAAGGAAGTCCGGGTAATAACCTTATATGAGCGAGGCTTTCGGCTTCATGCCATTCGATAGTTTCAGAACCGTTAAATGTTTAAGATCTCTCTCAGAGACAGCTCTTTTCTGACGAAATATGAAAGAAATATCTTCTTTAATAACCACCAACACAGGAAGACACTGTGCACTCAACATTTTACTCTGTTATCTTCCTGATGCACATGACACATGTTACACTTCAAAAACATTCCTACTGTAAACATTATGGATGAACCAAAATTACGTCCAACAAGGTGCCACAAAAAATAACTTATGTCACACAAATAAGGTAAGATAAGTGATAGTGAACTATTTAAATATAAAAAAATAATATTGCAAAAACTAATATGCAACATAAATGTAAGATAAGATAACTCTTTATTGTCATTGTACAGTCATACATAGTACAATGAAATTGGAAAAACTGTCCCACATTTGCACTATGTACAACACAACACAGTAACTTGAGTAATAAAAAGAAGAAGAAGAAGTGTATGGTTATTGCACATTATTGTTATCATTATACCTTGTTATAAATTTAAATATTATTATTGTTATTGTTGTTACCCCCAAAAAAAGTACAGGGAGGTAGCCAATCTGGTCAGCTGTTAGCACTGATTAGGGCTATTGCCCTGTCCTTTGGTCTGTTTGCCCATATGTTAATATATACATGTATATTATAATCTACACAAATTAAATGTGGACAAATATAAATACATGTGCCATGACTAAGGTTACAAAACTGACAGCTAAAGCTCCTTTCAGTGGATTTGATATCAGCTTTTATTTTGATACTGATTGTTTTTTATATCTGTTTAAACTAATGAACGATATCCTTAATCTTGAATTCAGCTCTGTGATCAGAAATGCTTCCTGGTGAAAAATAGTCTCACTAATGTCCTCATCATTAGTATGTCTGTCTGTCTCCACTTTGTGGACATTTTGACCCTTGTTGCTTGTTTCAATGCAATCTGAACACTACATATAAAGTAATATAAATACTTATAATCTTGGTTTTGAAAGTTTCATTCATAAAAGATGACCCAGTGTCTCCTCTGGTTAGTAAGATAAAATAATCAAACACTGAAGCACTTTTCAATAGTTTATGTCAGCCAGCTCTTATTTTGACTGACACGAAGAAACGTCAAGGACATTCACTAAGTAACCTTTAAAAGCAAAACTGCCCATCTGAGCACACTTCCTTAATTCGGGGGTTTAAAACTGAAACACGGGTGTTGATTTAAAGAAGGAAGAGACAAATGTTTTATTCTCCCACACACTGTGGACTTGTTTTTCATATTGTTTTCTATAATATGAAATCCATGGAGTCTCTTTCCACTTTCTCACTGTGGACTCTAATCCACTGTTTGGATTTTGTTAAAGGTAGATCAATATGTTTCTATTACAGATGTTACTTTTAATTCAATTTACACATAGGTTTATTAGTTGTGAGTCGCCTTTTTCAGTGCAGTGTGAACATTAACATTAACATTGTCTTCTGTCTTCACTGTGTAACTGCATCGATTCATTTATTATTTTTAATGCTCTTAAAGCCTCAAACAGTTGAGAAGGTGTCGTTCCGACTTTGCAGCTGTAACATGTAACACTAGACTGTACTTTAATGCTAAACAGTGGATGCCAGTTTGCCCCTCCAATGATACAGCCCAGCAGACCGTGACTGTTATATATAAGCATGTACAGCAGAATAATATACATCTTGATCCAATTTTAGTTATAATGGCTGTTGTAGCTCGTCTCTTCATATTTGCTGGTCTAGTGGAATATTTATTCTGACTCTCATGTTAATCTTTTGTGAGTCTCCCGTCTCTTTTAGCACTTACGATCAGTACAGGTTACTTCTCTGATGTTCATGTCATTGATCTCCACACACTGCATGTTAACTGATGTGTCTCGACCTGATGTTTTTGAACCTGCAGCTGCTACTCTCAGCATCCATCCCAGCAGGTCAGTCTTCTTCTATTATGAAACTGTGACTCTGAGCTGTGCAGTGCCAGGCAGCTTCAGCAGCTGGACAGTGAAGAGAAACACCTCCACAAAGTCTTCTGTTTCATGTGAGACCTGGGGCCAATTAAATGGATCATCCTGCACCATCAAAGGTGTCTACCCATCAGACAGTGGAGTGTACTGGTGTGAGTCTGACAGCGGGGAGTGCAGCAACACCATCAACATCACAGTGACAAGTAAGCTTGCTAAGTAATGTCAGATTGTTGATGTTGTAGCTTAAGTAAAAATAAAATTAACACATTTTGCAACTTTGTAACCAAGGACAAAAACCAGAGTCAGAGACCACAGTTTCTCTCTCTGCATTTCAGCTGGTGTCATCCTGCAGGGTCCTGCTGTTCCTCTGACTGAGGGAGACAGTGTGACACTAAACTGCTCCTATAAGGAAAAATATGCAAAGGAATCTACGTCCAATTTCAGTACTGCTTTCTACAGAAATGGTACTTTTATTGAAAAAACGTCTGACGGAAGGTTGAGCTTTATCCATGTGTCCAAGGAGAACGAAGGCTCCTACAAGTGTGAACATCCCACTAAAGGACAGTCACCGGAGATTTGGCTGGAAGTGAGAGGTGATGATGATGATATTAAGTTTCATGAAGGTTTCGTCTGATGGGTTTTAGGAACAGGTATCCAGTAGTCTAGGAGTAAAACTATAAATCAGAACCCTCATCCTCCTGTTTGCCTATGTAATGCGGATACGAAAGCTGATGCGCCAGAATGTCATGCTGAGTAGAATGATTATTTTAAATACAAGGGGGAGCAAGCGAGTCAAATACCAAGGGCACAAGCAGGTCTAATCGGAAACAGTTTATTTCCAGACAAAAAAACTCTTCTCTAACTCTTAAAAAACATACGCAATAAAATGTTATCAATATACTAAAATCCCCATGGAGACTAAATAAAACAATTCTAAAACCGATAAAAATACAATTTTCTATATTCACTATAATTCCCTGGTGCAATTATGCCAGATGTTTATTACGGGTCCACCAGCAGTCCAGGAATCCCTTCTCCAGAGCGAGGTCCACACCAGCCCGCAGACGAGGAGGAGCCTCCTATCCCCCTCTCGTCCCTTCAGTAGGCCCAAGATGGGCCTGCACTGCATTAGATTTACTTACATACAGTGTCCCAACATTTTTAGGGTCCCAAAAATGTTCAAGGTCTGTGTTTAGCATTCTCAGTAATGAACGCAAATTAAAGGTCAAAGTACTTTTTCAAACTCTCCCATTTTTATTCGCAAACTGCAAACTGCTGAAAAAATTGTCATCCACATGAAGCTCTTCAGGTTTCTTTGATTTAAAACTATATATGAGCTGCTTCCTGCAGATTCAGTGGCTCCACGATAAAATGCAGTGAAAGGCCGTTTTAGTGTTAAACGACACATTTCAGACACACCTCGATGTGTCCTGTTGAATGTTTTTATGTAAATACACACATACTGGGGTGACTGTAGCTCAGGTGGTAGAGCGGGTCACCTACTCACCAGAAGGTTGGTGGTTTGATCCCAGGCTCTTCCAGTCTACATGCCAAATATCCTTGGGCAAGATACTAACCCCATGTTGCCCTCTGGTGCATCCATCGGAGTGTGAATGCGAGTGAATGTTAGATAGAAGCACTACAAACCGTAGATAAAAGTGAATGCACGAGTTGTATAAAATGCTTTGAGTGCTCAATGAGAGTAGAAAAGCGCTTTGTAAGAGCGAGTCCGTTTACACAGTAAACTCTTCACCACTACATGAACGATGGATTTTCTTTATTTACTTTTCATGTAACATTTGGTCCTAAACAGGAAAAATGATGACAAAACTTTTTCTGTGTCACAGCTCGAGCTCCGTCTACGACTGCTCCTCCTCCTCTGATGTCTCTTCCCAGGCTGGCATACACAATCTTTTTGTTCATCCTGTTCACTGGTATACTCATACTGTGTATATCCATGTGCAAAGGTTGACTCAAGGTAAGAGTAAAACAAAAAAATATATATTTAGAATAATATATTCAATTTCAGAGGTCAGAGGTCCAATACAACATCGTAGCTGCCAAACAAATGTAAAAAAAAAAAATCCATCATAAAACTATTTTTCCAAACTCATTTTGTCAGTCTAACAATAATTCAAGTATAAAATCTGGCGATGGATACATCTGATTGAAAATAACTTAAAAGCAGCAGCAACACTTTAACCTCTTGCTGTGAAAGATTCACGTCTTCCATTTGCAGCCTCCTCCAGTTGGACAGTAGATGCCAACTGACCACAGTGGTGTAACGAAGCTTCTCAACTCATTACACTTTGTGAAACAGATCCTTGGTTGTGGCTCATCAGGTGACCTCAGGCATGTTTGTATGTTGATGTTCATTAAGTGAAGAAAATATTCATGATTTAAAAACAATGTCACAGCAGATAAAGACAGACAATTATCATCAGGGATTCGTATTGTTGTTAATGAGGTCAGAGGTCAGAGCTAGTTCTCATGGCAACAATAGAAAGTGCAACTTTTGTATAACACTGCTTATATGGGATTAAATTCTGCTTTTAAAAAAAGTCCCACTAAGTTTCTGTTCCTCCTGCAGCTGAAACTGAGACAAAAATGAGAGTCTGATCATCTCTGACTGGAGTGTCTGAGGATGAAGATCATGATGAACAATAACGATCAATGTATCACCAGGATTAAAGTAACATTTTTATTTGTTTAACTTTTTTAACTTTATAACTTTTTAACAGCTGATGTTTTGCCTACACTGTTAGCTCATGACCTGATGATCAATCTGCTGTTTGCGCTGAACTGAAAACTGCATAATTCTCACATTTGATGTGTTTTTGGTTTAAAAGACAAAAACAATGATTATGTCAATGTCAAAATGTACATTAG
The DNA here is from genome assembly GCF_963576455.1 of Neolamprologus multifasciatus. Taxonomy (NCBI): domain Eukaryota; kingdom Metazoa; phylum Chordata; class Actinopteri; order Cichliformes; family Cichlidae; genus Neolamprologus; species Neolamprologus multifasciatus. Next base: position 37,011,297 of record NC_140441.1, on the reverse strand, counting down.
GTTCATGCTAGTCTTCATATGTCAATATTAACACTCCCATGCTAACGTAGTAATGTCTTTATTATTGTAGTTAAAATCAAATAAAAAGTAATGTATTATGTTTCTTATTTGCTCTGTATATTACATTTTATAAAACGTTTCTTTTAGGAAAGCAGGGGTACATGAACGTCCTTCTTGTGTCATAATGTCATAATTATCATCAATATTAAACTAAAAATGACCAAATGTGGAGCTACATGTGGACCTATCAGTTGATATGTTGTATGGCACTGCACATATAAAGGTGTGGGGCTATGGCTGCTTTGTTATTTAACCATAGTGATGACTAGTTCCACATTTTGCCTTAATCCAAAATTGATTTAATTCATCATCCCAGCCCATACAGCAGTATATGAATGACTAACCTCGTATTGTGGATGGATTATCTCAGTTGTTCTCCTGGCTGAAGTTTGGTCCTTTTACAGCATCCTGCCATGTGATTACATTTGTTCCTGACCACCGAGAACACTCACGTTAACTTTTATCGAGTGGAAAAAAAGTTAGTTTGTTTATATTATGCTAACATAGCTGTGTCGCTAGCGGTCACGTAGCACATCATTATATACCAGCTAGCCAAACTTCAGTAACCCTACAAACGTCACTGCTGTTTAGTTTTCTGTCTTCATTTATGTTGGAAGTGATAACAGAGCTGTATGTTTTAATTTGTTTCCAAAACCCCACAGTCAGGACATGCTATATTGTATTTAGATAGAAGCTAGCGAGCTAACTTCCTGCTAACTTCTAACTCCGTTAAATGTCATAAATTCCGTTTTCATGGTTGCCTGGATGTTAAACTCAATTCTTACACCTGGTAGAGCAGAACGCTGATCATTTTATTAAAGATGAAAGACTTTAGACAGTTTTTCAACTCTCAGTAATACCATAGTGATCGTTTGATATGTGGACCTGCAGCGGAGTTTAGGCCCAGACACGGCTAGTGACTGATTTTAAGTTCTTGTATTATTCTTATTTATGGTTGAGTTAGCTTTGGTTTAACCATTACTATCATCTGTCTTCTTGGTTTATGTGTTTTGTTTTTTGTTCAGTCTGTGTTTAATGTCTGTGTGTTCCATATTGTCAGGTTTGTGTTGTCATGTCTCTGTGTTTCCTGTTTTATTTTGAAAGTCTTGGGTGTCCTGTGTCTTCTATGCTGAATATGTTTAGTTGTACTTTTTTCCCTGTGATGTCATTATGCTCATTAGTGCCAGCTTTTCCCCAGGTGTATCCACTTCCCTCTGTGTATTTAGTCTGTGTGTTTTCATCCAGTCTTTGTCAGATCATCTGTGTTTCTTTCCTCCACGTAATGTTAAGCTCACGTATTTCACGATTCAACTCAGGTAATGCTCATGTTCCATGTTCATGTTTTTTCCTCATAGCTTCTCACATGCTCCTGCCCTGAATCATGTTCATGTCTTTTGTCATAGTTTTGTTTCTTCCAGTTTAGGTTTTAGTTTAGTTTTCGTCCCTGTTCACTTTATCTTGTTATTTGTACTCATATAATCACCCGTAACAAAGGGCTTTTTATTCATTCTACATTCAGTTTTTTGTCTGCATTTGGGTCCACTCATACAGGGCTCAACATACAGTCAGTGGACAATAATGTTCTCATAAATAAACAAATGTATCGTTATCTTGTTAATTACTTAGTCAGCAGCTCCATGTTCTGGTGGGATTTGTGAATCTATGTGCACAACAACTGGTCTAAACTACTATTTTCTTTCCTGAACTGCACCTCAGGCCCCAATTCACTCAATTCAGTCTTTCTCTACCTCACCAGAGACACAGATCTCTTCAAGTCCTCCTCATGCTTTGAGGAAGTTGAGGTAATACATTTGTATGATTGAAGTTGTGTCTGAATACGTCACTTCATAGTCTATGTCTCCCCCTTGCTGTCTGATCACAAAGAGTCCTTGCCACTTAGGAAGTAACTTTGAGCTTAACTAAGAAGCATTACAAACACTTTGTTTCCTGGTGAAACATGTCTAAGTCAAGACTCTGTGTTGTACAGATACTGCTTCCTGGACCTGAAGCAAATTCTCTCGTAATAACCTACCAAGAACCAGGAGCTTCGCTCACAGGTCCAGAACGTAATGAGTCATAGTTTACTTGGACTCATGCTGCTTCATACTTGGATTATGACATCATCATATGCAGTGTGTGGTACATGAGGCCGTACTGTACTGCATTGCAAAATGCTGTTGCAATGCAGCAACATCTGCATTATTCTATTCTATTAACAAATACAGAAACAGTATGCACCATACTTCTGTTAAACATTCACTGTATGTGTAGACAGCAGCATGGAAAAGGTCTGCAAAAACCTGGAAAATAGTAGTACTGATTTCTAGTATCTGAACATGTGATATACACACAAAATCAGAAAGTCAATTACCGAGTAGCAATCAAAGCAATTTTCTACCTGACACATTGGTATAGTGTACTTTTAGCATAATAGACATGGATAAATCAGCATGAAGGTACTGAGGAAGACTCTGGTTTTAAAGTGTGATGTACTGATGTCCCTGAGCAGCAGTCCTGTGGTTCAGAGTGAAACTAACGCCCCTCTCTTACTGCCAAAAATGGGACACACTGAGTGAAAAACGTTTTTTGGAGTAACTGTTGTTTCAAAATGAGCCTCTATTATTAGTCTGGCGGAGCTTAAGAAATTACATTTTGTCCATGAAACACACAGTACGAAGGATAATGCTGCTGATCAAAATTTCTGACTGGAGTTTCGTGGTGAAATGTTCCTTAGTTAAAAAAGCAGCATCCCTGGTGGAACCTGTATTTTATTTTACAGTGAATTTACTGCTCTTTCAATTGGCATTAACCCTTTAATAGAACCAAGTCCGCCAGAGCTTATCTTTATATTTTTACATGCTGTAGTGCTATTTTTGGGAGCATTTCAAGTTGCTATACATCAATACAATCGTTATAGCCCAGATTTTAATAAAATGTATGCATTAAGTGCATAATTACTACATAAATTTCAAAAAAAGTGCAATAAACTACAAAAATTAAAAAAACATTTTTGCCTTTTTTTTTTTTTTTTTACATATATTTCTAGTTAGAGAAAATTAAGAGGTTTATCCCTCAAAACTGTAAATATAAAAAAGTTGCACAAAATAGTTTCCAACCATAGGATATTTATTTTGAGTGACTTCATAGGTTTATTTTTGAGTTACACCAATTTGTATATACTGCAGGAAAAACAACAATAAATCCTATAATACAAATTTGCAAAAAAAAACAGCATGTGCATCAAAATAAACTATTTCCAGCAGTGCAATTTGAGCTCTAAGCATCACAGAAACAGTTTTTTTTGTTGCTGCAAATGCTTTTTATGACATTTTTTTGCAAAGCTATATGTGGAAGGAAACCGTGACCTAGGGCAAGCTGATGGCATAAGATGTAAGTACAACTCCCCCAGATTCTTAAAAAAATATTGCGCAAGCTTACGTGTTTCCAGTTCTACAGGGATTTAAATAGTTGCGCAAAATGGAGGTTAAATAGCACTTTTTTTATTCTCCTTGAGTACAACCACGTTTTTTTTAAAATCTTTTTTAAATCTTTTTTTTTTCTTATGGTTTTTATCTAGCATTCACCAGTTAGAGTTCAGTATCTTGACGGATCCTCACTTTGCACTTTCATACCTGACTAGCTATTCCACAGCTAAACTAAACTCCACTGAGCAGCTGAGAACAGGAGCCAGTTTTATGGCGTAGTAGTGAGTCAACTGCTCCTGACCTTAACTGGTGGCAGTTACCGAGAAAAATTCTCCACACCTCAGACAACCTGACCACAACTGTGATGGAGTCATTCTGCATCCCCAGATCCACCCATCCACCATGTCCACTCAGAGAGAGAGAGAGAGAGAGAGAGAGAGAGAGAGAGATCAGGCATTTTGTGAAGCAACATTTCTATAAATCAAGAAACAATAATCCTCCACAAAATGTTTCTCTCTTCATGTGAGCACTAACTGAAAGATACGTTCTTCTTGTTTTCCCTTTTTTAAAAACTGTATCTGAAAACAAGAATAAAAAAATCTGGAAATGGCCATAGTCCAGGAAACAGTGGAACATTCCCTGAGTGCCTAAGGTTGGAGCACATATTTATAAAAATATGTGACCTGCGATTACCTCATTAATAGAATAGAATAATGCAGATGTTGCTGCATTGCAACAGCATTTTGCACCACAGTATCTGGGGTACCATTTGGGAGGCAGGCACATGCACCTGCAGATGAGCAAAACAGCAGCCATTGTATCCTGCCTGCATCCCAAGATAAAGAAAGAGGTACATCAGTTCTTGGGGCGGGCTGGTTACTATTGTTGGTCCATGCTCAGCTTTGCACAGCTGACCTACAATAATACATACAGGTGACCCTGAATCCTCCCTTAGTTATGCTGCAATAGGCATAGGCTGCTTGGGGATTCCCATGATGCATTGAGTGTTTTTTCCTTCTCAGTCACCTTTCTCACTCACTATGTGTTAATAGACCTCTCTGCATTAGGTCATATCTGTTATTAATTTCTGTCTCTCTTCCACAGCATGTCTTTATCCTGTTTTCCTTCTCTCACCCCAACCAGTCGCAGCAGATGGCTCCGCCCCTCCCTGAGCCTGGTTCTGCCGGAGGTTTCTTCCTGTTAAAAGGGAGTTTTTCCTTCCCATTGTCACCAAAGTGCTTGCTCATAGGGGGTCATATGATTGTTGGGTTTTTCTCTGTATTTTTTCTCCGCATCCGCACAAAAACAAAAATGAACAGCTTGTAGAGCTGGGGGGGTCATATATAGATAAGAACTGGGAGGGGTGTGTTTGGAGGCGTGGTCCCGCTCCTGAAATTCAGATAATTTATCTCCAAGTAAAGTTTGGAATCTGTATTTTATTTTCGACTTTATTTTCCACTTTCTACGCAAAATTAATTTCTGCAGTCTCTGCATGCACACATATATGTAGATATATATATATATATATATATATATATATATATATATATATATATATATATATACACACATATATATACATATATATATATATATATATATATATATATATATATATATGTGTGTATATATATATATATATATATATATATATATATATATATGTATTTTTTTTTTTATATATTTATATATATATATATTTATTTGCAGAAATTTCTTTTCTTCTACAAGGGTACTTGGTGGTGGAATGATGGGACCAGTTTCTCCTTTTCAAAATGGCGCTGGGGAGAGCCCAGTAATGGTTACTATGAGAACTGTCTGCAGATGAGTTCTCGAGGTAATTTAGAACAGTTATCAACGAGAGCTTAATGTGTATGACTGGTTGAAGTGATCAAATATACAAGCCATAAAGGCTGGTTCTTTAGGTTTTTCATTTGAGTAACATTTGAATGATTTCTGCTCTTGAATCTTGCAGATTCAAATCTGATGGCGTGACACATGGTGTGAATATCGTCTGCCATCTGTCTGCGCCAAGAATATCTTCACCTGACAGTGTTGGACTGACACGCAAAGCATGAAGCTCCCATAAAACACACACTGATGCATGATGGTGTTTGCTCTTTGTTTTTCCAACATTAACTTAAGCTTCCTGCAGCATCAGCTACTCTTCTTGTGAGCAAAGAACATTTTGCTGCATTGATGTCCTTATGACGTCTGACCTTGCCAGTTTTCAGTGATTCTCCTCACAACTAAAATGAGAGCAAACAGTCCAGCAACCACAGCATGTTTCAAAATGTGCTCCATGAGTAAAGACATTGTGCAAATGGCATGACTTGCTTGTTTTGCACAGCATTTGAACATTTGCAAAAGCGCACAAAATTGTATTGCACATGTAAACAATTAAAATAAAAAAATATATAATAATAATAATAAAAACAACAACAACAACGACACTAATTACAAAGTAAAAAAGGACTAAATTGTTATAGTCCCTTATCAAGGACTATAACAATTTAGTCCTCACAATGAAAGCAGCACATTGAAGACGAGTATACACAATACAAACATACAAAAACAAATAAACAGACATGTACATAGTCAGCTATACCATCACACATTCATTTTAACATACACACATACACTCATCTCTCTCAGATCCAGTTCTGACGTTTTTCTTCTTCAGTATGTTTAAGGTTTGGGTGGCAGGCTAAAGTTTCCCTTAAAAATATATTTTTGACACATATCACACTTGAGCTGGTTACACTCCAAAAATATTCCCACTGTAAACATGAGGTAGGGAAAAAAATTAGCACTCACAAGGTGCCATAATAAATAAAAACAAATTTTAAACATAAAATGATATGTTAAGATAAATGATAAGAAGTAAGTAAATATATAATAAACTCAAATATGTAAAATTAGAATATTTTTGTAAATAGTTATTTCAATATGAGTAATATTGCAAAAACTAACATGCAACATACATTTATTTTATTACTTTTCAGTGGATTTAAACTATCAGCTTTTATTTTGATACTGAGTGCTTGTTATATTTATTTAAATTAATAAACAATATCCTTAATCTCGAATTCAGCTATGTGATTGCAAATGCTTGGTAGAAAAATAGTCTTACAAATGTCCTCGTCAGTAGTTTGTTACTGTCTGTCGCCACCTTGTGGACATTTTGACACTTTCCGCTTGTTTCAATGCAAACTGAACACTTTATATAATGTAATTAATATAATTATAATCTTGGTTCAGAATGTTTATGCAAATTATCTTCTTTATGGATGTTAACACCTGGATATGGAGCAGATATTGTTACAGCAGTGTAATGTTGTGCTGTTTGTTTAAGAGCCTGTTGTTATGGAATCAAATTAAAAACACACATCTGCATGAGCTCCATCACATTCTTGAACAGTGGGGTTGGTGTGTTGCCATGAATTATGGGACAGAGTGATCTTTTTCCTTTCATAAAAGATGACCCAGTATCTCCTCTGGTAAATACGATAATAAATAATTGAATCACTTTTCACCAGCTTAAGTCAGCCAGCTCTTACTGTGGTTGCCACGGAGAAATCTTTTGGACATTCACTCAGTAACCTTTAAAAGAAAAACTGGCAATCTGAGCACACTTCCTTAATTTGAGGATTGAAACAGAAACACGGGTGTTGATATGAAAAAGGAAGATTAAAAGGACAAGTAACAATTTCCTTATCAGTCAGATGTTTACCTTGATAAGCAATATATTGCTTTAGTCTAGCTGCCTCGTTAAAGTTACACAACAGGCTTTTTACATTAAAGCCAGCAAGTCAATTGCATACTCCTTTTTGTGACCCCCTGATCTCTTAAATGGACCTGCAAGGGTTTTTCAGATCTGAAATACTGTGCACAGTCTGTGAATATGCAAGGCAGTGGACAGCTTCTTTTGTAATGTGTGTGACTGTTAATGTAATGTTCAATTATTCCCTTGCAATTTCCACAAACAACTACAAAGTTTGCAAGTCCAACTCATTTAAATGACAACAAACAGATGTGATCATCTAGACCTGTGAAAATAAATTAATGAAAAACCTTCAGTTATGGATGCTGTTACAGCCACAAGATCCTAACAGTCTGCTCCATTTCTTTTGTTAGTGATTTTTTGGTAGCATATCTGAATATTTTGCTTACACCTATAAACAATGTTATTTTTGTTACCACACAGGGAATGCACTTCGCTAAATTATGCATAAAATCATAAACAACCCAAGGGATGTCTGCAGCTAAAAATCAGTGTCTCTGATACCATTTTTTTTTTTGGTATGGAAACTCACACAATTTGCTCATACTGATCACAAGAGTTTAAAAATAAATCAAAATGGAGCTGTTGTTATATGGAACGCCAGGACTGACAAAATGAATTAATTAAATACAGCATTAAATAATTAATTAAATGTGGCAATAATTAATTAAAATTGTAAATAATTATTTAAAATGGGAAATAATTAATTAGATAAATATTATTGACACATTTAAGTAATTAATTATTGACAAATTTAAATAATTATTTAATGCTGTATTTAATTAATTTATTTTGGCACTATTGACTCCTTCAGGTCTCACCATGAAATAATTTTATCTGTCAGCCTCACCCATCAAACTCAGGGGGCGGGGTTAACGCTGATCGAGTCAAAGCCATTGCTTTGGCCTGGTGGCCATTGTTTTTAGCACACAACAACCAGCATGTTGAAACTAACAGAACTGAACTTTGAAAAACCCTGTTTGTGTGTCACCAAATACCGTTTTAATATTTTTTAGCCGAGAATGTAGTGGTTTAATCTTCATGTGTCTGGTTGGTTTGTCAAGATATCGCCTCTTTGCAAAAGTGCTTCGATGATTTTGGAGATGTCTGCTCAGTCTCAGGGCAAAGCGTGGGGTAGACTAGCTCGCCTCGCAAACAGTCGAGCTGTTATTACCGCCAACAAAGCGCAGGCCCCGGTACACAGCTGTAATAACCCCCGCAGTACACTGACTTCATTTACTGAGGTCATATTTATTGGGTTTTTATTTCCTGTACCGAGCTCACAGTTAAGCTGGAACACTGGGGTGTTGACACTCTGTCAGCTGACTGTTAGCGGAGCTAGTGACATCTCTGAACGCATCTGAGCAATTTGTAAACATGTTGACAACCTGACCAGACATGTGAAGAATATGACACTACATTTGCGGCTAAAACAGTATTAAAAGTGTAGCTGGTGACAGAAAAACGGGGTATTTTAAAACCATTGCTGCCTGTGGTTTGAAATGCATTCTGGGATACCTGGCTGCCCCAAGTCCACACAAGCAATCGCTTATCTAGGATCGACCTGTCTGGACTTACTTTGCATGGCAACCAATCAAATGTTAGAGAAGCTGCCCCTCCTGGACTCCATTTCCCTCTGGACTCGGTAAAGGAACCTGCTAGAAACACATGGTCTGAAAGCCCTCCACTTGTTGATAGCTCACCTGGATAACGCTCCCTGGGAATTGCTAAAAAACAAGTACGCAATCTTCTCTTGCAACCTTTAACTCACAGGTGTCAAACTCCAGGCCTCGAGGGCCAGTGTCCTGCAGGTTTTAGATGTGATCTTGATCCAACACAGCTGATTTAAATGGCTAAATTACCTCCTCAACATGTCTTGAAGTTCTCCAGAAACCTGGTAATGAACTAATCAATTGATTCAGGTGTGTTGACCCAGGGTGAGATCTAAAACCTGCAGGAGACCGGCCCTTGAGGCCTGGAGACACAGTTGCACAAAGTTTGATAAAATTTTCTCAAAAGTTATTGTTGTTTATTTTAGGGGGTTCTCTGTGTTTTTTGTGAGGTTTTTTGTGGTGTTAAAGTTAAGAGGCTTGGTTTGGGTGCCTCAAGTGAGAGTGTGGAGTTAGATGCCAAGCACTCTGTAAGGTTAGGGGAATTTGGACTCATGGGGTGGTAGAAACGCGGTTTCGGGCGTCAGGTAAATGAAAACTGAGGGGCTGAGAGTCCCCAGGGACGCTTTTAAACAGTGTATAAATTAACCTAGACTGGGGTGAGACTCCGTAGAGCGCAGTGTCCAGCGTGTAGCGGCGACAGTAATCATAGACGTATGATTGCCCCTGGTGGCGTCCAGGTAGCTCGGGTGGCCTCCCGCGGGACTTCGGACACCCGTTAAAGGCCAGGTAATCAAGGATTACCTTTTACTGTGCTGTTTGGCTGAAGGGTGAGACTCGGCCGTGACTATTAACGTGGGTGACAGTGAGCTTTAAGTAAAGCTGAACGCGTGAGGTTGATCCCTTGACGCAGGACGTGGAGCGACCTGTTAACTTGCGGGAAGCGGTTTTAAATTAATTAGGGCTTAGGAATCTGACCGTGGCCGGTGAGGGCGTTCCCGACGCGGGTTATTGATCATCAAGGCTGGTTCTGTGGACCAAGGTGAAGCCTGGGCTTAGAGCTTTTAAATTAGTCAAAAACTTAGGAATACTGGCATCTATACGGGCCCGTGTATGTAAATAGTGTGTAAATACCGGTGGAGAAGCGCTCATATTGTTTAAAAGCTTGCATGTATAGGCTTGCTGTTGTCTGTGGTGGAAAAAAAAAAAGAGAAAAGCGTCTCTGCCTCTCTGTCTCAAGCAGCTGCAAAGGAGGGGGCTTGGTGAACCCTGCAGTGTGTGTGTGTGTGTGAGGAGAAAGAGACAAAAGGGGGGGGCAGCGCATGTGCCCATTGAGAAATAAAGGAAAAAGTGTTTTTATCTATTTGTTTAACTGTGCAACTCGGTCTTGTTTTGTTTGTTTAATTCTTCCAATTTCTTCTTTAGTTTTATTTCTCTATCTAGGTGACGTTGTTTGTGGGGTGAAGAAAGGTAATTTCAGTCTTGCCAAGTGTTTCATATTACGAGCTGTAGGAAGCTGAATAGAGTTGTTTTCTCCTGTTTCTTGTGGTGTGATTGACTACATAAAAGCAATAAACGGTGTGATTGCTGGATGATTTTCGGTCTTGCTCCAGGAGTGTACAGGTGTGTGGTTTGTCTTTGTTGATGTTTTATATGTTGTGAGCTGGTTGATTGGAGGGATTTCTCCCGTCTGGGGGAGGAGTGCCTGTGTTGTGATTAGTTGAATTATTTTATGTTGAAACTTTGTTGAAGGTGTGTGAGTGTGAATCTTTGTTGGTTTCTTGTGGTTAAATTGAAGTAGTGGATTTTAGAGGTTTTGGTGTCTTGTGAAGGAGGGTGCTGTAATTTTGAGTGAAAGAAGAGACTGTGTGTGTGTGTGAGTGCGGCCCAGAGAAAAGGGGCAGTAAGCCGGTTGTGTGTGTTTGAGCCTGAGAGGGGAAATACGCCGAGCCTACTTCCAAAGGAGGGGCTTAGTAGCGGCCATTTTGGTGAAGGTAAGTGAGCTCAACAACAAAATGGCTGAAAACAAAATGACTGAAATCGGGAAGGCGACCCCTAGTGGGGAGAAGAACTATAAGCCACTCAAGGACCAGATAGCCCAACTCAAGAAGGCCCTCAAGATCACCTATGAAGGAGCTTCCAAGGAGGTTGCTCGGCAATGTAAAGACATGGAGAAGGAGGTGAAGAAATTATGTGAGGATCAACAGATAACGATGGAGGACAAAATACCTTTGCATTCGGTTTTCCAGCTAGGAGCTGAGAAATGTGAAAAGAGAATCAAAGATCTTGAGGAGGAACTTGAGGGGGGTTTTAAGGGGAGAAAAGTGAAGGCAGAAAAGAAACAGATGATGGAGAAACAGAGTAAGTACTGTAAGTATGTGATTGTCTGCCGAGGTGTCTCCCCCTGGATGAAGGACGAGGTCAACGACCCCACGCCAGGGCTGGCAGAGGAAGCCCAGGCCGAGGGGAGGTTATATCCCAGCTTGAAGGGACTCCCCGGTGCACCGCCTCCTCCCTACATCTGTCCAGTGCTGACCCTGGAGGGTGGCACTCTTTGGGGACCGGAAGGGAAAACAGGAACCGTTAGAGGCGGAGTTGTGGATTTTCAGGAGGATCATGCACCATCGACGCCTCTACGCGACACCAAGGGGGTCAATACAGGAGTGTCGCAACCCCTGTCGCCGGCAGCTACACCAAAAGGGACTCAGTTCGAGTCAGCTGCTGGAGCATCAGGTGGGGGCATAAACATACCAGGTGTGACTTTCCTCCCTCCCTCTCTTCCCAGCTCAGAAGGAGCTGAAGAAGATCAACCTGTGGCTTCCACAAGCGCAGATCAGGTGACATCGGAGCAGCCTAGGCAGGGAAATGCATCCCAGGAGGACTGGACTTCAGATGAAGATATGCCTGTGTCGCCGCGGCAGAGGCCATCGAAGGCGAGCCAAAAAGCCTGTCAGGAGCCAGGGGTTGGCGACCTAGAAGAAGGCCAGTGGCAGGGACAAGTAGTAGGGAAAATATCTACTAACCGAGAAGCTGTGGTAAGGTTAGAAGAGACCTTGAGAGACTTGGAGGCGGAAGGCGTGCCAGCACCACACCTAATAGCACAAACGATTGAAGCATTGAAAAAGGACCTCGCAGCGTCAATTGGTAAGACTCAGAAATCCCGAGAAGTGGCGAACCTGAGAATTGAAGGGTTTGTCCCAAGCGTTCGGGGTGCCCCAGGGAAGAGATTCCTTCGGTCTGGAAAGGCCTTGCAGGGCCTGAAAAACAGAAGACAGTCGATCTTTGAGAAGAACCGGAAGCAGACTGTCGGATTGCAAACTGAGGAGGAGTCCCTCTCAATGCCTCTAATGCAGGGTTTAAGGGGCGAGCCAGTATACCAGCCTTATAACATCAGAGATTTGGAGGCTCTGATGAAGCAACTGCCCCCTATTACAGAGGGAGGAGCTGCGTGGCTGAGGAAACTGGGGAGTCTTACTGAAGGAGAAGAACTTGCCCTGGGAGATTTTCGTGCCATGGGAGGAAGGGCCTTCAGGGGTGGAGGCCTGGCAGATGTGGAAGAGATAGCAGAAACCACATGTCAACCAAATGATGTCCCCTATGCAAGGGTGCGAAATGCTCTCTCTGACGCAGTGCGTGAGAAGTACCCGACCCCTAATTCAGGCACCATGCCTCGAATATTGTGGAGCCCAGAACAAGCTCCTAGAGAGTTTATAGAGCATGCAAAGGAACAGTGGATTGCGCAAACAGGAGAACATCCAGGACAGGAAGGAGAACATCGGGCGTGGTTCCGATGCGCGGTGTTAGCTGGTTTGCCAGAACGAGTGAGAGCAGACTTACAGAAGAATCCAGATTTCGCGGTGGCAAATTCAGTAAAATGGGAAAGGCATGTAATCCATCGGTTAGAGCTCGAAAAAGATGAGCTGACCAAAAAGAAGCACGACCTGGAGGAGGCGCAAGGGCAGTTGGTCAAATTAAATTTGGCTGAGGCAAGAGAAAAATTGAACGAGAAGAAAAAAGAGAGTAAAGAAGGTGCTAAGAAAATGCTGGTGGCAAAGCCTCAGGGTGAGCCGGGGCCTGATTGGCCAGATTTGGACCCGGTCGTGTATCCTGATGACCGATGGCCCGCCAATGGACCAAGGCAAGGAAGACCCGCGGGGAATTGGGGGGCTAATAGGTCGTTGAGGGGGCGTGGTGGATCTCAAAGAGGAGGCGGACTAAGGGGTCGTGGTCTGGGGGGACCTATGCTGGACCTTGATCTGTGTAGAAGGTGTGGAGGACGAGGACACTGGGCTCGTAACTGTCCTACGCCATGGCTACCAGAAATAAGTTACCAACCACCACCCCAGGTACAGAGAGCGCCGCGAGGCAGGACATTCCAGACAAGGGGACTTCAAGCTCCCAACCCTGGCATGGCGCCAGCGGCTCAGTATCCCCTGGCCAACTGGGGCAGGGAGGAGGAGCTGTACTGACGGGACCCACAGAGACCCGGCAGCATGGGGATGGCAGACCCTCTGTTGCCGATGACCGTGGAAGGGACTGAACTGACCTTCCTGGTGGACACTGGAGCGACTTACTCAACGCTGAGACAAAAACCAAGCAGTGCCACACTTTCCAATCACATGGTCAGTGTCGTGGGTTTCTCTGGGGTTCCAATGACTCTGCCGACAACCAATCCAGCCCTGACGGTGCTGGGAAAACAGACATTGAAGCACAGCTATGTGGTGTCTCCCCATGTGCCTGTGAACTTGATGGGCAGGGATTTGCTCATTAAACTGGGGGCCACTATCATGTGTTCAGCTGATGGATTAACAGTGACACTTCCAGGAGGAAAAGAGTTCTTTTGCCTGGGGACTTTTTCAAAGAACCAGTATTTGCTGCAAGACTGTGAACAATCTACAGCGGATATATACTGGGGTCGGTTGGTGGATGAAGGCATTTTGAGACTGTATCAGCTGTGGAAACCTTGGATTATGGCCTCAGCTGTCTATTCTCCTCCGCGAGACCCATACCACGTCACCCTCTATTATGATAAGAACGAGGACGAAATTTATAGAGACCAGTTCCAGACTGAACTTGAGAGTCAGACTTGGAACATACGTTCTCAGAACATCTATGTTGGTCCTGAAGGCGTCGCTGCAGGAGTAAAATTAACCGAAGAACAACGGCCTTGGTTCAAAATGGGGCCTGATTCAGTGCCTCACATCACATTGGCGGTCCATGAGGGTCATCAGGCCAGGGAGCTGGGAACAATGGTCAGGAGAGCTCTCGACGAACCTTGTTGGCAGCCCACTCAGATTCCAGATGTCTGGTATTCGCCAAAATGCAAAATTTATCGCATCACTGGTCTGTCAGATGACGCAGTGGTATTGGAGCATAAGCAAATTTTAAGAATTCATGGTAGTGAAAGAGTAGATCATGCTGACGCAGTAGCCGCACTTGCGACTCTTCCTGATACTTTGTGGTCAGCTGGGTCTACGGATGTGGGCCTGGCAACTTGCTCGCCGGTCTCGTTCCAGCTAAAGTCCGAGGTACCAATTTGGAAACCGCAGTACAGACAGAAAAGAGAAGCAGAGGAGGGAATTGCAGAGACAATAGAAGGGCTACTGAAAGTAGGAGTCCTTGAGCCTTCACAATCTTACTGGAACACACCCTTTTTGCCAGTAGAGAAGCATGGGACAGGAAAGTACAGGATGGCACATGACTTAAGAGCCATAAATGCCATCCTACGTACTGATACTGTGCCTGTTCCAAACCCGTACACAGCTTTGACGGCATTAACACCAGAACAAAAGTGGTTTACGTGTATTGACCTAGCCAACGCATTTTTCTGTCTCCCCTTGCATGAGTCTCTTAGGGACATTTTTTCATTCACATACAGGGGGCAACAGTATAGATACACACGGTTGCCACAAGGGTTTGCCCTCTCCCCGGGCATTTTCAACCAAGTGCTGAAAGAAGTTCTTTCACAGTGTCAACTCCCAGAGGGGTGTACACTGGTTCAGTACGTGGATGACTTGCTCATCGCGGCTCCGTCTGCTTCGGCGTGTACGGAGGCCTCGCTTACCGTACTGGAGAGACTCGCTGAGTGCGGGTTCAAAGTGAGTAAAGACAAGTTGCAGTTGGTCCGACCAGAGGTGACATTTCTTGGCCGTGTAATCGCGCACCAGTCAGTGGGTTTGCTAAACACCCACCGAGATCAGATTCTGACACATCCAAAACCACGCACAGTCAAGGAGTTGCTCTCCTTTTTAGGTTTAACGGGATACAGCCGTCAGTACATACCAAACTATGCAGGCAAAACAGCCCCTTTGAGGGATTTGGTAAAAACGGTAGGTGTCCGTAACCTTAAGGCTGAACTGCCATGGACATCGGCCACGGAGTTGGCATTCATTGCATTGAAACAAGATCTCTCGAGATCTGCTGATCTTGCCATCCCTAATTATGACGAACCCTTCTATCTAGATGTTTCAGAAACAAATGGGATAGTGAATGGGGTTTTGTTTCAGAAAAAGGGGGGAAGGAGAGATGTACTCATGTACGTCAGCATCCGCCTGAATCATTTGGAGACAAGACACCCGGTATGCACGCAGCATGCCCTTGGGGTGTCAAAGATTATACAAAAAACAGCACACATAGTGAGGGATCATCCATTGAAGGTGTTGACCACCCACAGTGTGGTGGCATATGTTAACTCGCAAGCCTTCACCATGACACCATTGACACAACAGAGAGTGAGTAAAGTCTTAGACGCTCCTAATCTGACATTCACACATGAAGGAATCAATATGGCAGATTTGATGGGTTCGGGTGATCCGCACGACTGTGCTAAGAGAGCTGAAGTGGACGAAAAAATAAGAGAAGACTTGAAAGCAGAACCTCTGACGGGAGCTGAAGATTGGTTCACGGATGGATGTTGCTACAGAGATGACGAAGGGCTGAAAGCAGGCTACGCTGTAGTTTGCAGAAAGGGGACTGAATTTGAGGTAAAGGAGGCTGGGAGACTTGAAGGGCAGCAATCGGCCCAGAGAGCAGAAGTAATTGCTCTCAGCCGAGCCCTGAGACTTGCGAAAGGAAGGCGAGTCAATATTTACACGGATTCAGCTTATGCCTTTGGAGCAGTGCATGTGGAGCTAGCCCAATGGCGGAGAGCAGGATTCAGGACAGCAGACAATGCACCAATCTGCCACAAGAAGGAGATGGAGGAACTCGAGCAGGCGTTGGGAGACCCAGAGGAGGTGAGTATCATAAAGTGTAAAGGTCACTCCTCGGGGACTGGCATGGTGGCCAGAGGAAATCAGGAAGCCGATCGAGCTGCGAAAGAGGCAGCGGGCTATAAAGCACTACGGCAGATTGTGCAAATAAGTGTGGAGGAAGAAGTAGGAGTCAACATGTTGGAGGAGGCCAGGAAGGCCCAAGAGGAGGCGGCCCCGGAAGAGAAGGGGGTCTGGAAGAATCGAGGAGCATGGGAAGAAGGAGGTCTCTGGCGAGGACCTGACGGACGACCGGTGTTGACCGCCAACCTAGCGGAACAGAAGATTGCAGAAGCACATGGGCTTGGCCATGTGGGTGTGGCCCAGATGGAGAGACATCTGTGCCATTGGTGGCATCCCTTTTTGAGGGATATGATTAAGGAAAAAGCTAGGACGTGCCTGATCTGTGGGAGGCACAATCCAAAGCCAGTGATTAAACCAGAGGCAGGTAGGTTCCCCATTCCAGAAAGACCAGGGGAAGAGATTGTCATTGATTTCACTGACATGATTGATGTCGGACCGGGAGGAGTCCGGTATTTGCTGGTGAGTGTGGATGCTCTGACGGGGTGGCCCGAAGCGTGGCCAACAAAGAGGGAGGATGCAAAAAGTGTGATTAAGTGTTTAATTAATCATTACATTCCCCGCCATGGGTTCCCTAAACGGATTCGTTCAGACAATGGGACTCATTTTAAAAATAAAGATTTGGCAGAAGTAGAACAGAAGCTGGGGTTGCAGCACCGATTTGGGACGGTGTATCATCCTCAGTCCCAGGGGAAGGTGGAAAGAATGAATCTAAACCTGAAAAATAAAATTGCTAAAATTTCTGCTCAGACGGGGCTAAATTGGGTTGCAGCCCTGCCAATTGCATTGATGATAATAAGATGTTGTGTTAATCAATCCACAGGTTTCACGCCATATGAGCTGTTGACAGGACGACAGTTTCCAGGTCCTTGGACAACAGTCCCGGCGGAAGAAAGTATAAAAAGTAATAGAAAACATGCTGAATGTTGGAAAGAATTAAAAGCTCTTGTGTCTAGTTTCACACAACAGGTTGGAGTAGGAGTGAATGCGGTGGATCGTGCCATCCCTGACGCCAAAGCAGTGTGGCTGAAGGTCATTAAGCGCAAGTGGAGAGATCCAAGGTGGACGGGGCCATTCGAGGTGACTGCTCGTACCACCAGTGCGGTTCGGTTGAAGGGAAAGGGTGAGACCTGGTTCCATTGGTCTCAATGCGCAGTGGCGGACGAGAGCTTACTCGAGATAAGCTCCACCCAAAGTAACACGGGGGGGAACATAGAGGCAGAATAATCCTCTCCCCCTGTGCAGCGGTTCTCCCCAGCAGTCTACCTGGGGAGACGAAGAAAGAAGAGGAGCGTCACGCGCCGAGCATCAATTCATTCCAGGCTCATGATAGGCTAGGGCTCTAGTCTAAAGTAATTCATAGTTTAAAGGAGTCGTAATAGTTTTGTACGTTACTCACATATTTTTATACTCATAATTTTATACTCTTATTACGAAGTTTAAAGTAAAAGTAAAAGAGCCTGGGGACAGTGATCATGAAACTGTGGGAAAATTGGAAATTAATGGGAATGTTGGGGTTGATAAGTGTTGTAACGTGTTTGTTTGTTCATTGGCAGACAGATGAATTGCCCAGACGCAGAGGTCTATCCGCTCCAAAGTCCAAACCGATCGAGCCGTCGAGAAAATTCAAGCGCGAGGTTGGCTCAGGTGGGAACGATGGGTGTCTCAAAGCCAGTGGGGGAGTCGAGTTTGGGTATGTTAATGGGTCCACGACAGCATTCACATTCGATTTGTGTGAGGTAATTAGATGCCCAGGAGACGGTAGCAGCTGGAGATCATATGATGTGTGGATTTGTTATCACCCTATGGTGTGTTACCCTAAGTCTGTGTGGGGCCCATCACAGGAAGGAGACATTTACAGTTATATAACGGATCAGTGGTGTTCTTGGCAGGATGTGGTTGCTTGGACAGGAGTAGGATGGCAGCCAACAGTTCCACAGGCCCTTGAAGGGATAGCCATTCAGAAAGATTATTCTGTTACACATAACCCTGTCACTCTCTCCCTAGGACCCTGGAGCAGACTTCCGGAGGCAAACTATGACGGAGGGGCGTTCTATTTAGTGATAGGGGTAGATAAAGCAGGGACAGATCCAACAGGGATAATTCGGGTGAATTTATTCAATCCAAGGTCTAAACCGGTAGGGAATGACACTGTAATGAATCTCACAGAGCAAATGGATCCCTTAGAGACAGTTACTTACCAGGACTCAGAAGAGAAATGGTTTGTTGCCACAGATTACACTAGATTAAAACCTCAAGAGTTAATAGAGCGTGCCACAGGTTTTGGTGATAGGAATCTTTGGTTAGATTGGGTGGCTCAAAATGCTAAAGAGCAGGAAGTGGTTGATTGTGTTGCTTGTGCTACAGCTAGGCCTCGTCTGTTCACTGAACCCGCCCCTCTGTATCCAGAGGATGAGTGGGGTTATGATTGTATGCTGAGATTAACTAGAGAGGCAGTGAACATAGGTAACTGCACCACTTTGTCAGGTTTATATCCGCCAATTGATAAACGTACACAACCAGGTTCATTCACACCTAAAAAGGATAATTATACATGTTTTGAGTTCTCTACAGACAGTGTGAGATATACGTTAGGAAGAATTGATCCAAGCTGGTGTCAGAGGACAATCCCCGGTAGGACTACCAATAATGTAAGTGACCCAAATACTATTATAGGCACCTGGGCAAGGGGTGGGCTATATTATTATTGTGGGCAGTACACCCTTTTGGTGCAGGTTCCACTGGGGAGTGTGGGAACATGTGCTTTGGTGCGCCTAGGAGCACCTTTGATGCTGATAGGAAATAGAGTAGAGACAGTTCCACAGCTAGACACTGGTGTGTTGACAGCCAGACGTAGGAGAAGTGTTAGAGGTGTGCATAAATATGACCCAAGATGGGACTCACCAACCTGGATTGACTCAATAGGAGTTCCCAGGGGAGTTCCAGATGAATATAAGTTAGTTAATCAGATAGCGGCCGGTTTTGAAAGTGTGTTTCTATGGATAACTCCAAATAAAAATGTTGATCGCATTAACTATGTTCATTATAATGTGTTGAGACTCTCTAATCTCACTAGGGATGCGGTAGAAGGCCTTGCGGAACAATTGGGACCGACGTCGTTAATGGGAATCCAAAATCGCATGGCCCTTGACATGTTGTTGGCTGAGAAGGGTGGTGTGTGTGCCATGTTTGGGGACATGTGCTGTACTTTTATACCCAACAATACGGCCCCAGACGGTACGGTTACTAGAGCGCTTGAGAGTCTGAAAATGTTATCTAAAACTATGCATGAGCAATCAGGTGTGAACACTGGGCTGGGAGACTGGTTCACGTCTGTCTTTGGGCAATGGAAGAGTGTTGTTATGTCTGCCATGTTTTCTTTTGTTGTTTTTCTTGCTATATTAGTGATCGGATGTTGTCTCATCCCTCTGGTCCGGCGAGTTTTGGTAAAGATGCTGGAGAGAGCCCTGAGCTCTGGCTCGAAGGGTTCAGCGGCACCTGAGTCTATGATGCCCTTGAAGGAGATTGTAAGCTGGAAGGATGAGTGAGACAAATCCTGGTGTAAGTTGGTCTCGCAAGCGAGCCCAAGAGGAGGAGTTGTCACGTAAAGGAATGTTATTTTTCTGTCACTATGTTATTATTCACATGCACAATCATTATTTCATCATTACTTCATTAGTCTATCACCTATCATTATCATTATTCGGTTATCATCCTTATTATCATGTATCATTTACCACATTCTAGATGCAATGCTTCATCATACATAGCACCAGTACAGTGGTGGGTGTAAGTCAAATAAGGACACTCAACTTTTGGTGGCCTGGTCCAACAATCTTACACAACAGAACACTCGTCTTACACAGTTGTTCTGTTTCATGCCCATATATAGAAAACATCTGGTTTCGAGTCCGGGAAGGGTTGTTGTTGTTCTGATAAGATCATGTCCAGGAATTGTTCTGACGTCATAAAGACTATAAAGCTTTCTGTTTTGGGGATGAGCGAAGAGACTGGCTCCCACACTCTGTAATACGTGTGTGTTTAATAAATCACTTTTGGACACTCCCTGGGACTCTGTCTGCGCTTACTTTTCCTTCCAAATCAAAAGAACCTCTACAATTCTGGGATACCTGGCTGCCCCAAGTCCACACAAGCAATCGCTTATCTAGGATCGACCTGTCTGGACTTACTTTGCATGGCAACCAATCAAATGTTAGAGAAGCTGCCCCTCCTGGACTCCATTTCCCTCTGGACTCGGTAAAGGAACCTGCTAGAAACACATGGTCTGAAAGCCCTCCACTTGTTGATAGCTCACCTGGATAACGCTCCCTGGGAATTGCTAAAAAACAAGTACGCAATCTTCTCTTGCAACCTTTAACTCACAGGTGTCAAACTCCAGGCCTCGAGGGCCAGTGTCCTGCAGGTTTTAGATGTGATCTTGATCCAACACAGCTGATTTAAATGGCTAAATTACCTCCTCAACATGTCTTGAAGTTCTCCAGAAACCTGGTAATGAACTAATCAATTGATTCAGGTGTGTTGACCCAGGGTGAGATCTAAAACCTGCAGGAGACCGGCCCTTGAGGCCTGGAGTTCGATACCCCTGCCTTAACTTCAAACAATTTAATTAAAATAATCGATCCTGGACTAGTAACAAAATGATATAATGATAATCAGTGGAAACTAAAATCATGAACCTTTTGAGGGCTGGATTCAAAATCACACGAAAAATCTAAGTTGCGAGGATCAAACACATGTCATAATGCGGTTCAGTAGTGCGTGTGTTCCCCACGTGCCTGCATAGTCTTGACAACATCTGGGCATGCTCCTGATATAGGTAGATGGTTTCCTCCAAGATCTGGATCAGGGCACTTCTGAGCCTTCTGACCCTCTCTGGAACTATTTGGAAATGTCAGCTTACCTGTACATAGCGGCCCAGAGGTTATTGGTTGGATTCAGATCTGAGAAACATGGCTCGCCGATGACATCAATGCCTTTATCCAGGAACTGTCTACACACTCTAGCCACATGTGGCCTGAGAGGGACCACTGTACCATCAGGTTTTACAGTGGGTCTCTGGGTTTCATCCTAGTACTTAACTGTAATGTTGATGGTGGAGGTCTGTTTGACCTTTCAAGAATACAGCTAAACGAACTATGACAGACTACATATAGCAGAATGAAGTATATCTTAATCCAGCATCAGTTATGTCAGTTATCAGTAGGGATGGGTATCGAAAACCGGTTCTTGTTGAGAACCGGTTCCCACTGTTTCAATTCCTTGGAATTGTTTGCCATTTTTGCAAACGATTCCCTTATCGATTCCAGTCGCCCCGAATGACGTCACCACGTTGCGGAGCGTCGCTTACCTGGCAGGAAACATGGCGGCTCAAACGCTCAAAAGTTTGGTTATACTTTACGAGAACGGATGACAACAGGGCAACTTGTAATACTTGCAAAGTAGATATGTTATTTAAGGGAGGAAACACTACGAATATGCAAAAGCATTTGTTCACAAAACACACGATGACCTTAAATGAATGTCGTGTTTTTAATTCCGCTCCGGACTCGTGAATCTCAACCCAGCAGCAGCGGTAACGTTTGCACGTCCTCTCCAGTTAATGCGGCAGGTAAATAATCAACTAACAGTGCATATTATGTTAGCGCGATCTGCCTTATTACAAAACCTGCCATTACTGTGCATTTAGGTGACCATGATGAGACAGACAGAGTCTGGCTCAGATGCTGGCAGTTCTTGCTACAGTCTACCGGTAGCGTCTCCCAGGATAGACGAATGTCACCGAGCAGTGACTAAGTTTGTGGTCAAAGGCTTGCACCCATTTGCCACAGCAGATGCCCCCGATTTTCGGTAAGTGAATGTGTTTAATTGTAGGCAGGGACATTATTGGATATTCTTGTGTAATTGCTACAGAAGAATATTTATTTTATTATTTTACATTCACAATTTTTTTTCCTGGGGACCCTGTGACACCCCATTGAAGAGCCGTAGGTTGGATCTGTTAAGATCTCACTGTTGGGTTTGTAAGGCCATGTTACTCCTAAATTTCTATCTTGTTCAAAGAGAAGATATAAAACAAAGATCTAAGCTAATTGACCTTAGTGTTCTCCTTTTTTAAAAAAAAAAAAAATCGATAAGAGAATCGATAAAGAATCGAATCGTTAAACAGAATCGAAAATGGAATCGGAATCGTGAAAATCTTATCAACACCCATCCCTAGTTATCAGTTATCAGTTGTTGTAGCTCAAATCTCTTTACATCTGCTGATCTAATTGAAAATGTATTCTGACTGTCATTTTAATGTTTTGTGAGTCTCTCCTCTCTTCTAGCTCAGCTGGTTTTAATCAGTACAATCGCAGTAGAAGTGTTATTAATCTCCAAATGTTGCCTATACTGCATGTTAAATGATGTGTCAGTCTGATGTTTTTGAACCTGACGCTGCTACTCTGAGCATCATCCCAGCAGGTCAGTCTTCTTTTATTATGAAACCATAAATCTGAGCTGTGCCAGGCAGCTTCAGCAGCTGGACAGTGAAGAGAAACACCTCCACATGCTCTTCTGCTTATTGTGAGACCTGGGGCCAATTACATGAGTCCTCCTGCATCATCAAAGGTGGGCGACCATGGCTCAGGGGGTTGGGAAGCCCATCTGTAACCGGAAGGTCGCCGGTTCGATCCCCGGGCTCTCTGTCCTGGTTGTTGTGTCCTTGGGCAAGACACTTTACCCTACCACCTACTGGTGTTGGCCAGAGGGGCTGATGGCGCGATATGGCAGCCTCGCTTCTGTCAATCTGCCCCAGGGCAGCTGTGGCTACAACCGTAGCTTGCCTCCACCAGTGTGTGAATGAATAGTGGCATTGTAAAGTGCTTTGAGTGCCTTGAAAAGCGCTATATAAATCCAATCCATTATTATATTATATTACCCATCCGACAGTGGAGTGTACTGCTGTGAATCTGACAGCGGGGAGTGCAGCAACACCATCAACATCACAGTGTTGTTTCTGTTGTATCTTAATTAAAGAAAAATATGTAAAAGAGTCTACATCAGATTTGAGTACTGGTTTCTAAAAGGCCTGAGGGACGGATGTGCCTTATCCATGTGTCCAAGGAGAATTAATGATGGCGTGTGACAACCCCACAAAAAGGAGAATCATTTCAGAGCTGGCTGGGAGTGAGAGGTGATAATGATGATGATGTTATGTTTCATAAAGCTTTTGTCTGATGACTTGTGAGTACACTTATTGAGTAAAACCATAAATCAAAACAGTCATCCTCCTGTTTCAGTTGTTGGTGCCACATTACCCATAATGCACCACAGCAGCTTATAGTTCAGTCAGACATTGGAACCATAGAGTTAAACTTACCTTTGAAAACCATAAATGCTTTAAGTTCCTTCAGTCTCCTATGCAAGAATACTCCCTAACTCCCAGTTTGGCTTTGATTTGTCAACAACAACGTAATACAATGACACACAGCTGCATTGAATTAGGGGGGAAAAAATAATTAAATGTGGTGAAGTAATTTGACTTTATCCATACCAGCAGCAGCTGATTGTTTAAAGGAAACATTTGAAAGTTTTTAATCCTTTGCTAAATATGGGCAGATGCTGCTATGACACACATCTACAAACTACAAGCTAAACTGATACTTATGTTTTGTTTTTTTTTTCTTTTGGAACTGAAACTCAAAGTGTAGAAAATCCTAGTGTTCTGAAACTGACAGCAGCAACAGAAATTCCCCCAATCTGCCAAATTTTAGTGCTTAAACACAAGCAGGTTTTTATTGATGCTTAAAAACAAGAAATAATTGGGGGGGGGGGGGGGGGGGGGGGAAGAAAAACTGAGTGGAGACATTGAGTCCTGGAGGGGAACATCAACAACAAGTGCAAAAACAGTTTGAGTCATAGTTTCCTGTGACAAAAATGAAACATATTCTACTACCAGTCATTGAAACAGGGGTGTTATTGGGCAGAAGTCAGTAATGCAGGGTTCATTAAGAGAGGACACTGGCACCAAAGTGCACCTCATGTGAAATGGTGAACATAAAACATATCAAACGTTTAAATGTACACAACGATCTTCAAATGTCTGGGAAATGAGGAGAGCAGTGTCAGCTGTGTCAGCAAATGAGCACTTCAGAAAACAATTTTCAGGATCTCTGTGTTTTTTTTATTAACATGTATAATACCACCATGTTGTAAACTGAACTGATGGAAGTTTACTTGACCTTGCAGATGGTTTAACTGAGATTTATAAATTTTATTAGTTTCCTTAAATATATAACCATTTTCTTTAGAACAAAATGTAAATCAAGTCTAATTACCAAGTAAATAAAAAATACCAGAGCTTAAAAAAATGTGAGAAAAACCTAGAAACTGTCAGTGAAATGACTTCTAAAAGCACTCAGAGGGGCTGTGCCAGGCCTCTGTGCAGTCAAAATGAAAGTGAAAGTACAACCTTGAGAGTGACTCACACATAAACATGAGTAATGAGGATGTGTTTTTTTTTTTTTTTTCTGGTTCCAGGAGACAAGGACAAACAAACAAAAATAGCTTTAGAGAGTGTCTGAATACACCAAGGTGTATGCTAAACTGATTCCCATTTCACTGAATGATACTCCTAGACAGACAGACAGACAGACAGACAGATACCAAAATACTTTATTTTTCTCGACAAGGGCCTGATGTTTACTTACGAGGACGTTATATTGCCACTGGTCTATCAAAATATAAAATGAATGTCCTCATATGTGGATCTCATTTTCCTCATAAACAAAAATTAGGTAAAAAAAAAAAAAAAAAAAAAAAAAAATATATATATATATATATATATATATATATATATATATAATTTTATTTATGAGGACATTTATAAAGTCTTTACTACTTAAGCTTAAAGCAATGCTTGGCTCAACAGAGCTCTGACTCATTGTCAGCCTGACAACAGTACTTAAAAAATACTGGGGTTGTTCTTGTTTTCTTCAATCAATGATCAATAATAAGATGTCCAACTTTACATGTTTTTTTAAGCATCAGACTCTTTTTTTGAGGATAAATGAAGATCTTCTGAATTAGTGTTTATGGGTTATCTGCTTTAAGGTGTGCATTTGAGAATTATACCAGCAAGTCAAGTGCATCTGATCACTTTAAAAAGTATATGCAGTAAGGATGTAACTGTATTAACAAGATAATCAACTTCTATGAGAATAGAGTTTAGGTAGCTACTCTGTACTGTGTTTGTACATGATATTGAAGAAGATAAAAGTGGAGGAATTATATCTTCCAGTTTTATATATTAAAAATAGGTAAAGCACCTTAAGAGAGACAATCTCCTGGGGGAGAGCTAACAGTGGCTAAGCTATGTCTGGCCACACTCACTACAGGCTAGCTACAGGATTTTTGAGGCTGCAGAGCTGGCTCTCCATCTCACTGAGCCAGGCCTCCATAGGTGTAATTAATTAATTACAAGTCTTTATTATAAATATAGGAGGCCACGGAGTAGCTAAACATTTGACACACTCAGCAGAAAATTGTGGGGGACAGGTGAAGAAGCCATGCTATTAGTGACTAAGTGCTAAGCTAATAGCTAGGAAGCTATCCCCAAAGACAGAATAGGTAAATACTGTGAATATAATCAACAGGCAATCAAGTAGAGATTCTGCTTTAAAGCATATGAGTCATGTGAAGATTGCACTATGAAATAAGTTGTTATGTAAAGGTTTTTATTTAAAACGGACTGCACAGATGAGCCATACAAACTGCCACCAAGTGAGAACCATTTATAATGGCTCATTTATCATAAATTACCCAACAGCCTTGGGAAGAAGTTTTAGTTTTCAAAGCATGTTTCAAAACTTAAGTTTAGACATAATTTCTAAACTTCTAAAGTTATGTTTTCATTTCTAATTTTTAACCATAACTGCTTGAGTGAAGGTCTAAGCTCTCGGTCTCTCTCTCTCTCTCTGAGCAGATGTGTTGGATAAGTGATTCTGTTAGCATGTTGCACGATGGGCAAATTTCCTGAAACGTTTCTCTTTAATGTGTTTGTAGTGCCTTTTTTCCTGTTGTTTAGATGTTTACTAGTTGGTGTTACTTTTCTTGTGAGGGAAGATTTCAGGGTGAGGGGTATTGTAATGGATGCTATATTCCTCTGTAAAGTGGATGAACACTAAGACTAAACAACAAAAATGTAAAGTGAAAAAGGTCTGAATCACAGAGACATGGTCAGTCAGAGGAAGACAATAAAATATGAGCAAATTTATGCTGTGAACCTTTAATATGGATGTCTCAAAACAAGCCTTTCGTTTTAGCCTGGTGGATCTCGAGAAACTAAATTTTGTCCAAAAAACACACAGGATAATGCTGCTAACTGGAAGAGGGAATTTCCTGGGGAAATTTTCCTAGCGTCATCGCTGGAATCTGTATTTTATTTTCCAGTGCTTTCTCTCTTCTTTCTGTTTACACCCATTAAATAATTCCAGATCAGGGCTGGATTTGAAAAACTTTCAGTTGTATAAATGCAGATGCTCAAATCTTAGACACAAAGAGACTGGCTACTTTAACTGTCTATAGGTCTGGGATCACATGTAAAACCTGCATGGAGAGCATTTTATAAAACCCCATTCACAAAAAAGGTTGGAGAGCTACAGTGGAGGATTTTAGGTGGTGCAGTTGCTGTAGATGTTTTTATTTCTGTTTTGATCTAAGTGTTGATGAGAACTGCATGTTCTGTCCTCACAGAGAGAAGCTCTGTTCCACTGTTTCCTGGACTGAAGCTCATTCTGGTCTGTGTGTGGATCATTGCAGAGGCTGCTCCATTTATTCGGACAGTGTTTTTTATCTACAGACGGTCATTCTGGGTCTCACATCACAGGTCAGTCTCAAACCAGAGTCAAATTTTAACTATTGAAATTCTGGGTCAAACTAAGGAACTGCTTATATCAGCAGGAAATAGAAAAAAAGAGCATTTGTTGCATTATGATGTTAAAATAATGTTGATCAGGATGATCAGAACTCTCATAAACATTGATTATCAATATTACTGTATGGTAAATAACCCGAAAATGTAAGAATATGTGGTATTAAAATCTTATCCTGTGTTTTGAAAGAAAAAAAGAAAAAAAAAACAGCGAGAACTTATCTTAGGGTTAGTGCTCACACTCACCTCGATTTTGTTAAATAGCTGCTTAGTTAGTGCTTGATCTCTCTCTCAGTCGACATGGTGGAAGAGTGATGTTGAGAGTGTGAACTGTCTGAAACGTTTCTCTCATTTTTGTGATCAAATTTTAAATGTTTTTAGACAAACATAAATGTATAATCCATAATGTTAATGTAGTGTAGTAAGTATAATAATATTCTACAAAAGGTATTCAGTTGATTTTCTTCTGTCCTTTAACTGTTATTCATTTTGTATCTGTTTTGCTCAAAGATACTAAAAATCACCATGAAGCTGCTAACTGTGTCTGCACTTCTCTGTGCAATGGTGGCTCCAACCACGGCTGCTGGTGAGTATCATTGTATAATTTTTATCATGTATATGAAACATATAAATGAATAATACAATATTATAATTATCATATACAGAAAATTGATGGTCAAAATCAATATTTTTGGTGGTAATTTGTCCGTGTCTTCACTGTGCAGAGGCCAGAGATGAAATAGAGGGATTGATGCCCCCAGGTGAGCAATATTTTCCAGATATTCAATAATTATTGTCATGGTTAGCAGACAAAAAAAACACCTCAATGTTTGTAACACAAAGGATGTTTTCAAGTGTCTGGCTGTTATAAAGTCCATACTTAACCCTTTAAGTACCACACCAAGAAAAAAAGCAATGGAAAAAGCCTTATGTGCTCAATTCTGCGCATTCTGACCGACACACACTCTGTGATTATCATCAAGTGTAGCTGCCATTGTAGTGTAGAGCCTTCATCACACCTGTACTCTGTCAATCACTTAACTTATGTTTCAGTGTCAAATCTTACTTGTGCAACTTTTCAGTTATTATTTGTATAATTATTAAACATAATACAAAATAAGATATCAGCCAGAGACACATGAACAGCTATTCATTTACTCCCAGCCAAGAGTCACGTGGTCAAGAGGTCCCCTTGTTGTCCTGGTGGTTGGACTAAGTACGGTAGTCGCTGCTTTTTCTTTAATTCAACAGTCGCGAGTTGGGCTGATGCTGAGGTAACTTATTTCTATTGTCTTCAATACCCGATTAAACCACATCCTTTTAACTGTTACGTACTCATTATTTTTGAAAACCTCTGCTCGCTTTCTTTCTCCATTGAAGAAATCCTGCAATTCCATGAGGGCACATCTTGCATCAGTTCACAACATCAATGAGTACCGTGAGATTCAGAGGCTGACTGGCAAAAAAGAAAGTTGGATTGGAGGAACTGATGCACCAAAAAACAAGGTATTTTGTTTGTCATTTGTCAGGTGTAGGCATGAGAATTGATAAGAATTTAACTCCGATTTGATGATCCATTCTCTTATTGATTCTCATTGGGTTCTCCCTGGCTCTGCTTTGAAACTCACCACCATAGCTTAGCAGCATATCAGTGACAGTACATTTTTGAAAATTAATTGAATGCTGTGTGGTCAAATGTTTATGCCTGTTGAAGGTATTTCCTCTCTTTGTTGGGATCAGTGATTGTGATCACTGATCACTGATCAGTGATTAATTAAAAAAAAAAACAATGTGTGTTGATTTATATCTAATGGTTATCACTCTGAACATCGCCGCTCTTTCATATGCGTTTGTAGGGCAACTAATACAGGGACAGCAGCTTCAAGACTTCAAGCTGTGTGCTTAAAGTCAGATCATCTGCTAGGACTCTGAGTAGGCTCAACATTTTGGCCTGTCTGAACCAATAAGTCCAATTTCTGCTTTCTAGGAGGGTAAGTGGTTCTGGAGTGATGGGACCCGTTTTACCTATCAAAAGTGGTGCTTTAGAGAGCCCAATAATGATCGCAATCAGGACTGCCTTCAGATAAATCGTGGAGGTAAATTAGAACACAATTATTAATATGAATTATTAATGTGTGTGAATAGTTTCTGTGATCAAAGATACAACTAATAACAGCTTGTTAACAAGTGTTTGGGCTTTGATTTGTGTGATTTCTACTTTTGAACCTTTCAGTTTTCAAGTGCTGGGATGATATGTGGTGTGATGCTCATCTGCCATCTGTCTGCGCCAAGAAAATCTGATCATTGGACTGACACTGGAGCATGAAGTTCCCATAAAACACACACTGATGTATGATGGTGTTTGTGTTTTGCTCGCTCTTACTGCATTTCATTTTGGAGCATTATAGCTTTCCTCTCTCTGTCATAACAAAATGACCAGCCAACATAAACTGGGCTGTCTCTTAGGCGATCTTTAAAGCAGTCCTGTCTTTAATAAGAGCAGGCTAGTTACCAAATGACTGATTATGATTTTTTTTCTCTGCAGAGAAAACTTCTTATTTCCTCTTGTTTATTTTTTGCAACAATAAAGCTTCAAGCAAGCATGTCTCTGCATTATTTTTTGTTTGTTTGTTTGTTTGTTTGTTTTGAGGTGCATATACAGTGCTGTGCAAAGGTTTTTAGCAGGTGTGAAAAAATGCTGTAAACAAAGAATGCTTTCAGACAGATAAATGATTGTTTATTGGCCCCAAATGCCTTCTGTAGCAGGATAAAAACCCCAAACATACAGCCAAGGTAAATACTAAGAGAAAGATCACGTTTGTCCTCATTAGGATAGGGATGAAAGAAGATGTTTTTTCATAGATTTCAATACAAATTCAATAGAAATAATTACAATACAAATAAACCTCTCTATAGCTTACTGTGGGGCCATCTCTGAGAGCACAGCAATTACTAAATGAAGCGGAATCTGTGAGCTTGTTCAACTCTTTTCATAATTTAGTAATTATATATAATTGATAAAGGGACATGTACTTAGAATCACACACAGTTTGGATGACAGTAAGTTTAAACCTAATTGAGTTTAAGAGGAAGAGTAAGAAACCTCTGGCAGAACCAGGCTCAGGGAGGGGCTGGTTGGGTTAGGTGAGGAAGACAGGACAAAGACATGCTGTGGAAGAGAGCTCAAGATTAATAACAAGTGTGATTCAGTGCAGACAGGTTTATTAACACATAGTGAGTGAGAAAGGTGACTGAAGAAGAAATACTCAGTGAATCATGGGAATCCCTGGCAGCCTACGTCTCTTCTATCTCCGACTCAACACTAGCCTGGTTTTCTTCCTATTTATCTGAAATAACTTTCTTTGTTGTTTCTCTGTCTTTTTATGGCGCCTATAATGCTATTTTCCTTTATCAGGCTTCAGTCCTTTACCTGGCATCACTCATTCTCTTTGGAGTTGGGAGTTTGCCTTGCATTTACCATACAGGCCATTCTATTTCTGGCATTTATTAATATTTCTATGCCAATAACATTCAGCTTTAAATGTCTTTCTGTACATGTCTTTTAAAATTCACCAGCTGCATTGGCGGTCCACCCTAGACTGGTTGCTTCTTTTTACAGATTAGTGACTGGTTCTCCAATAGTGGCTTTGTTTTAAACTCCAACAAGACTGAGGCCATGATTATAGCTAATTGTTGTGCACATTCAAGAGTCAGTTTTGTACAAAGGCTATTTGGGTGATTTTATCCTAATCTGCAAGTGTCAACTATTCCTCATGCATGTGGGGCAACAGCTTTTTATTCTTTATATCAATGTTATATACCCTTTAAAGAGCCAAATGTGAGAGGTGAAACTGACAGGTTCATTGTATCTCATGCTTTGCGAAGCAATACCAGAATCTGAACACTAGATGTGACTGTTGTTTACATCACTGATATTGGTTACATTGCAGTCTGAGCATGTCCAGGTACATGTCTGTTAGCAGATGTGTTCTCTGTGCGGATGTATTCTCATTTTAGTTAGTTTCAGCACATCTGTTATTCGGCAGTAAAGCTGCTTCCTGAGTTTGTTTGCCTCTGTAAGTCTGCTTTTTGGGTCGTCTTCTTATTTCTATTACTGTTACTTTTATCTCTTCTTCTTATTAGCTGTTCTTCAAATATGAGCAATGTTAAGCTGGGTACCCTTAATATTAATCAAGCCAGAGATGTTTCAAAACAAGCCTCTCTTTTTAGCCTGGTGGATCTTGAGAAACTAAACTAACACACATGATAATGCTGCTGACTGGAAGAGGGAGTTTCCTGGAGATATTTTCCTAGCGTCATTGCTGGAATCTGTATTTTATTTTTCAGTGCCTTCTCTCTTCTTTCTGTTGACATTAATGAAATCATTCCAGGTCACATTTTAAAAATTTGGGTTTGAAAAACTTTCTGTTGTTTTTATGAATGCAGAGGCTCAAATCTTGGGCAGAGACTGGCAACTTTAACAGTGAATGATTTTACATGGTGCAGTGGCTGTACATGCTTGTAGCTAAATGGTTTTCAGCTTAAAAAAAAAAAAAATTCATTTCATTGCAGTATGTAAAAAAATGCTGATCAGAAATCAGAAGTCTCACATGCATGATTATCAATATTACTGTATAATGAATCTTGAAAATGTAATAATACATAGTATTGCAATTATATCCTGTGTTTTCTAGAAAGAAAAAAAGGAGAACTTATCTGTGGCTCAGATGCGGAGAGAAACATTTATAAGATGCTTATTGGTTCTTTAATTTCTAGAAATGCTTTGTTGCCTTTTGTTACACTACAACATGTTACATGTTAAATTACTGCTTTAGTGAATGCCTGATCTCTCTCTCTCTCTCTAAGTCGACATGGTGGCCAAGCGTAAAATGGGATCAACAGAGAATATATTCGTTAAGGAGGCAAGTCTTTTAACCTCCTAAGACCCAAACTCTTTCATGGCATTTTTAATTTCTCTTTGCTATTTGGGCTGATTGGGACCTGATGAATGTAAAAACAAAGAATGATCTTTTTACCTGATGCAGTTTCTGAGAAAAATGATTTCCACATATGAGGACATTCGCTTAAAATTTCAATAGAACACTGTAAGGTCACAATTCAGCAATGATGTGCAAAACTTTATTTGGGGTCTGAACACAGCAGCCTTTTTCCTGAGTACTAAAACAAAATGAGAAACAACAATTGTGCCCCTTTGAGCAATATGGCTTATTTGAAGTGCTGCTAACAGTTGCAGGAAGACTAAGTCTGTAACAAAGTAAAAGATTTATGAACACCACATGAAACGTGAAACATTTCACTCCAAAAATGCTACCTCAAACTTTTTTTCCTCTGTGGGGGGAATGTGTGTAAAATTTAGTATCGTGGTCTAGACAACCCAAAATGTGATGTCCACATATGTGGAAGCCAGGTCCTGCGAGGTTAATGTTAATAAGAAAATGTTATGTATTTTTTATTATTCATTTATTGAAAGTCTTTTAACATTTTCATTTATCTGCTCTTTTAGTGTTGTATCTATTAAGGATAGAAACTCCCTTAGCAGTATTGTTAACACCTGCTCCAAAAACACAGGGGTCAAGCAGAAAGATTTGTGTTCATCCTGGGAAAGCCAGGTGATAAAGAAGACAAAAAACATTATTATCCATCCTGAATATGTTTTGTCATCTAAGTTCAGGAAGTTTCTCTCATGTTGCCTTTAACTTGTACCTCAGAACATTGTAGAACAAACATACATGAGATCACTAGATCACTTAACGTTGACACAGGTCACATAAATGAATCTTTCAAAGGTTGTTCATTTTTAGACAATTCTCCTGTTATTCTATTTTTTATTTTACTTTTAATGTATTTATTTATTTCCTTATTTTTTACCTCATTGGCTAATGAGGCTAATTAACTAGAGTTTAGGTTTTTGACTTCTTTAACATTTTACTGACTTCTACTTGTGAACCTTTCAGGTTCCAAGTGCTGGGATGATCTGTGGTGTGATGCTCATCTGCCATCTGTCTGCGCCAAGAAAGTCTAATGTTTCTTGGACTGACACTGATATATGATAGTGTTTGTGTTTCGCTAGCTCTTACTTTATTTTATTTTGCAGCATTATATTTTTCCTCTCTATAGCACCCAAAGAAAATGAACAATCAACACAAGTTGGGCTGTCATTTAGTGGGAGCAGACTTGTTACCAAAGGATTGATTTTACATTTTTCTTCTGCAAAGAAAACTGTTCTCTTCTTTCTTTAACATTAAAGCATCAAGCAAGCATATCTCTGTGTTATATCTTTTGTTTTGAGGTGTATATACATATTTACCAGATACATATATTAATATTTGTCTACTCTTTTATACATGTGTTAGTTCAATTACTAACTTTTTAACTTTTTAACTTAACAACTCATCACACATTTGGCAAACCTGGGGAAAAAGGTGCTAAGATTTGTTATACAAGTTTGTATACCCATTTATCCTGCAAGCCTATAGATTTATATATGTGTCTCCATAAGTTGATTCTGTTCATCTGGACGTTGCTCTCATATATATATGAGAGACTAATATTGTTCTTTTAATATGTTGGCATTACTAAATTTGTCTCAGTGCTTACTTTAAATATCCATAAAATCATCACATTCTCTGTAAGATTAAAGTCAACTATTGAACCACGTATATTTTAAAGTAAAGGCTTTAAAACCAAGTTAGTACGAACGTCACTAATGTCACATAACTTTGCCGACATGTGGCCAACAGTAATGTTTTAATGTTCTTCGTTATTAAATATTCGCACATAAATAAGTAACATAATATTCAGTACTTACTTTTAAAAGTTTACTCTTTGGCCGCCCCTCTTCCGCCGTTTTTTTTTTCCGGCAAAATTATCCACACCCACGGCCGCGCTATGCGTTCTGGGATATGTTTGGCCACGAAGTCTACACCGCCACATCCTTGAAATTCAGGGAACTGAAGGACGCATTTGAGGGCCGCATTTCGAACAGCCTTTGAATTGGGACAGCCTTCGTCACGTCGCTGTGACGTAATCGGCCTTAAAATGCGGCCTTTAAGGCTGCAGACCCTGAATTGGGATACAGCCAGCGGCCTTGTTACCTCTACTTTCTTCTTCACCCCTCTTTCTTACCCAGCCTCATTAGCGGCACCCCTGGTCTGACAGGGTAACAGCATGTAATAATTTGCCTCTATTATAGAACCTTGTAAACACAACAAACATGTAAACAAAATGAGGAAGCACATGCTCTGACACATTTGTGGCATTGCACACAGTGTTTTTAACGGCTTTATAAGCAGAAATGCAACACACCCGGTGCCTTCCTGAAGCTAGTTATCAGTTTGCACATTGATCTCACTACAGTCAACATTTAAGAGTTGTTTAACTCGAACTGCTAACATTTCATCGCTTCATACTAACCAAACAAGCTAAATAAGAACAGATTTTTATACTTTAACATCTCATCACAAGTGTCGCAAAAGATTTCTTTTACTTTATTTTCAGCAGCTGTTTTCACTTTTTACCCTCCCAGTTTTCTGGATTTACATGATTTACATTTTTCATCCAGCTGTTGAAACTTTTGCAGATAAACTAAACACAGCAGAAACAGTAACAGCGGCAGTTCTAGTGTAACATGTTACATATTTTAATAATAAATGGCTCTTAAATCATGTTACAATAAAGAAACTAATCATAAAGTTATTTAGGTCAGGTGATGACTGTGTGGATGTGTCACTGGGAGTGGAACTGATATAGTCTCAGTGTGATAAAGATAAAGGTGAGAGGTCATCCCTTCTTGTTTTGTCAGTGTGAAGGAGTTGCCTCGTCTTTCAGTAAATTCTAATCAACATCAGCAGTTTGCTTGTCTCTTTGGCTTAATTCTGACCCGCGTTTCTGGATTTACACAGTTGTGTAACAGATGAAATGTTCTGTTTTACAGATACGTTAGCGTCACACAGGAAGTGAAACCTCAGTTTTACAGGTAAGAACGTGGATAATCTCCCTGAAATTGTTTAAACAGGCTTTCTGTTGACAACTTTACTGAATCTTTTATTTATTTAACTATATATATCTATATATATATATATATATTTTTTTTTTTTTTCTTTTTACTTGGTTGTGACTTATTGTGTCTCTTGACATCATTATGTCTTTCTTGGCTATTATAGGACTTACTTTTCTGGTTTATTTTACTCATTTAGGTGTACTTTGTGAACATCTCTGAAAGCCCTGATATGAACCTTACTTACATTTAAAGTTCCCTCATTTATAGCAGGCTTCTGTGTCTGATGGAATTTAAAGACTTATATGATATTTTTTTAAAAAATGTGATGGAAAAGGACAAAAGCAAATTTAAACGGAAGCAAGAATTGTATTGAACTGCAGTTTGTACAGGATAAACAGTGTAAGTGTGGTCATTTTCTTTACTGTTTGGCTCATGAAGAAGTAAAGGTGCTCTATGACATTTAAATAACAGCAGATGATGGAACAGGCAGTCTTCAGATAGCACTTTCATTTCATAGCCAGCTGTTTGTGCATGTCCAGTAAATATGCATGAACCCTGTTTAGTTCTATAGGACTACAGTTTCCTTCACTATCATTCTTCAATTTTGTTTTTGGGGGAGCTTGTCATAATAAAACACAAGGCAGCTGCACTTTAACTTTATTTGCACGTCTTCCAATAAAATTCCATTAAATGAACAGTAGATGTCAGTAAACACTGACTGTTCACATCATTCAAAGTTTGTGTCTAAGAGCATATCCGGTGATTTTGCCTCGTGTGATATTTCAGACTGGATTTTGCTGCACATTTCTTACAAATCATTAACATTTTTTTTTACTAACTAATCTTTAAATTATGAGGGTAACTATAGCAACATTCAGCAGTAGTTCAATGTGAGTAATCCTTCTTCCCAGCAGCTCCTTAGAAGTCCACCCTCACCATGAGCATTTTTGTTGTATTTATTGCGATGTCATGTCATAAAAACACCAAAATACATTATCTTAGTGTCTCTAGTAACAAACAACTAATTAATGCATAAACACATTTCATGCAAAACTTGTATTTTAATCTTTCCACATATAAAATCATTCGTTCATTTATCCTTTAATTTTCTTGATATTTTTGACCCTTTAAAGGACTAAATGTGAGCGGTGAAACTGACTGCTTGAGAAAAGCAGTACCAGAATCTGGACACTAGATGTCACAACTATTTACACCACTGGTTACATACTGGTCTGAGCATGCCCACGTTCTTTTCAGCATCTCTTCTCTCGCATGTGTAGTAGTACCAGGATCCGGTCCAGCCAGCAGGACATGACTCACAGGAAGCTCACAAACTGCCCACACAGAGGAAAAAACACACTGGTGATCATATCCACTGTGACCCTCCATGTTCAGGCTCCACATTCCTCTAAATCCTCATTTAACACCACACTGAGTGACGCCATCTCAGGCACCGCAGCCACACCCACCGGCTTTACAAAACTGCACGGATTAAATGTGCATGTTTGATTACCACGGCTTTATTGCTTTCCTTATTGTGTTCGGTGTTATTTGTCACCATGGTGATATCAATTTCCAAAACTGTAATTGTTACAGCCGGTGCGGTTTCACCTTACTTACCTGGTCACTCCTCAGGTGGAGTGGGGCTCTTTTTTTTTGTGGTCTCATCCTGTTCTCGTCACCATCTCATAACTGACTGATCTCAGAGCAACACTTGCTTTAATAAAGTCAGTATCCATCAAAGGCTTTCTGAATGGAATATCATGGAGGAAGCTGTTGCTACAAAAACGTTGTGTTTAAAAAGACAAATCAGAGCAAGGTTGGCTTAAAGGGGGAGGAGCCAGAACAACTTGTTACAAGCAGAGTGTCTGTGAAGGTTCTCTGTCATCCAGGTCATCGTAGTAAGGAGCTTGGAAAGCAGAGGTTAAACTGAGAGATCCTGTTCCATGTAAAACATTATACTGTACATGTGCTCATAACCAGAGCATATTTTAACACTAACAGTAAGCTCAGTGTCCCAGCTGTACTTACTTACTGTACTCTCACTGATGTTATGGGGAATTTTTGGACCCCGGGCCTGTACCAGTGTCCAAAAATAACAGTCATTCTGAATGTGAAGCTGCTCTAGTCGAGTGCTAGAATAAAACATGGAAATATGGCGTTTTACTCGAGCACTATGAAAGACTATAAATGTGAATGAATTACTTGGTGTGCTCCAGCTGTATTCTGGAGCGATATCCAAAAGTTAGTGAGATTTTGTTTTTTTACTAACACGATGACGTTAACATTCCCAAAGCTAACATGCTAACCTCGCCAACAGCAAGACAGTGACCTAATAAAATGTCCCTTAGAGACGTTTAATATGATTATCTCACTGTCGGCCTACAACCAACCCTTCATTTTCCAGGATACAAGAGTATTTTTTCTTCCACTGAAGATAAGGAAGCAGGAAAACATTTTTTAATACTCTCATAATGTGAAATCAAGGTCACGGCTGCGCCCTCAGAGATGATCTATCAGTTCTGAGGAAATCCGGTGATTTCCAGGCATGAAAAAGATCCATGTTTACAACGTTTATACTGTAACAAAATTTATGATTTTGAGGTACTTGTTCTGGTTTTATGTTATAAGATGCCCACATCTGACCCCATCACCCCCGATGTACTTTTTACTTCCTGTTTTATTTTGGTGTTTAACTCTCCTCATGTGTTTTCTGTTGATTTGCTCACCACCCTTTTAATTCAGAGTCCCATTGTTTTAGCTTTCTCAACTCTGGAAGTTTTTATGAGTTTAAATTACTGTTGGACCTCACTCTAGTGTCTGCGTTTGGGTCTTCATTTATATGAGATCTGACATAAACTCAGGGTATGTTATTTATTAAGTACAGTCATTAATCTATTCTGGATATAATGGCCTTAGAATTTAAATATGTACTCACTGTCTGGGTGTTGCTGTGTATTTGAAATGTAAGTGGAAAAAAAACAAATGAAAAGGAATGACATCTTACTTGTTTAAGCTCTTAATAATGCAACAGATGAGACTTCTGGCATGTTGTGACAAATCCTTCTGGCTTGTTTCCCTTTACATCAGCAGACTGTTGCATAGGCATTTGGTTTGTTTGGACTGCACACACATTTTTTCCCCACTGTTGAAAGCGTACCTGCAGCACCTCACAGACCAGTTTAGCCAAAGAAAAGTGAAAATTTGTGGGATTTTGATGGAGTACGAATGTATCACAACTGCTGATTGTTTGAGTTTGTAAATCAGCGACTGCAAGTGTGTAATGTCACATTTTGTTTCCACGTGGCATCTGTCACTTCACCTGTACAGTCTGTTGGGTTTGTGTGTTGCGTACTAACAGCAGAGTGTTGACTCATTTTCGTTTGGTATCCATTTCAGGTTAGCATGGTGGTACGATGGTTAGCACTGTCACCCCACAGCAGGAAGATCCTGGTTCAATTCCAGTCTGAAGTTTCTGTATTCTCATCAGGTATTCTGGCTTCCTTCCATAACACAAATATTTACATGGGGTTAGGTTAACAGGTGATTCTGAGTTGACCATCCGGTCATAAAGTCTGACATCACTAGCCGTGTCTGGGCCGAAACTCCGCTGCAGGTCCATATATCAAACGATCACTATGGCATTACTGAGAGTTCTTTAATAAAATGATCAGCATTCTGCTCTACCAGGTGTAACAATTGAGTTTAACATCCAGGCATCCATGAAAACGGAATTTAGGACATTTAACGGAGTTAAAGCAGGAAGTTAGCTCGCTAGCTTCTATCTAAATACAATATAGCATGTCCTGACTGCGGGGTTTTGGAAACGAATTAAAACGTACAGCTCTGTTATCACTTCCAACATAAATGAAGACAGAAAACTAAACAGCAGTGACGTTTGTAGGGTTACTGAAGTTTGGCTAGCTGGTATATAATGATGTGCTACGTGACCGCTAGCGACACAGCTATGTTAGCATAATATAATCAAGCTAACTTTTTTTCCACTCGATAAAAGTTAACGTGAGTGTTCTCGGTGGTCAGGAACAAATGTAATCGCATGGCAGGATGCTGTAAAAGGACCAAACTTCAGCCAGGAGAACAACTGAGATAATCCATCCACAATACGAGGTTAGTCATTCATATACCGCTGCATGGGCTGGGCTGTAGTTACATCCTAAGGTTTTAAAAACTGAGCTGAAATAAATGATTAGCGGTAATAAAAGCCGAGGGAGGTCAACAGTGATCACTGACTGTTTTAGGAGCTTTTTGAGATTAAATAGAAGAAAATACAAAACATTAATGTTAACAACACAAAAGCCATATTAAACGCAGACTACTTTAGGCCCAGAAGTAGGATTCGTCACGTCATCACTTAACGACCGGATAGGTGTGAATGGTTGTGTTTCTGAGAGGTAGTCCTGTGACAGACAGGTGACCTGTGCAGGGCGTACACTGCATCTTATCCTACGACAGTTGGAATAGGCTCCAGGCTTCCCACAACCCTGAATTGGATATGTGGATGAATGGGTGCATCGTATCCATTCCCCTCACAACCAGCACGCAGCTAGACAAAGGCCGCCCCCAGCAACCAACTGACTCTTCCCCTTACAATGACACAGTAGATGACTGCAGGGAGAATTAGGTGTGAAATATTATATTTTGCTTTTATTTCCAGATAAAATCACTTGTCATTGCTTTAGTGTCTTGGTAATACATGACAGTGAAACCCATTTCCTGCTAGAGTTCAGAGCTAGGGAGGAAATGAAAGCATTTAATTTTAGTATCCAGAAACAGCAGGCAGTGTCAAGAAATTTGTATTTTAGGATCAGTTTCAGCAGCTGTGGTGAGCACGAAATTGTTTCATTTTCACTGTGTAGGGTTTGGTTTGATACATAAATATTATTTTTGGTTTAGATTGGATTATTGTTATATACAAATGAAAAAAATAGTAAATGTACAGTTTTGTGTTGATGGAGAAAAGCTGAGAAACATTAACCATCACACAATCATTATTTTCAAAAAAGCAAAACCAGAAGAGCTGAAATATATTTTTTCTGTACAGAAGGTAAAAAATGATTAAAGTATATCTGCAATATTCCCCAAAATAAAGTTTAGTAATAAAAACATGTAATAAGCAGACAATGTTTACCTTAAACAAGCTCGAGTTGTTTAATGAGTGTCTGCCTCAAATGCTTTACTGAACACATAATAACCAGAAGCCCTTTAAACACTAACGGTGAACTATCAGGGCTCCTTTTAGTAGTTTAGGGAGTTTCTGGACGCTGGGTTTGCACCAGTGAACAGTGTAAAATAAATAATCAGAGTGAATGTGAAGCTGTCCTAGATGAAAGCATTAGAGCGCTATCAAAGAAACCAGGCTGTGAGTGAATGACTGTGTTGCAAGCAGCACTCATGTATCTACCAAGAGTGGTGAAAAGTCCCAGAGATATTCTTTGTTTCTATTTACACAAACCCAGTGCTAGGCTATAATCATACCTTTCAAAGATTTACTTTGTTGCATTGAAACTCATGTTATAAAAAAGATCTTTAACAGGATACTAATGTTTGTATAACCTGATAAGAGCACAGCTGCCCCTTCAGAGATTGTACCAGTTACAAGGATATTGAATGTTATCAAAATTGATTAGTAGGTCATGTCATTAATGTAGTGGATACAAATGCATAAATGGCCGCCTGTGTAAAAACCTCACTTTAATCAGCATTCATTATACGTTTTGACCTTTAGGCAGTCTTCATTATACTTTCTCATAATTTAATTTATCACCGTATCACTACAGTGTTTGGTTATCTCGTTTTTATTCCCTCACGAGTATGCAGCTTGGTAAAGACTGTCAACAGAAACTACAGATCTGATTTGGAAAGCAAAGCTTTGCTTGGCTCTGAGTGTGGTGTTCCTCTTACAGACCCCAGAAATCACCAAGTTAACCCACTGAGGTGTGAACTAGTGTGTTTAGCTTCTCTTGTTTCCTCATAAAAATCACCTGTCACCTGCTTCTTTTCCTTTGCTGTCGTGTCAGTATAGTCTCGTTATAAATGGCAGTAAAAGTATTTTTATTCATTTTCATTTTCTAAAACTGATCAAAGTTCAGGTGCTGTAATAAAATGGAAACGTTCTCATTTCTGCACTGAAACAGCCTGAAGCCTCAAGACAGTTTGTAAAACCATTTTGTGTTGCTGTGATGAGCATGAGTGCATTTCAGGTTTCAGATTTTGTTTAGCGTTTCTTTATTTTTGGCTTAGATCAGTTCAAAAGTCTGACTCATAAGCACATAAGTACAGTAAAATCCAGTAGATTGTGCTACCCGAAAATTACTCACCATCCCCAAAGCCAAGATACCAGTGTGGCCATCAGCCAGAGAGACATCAACTAACAAGACTATTTCTGTGCTTTATTCTTTGAAGAGACTAAAAACTGTTTGCAAGCTTTGCTTTCAGATCAGGTTACTGTCATAAGAGAAGAAGAAGAATAAAACTGAGTCATGGGAATGTACAGTAAGTCTATAAATACAGAAAGAAAAGCTGTGAAACTGAGAAAGAACAAGACTATTAAATTACAGTGAAGAAGCATGTTACTTGCTTCCAAATTCAAATAAATCTGAGGTTATCATACTCGGCCCTAAAACTTTTAGAAACACAGTGTCTAACCAGATACTTGCTCTGGATTTGTAATTCATTATTATCAGGATGTCCTACAAACTCGCTGAAAAGCCTTCAGTTAATCCAAAATGCTGCAGCAAGAGTCCTGACAGGGACTAGAAAGAGAGAGCATATTTCTCCTGTTTTGGCTTCCTGTTAAATCCAGAATGGAATTCAAATCCTGCTCCTCACATACAAGGTCTTAAATAAAAAGGCCCCATCTTATCTTAATGACCTTGTAGTACCATATCACCCCATTAGAGCACTTCACTCTCGCTCTGCAGGCTTACTTGTTGTTCCTAGAGTATTTCAAAGTAGAATGGGAGGGAGAGCCTTCAGTTTTCAGGCCCCTCTTCTGTGGAACCAGCTTCCAGTTTGGATTCGGGAGACAGACATTATCTCTACTTTTAAGATTAGGCTTAAAACTTTCCTTTTTGCTAAAGCATATAGTTAGGGCTGGACCAGGTGACCCTGAATCCTCCCTTAGTTATGCTGCTATAGACGTAGGCTGCCGGGGGATTCCCATGATGTACCATTTCTTCCTCAGTCGCCTTTTTACTCCACGTGTTTACACACCGCTCTCCGTTCGTTATTATGAATCACATTTCCACAACATGTCTGTGTCCTGTATCCACCCTCACACCCCAACCAGTTAAGGCAGATTGCCACCCCTCACTGAAGCTCGTTCTGTTCAGGACACTGCTAGCATAATGGACAGGTTTGTGACGGGGCTCCCACAGAAACGCAAAGCAGAAGATAAAGCATCGCCAAATATGTTCCCTCTGCGTGGGAAGCAAGCGCTGGTTTGTCCAAACCAAATGTTGAATGTTATCACATAGGAAAGAAACAACTAAACATAAAATAATTACACATGAAGATGGTTTGTTTTCCTGTTACTTAAGGCTACGTCCTCACGTACACGGGTATTTATGAAAACAGAGATTTTCCATTTTCGTTTAAAAAGAAATCTTGTCCACACAGGCAGTTTTGAAAAAATATCTCCGTCCACGTGTAAACACAAAAAAACCAAGTCAAACACTGTCAAGAACATACCGAACCCTAAGAGTGTAGAAATGTTGTCGCAAGGATTTTCTTGTGAAACAAAGCGGGGCCTAGCAAAAAAAAAAGTTTGCAAACCACTGGGGTGTCGAACTCCAGGCCCCGAGGGCCGGTGTCCTGCAAGTTTTAGATCGCGCCCTGAGTCAACACACCTCAGTCAAATGATTAGTTCATTACCAGGCTTTTGGAGAACTTCAATACATGTTGAGGAGGTCATTTAGCCATTTAAATCAGCTGTGATGGATCAAGGACACATCTCAAACCTGCAGGACACCGGCCCTCGAGGCCTGGAGTTTGACACCTGTAGGCAACTGTTGTGATCTGGCATTGAATAAATAAAAGTGAATTGAATTAAATTGACAAGCAGTAAACATCAAAACAGCAGCGCAAGCAGAATAGGTCAGCTGATCGCAGCCTGTAAACAATGAAAATTTCAAACTTTATCATGGGGTGATTCTCTTTTGCAGCCACATTTCAGCTTCATAACATTTGAAAAAAAAGGAATTATGTTTTATATTTTTTTATTATTTGTTTCAATACTGACAATACTAAATATATGAAATTTATAATGGTCAAGCTCAAGGATCGATAAAATAGTAATTACAGGTAGTTTTACCTGCAATTACTATTTTATCGTTCCTCACCATTTCCCGGCCTCCTTTCTTCTGCCTAGCGTACAGCCTCAGGGTGCTGAACCCTCCATGCATGGTAAGGAGCTTTCTTGTTTTTATGTCAGTGACTTCTATCTCCTACTTTGGCCAGCCTATTACCCCAGCAGGGTACCTGATCACGGTTAGGGCGTAGGTGTTGATAGCCCGGATCCTGTTTTTACCTTTATCTTACTTTTATCTTAACGTTCAGCTGACTCCTCAGGACTTGCCTGACCCTCTGCAGGTACTTGGTGGTTGCAGCTTTCCTAGCGGCCTCTTCATGGTTCCCATTTGCCTGTGGGATCCCCAGGTACTTGTAGCTGTCCTTTATGTCTGCAATGTTGCCTTCTGGTAGTTCGGTCCTCTCAGTTCTGACTATCTTTCCTCTCTTTGTTAATAATTAATGATAACAATAATAATTATTGCTCTGTCTTTAGAATTTCCACCCTAATAGGTTCCCCCCAAAATTCCACCCTGACAGGATGGAATCAACCATAAATTATTTTTGACTAATTTCTAACTGAATTATTCCACCATGCTTCTGAAACCATAGGATACACAACTAGAGAGCTATTGCAACAAGGGACAGAGGGACACTCAGACAATATATACCCACGGAGGATAACACAGGAACAGGTGGGCACACACAGCTGACACTAATACAAGCTAATGAGACCAGGGAATTAAAACTGAACATAATGCAGACGGGACACAGGTTACCAAAATAAAACAGGAAATGACACTGAGACCTTTACTAAGACATATGAGCTTGACACAAACACAGAAAGGTAAATAAACACAGAACCAGACACAGAAACACAAGGAAGCAGGGAAAAAAAAGGGATAAATAAACCAGAATGAAACCAAGAAAGTAATACAGAATAATTTTATAAATAACCAGTAGGCGTAAATACCAAGAGTGTTTTTTCCCCTTAGATAAGATCAAGTTGATACAC
Organism: Neolamprologus multifasciatus; assembly: GCF_963576455.1. Taxonomy (NCBI): domain Eukaryota; kingdom Metazoa; phylum Chordata; class Actinopteri; order Cichliformes; family Cichlidae; genus Neolamprologus; species Neolamprologus multifasciatus. The sequence goes on along the minus strand of NC_140441.1, from coordinate 36,966,812 downwards.
CCACTTTAGTCTCATTGTGCTTAAGGTGTTATAGTAGATCTCACGCCTATGATGGGGGATTTCTGCACATATCACCACCACCCTTTCTAAAATTATCATTCAGCAGCATTTGTTTGTGTAATGAATACAATTTACGTCTATGTGCAGCTTTTTAATTTCTTTAAACAGCTGAACACTAGTTCTCCCAGATGATGCATATAACTGTTTTCAGCAGTGGATTCATCCACATTTAAAAATTCTGGATCCTTGGCTTTTAGTTAGCAGTTAGCATTAGCAGCACATGCTGCGTCCGATGTGAAAGGACCTTTATGCTGCTCACTGTGACTCACAGCAGTGGTCCCGGGTCAGCCCTGACTTTGTGTTATAGTGATGGGATTTCCGGCTCTTTTTAGAGATCCGGCTCTTTCGGTTCGAATCACTAAAAAGAGCCGGCTCTTTCGGCTCCGAACCGGCTCTTCAGGTTTGTCATGGTCCTGGGTCATTTTGACCCAGCGTTTTGTGTTTTCTGGAGTTTGGTGTATATTCAGCCCTACCTGTGTCTGTCCTCGGTGCTTTGTTCATGTCCCCGTGTTGTTATGTAAAACAGTCTGTGTGTTTCCTGTTTTACTTTGTAGGGTTGTGTCTCGTTATGTCCATTGGTTCCAGCTGTGTCCCCGCCTGTCTGCCATTACCCGATTACCATGTGTGTGTGTATATATAATGGGTGTCGGTCTGTGTTTCATGGTGTCCTGTTCCTCGTCTGCGTCTCTCTGCCTCCCACCCCATTCGTATGATCTCAGGTTTGTTATTTAGCTCACCCAGTTTAGGTTTATGTTCTGTCCTGCCCTCAGTTCTGTTATTTGTGTACTGTAAATACTCTCCCCTCACTGCCTGTTTTGCCACTCCACCACTTGTAAATAAACCTCACTCGAATCACCAGTCGCTGTCTGCATTTTGGGTCCTCCTTTCCTCCACACCACACGGCTCACCCCGCCAGCCGTGACAGTACGAGCCGACCAAACATGGACCCAGCAGCATCCGCACCTTCCCAGGAGTTTCGGGAGGGGGTGATTGACTCCGTTTCAAGGTTAGTTAACCTGTGGCTGGTGTTACGACCCGTCTAGGGCCAGGCAGTAACACGAGTGAGGCACTCGCATACCCCCCAAGACCCAAGCAGCCACAAGAGACAAATCCTTTAGTGTCACTGTGATTTATTTACAAGGTGGAAAAAAAGGAACCAAAACGGGAGTGTCAACGCTTCAGGGTGAGCCAAGGCCAAAACAATAAACAAAACAGATCTAAACAAATCCCGCACCCCTGACCTCACCAAAACAAAGTCAAAAATAAAAACAGAGTCTAACCTCCTTAACTAACACAAAACAGGAGAAAAACGGGTGATCAAAAGAAAACGGCAGCTCACCCCTACCCACTCCACTTTCACAACTCTCAAAAGCACTGCAGCCAGCGGCTGCCACGGGAAGACTGCTGGGCCGTGAGGAGAACCGCGAAGACTTCTCCCGCTGTAGCGCTCCAGCCTCCTTTTATTGGGCGGGTCCTCCAGCTGGAACCAGTCATGTCGTTGCAGCGTATCCATGCACCAATCGAAGCAGGGCCCTGGCACAGCTAAATTAACATAAGACATAACACCTGCACAAAACACACACGTAAACATACCAGTTCGTAACACTGGAACATGAGGGGGAGAAATTTCTCCGCGCTGTAGAAGCCAGGCTACAGCAGCTAATCTCTGCTCATTCCTGGCTACTGGACTCTCTTCACCCGCTCGCACAGAATTTCATACTCCACGAACTTCACCTTCACCCTCCAGCTGCTACCGCTTCCCGACCCAGCCCGGCGGTGAATGTTTTGCACTGCCCGCCGGGCGATCTGCGGCCCGGCCCGCCGGATGTGGAATTACCCGGCTGGTCGGAGCTATCCCCGAGAAGGAAGCGACGTTCACGCCGCCGACGCCCATCGCCACAGCCGGGCGCCGAGAGTTCTGAGTTGCCGGCTGTGGTGAGTGGAAAAGACACTCTTTCTGTTTCGCCAGGACTTGTGACTGTTTATACCGGGGCTGTGTTTTTTGAGCCAGCTGCCCAGCCGGTAGCTCGGTTAGCTGCCCAGCAGCCACTAGCTCAGTTAGCCGCTCAGTCGTCACCTCCGTCACATCCAGCCTCACGACCCATAGCCCAGTCAATAGCTCAGTTGGCCTCCCCAGAGGCTGGGTTTCAGCCCCCAGCAGACTCTGGACCCCTGGAGGTAAAGAAGCCAGCTGAGGACTGCACATTAGTGATGGGATTTCCGGCTCTTTTTAGAGATCCGGCTCTTTCGGTTCGGCTCACTAAAAAGAGCCGGCTCTTTCGGCTCCGAACCGGCTCTTCAGGTTGTTTTGTTGCTTTAATTAATTTATTATTAACAATAATATAAAATTATGCACAAAAGGAATTACTAACGTAAAACAAAGTGGGTTTATTTATATATGTTTATAATAAATATATGCGGTGGCCCCTAGAGACAAAGCACTACAAACTCCAAAACACATTTCTAGCATGAACTGAACTTCCAAAGCAGAGCTACTAGATCACTTAAATTACACAATTGAAAGCATGTGTGTATTGTTTGTGTATTTATACACAGGCACTCATATATATTCAAATAATTTAAAACAAATGTTCATTTACCTGTTATTACCACACACCAAATCCGGTCGTTGGTACTTGCTGGCTTGTGTAGCCACTAGGTAACAAAAGCTCAACACTATCCTGGAGCACTTCTGTTGTCTTTTGTACGTGTTTTGAATTTTTACGTGCTTTTGAGTTTTTACGTGATTTGGAGTTTTTACGTGCTTCGGAGTTTTTACGTGTTTTTACGTGCTTCGGAGTTTGTACGTGATTTGAAGTTTGTATGTGCTTTGTCTGTAGGGGCCACCGTAAATATACTTTTATTTATTCACTCCACATAAAATGTAATAAATAAATCATATAATACAAAAACCAACTATTCACATTTCAACTTTTAACTATTTAAATTTTCAGCTTTTTCCTTTTAAACAAATTTAAAATGAAACAACACAAAACATAGCAAACCACAACACAATTAAATATAAATTAAAATATGAAAACAAAAAGAAGATGCATATTCTCTGTCATATGGGCCTGCATGAATAAACTTTCTACATCCTTTATCATCTGCAACCGAAAATAGTTGTGGATGATTACTTTACCTTTCTAATGTGACGTTGTTGTCCCTGGCTCTCTTTCTCTCTCTCTCCCTCCCGCTCTGTTCCTGTGCCACTGAGTAACTACCGCCCCTCCCCCCTCTGCCCAGCGTAAAGCACAAGGCTCGCGTGCGGAGTGAAGCGAAAAAAAGTGCGAGAGAGAGAGAAAAAACCCACGTGACGGCTCGCGATAAGGAGCCGGCTCCCGTCGTTCACTTCAAAGAGTCGGATCTAAGAGCCATTTCGTTCGCGAACGACCCATCACTACTGCACATGGCTGTCGCTGCCTGAGCTGAGTCAATGCTCGGTGCAGCTGCAGTCAGCTTTGTGTTTGCCAGAGGCCCGTGCGCCTGCTGGTTCTGTTCTGCGCCCGCCAGAGGTCTCCGCGCCTGCTGGTTCTGTTCTGTGCCTACCAGGGGCCCCTGTGCCCGCTGGTCCTGAGACTGTTCTCGCTGGAGGGCCCGAGGAGCCCGTCCAGCCTCCTGTCTCGTCCGCTGGAGGGCCCGAGGAGCCCGTCCAGCCCCCTGTCCCGTCCGCTGGAGGGCCCGAGGAGCCCGTCCAGCCGCCAGCTGCAGCCTCATCATCCTCGCCGGCTGCCGCTTCATCCACACCGCCGGCAGCTGCAGCCTCCGTGTCTTCATCCTCGCCAGCTGCAGCCTCCGTGTCTTCATCCTCGCCAGCTGCAGCCTCCGTGTCTTCATCCTCGCCAGCTGCAGCCTCCGTGTCTTCATCCTCGCCAGCTGCAGCCTCCGTGTCTCCATCCTCGCCAGCTGCAGCCTCCGCTTCATCCACGCCGTCGCCTGGTCCAGCTCCGGCCTCCGCTTCATCCACGCCTGGTCCAGCTCCGGCTTCATCGTCGCCTGGTCCAGCCTCTGCATCCGCCTCGCCTGGTCCAGCTTCGGCTTCCGTCTCGTCTGGTGCTGCGAAGGCCACGCAGCCTTCAGGTCCCAAACTGCCGCCTCGACATCGGCGGTCATCTGCCAGGCCGCTTGTTGGGCGTCATCGTCGATATGGACGACCTCCCAAAGGCCGCCGCTACCTTCCGCGCGGCCGGCCTCCGGACTTGTGTCGCCGCCGCCGTTGCTGTCCGCACGGTCGGCCGCCTGACCTGTTTCCCCGTCGCCGCCGTTGCTGTCCGCACGGTCGGCCGCCTGACCTGTTTCCCCGTCGCCGCCGCTGCCGTGTGCACGGTCGGCCCCCTGACCTGTTTCCCCGTCGCCGCCGCTGCCGTGTGCACGGTCGGCCCCCTGACCTGTTTCCCCGTCGCCGCCGCTGCCGTGTGCACGGTCGGCCTCCTGAACTGTTTCCACTTCGCCGCCGCTGCCGTGTGCACGGTCGGCCCCCTGAACTGTTTCCTCTTCGCCACCGCTGCCTTCCGCGCGGTCGGCTGTTGGATCTGAGTTGTCAGCTTCCGGGCCGGCCTCCTGAACAATGTTTTGGGACCCTGTTTGGGAACTCCAGTCTGTGTTGTGTTTTGGACAATCTGTTTGGCCCACTGGAGCTTGTTTTTTGTTCGGTTGTGGTCCCTCCGTCCTGGACCCCCCGCCGCCCGCCCTGGGTTGGTCGTCTGTTTTTGTTCTGGGCTGTCTGGAGCCAGCCCTTGGAGGGGGGGTACTGTCATGGTCCTGGGTCATTTTGACCCAGCGTTTTGTGTTTTCTGGAGTTTGGTGTATATTCAGCCCTACCTGTGTCTGTCCTCGGTGCTTTGTTCATGTCCCCGTGTTGTTATGTAAAACAGTCTGTGTGTTTCCTGTTTTACTTTGTAGGGTTGTGTCTCGTTATGTCCATTGGTTCCAGCTGTGTACCCGCCTGTCTGCCATTACCCGATTACCGTGTGTGTGTGTATATAGTGGGTGTCGGTCTGTGTTCGTTGTCGGCTCGTCTGTGTTTCATGGTGTCCTGTTCCTCGTCTGCGTCTCTATGCCTCCCACCCCATTCGTATGATCTCAGGTTTGTTATTTAGCTCACCCAGTTTAGGTTTATGTTCTGTCCTGCCCTCAGTTCTGTTATTTGTGTACTGTAAATACTCTCCCCTCACTGCCTGTTTTGCCACTCCACCACTTGTAAATAAACCTCACTCGAATCACCAGTCGCTGTCTGCATTTTGGGTCCTCCTTTCCTCCACACCACACGGCTCACCCCGCCAGCCGTGACAAGGTTGTTTTGTTGCTTTATTTAATTTATTATTAACAATAATATAAAATTATGCACAAAAGTTATTACTAACGTAAAAAAAAGTGGTTTTATTTATATATGTTTATATATAAATATATGCGGTGGCCCCTAGAGACAAAACACGTACAAACTCCAAAACACATTTCTAGCATGAACTGAACTTTCAAAGCAGAGCTACCTAGATCACTTAAATTACACAATTGAAAGCATGTGTGTATTGTTTGTGTATTTATACACAGGAACTCATATATATTCAAATAATTTTAAAAAAAAGTTCATTTACCTGTTACTACCACACACCAAATCTGGTCGTTGGTACTTGCTGGCTTGTGTAGCCACTAGGTAACAAAAGCTCAACACTGCGCCCAGCATCCTGGAGCACTCCTGTTGTCTTTTTTACATGCTTCTGAGTTTTTACGTGCTTCGGAGTTTTTATGTGCTTCGGAGTTTATACGTGTTTTTACGTGCTTCAGAATTTGTACGTGTTTTTACGTGCTTCGGAGTTTGTACGTGATTTGAAGTTTGTATGTGCTTTGTCTCTAGGGGCCACCGTAAATATACTTTTATTTATTCACTCCACATAAAATGTAATAAATAAATCATATAATACAAAAATCAACTATTCACATTTCAAATTTTAACTATTTGAATTTTCAGCTTTTTCCTTTTACAAATTTAAAGTGAAACAACACAAAACACTGCAAACCGCGACACAATTAAATATAAATTAAAATATGAAAACAAAAAGAAGATGCATATTCTCTGTCATATGGGCCCGCATGAATAAACTTTCTGAATCCGTTATCATCTGCAACCGAAAATAGTTGTGGATGATTACTATACCTTTCTAATGTGACGTTGTTGTCCCTGGCTCTCTGTCTCTCCCTCCGGCTCTGTTCCTGTGCTACTGAGTGTAACTACCGCCCCTCCCCCCTCTGCCCAGCGTAAAGCACAAGGCTCGCGTGCGGAGTGAAGCGGAAAAAAGTGCGAGAGAGAGGCTGAGAGAAAGAAAAAAAAAAAAAACACGTGACGGCTGGCGATAAGGAGCCGGCTCGCGTCGTTCACGTCAAAGAGCCGGCTCTAAGAGCCATTTCGTTCGCGAACGACCCATCATTATTGTGTTAAACTAATCCTAAAGTAATAATGGTATTTCTAACCACTGATATACCACAACTTTATCCTTTCAACAGCTGCTGAAAGTTAGGGGACCTAGCTGCTATCAGATATTTATATAGAGATCCTCCAGCTTCAAACGGTATTACCCTTCAAGGACCTGCAGTTCAAAAAAACGCCACTCCGACAGCCAAACCCATCTGTTCTCTGACTGGATAGTTAAATTTGTGATTGACATGACATTGACCAATCAGCTGAAAGGAAGAAAAATAGGATCAAAAAACTTGAAACTTGAGTGTTGAGTTTCACGTATTTTTTGGCTGCGTCCACACACAAATCTTTTTTACGCCCACACAAATTCTTTTTACACATACAAATCCTGATTTACAAGTATTAAATATTTATTACCACAGTTTGAGCCCATACGTATCCAACTGCGTATTTTCTTCTAAGGCTGTAATTATACCAACAATGCATTTCTAACATGCCGGAATAGTTAGAAGTTCAGCATTTACGACAGCAGGCAAAGGTCAGTCCTTGTACAGATGACTGATCACACAAAGCCTTGTGATGCCCCAGTGATAATGAAAAGATTCATTTGGTTCAGCTTCTCTAAAAAATTTTTTTAAAAAAACCTTTCAGATCTCACCTGTCTAGATGTTATCTTTTCTTCTATTGTGAAACTCTAAATATTTCATCACTGCATTTGTTTCTTACAGTGCAAGTTCAAAGAGTCGCGCTGACAGATTTCTTTCTTACTCACAGCAGCTTTTTCTTTATCATGAAAGGAAAAACATTAAATATCTAAAATGCAATGGGAAATGAGTGTGATCTAGTATGTTTGTGCTACTGTAGATATAAGGAGACATGTTCATATGATTTATTTTGAAGATGTTTGCAGTGTTTTGCTTTGTGATCACCATTTTATTTGAGCGTTTTCAAATTTGAATGTCACATTTAAGTCGATCATTATGATCTCCTGTAGAGACCTCCTAGAGACCTGTGTTGAGATTAAGAGATCTGCTCTATAATAATTGCATTCTTATTTCTGAAATGAAAAACCTTCTGTGTCCACAGGCAGTTCCTCTACAAGCTCCTCCGTTGCACATTTTGATTGTGGTGTTCCTCAAGGCTCTATCTCTGGCCACGCGAAATATGGACACAGGACTGAGACCGAACTTGACATTCATAAACAGGCATGGCAGAGGAGGGAGACAAATAACATGAGACAAGACTAACTTCACAGGGACACACAAATCACAAGAAACTAGACCCAAAAGGACGGGGAAAATTTAACCACATACTAACAAAATCCTGAATGACAACATATACAACTGAACTGAAATCTAAGGATAACAAACTAGAAGATTCTTCAACATTCACAAAACTCAAAACCCTGGGTCACAGACCCAGGTACCATGACATAAACACTAACAATAACTTAAGGGTTTCCTTCCTTTATGTGATACTAAAATTTAGTTTCACCGATTCACTCATTGTCCCACCTGTATGTATGTCTCCCCCTTACTGGTGTTATATGACCTGTCAGAACACTAGAGCTGCAACAAAAACAGTATAAGAAAATACAGATAAATAAAGCATTATAAAACACTTTGATAGACAAAATTGCTTATGCTTTAATCAATTCCTCTGCAGTGCAAGCTGTAATCTGTGTTATCCATTATTTATTTAGTAAGACTTTTACTTGAGAAAAAGACAGAGACTCTGGCCTAATAGGGAGAGTCCCAGAGAGATATCGATAACAAAGATATGAACTGTTCTTCCTTCTGTGAAAACAACAAAAAGGTTTTGCGCTATATCTTGGGTTTGGTGGTTTTATTGTTCGTTAAGATCACATTACTATCATAACAAGACAAAATCATTGCATGTAGCAACAGAAAGTTCAAGGACTATTACAAGCACTGATTTCCAAATCAAGTCATTCACATTTTTGCTTTTGGGTAACTGAAAGTTTGCTTACATCAAAACTTCTGAGCCAGAAGTTGTGTTTGGTGTATTAAAGAACACACAAAAAAGACGATGAAGAGATGCAAACGCCCTAAGACAGCTGCAAAGCAATGAACAGCTACTCTAAAGAGAAACGGACTACAAAAAGATAAAATCAGAAAAAAAACAACTTTAAATCAAAAAAAGTTGGTACAATGTTGCTAAATTACATCACATGTTCGACAGAAAATTTTAAAAAGCAAAAATACAAACCAACAAAAAAACCACTAGGACTACAAAAAAACTTCAAAGTTACTCAAGCTCTTTGTGGTTGCTTCAAAGTAACAAACAGAAATAAGAGTGATATCTACAAAGTCGCTGGAAAAATGACGACGAAAGACAAAGACACTACAAAGACAAACTCTTAATAATAAAAAAATGAATATGTAACATGACTGAAGTAAACACACCTCCAACAAAGACTCACAACAATTATTTCATATACAACCCAACTGCAAAGAGATATGAACTGACCGAAAGGGACAAAATGACAGATTTGTGCAAATTTTAAGAAATGTCAAGAAATTTTAGCTGCTGAAGAAAATTCTTTGAAATCTCCACAAACATTTCTTCACGTTAATACAAAGAATAAATAAATAAAAAGCTTAAACACTTAATCTGGAGTCTTTAGGTGTTTCCTGGCACATGTTTGCCAGACTGAGTGTTGAGTAGAAAGACGCCTCAGAGTTCATATCTGTGGAGAGAGGACAGGTTCAGAAAATGTTCAAACTGAAAGCAGTGAAAGCATTTCTTCCCTTTTAATTAATTTAATACTGAAAGGTTGGCGTCAGTCTCATCTTACAAAGGTGTTAAAAGTGATGACACGGATGTGGTGGGGGATTTCTGCTTCTCTGTGTGAAGTCTTTTACATGGAGGCGGCAATGATCTCTGCTTCTAGACAACAATGCAGTGTTTGTTTGTGTCTAAAGCATCTGTGTGATGCTTTCATCTCAATATGGACCAAAAGGAAGAAGAAGGCAACCTTATTAAACTTCACTGTATGATTCACCGGCAAGTTCTGTTCTCTGTTCAGACCATTCAGTCAATTTGTCCTAAGTCCTGTACCACAGCCAGTTTCAGCAGTCCCTGCTCGACCATCAAGCTGAGTATGGAGATGTAATGTGTCACTAGAATGATCAGTGGAAACCTGCACTACAGGGATTTGGGGTTTTTTGTCCTCTGAGGAAGAAACTTGGGCAGATTGTGGCTGAAATGGGACAACCATTGCACAAAAGGAAGGATGTGGTGGTGAACCAGCTCTATGTGCACATCTGAGCCTTCGAAACTAAGCTGCAGCTTTTCCAGCACCGCATGAGCTGCTAGAAAGTTTTCCACAGGACATTATTACTGCACAAGTGACGTGGAATGTGACAGCTATGGGACTGTGTATTGTGGAGTTTATTGATTTCAGGATATTACATCTATTGAAAAAGACACGTTTTGATTTTTTCTTCTTCCCCCTACTCCATCGACCCTGATAATGCTCCGTATCAACTGCAGCTGGAGCTCATTGAAATGCAGTGTGACAATGAGTGTAACAGCCAGCACCAATAACTCTAACTGGTTGAACTTTTACCGGCAGCTGGATGAAGGCAGTTTCCCAGTAATGTGAATATTTACAATGTGAGTTGATCTGAAAACGTCAAAGTCAACAGACTGCATGCCACCGATTAGCATAGACATTTTAGACAACACAGTAGTCCTCGTGTCTGACAAAAAGCCACAGACGGAGCAGAAAGTATACCATATAAGGCTGATGTCCAGAGAGGTGCAGAAGAAGAAACATGAGCTGATATCAGGCATCAGATGTTGTTAATATTGAGTTTCTGTGACCCACAATAAAAAGGGTTTACTGCCGAGCTGTTTGTCTCTGAGCCAGAGAGACCGAGGTCTATGGCGCCATTTAAAACTAATTTTAAATTCTTACCATTTGATAAGAAACTGTGAAAACGTATAATTGGAGCAAATTCATTTTCTCTCATAAAAAAAAGAACAACATCCTCGATTGTCGTGTTGTTTGTGTCACTATCACATCACTGGATTTTCAGCTATAAAGACCCGTTGTGGATTAGGTGCTACTTAGTTGTAATGGAAAACCACTGAAACTGAGTAGATTTGAGCCCCGTCCAGTCGAGTAGGAAAAGGGCTACATGTGCCTTACACATCTCAACCGCTGCTCTCAAAGACCAGATGTGTATTAAAATCCAGGGCTCAGGTTTTTCTCATTAATATCAGGATGTTACCTGTTTCTGCAGCTAAAAATATCAACAGTGATAGATTTTTCTAAAGGTACAATTTACCACTGATAACAATTTAAAGTCAAAATATGGTGTTTAGATTTTTGTATTGAACGTAAGAATAGGATTGTAACTGTAACTGTTGGTGCTGTGAACCTGTAGAAAATGATCCAGAAATCTTGTGTTTCACATGTTTTGAACTTAATCATTAACAGTTTTATTTTTTTATTGCTCAAACACATCTGATCACCGAAGCAACAATTCTTGTGCTACTGAAAATAAAATGTTAAAACATAAAGTTTATGGCTCGAAAAAGGCGAGGAGGATGTTGTGTTAGGCTCTGGGTGATTTTCTATTAATAAGTCTGACACTTGCCTTAGAGAGCTTAGTTGTGTTTGTCTGCAGTGGGCGTGTCTGGTTAGGTAATGTGGAGCAGTAAAAGCCTAATGTATGTTTTGCAGGGCCTGTCATGTAACATTGTCCCACCCTTTTGTTTCAGATCTGTTGCTGAGCTCATTGGAGTTTTATTTACCTTCATGTTTGATGGCAACACCATGTCAGTGGTTTAAGGTGGTTACTGGGTTTGTCCTGGTCACCATGGTAGCACAGACAGGAGTGTGGTCATTGTGGAAAAATAATATATTTTTAAGTTGTCACATGTTAACTGTGCGTGGACAGTGTGTGTTCTCATTGTTTTATACATTTCAAGTAATGCAGCATCACACTGCCCAATGATCAGTAACATTAGGATTCAGTTTCTGAAGATGCCGCTATTTTATTCTGTTCAGACACAAAGTGAAAATCCCTGAAAGTGTCACAGTAAACTTGATATTTGACCTGCAATAAAACAGGACAGGCAAAATATTTTTACTAAACATTGTTAATTACATTTTTTATTCATGCAAACCTTTGGTGGCAGCAGGACAGTGTCTCTAAGATTTGCTGACGGTAACTATTTTTATGAAATGTGAAGAGAAACACAACACACAGCATCAGGCTTTGGATATGAAGGATTGTAGGCCATTTAGTTTCATTTATGAGATTGTGAACATGAAGGAAAACACCATGTTTGTTTGTTTGTTTGTTTGTTTGTTTGTTTATAAATATACTTACATGTTTTCCATATTATCTAACTATTGTGTTTTTTGGTTCCCACGCTCAGTCTGCATGCTTTTTTTTTAACCCACAGGATGTTAGTTCTTCAACAGCATAAACAAAAGCCTGAAGTGCTACATAACATTTGTAGCTGCCTATAAAACAGCACCTCTGCAGTCTGTGTTTACATCAGAGTAAAAGAAAAGGCAGCCGACTCCTTAAAGCTCTGTGCAGAAACTCTGAGCATGTCAGTTTTATCACAATAAATACAATTGGACGTCTCTGAGTGAAACCGCAGGAGCTGACTGACAGTAAAACTAGAGGGCGGAGTCTGGAGCATGTGCTAAAGTATTATGCTTGTAACTATGGTGATAGTTAACCAGTAACAGTGCAGAGGTCTTCTGTTTCTAGGCAGATAACAACAACATGCACATGACTTCACACAGTCTTCAGTACATAGTGGAGGAAATGACACAGTGAGTTTACAGTGTTTATGCTGTGAGAACTAAAAGTTTAGTGCAGCTTGTCCTTTAGTTTAAAATCTCATGTGAACTCTGGTGATTGTTTTTATTCTCATTATTTACAGTTTTATATCACAGAGTCCTTTAAATTCAGTCAGACACAGAAGCCTGCAATAAAAGAGAGAACTGTGAGTATGTGAGTGAGTTTTTATGTTCTTACCTCTGAAAGTACGAGGTTTCACTTCCTGTGTGGCGGTAATGTCAGTGTACGAGACAGCAGGGTTCACTTTATCTGCAATACAGAACAGTTCACGTGTTACACAACAGCTGGACTCAAATCCACATAAGTACATTTTAGTAATAATGTGGAAGGAAACATACAACTGCTGTTGGTAACAAAGCAAACAATGAATTTGAGAATCTAAGTCGCATTTTCAGAGACTGAACGCGCGAAGAAAACAATGCAGTGACGTGAGAACAGCAACAGATCTCCGTCAACACCAACCAACACCCATCATTAGGTGTGTTTGTTTGTAGGGTTTACCCTGCATAGTGAAGCAAGACGGAATCCCTCTGCTGACATCAGACGTGTTACGTAAACCATGATTATGAAACTGTGTCACATGGGATTACTAACATTCCCAGTGACAGATCCACTGGGAGTGATCACCTGTCCTCAGTGAGTTTATGACCAGTTTTTGCAGAACTGTTTTGCATGGGCTTTGCCTTACAACATAAAGCACCTTGATATAGATGAATAGATAGATCTATATCTCAAGGTGCTTTATAGTGTAAGGTAAAGACGACAAACAAGAAGGGATGACCTCTCACCTTCATCATTAACACACTGAGACGATACCACTCCCAGTGACACATCCACAGTTATCACCTGACCTTAATGATTTTATGATCAACTTATTCATTGCTAACATGTTTAGGAGCCATTCATGATTAAAATACATGTTACAGTATAGTTACTTGTGTTATTGTTCTGTTTCCTCACAGTTTCCAGCTGTGTTCACTTTATCTGCAAATTTTCATGTGTTCGCACAACAGTCGGATTCAAACATGTAAATCCAGAAAACTGAACTAGTAATAAAGTAAACACACTGCTGAAAATAAGTGAACAGGATTCTTTTGACACTTAAGGTTAAAAAAATCACTGTGGCAGGGAAAGATTAGACTGGAAGAGAGCACAGATCTACTAAGACCAGTGGAACGAGCTCTGTCGCTGTTTGTTCAGCGTTTACTTTGTTTGGTGAACAAGGAAGGAGTTCCCTCTTCATTCCTAGTTCATTCCTTTTGGTGACGAAAAGGAATGAACCACAAATAACAGAGTTATAAATAGCTCATAATGTTTAAGAAACTATGTCACAAGAGTGTCTCCAAGTGAAGAATGCAGATAATTATTGCATGACACAGTTTGTACATAACTTTTGAACTAGACTCTCCAGCAATAAACCTGCTGTGTTATATTTAGGCTCAGATAATATTTAAAGGCACTGCTTGAATGTGCCAAAGTGTGATTCTGAATCTTCCCTGCTGAGCTTTGAAAGAGACGTTGCAGGATCAAGCAGCACAGAACAGATGAGTAGGCCACAGGAAAAGCACAGAGAATCCTTTTTTTCAAAATAAAACAATCTGCAGAGAGTAAATGTTCCACCTCTGAAACCATTCAGGTGATTTACAACTGTGCAAAGAACAACATGAAACTAATGACAGTGTTTGGCCTACAACAGTAACTTTATTTATAGATCCTTTTTCGGTTTTTCCGAACATAATTTCTTCTTTTTTCATGTGAATCTTTTCACTTACACCATTTAAGAGATACAAGTATTATTTACAGATATCACCTGATATTATTTAGATATTTTTATTAGTATTCTATATTTCTGTAGGTTTATTCCACTTTTTGTTCAGTTTACTTTATTAGTGTTGGTTTTGTATTAACTGGTTAAAACTAAGTGGCTTTGTAAATATTGTGTGGCTATGTTAATTTTAGAATTCTTGCACACAATACCACAATGATGCACAACCACAATAATAATAGCTTTGACGTGCCTGTAGGTCACCAATGCGTAGCTAGAGTCAGACTTTTGTTTGCTACTTCCTCATAAAGGCCATAACTATGCTTAAAATGCAGTTTTATGATGCATGAGTTAACCTTTTCAACAGTTCAGTATTGTAGGCACACAAGTGCAGTCAAACATCATTGATGAAAGAAACAAAGCTTTAAGAGTTACAATGAATAGAGAAGTGAGCAGTGAATGCATCATCACCTCAACCACAAATGCATAATGCAGAGAAACTCACTATTAACAAGTCGTTCAATGTAACATCACCAAATTCATTAAAGAGGCTTTTGAGTAAAGTGAAACTGCATATGTGTGTGTCCACACTGATGTAAACAGTAGATGTTCCACAGAGAACCTGCCCAGCCTTGACTTCCTGATGGATATCTTATTGATTTCATGTGTTGCACAGCATTAGTGGTTTCTCATTAACTACGTTTTATCAGGTGACAAAGGTGACCTGATAATGATTTGAAAGCTACTTTTGAGACATTTGGTTATTCTGATCTCCTGCACAATGGCTGTCATTAGAGGATCTGTCACAGTAGTTCATCTAGAGAACGGTGGCCACAATCTATCCATTTCCTTCCACTTATCCCTGTTAGGGTTGTAGGGCAGAGTACACCCTGGACAGAGCTAACCCAACCAGATTGGTATTTACATGGGCAGTTCACAATTAACTGGCAATTGAGAATTGCCATTTAACCTAACTGCATGTCTTTGGACTGCGTGAGGAAGCTGGCGTACCCAGAAAGGCCCTGGCCAGCTGGTGGACTCGAACTCAGGACCTTCTTGCTGTGAGGCAACAGTGCAAATCACTATGCCAGCATTGATTCATTTTCAGTTAAATTAAGGTTTATTTTTATAGCATCAAAAACAACAACAGGCACTTCATGTCGTAAGGTAAAGATGAGTCTACACTATTCAACAGTTAAATGAATCCCACTATCAGTAAACACTTGCAACTGTGGCAAGAAAAAAACTCCCTTTCAACAGGAAGAAAACGCCAACAGAACAAGGCTGAAGGAGGAGTGACCATGTGCGTCGATCCCAACTGTTAGCAGCACCAGTTATAAAGATATAAATTAATACTGAGCAGAACCGGGTTCAGCTTGTTTGTGTCCATTTGGAAAATGAATTGCTCACCCCTGCGTCCTCTGTTCCAGATTTTGTTCACAGTATTTGTCAGGTCTCTATCTTTGTCCCGCTGTTTTCTAAAGAAATGCTGTCTCGAGCAGATTGTTCATGTATTCATAGTATTAGCCACCACACTTATGCAGATGACGAATCATTAAATGTCTCTGTACAGTCAAACAATCCAAACAATCACAGGAATGTTTGGAGAAATCAAAGGTTGACTGCTCTAAAAGTATCAGGGTTACAGGATTAAGAAGGTTTGATTGAAATGACCTGGATGTATCTGTAGTATTGCCTTTATGAAATGAACAGAGTAGGAGGAGGTACTCTCGTGTGAGTGCAGCAGATTTTAGTTTTATTCTTGGGGGATGGTTTTTTTTTTAACCACGACCAAGAGAAAGGAATTCTAAACACAGTGAAAGTAACATTGTAGCAACAGGATGTAAAATGTCATTTCTTTTTTTTATTTACATCAAAACATGCTGACCTTTGTGGCTCCTCCAGAGGCAGAGCAGCATCAGCAAAATCAGCATGAGGCAGACACCCACCACAGGAAGAATCACTCGGGGGGAAGAATCAGGCGGCGAGTCAGGTCTCCCTGCTTCAAAACAAAAATACCACACATTGGCCTAAATGCAGACCCACAGGCCTTTGTGTAAACGTCCAGCATGGGGTTTTGTGCTAAGCTTGGCTGAAAGCACACAGGATCTACCCTTCAGGTAGGACATCAAACAAGTGCATTTCTCATCATGACGCTGTAAAAGTCCTTTAAAGTAAACAGTTTCTTTAGAAAAACATTCAAGTGGTTGCTGGTTGACACAAATCCATCATTTGAACTCAGTCAGCAGTTTTCTTAAAGATTGCTAACTAACAATTTTTTATAAAGACAAACATAAAAAGGGGGATTCGGGTCTTTAAAACTTGTGCATGTTTTGGAACTGAATGAATAGTTGAAGAAGGAAAAGTCCTACCTTTACACTTTTTAACCAAACTAAACTAATGTGGTGTGGGTAAGGTGTCTGGATGTACTTATGTTCAGATTTGATCCATACTTACTGGGTAAAATTGGAAAAATAACCATATTTTGGTGGTTGCACAAAAATGCATAATAGCATCCCTCCCAGGTCACACCCTCCCACTTTAAAATGAATTAGAATAGAAAGATTAGAAGCACAAAAGTAGAACTTTGTCATCTAAAACAACCATACCTGGTTTCTAGTATGAATCCATCATGTTGACAGTAGGATGTTATAACTTTTTATGTTTTCTGCTCACCTGCAGAAACAACCACCAGCAGGCTGTCTGGTGATTGTCCAACTCCAGTGATGTTACACTTGTAGAGGCCTTCATCTGATTTGGAAACCCTGTGGATGGTCAGGTTTCCTGTAGAGCTGCTCTCAATAAGATCATCATTTTTATAGAAAGTAGAAGTGAAATTGGAGGATGAGCCTTCATTGTGTCTACAGTGCAGAGTTACAGTGTCTCCCTCCATCACAGGATGGGCAGGACCTTCCAGGATCACAGAACCAGCTGAAACATAAAACTTTTAGTTCAGACTCCCCTTGCAGCATCGGGTTATGTTTCTGATGCAATTCTATTTAAAAGCTTTTCTTTTGTTTAGCGTCATTTTTAAATTTTGCTTTGTTTTTAGCCGAAACTGAAGTGGCAGATAACAGGACTTTCATTGGAACAAATAACTGGAGTCAGTTGAGGCCTGTGTAGAATAGTGCATGACTTAAATCAAATTTGTATGATTACAGTGTGATATGATCAAACTTCAGATGGTGAATGTTGCGGATTTTGTGGTGAATTAAAACATCCTGTTTACTTGGGGCAGACCAACACTGCTTACTTGGCATAAAAAGAGCTTCTTCATGATATGTTCATGTTATCTGTAAACGTGTAGAAGCTTTTCAGGTACTTTGAGTCACTAATGGCTACAACTCGTGATTTGTTGATCAAAGCTCACCTGCCACAGTGATGTTGACAGTATCGAAGCACTGTCCTGCTGCAGACTCACACCAGTAAACTCCAGTGTCTGCTGGATAAAGATCACTGATGTTGCAGTGAGATTCATCTATTCCATTTGAGGATGAGGGACATGTGGTGTTTGTGTATAAGGACGTGTTCCTCTTTACTCTCCACTCTGAAGAGTTTTCCTGCCCCCCACAGCTCATGGAGACGGACTCATACTGGAAGAACTGGGATCTGTTGGGAACAACTCTGAGTGAAGCTGCAAAACAAAAAGAGAAATCATGGCAAACTTAAGCGCATCTGTAACCGGAAGGTCGCTGGTTCGATCCCCGGGCTCTCTGTCCTGGTCATTGTGTCCTTGGGCAAGACACTTTACTTACCGCCTACTGGTGTTGGCCAGAGGGGCCAATATGGCAGCCTCGCTTCTGTCAGTCTACCCCAGGGCAGCTGTGGCTACAACTGTAGCCTCCACCAGTGAGTGAATGAATAATGGAATTGTAAAGTGCTTTGGGTGCCTTGAAAAGCGCTATATAAATCCAATCCATTATTATTATTATTATATTGTTAATGCGATTGCAGAAAGGAGCGACCATGAAACGCTGGGCGATTCATAGACGCCTGCTTTAGAAGCTGTTTCACTACGGATGTTATTTGGATTAAAATGTGTCTGTTTAGCATGTGGCTGTAATGAAACCCCGGCCTAAGGCAGAATGGCTACCTGTTTACAATGTGATGCGGTTAGCGGCTGCAGTGAGCTACAGTAGCAAATGTAGACTGGATGCAATCGAAGCTTCATGTGCCACCCACGATCTCAGATAGAGGAGCAACACATCAAACTAAATGCCGTTAGTGGGAACACATGATAGCAAAGACAGACTGCCCTTAACCTTTAACAATAAAATTCTGACTTTTGATTTTTATTAGTTATGAGTTTTTTACATTTTGTCCCAAAAGAAACAACAACAACAAAAAAAGGAAATTAAATGTGGGGGAAAAAAATAGGTAACAGAAATTTTGAAAAAAGGAAATTAAACTTGACCAAAACAGAGAAACCAACAGAATGATATTGTGTGCTTATATTTTAAAATAATTTTAAAATTTAGAAAAATACACATGAAATGTTTTTAAACTTAAGCTTTTTTGGACAAATTTGCCATGGCAACCAGCCTAAATAGGCTTTGACGTGCAGGTTTACTGAGATTATTTGCGTGTATTGTGTGTGCATGACTGTGACTCGCCTGCATTCAAAAATCCCAGTTTTGTATTATAATTGTTTTTCTGAACTTTAACATTTTTGACCCTGACAAATACTTACCCACACAACCTTTGAAATAATAATACTTAATGTGATCAAATCTAAACTGAGACAAGCAATCAGCTCCGAAACTAAAATGAGCGGTCAAGAAAAACCTAAACGCACAAATTAAAATACACTTTGTAATTCTGGCAATTACTTAGTAGTTACAGGCAGTAAGTCACTGAGCTGTTACTAAACAATACAACAATCATTTGCTGTTACTTATAGTAACTTTGTAATTACATGGCAGCTTAAAAACAACAATGAGTGCATCTTTAATTGATAAATTCTGGTTGTAACAACAAGATAACTGAAAATTTATGATATGCAGAGTAACATTTATGAGCCATTGAAAAATATAATGTATAATATAACATGTAATATACATAACATAAAACATATATAACACATACATATAGATTCTGCTCATAAACAAGAAGACAGCTCTTGCTTTTGCACTAAATGAGAGCGCTCCAACACACTTTTACTCACCAATAACAGCACACACTGTTGCTATCTCCATGCTGCTGGTGCACTGACAGACAGGTTGATAAACCTGGGGGGTGCCGCATGCTTTCTACTTTTTGTTAACGTCACAGTGACCACAGCTTCCTGCCGTAATCATCTCCTGTTCTAAATGTGTTAAAAACTTGTTTGTGCAGGATGTGTCTTTTTCTGACACCTCAAATGTCAAAGTGTGTGTAAATATGTGAACGTGATGCTGTTTTGCTTTGTTGTGTGTTTGTTCTGTCCTGCATTTACTCTTTGAACGTGGTTTGAATAAATATGTGCCAAACGTATCTGGTCACGTGATAACCAAGAGCTCATCCAAATGTGATTTGTGAAGAAAACTGAAGGGAAGTAATTTTTGAAATTTGCTTTAATGGATAAAAATCAACTGGACCATAAATGTATTTTATTTTTGTTTGTTTTTTGTTGGATAATTGTTAATTTTTGATTAAATTTTGTGTCAAGAGCCATTTCAGATGGAAACCCACAAAGATGTGCAAGGATTAAACATACACAGCAACAGATCATAGAAAGTGAACAGTGGGACATATATAAACACCAAGGACTAATTAGGGAATGACTGGAGGTGAATGAGACACAAGTTAGAATAATTACACGAAGATCGAAATCAGGAGCAGAAGATCATAAGGAACGAGGAAAAACTAACGTAAGACATGAAAGAAGACCAACCTCTTAAGTGGAACAGGAAATAAACATCTAACACTGGAGAAGACATGATACCTCATGGTAAAGTACTTAGTCACAGAGGGAACTAAAAACACTAGAAGAAACAGTGAATTCAAACAGGATAAAACAAAAAAACAAACCGGAATTCAAAAGTTTAAACATGTAAAAGTTCAGAGGCCCTGACTGCTGATGCTTCAAAGAGCAGAGGGATGTCAGGGCAGAGCAGAGAAGCAGGCCCTGTGCTTATCTCATGCTAAGGCTGCACAGCAACAGATGCTGAGTCGGCACCAATGGGCTCGGGAACAGCAGGCCTCCACACGTTCAGGGCCAGGCTAAGCTGGTGGAGAGGTTGTGGTATGCCAGCAATGGGCAAGGAGAGATGACGGCCTATGTCATGAACTGGGGAGATGGGCTAAAAGGAGGCCGACTCAGAATCAGGAAGTGAAGATGCTGGCTCTTCTTCTCTTTCTTCTTTTTGGTTATCCCTGCCATCGTCCTCTGTCACACTGTGTGTCCTTCTTCACAGCATCCATGAATCTTCTCTATCCACTATCACTCCTTTGCACCCAAACTCCATTTAAAACTAATCAGGAACAAGAATTAAAATAATAAACCTGAAACTAAAGTTCAATGTTACACAAATTTGCAACAGAGAAACGGAAAAGCCTGAAACTCAAATGCAACACAAAAACCCTCAAACCACGATGCAAATATGTGAAAATGAGTCTTTGTCTCTTGATCGTAGACTGCGGGCTGTAATCAGTGATTGATGCACTGTGTCAGTTTGAGACTGATGTTGTCTCTTTCAAGAGTGCAGCTGCACATTTTTATCACTTCATCACAGGAGCTGTGCCATTATTTGCTAATTCAGCACTGCTTCAGAGCTGCTTGCACATCAAAACTATCAGGATGCCACAGATGGCAACATGGCTGCAGTTCACCAAAGGTGCTGGTATTCTGCTGAAAGCACTTTCAGTAGAACAGCTCACCTCACCTGTGGCAGCTCACCTTCATAGAGATGTCTGATGTTTCATACTCCTGTAAAATAGATTGATCTCAGGCTCTTTGCAGTTTTAGTAGCCAGCTGTGTGTCTTAGCAGCTTGTTGGTGCTTGTTAATGCAAACGTCCTGCATGGATCGAGCCAGCTCTGGACCTGGTGTCTCCTCTACTCTCACAGAATATCTGAGAGTGAGAGTCCTTTTCAGATTTAATGTGTGCTTTTTGTGTAGAAACAATAATTCAGTGTCAGGGGGTGATGAGGCACAAAGCCCAGAGCTGGACCAAAAGGTCCATTGGATTACTTTATATGGTAAAAAAAAAATGTGCAGAAGAATACGTCTTGGAATCTGCAGCCTTTTTTAACAAAGGGAAAAACAATGAATCACAGACAGAGGATGTTTAAATTTGGCACAGACATGTGAATAATCGTCTGTTTAACAGCTGACTTCCTCGCAAAAAATTCCCCCTTCCTAGCAAAGCATAACGAAGTAAGATTAGTAATCTCACCGGGTCCTTAGCATCCTCCTCTGTCACACCAACCATCTACATGTCCTCCTTCACTACATCTAGGGCTGCTCAATTAATCGAATTTTAATCACGATTACGATCTGGGCTTTCAACGATCATTAAAAATGACTGAGCCGATTATTAGCCCCTCCCTCGTGCTTTACTCTCGCGCTGCTCCGTGTGGCAAATCGAGTGCACCTCTCTGCATTTCGAACACGTGTCACAACAATTAAGAGCAGCGGTCCCCAACCTTTTTTGCGCCACGGACCGGTTTATGCCTGACAATATTTTCACGGACTGGCCTTTAAGGATAAATACAACAAAATAAAACTAGTACCGGTACCGAAAAAAAGAAAATTTATTCATAGCACACGTGAAAAGACCCAGGAAAACTGAGTAAACGATAAAAACGATAACAAAATAACGCTGAAAACCGATAAAAACCCTGAAAACTATACATTTCACACCTGAGCCTCAACTCTCGCAGCCCGGTACCAAACGACTCACGGACCGGTACCGGTCCGAGGCCCGGGGGTTGGGGACCGCTGATTAAGAGGGAAGCTGGGAAAGCTAAGCAGAAGTTATTTGGAGAGGAGTGACCGCCGTTGGTTGACAAGAGAGGTAAAAAACTTGAGTGGTGTGGAAACATTATGGGTTCGCGGAGTCGCGGACGTGGATCAAGTAGACACAGTGTGTAAACTTTGCTACGGTGTAGCTGCACCACAAAGCAACACTGCAAACTTCACTAAACATAGATGTTTACATTTTTCATTTATTTTTTATATTGCAAACATTTGCACTGTTATCAGTATTTGCACACTATTTTATATTATTTTTTGACAATCTTTAAAGTCATTATTCAATACATTGTTATTGTTAAATAAATATCGTCAAATAATCGAGATCTCAATTTCAGTGAAAATAATCGTGATTATCATTTTTACCATAATCGAGCAGCCCTAACTACATCCATGAATCTTCTCTGTGTTTGTACCTAATTCAGCCCTCAAAAGACCGTCTACTACAAGCCTCATTCACACACACATTCATTCATTCATTGTCAACCACATAAAACACAGCTTTCACTCATCACTATGGCTGAGTTGCTTCTGTGCAAAGATTCTTAGGCTTGTTGAGTCTTGCTGAAACTGCTGCTGGTGGTTGGGTCGCCTGAATGATTTGTTTTCCCAAAATCTCTGATGTTACTTTTCCATCCTTTGTCTCCCCATCAGAAGGTGATGGAGCATGTGATCCTTCGTGATGTTATGGTTCATGAGCCAAGAATAATTGTGTGATCTGTGAAAAGCAGAGCTTATGGAAAAACAACTGCACTCTAACGTAGCCTAACTTTAGTGTGCTGCTGACTGTGTAAGATGGTGCACCGTGATCACATTTCAAATGGTTAATGAGCACAAAGGTGGATCTATTGGCACAGCTGGACGGCCACTGATAGTCCACATTAGAATGAAAATAACAAACACTGCTTTTGTCCATCATATCCAATCAGAAACAAAAGAAGGGACCGGATGTTATTCTTCAGAGCATTTGTGCTGAGAAATGAGCAGACAAATGTTTGCGTTTTCCGCTCTTCTCTTCCAGTGAATTTATCCTCAACACATTGTTGCCGGTAAAGCTAAAAGCCGTGCCAATAATTTTATCTCACTAATGGCATGTCACCATTTTTAATGATGTTTTTTTGTTCTGCCAGGAAGGCCAAATATCCGAGTATTTCCAGATTTTGTGCTGGTTAGTCATGAGTCATTACTCGTAAAATCCATTACATCCGATTGCTGTATATCACTCCAGGAAACTGGTCTGCACTAAAAACCTCCCTGCAATTGTTAAAGTAGCTAGCAGATGCTATGGTTGCTGGATTTTGTATGGAAGATGTTGATTTGTTTTTTAATGAAACTTGAAAAGCATTCACCTCCTAAATAACGTTTATGCATGTGTTCAGTACAGAAGATTAGAAGGAGATCATGTTCTGTCATCGGTCTGCTTCCCCAGGCGTTTCTCTGTTAGTATATTCTTTCCATCATTCCCACTCTCCCACACTGTAAGACTCAATACGACATCATTACTCGAGTCCAGTTGTCTTTCATTATGTTTAATTACTTCTAATGATCTCTCCTTATTGAAGCAAAAGTTATATCAACACATTTTTACAATGTGAGACTTTTATTTCCAAGGTGAGGATTTCCAAATCAATCACAAAGGAGGCGTTCAGTGTGGAATCAACTTTACAGCAAGCAGACTCCATCAACCACGCCTAACTAGTCTGGGAATGCTCACTTTTCCATATAGACCGGTGGTTTCCAAGCAGTCTCCACCCAGTCCCTATGGCTGTGTGGTGGAGGCATTAGGATTGAGCTTGCAGCTGTGCCTCTTATCTATTCAGCAAGCACCAAAATCAGACAATCATGTCTCATTTTACCATTAAAGGCTTTTGAGCTGGAGACATAATCACAGCCAGACACATGAACCATACATGATTTCAAGACTAAAAATTCCCCTGGTCTGTAATTCCACACGAACGTGAAGGAACCAAGCTGCTTTTTTTTGAAGGTTTCTTATACTTCTATCTTTTTCATGCTCATTGTGATTTATGTGAAGAAGAAAATGGTTCTTTGTTCTCTGCCAGAAAGTCTAAGTTTCTGAGTAGTTGCAGTTTATCTGCTGTAGCAGTTTTTATGCTGGTTAGATGATCATGTGATCATGTTAGAGAAACAAGTCCAACGTACATTTAGGTCAGATATTTCCAAACGTAAGACCACAGTTTGAAAACGGAGCTTCTTTGATCATAACATGAGCTGAAGTTGAACTATTTCCTCCTTTGTTTTCTATTTATTCCTTTGGCTCTCGTCCACTAACAGCCATGATGACACTCTGTCACACTTCTCTTTTCATCTTGTTTCTTGCCACAGCAGATCGTCTCACTCCATCTCATCCTGTCTCGGCATCCTTCACTCCTTCACTACACCCGTGAGTCTTCTATGAGGTTTTCCTCTTGTCCTCCTGTTTTGCAGCTCCATCTTCAACATCCTTTATCCAGTATGTCCACCATCCCTTCTCTGCACATGTCCAAACCATCTCAACCTTGTATCTCTAACTTTGTCTCTGATGTACTAATTTCAAATTTTCTTTGTTCTGCTTACTCGTAATAAAGTTTTGGCAACCGTCTCCACACCATGAATGATAACAGCTCTCAATATGATCTTGTAAACCTTCTCTTTCACTCTTGCTGCTGTCATTCTGTCACAAATCGTCCCTAAAACTGGTCTCTACCCACCCCACTCTACATCCACTCTCTTCTTCACCTCTCTTGTTCGCTGTCCAGTACTAACAATCAGCTATCAAACCTGCAGTACCTCTATGGTCCAACAGGGGGCTGTTGGCCCAGCATTTGGAATCACTTGTGTTTCTCGGTCAGGGAGAACAAATGCAGTTGTCATGTCCATTGAATCCATTGGCGATTTCCTCTCATTTCTATATTATCAATGTGCCTGAGAGAACAGCTGTCACTGTGTGCATGCATGAACTTTTCCATTAGACACGTTTTATGGTGTTGACTTGTTCTGTCATATAGATGCAGTAAATGAGCAGCCTAACAACATGAGCTCTAAAGAGAAGGTATCTATTTACACGTGAAGTAGAGGGCGAAAGGTTTAGTGAAGACATTGTTGTTTCTATATCAAATAATAAATCACTGCTCAATTCCACCTTACTTATACCACAGCTTGTATTAAGAATATCATATAAGAATTATGTGACTAATTTGACAGCCGTTTAAACAATTTAGAGATTTAAACTAGTTCTGTCAGTGTTAATTTTGTTAATACGACGTTAACGGCATACCCGCGTTAACGTGGCAAACCCATGATGAGTTAACGCAGATCGACCTGTATAAGGGATTACTCAGCGTTAGCACTTTAATGCGGCTTAGATGCGTTAACGCTGTCATCATGACTAACGCAATCAACAACTAAACCATCTGGAGCGCAGAGTGAAAATCCCTTTAATGTCTCTATCAGCACATTTTTAGCAGTTTTTTCCCCAAAGTTTGTCCCAAAGTTTCTGCACTCCAGATGGGTTGAACATGTTTAAAAATTTAATCTGGTTGGCCATGTTAATGTGGATATGCCGTTAACGTCGTAGTAACGCGATTAACACCGACAACACTAATTTAAACATTTTCCAGAAGAACATTCAGCTGATTTAAAGGAAACTCAGCAACTATGCTGCAAACAGGAGGCTCCAAAGAAGCAGTTTTGTCTGAATGAACTCAAGATTAAATTTCACCAACCGTCCACGCACCAGATGGTCCATCTGTTTTTCTGTTGTTATGAGTACAATGAAAGATCAAAGCAGGCACTGTGCTTACGCAGCTGTTCCACAGTACAACATGACCCCATGGTGTATTATTGCTGACAGACTGAATCAACAGTACAGTCCATCTAATGTGTGAACATTAACAGTTGTTGTTGATGTGCTTTTAGCATTTTACATGTGATTATTTGGCACATCGAAATTTATTTCAGTTTTTTTTTCACAGCATCAACTCAGAACAACAGTCGCTTGAGGCTTTAAAGAGCTCTGTTCACCCGGAAAGCCGCTACCGGAAAGTTTGCATACATTTTCCTATCACTCTTCAGTTTAACGTCTGCTTTGCTTCCCTGCACTGGCCGTTGTGGACTTCAACCTTTAACACAAACGGTCAGATGAAATTTGAGCTAGCATTGCAGTTTGTTTAAAACATGATCCTTTTGTGTAGCAGTGAAAGCTAAAGTTGTCCAGTTTTTATCCAGCTTCAGCTGTTAGCTGTGGCTGCTATCAAATGCTCAAACACCACTGCCAAAGTTCTCCTCTGCAGAGCTCCCGTGCTGCTCTTGATTTCATGCAGCATTCAACCCTCAGGTGGATGCCAGCGCTCTGGAGGCGGTGGTGCATTGAGATGTGTTACTTCTCAAAAAAAGGTACAAAAAACCCCAAAAAACAACAGCTGCATTGCCGCACAGCTGAAAGCTGAATAAAGGCCTTATCCTTACACTTCAAAATGTTCATGCTACTCGTATGTTGGCTTCTCAGTCGTCCTCCAAAGTCCTTTCATGTATTTGACTCAGATGCAAAAACACCAGCCAATGCCTCACGTGCTAAAATTTCCTGTGATATAAAGTCGGCGCTCTCTCTCCTCCCTCAAACATGTTTGATGGTGAGACAGGTCGACACTGCTGAATGGCTGATTTGACAACTGTGTGTGTGACAGTAGCAGCATTTTAACCTCCAGCTGACCTCCACCTCGCCCCTGTCTGATTTGTAAGCGCTGAGCGGTCACAAATTGGGGTGAAACACCTCTCGCTATGTCTAAGTCACTCAGGCCATGAACATAAAGGCTTCAACTCAATAAGAAGCCCATTTACCACCCACAACCGTGCTGTTTTCACTTAAATCACCTTCTGATACTCACTTTAACTTCATTAGGTCTATCCTGCTTCTCACAGGCCTGTATAGGAAAAGACTATGCAATGTATGACTACTCAGACTTACAGGATATGACTACGATGAAATAAAAATATTACTCATGGCAGTTCAGCCATGACCGCTAACTTCAGCTGCTTCCTTATAACAGCTGTTGCTGCCACATGTTTTGATTTGTTAATGGTTCACATCAGATGACCTTCCTGATGCAAAACAAAAGAGGACATGTGTCTTCGGTTATTAACTTTTTGCTTGCTAAACAAATATTCAGATCTTAATCTTGGTCTTCAATGTCATCTTTCTCCTTCAGTGCAGTTCTCCCTCACACCAAGTTCTACACATGGTTTGATGGACTGAACAACACATATGCGAAGAAAGACATGCCCCCCACCACCAACCAGACCATTTCTCTGCCTGCGTGAGAAGAACTTTCATCAAGGTCAACCCACAGAAAGCTGCTGGACCAACATCCCAGGTCGTGTGCTGATCAGCTGGCTGATGTCTTCACAGACCTTTTCAACTCATTGCTGAGCCAGGTGATCGCCCCAGCTTGCTTCAAGTCCACCACCATCATCCCAGTGCCAAAGAAATCCTCAGTATCCTGCCTGAATGACTACCGTCCCATCGCCCTGACCCCCATCATCATGAAGTGCTTTGAGAGACTTGTCATCGCACATGTGAAGAGCAACCTCCCCCGCTCACTGGATCCACTGCAGTTTGCATACCAGCCGAACAGGTTGACCGAGGATGCCATTTCCACTGCACTTCACCTCTCCCTCTCCCACCTGGACAACAAAGACACGTATGTCAGAATGCTGTTCATAGACTTTAGATCAACAGTCTGAAAGCTGGAACTGAGCACCTCTCCCTGCAACTGGATACTAGATTTCCTGTCAGAGAGGCCTCAGTCCATCCCAATCAGCAGCAACATCTCCAGCACCATCAGGCTGAGCACAGGAGCTCCTCAGGGTTATGTTCTCAGCCCACTGTTGTTCACTCTCCTGACACACGACTGCACCACCCTACACAGCTCTAACCACATCATCAAGTTCGCCCGTTCCTCCAGACTGCGAGATATCTTATTTCCAACAAGCTATCAGACTCTTGCACTCACTACCGGCTCTCCCACTCCCCCCCACCAAACACACCCACACAAACTGTTAAAACGGACTCTACTGTATTCCACATACCATTGGCTTTGTAATGCAGATGCTGCTCTATGGACAATCCTTATGGTCACTTTAAATCATTCAACTGTAAATTGTACATTTTAAACTGTCATTGATCCTTTTACCTTAGTTTTAAAGTTTATATTTATGTTCCACTCTTCTTATATTTATTGTTTGTCTTTTGCACTGGATGCAACTGGAGCCTCATCGTCTCGTCTCTTTCTATACTGTACTGTATACAGCAGAGATGACAATAAAGTTTACTTTGACTTTGATATCAGTTACATTTAGATTTTTCGTGCATGAGAAACGACCTCCGTGCTGCAGTGGTGTTTAAGTTGCTCCATTACTTCAGTCAGATTTCTTGCTCATTGCAATTTATGGCAAGATGAAATTCAGGAGAGCAGGAACGTCGGCGTTGATCATTTTGAAAAGAAACAGAGAGGAAATGCACTAGATGTGGAAAGCCAGGGAACATTTCTGTGGCCTTAACATGCAGCTGTAGGAACGTGTCCATATTACTGACTGAGGGTGTCATCACTGTTGCTGCTGTCTGAATCCAGTTTAAGTCAGTACACAGTCTGGATTCCTCCATCAGCTGATGCAGCGCTCATCCAAATGATTGTGGCTGTCATAAATGGATGAGCATAATTACTGATAACTAGCTTCTTTCTTTCTTTTCTTTTTTCTTGTTTTTAACCAGGAAAGTTTGAGTTTTTAAAACTCCCTTCCTCAAGAGAGGCCAGTAACCTGACCTGAACCTGAAATAACTGCACTAAGTCATTTAAAATGACATTAAGTTCCTTTAAGGTGATTTTGCCACTGATTCCAAGAGGACGGAGCTGAAAATCTGAACGCATTATTTTCGAAATCAGTGCGAACTTTAGGGACAAACAGAAGAAATGAGTGTTGGGACCCAAAACACTTCTTTGATGAATGTAATTCAGTAAGTTAGATGGGTGCAGACCAAAAAAAAAAAGAGTTTTACAGCTATGAAATAACAAAGCAGGCCATTCAACCCAAGCATACAGTGATGGGTAAGAGCTGGAAAAATGTTTCAATAGAGAAGCAGATCTATAGACCAGATTACTGCCAGTAACTATCATTTTATTATTTACTGGGGTTATAAAAGAGGAAATATCAGATTTTGTGTTTACAGCTTCAAAAATTTGCTCATAAAAGCTTTTTGTTTGTTTTATGTTGTCATTAGCTCATCACAGTTACAGGAATATAAGCTCGACTGTATGGTTAACAGTTACCAGAATATGTTATCTCATGTGCAAGTCCCAGCAGGCCCTTCCTGGACTTGTTCACACAGAGTTTAACTGCTGCAGGGATTAGATGAGTTTAATGGTTCACTGGGACTCTTCGAAGAATCTCTCATGGGGCTTTCCCGCATTTTGTTCCCTAAGCAGCAGATGGTGACACGTCAGATCATCTTTGACTTTTAATCACAAAATAGATGTGTCAAATTTCTCTTTAGCATAGCTTAACTTTAGTATAAATCATTGTCATACCGACTTTGTAACATGATGTTCGGTGTCTGCAAATTTTAATGGTCTTCTAATGATTCAGTGGCAAATGTTTGCTGTATTGATGCTTGGAATAAAAAGTGCTTTTGGTTGTAAGTTCCCCCAAAAAACAATGAAATAACAGGAACAGAGCATCCGTGTTAAAGAAGGGAGCAGGAAATTGGACACACATGGGCAGCTCTCCGGAACTATGCTGCTGGTCATAAAAAAAACAGTGACTCCCCAGTTTGGGGGTTTATTTTACTTTTGGTGCAAAGAACAGGTGTTATATAGATGGGAAGCAAATGAAATAAAGACTAGATTTAGAAAAGATTTCATGACATTTTCCACCTGCTTCTCAAAGTGCCACAAAGGATAAAGGATGCAGACAATATGTGAAATAAAATGCAGTACAGAAACAATCATTGTATTATCCAGCTGTTCCAGCATTCACTGACCACAGCGCTCGCTATTCCTGACAAAAGGAAGTTACACGGGGAAAACCTACAGTCTAAAGAATGAACATATGACCATTTCAATTTTACCGACATTTAAATAAATCCCTGCTGTGTGATGATCCTCAGCTATCAGCAGTGTTGGGTAAGTTACTTTAAAATAGTAACTTAGTTACATTACTAGTTACTTCTATCAAAAGTAACTCAGTTACTTCAAGTTAGTCGTTACTTTCAAAGTAACTAGTTACTAGGGAAAGTAACTTTGGTTTTACTCAGAATTCTCTTGTTAATGTGTTGCTTCCATAACTTTGCCAGTCTTCTAGCTTGCTTACTTACCACAAGTGCACTGTGCCACCTACCAATAGAAAGGAAAAGATAATGTGCATATTTCCACGAGAGAATGCCATGATTCTAGCCTACGTCACAGCGTCATGTGTGCCTTTTACATCCAACACAAAAACTGCAGTCGTGGTGCTTTGATTGTACTCAGAACTCGGAAATTCTGCCTTCTGAATAGGAAGATGTAGGTAACACCAGGCTGCAGATGAGCTGCATACAGAGCTGGACTGGGACAGAAAATTGGCCCGGGCATTTTGACTAGAGACTGGCCGTTATAGGAAAAATCATAAAGCCTTTGAATGAAAACAAACGCTGTTGTGACAGTGATGTTCACTGTTTTGATGGTATATATGCACCAATCTATCAATCGTTTGTTGTAAGATTCAGATAATTATTTTTTAAAAGCTAGACATTTTAAATGAGAATAAGAAAGAAAAGTATTTCCTTGTGCCCCCCTCTCCCTGTTAATGCCCTACCTGGCCCCCCTGGCAAACCTTTGCTAGACCCGCCCCTGCA
The DNA here is from genome assembly GCF_963576455.1 of Neolamprologus multifasciatus. Taxonomy (NCBI): domain Eukaryota; kingdom Metazoa; phylum Chordata; class Actinopteri; order Cichliformes; family Cichlidae; genus Neolamprologus; species Neolamprologus multifasciatus. The sequence continues at coordinate 36,935,879 of NC_140441.1, read as the reverse complement.
CAATTCAATTCAATTCAATTTTATTTATATAGCGCCAAATCACAACAAAAGTCGCCTCAAGGCGCTTCATAGATACAGAGAAAAACCCAACAATCATATGACCCCCTATGAGCAAGCACTTTGGCGACAGTGGGAAGGAAAAACTCCCTTTTAACAGGAAGAAACCTCCAGCAGAACCAGGCTCAGGGAGGGGCGGCCATCTGCTGCGACCGGTTGGGGTGAGAGAAGGAAGACAGGATAAAAGACATGCTGTGGAAGAGAGACAGAGATTAATAACAGATATGATTCAATACAGAGAGGTCTGTTAATACATAGTGAGCGAGAAAGGTGACTGGAAAGGAAAAACTCAATGCATCATGGGAATCCCCAGCAGCCTACATCTATTGCAGCATAACTAAGGGAGGATTCAGGGTCACCTGGTCCAGCCCTAACTATATGCTTTAGCAAAAAGGAAAGTTTTAAGCCTAATCTTAAAAGTAGAGATAGTGTCTGTCTCCCGAATCCAAACTGGAAGCTGGTTCCACAGAAGAGGGACCTGAAAACTGAAGGCTCTCCCTCCCATTCTACTTTTAAATACTCTAGGAACAACAAGTAGGCCTGCAGTGCGAGAGTGAAGTGCTCTAATAGAGTGATATGGTACTACAAGGTCATTAAGATAAGACGGGGCCTGATTATTTAAGACCTTGTATGTGAGGAGCAGAATTTTGAATTCAATTCTGGATTTAACAGGAAGCCAATGAAGGGAAGCCAAAACAGGAGAAATATGCTCTCTCTTTCTAGTCCCTGTCAGTACTCTTGCTGCAGCATTTTGGATTAACTGAAGGCTTTTCAGTGAGTTTTTTGGACATCCTGATAATAATGAATTGCAGTAGTCCAGCCTGGAAGTAATAAATGCATGAACTAGTTTTTCAGCGTCACTCTGAGACAGGATATTTCTAATTTTAGAGATGTTGCGCAAATGGAAGAACGCAGTCTTACATATTTGTTTAATATGTACACAGTTACCAGCTGTCAGCTACTTAGAAAAGGATCCTGGGGTTATTTGTCTCTCAGAAACAGTTCATAACATCCCTTCAACTCATTCATGTCACCTAAAAGGTAAACCTGTTTCTCCATCACCTGTTCAGCTCTGATGATTCAGTAAGGACATCTCCTGGTTTCATCTTCATGTTTCCCTCTCACCAGATAACCAAACCGACATCATGACCAGCAGCTTTTTTGCAGCTGTGGCTCCAGCAAACCTCAGCTGATACTAGAAATTAATATTAAATAAATTCTAACAACAGCTGATCAAGCTTAAACGTGCTGCTGTTGTTTAGCGCGACATCGGCTGGTTTCCTCTTTCTGGCGCAAAGTGGGCGATAAACAAACAAGAGAGCCGATCAGCTGATCATTGATCAGTTTTCATGATTGAAGTAGAAACAGGAGAGGGAGGGGAATGAAAGAAGAAGAGGCAGCTGTGCAGCAAAGACACAGAATAACTCCAGCTTTGTGTCTTTTTCATTGTAGCTGAAGTCCGGGACAAATTGTTCCTTTTCACCTCAATAAGAAACGCGTAATATTTTCTCTGAATACCAGACGGGACGGTTGGCAACTCTAATAACTTATGAACAAAATAAAGTTCAACATCATTAACTTCATAGCACCCACCCAGCTGTATAGAAACTCCGTCATGCTAGCTAGTACGCAGTACGGAAAAAGTCAGAATAACGAAAATAAACTCCACCTAAACTTGGTTTATATCTGACCCAGATAGACTGCAGGTCATAACTTCTTACCTGAAGTTCAGTTCACACTTGGACCGGCGGCCGCCTCGGGTCTCTTTTCCTTCTGTGTCCCCTTTCCTTCATCCACCTGCTGCCTCCACCACTGCTGTAACTGGAGCCTCGTCGTCTCGTCTTTCTATATACTGGACTGTATGTAGCGGAGATGATAAAGTTTACTTTGACTTCAGCAGCGAGCAGGCGCACCGAGGGCTCTCGCGCTCTCTTTAACTTTAACTTTAAACCGCTACTGTCACCGCTGACCCCTTTTCACACTGTGACACGCGCTGAAAATCGTGTCACATCTGCCAGCATTTCCCAGTAGTTCAGAGATGTACAGATACGCAGAGGGAGATGTTGCAGCTGACTCTGTGACCTTCGTAAAAACCACCAGGCAGTCTGCCCTTTCTCTCTGTCTTGCGAAATAATGAGTCTTTCTAAAGAACTCGCTGAATTAGAGGATGGTGCAAACACTGTCAGATCCGTGGCAACAGATAAAACAATGAGGTCAATTTCTACATTTACTCTGCAATGAGTAAGATTGCATCAGAAAGGATGGAGCATGTTTTCAGCTTGTGCAACATGAATGTAATCCATGAAAACTCAGTATTACAAGTCACCGGTGTAATTTACATCAGGGCACCTGGCGGTACTTTCTGCCTGATGGAGACATTTGCTTTCCCTACACCAAGTAGAGAAAGAGCCAAATTACCGAAATGACGCGGAACCAGAGTTTGTATGGCAACTGTAACTGAAAAATGTAGTGAAGTAATGGATTTCTGTAGGAATCTCTATTGAATTAGCTCAAAAACTCGAAAACACGGAGACAAAGAGCTGTGAAGTGAAGTAGTAAAGCTTTAGTTATTTTAGTAAAGAGTTTAACCAATCAAATCGCAAAGCGCATGAATCTCCCCACCCCACCATAACGTCAAACTGCTTGAATGTGACAAGTAGTCATTGAGCGAGTAGGAGGCAGAAGAAAAGCCGACTGTAGCTTTACAGAAAAAAACAAACGAAAAGAAATAAAAGAAGAAGAAGAAGAAGAAGAATCGTCATTTCACTCAGACAGCGGCTCTATATTTGTTATCAACTATTATGTGTACCTGCTGCTCAGACTCAAAGAAACCCTCTTTCATTGTTACTCTCTGGGCTTTTATCCTGTGCTTCATTGTCATGAGTCCTGCTCAAGGTAAAGGGATCCATTTATTAAACCACCGCAGCATCCGTGTGTGTTTGGATCGGCGCCGTAACTGTTACATTTTTGGGAACTTTAACGCGCCGAATTCTAATTTGCTGCTTTACTGTGTGTTAATGAAAGTGATGACAGCTATCAGTGAGTTACACTGAGAGTAGGCTTGATGATTCTCCGCTAAGTTCTGCACTCGTAATGAGCGACTTTCCTCTCACGTTTGCGCGTTTATGTAGACTTAATGTGAAGAAACGTTAAATAATCGAACATTAAAAATCAAATCGTATCTGAAAATATGAGTGTCCTGTCTTTGTGTTGAGATCTATTATGGTTGTCTAGCAACCGATAGATGCTTAAACATAGAAGAACAGGACAAAAGGACACGTCGGGTTACGAACGATGAAAGCTGGTTTATAATTAGGAAAATATTCACATAGGAGCAGAAGTCTTAATAGCTTTTTAGCTTTTCTGCGAGATATATTTGACTCAGAACTCTTTTATTTTCTTTTTAAGAGCAAAAAAAAAAAAAAGGTTTAGATTTAGAAAATGTATATTTATTTATTATAAAGGACTCCAAGATTAAATCTGAAAAAAAAAAAAACAAGAAAATCCCCAGACACATAAGTGGAGCTCAAAGGTTCAGATAATCTGATAATAATCTGTCTGATCTAATTTGTAAAAGATCAACCTGTAGCTGGTCAGAGAGGTTTGTGACCTTTCTTCATCTCTTCCTGGTTGTCAGGTTAATTATTCAGCACCTCCTGGTGTTTCATTGACTTGAAGTCATCATTTATGCTGATGATTTCAGTTTGTAGATGTTTCTCCCAGAAGCAGCTGTTCTCTGTATTTCCTCTTGACATTAAAAATTAATAATGAGCTAGAAGAACAACAAGCTGACTGTGTTATTAAATCTGCTGACACTGCATGTGTCTCATCCACAGGCAACAGCTGCTATTTTCCATTTCAACAAATGAAAGCACCACAGAGATATCAGTCAGAGGCCTGTATCCGCTCTTACTGCACAGACCTGCGATATAACAGGTTAAAAAGTGAAACAAATATTAACCACTCACAGCAGATGGCTGCACCTCCCTGAGGCTGGTTCTGGAGGAGGTTTCATCTCGTTAAAAGGAGTTTTTTCATTCCACTGTCTCCAACTGGTTGCCCATTAGAAGAATCGGATTGTTAGTGTTTTTTCAGAAATACTGTAGGATCTTTATCTTACAGTGTAAAGCACTTTGAACGGACAATTTTTGTAATTTTAGCACAATATATATAAAACGGAATTAAACTGAATCTCTTCACTAAGTTTTTGGGAAAATAAGGCTTTTTTTTAAATGAAAAAAAAGATTTTGTATCCCAAGCACAAAAACTCAAACTGTTCAGGTCGTCAGTGTGTAACTCCACAGGGGTCTGTGGGAGTTCGGGAGGTTTAATTTTCCATATTTCCAGGTGAGGTTCTGGTGATCGGTTCAAATCTTCCAATCATCGCTGCTCCGGGTGATGATGTCATCCTGCCGTGTCACCTGGAGCCCATGTTCGATGTCCAGGGTCTGACGGTGGAGTGGTCCAAACCCGACCTGAAGCCCGACCCGTCGGACCGGCTGAGCCGAGTGGAGTACGTTCACCTGTACAGGGACAGGCAGGAGGTCCCCGACATGAAGATGGCCTCGTACTTCAGGAGGACGGAGCTGTTCATGGACGACATGAAACACGGGAACATTTCACTGAAGATCCTGAACGTGTCGGAGGAAGACAACGGCAGATACAGATGTTTCATCCCCAAGCTGCGGAGCAGAGTGAAAGCTGCTGTTGTTGAACTTGTAGTCGGTGAGAAGATTTGTTTTGTTTTGAACTCATTTCCAACTTTTCAGGCAAGTTTCACAAACAGATTTCGACTCTACTGGTTTTTGACGTGTTTCTTGTTTTGTTTTTTAGATCCAAACAATGCTAAAACCCTGACGACAGACAAGCCGCTGCATCCCCAAATCCTCCAAACTCCAAATCCTCAGGACACGACTCCAAGAAATAGTGAGAGTCCAACAGTCCAACTTTCGTCTGCATCATTTCCATTTGAGAGATATTTTCAGTAAAATGTTTTCATACATCAGCAGGTCGGTCCAGGGTCTCTGTGGTCGTCGTTATCTTTGCCTTTATATCAGTTGTGGCTGTCGCTGCTTTCGCTCCATGTTTCTCTGACCGTGTAAATGTAAGAAAGAAACAAACAGACACAAACTTGTTGTTGATTCTTGTGTCATCAGATTGGCTAATTTTTCACCTTCTTTCAACAGAAGCAACCAGAGGATGATGAGATGCAAAGATAACAGTAACCTGGCATTGTTAGGAACGCTGGTGTTAATGGAGCTGAGAGCGTTAGAGATTTATCTTCCCTGGATCTTCAGTCAGGTTGGGAATTCAAACCAGCAGCCACAGGAAGACACTCGGGTCCAGCAGCACTGAGATCATCATAAGGTCACTCCTACAAAAGGATGTGAGTCTGACTGGGGTTTGAATCTTGACGCCTCACCTGAAGTACACTTATAGAGCCTAAAAACACATCTAAAATAAAGCGTTGTACTACTCTTAGGAAAACTTAACACTAAACTAATTTTATATTAAGATCAAATGAATAACAGAAAAGTTTTGTAAGTGGGTTGGGATGCAATGAAGCAGTGTTTCTTGGATTTAAATGTGACCTATGAGGTAATTTTGTTTCCAAAGTGTGATTGTTTCCCACGTCGACTCACTTTGGTTAAACTACCTCACTGTGGAAAACACTGAAGGGTTTATTCAAGGTTAAAAATAAATTCCAAATGTGCTTCCTGGTGATCATAAAGAGCTCTGGTCAGTGGAAAAAACCCTCCCTACCCAGTTTGAAATGTCAGGTTACAGTTAAACCATTATACTTAGTTTTCTTGCAATTATTTTTAGAGTTACTGGAAATTGTTAAATGCAGAACGATCAGCTGGTTTCAAGATATCTTTAACATGTGGTCTCATTATGTAGCTCCAGTAGCTAATAGCATTTGATTTATTTAATTTATTTAATTACTTATTTTCCAGCTTTAGCTGTGATCAAGTGCTGGCTGATGTGCATCACCTGCTGAAAGGCAGTTTGGTTTGGAAGGTTGTCCAGGATGATCCCAGCGTCCACTGCAGATCACAGCGTGTGAATATTCTGAAGATTGTAAAAGCATCGGCAGCTTTCAAGTGACAAAAACTGGATTTATGGAGTTCATATAGAGACGTCTTTTGTTTTATTGACTGTATAGTGGAAATGGAGTCTTTGGTAGTTCATTTGATCAGATCTGATTGTTTTTCTTACTTTACATGTTTTCTTTTGTTTTTTCTACCATCTTTAATGTCTCAGTGAAACTGTAAGTTGACTACTTGAAGCGCAGAAAGACCTCCTACACTATGTTAATTAACTCCAGCACTTTGTCAAATGTATGTGCACTAATACAGTCGTTCCTTCATTTAACCACACTTGTATTTAAAAGATGTAGTGACAGGGTTTAAGTTTAAAAGGAATGACTAATTTATTACATTTATTTTGAACCAACTACTTGAAAGGTTGGTGGTTCAATCCCTGTCTGCTCCAGTCTGGATGCCAAATATCTGTAATATAATCTATCATTTTCTTATTCAGCCCTCTATCAGCCTTTTCCTTTACCCCCTCTCTCTTTGCTGTGTGCCTTGCCTCCCAGTGCTACACTCTGCTTTTTTCATCTGCCTGGTTATCCCACTTTTTCTTATCTAACCTCTTTCTTTGAATATTTTCCCGTACTTCCTCATACCACAGCAAACTTTCAGTGTCTTCTTTCCTCTGTCCAGAGTTTCGCTCAGCACTACGGCTCTACTTTTCCCAGTCATCTGATAACTCTTCCCTACCACCCAGAGCCTTTCTCAGCTTTATCTGAACTCTATGAAATATTCTTCTTTCCTCAGCTTCCACCATAAACTCCTTGGATCTCCCTTCGTTTCCTCTTCTAGCTGACATCCAACCTGTGGGACAAACGCTCTGACAACTTTCAACAACGTGCCGAAATAATGCCAAGTGTCCTTCCTGACACAAGCCTCCCCCATGTCCCTCTTATGATACGCCAAAATCCACACTATTATGCATATGTAAAAAGACAACACAAATTTGACAATACAGGGTTATATTCAGTATTGGGTAAACAATATATATGTATTTTTATAGACTGAGAGATTAAAAAATGTGTCAATGTGAATTGTAGAGTCATGGCTCGGGCTGACGGTAGATAGCTGAATGAATTTGAGGCAACATATAATTCTTAACTTGTTTGTTTTAAGGTGCTCACCACCAAAAGATTGTTACAACAATTTCAGGGAGATTTAACCTGGTTACCTGGTTATCTGTGCTCTGAATTGTATCGTGCTGCTGATCTTCTTTCGGGTCATTTGAGTTTTTTTTAACATTCCTTAGTGTGTTTTCCTTCCTAATACCTGTTGACATCTTGCTTTGATTTTCCGTGAATAATGTAACAGCACCATCCCTCAAATGTGTGCTATGTGCAGATGTTGATTCCAGCTGTTCCTCAGCTTCAAAGAACCTTCATTGTGCTGCAATGTGTGAACTGTAACAAATCAGTATTTTAATATGAGTTTAGTAAAAGATTGTTTTTCTTATTATTATGTGCGAGACACAGACTCAAACCAGCAACCTGCAGTTTATAACTCAGCTGATCATGTCCCACCCAAGTTACCCACCCGGGTTTGGCAAAGTAGATCCAGCCCTGCTGAAGCTTTTCAACCACATCTGTGCGCTCAAACCGATGACATATTTAAAGGGCTTTAAATATTCCTAGGCAGGAGCTCAAAAAGATATCAGCAGGGACATTTACAAGATCGACCAGCTGATAAACAAATGAATCCAATGACAAAATGATCCATTTAAAATAAAAACAAGAAAAAAAAAAACAGAATAGCCGATCCTCATGTATTTCCTTATTTATGGAAAGATGGAACCTTTGACAGGCTATTTGCACGGAAACACAACAAGCACAGCTGTTACAGTAGATCGACATCCCCCACCTGCAGGAACATCCTGTTTTCTTTATTTGATTCCTGACAAAAGGTTTTTACACTGTACACTCTACATGTGTGATTTTGTTTACCAAAAGAAAAATGATGGGATGTTTTTATGGCACGTTAGTTCAAATCCATACGTAAAAAAGAAAAAGAAAAAAGAAAAAAAATCACATTTTATGATAAAAAAATATCACTTTTATTTCTGAATGTTGATCCATATTATTTGGAACTGAGACAAACATCTATAAGTATTTTTACATACATTTTTAAGGCTGTATTAGTTAAAAAATGTGATTGTCTGCAAAACAAGGATAAATATTTATTACATTTTATTTTGTAAAATAAACATTGGAAACTTTGTTACACTAATCATGTTTTATATTTATAATAATCCTGAAATTGTCTGGAGGGGAGAGAGACGGGCAACATTCAGAAGTTGTTTTTAAATCACAGATACTGACACATTTGTGTGTTTGCTTACTTGTTTGCTTGTGTACAAAACTGCAAAACTGAATCATGAAATTTATCGGCTACTGTTCCTGAATTACAAGATGGGGCGATTGATTGATTTTACTTCCTTGTATACTGAGGAGTTGGAGACAAAGTCAGAGAGGCAGGGTTGAGATATGCAGAGGAGAGATGCTGAAGATGGAGGGCAAGAAAAGAGAAGGACCATAGAGTAGATTCATGGATGTAGTGAAAGGTATGCAGGGGGTCTAGATTTTACCACTGGAGTGTAAATAAATAAACAACAAACAGAAATATTGAAGACATTGCTTTGGCATCTTATAATTTCTGTTTTTTTCTGTTTCTCTTACATTTTACTTCCTAATAAAATATGAGAATGTTCAAAATATCAACATTTAGAATGATATCACAGTTAATTCTAGATGCAACACACTGCTACGTCACTGGTGATTACAACACAGCGTCAGTCATGTTTCATGACACGAGGCACAAACTCAATAAACCTCAGTCCCGGAGCCGCAAACCGGAGCTGTGGGATTTTATACACTGGATAAACTAAAAGAGATATGGGAGTGTTGTTGTTGTGTCGTCATGACGACACCATGGAAAAAATTACGCATGACGTTTTAATAAGAGCGTCTCCCTGACAGCCACTCAGCAGTCGCGTTTAAGAGCGGAGGAAGTCCGAGTCGATCCGTCAGTCTCTGCACTTGTTGTTATGTCCCGGCTCAGCTCGTCTTCTTACACTTTTCCACTCTGGACTTTAATCTTGTGCTCGGCTTTCTTAATCGCACCTGTTCAAGGTAAACCGATGTTTTACTTAAACTCTGCTTTCAGCTTAAAGCTAAAATGTAACTTTTTGAAATTTGGATCAAACTGAATTCACTGTTAGAACTTTGTCTTTTATATGTGGCGCTGATGGCAGCCGTCAGTGAGTGTGTGACGATAGGCAGACACTGATAATGACCTTTCTGTTCAGTTCAGCGACCGTATCTTCACACATATGACGTGTGATCGTAGTCAAATGTTATCGGAAGCTATGGTTGCGATGTGTGCATCTTCATATTCAAGGAAGACATTGCAGTTAAACTATTCTCAGCAAGGCTGCAAACTCTGACATGATACCAAGCAAATGCAGTATTATAGATACATTTAACTTGTACTTAATGGGAGGGGACTATGTCATGATTTATAATGTGAAGTATTCATAGTTATTGGTCCAGAGTGTAAATATTCTCAGCTATGCTGCAAAATCTGAGCTCCTGGTAGTTTAAAGACTGTCATGAGCTGGATGACTAAGAAGCTACTGATGGATTTGACTTGAGTTATTCCACTTTAAGGTCTTTTATCTCTACTTTTTACCTATTATTAACTTATTAACTTTATAACTTTAATGTTGAGAATAGCTGTACAGTTTTTTCATTTGAAAATTTAGATGATTTTTTCAAAGTGCAGAAAACTATGACAATAACTGCACAGAGGCTCACGGGGCTCTTCAAGTCTTCGGTCTGTGAGCGTTCACAATGTTTAATTTTCTATATTTCCAGGTGATGTTCTGGTGATTGGTTCAAATCTTCCAATCATCGCTGCTCCGGGTGATGATGTCATCCTGCCGTGTCACCTGGAGCCCTCGTTCGATGTCCAGGGTCTGACAGTGGAGTGGTCCAAACCCGACATGAAGCCCGACCCGTCGGACCGGCTGAGCCGAGTGGAGTACGTTCACCTGTACAGGGACAGGCAGGAGGTCCCCGACATGAAGATGGCCTCGTACTTCAGGAGGACGGAGCTGTTCATGGACGACATGAAACATGGGAACATTTCACTGAAGATCCTGAACGTGTCGGAGGAAGACAACGGCAGATACAGATGTTTCATCCCCAAGCTGCGGAGCAAAGTGAAAGCTGCTGTTGTTGAACTTGTAGTCGGTGAGAAGATTTGTTTTGTTGATGTTTGTGGTTCCAAACTAAAATTCAAACACTCTGATACTTGTTTTGTGTGTTTTTTCTGTACCGTTAGAAAATTTTTGTCTCAATTTTACTAGCAGATTATAACTCTGTTTCTTTTTTTTTTTTTTTTTTGCATCTTTTAGATCCAAATGTTGCAAAACCTTCAACAATGGCACCACTACATCCAAGAAACCTCCAAACTCCAGATCCTCAGGACACGATTCCAACAAATGGTGAGAAAACAGTCCAACTTTACTCTGCATCATCCCTGTTTGGGGTTTTGTGTATTTGTGGTGACCTTCTTGTCTTTTCTACATCAGCAGGTCGATCCAGAGTCCCTGTGGTCGTCGCTGTTGTCACCTTATTATTAATTTTGGCTCTCGCTGGTTTTGCTACATATTTCTCTCACCGCATTTTTCAGAAACTAAAAGTAAGAAACAAACAAACAAACACAAACATGTTGTTCCTTCTTGTGCCGTCAGAATGACTCATTATTCAACTTCTTTCAGCAGAAGCATCAAAAGGACGATGAGACACAAAAACAACCACTGCAAGTCTAGAAGTGTAGATCTTCAGTCAGATTGGGGATTCAAACCAGCATCCACAGGGAGACACTCGGGCCCAGCAGCACTGAGATCATCATAAGGTCACACCTACAAAAGGATGGGAGCCTGATTTGAATGGATCTAAACAGGAAATATTTCTTACAGACGTCTTCAGTCAGAGTTGCTGCTGTCAGACTCTGGAGGATCTGCTTGGAAACATCAAGCAGTGAAACTGATGGATTTCCTCCTTCAATACAAAACTGTGAAATTCAGCATTCCTCTGCCTCACTGTCAGCATGTTTAATGAATATTTATTTAGTCTTTACCTCACTGGTTAAGGTGCACTTAAATCTTTCAGTGAGACCTCAAAGTGTCTCTGATGGACAAATTAAAGGGTTTAAATCCTCCCTGATCATCACTGTGCTGGACTGACATGAATCATTCTCAAACCTCAGCTGGAAGGTTTCTCATAGCATTAAAGGAAATTTCCATGAATATGGACATTTGTGACACAGATAATGTGGAAAGATGAAAACAAAATATCACCTGAACGCTGTGATGGAAACTCTCCTGCACTCCTTTGTTTTACTGACCTCACTGTATGAATGCAAACTTTGTTAGTACGGTTTGTGAGCTCTGACTGTTTTTCTTACTTCACATGTTTGTTGACTTTGTCTACCATCTTTAATGTCTCAGAGAAACCGAAGCTGAACACTTTAAGTAACTGCTGCACTTTATAAACAGAAAAAAACTGATTTATAATCTAGATTTTTAAAGCTACAACTAATTTATTAAATTTACTGTGAAACTTCCTGCTGGTTGGGACTCGATGTTCAGACTGTAACGTTATAGTCTGATTTGTGACTTTGTGCTTTCACTGCCTTTAAGTCAAAGTCAGTGTTTGTGTGATGAAACAAGCTTAAACTTCATCACAAGAATAAAAACATTTAAATACTGACCTGAAAGAGTTTCTTGGATTCTTTGATTTTCAAGCCTCTTCTTGACATTTTGTTACAATTTGTGTGTTTTCTTGTTTTTACAACTAATACCTCGCCCTATTAATTTAATTTATTTAAGTTATTTATTTATTGCTGTCATGTGTCGTTTCCTGTTTGCATTTGATGCCATTTTCAAACACTTGAACCAAATGAACTGTTTAAAAACTTGAGTGTTTTGTTTCATAGATATTAAAATGACCCACAGAGTTTACTGTTGTTGTTCCATGTTCTTGAATAACATCAGTATTCGGTGAACATGATGACGAAATCGAATAAATGAGCAACAGTTCGTCATCACTGTGTCTGCTGTCTGTTTCTTCTTCAGCTCTTCATCACACTCACTCTCATTTCACTGATTTGTTTAACAACACTGCTGAAAACTCATTTTATAGGTTAATGATGTCTGTTGGTGACTGATCATGTGACTGATCATGTGACTGTGTCTTCTTAACATGTACATTAATCTTCAATGTGAGGCTTTAATTTGAACTGTGAAGCACGTATTAACTCTGAGTTTTGAAAGGTTCTCTATAAATCAAGTTATTATTACTATTTATGAAGGACATTCAGAGCTCTTCTTTAGATGTGGGCAGATACAGGTGTATAATTGTTAATGTTTTACAGTCACATGTTTTCAACGATTAAAGGAAACGAGATGTCAGAGGAACACAACAGGAACACGGTGATCGCAGCTGCTCCTCCAAAGGACGCACAACAGTTTCATAGGCTTGTAGATAGAAGACTCTGGGCTAACGTCTCACTGCATCTGAGACAGTGTGAAAGGACTTAACAGCCTTATTATGTTTAGAGTGACACAGCAGAGCTCAGCTTTATTTGATTCTGGTAATAATTAATTATCCTTAAATTGAATCAGAATATAATCAAAAAAAGAGTCAAAATCAAATCAATGAGGTTTAATCAGAATATAATTATTGCTGTGAAATGTTTCCATGTTTCCAATACCTGAAACCTGACGACCTGACCTTTTACTGGGATTTGACGCGCGTGTGTGTTGTTTAGATACCTTTGTGAGGACTGGTCCCCACGAGTTTTAAGGCATTTTTGAGATTAAAAATGTGATTTTAGTGTCGGGATTTGGGTTAAGCATTTATTTTTGATGGTTAGGGTAAGAGGCGGGGCAAACACTATATCAGTTAGGTGTGTGTGTGTGTGTGTGTGGCACAGTCCAGATGTTGTCTGTGGACTTTGGTAATTGGTCAGAAGGACCAAAGCAAACATTCATAAAACATCTGACATGTATGATGTAATAAACCTGATATTAATTATGCTGTGATTGACAAACACAGAATCACAGAGCTATCACATATCAGTCATATGTGATTGAGTTTAAAATAAGTAACAAGAAACATTGTTGTGTGTTGTAATCATAAAGAGAAGCAGTGTGTTGATGTCATGTTGAAGTGTATCCACATGTAACTGAGCTGATGAGAGAGTCACGCTGAAGTGCAGTAGAGTTGATAACTGGGTGAGAAATGTAACCGGCGTAATGAAGTTTAACCTTTGCTTCAAGTCATGCCATAAATAACACATTAGCTCATCCTGAGTGATCTGGGATAGAGTCACGTTCAGTCATGTGATGGCATCATGTTTGATTATAATGGGGAAGCCCACAGCGAGACTTAATCACAGTCTGGGAGTGAGGGGGATTCCCTCCCCTCTGGTCTACCTGCCCCTTCTTCTGCTTATGAACCCAGGTGGAAAAACCCCCACATTCCCCACTTCTGATTTAGCTCTGCTTCTCAAAACAGTCCTCAGCTCAAGCAGCAATAAAATCACACTTTCACTTTCACCACAAGGAGCCGCTTCAGTGCATGATCAGGATCTCCTTCTATTTCTCCTTTTTATTCACTTTTTAACCTGTGTGGACTTTTAACAGGAGCAGAAATTCCCCAAATTTCATTCTCTTAGCCTATAATTAGACAAAAACACATAAAAAATAAACAATTGTAAACATTTATACTGTTGGTGCTTCAGATGTTTGTACATTGAGGCTTTTCTGACCTGGATCTATGGAGATGGATGTTAGATCCATCCATCATGACAGCAAATGTTTTTAGTTCAGTGTTTGTTTAAGTGCTTTTAATTATTATGTTTAATTACTGTCAGAGACAAGCTTCAGGAAAACTAGTGCAGGTGTTACAATAACAGCAACTTCCTGAAAGCAGTTCAATACAAATATAAATACGTTTAAAAAAATTATGAAAAAAGTATGTAAAATTATGTGTTCACAGAGTCTCAACAGACCTGATTATCGACGTCTCATCGGGCAAACACTAAAAATAAATGTAACATACACACACACACACACACACACACACACACACACACACCCACACCTACACACACACACACACACAGATTGGAGGTCTCACCATCCGTCTCAGCTGTGGGAAAAAGAGGAAAACTAACAAAACTCTAAAAGATCATTTATTAGATAAAAATTGAAGGATAAACAGGCCAGTGTTACACTAACAAAATGGATAAAACACACAGTCCAAGGTCAGAGCCAGCTACACCATGAGTCACACTTTACATGTCGATCTGTCCTCTAAGACCCATCACCCTGTAAGTTGAGCCACCCCGGCTTCAGCAAACCAACTCTGTGTACAAAGTGTGTGTTACACTGTAGTGAAAGCTGTGGGGAAAGCAGAAGTAAAACCAGGTGATAGAAAACACAGAAAAGTGTCAGTTGTGGTTTTCATGTTGGACCTTTTAAAAAAATATTTGGCTTTTCTGTTCTTGTTTCTTTGCTCCTGGTGAACTTCTCAGCAAAGGTGATCTGAAGAAGATGCCTGTAAAAGTAATTAATGATGGACAAAGAGAGGCTCAAAGCCATCTCACAGCGACACCTCCTGGCCAATGTGGGCATAAAATCTTGATGATGCTATTCTGTGACAAAGTGACACAGAAAAGCTCAGCCCAACTCCAAACAACACTACTTATTATAGTAAGTTTTACTTGTGTTACAAGAAAAATGTTCGCGGCCCCCCTCGTGCGTGCGAACAGGCATCTCCGAAAACATTAGAGCACTTGTGCAAATATGTGATGTCTTGATAAATCGAGCAGATATTTGAAGTTTACACAGAAACATTCTGGCATGAAAATATCTTAAAAGTTTATTTTGTGACCCAGACAGAGTAATATTTCAAACTCCGCCACACCGTGTTTCTCCGCAACTGCCTCGTTTGAGTTTTGGACAAATGGATTCTGGGATATTGCATTTCGTCATTTCGAGCTGATTGGAGACCAAAACAGCCAATCAGATTTTTTTTGCATCCAAGTCTGTGATTGGCTGGTTTTGTGGCACAAATATAACGGTGTAGAGAAAGAGTTGAGCGGGCACGGGCAGAAATGTTGAGAGCGCAAGCAACACATTACGAGCAAGTGCAAATGCAAAAACTGAGCGAGAGGGGCTGCTATTGTGCGTGTGTGAATAATAGCAAACACTGAAATACATTTTCTGCACGCAGCAAAGAATTCTGTTCACTCAAATTCAGTTTTTCTTCGCTCAAAATAAATTTCTCCTCAAAATGCAACACTTGCGCCTGCAATTTTTTTTTTACGTGCGCTCAGAATAGTGGCACAAAAATAACGCCATATTCAGGGAGCTCTGTTTAGTTTTAGCAGCGGCAAACCTGCGCTGCGAGGAGGAGAGGAGGACGGCAGCAAAAAGGAAGAATATAAGAAAGTATTTTTCAAAGAAACCTGTAAGTCGCTTAAAGTCAAGTTCACTCATAAAATGTGTCCGTCACAATAACGTTCCAGGCTATACTAGGCTTTGGCCCACATCAGTCTAAAATTGTATGCAACCATGAATAACGTGTTTTGGAAACTAACTGCACAACAGGCAGCACTATTAGTTCTCTCAGTCTCAGAGCAGCATTTCTAATTTTGATTGAAACTGTCAGAGAAAACGGCAGCCTCGAGCAAGCCAGGATATTGGTTTACAGAGGCTGTTAAAATTATGTCTAACGTTAAAATGTTGGTGACACAATAATTTCATCCTAATGGTACTGACATATTCATAGGGTTAATTTTTGAGACAAAATATCATGAGGTAGTCACGATTTTGCAAATATCCACCTTGTAGTGCACAAATTATTTTAAAAATGCACTCACCCCACAAACATTACTGATGAGTCAAGATCTGCACAAATTGACAGAAACATTGAAGCAGCTACTCATTTTATTATTATTGTCATGTTTGTCCTATTTGTCAGGTGACAGAAGAACCAACACAAAGCTCAGAGAGTAATGGTGACACAAGATCACAGGTGAAGTTGGATGATGACTTGGTGGTTCGTGACTGTATTTGAAGCACATGTGTGACTGCATGTATTTGGAATGTCTCATTGTTATTTATCAGGTGACAGAGGTGAAGAGGCGAGGTCACAGGAGACTGACTGATGATTTGGTGCTGTAGATTAACTAGTTTTTTTTAAATACTAGTTAATACTAAATAATTATTAACAATTGTTAGGCTGCTGGTGTAAATTGTTTCATTAGTGTTTATTTGACAACGAATCTGAATTGACACGTCTCACTTTTTATATGGCATGAATCAATGTGTTATTTTATCAGGTAGCAATAAGTCCTAGTGCAGTCAGAGGGGAAGAGCCAGGGCCAAAGGTGAGGCACATCAAGCACAGAATAATAATTTTAATCTGAGGATAAAACGCAGGCTGGAAGAAGCTTCAGTGCTCTCAGAAGACTAAAAACATGACTAAGGTCAACAATGACTCAAATGAGATTATGCTGCTGTATGCCATGTCCACCAGGAGAGACTGGACAGTATAGATGTAAAACAAATATGCCAGCAGTTTATCTCAGCTAACGAGAGGAGCAGGCATGTGTTTGGCTCATCCACATAGTGGACATTGAGTTGTTGTGTGGGACACCAGTAGTCCATGTCTGTTGCTGTAACAGTAGTTCATGTTTAGAATAAAAAATCCCAGCTCACTGAGTTGATAGGAGCAATAGTGTGCCTAAAATGTTGCATAATTTTACTTTTTTAATTTTACTTTGTGGTAATCTTAGATGAGTAGTTTTATGGACAAAAACCAGCAGGTCATTCAGTGTTCCCTTAGTGCTAATGGGGCGATTGTGGCTCAATAGTTGGGAGTTCGCCTTGTAATCGGAAGGTTCGAGCCCCGGCTTGGACGGTCTCGGTCGTTGTGTCCTTGGGCAAGACACTTCACCCGTTGCCTACTGGTGGTGGTCAGAGGGCCTGGTGGCGCCAGTGTCTGGCAGCCTCACCTCTGTCAGTGCACCCCAGGGTGGCTGTGGCTGCAATGTAGCAACATCTCACTGATTCTGATCCGTCGGCGGTTCCGTGCTTTGTGTTTACGTCTTTGTGCAGAATCCGTGTTCCTGCTCTCATTTACTGTTTTAGCTGTTTGCTTTTATACAGTATTTTCAGCTGGGAACATTTCATTTGTTCAACATCAGCTTGATTTCAGCTGCTAAATCTAAAAGCACTTTGGCTCAGTAATAACTAAAACATCAGTGTATCCAGTGTTTGCACATCTCACTGCTTGGCTGGAGCAGGAGAGGCGTCCTTCAACCTGACAAAACAAGAAGCGATGAAACACACTTATCACCTGACCTAAATGATTTTATGATCAACTTATTCATTGCTAACATGTTTAAGAGCTATTCATTGTTAAAATATCTCTTGTTACATTAAAGTTACTGGTGTTAGTGTTCTGTTTCCTGAGTGTTTCCATCTGTGTTCACTTTATCTGCAGACATTTTATGTGTTACACAAGCACTCAATTCAAGCATATAAATCCAGAAAACTGTTCCAGTAATAAAGTAAACACACTGTTGAAAATAAGTGAACAGGATTCTTTTGACACTTAAGGTTTAAAGAAGTACAAAAATAAACGTAGCAAGGAAAAATTCAACTGGAAGAGAGCAGAGATCTAAGACCAGAGGAATGAGCTCTGTCGGTGCTTGTTCAGTGCTTTCTTTGTTTAGTAAACAAGGAAGGAGTTGCTTCTTCATTCCTAGTTCATTCCTTTTGGTGACGAAAAGGAATGAACTAAAAATAACAGAGTTATAAATAGCTCATAATGTTTCAGAAATGACATCACAATAGAGTGTCTCTCAGTGCAACACAGTTTTTCATGAATTCTGAACTCAACTCTCCAGTAATAAACCTGCTGTGCTATATTTAGACTCAAATAATATTTAAAGGTGCTGCTTAAATGGCACAAAATGTGCAAAATTGTGAATCTGAATCTTCTCTGCTGAGCTTTGAAAGACATAAAACTGAGTATCTGAGTGAGTTTTTATGTTCTTACCTCTGAAAGTATGAGATTTCACTTCCTGTTATTTTCAAATAATTCAAAAATAAGTATTTAAAATACATAAATTCCTAAATGTGTTTTCCTTCTTTAAAAGAGGCAAATTCTTTCCAAGTTCAGCTTTGTATCATCAACAACAATTTTAATAATAAATAAATAAAGCTGAGAACACAGCACTTTAATTCTGAGTTAAAAGTCAATAAATAAAAGGAGTTTAACAGGTTTTTTTAGAAACAGCCAATGAGATCCTCAGTGTGTTGTTGTTGTTTTAAACAACAGTAGTGATTAAAGTAGAAAATGAGAACAGTCCGGAGTCAAAGCTGAGCATTTCTGCCTCTTTTATTTTCCCCTTCAGTAAATACTTTAATATTATAATGTGGAGAAATAAGTGTATGCAGTGGCACGTGCTTGGAGTATTGTCACATGACCAGAGCTGTTTACTTCCTGGTCTTCGAGGAAGTGGATGTCGACGGCGAAGCTGCCAAAGAAAGGATGTTAAATTACACGGAGGGCAAATATTTTTGTTACAGGTGATTTTTATGGTGTCTGCAGTGATGTTATACTCACCTGTGATTACTTGAAGTTGTGTTTGCAGCAGAGTTTAGTGTTAACGGCCGCAGCTCGCGCACGAGCTTCCGCACACGATATAGTTAAGTAGTACAGACACATAAAACATGTTTGATTAGTTGATGGGCACCGAGTCTAAAAAGTGCTTAGTGGACACATGTCCAACACCAGTTTTATGTACTTTTCATTTGTTTATTATTGTGTAAAACTGTATGCTAAAGCGGAATGCTAATGGGATGTTCTGCCGTAGTGTGCTGTGCGGAGTGGTGTGTGGCGAGCCATTTGCACTGATACAACACCGTTGTTTCCATTCAGGTACATCATTTGTTGTTGCTGTTATTATATTGTATATTAGAAATTGTAATATTGCTGCAGTAATCGTGGCCAGTCTGCCGTAGCCATACGAGAGTGTGCTGTGTGGAGTGGTGTGTGGCGAGCCATTTGCACTGATACAACACTGTTGTTTCCATTCAGGAAATAAAGTGGCAACAATCGATCAGAGACTCCTTGTCTTTTTAAAAACAACACAACGCAGAGTCGAGGAGTGTGTTTGGGCCAAACTGTTGCAGCGGGATGAAGCAGAAACCGGTTACACTGGTGCCGTGACCCAAGCTCCTGCAATCTTGCGACCGCAACGGGGCCGTCTACTTCCTAGAAGGTGGAAAAGTCGCGGGAGACTGGTTTTTCTTAGTCTCGCCATTTGCTGCGTTCTTTAGAGACATCGGGGTGGGGCACTGTGCTTTCTTTTTTTTGGAAATAAAAAAGAAGAAAAAAAAAAAGAAAAAGGGAGAGACACATTGCTGAGCCATGGCAGATTTTCCCAGTTTTGGCAGGGGAAGGGGGGTAGTTGGTTTTACCCCTCTGCATTCATTTGGCAGAGGCAGATCAAGGTTGCTGACAGCCCCACTTTCATCCACACCTAAGCCTGTCCTTGCTGAGTTAAATGAAAACCCTATTGATGGGAACTGTGATGATCTACAAAATACTAGGTCAGAAACCAGTCCCACAAAAGAGAATCTTTATGCAGAGATTGCAACGCAAATTGGGTTTTCTATTGGGGAAAGCATTGCCTCTTGTCTTGAATCTTGGTTGGGCTCTGGAGTGGGAAACAGTGTTGTTGGGTCTGCCAATAATGTGTTATCAGAACCCTCACTATTGAATGTGATTGTAAAGTCTGATGTTAAAGAACCTGTGTGTTTTAGAGGGGATGGCTGTGATACATGCAGTGTTCAGGAATGGGAGGAAATGATGATGACTTTTTTTAAGAGAAGAGGGGTACTAGTTGCTGAACAAGCTGATGATGTGCTAAGTAAACTGCTGGGGAGGGCACGAGAAATAGTCAAGGTGGGCAAGCCAGGTAAGCCATCTGTGTGTCTTGAGAGGGGCCCAGAGCCCATTTTTGAGATCTTAAAGCAGCACTTCAGTGACACTGCATGTTCAAGCATGCTTTTAGCTGACTTTTATGCAACACTACCCAACTCAGGTGAAACACCGTTTGATTACTGGCTCAGGTTGAACAGAGCCATGGAGGTGACAGAAGACTGTCTGAAGAGACAAAATAAGTCCTTTGCATATCTGACAAAAGAGCTGACTGCTATGTTTATCCGTCACTGCCCAGACTCAGAACTGTCTCTTATTTTCAAGTGCAAGCCCCTGCAGCAGTGGAAGGTTGCTGATGTGCACGAGAAATTGCTGGAGCATGGCAAGGACCGGAAGTGCACCCCTCAGTTTAGTGCAGTCAGTGCCTTGAGTTTTCAGCAACAGGAGGTGAGTCCTAATGTGCAGCAGGCGACAGGCAACATTAAGTGTATTACACCATCACCAACCTCTACCCCAGCATCACTTACCGACATTCATGCAAAACCACCTACTGATCGTCTTGATCATGTGATAGCCCTGTTAGAGAAAGTCCTGGAGGGGCAGCCTCGACAAGCAAAACTGCCTGCTAAGGATGATGTAAGGGTCCCCCGGAGCCAAACACACAAAATTGTGCCTTGCGTGATTTGTGGTGACACTGAACACTCTACGTATCACCACTGTAGAGCCCATCAGCTGTGTTTCATCTGCCATGCTGGCGACCACACACGGGCTCAATGCCCCAGGGCCGTGTCTGTCAGAGTGAGGGGGCCTGAATCAGCCACCCAGCAGCTGGGAAACTAAATGGCCTACTTGTGGAGGGGGCAAGTGTTAGGCCTGAAATCGCCCCCAAAGAGGATGATTTTGATGATTTAGAATCTGTATTACACACTGTTTGTGAGGAGCGCCAGCTAGGCCGGAGACCCATTCTTCAGAACACACACAGACTAAAACAGCATGATGAGCTGTTCTATGAAAATGTGACCCTGGGTGGCAAAGTGTCTGTTAAAGCCATGCTTGACAGTGGCTCTATGGCCTGCACCCTCAGCACCAATATGATGCCCCAACTATTACATCATGCAGTGCTGCAGACCCCCACCTTGCAACCCACGGATGTCGTCCTGATTGGCTGTGGTGGTTCGAGGACCGTTCCATCAGGTGTGTGTGACATTACGGTGGAGATGTATGGCTGTAAAGTTGTTGTGCCAATGTTGGTGATTGCAGGGCAGAGTGAGGACCTCATTTTGGGCAGCAACCTAATGAGGTATCTGGGTAATTGCTTGAGGGAAGAGGGACATTTAGGAGAGGAATGCAGCAAGACCCTGAGTGCTGAAGAACAGCCTAATAAAAATCTGCTGAGTTCAATGTCAGGAGTGGTGGCCCCAGGGCATGTTGGTGATAAGATCGGAACTGTCAAGCAAAAGAGAGCTGTAACATTAGAGCCCTTGACAGAGCACCTTGTTTGGGGCAGGCTGCAGCTAATGAATAATGGAGAAGTGGGCAGTGCTGTAGTTGTAGAGCCCACCGGGTCAAGGTCTGGACCGAGGTCAGTTATGGTTGGGAGAACTGTAGCGCATCTAAACAGTGATGGGTGGCTCCTTGTGAAAGTGCTGAACCCCTTTGACAAGCCGATAACACTGAAACGGAACATGAAGTTGGCTGACGTGTCCCCCTGTGCAGCAGTGGAGAACTTCAGCCCCACTGGCTCCTACTTGCAACAGAACATGCAACAGTCTACTGGCTCAGCTTGGTGCCATGATGAGCAGAGTCTAGTCACTGATGTTTCCACTCTGCCAGATGATTCACCCTCACAGGAAGTGACAAGTGGTTGTAGCCCCTTACGTGCAGTGCTGCAAAATCTGGGGCTGTCTGATATCGACATTGACTCATGTGCAGTTTTGCTGGCTGGCAAAGACAAACTGGTTGGCCTTATAGCCCAGTTTAAGTCTATCTTCTCGAGAGACAAGCTGGATTGTGGCAAGGCTAACGGCTGCCTACATCGAATTCGATTGTGGACGACAAGCCATTCCGGTTGCCATGCCGACGTGTGCCGCCGACTCATTATGAAAAACTAAGACAGGCTCTGAATGACATGGAGGAACGGGAAATAATTCGGAAGTCTTGCAGTGAGTTTGCATCACCACTGGTCTTAGTTTGGAAGAAGTCCGGTGAGTTGAGAATCTGTAACGACTTTCGCTGGCTTAATGCTAGAACTGTCAAAGATGCTCACCCACTCCCACATCCGGCTGACACACTGGCTGCTTTGGGAGGGAACGGATTGTTCTCCACAATGGACTTGACTTCGGGTTATTATAATGTGGAGGTGCATGAGGAGGACCGTAAGTACACGGCATTTACGTCTCCATTTGGGTTGTACGAATATAATCTTATGCCACAAGGACTGTGCAACAGTCCGGCCACCTTCATGAGGTGAGGATGAGGATGATGCTAGGCATTTTTGGGGATCAGAACTTCCTCAGTGTGCTGTGTTATCTTGACGATGTTCTGGTTTTTGCCCCGACAGAAGAATTGGCACTGGAGCGCTTGCATATGGTGTTCCAGAGACTCCAGGTTCACAACCTTAAGTTGGCTCCAAAGAAGTGCCATTTTCTAAGACAGTTTGTGAAATTCCTGGGGCACATTGTAAATCCT
Source organism: Neolamprologus multifasciatus (assembly GCF_963576455.1). Classification (NCBI taxonomy): domain Eukaryota; kingdom Metazoa; phylum Chordata; class Actinopteri; order Cichliformes; family Cichlidae; genus Neolamprologus; species Neolamprologus multifasciatus. The sequence continues at coordinate 36,913,012 of NC_140441.1, read as the reverse complement.
GATGGGATACAGTCAGACCCTGACAAAATAGCATCCATTACATCCCTTGCAGAGGCAGACCTTATGGAAGAGGGATCGAGTGTCCCATCCCAACAGAAGGTCCGCTCATTTTTGGGGATGGTAATGTTCTACCAACAATTTATTGAGAACTGCTCATCCATCGCAAAACCTCTGTATCGGCTGACATCTGGGGATTAAGGCCCTCATGGTTCACGGTGAAAGCACCGGCTGGTGCGCACAAAGCTGTGTGAGGAGGACTGGACAGATAAATGCAGGGCAGCTTTCAATGAGCTGAAGCAGGCATTGTTGGATCGAGTGCTCCTGGCCCATCCTAATTTTGAGGAGCCCTTTTTGCTCTCTGTTGATGCCTCAAATCAGTGGATGTGCTTGTGGTCACAGACCACTTTACTAAGATGGCTCAGGCCATTCTATGCCCCAATCAGTCTGCTAAGGCGGTAGCACACCAACTCTGGCATAACTACTTCTGCATCTACGGCTTCCCAAAACGCCTTCACTCGGATCAGGGAGCTAATTTTGAGAGTGTGCTTATTGCCGAGCTATTGAATGTGGCAGGTGTCCAGAAGTCTCACACGACCCCATACCATCCGATGGGAAACGGCTCCTGCGAGAGGATGAACTGTACCTTGGGCAACATGATTCGTGCATTACCCCCGAGAGCCAAGCAAAGGTGGCCTGATGCACTGAAAGCTCTCACATTCGCCTATAACTGTAGAGTCCATGAGACAAATGGCTATGCGCCATTTCTGCTGATGTTTGGCAGAGTGCCAAGACTGCCGATTGATGTGATCTTTGGCTCTGTTATTGAGCACCAAGACATCATGAACTATGATCGATATGTCCAGACATTGAGGAGGGACCTCAAAGAGGCCATGGATTTGGCGCAGGAGGTGGCACGCAAAAATTTGAAGCGTCACACAGACCTCTACAACCGGAAGGTGCGGGGAGCCCCAGTAGCGATTGGTGATCGTGTCCTTTTGCCCAACAAAAAGGGACGTGGCAAAAGAAAACTTGCTGATCGCTGGGAGAGTGTTGTCTATACAGTTTTTGACAAAAATGATGAGAGTCACACCTTAAAGCTGATGGATGATTCCACGGGGCAAGTGAAAGTTGTGCATCGCAACCTGATAATGCCAGTGAACTTCCTCCCTCTCAGTGGTGCTTCAGTTCAAGATGATGGAGATGAGCTTTCTGAGTCTGGCTCGCTGATGGTTGGATGCGACAGAGAAGCTGTCTGCAACTCATCGGTGGGCACGGCTGAATACAGAACGAGAGCTTGGGTGTCTGACACACCGTCTGCAGTGTCCAGCGACTCGCTGATGACAGAGGTTACTCAACCAGAAGGCAGCATTGTAGATCAAGAGCTTGCCTGTACCAGTGTTCCCCCTGTTGACACTGAGGAGCAGGTAGATGCCACCTCTGGTGGTCAACATTCTGACCTGCTTATGTCTGTGGCCCCAGTTGCAGCCTCCTCTGTTTTGGAGTTGGCAGCCATTACTGACGGTGATCAGGACAATGAAGCTGCTATTGAGGGTCATGTCTCAGCCACAGTTGTTCTACCCAACGCAGACCCGACTGATGTTAGCGGGAAGGTGGGGACCCGTGCTAGATCGAGAGTGGGACGGTTACTTAAGCCTGTTTCCAGGTTGATTGAAATGATGCATCAGAAACCTGTTAAAGTTGAAATATTGTTGATAACTGTGTTCCGCTCTTAATTTTATTGCAATATAGGCGCTCTTTGCAGTGAGCTAATTTTATTTTGAAATTCGTTTTATTTTGAAAACCAGTTTTGGGAAGTGACAGGAAGTCAGCCATGTTTGTTTAGTTCCTAGTGGATCACATGTGGGGAATTTTGATCCAGCGACATCTGCCTTTTGTTTGTGCCATCGACACCACCATCTGTAAGTTTTTATTTGTATTGAATTGTAGGATTGTATTTTATGTATATTTTGTGAAAATATTTGCTGTAAATGAATACTTTAGTAGTTGTGTGCTAACTCTAATGGATGTGTATTGGAATCTAATTTTGTTGTGCTAATGATGCTAGGTTAATTTTAGCTATGTTATTTGTATTTCAGTTTTACTCCATGAGGAAATACTTACTAATTAAAAGGAGTTACATCCGCGCTACATCCTGACTTTGCGCGTTATTTCAAGTGGAGTTAGGCTACTGCTGAATTGTGTAGTGTACACACACAAGGAGAGCAGGATAAACTGTGAGTTGATTCTATTGTTGTTGAAGTGGGACTTTGATCTTTAGAATTGAAACTGATTATTTGTCGTTGATTTTTTAGTGTCAGAGTGGCGTACAGTTATGATGTGATGAAATATGTAACTGGCATATTTTGTTCTTTTTCTGGAAGGGGTCTGGCCAACTTCTTCTTCTATTTCCTTTGGGGATAGTCCTCTGACTGAATTTTCTTTGTGACTGTACGAGCTGGTATTACTGAACAGATTTATCACATGTTGATAGTTGTGGATTAGCTATTGGATTTATTTTTTTTTATCTTGTTTTTTTTTTTTTTTTGAGGATTATTGGGTTTTTGTCCTCTGTTTGTGTTATGGTGACTGTGGTGTACCTGTTTTTTTAAGGGTGTTTTTTTGTTTGTGGTGTTTGTTTATTTGAGTGTGCAAGTGGAATTCAGCAGGGGGGAATGTAACAGTGTTTATGTGGTATTATTCCACTTGCCACAAATGTCAGTGTCATGGGGAAACAGCGCCCCCCCCTCTCGGCGTGGCTGGTTAGGTGAGGCTGGCTGCAGTAATCGCTCCCAGTCTGCCGTAGCCATACGAGAGGTGAGTTGTATTGTTCCGCACACGGTATAGCTAAGTAGTACAGACACATAAAACATGAGTGTAATAAGTGCTTAGTGGACACATGTCCAACACCAGTTTTATGTACTTTTCATTTGTTTATTACTGTGTAAAACTGTATGCTAAAGCGGAATGCTAATGGGATGTTCTGCCGTAGTGTGCTGTGTAGAGTGGTGTGTGGCGAGCCATTTGCACTGATACAACACCGTTGTTTCCATTCAAGTACATCATTTGTTGTTGCTGTTATTTTATTGTATATTAGAAATTGTAATATTGCTGCAGTAATCGCGGCCAGTCTGCCGTAGCCATACGAGAGTGTGCTGTGTGGAGTGGTGTGTGGCGAGCCATTTGCACTGATACAACACCGTTGTTTCCATTCAGGAAATAAAGTGGCAACGAGCGATCAGAGACTCCTTGTCTTCTTAAAAACACAACACAACGCAGAGTCGAGGAGTCTGTTTGGGCCGAACTGTTGCAGCGGGATGGAGCAGAAACCGGTTACACCTGCTCGTATACAACGATGTAGGGTTTCCTCCCAGATGACCTTAAAAATATTCTGCAGTAGATCAAAAACAAAAGAAATCCATTAATCAACATATGAACATTACCTGATGCTGCTGAAGTGAAGCAGAGCAAAGCTACAGATGTTTTATTACAGACACAGCTAAGCATTTTGCTATTTTGTATAATTTTAAAAAGTTTAAATTTATTCAGTAGCCTTTTGAACGGACGTGCTGTCGGGTAAGACGACATCTCACTGATTCTGATCCGTCGGCGGTTCCGCGCTTTGTGTTTACGTCTTTGTGCAGAATCCGTGTTCCTGCTCTCATTTACTGTTTTAGCTGTTTGCTTTTATACAGTATTTTCAGCTGGGAACATTTCATTTGTTCAACATCAGCTTGATTTCAGCTGCTAAATCTAAAAGCACTTTGGCTCAGTAATAACTAAAACATCAGTGTATCCAGTGTTTGCACATCTCACTGCTTGGCTGGAGCAGGAGAGGCGTCCTTCAACCTGACAAAACAAGAAGCGATGAAACACACTTATCACCTGACCTAAATGATTTTATGATCAACTTATTCATTGCTAACATGTTTAAGAGCTATTCATTGTTAAAATATCTCTTGTTACATTAAAGTTACTGGTGTTAGTGTTCTGTTTCCTGAGTGTTTCCATCTGTGTTCACTTTATCTGCAAACATTTTATGTGTTACACAAGCGCTCAATTCAAGCATATAAATCTAGAAAACTGTTCCAGTAATAAAGTAAACACACTGCTGAAAATAAGTGAACAGGATTCTTTTGACACTTAAGGTTTAAAGAGATACAAAAATGAACGTAGCAAGGAAAAATTCAACTGGAAGAGAGCACAGATCTAAGACCAGAGGAATGAGCTCTGTCGGTGTTTGTTCAGTGTTTTCTTTGTTTAGTAAACAAGGAAGGAGTTACTTCTTCATTCCTAGGTCATTCCTTTTGGTGACGAAAAGGAATGAACCAAAAATAACAGAGTTATAAATAGCTCATAATGTTTCAGAAATTACATCACAATAGAGTGTCTCTCAGTGCAACACAGTATTCCCCGACTTCTGAACTCAACTCTCCAGTAATAAACCTGCTGTGTTATATTTAGACTCAAATAATATTTAAAGGTGCTGCTTAAATGGCACAAAATGTGCAAAAGTGTGAATCTGAATCTTCTCTGCTGAGCTTTGAAATACATAAAACTGAGTATCTGAGTGAGTTTTTATGTTCTTACCTCTGAAAGTACGAGGTTTCACTTCCTGTGTGGCGGTAATGTCAGTGTACGAGACAGCGGGGTTCATTTTATCTGCAATACAGAACAGTTCACATGTTACACAACAGCTGGACTCAAATCCACATAAGTGTGTTTCATGAACATAAAACTGTCATCACTGTGTCTGCTCTCTAAACATAACAGTGTTATATTCACAATTGAGTAATCTATATATAAGTATTTTTGTAGAGTAAGAGATTAAAAAATGTGTCAATGTGAATTGTAGAGTCATGGCTCGGGCTGACGGTAGATAGCTGAATGAATTTGAGGCGACATATAATTCTTAACTTGTTTAATTTTAGGTGCTCACCACCAAAAGATTGTTACAACAATCTGAGGGAGATTAAACCTGGTTACCTGGTTATCTGTGCTCTGAATTGTATCATGCTGCTGATCTTCTTTCGGGTCATTTGAGTTTTTCAGCATTCCTTAGTGTGTTTTTCTTCTTATTACCTGTTGACATCTTGCTTTGATTTTCCGTGAACAATGTAACAGCACCATCCCTCAAATGTGTGCTATGTGCAGATGTTGATTCCAGCTGTTCCTCAGCTTCAAAGAACCTTCATTGTGCTGCAATGTGTGAACTGTAACAAATCAGTATTTTAATGAGTTTAGTAAAAGTGATTGTTTTTCTTATTATTATGTGAGATACGTCAGCATCTCAATACAGACTCAAACCAGCAACCTGCAGTTTATAACTCAGCTGATCATGTCCCACCCAAGTTACCCACCTTGGTTTGGCAAAGTAGATCCAGCCCTGCTGAAGCTTTTCAACCACATCTGTGCGCTCAAACCGATGACATATTTAAAGGGTTTTAAACATTTCAAGGCAGGAGCCCAAAAAGATATCAGCAGGGACATTTACAAGATCGACCAGCTGATAAACAATGAATCCAATGACAAAATGATCCATTTGAAATAAAAACAAGAAAAAAACAGAATAGCTGATCCTCATGTATTTATGGAAAGATGGAACCTTTGACAGGCTATTTGCACGGAAACACAACAAGCACAGCTGTTACAGTAGATCGACATCCCCCACCTGCAGGAACATCCTGTTTTCTTTATTTGATTCCTGACAAAAGGTTTTTACACTGTACACTCTACATGTGTGATTTTGTTTACCAAAAGAAAAATGATGGGATGTTTTTATGGCACGTTAGTTCAAATCCATACGTAAAAAAGAAAAAAAAGGAAAAAAAAAAAATCACATTTTATGATAAAAAAAATATCACTTTTATTTCTGAATGTTGATCCATATTATTTGGAACTGAGACAAACATCTATAAGTATTTTTACATACATTTGTAAGGTTGTATTAGTTAAAAAATGTGATTGTCTGCAAAACAAGGATAAATATTTATTACATTTTATTTTGTAAAATAAACATTGGAAACTTTGTTACACTAATAATCATGTTTTATATTTATAATAATCCTGAAATTGTCTGGAGGGGAGAGAGACGGGCAACATTCAGAAGTTGTTTTTAAATCACAGATACTGACACATTTGTGTGTTTGCTTACTTGTTTGCTTGTGTAAAACTGCAAAACTGAATCATGACATTTATCGGCTACTGTTCCTGAATTACAAGATGGGGCGATTGATTGATTTTACTTCCTTGTATACTGAGGAGTTGGAGACAAAGTCAGAGAGGCAGGGTTGAGATATGCAGAGGAGAGATGCTGAAGATGGAGAGCAAGAAAAGAGAAGGACCATAGAGTAGATTCATGGATGTAGTGAAAGGTATGCAGGGGGTCTAGATTTTACCACTGGAGTGTAAATAAATAAACAACAAACAGAAATATTGAAGACGTTGCTTTGGCATCTTATAATCTCTGTTTTTTTCTGTTTCTCTTACATTTTACTTCCTAATAAAATATGAGAATGTTCAAAATATCAACATTTAGAATGATATCACAGTTAATTCTAGATGCAACGCAATGCTACTTCACTGGTGATTACAACACAGCGTCAGTCATGTTTCATGACACGAGGCACAAACTCAATAAACCTCAGTCCCGGAGCCGCAAACCGGAGTTGTGGGATTTTATACACTGGATAAACTAAAAGAGATCTGGGAGTGTTGTTGTTGTGTCGTCATGACGACACCATGGAAAAAATTACGCATGACGTCTTAATAAGCGTCTCCCTGACAGCCACTCAGCAGTCGGTCGAGAAGTGGAGGAAGTCCGAGTCACCCTGTCAGTCTCTGCACTTGTTATGACCCGGTTCAGCTCGTCTTCTTACACTTTTCCACTCTGGACTTTAATCTTAATAGCAACTGTTCAAGGTAAACTTTAAGCTGAAAGCAGAGATTAACTTTAGTGGGTACGCAAAAAAGCGTAAAACGTGATTCTCCGACGCTTTGCTGTTAAGTTTTGGGAGTTTATATTCCTAAAACACATGAAATGTGATTGTTTGTTCGGACAGTAAATATTAAATATTTCCCGAAACTATGACTGTCGTGTCTGCAAGTTCATGTTCAAGGAGTGGGTGAAATAATCGCTGGTTTGTCACAGCAGGTAAGTCCAGAGTTAAACTATTCTCAGCTATGCTGCAAAATATTACTGCCGCCTTTAACTTCTAATAGCAAACTTGATATTATACGATTAATGTTTAGCTCATTTTGTCTGACTGAAGCATTTTTTTCTCTGCTGAGAGGCCGAGAATTCATCTATGAACTATTTATGCAAATTATAGTATAAAATGAGGAGTTATGCTGTTGCTCTTGCATTGGTATCTCAGACTGGTTTATACCGAGCCCGTTCTCGCTCCCGTGGCGTTCCTGAGGAACGCGAAAGGTGAGCTTCCGCGTTCGCATGGTACGCGCCGGGTTATGGATGAAACCGCGGTAGACGTCCCAGCCCTGTATCGCAGCCCTAAACCTAACCTTATCCCTAACCTTAACCTCCTAGGACCTGGTGTCCACATATGTGGACATCACATTTTGGGTTATTTAGACCAAAATACTCAATTCTTCTCTACAAGGGCCTGATATCCACTTACATGACATTATACTGCTACTGTTCTATCAAAATTTTAAACTAAAATCCTCATATGTGGCTCTTATTTTTCATAAAAACAAAAATAAGGTAAAGAAAAAAATCTGGTAATTCTTTGTTTTTACATTCATCGGGCCCCAATCAGCCCAAATATCAAAGAGAAATTAAAAATGTATGCCGTGTGTCGGATTATAATATTATTTTATGCCATGTTAGACCCCTAATTAAAGATTGTGAATTATTATGTAGTTTTAGTTTGCATTATTCTCCTGAATTAGAAGAAGGTGATAACTATTACATTTGGTAAACTGATTTGCATTACATCAGACTGCTGATTTATTGTGAATGAATGATATTGTTTTATGATGCATTATACTGCTGAGTTAGAAGAAATACTGTTCGCAGAAAGTCATCGCCTTATTTGTCTGGTTAGAAGAGAACAGAGCATACTGGAGAGGTTTTCTGCCCCATCTCAGCAGGAGCAGATAAACAGGGAGCCAAGGTCGTAGCTTAGGCGCTGTGTGAGAGAAAGAATGTGAATGTTTAGGCTTTTATGATTAGGTGGGGGCCACTAGAGGCTATAAGAGTTTGATCAATGTGTAACGGAGCGAAGGTGAAGTTTTTCACAGTGTTTGTTAAAGGAGGGGAAACCTTCCTCCAAAACGCACAGAGCAGTGGAGCCGCCAAGGGAAAGCACACGAATTTAAAACTGTAAAATTAAAATATAATTTGTTATATTTAAATAGTTAAAAATGTAAAATGAATTAAAACAACCCTGGCCAGGGGACAACACAATAAAAATCAATAAAACACAACATTAAAAGTCCGGTGGCGTCCGCCACGATATAAGAGTCATTAAGCGCCTTGAGGCGACATTTGTTGTGATTTGGCGCTATATAAATAAAATTGAATTGAATTAAGAATTAAAAATCCAGCGGAGCGGTGCAGGAGGGGAACCCGGCGGCGTCCACGCCTTCCTCTCCACGTTCTGCGCCCCGGTGCGCTAAAAGAGGGAGGCAGCGGCAGTTACTACTCTTTTAGGCAGCTTTCATTCATTAAAAGGGGAAAGTCAAGAGACTTACCCCGGGTGGGCAGAGCTCTTAACTCTGCCCGCCGCTTCTTTGTAACTGCCAATCGGCACCGGCCCGTCTTGTCGCCTCCAATTCCCTGCAGACGCATACTCTGGCCTCCTGTTACTACAGCAGTCGGACCGCTCGCGCTGCGTCTCTGGTATCCTCCTCCCCCGTGACACCAAGCTCCACCAGCCTTATGTGTCACTGAGCACTCTGTAAATTACCACTCCCGTTCCTCTCAGGTGTGTCAAATTAGTAAAAAGGGGGAAAAGGGCGGAGTCTCTCCAGGACGAATTGACGGATGCAGCCAAAACATGCAGCATAAATAAAAACACTCCACAAGATACAACCAAAACATGCAATATAAAAAAATAAATAAGCAGTAATAAGTGAAATAATGTTTTCCCAAGTGATTTTAAGGGAAAGAGCAAACATGTGTAGATTGAGTCCAAACGGTTCTCATATGTCCTCAGTTTTCCGACGTCGCCATGTAGGACCGTGTTGGGTGCCCGAAAACGTAATATGTTGACGATTTGTCACCTAGCGTAAAATGTTACGCTTTCTGTACTGATCTGATGCCATGCAGCAGCTCACCTGTGTTGTAGTGTGCAGTGTTTACCTGAAGAACAGAAATGCTTTTACAAACTGATCAGACCGGAGCGTCTGGTTTGACTCAGTGTCATACTGCCTCCGCCTCAGCTCCAGCAAACTCACATAATCTTGAACAAGCTGAACTATAAATTATTGATGCATGCCTCAGTCTTCACTGCTGTTTTGGTGCTTGTAACTTTTCTGTTCTAGAGATAAATATCTATAGAGACGTTACTGGATTCAACTGAAATCCAACCATTTGTTTAAGCTTTTCCCACTAATGTGTTTATCAGAGATGAAGACGTCAGCTGCTCCTGCAAACACAGCTGGTAAAATCTTCACTGCTGGAAAACAGTGATGATGTTTCCATGTAACAGAGGTTCAGTCAGTTTCTTACACAGAATTTCATTTAGAAAAAAAAAACCTTTGTTTATTTTTAATACATCAACATGTGATTTATGTCTAATTTTGCCAGATTTGACCACACTTCCCTTTTCAGAATAAATAAAAGCAGATTTATGATGGTTTGTGGGGATTTCTAAAGCATGTTCCTGTAAATTATCTCTGTATGCTCCTCACTGATGTTCTCACTGTGTTGTATTTTTCTGATTTCGGTTTAGCTAGAATAAGTTTTTAGAGATATTTAGGTGTTGCTAAATAAATCTCTTAAATCTAGTAGATTTCTGTTGGTGTAGATGTTGCTCTCAGCCACCAGCTAACATTAGTAGTTGGTCAGTATCGTAGCTGCTGAACTAAATTTTATTTGTCATGTCGTCTTGTAGTAAAAGTGTAAATATAAACTGAGCAGCATGTCTGTGTGTTGAGATGTAACAGTTATATTTTTGTCGCAGCCTGAATGTGAAGATGAGGAAGAAGATCTGGATCTCCACAGACTGTTAAGAAGATGACATCATGGATTTCATGCCTTTCCTTGTGGGCCCACTGTGGACTTCAATTCTTTACTTGGATTTTGTTAAAGGTAAATAACGTTTCTATTACGTTCTAGTTCATTAGTATTGCACAGACTCTGTGTTTACCTTATTTACTGTATTTCCATGAATGTTGGCACACATTTCAATAAATCACTGCATCCATTTCACATTTTCCTACAAAGAATTGAAAGCAATGAAACGCAGCTCAATACTTCCACAGCTTTGTATTCACTCTTTGTATTGCTCTTCTTTGCAGAATGTGTTTATACGTGTTTCCCCACACTTACACAATATATCATATATGGAAGTATAATGGGACAATACATTATATAAACACATATATAATGTTTGATAATACTGTTTGATATATGAGAGCCTTAATTTAACAGAGTATTGTGAGAGACTTTCATATTTTGCCTTTCATATATAAGTAATGTGGGGAATGCAGAATAGTTTATGCTTGCTCAGGGAAGCTTATTTCAGATAATCTAATTCAATGCTATTTATTGTCAGTTTACTATTGGTCGAATATGTGTGATTCCCAAATATTATCAATTTTGTTTGTAATAAGTGTCAATGTTGATTTATTATAGTCAAACCAAGTTTGTATCAGCAAACAACATTATTTTCAATGTCTTTGAAATTTCACATATATGTCAGTAATGTACAATATGGACAGGCATGTGTCAGGAAAAAAAGTTCTGATGTTGTCTAAAGTTGTGAGTGTGTCTGCTCCTCTGTCTCCTCAACAGGATCATTTGTAGTGGATGTGACACAGAGCTCCTATCAGGCAGAGGAGAACCACAACATCACACTGGAGTGGACGTTCACCACCAAACCTGACACGTCCATCTCAACACTGAAGATCCTCTGTAGCCTGATAACTGATCAAAAACCCTCAACTCTGTATTATCTTCGTGATGGTGTCGAGTTCTCAGAGGACAAAGAGTTTTCAGGACGAGTCCAGAGTGACAAAGACGCCCTCAGAGACGGACGAATCAGACTCCAGCTGTCCAGACTCAGGACTGAGGACTCGGGTCTGTACCTGTGTGAGGTGGACACAGGTTATGGCCGCGGCTACAACAGCTGCAGAGTCACCGTCTCTGGTAAGATGATTCATTTATACACATGTGATCACTGTGATCTTAGTCTGGAACCTGAGATAAGAATGTACTTACAAATCTAACATCAAACAAGAGAAGATTTTTGGTCTTTTTGATAGTTTCCACAGCTGTCGTGGATGTTTGTTTGTTTGTTTGTTTGTTTGTTTGTTTGTTTGTTTGTTTGTTTGTTTGTTTGTTTGTTTGTTTGTTTGTTTGTTTGTTTGTTTGTTTGTTTGTTTGTTTGTTTGTTTGTTTTCTACAGACATACATATAGTTGTGTTCAGAAGTTTTACACACACATCATCACAGACTTGAAATTGATGGTAATTTTGAGCTTTTAATTGTTTCTTTGAACTCAACAGCATTCGTCTTTATATTATATTTAGTCTTATATATATATTGCTTATATATAGTCTTTATATTTTGTATCAACCGATTATGACTCAAATTATTTTTGTGGTTTTCTAGATGCAAACGTCACTAAATCCTCGACAATGAAGATGCCACTGCTTTCCAGAAGCCTCCAAACTCCAGATCCTCAGGACACAACTCCAACAAATGGTGAGAAAACAGTCCAACTTTTCTCTGCATCATCCCTGTTTGGGGTTTTGTGTATTTGTGGTGACCTTCTTGTCTTTTCTACTTCAGAAGGTCGATTCAGGGTCGCTGTGGTTCTTCTCATTGCTTTTATATCGGCTGTAGCTGTTGCTGGTCTTACTGTATATTTTTGCTGCCATCATCAGCATCAAACTGTAAGTAAGAGAGAAACAAACAAATAAACACAAACATGTTGTTGCTTCTTGTGTTGTCAGACTGACTCATTATTCTCCTTCTTTCAGCAGAAGCATCCAGAGGAGGATGAGACAGAAACAGAACCACTGCCAGTCTAGCTGCCTTGCTCAAAGGAACATTCGTGTGAACGAAGCTGAGCGTGTTAGAGATATACCTTTGCTTGATCTTTAGTCATGTTGGGGATTTAAACCAGCAACCGCAGGGACACACTCTGGACGCTAAAATCTCGTGGAGAGACTGAGCTGAATCCCAGAATCCTCCGAACTTCAAGAAACTGTGAGAAAATGGTCCAACCTTTCTCTGCATCATTTCTGTTTTTGCGTTAAAATTGATCTTTTTGAGGGGGGGGGGGGGGTATTTACTGAGTCATTATTCTACTTTTTTCAACAGAAGCTTCCAATAGAAGACAATTTGTCTGGATTTATTTTCTTGTTCATCCTTAATGTGTGAAGTTCCCTTTTTGATTTTGCTTGTCTGTACAACCTTTGTTGTGCCATCAGTGGTGTCATCACATAATACGTTTTTATTACTATTGTTGTATGTTATGTATTTATTGTTTTTATTTATGTCTTTTTGCAGTTAAAATCTTGTTTTTGTTACACTGAATGAAAGTTCTGTTTGTAGTTTTTGTACATATGTTGTGTTTCAGGGATATTAAAATGCACTACAAGCTTATTCAGCTGCCTTTATTATTCTTAAAGTGAAAACATCAACTGAAAGTCAAATTATATGTATTATTTATTGAATAAAACAAAAGATAAATCCCAGCTGGGCTCTTTCTGTGTGGAGCTTTCATGATCTCCGGCTTCCTCTTTGAAGACGTGCTTCTTACATTCATGAGTTATTCTAAATTGTAGGTGAGTTGGCTAAAGTGTTTGAAGTGTTCACAGTAAAGTGCTGCATGAACATAAACTTGTTGTTAGAAACACTTTGAGTATATAAATTAAATCATTTCAAACCTTTAAAAGTGCTCTGATATTTCGATGTTTACGGCATTTATGAAACTTAAAAGTTGGCTCTGAAAGACTTACATGTTTGTGTTTTCCTCCTTCATAAGCTAAGCACCACTAAAAATTAGTAAGATGAAGAAACAGTGATTGTTACTCTTTTACATAAGAATAAAGGAGACCATTAATGCAACAGGAACTATATATTGCCTCGTGTGTTTTCTGTTGCCTTCTCTTTCAGACACCTGTGTTTATTTTGTCAACCCTTTTTCATTCAGATTTTTTTTTTGGCTTTCTGGACTCTGGGAGTTTTTTGGGGGGATATAAAGTATCTGAATCAGTATTTCTGATTCTGAATATTGGGAGCGGGACCACGCCTCCAAACAATTTCCTTCCGGTTCTCATCTGTATAGGTTCCCCCAGTCCTACAAGTTGTTCGTTCTCATTCATGTGCCCCACCCTCCTTCCCCTTTTCAATTCTTTAACTTCTTCACTTCTATTTAATACAGGGGTGTAACTCCAGGCCTCGAGGGCTGGTGTCCTGCAGGTTTTAGATGTGTCCTTCATCCAACACAGCTGATTTAAATGGCTAAATTACCTCCTCAACATGTCTTGTAGTTCTCCAGAGGCCTCGTAATGAACTAATCATTTGATTCAGGTGTGTTGTGTTACCCCAGGGTGAAATGTAAAACCTGCAGGACACCGGCCCTCGAGGCCTGGAGTTCCCCACTCCTGATTTAGTACATGGGAATCTGCCAGACCCGGGAGCCCTGCCAATCCTCTTTGAGGCCTTTCCAAAATTGTTGCTCAATTCATGGCCAAGCCATTCACCTTAACCTACTAAAAAATGACAGCCGTCAGTGAGTGTGTGACAATCCATAGGCAGACTCTGCACTGATAATGACCTTTTTCTGTTCAGTTCAGGCTTAAAGCTTGGATGTGATTGGTTGACTTTTAAGCTTTCTGGGATTTAGTGTCATCAGGTTTGTTCTGCACACTACCAAGGAAAGCTTAGTGTTAGGATTTATTTTCAAATAATTCAAAAATAAGTATTTAAAATACATAAATTCCTAAATGTCTTTTCCTTCTTTAAAAGAGGGAAATTCTTTCCAAGTTCAGCTTTGTATCATCTTTCATGTCTCATGGATCAGTGCCTTTTAAACCTGAGCGACACCTGAACCTTTAATTTAATCGTGTTTCAGAAATGCAGAACTTTTTAAAAACACAAGTGATGCACGAATCCCCAAAACACCGTACTGTCATTCGGTAACAGCAACAACAATTTTAATAATAAATAAATAAAGCCGAGAACACAGCACTTTAATTCTGAGTTAAACGTCAATAAATAAACAGAGTTTAACAGGTGTTTTAGAAACAACCAATGAGATCCTCAGTGTGTTGTTGTTGTTTTAAACAACAGTTTCTGATTAAAGTAGAAAATGAGAGTCAAAGCTGAACATTTCTGCCTCTTTATTTTCCCCTTCAGTAAATACTTTAATATTATAATGTGGAGAAACAAGTGTATGCAGTGGCACGTGCTTGGAGTATTGTCACATGACCAGAGCTGTTTACTTCCTGGTCTTCGAGAAAGTGGATGTCGACGGCGAAGCTGCCAAAGAAAAGGTCAGTAAAGGATGTTAAAATACACGGAGGGCAAATATTTTTGTTACACGTGATTTTTATGGTGTCTGCAGTGATGTTATAGTCACCTGTGATTACTCGAAGTTGTGTTTGCAGCAGAGTTTAGTGTTAACGGCCACAGTAGCTCGTTCGTTTCTCTGTATTGTGGTAGTGGGGACATCGTGTGTTTGAGTCACGGCACAGAAACACAGAGGAGCCAGCCCTGATTTTTATTTTTAATGTATTTAAATTATTTTATTGAGCAGAGCTTCCTTTGCTCTCTGCACACAATACTGACATGTGACACGCTGCGGGTGGAGGAGTGAGTGGGTGAAACCATGACCCTGCAGATTTTAGTCAGAGACGCTAAAATCCTTCAGACGTGTTTTTCTACTTTAAAGACGGAAAATGTTAAATTTCTGAGTGAATCGTGATGTTGATCAGCTGCTGTTCCTGAAACACAGCTCTGATCGGAGCGAGCAGCTCAGCCTCGTTTCACCTGAAGCAGAATCAGGATGTGATCAAACTTCCTGTCTCTCTTTTGTTATCGGTGCGAAAAATTACAACAACATGTTTGTTTGAGTCTCGAACATTGAATAGAAAAGTGAGACGATCCCTAAAAGTTTATTTTGTTCATCTGAATGTTTTCAGTGGGAGAAACGTTTCGTCACTGATCCACGTGACTTCTTCGGTCTCAGCTGACTGCAGGTTTCTTATAAACGCCTTATAAGGTTTAGGGCACTGTGTCCGTGGGGATGCTGTTTGCTCTGTGTTGTAGCGTCCTCAAGACACCCAGTTTATGCTCCAGAGGATGATGGTTTTAAATATCCCCCATTACTGATGGAAATCTCACAGTCTAAGAAGGCCAACCTGCCACTTTACATATCCTTCCTGGTGAATTTGACGTGTTGGTCCACCGAGTTAATGTGATCCGTGAATTGTGGTACGTCCTGAGATTTGATTGTCACCCAGGTGTCGTCCACATACCTGAACCAATGACTTGGTGGTGATCCAGGGTAGCACAGCCCTCTGAGATAACAGCAGGGTTAGAGAGTCAGTGTCTGTGCCAATAACAATCCAAATAAAGTCATTGATAAGACTGAGACTGTCTTCCTGTGACAGTGAGAGTGAAAGTATGAAAGCATGCACTCGCCGCCCTGAAACTCCCGTTACATCACCAGGTCACTCCTATTTATAAACAATGATAATGTCATCAAGGAAATAAGGAAATGACTGAGTGAGTTTATGCTGTGAGAGCTCAATGTGCCCAGATGGGCTACTCACTCGCCCCATTGCTCTCGCTCTCTGTTTGTCACGTGACTAGTTAAGTGAGGTTGACTAGGTACGCACCTGTGCACTAATTGCAGCGTGGCGCCTGCACTGCCACGCAGGTTTCCTCCTGTTCATTCCTCCCTTGCTCCTGCAAGCAGGATTGCGAGCGGCTATATCATCAGGATAAACCGGGTGGTCTTGGTCGGGCTACGCCACAGCCACAGGTAGGCTGCACGTTTGTCCTGCGATTCTTTCTTTTTTGGGACATTTGATTTGTATAGTGACACGTTTGTGGTCCCAGCGTGGCCGTCTTATTCCTTTTTGACTCCAGCTGTCGTGGTAGTTGCTGTATTTAAGCAGATTCAGTATAGCGACTTCAGTCCTGAGGTAATCATCCTGACTGCTAACTAGAGAAGGTTAAGAGCTAAATGCGTTTTTCAGGCTCTGTCTGCTGCTATAAACCTTCTCAGCGGTTTGTGTTCCAGCCTAATTGAACTATAGAAACTCCTGTAGCAGCTGCTGTTTTTGGACCCTGCTGTCTTGTCCCAGTTGATTTTATTTTTATTGGTTTCATTTTCTTTCACTTTGCCTTGTTTTATTTAGTTTATTTGTGGACTGTTTATATTTGTGCCCACACGGCAGGGCCAGAGCGATCCCCTGCCCGTGTGTCGTGCTGGTTCTTTGTTACCTCTGTACCGACCCAGCTGATTTACTCCGGGAGCTGTGGAGGATTCCTCTTTTTGTGAGGGGCCACAATCAGTATTTTAACCACTGTAACCAGTATAGATCACTCTTCACACAAGTGGGGTTTGACTTAAAGCTTGTTTGTGTGTGTGTCGACCAGCAACACCCATCATAAGTGTTTTCTGTGTTTGTTTACATGGTTCTCCCTGCTTAGCAAAGTAGGAGGGAATCCCTCTGATGACATCAGACATGAGAGATGTTTATGAAAGTGTGTGAGAGGTCATGTGGAATAAATGACACAGCCAGGGACAGGTCAGGTGATAGGTCATGAGTTTATGACCAGTTTCAGACCTCTCTCTCTCTCTCTCTCTCTCTCTCTCTCTCTCTCTCTCTCTCTCTCTCTCTCTGTAGTATTTTCTAATACTTTCACTTCAGCTGGGAACATTTCATTTGTTCAACATCAGCTTGATTTAAGCTGCTAAATCTAAAACAACTGTGGGTTAGTAATAACTAAAACATCAGTGTTTGCACCTAAACATCTCACTGCTTGGCTGGAGCAGGAGAGGCGTCCTTCACCCTGACAAAACAAGAAGCGATGAAACACACTTATCACCTGACCTAAATGATTTTATGATCAACTTATTCATTGCTAACATGTTTAAGAGCTATTCATTGTTAAAATATCTCTTGTTACATTAAAGTTACTGGTGTTAGTGTTCTGTTTCCTGAGTGTTTCCAGCTGTGTTCACTTTATCTGCAAACATTTTATGTGTTACACAAGCGCTCAATTCAAGCATATAAATCCAGAAAACTGTTCCAGTAATAAAGTAAACACACTGCTGAAAATAAGTGAACAGGATTCTTTTGACACTTAAGGTTTAAAAGAAAAAATATAAACGTAGCAAGGAAAAAATCGACTGGAAGAGAGCACAGATCTAAGACCAGAGGAATGAACTCTGTCGTTGTTCATTCAGCGTTTACTTTGTTTGGTAAACAAGGAAGGAGTTCCCTCCTGTCTTTCATTCCTAGGTCATTCCTTTTGGTGACGAAAAGGAATGAGCCACAAATAACAGAGTTATAAATAGCTCATAATGTTTAAGAAACTACGTCACAATAGAGTGTCTCCCAGCGCAACACAGTTTTTCATGACTCCTGAACTCAACTCTCCAGTAATAAACCTGCTGTGTTATATTTAGACTCAAACAATATTTAAAGGCGCTGCTTAAATGGCACAAAATGTGCAAAAGTGTGAATCTGAATCTTCTCTGCTGAGCTTTGAAAGACAAACTGTGAGTATCTGAGTGAGTTTTTATGTTCTTACCTCTGAAAGTACGAGGGTTCACTTTATCTGCAGAACAGAACATTTTACGTGTTACACAACAGCTGGACTCAAATCCACATAAGTGTGTTTCAGTAAAAAGTCATAAGGAATCATAAAACTGCTGCTGGAAACAAAGCAAATAATGAATCTGGGTCACAGATCTCGACAACCAACACCCATCATAAAAGTGTTTCCTGTGTTTGTTTACATGGTTCTCCCTGCGTAGTGAAGCAGGAAGGAATCCCTCTGATGACATCAGATGTTATGTAAAAGATGTTTATAAAAGCGTGTGAGAGTGTTGTGTGGAATGACTGACACAGCCAGTGACAGATCCACTGAGAGTTATCGCCTGACCTGAGATCATGAGTTCATGATCAGTTTCAAGGTTGGTGGTTTGATCCTTGGCTCCTCAAATCTGCATGCCATCCTGCAAGACACTAACCCTGATGCATCCATCAGGGTGAGAATGTTAGAAAGATGAAAAGCGCTCGAGTATAGAAGAAGTTTATGTGTGACTGGATGAATGTTGTATAAAGTGCTCTGAGTCTCCAGGAGTCTCTGTTAAATAAGAATCAGTCCACTGATGAAACAGATCCATTGCTGGAAACATACTGAAGATTACGGCTGATTCTTCTCAAACTGATCAGATGTTGAAACGCTTTTTGTGACCTTTTTTTAACCATGAATCTAAATTTAAATTTTTGGTTCAAATCAGGTGAAGCTCGAATATCAGGGATAGAAAGCTCAAAACAGACATATTGGAAGAAGTGACGTCATCCTCACTTTAGCCCAGTACTCACACATAAAGATTATATTTATACTGCTAAACACTCAAATTTCATGGCAAATACGCTTTTTTTCTTGGCAGTGTACAGTTAAGGTTCTTCTAGGTTCAGAGGTCGCTCAGCAGAGGATTTTTGGTCCACCTGTGTGATTGGTCAGAATTAGCCAATGAAAGTAGGTCAAATGTTACCTTTTTGTAAAGAAGGAATTAAGAAAACAGTCCAATTTTTCTCTGCATCATTTCTTTTTGGGTTTTTGTGTGTTTGTGGTGAACTTCTTGTCTTTCCTACATCAGCAGATCGATGCAGGGTCTCTGTGGTCGTCATCATCTTATCATCTGTTTCATCTGTCGCTGGTTTTCTGCACATTTCTTTCACTCTAAAAATAAAAGTATGTTGTTGCTGCTTGTGCAATCAGACTGACTCATCATTCACTTTCTTTTGCTCGTCTGTGTAAACTTTGTTGTGCCGTCAGTGATTCATTACATCACTTGTGTTTGATTGTCATTGTTGTATATTGTTTATTAGTTAAAGCCTGTTTGTTGTTTCACTGAATGAAAGTTCTGTGTTTGTAGTTTTTGTACTTCTGTTGTGTTTCAGGGATATTTAAATGCACTACGGGCGTATTCAGCTGAGTTTATGATTCATAAACATCAACTGAAAGTCAAATAACATGTATTATTAATTAGAATTAAAAAAAGATGCAACACAGCTGATTTTATCGTTGTTTCTTTTACCCAAAATGTTCTTTACTGTACAGTCACAGCAAAAAGGTTGCTGGTTAAAATCCCAGCTGGGCTCTTTCTGTGTGGAGTTTGTGTTCAGCTTCCTCTTTGAAGACGTCCTTATTAGGTTCATCAGTTATTCTAAACTGGATGTGAGGAAACTAAAGTGCTTGAAGTGCTCAGATTAAAGTGCAACATGAAGATAAAAATCTGATTTGTGGTTAGAAACACTTTGAGTAAGACTGAAATCAAAGCAGAGCTCATGTGATCCACCTGAGCAGAGTTATTATTTCACATATTTACTAATCTTCAGCCTCTGACAGTCTACTGCTGATCTCAGTAAGTGAACAGTTGGCCTGAGCTCAGATTGTCACATGTGATCAAAGAGGAGCCAAAATGCACTTTTTTTTTAATGACAGAATTTCTTAAAGTGATCTAAAAATGTAAAATTATTCAACATTAAATACTGAAGGGACCTTCAGATCAGTCTGTCCTTGAAGAAGAGGTCAGAGGTCAAATGAGACATAATATTTTGAATCATTTTACAGAGCGTTCTGTATGATGATAATACATGTCACACTTGTAAGAGTCACAGTTTCATCAGAAGTTATGAGGCTTTTTGTCAAACTTCCACCAATAAACCAACAACATCCACCGCTTCCTCCTGTAAATCACATCTGTTGGTTTTAAATCAGAGAAGTTCCTGTTAGAAAAAGCTGCTGAACTGATGAGAGATGAAGCACGTTTACCTGTTTTATACAAACTGATGTCACGTGTTGTCTTAAGTGGGATTTACAGTCCAGCTGACGCAGCACTGTCAGCTCTGCTCCAGGGAAAAGTTATAATTAAACAATTTTTTTTTCTGAATAAGTTTTTTATTTCCAGAGCAAATTTTCTTATTTCAACTTTTATTGCTTAAAAATGTTTCATTTTTCTTGGTTTCAGTCTAGTTGTATTTCTTTTAATTATTATCATTTAGTGTTGCATAGAGCACAAATGTCAGAGACAAGATTAAGGTAAACCAGTGTATGTGTTACAGTAAAAACCCACTGAAGTTTATTTCACACTAATAATCTTGGATTGTCCAGGCCGCCTGCGGTGAGATTAGTTCCCAGTAGAGGCAGTGGCCAAAAGTAGTGATTGCTACATGCAGTCTGTGGGAAACACGTGTGCTGTAAGAAGAAGTGAGAGTGAGAGTTTATTCCCGTCAAACGTTGCTGTCATTAATACATCATCTGCTTCCAGTGAAGCACAGACTGTAAACAGCTGCAGAAACAGGATGTTTGTGTTGTTGGAGCTTCTGTGGAACTAACTGATGTTGTTATTGAGAATTCATCCATTTAATTAATGTCACAGGAACTCAGAAGTACGAGTCCTGAATTTCTTTTCGATATATTAAAAATAATGGTAGCACTTTATATTAATGCCACACTATTAAGCATAAATTAAAATGTGCTTAATTCATCATTTATATATCATTACTCCTCTTTAGTCTGTCACTTATAAATACAGATATATTATTATAACTATAATTATGGTTATTATTAGCAGTGATGTGATAGCTGTTCATGGTGTATACAAATAAAATATCTGTATTGACTAATAGCATATAAGGAGGAGTGCAGTGCTGCCAGCATCAGTTTAACCAGCAGAGCTTCCATCGTTCTCTGTACTGACATGTATTTGCATTTATACTGGCAGGTGGAGGATGTTACATCATCACAACATTTTAAACAGCGTTGAATCTTTGCTGCAGGTTTGATCTCACAGATAAATGATCAAAGTCACCTTCTGTATCTATTAGATTGATTAAACAGTCATATTTCCAAGTTAGTCTCTGGATGCTGTGCTACATACTGCTGAATCATTAATGACACAGCACGTTTTTGTTGTGTCAATGTGACTTTCATGTTTCTCTATTATGAAAGTTCAGAGTCGCTTACTTCACCTGACAGCTTAGCTTGTTTTTATTTGTTATCAGTGAGACACATTATAATGTCTGAGTCTTCAAACTGAACAGGAAGTGAGACCGAGCAGATTAGTTACAAACTGAGACTCGGAGTTTCTATAGAAATGATCCAAATACAGTAATTTTCGTGATGCGTTAAAGCGCGACCGGCACGCAAACGTCACAGATTTCCGTTAACGTCATCACGTCATGGAACTTCATAACACGCCAGGGCTCTGTTAACCCCACCCAGATTGCAGTAGGCGGAGACTGTTATATTAAAAGGGTGATCCTCACGGCTCATTCATTCATTCAGAGCGAATCCGGCAGGGACTGATCAGACTACAGATTTCCAAAAAAAAGGAAGAAAAAAACCTCGCTTCAGTCAGAAAACTGAACTTTTAATCATCGATCATGTCTCTGAACAACTTCTACTTTAAGGACTCTTCCTTTTTCTCACTCCGGACTTTTCTCCTGTGCTCGGCTTTGTCCGTCTGGACTCCTGTACAAGGTAAACGGATGTTTCCAGCTGCGTGTTATTGTAGATTACACTGAATTTTAATCGCATACTGGCGGATGTGAATAAGCTGAATTGACTGTTATCAGCTGTGCTGTGTTGTCCGTCACTAACAGTGTGACAGCTGTCAGTGAGTTACTTTAAAACCGGAAGAAGCTTAAAACGAGAAGATTGTCAGGCAGGTTCTGACTGTGTGAAGCGACTGCTCTCAGTTTAGAGGTTTGTTTATAACAGACACGATAGAGACGATTAACCGAGCAGTCTGTGAACATGTCAGGTTTATAAGAGCCGTGTGTTTGTCAGAGGAGAGAAAGAGCAGAGTTACAAAACACAACGTCCGGTGAGCCGAAACTAAAACCCTGTTTATTGATCCGGAGTGATGCAGATTCAGTCCGCACATGCTGCTGCTGACTACATGTGTTTCCACAAGCTAATGTGTTTTCTATAAAAACACATTAGCTTAACAATCCGCCATCATGACCCCATCAGGAATTACGTCTGACTGCCCACGTGGCTCGTTCGTCCAATCAGGTGTCTGTGCGTGTTTTGTAGTTTACTCTGGATTTGTAGTTTAAAATTTGTAATAAATGAAATTAGTTGGTTATTAAATCTGAACTCGCAGCGAGGTTAAACAGTCAGTCTTAACAAGTAAATAATTAGAAGGGCAACATGAATCAGTGAAAACACAGCAGACTGTGTGATGGTTGACTTAAATCAGCTTGTTTACTTTGAGTGTAAAACTTACTGAGGATGAGTCACATGAACTGTTATTATGAATAAATACTTGTGTTGTTTCTTAGAACTTGGATGAGCATCAGTCTGATCAGTTTGTGTTGTTAAACTTTAATAAACACGTTATTGCTTGATAAAGTTTTATTATAGTGAAATAAAATGTTAGACATTCAGGACCACAGACGGCACACACAAGGGTCAGTTAGCCTGTAACAGAACAACAAACAGCACATCTGAAATTTTGTAGCGTATATTAAGAAAGACTTAAGTAACAGCACAGAGGCCAGTGGGTCTGTTCATGATCTCCAGGTCTTTGGTGTGTAACTCGACAGGGGTCTGAGGATGTTCTGTAGGAGTTCAGGAGGTTTAATTTTCCATCTGTTTCCAGGTAAAGTTCTGGTGATTGGTTCAAATCTTCCAATCATCGCCGCTCCAGGTGATGATGTCATCCTGCCGTGTCACCTGGAGCCCACGTTCAATGTCCAGGGTCTGACGGTGGAGTGGTCCAAACCCGACCTGAAGCCCGACCCGTCGGACCGGCTGAGCCGAGTGGAGTACGTTCACCTGTACAGGGACAGGAAGGAGGTCCCCGACATGAAGATGGCCTCGTACTTCAGGAGGACGGAGCTGTTCATGGACGACATGAAACACGGGAACATTTCACTGAAGATCCTGAACGTGTCGGAGGAAGACAACGGCAGATACAGATGTTTCATCCCCAAGCTGCAGAGCAGAGTGAAAGCTGCTGTTGTTGAACTTGTAGTCGGTGAGAAGATTTGTTTTGTTGATGTTTATGGTTCCAAACTCAAAGTTGTTTTGTCCCCAATACAAACTTTTAGCCTAATTTTAATAACAGATTTTGACTGTTTTGTCTTTTAGATTCAAACTTTGCTAAAACCTCAACGACAGAGACGCCGCTGCAAACTCCAGATCCTCAGGACACGACTCCAACAAATGGTGAGAAAACAGTCCAACTTTTCTCTGCATCATCCCTGTTTGGGGTTTTGTGTATTTGTGGTGACCTTCTTGTCTTTTCTACTTCAGGAGGTCGATTCAGGGTCGCTGTGGTTCTTCTCATTGCTTTTATATCGGCTGTAGCTGTTGCTGGTCTTATTGTATACTTTTGCTGCCGTCATCAGAATCGAACTGTAAGTAAGAAACAAACAAACAAACACAAACACGTTGTTGCTTCTTGTGCCGTCAGACTGACTCATTATTCTCCTTCTTTCAGCAGAAGCATCCAGAGGATGATGATACAGAAAAACAACCACTACCAGTATAACTACCTTGCTCAAAGGAGTGTTGGTGTTAATGGAGCTGAGAGCAGCAGAGATTTATCTGTGCTGGATCTTCAGTCAGATTGGGGATTCAAACCAGCATCCACAGGGAGACACTCGGGCCCAGCAGCACTGAGATCATCATAAGGTCACACCTACAAAAGGATGGGAGCCTGATTTGAATGGATCTAAACAGGAAATATTTCTTACAGAAGTCTTCAGTCAGAGTTGCTGCTGTCAGACTCTGGAGGATCTGCTTGGAAACATCAAGCAGTGAAACTGATGGATTTCCTCCTTTAGTACAAAACTGTGAAGTTCAGCCTGGAGAAGAAACACTCCTCTACCTCACTGTCAGCATGTTTAATGAATATTTATTTAGTCTTTACCTCACTGGTTAAGGTGCACTTAAATCTTTCAGTGAGACCTCAAAGTGTCTCTGATGGACAAATTAAAATGAAAAAAATTACAACTGTTTTCACCAGTAGACTTTGAAGTACCAGGAACAGGATTCATGGAGCTCACATTAAGCACTCTTGTTTTATGCAAACCTTGTTTGTTAGTTCTCTGTTAACTTTAATGTCTCAGAGAAACTGAAGCTGAACACTTTAAGTAACTGCTGCACTTTATAAACAGAAAAAAAGCTGATTTATAATCTAGTTTTTTAAAGCTACAACTAATTTATTACATTTACTGTGAAACTTCCTGCTGGCTGGGACTCGCTGTTCAGACTGTAACATTATAGTCTGGTTTGTGACTTTGTGCTTTCACTGCCTTTAAGTCAAAGTCAGTGTTTGTGTGATGAAACAAGCTTAAACTTCATCACGAGAATAAAAACATTAAAGTACTGACCTGAAAGAGTTTCTTGGATTCTTTGATTTTCAAGCCTCTTCTTGACATTTTGTTACAATTTGTGTGTTTTCTTGTTTTTACAACTAATACCTCGTCCTATTAATTTAATTTATTTAAGTTATTTATTTATTGCTGTCATGTGTCGTTTCCTGTTTGCATTTGATGATGTTTTCAAACATTTAAACCAAATGAACTGTTTAAAAACGTGACTGTTTTGTTTCATAGATATTAAAATGACCCACAGAGTTTACTGTTGTTGTTCCATGTTCTTGAATAACATCAGTATTCGGTGAACATGATGACGAAATCGAATAAATGAGCAACAGTTCGTCATCACTGTGTTTGCAGTCTGTTTCTTCTTCAGCTCTTCATCACACTCACTCTCATTTCACTGATTTGTTTAACAGCACTGCTGAAAACTCATTTTATAGGTTAATGGTGTCTGTCAGTGACTGATCATGTGACTGATCATGTGACTGTTTGTGTCTGTGTGTTCTTAACACATTAATCTTCAATGTGAGGCTTTAATTTGAACTATGAAGCACTTTGTAACTCTGGGTTCTCTATAAATCAAGTTATAATTATTCATGAAGGCCATTCAAAGCTCTTCTTCAGATGTTGGCACATATCTGAAAAGTATAAAAAACTTAGAGGCAGAAGAAATGATCTGTCAACAGCGACGTTCACAAGGCCATTAACAGTGATCCCACTTTTGCAAGACCGATAGACAATAATGTGCTGTATGTTGTAATCATAAAGAGAAGCAGTGTGTTGATGTCGTGATAAAGTGTATTCATTTGTGACTGAGCTGATGAGAGTCACGTTTTACTGAAGTAGAGCTGGGTGAGAAATGTAACGTGTGTGATGAAGTGATTTAAATCTTCAAACTTTGCTTTAATCCTGTTTGTGGAAGTTCACAGAGATTGTAAACACTGTGAATAATACAAACGTGTGAATATTCATGAAAGATCACAAACAACATATGACCTACATGTATGTTTCAGCGAGTACATTTTATTTCTATGACAATTAGGTTAATTATTAGCTTCAGACCTGCAGGTCTTATTATGGCACATTCACTGTCATATCATGTGCTCACAAAAGCAGAGAATATTTACTGGGAGCCGTAAATGGCCTGTATTTGTATAGCGCTTCACTTGGTCCCTAAGGACCCCAAAGCACTTTACACATTCAGTCATCCACACATTCACACACTGATGATGGCAACATTGTAGCCACAGCCACCCTGGGGCGCACTGACGGAGGCGAGGCTGCCGGACACTGGCGCCACCGGGCCCTCTGGAGTAGGCAACGGGTGAAGTGTCTTGCCCAAGGACACAAAGACTGAAACTGTCGGAGGCGAGGCTCGAACCGGCAACCTTCCTATTACAAGATGACCTGCAAACTCTTGAGCCACGATCGCCCACATGGGGGCACATTAGGTCAGCCTGAGTGATCTGGGACAGTCACATTCAGTCATGTGATGGCATCACATTTGGGGAATGAGGGGGATTCCCTCCCCTCTGGTCGACATGCCGCTTTCTCCGCTCTTTTGGTTTCAACCCAGGTGGGAAGACCCCCACATTCCCCACTTTTGATTTTTAGCTCTGCGTCTCAAAACAGCCCACAGCTCAAGCTGCAAAAAAATCCCAGCCTGACTTTCACTTCCAGCACTTACGACCCGTAACAGCAGAGGGGCGCTGCTTCAGGGGATGATCAGGATCTTGTTCCATTTCTCCTTTTTATTCACTTTTACCTTTGTAGACTTTTAACAGGAGAAAACATTCTCTAAGTTTCATTCTTTTAGCCTAAACTTTGACAAAAAAGCCCATTAAAAAGCAGACTATTTTAAACTTTGAGTGTTTTGAGCCGGGTGTTAGATCCAGCATTGTGGGTGAAACCAAGGAAACTAGTGGTTTAAATGAATCTTTAAAATCTTCTGATTTTATTTGAGTTTTTCAAGTTTACAAAATAGTTTCAGTTAATTTTAAAGTTGAAAACGTTTTGTTATGTTTGGCTTTAGGTTTAGTTTAATTTTCTAGAAATTTTCTTGTTGTGAGGACATCCGGACTGTCTGCAGTGAGCTCTGCTCTCAGTACAGCCGGTGTTCAAAGTGTGTATAACACTGTAATGAAAGCTGTGGGGGAAAAAAAGCAGAAGTAAAACCATGGTGATAGAAAACACAGAAAAGTGTTAGTTGTGTGTCTGTGGTTTTCATGTTGGGCTTTTTAAAAAAGTATTTGGCATTTCTGTTCTTGGTTCTTTGCTCCTGGTGAACTTTTCTGTTTCCCTTCTCTTATTAATTATGATTAATGATTAATGGCAAAGTGAGGCTCAAAACCGTCTCACAGTGGCACTATTGACAAATTTGGGCATCACAACATCTTGATAATTCTGTTCTGTGACACAGTGAAGCTCTGCACAACTCCAAACAACACAACTTATTATACTACACTATCAATAAAAACACAAGTGGTACACAAATCCCTCAAAAACCGCACAGTCATTCGATAACAACAACAACAATATTAATAATAAACAAATAAATAAAGCTAAGAAAAAAAAAGAGTTTTAACAGGTGTTTTAGAAATAGCCAATGAGGGCCCGACCTAACCCGCGCAGAGAGATCCTCACTGTGTTGCTGTGGTTTTAAAAGATTGTTGTTGTAGTTTAAAACGACATTTTCGGTTTAAAGTAGAAAAAGAGAGCAGTCCAGAGTCAAAGCTGAACATTTCTGCCTCTTTTACTTTCCCTCTTGAAACTAGGGGCGCTCTCTCTCTTGATATAAGTCGAGCTCACTCACTCTGTCTCTCGGCTATACGACAGTAATCATCAATATTTATGTCTTTACACTTTGTGTTTAACTTATTTAAACCCACACAAGTAGGCTGCATCATTTCTTTTTGGGTTTTGTGTGTTTGTGGTGAACTTATCTTTTCCACATCAGCAGACTGATGCAGGGTCTCTGTGGTCGTCGTTATCAGAGTTTTTCTATTTCCAGAGCAAATTTTCTTATTTCAACTTTGTTTTTATTGCTTAAAAACATTTCATTTTCATTGGTTTCACTGCTAGTTTTATTTCTTTTGATTATTATCACTTATTGTTGTATAGAAGGCAAATGTCACAGACAGGTAAACCAGTGCATGTGTTACAGTAAAAACCCACTGAAGTTGATTTCACTGTAATAATATTGGATTGTCCAGGCCGCCTGCAGTGAGATTAGTTCTCAGCAGAGCGACGCCCATTCTGTGCTAAACGCATGTGCTGGAAGAGGAAGTGAGAGTGAGACTTCATTCCTAATGAGCTTTGCTGTTGCTAGCACACGTCATCTGCTTCCAGTCAAGGAAGTCAGGATGTTCGTATTGTTGGAGCTTCTGTGGAGCTAATTAATGTTGTTATTGAGAATTCATCCATTTAATTAATGTCAGAGAAACACAGAGGTACGAGTCCTGATTTTATTATCGATATATTAAAAATAATGGTAGCACTTTATATATTAATGCCACACTATTAAGCATAAATTAAAATGTGCTTAATTCATCATTTATATGTCATTAGTCCTCTTTAGTCTGTCATTTATAAATACAGATATATTATTATAACTATAATTATGGTTATTATTAGCAGTGATGTGATAGCTGTTCATGGTGTATACAAATAAAATGTCTGTATTGACTAATAGCATATAAGGAGCAGTGCAGTGCTCCTAGCACCAGTTTAACCAGCAGAGCTTCCATTGTTCTCTGTACTGACATATATTTGCATTTATACTGGCAGGTGGAGGATGTTACATCATCACAACATTTTAAACAGCGTTGAATCTTTGCTGCAGGTTTGATCTCACAGATAAATGATCAAAGTCACCTTCTGTATCTATTAGATTGATTAAATAGTCATATATCCAAGTTAGTCTCTGGATGCTGTGCTACATACTGCTGAATCATTAATGACACAGCACGTTTTTGTTGTGTCAACATGACCTTCATGTTTTTCTATTATGAAAGTTCAGTCGCTTACTTTACCTGACAGCTTACCTTGTTTTTATTTGTTATCAGTGAGACACATTATAATGTCTGAGTCTTCAAACTGAACAGGAAGTGAGACCGAGCAGATTAGTTACAAACTGAGACTCGGAGTTTCTATAGAAATGATCCAAATACAGTAATTTTTGTGCTGCGTTAAAGCGCGACCGGCACGCAAACGTCACATTGAGTTTTCCGTTGACGTCATCACGTCATGGACCTTCATAACACGCCAGGGCTCAGGTAACCCCACCCAGATTGCAGTAGGCGGAGACTGTTATATTAAAAGGGTGATCCTCACGGCTCGTTCGTTCATTCAGAGCGAAGCCGGCAGGGACTGATCAGACTACAGATTTCCAAAAAAAAAAAAAAAGAAAAAAACTCGCTTCAGTCAGAAAACGGAATTTTTAATCATCGATCATGTCTCTGAACAACTTCTACTTTAAGGACTCTTCCTTTTTCTCACTCCGGACTTTTCTCCTGTGCTCGGCTTTGTCCGTCTGGACTCCTGCACAAGGTAAGCCGACGTGTCCAGCTGCGTGTTAGTACAGATTACAGTGAATTTTAATGAAAAACTGGCGGATGTGAATAAGCTGAATTTACTGTTATCAGCTGTGCTGTGTTGTCCGTCACTAACAGTGTGACAGCTGTCAGTGAGTTACTTTAAAACCGGAAAAAGCTTAAAACGAGAAGATTGTCAGGCAGGTTCTGACTGTGTGAAGCGACTGCTCTCAGTTTAGAGGTTTGTTTATAACGGACACGATAGAGACGATTCACCGAGCAGGTCTATGACCCGGTTATAAGAGCCGTGTGTTTGTCAGAGGGGAGAAAGAGCAGAGTTAGAAAAACACAACGTCCGGTGAGCCGAAACTAAAAGACTGTTTATTGATTGAGTGATGCAGACTCTGCCCGCACACATGCTGCTACTGTTGTTTCCACAAACCTGCCTCGCTTTCTGACGTGATGACTCAGGAATGAGCTCTGACTGCCCACATAACTCGTTCGTCCAATCAGGTTCTTGTGCGTGTTTTGTAGTTTCCTCTGAATTTGTAGTTTACATATTTAAATAAATAAATTAAATTAGTTGGTCATATATATATATATATATATATATATATATATATATATATATATATATATATATATATATATATAGTATTTCTGATTAATTATAGTTTTTCTACCAAATCATAGTACAGTATTTTTGCTTTTTATAGGATTTTTATAGGATATTTATATTGCTTAATATAGTATTTCTGCTAAATGTAGTATTTATGCTTAATCATAGTATTTCTATATATTACTGCCAGGTCCCCAGGCAGCCAATCCTCTGTGAGGACTGAGACATTCAAATTTACAAATCAGGGCCTGCACGGCTTCCCAGCCAGCCAATCATATCTGAGGTCTGCCGTTTCTTCTCTCGTCATATCTCAGCGATGGTTGTACAAAGAGCAATGAAAATCGCAGTCAAAGTACACCAAAGTCCGCTGATTCACCCAGTAGAAGAATTATGCTTCTAGTCCACTTAGTTTTTGAGTTACACGACGTTTTGTAACTCTCACCGTGATCTAATTCTGACTGCTCATCAACCTGTTTTCCAGGCCTTCGCTCTCTTTCCCAGTGGCGCAGTTGGTAATGACACGGGTCTCCAACCCAAAGGTCGTGGGTTCAATCCCACCTTTGTCCACATGTTTTTTTCCCTACAAATTCATACACTATCACAGACCAGTAATTCATATTCATCATTTATTACAATTCTGCAAACTTTTATTATTTTAGCAGCTTTTATAATATGGACCTCATATTCTTGTTAACACTCTATGGCACAAAGTACTGTTCCCTTTAGGCTCTGTGTATGTGTATGTGTGTATCAATATTTCTATTTTAAAGTATTACTCCTCCATAATTGTATTTCTGTTAAATCAAAGTACTTTTACTACATCTTAGTACTTCTGCTCAATCATAGTATTTCTGCTAAATCATAGTATTTTTGCCAAATCATGGTTTTTTGTGCCAAATCATAACATTTGTGTTATGTTATAGTATTACTACTAAGTGGAGAAATTTCTGTCATGTTACAGTATATGTGCTGATTACAGTATTTCTGCTAAATCATACTATTTCTACTATATTATATTTTTCTTTCTAAATATAGCATTTCTGCTATATAATTGTATTTCTGCTATGTTATAATATTTGTGCTAAACCAGAGTATTTGTGCTGAAACATAGTATTAATTTAAAATTACAATATTCATAGTTCATCACAGTGTCTCTGGTAAATCACAGTATTTCTGCTATGTTGTACTATTTTTCTAAATCATAGTGTTTCTGTAATGTTTAAGTATTTTTGGCTAAATATATTCTTTCTGTTATCTTATACTATTTCTCCTAAATTCTTGTATATTTGAGAAGTTATCATGTTTCTGGTAATTTACAATATTTCTGCCAAGTTCTGCTATGCTATTGTATTTCTGCCAAGTATTATGTTTCCTCTAAGATATTGCAGTTCTGCTAAGTTATTACTTTTAGCAAAGTTCCTTTGCTTCTGCAAAGTTTTTACAATTTCTGCAACTTTTCAGCTTTTTCAGCTAGTTTTTGCAGACAGCTTCAGCTTTAAAGCATCCACACTGCATTTTCGCAGGAAATGCAAATTTTTCTAGTTTCTTTTTGGGTTTTTGTGTGTTTGTGGTGAACTTCTTGTCTTTTCCACATCAGCAGATCGATGCAGGGTCTCTGTGGTCGTCGTTATCTTATCATCTGTTTCGGCTGTCGCTGGTTTTCTGCACATTTCTTTCACTCTAAAAGTAAAAGTATGTTGTTGCTGCTTGTGTAATCAGACTGACTCATCATTCACTTTCTTTTGCTCGTCTGTACAAACTTTGTTGTGCCGTCAGTGATTCATTACATCACTTGTGTTTCATTGTCATTGTTGTATATTGTTTATTAGTTAAAGCCTGTTTGTTGTTTCACTGAATTAAAGTTCTGTGTTTGTAGTTTTTGTACTTCTGTTGTGTTTCAGGGATATTTAAATGCACTACGGGCGTATTCAGCTGAGTTTATGATTCATAAACATCAACTGAAAGTCAAATAATATGTATTATTAATTAGAATTAAAAAAAGATATAACACAGCTGATTTTATCGTTGTTTCTTTTACCCAAAATGTTCTTTACTGTACAGTCACAGCAAAAAGGTTGCTGGTTAAAATCCCAGCTGGGCTCTTTCTGTGTGGAGTTTGTGTTCAGCTTCCTCTTTGAAGACGTCCTTATTAGGTTCATCAGTTATTCTAAACTGGATGTGAGGAAACTAAAGTGCTTGAAGTTCTCAGATTAAAGTGCAGCATGAAGATAAAAATCTGACTTGTGGTTAGAAACACTTTGAGTAAGACTGAAATCAGAGCAGAGCTCATGTGATCCACCTGAGCAGAGTTATTATTTCATATATTTACTAATCTTCAGCCTCTGACAGTCTGCTGAACAGTGAACAGTTTGCCTGAGCTCAGATTGTCACATGTGATCAAAGAGGAGCCAAAACACAGGTTTTTTTTTTTAATGACAGAATTTCTTAAAGTGATCTAAAAATGTAAAATTATTCAACATTAAATACTGAAGGGACCTTCAGATCAGTCTGACCTTGAAGAAGAGGTCAGAGGTCAAATGAGACAATATTTTAAATCATTTTACAGAGCGTTCTGTATGATGATAATACTAGGGGTGCAACGATACACAAAATTCACGGTTCGGTTCGGTTCGATACTTTGGTGTCACGGTTCGATATTTTTTCGATACAAAAAAAATGTTCATGCCTTTTTATTAATTTGTCATTTATTAAATTTTCACGGCACATTCTGCACCACATCTCTGTGCGTTCATCATTTGTTTGAATCCAGCTCACCTCCTGCAACCACTTTTCCGAGAATACGTGCTTCTTTTGTGGTTCGGACTCCTTCTGACATTTCTTTGGAGGTGGAGGAACATCACAGTAATTGCTTAAAGGAGCTTCTTCGACATCTTTAAGAGTTCTAAACAAATGTCTGTCCTCCTCCTGAAAATCTTATGTACGCAAACAGGCGTTGCAACTTCTTATCTTGTGCGGGTTTTTATTTTGACAGCGAATGCACACCTGCGGACCACTTATGTGCAGCCCTGGTTATTTAGCTCGTCATATTGCAGCCACAGAAATTATTTTGTCCATGAAACCATAAAGCTGCACTTTCTTTTTGCCTTATAGTCTGATTTGTCATAACTTTTCCGTTTTGTCACTTCTTCACCCTGACCTGTCTTATTTGGCTCAGCAGAACTAAAATATATATCCTGCTGCTTTTACACACGCACTCACATAACGCTCAGCGATTCTCTGCGCGATCAACCTCTCACATGTTTAAGCTGTGGGAGTATTCACTTGTCATGTTTGCATAGTAAGCTAACGATTGATAAGACGATGTCAGAGGAATTGGTGCGCAAATTATCATCACTCACCAATCAGTACTGTCGCTCTCTATACACAGTTCACGCGATTGCAAAGTGAAAGCAAAAAACAAGCGCAAATTCAAACGCGATTTCAGTATGTCACATATTGACAGTGGCCGATGCCAATGACATAATTACCCAGCTACATTTCCGAAAGAATGCAAAAGCATTGACATATATTTTTCCTTCCTACGATAGGCCGACGGGCAGGGCAGAGATAGATTTTGGTAGCCCGACTGGAAAAAAGCCCCAGGACGTCGGGCTAGCGATTTTGCGAGCCCTGTATCTGATTGAGGAATCACTCATCTTTGGAAAAGAGAGTTTATTATGGAGAAATGTCTCTTTCCAAAATAAAAGCTATACTATACGCTTCTTCTGGGCTATATTCTCAGCAGCATATTAAACATATCAGGTCCCCATAAGGAGAATCATGTGCTAACGGCTGTCTAAATGACTCGGGTAAAGTTTGTAGCATGCGTGCTTGTTTTTGTCTGCTTCCACTTGTCTTTGCACTAGGATGATTTCGGAGTAAATGTGCAGTCATATTGGTTGTGTTCCCACTAGTGCTGTCAGCGTTAATCTGAAATGACGTTAACGTCACAACACGGCAAATCTCCGTTAACGAGCTACCGCGGATCGCCTCGTGAGTGGGGCTGGAAGACGTCAACACATTAACGAGCTAACTGCGCTAACACACTAGTTCCCACCAATTGAGCATTGCTGGCACATCCAACATACTGTTTTACTTTTGTCCATGACAGGCTTACCTTCAGGGTCATACGTCACATGAAAACCAAAATAGTTCCAAACGCCAGATCTGAATGAGGGTGGGGGAGGTTCAATTTGCCATGTTGCAACTAGCCTAGCTTCTGTCTTGCTAGCTTGCCCTGCGCTCAGTGAATCTCTGTTCGACTACTCCGCCTAGGCTGCACTGTCGAGCGCAGATCCACTGAGCGCTCAACACAGACAGCATCGTCAGAAGAAAAGTTGATAAAATAAATTAAAAATGTTGTATTGTTCGATACATATGCGTACCGAACCGAAAGCACTGTATCGAACGGTTCGATATCGATACGAGTATCGTTGCACCCCTAGATAATACATGTCACACTTGTAAGAGTCACAGTTTCATCAGACGTTATGAGGCTTTTTGTCAAACTTTGTCAAACCACCAGTAAATCATTAATTTGACTTAATGGTTTCAGCTGTAGGCTGAAGCTCCTGTAAGCTCACAGCAACGTCCACCGCTTCCTCATGTAAATCATGTCTGTTGGTTTTAAATCAGAGAATTTCCTTTTAGAAAAAGCTGCTGAACTGATGAGAGATGAAGCACGTTTACTTATTTTATACAAACTGATGTCACGTGTTGTCTTAAGCAGGATTTACAGTCCAGCTGACGCAGCACTGTCAGCTCTGTTCCAGGGAAAACTTAATAAAACAATTTTTTTTTCTGAATAAGTTTTTTATTTCCAGAGCAAATTTTCTTATTTCAACTTAGTTTTTATTGCTTAAAAATGTTTCATTTTTCTTGGTTTCAGTCTAGTTGTATTTCTTTTAATTATTATCATTTAGTGTTGCATAGAGCGCAAATGTCAGAGACAAGGTTTAGGTAAACCAGTGCATGTGTTACAGTAAAAACCCACTGAAGTTGATTTCACTGTAATAATATTGGATTGTCCAGGCCGCCTGCAGTGAGATTAGTTCTCAGCAGAGCTACGCCCATTCTGTGCTAAACGCATGTGCTGGAAGAGGAAGTGAGAGTGAGACTTCATTCCTAATGAGCTTTGCTGTTGATAGCACAGTAGAGGCAGTGGCCAAAAGTAGTGGTTGCTACATGCAGTCTGTGGGAAACACGTGTGCTGTAAGAAGAAGTGAGAGTGAGAGTTTATTCCCGTCAAACTTTGCTGTCATTAATACATCATCTGCTTCCAGTGAAGCACAGACTGTAAACAGCTGCAGAAACAGGATGTTCGTATTAGAACATCTGTCTTCCTCCGACACGTTCAGGATCTTCAGTGAAATGTTCCCGTGTTTCATGTCGTCCATGAACAGCTCCGTCCTCCTGAAGTACGAGGCCATCTTCATGTCGGGGACATGTTTTTATTTTATTTTTTTTTAATCCCAAAAATAGTCAAATATATAGTTAAATTGAAGTGTAATGTAATTTGAAGCATGTCTGTGTTTTGAAACGTAACAGTTTTTATTTATTTATTTGTTTTTTTACATCTGCAGCCTGAATGTGAAAATGAGGAAGAAGCAGCGTTGGATCTTCACAGACTGTTAACAAGATGTGATCATGGATTTCATGCCTTTCTTCATGGTCCCACTATCGACTCTCATCCTCCACTTGGGTTCAGTTAAAGGTAAATATGGTTTTGAGAAGGAAAAACTCCATTTTAACAGGAAGAAACTCCTGCAGAACCAGGCAGGAGAGCAGCGATCAGCAAACAAAATGCAGAGACAAGCCATGCAAAATTATGAAACTTAGCTGGATATTAAAATTCCAAGTTCCTCTGTGCTCTCCAGGTGGGCTGGCTGTAGCTCAGGAGGTAGAGCAGGTCCTCGATCAATCGGAAGTAGAATCTGCAAAATATGCCAGATATTCTTGGACACAATATTAACCTTGAGTTGCTCTCCGATGCATCCATCCAAGTGTAAATGTTCGAGTACAAAAGTGCTGTATAAGAAGTAAATGCAAATCTAATGTTAAAAGCATAGTTTCACATGGCATACATTAGTTTACAAGATTTAAAAAAGGGACCTCCTATGATTTATGGTTTGGAGATGGTGTTGCTGACAAGAAACCGGAGGCAGAGCTGAAGAAGCTCAGATTTTCATTTGGTGTGATCAGAATGGAAAAGATCAGAATTGATTCTGAGGACCAGCTCAGGTTTGAAGATGACGTTAGAGGCAAACCTGAGATGGTTTAGACATGTGCAGAGGAGGGACAGTGGATCACTGGATGTTGTAAGATGTTGCTGGCAAGCAGGAGGATGTATTTAGTGCCTTGGACACAAAATGTTGGAAACTTCTGATGTTGTGAGTGTGTCTGCTCCTCTCTGTCTCCGCAACAGGATCATTTGTAGTGGATGTGACACAGAGCTCCTATCAGGCAGAGGAGAACCACAACATCACACTGGAGTGGACGTTCACCAGCAAACCTGACACGTCCATCTCAGCACTGAAGGTCTTCTGTATCCTGGATAATGGCCATAAATACTGGACTTTTTATTATCTTCATGATGGTGTCGAGTTCTCAGAGGACAAAGAGTTTTCAGGACGAGTCCAGAGTGACAAAGACGCCCTCAGAGAAGGACAAATCAGACTCCAGCTGTCCAGACTCAGGACTGAGGACTCGGGTCTGTACCTGTGTGAGGTGGACACAGGTTATGGCCGCGGCTACAACAGCTGCAGACTCACCGTCACTGGTAAGATGATTAATTTATACACATGTGATCACTGTGATCTTAGTCTGGAACCTGAAATAAGAATATATTTATAAATCTAACATTGTGTCAAACACTTGCCTTCTTTTTGTCAACAATCTAACAAAAATACGAGTTTTGTCTCTTTGATAGTTTCCACTGCTGTACTGAGGGTTAAATTTCTTTGCACCCACATATTGTATTCAGATGTTTACATCCACTCATCTTCATGTGCTTGAATGCGATGGTAATTTGGGGCGTTTAATTGTTTCTTTCAACTCTACAGTGTTTGTCTTTGATGACTAAACAATAGTTGAGTACAAGTTTGAGTTTATTTGGATCTTCAGTTAACAAACTGTACAAAGACTCAAAGATCTGTTTGATCTGTAAGAAAAAGAGCAGCTTGTTGTTGTGTGACTGCAAATTTGTGCCATCACTGTGTGAACTGCTTAAAATGTGACGATAATTTAAAAAGAAATTCATGTTGACATCCTGTTAACCTTTTTATTGACTTTAAATAAACTGAATGTCATTTAAAGACATTTCACCACTCTGTTTCTTACGTGTTATATTTTTATCAACTGATTATGTCTCGACTGATTTTTGTGGTTTTCTAGATCCAAACTTTGCTAAAACCTCGACGATGGAGACACCGCTGCAAACTCCAGATCATCAGGACACGACTCCAGCAAATAGTGAGAAAACAGTCCAACTTTACTCTGCATCATCCCTGTTTGGGTTTTTGTAGTGACCTTGTTGTTTTTTCTATTTCCGCAGGTCGATCCAGGGTTCCTGTGGTCGTCACTGTCATCGCTTTTATAATCGTTATAGCTGCTGCTGGTTGTTGCTGCCAACATCAGAATCGAACTGTAAGAAAGAAAGAAACAAACATGTTGTTGCTTCTTGGCCGTCAGACCTACTCATTACTCTCCTTCTTTCAACAGAAACATCCAGAGGATGATGATAGACAAAAACAACCACTACCAGTCTAACTGTCTTGCTCAAAGGAACATTGGTGTTAATGAAACTGAGGTGTTTTTTTTTTATCTTTGCTGGATCTTCAGTCAGGTTGGGAGTTCAAACCTGCAGCCACAGGGAGACAGTCAGGCCCAGCTGAGATCATTATACTGACAGATAATGACTCTTCTAAAATTTAATCTACACTAAAACTTTTGCAGCTCTGAGATGCAGCTGAACCCTCCAAACTGCAACAGCACAAGAATCGGTGAGAAACCAGTCCAACTTGTCTCTGTATCGTTTCTGTTTGTATGTTTGTATGAGTTTTTGTGGTAATCTTGTTTTTCTGTTGTTTGTTTTTTTTTATTTTGTTAATTTTACATCAGCAGGTCTGTCCAGGGTCAACCTGTTCCTGATAATTTCCACCTCGGTTGTCGCTGCTCTTGCTGCATATTTTTCTCAACGCCTTCATCAGGAACTAAAAGCAAGTCTGACACAGACAAACACGGACATGTTGTGCTGTCAGACTGACTTCAACTACTTTGAACAGAAGCATTCAGAAGATTAAGATTTGTCTAGATTTATTGTTTTGTTCATCTTTGATGTGTTAAGTTGCCTTTTTTGCTTTTGCTGTATAAACTTGTTGTGCCATCAGTGATGTCATTACATAACTTATGTTTTATTACTATTGTTGTATTTTATTCATTTATTGTTTTTATTTATTTCTGTCTGTTTGCAGTCAAACTCTTTTTGTTGTTGCACTGAATGAAAGTTCTTTGTTTGTAGTTTTTGAACATGTGTTGTGTTTCAGGGATCTTTAAATGCACTACAGGCGTATTCAGCTGAGTTTAGTATTCAGCTGAAGTAATATGTATATTCATTTTAATACAATAAGAGAGCTCATCTTACTGTTTCTTTTCCCCAAAATGTTCTTTACTAAACAGTAAAATCAATAAATGGTCAGCGTGATGGTCCATGTGTTGATTTAGTGGTTAGTACTGTGGCCTCACAGCGAAAAGGTTGCTGGTTGAGAAACGTGCTTCTTGTGACCATTAGTTATTCTAAATTGTGAGGAAACTAAAGTGCTTGAAGTGCTCAGATTAAAGTGTTGCATGAAGAAAAAATCTGATTTGTATTTAGAAACACTTTGAGTGGGCAGTAAGACTGAAATCAAAGCTCATGTGATCCACCTTTTGTTTTGTGTTCTAACTGTTAATGCTTAATTAATACTGATTATTATGAATGATAGTTATAAGGGTCTGTTATGGTACAGCAGTGAGGACAGTTTAACAGCTGTAATGGTTTTACATGGTCATAGAATAAATTATATCTGAATGTTTTTTCACGTTTGATCAAATATATTTAAATCATCATAGGGCTGTGTTATGTACGCCACAGGTAGGCTGCATGTTTGTCCTGCGATTCTTTCTTTTTTGGGACATTTGAGTTGTATAGTGACACATTTGTGTTCCCAGCGTGGTCGTCTTATTCCTTTTCGACTCCAGAAAGATTAGACTGGAAGAGAGCACAGATCTACTAAGACCAGTGGAACGAGCTCTGTCACTGTTTGTTCAGTGTTTACTTTGTTTGCTGAACAAGGAAGGCGTTCCCTCTGATTGCTCATGGAAAGGAATGAACTAGTGTCATAAAGAACTCCTAATGTTTCAGAACCTACGGCACAATAGTGTCTCCAAGTGAAGAATGCAGAAAGTCATTGCATGACACAGTTTGTTCATGACTTTTGAACTAGACTCTCCAGCAATAAACCTGCTGTGTTATATTTAGGCTCAGATAATATTTAAAGGCGCTGCTTGAATGTGCCAAAGTGTGATTCTGAATCTTCTCTGCTGAGCTTTGAAAGAGACGTTGCAGGATCAAGATGAGTAGGCCACAGGAAAAGCACAGAGAATCATTTTTTTCAAAATAAAACAATCTGCAGAGAGTAAATGTTCCACCTCTGAAACCATTCAGGTGATTTACAACTGTACAAAGAACAACATGAAACTAATGACAGTGTTTGGCCTACAACAGTAACTTTATTTAGCCTAATTACATTTGGCCCGCGAAGCCATACCAAATTATTATTAGAGCTGACCTACTGGTATTATACAGCTAATATATATATTGTTTAGTATTAAGCTTTGCTTGTTCCATATTCAGTTTTTTAAGCAAAACTTGTTTGATTCCATAAGAAAAGATTCATTCTAATAATTGGAGGAAGATTTTTTTTTCAATAAATATTAACGTTAGCCCGCGACTTTGTTCCAGATTTGAATTTTGGCCCACTGTGTATTTGAGTTTGACACCCCTGGTCTACTACAAGCCTCATTCACAAACACATTCATTCATTGTCAACCACATAAAACACAGCTTTCACTCATCACTATGGCTGAGTTGCTTCTGTGCAAAGATTCTTAGGCTTGTTGAGTCTTGCTGAAACTGCTGCTGGTGGTTGGGTCGCCTGAATGATTTGGGAGTTTTCCCAAAATCTCTGATGTTACTTTTCCATCCTTTGTCTCCCCATCAGAAGGTGATGGAGCATGTGATCCTTTGTGATGTTATGGTTCATGAGCCAAGAATAATTGTGTGATCTGTGAAAAGCAGAGCTTATGGAAAAAACAACTGCACTCTAACGTAGCCTAACTTTAGTGTGCTGCTGACTGTGTAAGATGGTGCACCGTGATCACATTTCAAATGGTTAATGAGCACAAAGGTGGATCTATTGGCACAGCTGGACGGCCACTGATAGTCCACATTAGATTGAAAATAACAAACACTGCTTTTTTCCATCATATCCAATCAGAAACAAAAGAAGGCACTGGATGTCTTATTCCTTTTTGACTCCAGCTGTCGTGGAGAGAGGTAGTTGCTGTATTTAAGCAGATTCAGTATAGCGACTTCAGTCCTGAGGTAAGCATCTTCACTGCTAACTAGAGAAGTGAAGGAGCTAAATGCATTTTTCAGTCTGCTGCTATAAACCTTCTCAGCGGTTTGTGTTCCAGCCTAATTGAACTATAGAAACTCCTGTAGCAGCCGCTGTTTTTGGACCCTGCTGTCTTGTCCCAGTTGATTTTATTTTTATTGGTTTCATTTTCTTTCACTTTGCCTTGTTTTATTTAGTTTATTTGTGGACTGTTGTTTATATTTGTGCCCATGCGGCTGGGCCAGAGTGATCCCCTGCCCGTGTGTGGTGCTGGTTCTTTGTTACCTCTGTACCGACCCAGCTGATTTACTCCGGGAGCTGTGGAGGATTCCTCTTTTTGTGAGGGGCCACGATCAGTATTTTAACCACTGTAACTAGTATAGATCTCTCTCTCTATCTCTCTCTCTATCTCACTCTCTCTCTCTCACTCTCTCTCTCTGCAGTTTTTATTTTTCTGTTGTATTTTCTATTATTTTCACTTCAGCTGGGAACATTTCATTTGTTCAACATCAGCTTGATTTAAGCTGCTAAATCTAAAACAACTGTGGGTCAGTAATAACTAAAACATCAGTGTTTGCACCGTAAACATCTCACTGCTTGGCTGCAGCAGGAGAGGACTCCTTCAACCTGACGAAACAAGATGACCTCTCACCTTTATCATTAACACACTGAGACTGTATCAGTCCCACTCCCAGTGACACATCCACAGTCATCACCTGACCAAAGTGATTTTATGATCAACTTATTCATTGCTAACATGTTTAGGAGCCGTTCATGATTAAAATATGTGATGTTACAGTATAGTTACTTGTGTTCTGTTTCCTCACAGTTTCCAGCTGTGTTCACTTTATCTGCAAACATTTTCATGTGTTCACACAACAGCTGGATTCAAGCATGTAAATCCAGAAAATTGAACTAATAATAAAGTAAACACACTGCTGAAAATAAGTGAACAGGATTCTTTTGACACTTAAAGTTAAAAAAAAATCACTGTAGCAGGGAAAGATTAGACTGGAAGAGAGCACAGATCTACTAAGACCAGTGGAACGAGCTCTGTCACTGTTTGTTCAGTGTTTACTTTGTTTGGTGAACAAGGAAGGCGTTCCCTCTGATTGCTCATGGAAAGGAATGAACTAGTGTCATAAAGAACTCCTAATGTTTCAGAACCTACGGCACAATAGTGTCTCCAAGGGAAGAATGCAGATAGTTATTGCATGACACAGTTTGTTCATGAGTTTTGAACTAGACTCTCCAGCAATAAACCTGCTGTGTTATATTTAGGCTCAGATAATATGCAACAGCACAAGAATCGGTGAGAAACCAGTCCAACTTGTCTCTGCATCGCTTCTGTTTGTATGTTTGTATGAGTTTTTGTGGTAATCTTGTTTTTGTTTTTTTGTTTTTTGTTTGTTTTGGTTTTTTTTATTTTGTTAATTTTACATCAGCAGGTCTGTCTAGGGTCAACCTGTTCCTGATCATTTCCACCTTGGTTGTCGCTGCTCTTGCTGCATATTTTGCTGCATTATTCTTCAGAGCATTTGTGCTGAGAAATGAGCAAACAAATGTCTGTGTTTTCCGCTCTTCTCTTCCAGTGAATTTATCCTCAAAACATTGTTGCCGGTAAAGCTAAAAGCCGTGCCAATAATTTTATCTCACTAATGGCATGTCACCATTTTTAATGATGTTTTTTTGTTCTGCCAGGAAGGCCAAAAATCCAAGTATTTCCAGATTTTGTGCTGGTTAATCATTACTCGGAAAATCCATTACATCCAATTGCTGGATATCACTCCAGGAAACTGGTCTGCACTAAAAACCTCCCTGCAATTGTTAAAGTAGCTAGCAGATGCTATGGTTGCTGGATTTTGTATGGAAGATGCTGATTTGTTTTTTTAATGAAACTTGAAAAGCATTCACCTCCTAACTAACGTTTATGCATGTGCATGTGTGCATGCATGTGTTCAGAAGAGAAGATTAGAAGGAGATCATGTTCTGTCATCGGTCTGCTTCCCCGGGCGTTTCTCTGTTAGTATATTCTTTCCATCATTCCCACTCTCCCACGCTGTAAGACTCAATACCAACATCATTACTCGAGTCCAGTCGTCTTTCATTATGTTTAATTACTTCTAATGATCTCTCCTTATTGAAGCAAAAGTTATATCAACACATTTTTACAGTGTGAGACTTTTATTTCCAAGGTGAGGATTTCCAAATCAATCACAAAGGAGGCGTTCAGTGTGGAATCAACTTTACAGCTAATCTTCAAACTTTGCTTTAATCCTGTTTGTGGAAGTTCACAGAGATTGTAAACACTTTGAATAAAACAAACGTGTGAATATTCATGAAAGATCACAAACAACATATGACCTACATGTATGTTTCAGCGAGTACATTTTATTTCTATGACAATTAAGTTAATTATTAGCTTCAGACCTGCAGGTCTTATTATGGCACATTCACTGTCATATCATGTGCTCACAAAAGCAGAGAATATTTACTGGGAGCCGTAAATGGCCTGTATTTGTATAGCGCTTCACTTGGTCCCTAAGGACCCCAAAGCACTTTACACATTCAGTCATCCACACATTCACACACTGATGATGGCAACATTGTAGCCACAGCCGCCCTGGGGCGCACTGACGGAG
The DNA here is from genome assembly GCF_963576455.1 of Neolamprologus multifasciatus. Lineage (NCBI taxonomy): Eukaryota > Metazoa > Chordata > Actinopteri > Cichliformes > Cichlidae > Neolamprologus > Neolamprologus multifasciatus. The sequence continues at coordinate 36,869,778 of NC_140441.1, read as the reverse complement.
GCGAGGCTGCCGGACACTGGCGCCACCGGGCCCTCTGGAGTAGGCAACGGGTGAAGTGTCTTGCCCAAGGACACAAAGACTGTCGGAGGCGAGGCTGGAACCGGCAACCTTCCGATTAGAAGATGACCTGCGAACTCTTGAGCCACGATCGCCCACGTGGGGGCACATTAGGTCAGCCTGAGTGATCTGGGACAGTCACACTCAGTCATGTGATGGCATCACATTTGGGGAATGAGGGGGATTCCCTCCCGACATGCCCCTTTCTCCGCTCATTTGGTTTCAACCCAGGTGGGAAGACCCCCACATTCCCCACTTTTGATTTTTAGCTCTGCGTCTCAAAACAGCCCACAGCTCAAGCTGCAAAAAAATCCCAGCCTGACTTTCACTTCCAGCACTTACGACCCGTAACAGCAGAGGGGCGCTGCTTCAGGGGATGATCAGGATCTTGTTCCATTTCTCCTTTTTATTCACTTTTACCTTTGTAGACTTTTAACAGGAGAAAACATTCTCTAAGTTTCATTCTTTTAGCCTAAAATTTGACAAAAAAGCCCATTAAAAAGCAGACTATTTTAAACTTTGAGTCTTTTGAGCCGGGTGTTAGATCCAGCATTGTGGGTGAAACCAAGGAAACTAGTGGTTTAAATGAATCTTGAAAATCTTCTGATTTTATTTGAGTTTTTCAAGTTTACAAAATAGTTTCAGTTAATTTTAAAGTTGAAAACGTTTTGTTATGTTTGGCTTTAGGTTTAGTTTAATTTTCTAGAAATTTTCTTGTTGTGAGGACATCCGGACTGTCTGCAGTGAGCTCTGCTCTCAGTACAGCCGGTGTTCAAAGTGTGTATAACACTGTAATGAAAGCTGTGGGGGAAAAAAAGCAGAAGTAAAACCATGGTGATAGAAAACACAGAAAAGTGTTAGTTGTGTGTCTGTGGTTTTCATGTTGGGCTTTTTAAAAAAGTATTTGGCATTTCTGTTCTTGGTTCTTTGCTCCTGGTGAACTTTTCTGTTTCCCTTCTCTTATTAATTATGATTAATGATTAATGGCAAAGTGAGGCTCAAAACCGTCTCACAGTGGCACTATTGACAAATTTGGGCATCACAACATCTTGATAATGCTGTTCTGTGACACAGTGAAGCTCTGCACAACTCCAAACAACACAACTTATTATACTACACTATCAATAAAAACACAAGTGGTACACAAATCCCTCAAAAACCGCACAGTCATTCGATAACAACAACAACAATATTAATAATAAACAAATAAATAAAGCTAAGAAAAAAAAAAGAGTTTTAACAGGTGTTTTAGAAATAGCCAATGAGGGCCCGACCTAACCCGCGCAGAGAGATCCTCACTGTGTTGCTGTGGTTTTAAAAGATTGTTGTTGTAGTTTAAAACGACATTTTCGGTTTAAAGTAGAAAAAGAGAGCAGTCCAGAGTCAAAGCTGAACATTTCGGCCTCTTTTACTTTCCCTCTTGAAACTAGGGGCGCTCTCTCTCTTGATATAAGTCGAGCTCACTCACTCTGTCTCTCGGCTATACGACAGTAATCATCAATATTTATTTCTTTACACTTTGTGTTTAACTTATTTAAACCCACACAAGTAATTGTAAACAATAGTTTTATGTATGAAGTTTTAAAATGTTCCTGAGTGATTTTTAAAGCATTTTTCAGAAAATACTTTAATATTATAATACGGGGAGATTTATGTGTCACATGACCAGAGCTGTCTACTTCCTGGTCGCTCTTTGAGAAATTGGATCTCCGCGTCGAAGCGTCCAAAGAAAAAGTCTGTAAATTACGTTAAAATACACGGATTGCAAATAGTTTAGTTACACGTGACCTTAATGTGTCTGCAGTAATGTTATGGTCATCTGCGATTACTCGAGCGTGTGTTTGCAGCTTGTTCTGACGGTCGCAGAAGTTCGTTCGTTACTCTGTGTTGTTGTAGTGGGGACATCGTGTGTTTGATTCACGGCACAGAAACTCAGAGGAACGAGCCCTGGTTTTTATTATAAATGTATAAAAATCATTTTAATGAGCAGAGCTTCCTTTTTTCTCTGCACACAATACTGACATGTATGTGAGACGCTGCGGGTGGAGGAGGTGAGTGGGTGAAACGATGACCCTGCAGATTTTAACCAGAGTTGCTTTTCTATTTTAAAGATTAATAATGTTATATTTCTGAGTGAATCGCGATGTTTATCAGCTGCTGTTCCTGAAACACAGCTCTGATCGGACCGAGCCTGAAACAGAATCAGGATATGACAAAACTTTTTTCTCTCTTTTGTTATTCAAGTCAAACGTTACAACAAAATGTTTGTATGTTTGAGTCTTGAACGTTGAATAGAAAAGTGAGTCGATCCCTAAACGCTGATTTTGTTCATCTGAACGTTTTCAGTGTGAGAAACATTTCGTCACTGATCCAAGTGATTTCTTCGTTCTCAGCTGACTGCAGGTTTCTTGTAAACACCTTATAAGGTTGGGGAAACCTGGCACATCAGCTTTTAAATGTCCCCCATTACTGATGGAAATCTCACAGTCTAAGAAGGCCAACCTGCCTTCATATCCTTCCTGGTGTATTTGATGTGTTGGTCCACCGAGTTAATGTGATCCGTGAATTGTGGTATGTCCTGAGATTTGATTTTCACCCAGGTGTCGTCCACATACCTGAACCAATGACTTGGTGGTGATCCAGGGTAGCACCGCCCTCTGAGATAACAGCAGGGTTAGAGAGTCAGTGTCTGAGAGTGAAAGTATGAAGCGCAAACCCCGCCCTGAAACTCCCATTACATCACCAGGTTACTCCTATTTATAAACAATGATGAAATAAGGAAAGCCTGCGATCAAAGAGAGAACCGAGTATCTGAGTGAGTTTTTATGTTCTTACCTCTGAAAGTACGAGGTTTCACTTCCTGTGTGGCGGTAATGTCAGTGTACGAGACAGCAGGGTTCACTTTACCTGCAATACAGAACAGTTCACGTGTTCACACAACAGCTGGATTCAAACATGTAAATCCAGAAAATTGAACTAGTAATAAAGTAAACACACAACTGCTGCTGAAAATAAAGTGAACAGGATTATTTTGACAGAGGTTCAGTCAGTGTCTTATACACAATTTCATTTAGAAAAGAAAAACTTTGGTTTTTAATCCAGCAACATTTGATTTTGGCAGATTTGACCACACTTTAGTTTTCAGAATAAATAAAAAAAACTAGTTTTCAATAGTTTTTAGAGATATTTAAGTGTTGCTCAGGATTCCCCTCACTCTCCCAAACCTAATAGATTTCTGTTGGTGTAGATCAGCCACCAGCTGACATTAGTAGTTGGTCAGTATCATAGTTAGTAAACTAAATTTGTCATGTCGACTCGTAGTCAAAGTGTAAGTTTACACTGAGCTGCATGTCTGTGTTGAGATGTAACAGTTATATTTCTGTCTGCAGCCTGAATGTGAAGATGAGGAAGAAGAAGATCTGGATCCCCACAGACTGTTAACAAGATGACATCGTAGATTTCAGGCCTTTTTTCATGGTTCCACTGTGGACTTTCATCCTTGGGTTCAGTTAGAGGTAAATAATGTGTTTCTATTACAGAGTGCAGACTTTTAGTTTGTCTCTATTTAACTGATACTACAATCGACTGTAGGTAATGTTAAATACCCCAATTCTTTGATCTTGGGGCTGAAGGAAGAGCAACACTCGGTGTTTAAATGCTTTAATCGATACACTCTTATTATTCCATACAAATACAATCATCTGGTTGGGAGATGTGCACAAAGAGGGTCACAGCAGATCTCAAAATGTCGGACCGTTACTCAAACTCTAATAGCCTCTGGTGGTCCCACCCAGTCATAAAACCTAAACATCCACATTCTTTCTATCTCTCAGTGAGTCTAAGTTACGATCTCGGCTCCCTGTTTTTCTGCTCCTGGCTAATGTGAGGGAGAAGCTCCCGTGCAGTGTGCTCTGTTCTTTCTACAATCAGAAAAGCAAGGCCATGATTCCCTGCAAACAGTTTTCTCTTTATAAATCAGCATATGAAGTACCATAAAACAGTGTAAGTCATTCACAGCAAATCAGCAGTATAATGTAATAATAATAATAATGTAATACAAATCAGGTCATCTTCTTCTAAATCAGGAATATAATGCAACATAAAACTACATAATGATTTCACAATCTTTAATCAGCCGTATAATGATTCAACAATTCTTTGATTAGAGGTATGATGTAACATACGACAGTGTAATAATCTCACAGTACTGATCCAGGTGTTGTTGTCATGTTTTTATGTGCCAGTGTTTTTCATTTTTGATGATTTAAAAATGGAGATGCCATTTTTAATTACAGCAGGTTTGTTGTCAGTAAAGATGTTCACTTTACTTTAAAACACTCCAGTTTAAGAACAGAGAGGTCAGCTCTGTGTTCTCCATATGAGGTGGCTGTAGAGCAGGTCCTCTACCAAAATGAAAGGGTGGTGATTTGATCCTTGGCTCCTTAAATCTGCAGGCCAAATATCCTTGAGCAAAATACTAACCTTGATGCAGCCATCAGAGTGAGAATGTTAGATAGAAGGATAGAAATGCAGAGGCCATTATTATTAGTGCTGTGGATTGTAAAGAACAATGTGGATTCCAGCGGTCCCCAACCCCCGGGCCTTGGACCGGTACCGGTCCGTGAGCTGTTTGGTACCGGGCCGCGAGAGTTGAGGCTCAGGTGTGAAACGTATGGTTTTCAGGGTTTTTATCAGTTTTCAGTGTTATTTTGTTATCGTTTTTATCGTTAACTTTGTTTTCCTGGGTCTTTTCACGTGTGTTATGAATAAATCTTCTTTTTTTTCGGTACCGGTACTAGTTTTATTTTGTTGTATTTATCCGCGACACATTAAAGGCCGGTCCGTGAAAACATTGTCGGGCATAAACCGGTCCGTGGCGCAAAAAAGGTTGGAGACCACTACCCTTTAACACTGGTATCAAAAGTGAAAAATAATAATCAACCGGATATTATGCAAATATATAAATAAAATATAAATACCTGTTTTGAATGGCAGAAAGATGTGAGAAAGTAAGAAAGACTGAGACAGGTGGGTGAGCTCCATTCACTCTCATCAGCAGAGAGAGAGAGAGAGAGCTGCACACTCTTTAAAATACCTCAATAAAAGCCTCCTCTGTGCCTACAAGGATAAACTGAAACCGGAGCAGTTTCCAGCTCTGTCTGCTCACTCGTTTGTTCCACTTTCAGCAGAAAACTTTATTTGCTGCAAAAAGTGACGTCATCCTCACTTTAGTCCATTACTCACATACTGAGCTGCCATAAAGAATCATTTATACTGCTAAAATAAATGTCCTAAATATCCTGCAAGACACTAACCCTGATGCATCCATCAGGGTGAGAATGTTAGAAAGATGAAAAGCGCTCGAGTATAGAAGAAGTTTATGTGTGACTGGATGAATGTTGTATAAAGTGCTCTGAGTCTCCAGGAGTCTCTGTTAAATAAGAATCAGTCCACTGATGAAACAGATCCATTGCTGGAAACATACTGAACATTACTGCCGATTCTTCTCAAACTGATCAGATGCTGAAACGCTTTTTGTGACCTTTTTTTAACCATGAATCTAAATTTAAATTTTTGGTTCAAATCAGGTGAAGCTAGAATATCAGGGATAGAAAGCTCAAAACAGACACATTGCAAGAAGTGACGTCATCCTCACTTCAGCCCAGTACTCACACACTGATCTGGCATAAAGATTATATTTATACTGCTAAACACTCAAATTTCATGGCAAATACGTTTTTTTTTTTCTTTCCTTTTTTATTCCCTCTGACTTCTGCTACAAATATCTCATAAACAGGAGGCAGGTTCACTATAACCAAAACTACAGACTCACACATCATGTCAGTGTTACAGCAAACAGCATCCACAGCAGTGCACAGTTAAGGTTCTTCTAGGTTCAGAGGTCGCGCAGCAGAGGATTTTTGGTCCACCTGTGTGATTGGTCAGAATTAGCCAATGAAAATAGGTCAAATGTTACCTTTTTGTAAAGAAGACATTAAGTTGAGAAAACAGTCCAACTTTTCTCTGCATCATTTCTTTTTGGGTTTTTGTGGTGAACTTCTTGTCTTTCCTACATCAGCAGACTGATGCAGGGTCTCTGTGGTCGTCGTTATCAGAGTTTTTTTATTTCCAGAGCAAATTTTCTTATTTCAACGTTGTTTTTATTGCTTAAAAACATTTCATTTTCATTGGTTTCACTGCTAGTTTTATTTCTTTTGATTATTATCACTTATTGTTGTATAGAAGGCAAATGTCACAGACAGGTAAACCAGTGCATGTGTTACAGTAAAAACCCACTGAAGTTGATTTCACTATAATAATCCAGGATTGTCCAGGCCGCCTGCAGTGAGATTAGTTCTCAGCAGAGCTACGCCCATTCTGTGCTAAACGCATGTGCTGGAAGAGGAAGTGAGAGTGAGACTTCATTCCTAATGAGCTTTGCTGTTGATAGCACACGTCATCTGCTTCCAGTCAAGGAAGTCAGGATTTTCGTATTGTTTGAGCTTCTGTGGAGCTAATCAATGTTGTTATTGAGAATTCATCCATCTAATTACTGTCAGAGAAACTCAGAAGTACAAGTCCTGATTTTATTTTAGATATATTAAAAATAATGGTAGCACTTTATATATTAATGCCCCACTATTAAGCATAGATTAAAATGTGCTTAATTCATCATTTATATGTCATTACTCCTCTTTAGTCTGTCATTTATAAATACAGATATATTATTATAATTATAATTATGGTTATTATTAGCAGTGATGTGATAGCTGTACAATATCTGTATTGACTAATAGCATATAAGGAGGAGTGCAGTGCTCCCAGCATCAGTTTAACCAGCAGAGCTTCCATTGTTCTCTGTACTGACATGTCTGAGCATTTATACTGGCAGGTGGAGGATGTTACATCATCACAACATTGTAAACAGCGTTGAATCTTTGCTGCAGGTTTGATCTCACAGATAAATGATCAAAGTCACCTTCTGTATCTATTAGATTGATTAAAAAGTCGTATGTCCAAGTTAGTCTCTGGATGCTGTGCTACATACTGCTGAGTCATTAATGACACAGCACGTTTTTGTTTTTGTTAACATGATTTTCATGTTTTTCTATTATGAAAGTTCAGTCGCTTACTTCACCTGACAGGTTCGCTTGTTTTTATTTTTGATCAGTGAGACACATTATAATGTTTGAGTCTTCAAACTGAACAGAAAGTGAGACCGAGCAGATTAGTTACAAACTGAGACTCGGAGTTTCTAATGATCCAAGTACAGAGTAATTTCGGTGATACGATAAAGCGCCACAGACAGGTTTCACTGTGGGGCTTCCCCTGCATAATCACATCACGGGACTTCACCGCTCCGTAGGCGGAGACTGTTATTTTTAAACAGCGAGTGAGCCTCGCAGCTCATTCATTCAATTCGCTCGAAGCAGGCAGGGACTGATCGGACTGCAGCTTTCCAGAAAACTCGCTTCAGTCAGAAAACGGAATTTTTAATCATCGATCATGTCTCTGAACAACTTCTACTTTAAGGACTCTTCCTTTATGTCACTCTGGACTTTTCTCCTGTGCTCGGCTTTGTCCGTCTGGACTCCAGCACAAGGTAAGCCGACGTGTCCAGCTGCATGTTAGTGCAGATTACAGTGAATTTTAATCACAAACTGGCGGGTGTGAATAAGCTGAATTGACTGTTATCAGCTGTGCTGTGTTGTCCGTCACTAACAGTGTGACAGCTGTCAGTGAGTTACTTTAAAACCGGAAGAAGCTTAAAACGAGAAGATTGTCAGGCAGGTTCTGACTGTGTGAAGCGACTGCTCTCAGTTTAGAGGTTTGTTTATAACGGACACGATAAAGATGATTCACCGAGCAGGTCTATGACGCGGTTATAAGAGCCGTGTGTTTGTCAGAGGAGAGAAAGAGCAGAGTTAGAAAAACACAACGTCCGGTGAGCCGAAACTAAAAGACTGTTTATTGATCCGGAGTGATGCAGACTCTGCCCGCACACATGCTGCTACTGTTGTTTCCACAAACCTGCCTCGCTTTCTGACGTGATGACGCAGGAATGACTGCCCACATAACTCGTTCGTCCAATCAGGTGCTTGTGCGTGTTTTGTAGTTTACTCTGGATTTGTAGTTTACATATTTAAATAAATTAAATTAGTTGGTTATTAAACCCGAACTCATCTTATTTTTCTTTATTTGGAGCAGTTAAATAATCCGTTTCAAATTATCAAAAGATCAACATGAATCAGTGAAAACACAAAGCTGTCACTCTGTATGATAGTAATGAAATAAAAGATGTCAAATTAAATCAAGTTGTTAATGTAAAACTTAAAAATGTTAGAATTTCAGGGCCACAGACATATGAGGCTCAGTCAGTCTGTAACAGAACAACAAACAGCCAGTCAGTTATGGCTGAAATTTTGTAGCGTATATTAAGAGACTGATGGGGCTGTTACTCATTTTCAGCCCTTCAGTCTATAGTGTTGGCAGTTCAGGAGATTAAATTTTCTGCCTGTTTCCAGGTGAGGTTCTGGTGATTGGTTCAAATCTTCCAATCATCGCTGCTCCGGGTGATGATGTCATCCTGCCGTGTCACCTGGAGCCCTCGTTCGATGTCCAGGGTCTGACGGTGGAGTGGTCCAAACCCGACATGAAGCCCGACCCGTCGGACCGGCTGAGCCGAGTGGAGTACGTTCACCTGTACAGGGACAGGAAGGAGGTCCCCGACATGAAGATGGCCTCGTACTTCAGGAGGACGGAGCTGTTCATGGACGACATGAAACACGGGAACATTTCACTGAAGATCCTGAACGTGTCGGAGGAAGACAACGGCAGATACAGATGTTTCATCCCCAAGCTGCAGAGCACAGTGAAAGCTGCTGTTGTTGAACTTGTAGTCGGTGAGAAGATTTGTTTTGTTGATGTTTGTGGTTCCAAACTCAAAGTTGTTTTTGTCCCAATACAAACTTTCAGCCTAATTTTAATAACAGATTTTGACTGTTTTGTCTTTTAGATTCAAACTTTGCTAAAACTTCAACGACAGAGACGCCGCTGAAAACTCCAGATCCTCAGGACACGACTCCAACAAATGGTGAGAAAACAGTCCAACTCTTCTCTGCATCATTCCTGTTTGGGGTTTTGTGCATTTGTGGTGAACTTCTTGTCTTTTCTACTTCAGCAGGTCGATCCACGGTCGCTGTGGTCACCTTATTATTAGTTTTGGCTCTCGCTGGTTTTGCTGCATATTTCTCCAGACACATTTTTCACCAGACACTAAAAGTAAGAAACAAACAAACACAAACATGTTGTTGCTTCTTGTGTCGTCAGACTGACTCATTATTCTACTTTTTTCAACAGAAGCATCCAGAGGATGATGAGAGAGAAAAACAACCACTACCAGTCTAGCTGCCTTGCTCAAAGGAATAAATTGACTGGTTCTTCTATACTGCTTTTCTACTCTGCTTCAGCAAACAACACACTTTGAACTTTGACCCCAGCTGAAGACTCAAGCCTCGTCCAGTTTATTTATCGAGCTCAACAAAGAAAATGTTCTAAAAGAAATGATCATCATCACTGTTCTGGACTGAAGTGAATTATTCCCGAACAGCAGGACTGGAAGGATTTCACAGCATTAAAGGAAATTTCCATGAACATTTGTGACACAGCTCAGGTGGAAAGATGGAAATAAACCATCTGAAAACTGTGTGGGGGAGACACAAGAAGTTACAAAAACAGGTTATAAGCTGATTACTTTACTGCACTGTGTTAATGACCTGCTGTGAATGATGTTTAATGCAGCTGTAATTTAAACAGTGACACTTATTGTGATGCTGTGTTTATTTATGAAAGCTAGTTTTATATGACAGCACTGTGAGCACCTTATACAAGGTGATTGAAACTTCAGATATTTATTGGTCTTCATTTTTAAAGCCACAGCTAATTTATTAAATTATTGAAACTTCCTGCTGGTCAGGACTCAATGTTCAGGCTGTTTCTAGTTATTTATTTAAAGAAGCAGTTTGATCCTGATACAGAGTTCAAGCTTAACTTCCTCTTTTTGTCATTTAAAGCTACAAACTTTGTGCAGACTGACAGAAATCCTCCTGACTGTAGTTTCTGCTGCAGTTACGGAGCTAAAATCAGAGGATGTTTGTGTCCAACTCTTCTTTATTGCTGCTCTGTAACATGACAGACCTCCTTTGGTTCACAGTTAAACTGATGTGTTTGCAGCTGTTAGCCAGCTCAGGGTCTTTTATTTTTTTATTATTATATTTTATGTTTTTATTACCTCAGATATTATAAGAATATTTATATTTAAGAATGTTGGATGGATGTATTTGTTACTGCAGTGAGTGTAAAGTTACAGTGATATATGTGAATGTATGAAATCGTCTGCAAATATGAGTGTGAAAGTAAAAAGTTCAAGCACGTTTAGACACTAATGTGTTTTCTTTTTTGCCTCTATTTGATGTTAAGTCACTGTTTACCTCGTAACATGGTTACGTTTGACAATGAGAACCTATATTTATATTAATGGAGCCTTTACTTTGTTTATTGTTTGCATCTTATAAACCTGACGTCAATCATCAACATAGTGTATGCAGTTCAAATGCAGCTTTTCTTTAAGAGAACGCTGCCATCTGCTGGCTGACCTGCAGAAAAGCTGTTTGTGTCACAGGTTTGATGACACACCTGATGTTATCAAACCTCCAGTCAGTCTTTTTTCCTCTGCTGTGTGTCCGACTGGGTTTGACCCATGTTGGTGTAAATCTGACCAGTAGAGCTCAAAGTTCATCTCCTTCAAGAAGGAAACTTTCCATTTCTACTTAGTCAGACTTCCTGTGAAGTCGTCCAAACACAGAATCGACACATTTAATGACACTACATTAACTGTGACACAGGTTTTTATACTGAACACTGTGGTTTTCATGAAAATGCTGAAGTTCTTCCCTCAGATCAGTAACATGTAGTAAAACACAGCAGTGCTGACCTGCAGCTTCCTCTCTGCTCACATCAGGCTGCTCTCGTCCTTCTACTCCAACATTTATACTGTGAGCACCTCGGACAACATGCCGTCACATCATCACAACACATCTGCTTCTTCCTCCTCAACATTCATCTTTACAGTCTGATCTGCAGCCTCTCTGCTCCTGACTCTCTCTCTCTGGTTTCTACACAGAGAGGAGAAAACATCCACCTGCTCCACCCAGAATCAAGATTTCCTGCTCTACCAGACAAATAAAAATCCCAAGTGACAGCAACTCCCAACAGTTATGTGATATGTGTTTTGCATTAAAGCTGCACTTCAGTTACTTCAGATTTACATTTAGTTCCACATTTACCATTTAAAAAAATCCACACCCTCGCCTCTGTAGTCAGCTGACTTTATGGTTTTACCAAGTGATCTGAAACACGAGACTGAACTAAAGAAACACAAACATCTCTTCCTCTAATTTCCACATAGTCACACCAGTGAGTCACACCACTGACTCAGCATGACGCATGTGAAACATGTCCAGTGTTCTGTTTCAGGGACTCGAGTAAGCTCCCCAATCTCAGTGTTCAAATGACAGTTGTAAAATAAATTCACTTGCAGAGTTGACGGTCAATACTATCTAAAGAGACCACAGGTGTTGTTGTACTTCCTTTATAGTCATTTGACACCTCAGGCAGTGCCTGTGTGACCCATCTGAGTTGTTTGATTCCAGCTCCTGATTTAAGGCTTTCGCATTCATCAAACCATATCTTTAAAGGAGTTTTAGTCCATTCGTTTAAATTATTTTTCTGTTCCAATATAATTTTTTATCTCCTAATATTGTCTAGAGTGGTAATTTTAATTGTGTCACATCTAAATATTTCCATTTTGCTTCATACGACGGATCACACCAATAAATTAAGTATCTTAATTGTGCTGCTTTAAAATAGCTTTCTAAGTTTGGGAGGGAAAGTCCACCCCATTCCTTAGGTAGTTGCAATGTTATATATCTAACTCTGGGTTTACGGCCCTTCCATATAAATCCCGAAATCATTCTGTTTCATAACGCAAATTGTTTGGCTGGTATGTGTACCGGTATAGATTGAAAAAGGAAAAGCAGCATTCAGCAGTCGTTGTTCTGACACACACAACAAAACTATTGACTACACTACACACTAACTACACAAGATTTGCGCTAAACGTCGCAAATCTCTCACATCTCAACCATCGCATTATTGGCTGGACTATGGGATAAGGTGGCATCGTTCTAATCCCATACGGGAGCAGCCAGTCACCGACTAACACTGCGAAACAGAATTGTTAAAGTTTTAATATTAATTTAAATTCAGGTAAGATTTTTTTTTTTTTTTTTTTTTTTGCGCAACGCAGACTTTCTGTGCGCAGAGGTCGTGCCAGCAGTGAGCAATTGCGCACGCGCGCAGCTTAGGGGGAACATTGCTCGTTACCGTATTTGGATATTTGAAGACTGACAGGTCATTCATTCATACATTCAGTGAGATCGAGGCAGGAGCACAGCCAACCTCAGGTTTGATTAATTAATCCACAGACTCCGTGTTCTGTGCACCATGTCTGTGTACAGCCCACTCTCTGCCTCGCTGTGGACTTCTATTCTGTGCTCGGCTTTCAGCGTGTGGACTCTGGCTGGAGGTAAACGTTACTGTGAGCTCACAGCTGTGTGTTCTTCTCCGTGTCGCTGTGAGTGATGACAGTTATCAGTGAGTTACTTTGACACGGAAGGAAGTTTCAACGAGATGATTTAAGCAGGCTCTCCTTTGCGATGAGCGGCTTTCCCCCGTTTAAGCGCTCACAGAGGATTAATTATAACGGACAACACTGAACAGGCTGAAAGTGTGAGTGTGAACGTGTTAGACTGGCGTCTCTGTTAATACTGCAGGGCCGCGTGATTAAAGTGTAACAGAAGACACGTGCTATACTTTGCTGTTTGGCACCAACATCTGACAGATGTGGAGATCTCCCGGTAAACGTTAAAACCGTCCGCTGAAAAAAAGAGACTTAGACGCCGCATCTGCCGTATCCATCCACCCATCCCACATCTATGGAAGCCCGTTACCACCACTAAAGAAAAAAAGGATCTATAACTCGAGTTATTTTCTCGAAATGTTGAGAAAAGTAACTCGAAATTTCGATTTTAGATACTTGGTTTTTGGGTTGTTGTTTTTTTTTTTTTTTTTTTTTTTTTGTTGTTGTTGTTGTTGTTGTTTTTTAGTGGAAACGGGCTTCAATACGTATCCGTCCCACAGTGAGTCACGGAGAATTGTTGTAAAGTATTTCATCAGTTAATCAGCTCAGAATTGATGTGACTGAACAAAAGCACGTCGTGACATTTTACATCCCGGTAATAACAACTCATTTGTTTTAAATGCTTAGATGACATTTGGACTTTCCAAATATAAGCAGCTCTGGTGATTTTGGTGACTTTGTTGTTTATCTGCCATGTAGATCATGTTTGAATAACCACCAATAATCAGTTATTGCCTGATATAAGCAGACATCCATTTGTGTTAATCGGTTAGGCTTCTACCCTGCTGTGCTACACATCCTCCACAAAGGCAGGTTATGAGTTAAATGTGAAAACAGCTCTGTTTTGTAGTTTTAAACGCTCTCTGCTTCTTGCTGTTTCTTCATCTCGTCTTGTACCCCAAAGACTGAAGAAATGAAAGAAGACAAAGGTGATTCTGTTTAAACTGAAGCTGAAATAAAACAAAAATCATCAGCACCCTTTGCTTTTCCTTGTCATGTCTAACGGTTGACATGTCTCTGGCCTGGGAGGGTTATCACCAGCATTTGATTAACAAATTAATCAAATTAAAGCTGCAATGTTGAACAGTTTTGAAGAAGGTTTTTCATGTGTTAAACCAGTTTTGTTACTTGTTGCTTCCTTCAAAAACTTGATGGATGCTTTTGTTTTTGAAGAGGTGATAAAGAAAAGAAGTTCAACAAAATTGACAGAACTCAGAAACTCAACCTGTTTATTTGCATGGTTAATCCCTAAAGGTCCGTCTCTCTAAAGAGGAATCACTAAAACTAAGAAATACTTGGTTATGTCTGAAATCTCTCAAATGTATAGTGAGTGTTATGGATCAGAGAAATTTATTTTCTTGAAGTCTTTCGAAGATAGAAATGGCAGAACCTGACTTTATTGACCTTGTATTCCAGTTTCTTCACGTATAAAAGCTGACAGCATCCCACATATTGAACCTTCAGTGGTGTTGTGACTTATGATGTGCAATGTCACTGTCACCCTGTGATCATATGGGTCCTTATGGACACGTGAGCTGAGGTTTATACACAACCTCAGCCCATGTGAACTCTGAACTGAGGTTTACCAGGTCAAAGGCTCCTTAAATACCACTGACTCGGCATCACTTATTAGAACTAAACAAGGCTTTAGGGTGAAACAAATCTCCCATGAGTTCTCTGTTGGTTTTGGAAACATATTGAGGAGGACTTGTTTCATTTAATAATTTAGTCCCAGAACCACCTCTGCAGTAACGCCACAAAGACTCATGGGCCTGTTCATGATGTTCAGGTCTTCAGGGTGTAACTTTATAGAGTTATATAATTAATTTTCTGCCTGTTTCCAGGTGAGGTTCTGGTGATTGGTTCAAATCTTCCAATCATTGCCGCTCCGGGTGATGATGTCATCCTGCCGTGTCACCTGGAGCCCATGTTCAATGTCCAGGGTCTGACGGTGGAGTGGTCCAAACCCGACCTGAAGCCCGACCCGTCGGACCGGCTGAGCCGAGTGGAGTACGTTCACCTGTACAGGGACAGGCAGGAGGTCCCCGACATGAAGATGGCCTCGTACTTCAGGAGGACGGAGCTGTTCATGGACGACATGAAACACGGGAACATTTCACTGAAGATCCTGAACGTGTCGGAGGAAGACAACGGCAGATACAGATGTTTCATCCCCAAGCTGCGGAGCACAGTGAAAGATGCTGTTGTTGAACTTTTAGTCGGTGAGAAGATTTGTTTTGTTGATGTTTGTGGTTCCCAACTGTTTTGTGTGTTTTTTCTGTACCATTACAAACCTTCAGTTTCATTTTATTTTTTTTTCGTGACTTTTAGATCCAAACCACGTTAAAACCTCTCTGGCAGAGACGTCGCTCCAAACGCAAGATCATCAGGACAAAACTCTAAGAAACGGTGAGTTAACAATCCAGCTCGTCTCCTCATTATTTCTGTTTGGGTGACATTTTTGTGCATTTACTTTTTTTCCTTTATCACCAGGGTCTCTGTGGTCATCATTGTCATCGCCTTCATGTCCGTTGCTGCTGTCGCTGCTTTCTTTGCATAATTCTATTAGTGCATTTTTTAGACATTAAAAGTAAGAAACAAACAAACACAAATAATGTTGATTCTTGCCATCAGACTTAATTGGATTAAAAAAAAATCTTTTCAACTTTTTTTTAAAATCAGAAACAGCCAGAGGCAAATGAGAAAAACACTTTTTATTTTTACTGGATCTTCAGTCAGGTCAAACCAACAGCCACCGGCAGACACTCGGGCCCAGCAGCACCAAGATCATCTTCTATAACAGGAAGTGAGCCTAATTTGAACTTTGACCCCAGCTCAAGACCACGTCCAGTTTATCTATCGAGCTCATTTTCATGCAAAAAAAGTGTCATACAAGAAAACCCAGAGTGGAACATCAGAGGATGTAAACAGGAAATATTTCTTACAGAAGTCTTCAGTCAGAGTTGCTGCTGTCAGACTCTGGAGGATCTGCTTGGAAACATCAAGCAGTGAAACTGATGGATTTCCTCCTTCAGTAAAAAACTGTGAAGTTCAGCCTGGAGAAGAAACACTCCTCTGCCTCACTGTCAGCATGTTTAATGAATATTTATTTAGTCTCACTGTGTGAACTTATTTAAATGTTATACCTGAGTATTTAAAGAGAACTTAAATCTTCAGTGAGACCTTAAAGCGTCTCCGATGGACAAATTTGTTACGCAGTGAGGGGTGGTGAAGGAAACATCAGACTTCACTCTCTTAATTAAAGTAATTATTTTATTGTCTCTTGCCAACATCATGCACATGCAGACAACAACTTCTCAAAATGGCTCCCAATCCATTTCCTGCTCCCTTTAAATACTCTAAAGACCACGCCTCCATAATATAGACTGGCCTATAAAAGAGCTGCAATTGAGGCAGGCTTCCTCTTTACTGGGAAAACAAGATGGCCACCACAGAGGTAACCTGCAAAACACTTTGTTAGATAAATGCTTCCCAACATTACTCACTACCCCCCCCTCCTGGTCGACACATCTCCGGCAAACGGGAAAGATAGTCAGCAATAAGATTGTTCTTACCCGGACAATGCTGGATGGTGAACTGGTATGGCTGGAGGGCTAGGCACCAGCGCAGTATCCTTGCATTTTGATGTTGCTTGGAGTGCATCCACACCAGGGATCGGTGATCTGTCTGAAGAATAAATTCTCTTCCAAGGAGATAATATTTCAATGAATCAATTGCCCACTTAATTGCCAGTCCTTCTTTTTCTACTGTAGAATAGTTTTTCTCCCTGTCAAACAGCTTCTTACTTAAGAAAAGCACAGGTTTTTCTTCACCAGCTTCTCCCTGAGCCAGCACTGCTCCAAGTCCAACATTAGAGGCATCTACCTGTACAACAAATGGTTTGGAAAAATCCAGGCTTTGCAAAACAGGGGCTTCAGAAATCTGTCTCTTTAAACATTGGAAGGCATGTTCACAGTCGTCATTCCACATCACTTTAGAAGTGTGTTTTCTTGTGAGATCTGTAAGAGGGGCTGCCAAGGTTGAGAAATGGGGAATAAACCTCCGATACCAGCCAACCAAGCCCAGAAACGACCTCACTTGCTTCTTGGTTTTAGGTCTGGGAATTGTTTGTATAGCCTTTACCTTTTCAACTTGTGGCTTTATTTGTCCATGGCCAACAATGTATCCTAGATACTTCACCTCTTCTTGTGCCCAGGCACACTTGCTCACATTCAGAGTCAAACCAGCCTTCTGGATCTTTGCCATCACAACCTTTAGATGCTGCAGGTGTTCCTCCCAAGACTCACTGTAAATCACCACATCATCCAGGTAGGCAGCTGCGAACTTTGAACAACCATTAAGGATAATGTCCATCAACCTTTGAAAAGTTGCAGGTGCCCCATGAAGACCAAAGGGCAACACAGTGTACTGAAATAAGCCCATTCCTGGAATTTGGAAGGCTGTGTATTCTTTACAGGATGGCTCTAAGGGCACTTGCCAGTAACCCTTACACAAATCTAAGGTTGTAATGTATCTAGCCTTTCCTAGTCTTTCCAGTAGCTCATCAATCCGTGGCATTGGATAAGAATCAAAACAGGAAATACTATTTAGCTTTCTCATGTCTGAACAAAATCGTAGTTGAGGGGAGTCTTTCTTTGGAACAAGTACAATGGGGTTTGACCACTCACTCCTCGAAGGCTCAATCACTCCCAGTTCCAGCATCATCTGAACCTCCTTCTTCAACGGTTCCATCATCCGTTCTGGTATCCTGTAAGGCTTAAGACGAAGAGGTTTTGTGTCTTTCAAGATGATGTTATGTGTTATGACATTTGTTCGCCCCGGTGTGTCTAAGAACAAAGATGGAAAGGATTGCCTCACCTCATTCAACTGTTGCCACTGATCTTCAGTCAGATGTTCAGGAGGGTCTTCAGATTTGGGCATGCCTCTGAATGGGCTCATCTCAGCCTCCCCAACCTCCAGAATGCCACTGTCTTCAGGCTGAACATCTTGTACCATCAGGATTTGCTTCACACCTGGTTCTGGGGCGTTTCTTTCATGATACTCTTTTAACAAGTTTACATGTAGAAGTTGCTTTGAGTTGTGTTTCTCTGGACAAATGACCTCATATGTCACTGGGCTGGTTTTTCTGGCCACAGTATAAGGTCCTTGCCACTTAGCCAGCAACTTACTTGGTCCAGTAGGCAAAAGAACCAAAACTTTCTGACCAGTCTTTAGTTCTCTCTCACAGGCATGCTTGTCATACCATACCTTTTGCTTTTGCTGCGCCTTCTGCATATGGTCTCTAACCTGTTCTCTGTATGTTTCCAGTTTGTCTCTCATCTGCAATATGTAGGAAATGATGTTCATCGTCGAAGCCACTTCAGTAGACCCCGGTGCCACTCCAGCCACCCAGTTCTCCTTCAGCATATCCAAGGGGCCTCTAACCTGCCTTCCATAGAGCAGCTCAAAAGGGGAGAAACCAGTTGAAGCCTGTGGTACTTCTCTGTATGCAAATAACAGAAAAGGCAACCATTTATCCCAACCTTTGCCAGTATCATCAATAAACTTTCTCAACATTTGCTTTAATGTACCATTAAATCGTTCCACCAGACCGTCCGTTTCTGGATGGTAGGGAGTGGTTCGAATACCTTTTACACCAAGTTGGTCATAAAGAGACTTTACCAAATGTGACATAAAACTGGTACCCTGATCTGTCAGAATTTCCTTTGGAATGCCAACTCTGGAAAAAAGGTCTACTAAGCATCGAACAATGTGTTTGACCTGCAGAGAACGCAGTGGATAAACATCCGGATATCTTGTGGCATAATCACAAATGACTAACGCATATTTATGACCACTACTGCTCTTAGGTAAAGGACCTATGATATCCATAGCTATTCTCTCATAAGGTACATCCATTATTGGTAATGTTTGCAACGGGGCTCGGTCTGAAATTTTGGTAGGAGCCACTTTCTGACATTCATGACATGTTTTGCAGTAGTCAACCACATCTTTGTACAATCCTGGCCAGTAAAAACGTTGAGCAACACGATTATAAGTCTTCGCCTGTCCTAAATGTCCTGACCATGGTATAGTGTGGCCCAAATGCAGGAGTACTGATCGGTACTCTTTTGGTACAACAAGTCTGGGTTTCTCCATGTCTGCTAGATACAGAAGTTTATCCTTTATTATAAAAGGTTCTCCAATTACACTTTTAAGCCCTACATCATTTTCTTTTCCATCATCCATGTTGCATGCTTTCTTAAAGAGAGGTTTTAAAGATGAATCATTTTCCTGTCTTTCTCTAAAATTATTGGGACACTCCCACTGAAGATCAATAGGAGGAGATATTGGTAAGGTTGGTTCCGGAAGTTTTGCCCTACCACTGTTTTTATTTTTCTCCTGCCTACGTTGTCGTTTTGTTTTCCTGAGTTTACTCCCTCCTTCAAATAAGTCTTCATCTACATCAGGCAGTGGTTCTAAACCCCTTTTCATTGAACGAGTGACAACAGCACAGGAATAGGCTTCAGAGTTATTGTGAACCAAACTGTCTAAGATTGGTAAGTCTTCTCCCAGAATGACATCATATGCTAACTGATCCAACACTCCTACAGTTAACATAAATGCTTGGCCCTCAAGTTCAATAGTGACATCTGCTGTTGGATAATCTTTTTGACACCCATGAACACAAGTAATATTTACAGGTTTGCTAAAGTCAGGTAATACATTGCTCAACATAGAAGATTTAACCAAGGTTTGTGAGCTACCAGTGTCAGCAAGAGCCTTTACTGTTTGGCCATTTATTGAAACATCTACCACATGTTTATGTGGCACTAAACCATCACCAGTAAATTCCCCTTCAAGACCTGTGGAGGGAACTACACACAACTCTACTGACTTTGGTTTTCTTAGGGGACATAAAGAAGCTTTATGACCAGGCTGCTAACAGTAATAGCAAATGAGGTTGTACCTTTGACTGCAATGTATAGGCTTCTTACCACCCCTAGTGTCCAAGCTTTCAACACTAGTCACCCCTGGAGGTTTTACCTCCCCAAACCTTGGTCGCCCCACAGTCATCTTTGACTTAGAAGGTTCACGATGAGCAGCTAGGTAACGTTCAGCCAGATCCGCAGCTTCCTCTCCTGTCTTTGGGTTGTTCTCTTTCACCCATGTGCGGACGTCTGACTGCAGCACGCGAAGAAACTGTTCCAAAATAATGGTTTCGCCAATCTCTTCTTTGCTCCGACTGTCAGGACGCATCCATCGCTTATAGAGTCCCTTTATCCGATTGTAGGTTTCACGCACACTCTCTCCCACTGGTACACTGGTGCTCCGGAACCGGTATCTGTAGGTCTCCTCTGTTACATTAAACTTGGATAACACTGCAGCTTTAATGGTCTCATAAGAGTCAGACTGTTCTTCATCCATGCCAGCATAAGCTTCAAGGGCTTTTCCAGTCAATAATGTGACCACTCTAGCTGCCCATTCAACTTGCGGCCATCCCCACGTTTTAGCTATGCGTTCAAATCGTACAAAAAAACTTTCAGGATCCTCACCTTCCCTGAAGTCAGGTATTCTTGGCTCACCCCCACGATGTATTTCTGCTCTCTGCACTGGAGCAGGTTGAACGACATGCATTTGAGACTGTGCATGCAGTGGTTGAGATGGAGAAGGCAGCTCAGCTTGGTGCTCAGTGGCTCCGTGAGGTGGCTGCACAGCTGATAGTGGAGGCAGTTGCCCAGCCTCTTGCTTTGGACAAACAGCTGCTGTAGAAATGCCACTCTGGACAGAAGGCTGAAGTTCAGAATGAACAGCCTGTTTCAACCTTGGTATATTGTCACTCAGTTGTTTTATCTGTTCAAACAGTATTGCTTCTGTTCTTTTGGAATGCCGCATAAATTCTCTAATTTCATCAAAGATGTCCGGTTCAGAAAGTTCTTTACTCACGACACCAACAGCAGTCTGCTTAGGTCGTACTACTGGTTCAAAATCATCCTCATCAGCCATTGCTCCTTCAGGTGGTGGACCTGGCTCAATTGTTTGTCCAACTTCTCTTTCTTCCATGTCAGCAAGGGGGTTTTTCCTTATCCCACGGTTTCTTCCACGTCCTACACCCCTCATCCAGCGTGTTCTGTCCGTCATTCACAGGCGTAACCAAATCCCACTCCTGACACCAACTGTTACGCAGTGAGGGGTGGTGAAGGAAACATCAGACTTCACTCTATCTTAATTAAAGTAATTATTTTATTGTCTCTTGCCAACATCATGCACATGCAGACAACAACTTCTCAAAATGGCTCCCAATCCATTTCCTGCTCCCTTTAAATACTCTAAAGACCACGCCTCCATAATATAGACTGGCCTATAAAAGAGCTGCAATTGAGGCAGGCTTCCTCTTTACTGGGAAAACAAGATGGCCACCACAGAGGTAACCTGCAAAACACTTTGTTAGATAAATGCTTCCCAACAAAATTAAAGGGTTAAAATCCCCCCTGATCATTGCTAACTAGACTGAAACAAATCATTCCCAAACACCAAGACTGTTTTGTGTTTAAATATGTTCAGTTTTTTTTCCAGCATCCGTTACAGATCAAAGCATTAAAGGAAATTTAAAGGTTTCTCTCTAGGTACCATGGCCTCCTTCCATAGTCCAAACATTAAGTGGAGATTCTACATTGCTCATAGGCAATGTGAGTGTGAATTTTTCTATGTCTTTCTGTATTGGCCCGCAACAGACTGGAGATCTGTCACGGGTGCACTCCGTTTCTCGCCCCATGGTAGCTGGGATGGGCTCCCTCCCGACGCTGATAAGGATGGATGGAAATAAGCCATCTGCTGACTGATCTGTAATGAAAGGAGATTTGTGAAGTATCAGAGGTTTGATGAGATTCACATAAGATCCAGAGTGCACATGCAAAAGCCATGTATACCAAACCTCCAATCAGAGTTTCTGCAGCAGTTGTAAAATTGTTCCTTTTAGTTGATAATTTTCTACACTCAAAAAATTAACTGTTAACTTCAATTAATTATTATTTTTTTGTCAACAGGTTTCAGAAAAATGTATTATGTTGGATAGAAGCAAAGAATGTAAGTTAATTAAAAAAATGAAATTAGATTAGAAAAGCAAAAGTTTTGTGAACTGAGGCAATAAAATAATACTGTATTTCTTTAAGTTTTTCAAAGATGTTTTCCCTTTGATTGAGAAGCTTATTCGGTTCTAAAATCCAATGGTGAAGAATCCCAGGTATTTAAGAAGGTTGTTGATCCAGTAATGATCATTATCAGTAGAGGTTTCAGGTGAAACCACCTCTCTTCTCTGTCTAAAACATGAAAGACTGACCTTTATCCTTTATCTTTCAAGTTTTTTTTAAACCTCTGCTGATAATTACAATTCCTAATTTTTTGGAAGCTGCACTTCCAACAATATCTATAAAAAGGGAAATCTTTGTGCCCAACTTAACATGCAAAGCAATCTGATACAGTTGAAAATAACTCCTAAGGTCAGCCTAAGTGTCCTGGAGTGATAGTGTTGCAAACAGAAATACCCAGAAGAGCCAGAGGATCAGGGCAGGGGGTATATTTATTGTGTAAATATGTCTGTAGTTCAAAGTGATGGAGAACAACACTTGTTTATAGCTCAGTGATGGACTTTATTGTTTTTGTTTAGTAAGACCTACATAACTGGGTGAAAGGGTGTTCCAGCTCATGACTGTGTTGGCTGGTTGTGTTTTCTCCAGGTGTTTCCAGATGTTTCTAGTCAAATGACTAAGGGAAAGAGAGAGACGGGCGGGGCTAAAGCAGTAGCCTACTTGAACGGTCCACGATGATTCGGGTTATTCATTCAAAGAATAACTACGAGCCATGTCTGTGTACAGCTCGCTGGGTGGAGACTCATCCTCACTGTGGACTTTCATCCTGTGCTCAGCTTTGCTCGTCTGGACTCCCGTTCAAGGTAAACTCACAGCTACATTTCATTCACATTTTCAAGAAATAAACAAGCCGAATTCACTATTAGCAGTTCAACTTTGTTGTGTGTCACTGTGAGTAATGACATCAGTTAATTATTTTTGACACGTAAAATAATGAAGGTTCGACACGCCTATTTACGTCAGACACGCCACACCTGTTTCTCACAGCGTAAACAAAACGCATGCGCCACACTGCTGCCTAGCAACAAGAACGAAATAAGGAAACATGTCCGGTGTGGAAACTGGCTAGAAAACACTAAATGTAATCTCTGATATCACGTAATGACACATTTCAAACTTTGTTTCTCGCCTCAAATGTTTTTCATTTCCGCATTTCGCAAGTCTATCTTTGAAAAATGTACGAAAAGGTTTGAAAGGAGCCGCCATTTCGGCGCAGTTGTAAGGCCTGATCACGTGACTGATTTGTCCAATCAAATTCAGTCACGTGAAAGTCTTGATTTGACATATTTTTCACTTATTCTTGTAAATATTTTTAGGCTTTCAGTTTAAAGTTTCCATTCTGCGTTAGATTTTAAGTTACTGTCCTACTCCACTGTTTTATGAGGTAAACTCCCTGAACCTACCGTACAAAATAAGACAACAGAAGAAAATCTAGATTAACTTGTAGCTTTTTATGGAGCTCCTGCTTTGTTCTGAACAGATATGTTCACCTTGGCAGGGAAGGGGTGCTTAATTTGTGTGGTACACACAATTGATCTTTATAAGAATATTCTACTGAGTTGTAAATTTACACATGTCATAACCTCATTTATTGTTTGGTAATCATGACTCTGCTCTTTTCAATCTTGATTCAATTCCATCATTGAGTCATTTCTGGGAAAACCCCCACCACACATCCAGTTAGTTAATCACTGGTGACTAGACATAAAAGAAATTCAATTATATAGGGACTTTTGTGTGTGGTTTTTTTATTATTATTATTTTATCTGACCTGTTATCAGGGTCAAGGAATTATTTTGTGAATATTTCTAACTAATCTATATAGAAAGCATTAAACATCACAATTTAATAAAACATTACCGAATATAAGGTAAAAAAAAAAAAAAAAGATTATATTAATTAATTTCCATATGTTTATATGTTTTTGTTTGTTTGTTTTTAAATATATTAATTTTCAGGCTTCATGTTTTTGTGTATGATGTCAGCAGCTTGTATAATAAAATCTTCTCTATCTTCTCATGATGTCTTCTGAAGTTGTGAATTTCTTTTTCCAGTTATTCCGACGTCCCATGATGGTACAGGAAGTCTTTCTAGAAGTCCAGAAGTCCGCAGCCAACTCGGTAACGTCTCCACACTGTCAAACTTAATTCACTTAAATTACATTGAATTTATTTAAGAAATCATGGCCTTACGGGAGGAAAAGTAATGTCAGCAAACGAGGACTGAACCAACGTCACACAAACCTAATATACTGAATATGTGCGTTGTTGTTTCCACACAAACACCAGAAACCACATCATACATTGACAAGAATCAAACAATACAGATGGCTAATCAAGTTAAAAAGTAAATAATAGAGCTTAAGCTCATAATCACACGATTTTTAAACATTTAAACAGCTGGAAATTGTAGTGAGGGGATGAATTAACACTGTTGGAGCTATTTGTTCTTATTTTTTATTATTTTGAAATTAGTTAAAGTTTGTTGTTAGTTTACTTATATTTTGGGGTTTATTTACAAGTTATTTGTTGGTTAATATTTTGTTTCAAAGTTTGTTTGATGTTACTTTGCCATTTTGTTTTCTATAAATAAAGAGACTGGTAGAGGACCAGCATGCACTGGGGTGGGCCTATGGTTTTTTATCAGAGCAGGAGAAGCAGCAGGAAGTAACAAAAAAAAATTGGATCTTGTTATTGCTTGCCAAACTGGATAAATAAACCATAAAACGCAACTTTCAAGTTTGGACAGTGGACTTCCTTTGCCTGCGTACGAAATTGTATCTCACTGCAGCAGTGGCTTGTGGACTTTTAATTGTGGGATGTTTGGTTTGTCAAACAAAAGGAATTGCCACTACAAACACTATGTTCCAGTATTTTTAGCCGACATATGCGTCCATCATGGTTTTCCACAGATAAGCTAGTTTTGGCTTTAACAACTTAATTCAGAAGAATTTGGTTAAAAGTCTCTGTGGATTAAGGGGTTTTTTTTTGTCTTCCTGTGTCTGGTTACTGTAATTTAATTGTTCTGGATTAGCAGGTACCCACAGGAACCCAGCATTTTACCGTCTGTCTGATGATGTCATGATGATGTCCCTTATTTACAGAGATTACTCACAGAGGAAGCTGTTCAGGTTTAGGTTAAAGCAGTTACTGACCAGACTGTTTCCCATGATCAAAACTTTAAATCCTTGACACTGCGTGTGTCTGAACCAACACAGATATGCCTCCATTTAAACCTGATGCATTCAACTTAATTTATTCTGCTGTAAATTTGCATCCTGATATTGAGATCTCTGTCCTGTTTACCAGTATACTGAGGAGGACTTCTTTCTTTAAATAATTTAATCTCAGTAAGAAACATTTCTGGAATAACAGCGGAAACACTCATGTGGCTGTTCAAGATCTTCAAGTGTTTGGTGTGTAACTTTACAGAGTTATACACTGAGGATCTGTAGAAGTTCTGCAGGAGTTCAGGATAATTAATTTTCTGCCTGTTTCCAGGTGAGGTTCTGGTGATTGGTTCAAATCTTCCAATCATCGCTGCTCCGGGTGATGATGTCATCCTGCCGTGTCACCTGGAGCCCTCGTTCGATGTCCAGGGTCTGACGGTGGAGTGGTCCAAACCCGACCTGAAGCCCGACCCGTCGGACCGGCTGAGCCGAGTGGAGTACGTTCACCTGTACAGGGACAGGCAGGAGGTCCCCGACATGAAGATGGCCTCGTACTTCAGGAGGACGGAGCTGTTCATGGACGACATGAAACACGGGAACATTTCACTGAAGATCCTGAACGTGTCGGAGGAAGACAACGGCAGATACAGATGTTTCATCCCCAAGCTGCAGAGCAGAGTGAAAGCTGCTGTTGTTGAACTCGTAGTCGGTGAGAAGATTTGTTTTGGCGATGTTTGTGGTTCCAAACTCAAATTTTTATTAACAATTTATGACCCTTGTGTTTTTTTGTGTCTTTTAGACCCAAACTACGGGAAAATGTCATCGACAAAGACACCACTGCATCCCAGAAACCTCCAAACTCCAGATCCTCAGGACACGACTCAGAGAAACAGTGAGAAAAAAAATCCAGATTTATCTCAGCATCATTTCTGTTTTGGTGATGTTTTTGGTCCATTTGTGGTGACCTCTTTTCACCTCAGCTGATCGGTCCAGGGCCGCTGTGCTGATCTCCATCATCATCACTGTTTCTTTACTTGTAGTCGCTGCACTTGCTGCTTATTTCTCTCGCCATCACACAAAAGGTATGTCAGAAACAAACACAAACATGTTGCTGCTTCTTGTGCCTTCAGACTGACTCATTATTAAACTTCTTTTAATAGAAGCATTCGGAGGACCAGGGGATCCAAAGTCATAACAATTACTAGTGCTTTGCACAAAGGATCGTTGGTGATAATGGAGCGGAGAGCGTTGTAGGTTTATCTTTCCTGGATCCTGACAATTTGGTTGGGGATTCAAACCAGCGGCCACAGGGCTGAGATCATCATAAGGTCACTTTTACAAAAGTGTTTAACAACTATCAGATAAAACACAGAGTGAATGCTACACAGTATCTACACAGTAAATAAATGAAAGATGTTACATGTAAGTTATTATTATCATAAATAGCAAGAAGTCTGAGAGCACAAAGCTCTGCTGAGGAAAGTATTTACTTAAAAAAAGTTTTCTATTTTGTATGTGTTCATTTTGTTTTCTTTGTTTGTTTGTACTTTATGAAGTTTGCAAAGCAGTAAATATGTGATAATAATCTGACAGATGTTTACTTTAATTGGACAAACATTATTTAGGAGTCATGGATGAATAACAGGTATTTATTTGTAAATAACTGACTGTATAAAACTTGAGCTGATTTTTTAATTTTACACTATAGTATATTTCTGACTAACTGGGCAGCTTACCATCTTTCTCTGGGGTCAACTTAAAAAAGCTTTTATTTGGTATAGAAACTGACAGTTAACCTCGCTGATGTGAAGCATGCTTAAACTTGACTAAGAGTGGAGAGATGGTGTCTTTGATTTTTAAATGTTTGTCTTGACATTTGTTCTACTTATTTTTATTTTTTATGAACTTTAACGCGTTTCTTTTATTTGTCTTTAATGTTTAAAATCACCCTCTTCCTGCTCTTTGTAAACTTTGTTTTTAAAGTGCGTTATAAATAAATTATTCCATGCCTCATATTTATTTATTTATTTATTTATCATTTCTGTGTGTTGTTTCCTGTTTGCATTTTATGAAGTTTTCAAACTGTTTGATTAGATGAAAGTTTGTATTTTTGTGAATTATTTTGTGTTTCAGAGATATTAAAATGCTCTACAGAGTTTTATTATTCTAAGCTCAGTCTGATGCAGTCATCTCTTACCGCTTTACACACATACACACTGTTCCCTCTTACTCCTTTATGTCTCAATTAATGTCCTGTATGATGAAGCTTTCATTAGTCTCATGTTTCTGACAGTTTGATGGGAAACATGCACGTGAGGGGCTACCTGGATTTTGCCAGGTCTGGTAGTCCTCATCTTCCTCCTTATCACAAACTAGCTTTCTGGGCCTCATACAAAAACAGTCTTAACCCTCTAAAATAAAAACTAAAACTACATATAAAAAAACGAAAAAGTGACATTTTAGTTAACTAAAATAAAATTTAAAAATTGTCAGAAAATGCAAAACTATAATAACTCTTATAGCCATGTCCAGGACTCTGTTTTTGTTTTGTTCCACTTTACACAGGTGCAGACTCGAGCCCTCAGTCCTGTATGTCACTGAATTTGTCAGAGACTGTGGTGGCAGACCATGGAGTTGCAGGTGAGAAGTAGCACCCAAATGCAGGACTCTTGTGGTGAACAGTGAAATTTTTTATAAAGTGCTCGATGAATCACTATTTACAAGTTCCAGGCACTGGGGTGGCGTGGCACTTCCTCCCTGAATCCCACACAGTGCAAGTGTCCATAAAAAGTGAATAGTGAAAACACCAAACTCCTACCAATACCTAGTGAAGACAAAACACATTGATGACTAGACGATCCTTCCTTTAGCGAGGGTTTTCTAAAATAGCAGACCACGGCTGTACTGACAAGTCAGAAGGAAGAATCGGCACCGACTGGAGCTCAGCCACACTCTTAAATAAGGCGCTGATGACGAGTGGCAGGTGTGGCTGCCTCCAGCGCTGCAGGATCACGATCTGGCAACCCAAAACATCTGGGAGCATGGACACAAATACACACACAGGGAGACGGTTGAAAAAAACAACCAAAAAACTACACTCAGAAAAAAAAACATATTTATACAGAAAGTACAAGTCACGGTGATTTAGTGGTCATTAAAATGTGTTCAGAACTGCTGATGGTTCATCTCATAGACGCACGATATGATATCCTCGTGTCGGTGTTGTTGGCACATAGATGATGACACACTGCTCTCCCCTTGTGACTGCCGTCAGCAGCAGTTATGCAGTTTATGGTAATTTCATGGGTGTAAGTTACAATAAATACATTAAAGTACTTTCTTTTTAATAAATCATATTTAATGTATACATTTTTGGTTTAAAAACACACATTTAAGGGTTTTACAGAATGTTTCCAGGGTGGAACCAATGTTCAGTCTGTTGTTTGGGGTTGACAATATTTTCATTTACACGCCACACTCGGTAGAAGGCAGCATGCTTTCCTTTCTCAGGTGGTGGTAGAGCTATGTAGACGCATGCAAAGAAGTTTCCCGGCTATGGGGAAAAAGTGTGCACTGCAAGATGTGTTTTCATTAACCCCTTCAAGTTCATGCGGCCAATGAGGTTTGCAATTTGTGTTTTATATGCTAGTAGAAAAATTAGATGTTTGTTTGTGACAGAACTGTCAAGTTTATGTTAGTCATTGTAAAGGTCAAATTGTGAATGTTTTTTATGTTGTTGAATAATGTGCTTTATTGTTTATTCTCTATGATAACAACTTATTGTGAAAACTGATTATTCTATGTTGTTTGTACAGTTCAATGGTTGGTGCCACTTCTGTCCATTAAATGCAGTAAAAATCAAGAATGCCTTGAGTCCGTTTTTCAACTTTGAGGAAGCTTCACCCCTGAGCTGACTTTATAATTTGAAAGTATTGGTACTGCTGTTGGCAATACTGGCTCTGTAGTTAATCAGTATTGAGTCGATACCAAAAGTTCGAGGATCACACAGCGTTGCTCCGAACTCTTCATCGTCACCATCGTGAAGACCATGAAGAGTTTAGAGTTAATGATCGTTATTCAGACTACAGACGATCCACGGTGACATCTTGAACTTAGCTGATTTGTTTGTGAACCCGTGTTAAGTGTTCACATAGTAAGACCCACACAGGGTCTCAGATGGGTACGTTGATGCAATGCATCATGGGAGTTGTGGTTCATTCCTCCACCAAAACAGTCTTAAAGTAAAGTAAAAAAATAGAGGTAAAAAAGTAACTTTTACTTTAAGAATCAGTGACTTACAAACAACATCCCTTCAAATTTGCTTCTGTCTAGACACGTAGGTGTGGGTAAATCCAGAGCCTGTCTGCACACTCACAACGTTACAGCGATAAAAAGACGTGCTGAGATCTGACTTCATAGGATCTGTTAAAGTTTTTTTTAGCTAACCATAGCGCAGTGAAACACGTCGCATATTCAGATGATTTAAATCATTTCACAGAAGAAGGGCCAACACATCAGCGGAGACGTTCAGAGGGACTTTCAGCTGATTCAAAATGAATCCAAAAACAGTGAGATTAAAGATTAAATCATAGTAAAAAAAAAATAATAATAAAATATAATCAACACAGTATTTTCAGAGGGGTCAGAGCGCTGAGAGAACAATCATGGCAGACAAACAGATGACCAAAGCAAATACAGCAGTGTTTTGTCTTTCAGTATCATAAGAGGCACAGCAGTATTTTAGTTTTATATTTTTATTTTGTTCGCTTTGTCTTCTCCTTCGCCAGCATCAATGTTCTGAGTCATCAAAGTTATGAATATGCTTGTGACAAACACCTGTTTTATCTGCCAGCTGAATCTAAATGTAATCACGGGGTTAACCGCGGGGATTTATGGGAGTTTTTGAAGACTTTAGAAACTTTATTTTTTCCCCTTCATCGAGTTACAGTTAAATATTATTGTTTGTTATAGATCATGTTTTTTTTCTAACATTTCCGTGGTCCAAGCTTTTCTATAGCAATGAGTGATTATTGTTAACAACAAAGAACAGCTGATCTGGTGATCATGTTGTTTGATAACGAACGTTAACGGGTCAAGGCTCCAGGTGTTTCCAGATGTTTCTGGATGTTTCTGGATGTTTCACGTTTGGAGTTCCTGATTAAAAAATTCTGGCATTAAATTGCTAGAGTCAAAAACATGTTTATCTGCGATCATGAGCGCAGTGAGTTTACTGATAGACAAGATGAATTGTAAGATTTATTTATTCATTCATATATTAAGAGCGCAAACAAATATCACCAGTTAGCCTGACCACCTGTTAAATCGCGCACACACTGTGAAGGACAGAAATATGTTCAGCAGCGGAGCAAATCAGCTTTTGCTGTATTCAACCAATCACAGACGAGTGATGCGGGGCGGGAATTTAAAGCCAGTCTCGCTTTCACCGAGCAGGAGGCAGAAAGTCAGACCTGAGTCACTCAGTCGGTGCTCTACCTACGATGTCTGTGTACAGCCCACTCTCTGCCTTGCTGTGGACTTTTATCCTGTGCTCGGCTTTCAGCGTGTGGACTTCGGTTCGAGGTAAACGAACACAGCTGTGTTTTCTTCTCTGTCGCTGTGAGGATGACGGTTATCGGTGTGATTTGCGGCTTTCCCCCGTTAATATAGCAGGTTGACTGTGTGAGTGTGAACTTGTCAGACTGCTGTTAATGCAGCAGAATTTAAACAAAAAACAAAATTATGTTTAAAAAATATAATAGAGCGTTTTTGTTTCTGACTAACATACAGGATGAAGTCTGTATTGTACTTTAAAAAAATCCTGAGCTGGTTTTCTATCATCATTGAGGGGAAACGACTTCATTTAGAGGGTGTATGAGGAGGATGTGAAGGGTGGAGTAAAAACAGTTAGATGATTAGGTTAGGTTTAAAGGTTTGGGTGGAGCACTGAAGGTTTTATCACTGCTCTGTTACAGGTTACCTGAGGCAGAGTCACTGAGCCTAGCATGAAGTAGAACAACACAGCTTCAGTGTACTAAAGTAAGAGAGCTCTGACTGTAAGTGAAACATGCTCTACAGTCTGGTTCAAGCTGAACAAGCTGATTTGATAATAAATCAAACGAGGAGCTTTGACTTTAATAACTCATCTTATAAGACTAACCAAACTAATCAAATACTCTGGTCATGATTCAGCAGCTAACAATGCCAAGTGTGAGTGACTCACAGGAACTTCTGCTCTCTAATCTGATCCTAACATACAGTTTTAACGGATGCAGGAAAGGCATCAGTCAGATGAGTCAGACCAAATATGTGGATCCATCTTGGAAATAAGCAGCTGAGTGTAGTTTCTAGACTTCATGTGTCTGCAGATCACAGGCAATTATTGCTGAGCAGCATGTGAATGTGGTTTGTTATATAGTTACAGAAACACATCCTCCACATTATGAGTCATTGTGAAGAACTGACAGAAAGCAGATCTTCTGCTGTTTCGTTGGTTTGGTGTAAGACCACGTCCTGCTGATCCAGTTATCAACATGCTGCAGCTTCATCTCATGACCTTCTTAAACTCTGGGTAGTTCAAAGACTTTCACTGTGACACGAAGCAATGAAAAGAAGTCATGATGACACCATTAGAAATCTGAATCTGATTAATTAGCACAAAATACTCCATGTCATTGCTTTCAGTGCCTTTTGCTTTCTTTGTTTCCTCTGATAATCAGCTGAATGAGTTGTGAACATTAGTAAACTGAGGCTCGTCTGCATTTCCTTTAAACAGATTATCAGGTTTATGTGAGTGTGCGCCTCAAAAATATGACTTGTACCTAAAATGTTCAGTGTGACTAGAAATGTTTTATAGAAACACATTTCTAGTCATGAGGGTCTGTGGGAGTTCAAAGGGTTTAATTTTTTAATTTTCTGCCTGTTTCCAGGTGAGGTTCTGGTGATCGGTTCAAATCTTCCAATCATTGCCGCGCCAGGTGATGATGTCATCCTGCCGTGTCACCTGGAGCCCTCGTTCGATGTCCAGGGTCTGACGGTGGAGTGGTCCAAACCCGACCTGAAACCCGACCCGTCGGACCGGCTGAGCCGAGTGGAGTACGTTCACCTGTACAGGGACAGGCAGGAGGTCTCCGACATGAAGATGGCCTCGTACTTCAGGAGGACGGAGCTGTTCATGGACGACATGAAACACGGGAACATTTCACTGAAGATCCTGAACGTGTCGGAGGAAGACAACGGCAGATACAGATGTTTCATCCCCAAGCTGCAGAGCACAGTGAAAGCTGCTGTTGTTGAACTTGTAGTCGGTGAGAAGATTTGTTTGTTTGTTTGTTTTTAGCCATTTCCAAAGTTTCAGCCTCATTTTACAAACAGACGCTGACTATGTGTCTCTTTTAGATCCAAATTTCTCTGAAACCTTGACGATGGAGATGCTGCTGCTTCCTAAAAACCTCCAAACTCCTGATCCTCAAGATGTGACTCAGAGAAATGGTGAGAAAACACTCCAACTGTTCTCTGCATCGTTTCTATTTTTGTGAAGTTTCTTTTTCTAAACTGTATGTTTGTTTTGACCTTGTTCATTTCTACATCAGTAGGTCGTTCCAGGGTCTTTGTGGGCGTCGCTTTCATGGCCTTAATATCAGTTGCTGCTTTTGCAGCATATTTTTCCCTTCGCCTGGTTCAGAAACAAAAAGTAAGAAACAAACACAAACATGTTGTTGCTTCTTGTGCCCTCAGACTGACTCATTATTTAACTTCTTTTAACAGAAACATCGAGAGGATGAAGGGACACAAAGCCAGCTATGACAATCTAGCTGTATTGCTTAAAAGAGGCTGATGATAATATTTCATGAAGCATTAAAATTTATCTTTACAGGATCTTCACAGCAGACTCTCCTGTCCCTTCCAGCTCATCGTCCTCACCACCCCAGCCTTATACTCAATCCTCTTGTCTTGACAGTCACCCTTCTTTGCTCTGGTTTGTCGCCGTGCCCCCAGTCACCCACCTTCTTCCTGCCACCACACTCCTAAGCCACGCTGAGAGTTGTCCCGCCATCGTTCATAATGCCTGAGGTGTGCTGGTGTCCAGTAGAGCCATTTGAGGGTCTCCGATGCTAGCCTCCCAGACAGCCCTCACATCTCGGGGCAGAGGCCTCTGTCACTGGCCCTGGATCTTGTCCCATTTCTGGCCAACTCTGTGAACTCTTCATTTATGTTTTGGACTTGTGTGCGCCCACTTTGTCTTGTGTCCTTGTCTTTTTCCAACTCGCACACTCACACTTGGATAACATTTTAATCAGTGGGAAAACTTTTGGTAGGTAGAAAAGAAACTGAAGATGAGACTGGAGTGGAGATAGATAAAGCAGCAGTGGGATGGACTTCTCCATCTCCATATTTTGGTACCACACAAAGAGTGTGACGTTGAACAACATCCCAGCAGCAACAGGTTTGGTCCCAAGAACTACACACTTTGCCAAGAGTACTGCTGCTGATGTTGAAACTCAGAAACCAGTCTTACTTGTTATCATCTATC
Source organism: Neolamprologus multifasciatus (assembly GCF_963576455.1). Classification (NCBI taxonomy): domain Eukaryota; kingdom Metazoa; phylum Chordata; class Actinopteri; order Cichliformes; family Cichlidae; genus Neolamprologus; species Neolamprologus multifasciatus. The sequence goes on along the minus strand of NC_140441.1, from coordinate 36,836,113 downwards.
GTCCACCTGGGCCTTACACAGAGTTTCTCTCTGATTTCTCAGACTTTTTTATCTGATTTAGTTCTGAGCTCAGATAAAATAATTATTGTGGGTGATTTTAACATACTGCAGGTTGGGCACAGTAATAACAGGAACTATTTATACTGTTTGTACGGTGCATAAAACAGTTACATATTTATGTAAATGTATTTATTTATATAAAAACTGAATTAAGCTGGACAGGCTGTGGTTAGTTTGTAATAAAAATACACATTTGGCCTAAATTCACTGCTCTTGTATTGAAGTTTGTGTCACAGTGGGAGGCGGGTCACATATTAGCCTTAACACTTTGTATATGACTGGGTAGCATTAGCAATTTACAGCCAACAGATTATTTTGTTTGTTTGTTTGTTTTCTTTTCCTCAAAAAAAAAGGGATGGTGTGATAAAACGTTTTTTCAAGCCTTTACTTGGTATTTATTACAAAATATGTGTTGTTTTATAATTTTCCCCAATTTCTTATTTTGTTTGAATTCACTGTTTTGCTTTTGTCTGTAGAAACACTTTGCGTTTTCTACCTCCACATAGTATTAGTATTAGTTACGCAAAACAAACAAGAAATGCAACATTTTTTACAAGAAATTTGTAATCTCTTTGTAAACTGGTGATTCATTGTTGTGACATCCCTCCTTTTGATATATACTTATATATACACGTACTAACATGTATACATATACATGTAAATCATCCGTTGTCAGGTGACATTTATCAACAATTCAATCTGTCATGACAAAGATGTTTTTGTGAAAACAAAAATCACATGACAAATCGCTAAAATACAAGAAAAATCTAGAACTGTAAACAAATATTGCCAAGGAAACACCAAGCATACAGTTAACCCGGAAAAGCGTATTGATTATGTCATTTTAAGCCAATCAACACAGAAAGGGGTGGAGTTTAGACCCGCCCATATTTCCAAAACACACCGAGAGTATTTGAGCAACCGGCGGAGAGAAAATGTGTCAGAGAGAATATTCGGGAGCAGGAGGCAGAAACACAGACGAGAGGAGCCTTCATTCATTCATTCATTCATTCAGACTGTGTACTTTATCCACCATGTCTGTGTACAACTCGTTCTCTAAGGACTCTTCGTCACTGTGGACTTCTATCCTGTGCTCGGCTTTCAGCGTGTGGACTCTGGTTCAGGGTAAGCGGATATTTTGCACGTTACTCTGAGCTGCAGTTTAATAACATTTTATGAATCAAATCAGCCAAATTAACTATTATCAATTTTCCTTTGCCGTGTGGTATTATAAGCGGTGACAGCTTTCAGCGAATTACTTTGACATTACATTAACATAATAATATATTAAATGTCATGATTCTCGGTAACTTCTCCTCTAACGAGCGGTTTATTTTCGTGATTTTATTTTGATCCACCGAACAGTCTAAAACTGTGAGTGTCATGTCTGTGTGTGAAGGTTTAAGGCCGATACTGAAGCGACATGAAGCAGAACCCTGAGTTTATCACAATGTAAACAGTAACCATGTTTGTTCTGTTTACACACGTGCTTAGCAACACTTCCGGTGACGCGATAACTGTGGAGATTCAGGAGAAACCAACATCTGGTTATCTGAAATAATGACGTATACACTAACTAAACATCCGGTTTGTCGCATGAAATGTTTTCAGAGACTCGTTTCGCTCAGTCGTTGCTGAGAAATTTACAGAGTTTGGAATGAGCCGCCATCTTTTTTCAGGCTTAAACCTGAATCACGTGGTTTTCGTCCAATCAGGGCGGCTGTAATGTGCTGTGACCTAGTCTCTGTTTGTGTGTGTGTGTGTAAATATATATTTCTATTTTTAACGTTAAATGAAATCGAATGATCAATTTACAAAAATTATTAATTAAAAAAAATTAAGTGGACTGGAATATATACATTAATAATACATGTTTTAAATTTAAAAAAACTTGTAATCCCAAACAACAACCAATAAATATTTACACTTTAAACCAAACGAATGAAGCAAAGTCTAGATACTTATTATTCTTGTATAGCCCTGAGCTCAGCTTAATCTCATCACAGTGGATATCAGGTGGAGAATGAAGCTTAACGAGTAAATAATGACAGGATTAAAATGAATACATTAAAAAATAATGAATAAATAAATAATTATTCAGTATGATGATCAAATGCTTGGCTGGGTTGCAGAAGATTCACATTAATAGTTAGTTGTTTTAAAACGATTAACCTGTAGCTTATGGATCCCTCCTTTGTTTTACATAATCAGGTAGTTCATCTTGGCAATCAAGGAATGTTTGATTTGCATTGTGGGTTTTTGTTTTCATATTTGATTGATATTAAGTTGCATATGTTGTAATCATATTTAATTTCATGCCAATTATTAGTTTGATATTCCCATTGTGAATTTAGCATTCAAGCGTCTTTGCTCTAAGTTTCTAAACAATGGGTTGATGACTTTGTCTTGTCTATTATTACTTTGACTTTTACAACAATGAATCACTGTTGTAGGTAATATTAGTCACTCTACATGATAACAGTGCTCACAACCTGATATGATTAATTAAATATTACCTGAAAAAACTAATTCAATGAGTTTGAACTATTATTCGTAATTTTTTAAAAACAATATTAATATTCTAACTTTTTTCATATTTTTCTTTTCACGATTCATGTTTTTGTCTATGATTGCATTATAAACTCTGTTCAAACTTTTTCCAGTTTGATTGGACAGTTTAGTAAGTTGTGGATTTCTTTTTCCAGTTAATCTGATGTCCCTTGATAGAACACAGTGTCTTCTAGAAGTGTAGGAGTCACCTTCAGCAGCCATCGCGGTAACATGTCCACACATTGAAATTTGGTACACTGAATTTAAAAAGTTAAGATCAGTGCCTGCAAAAAATGCTATAAAGAAAGGAGGGCGAGCTAAACCACACTGTTTATTTTGAATGTTTTAAATATGCACAATACACCCTTACTTTAGCAATTTTTATAATGAATCTCACTTAAAAATATAAGACTTAAAATAAGACAGTATTTTTATTATCAGTGAAGAGACAACGTTTGGTCCTGTGTTTCATACACTGCACAGTTTCAGGACCCAGTGGTTAAACCTCAGCACTTAATAGCTTCACTTTAGCTTAATAGCTGCATTGTTTTTGCCACACAAACACCAGAAACTGCATCATACATAATTATAAATCTAGACACAGTCCCGTGAATGTTTGTGCCTGCTATTACAGAAGTGTATATCTGTACAGTTTCTATACTCACCGTGAAAAGGGAACTTACATTAAGTAATTAGGGTTTGCTTAATGTAAGCAGGTAACCTTAAAAAAAGGAAAATATAGTTTTATTGATCAGAATTTGAATTCTTGTGAAGAGCCTTCTCTAAAGGCAAAAGGCAGATTTAAAACTAAGCAATGTATAATGAATATGTTGTTTATCCCTCCCTATAGAATTAAACGGAGGGATTTCATATATTTATAAAAACAAAATAGTTTTACTAAGGATAAAAATCATTCTAATGTCAAAAGTCTTCAAATCCTTTAAGTTTTTGAGCATTTATTCTTTACACCTAATTGCTAAGATACATAATGTAAATTTTACCTTATATTTTATACCAAAAGAGCTCAAAAGGGGAATAAATAAATGAAAAATAAGCTCAGAAAACAACAAAGAAACGTAAAAAAAAAGTAAAAAACTTTCTTTCTTTACGTTTCATGAAGCTGTCTCAAGAGTACCAGGTTTTTTAAGCCATAGTGGGAGTTTTCCCTTAAGAGGGTTGTTGACCCACTATTTATCATGTGCCTCATCACATGAGCCAAGATGTGAAAAAGAGTGTGGGTCATTATCACCAGATGTTTCAGGTGAAACCGCTGTGAGACCTTGCCACATCCTATCATGTGACCCATTGAAATCGACTAATGCAAGATTTGAGTGGGCGTTAAGGCGTCTGGGGAGGGAACTCAAAACTGGATTATAGATGGCAGACAGTTGGTGTCATAAGCCACCGCCTCTGTTCAAAGATGGTCGCTCACAGTGGACATAGATGGCTTCTTTCACTCCTCTTTCAAACCATCTGTCCTCTCTGTCCAATGTGTGAACATGGATGACTGACAACTTACTCAGCCATAATGAACATTTAAATAAAGCTCAATCCAAGTGTAATCCAATGAAAGTGATACATTAATGAAATCTGACAAATTAAAACATTTACTGTTTATAAGGCAACAAAGCATTTCTCTTTATTAAAGACACAAGCTGAGCCTGACACATTTAATCTCATTACAAAGTTACAGGCAACAGTTCATCCTTGGGGGTGGGACATAAATATTAGATGGTAATCCAACCAAGACGATGAGATATTTCAGTCCAACCGAAATCAGCATTCACTCTTTCTAAAAAAATATATCATATATTTAAAAAAAACCAAATTGCATGTTACATAACAAAAAGGACATGACTTTGTTTATACCCCGAATCCAAACGTTCCTTACATAAACGCTTGAGTTGAAGACAGTAGGACTGGTCTTCTCCAGGTCTAAATACTGACAGGAAGTCGCAGGTATTTCAGCTTCGAGGTGGCCCTGTGAGTCGCTGAGCCACCCTACCAACATGTTTTATTAAGAGCCTAAGTGCCACAGTGTGACCAGGATGTTCCAGGTGTTTCAAATAAGAGCTAAAGCATCTGCACGAACATAAAACGGGAAAAATAATTCTGGCAGCCTTTAACTAGAGGGCTTGAGACTACGATAATCTGGACGACTGAAAACCTTCACAGATATGTCACTACTTCATTTAAACTGAAGGATTAAACAGTTCTTTTTACCAAATATGCTGAGGAGTAGTTGTTTCATTTAATTTGGTCCCAGAAACACTTCTGCGGTAACAGCACAAAGACTCATTGGGGTGTTAATGATCTCCAGGTCTTCACGGTGTAACTCCACAGGGGTCTGTGGGAATTCGGGAGGTTTAATTTTCCATATTTCCAGGTGAGGTTCTGGTGATCGGTTCAAATCTTCCAATCATTGCCGCTCCGGGTGATGATGTCATCCTGCCGTGTCACCTGGAGCCCATGTTCAATGTCCAGGGTCTGACGGTGGAGTGGTCCAAACCCGACCTGAAGCCCGACCCGTCGGACCGGCTGAGCCGAGTGGAGTACGTTCACCTGTACAGGGACAGGCAGGAGGTCCCCGACATGAAGATGGCCTCGTACTTCAGGAGGACGGAGCTGTTCATGGACGACATGAAACACGGGAACATTTCACTGAAGATCCTCAACGTGTCGGAGGAAGACAATGGCAGATACAGATGTTTCATCCCCAAGCTGCAGAGCGGAGTCAAGTCTGCAATCGTTGAACTTGTAGTCGGTCAGAAGATTTGTTCAATCCAAACTGAACTTTCAGACTTGGAATCATGCTTTGTGTATTATTTTAACTCCTTTCCAAACTTTCAGTCTCATTTTGTCAGCTTATTATAACTCTAGTGTTTATGGTCTTTTTAGATCCAAATTTTGCTAAAACCTCCACGACGGAGATGCCACTGCACTTCCAAACTCCAGATCCTCAGGACACGACTCCAGCAAAAGGTGAGAAGTCAAAATTTTCTCTGTGTCACTTGTGTTTGGGTGAAATTTTTTGTCCATTTGTGGTAACCTTGTTTATTTCTCGTCTACGTCAGCAGGTCGATCCAGGGTCTCTGTGGTCGCCGTTGTCATCACCTTCATGTCGGTTCTGGTTGTCGTCGCTTTTTCTGCATATTTCTCTTGCTTCCTTCATCAGAAATTAAATGTAAGTAAGAAACAAATAAAACACAAACATGTTGTTGTTTCCTGTTAGACTGACTCATTATTCAATTTCTTTCAACAGAAGCTTTCAGAAGGCAAAACGACCCAAAGCCAAGTATAACTATTCCAGGGGCCTTGCTAACGTTGGTGTTAATGGAGCTGAGACCATTTGAGATTTTTTTCCTGGATCTTCACAGTCAGGTTGGAAATTTAAACCAGCAGCCACAGGGAGACACTCGGGCCAAGCAGCACTGAGGTCATAATAAGGGCAGTGGATTTTATTTATGGAGCTCATTTTCAAAGAAAAAGAACATTTAAGGATTTACGGACTTCCTAGTCTTGGATACCCTTTAATGCAAGACTGAAGAAAACCTCCTCTGCTCAACATGTAGAAGGATGAAGATCATATTTATTTTTATCGATTTGTATTAACTTGAAGACTTAAAATTCTAACTTATTAAAGTTTTACACCTTACTGGTTAAGGACAAAGTAATTCATCCTAAAAGCTACTAGTGATGGACAAATTAAAGAAGAAGTCTTCCCTGATATTGATTTGCTGCTTTATTTAGAAAGTTTTATTGGACATTTCCAGCTCAGTGTGTTGGAAAAAGATTTTTCTATCAGTGTGGATCTTGGAGATGCAGAAGATTGTAAAAACATCAACAGGATTTGATGTAACCATAAAGTTTGGAAACCACATTCAGGACTTTTTTTTCTTCATGTTTACCAAATCAGTTTAATACAAGTCTGAATCAAAACAGGTCGGTTATCGAGAAAGTGTTTACTTACAAAGGCTGTCCTGGATGACATCATGTAACTGATTTTCACACAAGACTTTGTTTTTAAACTAATTTATCAAATTTAGCTTGAAATTAGCTGGTGGGCAGATCTCTACAACAGAGTCAATGCATTTCTTAAGCTGATACAGAGCTCCAGTTTATGTAAGAAAAACTAGAAGTGTCTATATTTTTTCATTTTAAGTTACAAAATGAAGATACAAACAGATTCTGATTTAAATTTTTGTTTCAGTTATCAGTGATAATTTTGTTAACCAATAATTTTGTCATGTACATTTGATCTACCTCTGTTTAAACGACACGGCTAGCTCCCATTCTCCTTGTTTCTCATGAAAATGCAACAAAATATCAGCGCTTATAGAAGAGTAGAGCAGACATGTGGACACGTTGATGCCAAGGAAAAGCAGACGCTTTGTGAACCGTGTGGGGCAACTCTCACACAAGCAGCACTTTATATGTTAGACAGTCAACTTTAGACTCAAACGTTTTAGCTGCTTACTCAAAATGACTAAAACTACATCAAAATTTTCTTTCAAAATTAACGATGACTGAGAGACAAATGCCTAGCTGTTACTTCATTCCTCTTTAACTGATGACCTCCGACAGATCCTTCACTGACTAATCTTATAACCACTCCCTGAACACCAAACGCCTGCAGGCAGGGCACCAAAATGTTGTTTGTGCTGGTTGTTGTTTATTGCTGCTTTTATAGTTTATAGCGGTTATTTTGTATTAAGAGTCACAATGTAGCTCCATGTACCTGCTCTCTGCATTATAAGCTCAAACATACCCAGCAAACATCCTGAGAGCCTCTCTCAGGTCAAAACTGACCATAGTACGATTGTTTCAGTCAACGAATTTTTTAAACATGTCAGGCTGTCACAAGTATTGTCAATCAGTCAGTCAACAGTAGCATCAGAAACAGGCTCAGAAGTTTGTGTGTTCAATTCATGGTTTAGGCTTCATTGGACCAATTTTTTGTATATTTTTTGTTGTAATCGATTAAGAAAGAGTAGAACACAATTTTAGGACACAAAATTTCTTATCGTAGAAAGCAACAACATCCAGGCCACGGATGTGCATTTTAGATCGAGGGCCACATACAGCCAACTGGAACAGGTCAGAATGGAGTCTTTGCTGGGCCTATTCTGGACCCTGGGCCTTATGTTTGACTCCCCTGATCTTGGCGATGTTAAAGAGTAGATCAAGATGATGTCTGTAATGTCTACAACTTAGTTCAAATTTAAGTTTGGAACATTTTTTTCTAACCAGGATAAAAAACACAAACAAAAAACAAGTTATTCAACATCAAAATGTTTGCTGGGTAGGTGAATATTTACAAAAAAAGGCTTTTATCTGCCTTTTATTATTTTTGCTTATTTTAATTTGTGTTTTTCGTTCCCTGCTTTAGCACTTTATTAACTGCACCTTACATTTATTTCAGCTCATTTGTCGTTAAGGCTTGACTTTCATTGTCTTTTGCTTTTGTGTAGAAACTTTGTACAAATGTTCCAGTTCTAATTAAAAATGTTGCACGCCTCATCAAACTGGTCATACTTCATTACCACTGTTGTCTTATGTGTTTCACAACTGAAAGAGCCACTGCTGCTGCACTGAATTAAAGTTGTGTGTCTTTGTGTTCTTTGTGCATCTGTTCTGTTGTGTACAGATGGATACTGGGAATGTTCAGTTTTGAAGATTTTATATAAAGTTTATTCTCAGATGGATTTAAATAAAGTTATTTTTATATGAATACAGTGACTGTGGGTCAAATAAAGCAAATGTTTTGTCCAGCTGTCCTGTGTGTGTGTGTGTGTTTATGTACTCATATTCAATTCTCTACTGTCAGTGAATATCTATTTTAAAATCATTGGTCTCACACGTGCTTCTTTACACCATTTGAAGCAGAACCATTGTTTTTTGGTATTTACATGTCCAGTACAGTTTCTCGTTCTGTGGCGAGCTAGTTTTCCTCGCTTTGCATGCAGTTTAAAGACAGTCTGTGAGTCAGGACCCTCTCTGCTTCCCTCACAGCCTCTATGGGGAAAACACTCATATTACTAATAAGACTTACAGTAAAATATGATTGCTCACAAGAGTGACACTACTCCTGTTTTTCTCATGCATTATAATTTTACTAAACTTTAGGCAACATTACAGAATAATGGATGAGAAAATGTGAGAGGGAGGATTAATGCTTGGGTGAGACAGTCTGGGAAGAATAGTTTCTTGTTTCACATGGGTTTTTATTCCACATGACTCATTATTTTAAGATCTTTAGCTGATAATGTTTAGCACCTTCAGGCAACTGTTGTTGTGATTTGATGCTATATAAATGAACTGAACTGAACTGAGAAAATAATGAACTCAGTGTTTTACGCTCATCTCTCTCAGTCATAATGTGACTCATATATCAGTTCAAATGGAACAGTAAGAATTTAATTTCATAAATTTAAGCTCAAATTTAGCTTGGATCTAGCCTGGAGCTGTGGGAGGCTTCCCAAAGGAGAGTAAGCCTCCTGGCACTTCACAGAGTTTTATATGAGAATGTGCATCTATCTATCCAGTTAAGTCTTGTGGGGCGAAGCTTGTTTTGCAGGCCCTGAGCTACGAGGTGGCCATGACGGATATCAGGCGCCAGTTATCGTGTCTACAGCTGGCCCTGAACATTCCTTTATACTGAAATATCTGAAGGTTTCTAATTATTCAATCAGTAAGAAACTGAAGATTCTTTTAATCCCAAATAAAAATCAAACACAACTAAACATGTTTTTAGAAACACGAGACTAATTAAAAGCCGCTCCAGTTATAAAATGAGGGAGAGTCAGACTGTGACATGTAAAGGATTTACGGCGTGAACACTGTGATTGAAACCTCCCCATTCACAGCCTGGATGTTCACCAGATGGGCGGTAAGGAGGGGCTGCATCGTTCATTCAGCAAGTAGGAGGCAGACCTGACTGCAGCTGTACAGAGGAAGAAGAAGCAGATTTGCTTCTCTCAGGCACCGACTGAGCTTGTTCTCATCATGTGTGTCTACAAATCGCACTTTGAGGACTCTTTTTACCCTTTTTCACTCTGGACTTTAATCCTGTGCTCGGCTTTCATCGTCAGGACTCCTGTTGAAGGTAAATAATGATCTTAGTTAAACTTTGGACCAGATTGCCAGATTGCCAGATTCAGTAGAGCCACTACTGTGTGTCACTGAAGGTGATGACAGGTAACTTCTGCATTCATGATGAGCAATCTCTTTCTGTCAAGTTTAGTACTTTTATGGAGTGTGACAAAGTGGCTAGGAGAGAAGTCATTTGCCATTTGTCACTTGTGTATGTTGTTATTCTGTGTTCTGTTATCTTATAGTTTATCATAATGCTTTAATGTAAACACAGCACATGTAGCCTTGGCTCTACATACTATCCCGGGTCTGTTTGTAGTAGCATTGGTTATATTCATTTCATCTGTGCAAATGTACTTAAAGCTAAATGTCACTTCGTCATTAATTGATTTGAATCTTTCATTTGTGTATGTAGTTTGGTTATACTTACCATTGTGTGTTCCTCTGGACAGGTCCTATGTGTGAAACGGGTATGTGGGAATGGCCGCCCCAGTACTTCCTGATTTTATAGGATATGATGTCACTGATCATGTCAATTGGGTGTAACCAAATTTAGGGGTGTTTCTTTTGTGTAAAATTGTTTATTTCATTTAAAATAACCTCATAAGTCTGTAAGTGAAGAGATTGACTTTTCAAACTGTTTAGTTGGGTGAATGAGTTTGTTAAGTGGAAAAATTATTTTATTTCTGTTTCTTTGGACTAGGCTGTGTTATTTAATCTACCCTGTTTTTCCAATGGTGGAGGTTAATGAGATCCAGGTGTGAGCAGAATTTTATATAAAGCAGGTGAGATTTTGACTGGGAGGTTCTTATGTTTTGTGAAATAATTGTTGGAAGGCGACGCCAGAAAATAAAGGATACTTAAAAGAAACTTGAACCGTCTGCAGATGCTGTCTTCCTATCACCTTCCATGCTGCTTATGTCACGCTACTTCACAAATGGTGGCAGCAGTGGCTCCAGGCCAATAGGTGATAACAATGCAGAAATCAACCAAGTCAAGGAAACCTCAAGGGCCAACAGATTTTTCCCCAGAGGAGGCCCAAGATGATGGCCACCTGCCAGAAACTACGGGTGAGCACAGCACGGAAGTACAAAGTCTCTCAGAGCTCTCAACTTTATTAAAAGGCCTGATGCAACAGCATGCTGACCGTGAGGCAAAATGGGACCAGGACAGACAACGCCAGGATGAACGGTGGCGTAGAATGCAACACCAGTTCAGCCAACTGCAACAGGAGGTCCAGTCGGAGCGCCGGGAGCATCAGATGCTGTTGGAAGGTGCAGTAGATGATTCCGGCACGCCTCTGAGCCCCTCAGTGCGGCAAAAGGTGCAGCAACCTGTTCAACAGAGAGGAAATCACCCTGAGTCTTCCACAGCACCACAGTCATCCAATCTGGGCAGAGTAAGCGGCTGGAAAGGCCCGAAGATGCAGCCCTATGGTGAGGATGAAGATATTGAACATTATTTAACCACTTTTGAGAGGATTGCAACAGGATGTCAGTGGCCACAAGAAGAATGGGCACTGCATCTGGCTCCACTTCTTAGTGGTAAAGCACGTGCGGCATATGTTGCTATGGACACTGAAGAGACAATGGACTATGATAAAGTAAAAACTGCCGTTCTTGAAAAATTTGAAATAAGCGCTGAGACTTACCGAATCAGGTTCCGCAACATGACGGTGAAGGACGATGAGACACCCAAAGAGCTGCGAACGCACCTTAAAGACCTATATGAAAAGTGGATGTTTCCAAAGGAGAAGACAAAGGACCAAATAGGAGATGTCATAGTGATGGAGCAGTTTCTCAGAGTTCTTAACCCAGAGCTGAGGACCTGGGTGAAAGAGCGCAACCCCACCACTTCAAAAGAAGCTGCAGAGATGGCAGAGGCTTTTCTTGCAGCCCGACGATCACAAAAAGGGTACATGTTAGGAAAACCCAGTTCAGCCCCTGTATTTGTGGGTAAGTCAGGGGGTGGGAATGGGTACAGAGCTAAAAGCCCTAAACAAAGTTTCCCAATGACTAGCAGTAGCCGTGCTAGAGAAGTAAGACAGAGAGGCCCGTTGGTGTGTCATGCCTGTGGTCAAGCAGGTCACTTTAAGGCAGATTGCCCAGGTCAGCAAGTCAGTAAGACTTACATGTGTCTTTCACCACAATGTTTTGACTTGCTAGAGGAAGAAACTGAGTCTCTCATACCCTCCAGTGATCAGGAGCACACTATCTGTGTTTTCATTGAGGGAAAACCGTGTGTTGCCCTCTTGGATTCAGGCAGTAGCCGCACACTTGTCAGACAAGATTGTCTCCCTAGCGACACCACATTTTGTGGTAAAGTTAAAGTCTGGTGTGTTCACGGTGATAATGTTGATTATCCTATTGCCAACGTTTGCCTTCAAGTTAATGAAAAGGAGTATGTACTTACAGTTGGAGTAATTGATAAACTTCCCTACCAGATTGTGTTGGGCCGGGACATGCCAATTCTTAGGGAGTTATTAGCAAAGACAGAGAAGGACAGAGAAGAGAAGAATCTGCATGTTCCATGTGAAGGTCTGCTAGTAGTCACTAGGTCTGGTAATAAAGCTTCTCATTCTGAGTTAGGTTTGCGTGAGTTGCCCTATGCAGATAGTGAAATTCCAGATATTGACAGACTCAGTAGGCCGCATATAAAGAAAAGTAAAATGCAGAGAAGACAGGAAAAAGTGAGGGGGACAGAAATTGCTGAGTCGCTTCCTGAACCAGAGATTGATGAGCTCTTGGTTGTCCCGAGCAATCTTGTCCAACTCCAAAGGGAGGACCCCTCTTTAGCACCCCTGTTTGCTAAGAGCACCCGAGAATCAGCACAGATTACAGACAGAGTACGGGAAGTATTCATTGTTAAGAACGAACGACTATATCGTCGCAGCAAAGTTGGTGACCAGTTGGTTGTTCCCAAAGGCTTAAGGCCTGTAGTCTTGCAGTTGGCTCATTCAGTTCCTTGGGCAGGCCATTTAGGACATCTTAAAACCTTTTCCAGAATGGTAACTCGTTTTTTTTTGGCCACAGCAATTTTCAGACACTGTCCAATTTTGCAAATCATGTCCACAGTGTCAGTTGACAGCCCCGAGTAGGAAAGGTGACAGAGCCCCACTCATTCCTATGCCTGTGATAGACATCCCCTTTTCTCGTGTTGCCATGGATATTGTTGGCCCATTGGAGAGAAGTAGTTCAGGGCATAGGTACATTCTAGTGATCTGTGATTATGCAACAAGGTATCCTGAAGCGTTCCCATTGAGAAGGGTCAAAGCCCGCCAAATAGCTAATTGTCTGATACAGATGTTTTCAAGGGTGGGTATTCCCAAAGAAATCTTGACAGACCAAGGCTCAAACTTCACTTCCAACCTGTTGAAGGAAGTCTACAAACTTCTGGGAATTACCGGAATCAAAACGAGCCCTTATCATCCACAAACTGATGGACTTGTTGAGAGGTTTAATAAAACCCTGAAATCAATGCTGAGGAGGTTCGTAAGAGAATCAGGAAAAGACTGGGACCAATGGCTTCCATTTTTGCTTTTCGCCTATAGAGAGGTACCACAAGCATCAACTGGATTTTCTCCATTTCAGCTCTTGTATGGCCATAATGTCAGAGGGCCACTGGATGTACTTAGGGAAGCTTGGGAGGAAGCTAGCCCTGAAAAACAGTGCTCTTCCCTCTCTTATGTGTTGAAATTGAGGGACAAGCTTGAACAGTTTCAGGAACTGGCTCATTTTCACCTAGTAAGTGCCCAGCAACGTCAAAAACAGAACTATGATAAGACTGCTCGCAGGAGGGCCTTTAAAGAAGGACAAAAAGTGTTGCTGCTTTTGCCAACCACTGAAAGCAGTCTCTTAGCCAAATGGCAGGGGCCATTTGTGATAAACAGGAGGGTTGGCCCTGTCACTTATGAGCTCAATATGCCAGATCGTCGTAAAAAACACCAGGTGTTTCATGTCAACATGTTGAGGGAGTGGATTGAGAAGCCAGAGCAATCACTTCAGTTGTGGGCTCGTGTTGTACTGCAGGAAGAAGAGCCTCAAGAGCAATTCTTTCCCACCAGTACTGAAGAAGAGCTATTTCCGGATTTGAGCCATCTATCACCAGAACTGCAGGAGGAGCTCGCGGCCATAATGCCACAGGAGCTTTTCAGCACAAAGCCAGGCTACACCCATCTTATTCAGCATGACATACGCCTGCGTTGTCCAAATCAACCACCCATCAGGGATACCACCTCCAGAGTTCCAGCAAAGCTAATGCCAGCATTGAAACAGGAGGTGGAAGAAATGCTTGCAACGGGGATTATAGAGCCATCTAGAGGTGAGTGGTGTAGCCCTGTGGTACTCGTCCCCAAGAAAAATGATGCAAGACAGAGATTTTGTGTTGACTTCTCAAAACGTAATGCTGTCTCTGTTTTTGATGCATATCCTATGCCAAGAGTGGATGAATTGATTGAGCGCTTGGGTAATGCTAAGTACCTCACAACACTCGACCTTTGTAAAGGTTATTGGCAAGTCCCCCTAACAGAGTCCTCAAGGGATTTAACTACATTCAGGGTTCCCAGCGGACTTTATCGTTTCAGAACTATGCCTTTCGGACTACATGGAGCTCCAGCCACGTTCCAGAGGCTGGTGGACTTGGTTCTGAAAGGAGCTGATGGCTATGCAGCAGCGTATATTGACGACATTGTGGTATTCAGCGAGACATGGGAGGACCATGTGAAACATCTGGCTGATGTCCTGCAACGCATCAGAACAGCTGGACTAGTCATCAACCCTGGAAAGTGTCACATTGCACAGACCGAGGTGGAGTACCTGGGATACGTCATTGGGGGTGGGGTCATCCGCCCTCAGGTGAGTAAGGTCGAGAACCTTGCCTCTTGTCCTCCTCCCACTACAAAGAAAAAGTTGAGATCCTTCCTGGGTTTAGCTGGCTGGTATCGTCGTTTCATCCCCAATTTCTCTACCAGATCAGCTATTCTTAGTGATTTAACTCGCAAATCATGCCCCAACAAAATTAAATGGACTCCAGAGTGTGAGGCTGCATTCATGGATTTGAAAAACTGTTTGTGTAATGAGCCTGTGTTGCAGTGTCCGGACTTTACGTGCCCATTTATTGTACAGACTGATGCTTCAGGAGTTGGGCTGGGAGCTGTGTTGCTGCAAGGTGATGGAGAGGACCAAAGACCTGTGCAGTACATAAGCCGTAAGCTCTTCCCCAGAGAAATGAAGTATTCCACAATTGAAAAAGAAGCTTTGGCAATAAAATGGGCTTTGGACACTCTGAAATACTATCTACTGGGAGGTGAATTTGTGCTTGAAACCGATCATCGAGCTTTGCAGTGGATGAGCAGAATGAGAGACACCAACGCAAGAATCACGAGGTGGTATCTTTCACTGCAGCCATATTGTTTTAAGATTCAGTATAGAGCAGGGAAAAAGAATGTTGTGGCAGACTTCCTTTCCCGTTCCTATGAAGAGTAACGGACTTAAGGGGGGGGGAATGTGACAAAGTGGCTAGGAGAGAAGTCATTTGCCATTTGTCACTTGTGTATGTTGTTATTCTGTGTTCTGTTATCTTATAGTTTATCATAATGCTTTAATGTAAACACAGCACATGTAGCCTTGGCTCTACATACTATCCCGGGTCTGTTTGTAGTAGCATTGGTTATATTCATTTCATCTGTGCAAATGTACTTAAAGCTAAATGTCACTTCGTCATTAATTGATTTGAATCTTTCATTTGTGTATGTAGTTTGGTTATACTTACCATTGTGTGTTCCTCTGGACAGGTCCTATGTGTGAAACGGGTATGTGGGAATGGCCGCCCCAGTACTTCCTGATTTTATAGGATATGATGTCACTGATCATGTCAATTGGGTGTAACCAAATTTAGGGGTGTTTCTTTTGTGTAAAATTGTTTATTTCATTTAAAATAACCTCATAAGTCTGTAAGTGAAGAGATTGACTTTTCAAACTGTTTAGTTGGGTGAATGAGTTTGTTAAGTGGAAAAATTATTTTATTTCTGTTTCTTTGGACTAGGCTGTGTTATTTAATCTACCCTGTTTTTCCAATGGTGGAGGTTAATGAGATCCAGGTGTGAGCAGAATTTTATATAAAGCAGGTGAGATTTTGACTGGGAGGTTCTTATGTTTTGTGAAATAATTGTTGGAAGGCGACGCCAGAAAATAAAGGATACTTAAAAGAAACTTGAACCGTCTGCAGATGCTGTCTTCCTATCACCTTCCATGCTGCTTATGTCACGCTACTTCACATGGAGGCTTAATGTCAATAAACATCAACCATTAAAAAACGATGATTATCTGAAAATGTGTTGTGTCTTTGTGTCCTGATATCTAAGGAATTTACAGCTATCTGTGATAGATACCTTATTCTTTCCAACTTAATAGCAACATTTAAAACATACAAAAGTCATGAAAGCACAAAAATAACTAAATTTCTTTTTTGAAAGAAAGAAAATTAGGTTTATCTTTAGAAAATATATATTTATGTATTATAAAGGACTTCAAGTATTGAATCTGAAGAAACCAAGAAAATCCCCTCACACATTCAAGCAGAGCTAAAAGCTTCAGAAACTGCTGACTAAGATGAATGTGCACGTGTTTCATCTCAGATTAATCTGTAGCTGCTCAGAGATACTCATTCAGTTT
This sequence comes from Neolamprologus multifasciatus, assembly GCF_963576455.1. Lineage (NCBI taxonomy): Eukaryota > Metazoa > Chordata > Actinopteri > Cichliformes > Cichlidae > Neolamprologus > Neolamprologus multifasciatus. Next base: position 36,819,740 of record NC_140441.1, on the reverse strand, counting down.
TCTGGCATCTGTGATGATGTCATCCTGCCGTGTCACCTGGAGCCCTTGTTTGATGTCCAGGGTCTGACGGTGGAGTGGTCCAAACCCGACCTGAAGCCCGACCCGTCGGACCGGCTGAGCCGAGTGGAGTACGTTCACCTGTACAGGGACAGGCAGGAGGTCCCCGTCATGAAGATGGCCTCATACTTCAGGAGGACGGAGCTGTTCATGGACGACATGAAACACGGGAACATTTCACTGAAGATCCTGAACCGCTCACCGCTGACCCATTTTCACTCTGTGACACGCGCTGAAAATCGTGTCACATCTGCCAGCGTTTCCCAGTAGTTCAGAGATGTACAGATACGCAGAGGGAGATGTTGCAGCTGACTCTGTGACCTTCGTAAAAAACCACCAGGTAGTCTGCCTTTTCTTTCTGTCTTGTGAAAGAATGAGTCTTTCTAAAGAGCTCGCTGAACACCAACATCTCTGACACATTAGCACTAAGAGAACACTGAATGACCTGGTGGTTTTTGTCCATAAAACTACTCATCTAAGATTACCACAAAGAAAAAGATCTCTCAGCAAAATTATGCAACATTTTAGGCACTACTGCCCCGATCAAATCAGTAAACTGAGATTTTTTATTCTCAACATGAACTACTGTTACAGAAACAGACATGGACTACATGTCCCACACAACAACTCAATGTCCACTATGTGAATGAGCCAAACACATGCCTGCTCCTCTCATTAACTGAGATAAACTGCTGGCATATTTGTTTTACATCTATACTGTCCAGTGTCTCCTGGTGGACATACAGCAGCATTGTTTAATCTCATTTGAGTCATTGTTGACCTTAGTCATGTTTTTAGTCTTCTGAGAGCACTGAAGCTTCTTCCAGCCTCAGTACATGCGTTTTATCCTCAGATTAAAATTATTATTCTTATGTACACACACATGTAGAGTGTACAGTGTAAAAACCTTTTGTCAGGAATCAAATAAAGAAAACAGGATGTTCCTGCAGGTGGGGGATGTCGATCTACTGTAACAGCTGTGCTTGTTGTGTTTCCGTGCAAATAGCCTGTCAAACGTTCCATCTTTCCATAAATAAAGAAATACATGAGGATCAGCTATTCTGTTTTTTTTCTTGTTTTTATTTCAAATGGATCATTTTGTCATTGGATTCATTGTTTATCAGCTGGTCGATCTTGTAAATGTCCCTGATATCTTTTTGAGCTCCTGCCTTGAAATGTTTAAAACCCTTTAAATATGTCATCGGTTTGAGCGCACAGATGTGGTTGAAAAGCTTCAGCAGGGCTGGATCTACTTTGCCAAACCCGGGTGGGTAACTTGGGTGGGACATGATCAGCTGAGTTATAAACTGCAGGTTGCTGGTTTGAGTCTGTATTGAGATGATGACGTATCTCACATAATAATAAGAAAAACAATCACTTTTACTAAACTCATTAAAATACTGATTTGTTACAGTTCACACATTGCAGCACAATGAAGGTTCTTTGAAGCTGAGGAACAGCTGGAATCAACATCTGCACATAGCACACATTTGAGGGATGGTGCTGTTACATTGTTCACGGAAAATCAAAGCAAGATGTCAACAGGTAATAAGAAGAAAAACACACTAAGGAATGCTGAAAACCTCAAATGACCCGAAAGAAGATCAGCAGCATGATACAATTCAGAGCACAGATAAACAGGTAACCAGGTTTAATCTCCCTCAGATTGTTGTAACAATCTTTTGGTGGTGAGCACCTTAAATCAAACAAGTTAAGAATTATATGTCGCCTCAAATTCATTCAGCTATCAGCTATCTACCGTCAGCCTGAGCCATGACTCTACAATTCACATTGACACATTTTTTAATCTCTTACTCTACAAAAATACTTTATATATAGATTACTCAATTGTGAATATAACACTGTTATGTTCAGAGAGCAGACACAGTGATGACAGTTTTATGTTCATGAAACACACTTATGTGGATTTGAGTCCAGCTGTTGTGTAACATGTGAACTGTTCTGTATTGCAGATAAAATGAACCCTGCTGTCTCGTACACTGACATTACCGCCACACAGGAAGTGAAACCTCGTACTTTCAGAGGTAAGAACATAAAAACTCACTCAGATACTCAGTTTTATGTCTTTCAAAGCTCAGCAGAGAAGATTCAGATTCACACTTTTGCACATTTTGTGCCATTTAAGCAGCACCTTTAAATATTATTTGAGTCTAAATATAACACAGCAGGTTTATTACTGGAGAGTCTAGTTCAAAAGTCATGAACAAACTGTGTACACAATAACTATCTGCATTCTTCACTTGGAGACACTATTATGACGTAATTTCTGAAACATTATGAGCTATTTATAACTCTGTTATTTGTGGTTCATTCCTTTTTGTCACCAAAAGGAATGAACTAGGAATGAAGAAGTAACTCCTTCCTTATTTACTAAACAAAGAAAACACTGAACAAGCACCGACAGAGCTCATTCCTCTGGTCTTAGATCAGTGCTCTCTTCCAGTTGAATTTTTCCTTGCTACATTTATTTTTGTATTTCTTTAAACCTTAAGTGTCAAAAGAATCCTGTTCACTTATTTTCAGCAGTGTGTTTACTTTATTACTGGAACAGTTTTCTGGATTTATATGCGTGAATTGAGTGCTTGTGTAACACATAAAATGTTTGCAGATAAAGTGAACACAGCTGGAAACACTCAGGAAACAGAACATTAACACCAGTAACTTTAATGTAACAAGAGATATTTTAACAATGAACAGCTCTTAAACATGTTAGCAATGAATAAGTTGATCATAAAATCATTTAGGTCAGGTGATAAGTGTGTTTCATCGCTTCTTGTTTTGCAGGTTGAAGGACGCCTCTCCTGCTCCAGCCAAGCAGTGAGATGTTTAGGTGCAAACATTGGATACACTGATGTTTTAGTTATTACTGAGCCAAAGTGCTTTTTAGATTTAGCAGCTGAAATCAAGCTGATGTTGAACAAATGAAATGTTCCCAGCTGAAAATACTGTATAAAAGCAAACAGCTAAAACAGTAAATGAGAGCAGGAACACGGATTCTGCACAAAGACGTAAACACAAAGCGCGGAACCGCCGACGGATCAGAATCAGTGAGATGTCGCTACATTGTAGCCACAGCCACCCCGCACTGACAGAGGTGAGACTGCCAGACACTGGCGCCACCGGGCCCTCTGACCACCACCAGAAGGCAACGGGTGAAGTGTCTTGCCCAAGGACACAACGACCGAGACCGTCCGAGCCGGGGCTCGAACCGGCAACCTTCCGATTACAAGGCGAACTCCCAACTATTGAGCCACAATCGCCCCATTAGCACTAAGGGAACACTGAATGACCTGCTGGTTTTTGTCCATAACACTACTCATCTAAGATTACCACAAAGTAAAAGATCTCTCAGCAAAATGATGCAACATTTTAGGCACTATTGCCCCGATCAAATCAGTCAGCTGGGATTTTTTATTCTAAACATGAACTACTGTTACAGCAACAGACTTGGACTACTGGTGTCCCACACAACAACTCAATGTCCACTATGTGAAGGAGCCAAACACATGCCTTCTCCTCTCGTTAACGGAGATAAACTGCTGGCATATTTGTTTTACATCTATACTGTCCAGTCTCTCCTGGTGGACATGGCATACAGCAGCATTGTTTAATCTCATTTGAGTCATTGTTGACCTTAATCATCTTTTTAGTCTTCTGAGAGCACTGAAGTACCTTCCATCCTAAGTACATGCGTTTTATCCTCAGATTAAAATTATTATTGTGTGCTTGCTTTGCCTCACCTTTGGCCCTGGCTCTTCCCCTCTGACTGCACTAGGACATATTGCCACCTGATAAAATAACACATTGATTCGTGCCATATAAAAAGTGAGACGTGTCAATTCAGATTCTTTTTCAAATATACACTAATGAAACAATTTACATCAGCAGCCTAACAATTGTCATGATAATAAATACTAGTTAATCTACAGCACCAAATCATCAGTCAGTCACCTGTGACCTCGCCTCTTCACCTCTGTCCGAGCTACAACATGGCAGAGCTGCCTCTGTCACCTGATAAATAACAGTGAGACATTCCACATACATGCAGTCACACATGTGCTTCAAATACAGTCATGAACCACCAAGTCATCATCCAACTTCACCTGTGATCTTGTGTCACCATTACTCTCTGAGCTTTGTGTTGATTCTTCTGTCACCTGACAAATAGGACAAACATGACAATAAGAATAAACTGTGTAGCTGCTTCAGTGTTTCTGTCAATTTGTGCAGATCTTGACTCATCAGTAATGTTTGTAGGGTAAGTGCATTTTAAAAACAATTTGTGCAAACTGCACTACAAGGTGGAATATTTGCAAAATCATGATTACCTCATGATATTTTGTCTCAAAAATTAACCCTATGAATATGTCAGTGCCATTAGGATGAAATTATTGTGTCACCAACATTTTAAAGTTAGACATAATTTTAACAGCCTCTGTAAACTAATATCCTGGCTTACTCGAGGCTGCCGTTTTCTCTGACAGTTTCAATCAAAATTAGAAATGCTGCTCAGAGACTGAGAGAACTAATAGTGCTGCCTGCTGTGCAGTTAGTTTCCAAAATACTTTTTTATATCCAGGCTCTTCCTTTTTGCTGCCATCCTCCTCTCCTCCTCGCAGCGCAGGCTTGCCGCTGCTAAAACTAAACAGAGCTCCCTGAAAGGCCAATCACATTGGCCATATTTGTCACATGACGTAGGAGAACGTAATTTAACTCTTTCTGCACTGCTGGGTGAATGAGACGCTGACAGATCGTTTTTTTCTTTCTATCCGGTTTGTTTTTCTTTACTCGAAGAGATCAAATTATTGGTGGGGACAATTCAATAATCGGTGGATATTGGTGGGGACATGTCCCTTCCGTCCATGCCAAATCTACGCCCTTGGTTTAACCAATCAAATCGCAATGCGCATGAATCTCCCCACCCCCCACCACCATAACGTCAAATTGCTTGAATGTGTAAAGAGTTTAACCAATCAAATCGCAATGCGCATGAATCTCCCCACCCCCCACCACCATAACGTCAAACTGCTTGAATGTGACAAGTAGTCATTGAGCGAGTAGGAGGCAGAAGAAAAGCCGACTGTAGCTTTACAGGAAAAACACAAACGAAAAGAAATAAAAGAAGAAGAAGAAGAATCGTCATTTCACTCAGACAGCGGCTCTATATTTGTTATCATCTATTATGTGTACCTGCTGCTCAGACTCAAAGAAACCCTCTTTCATTGTTACTCTCTGGGCTTTTATCCTGTGCTTCATTGTCAGGAGTCCTGCTCAAGGTAAACGGACCCATTTATTAAACCACCTCAGCATCCGTGTGTGTTTGGATCGGCGCCGTAACTGTTACATTTTTGGAAACTTTAATGCGCCGAATTCTAATTTGCTGCTTTACTGTGTGTTAATGAAAGTGATGACAGCTATCAGTGAGTTACACTGAGAGTAGGCTTGATGATTCTCCGCTAAGTTCTGCACTCGTAATGAGTGACTTTCCTCTCACGTTTGCGCGTTAATGTAGACTTAATGTGAAGAAACGTTAAATAATCGAACATTAAAAATAAAATCCTATCTGAAAATATGGTCGTGTCCAAATTCTGTAGGTTTTGGCACTTGGCCACAGGTGGCACTGGTTGATTCAAGTCCATGTTAGTGCACAAAGTAAACTGCACGCTTTAGTTGTGCAGCAAAAATGCTGAAACCGGAAGGAACGATAATGACGACTAGAGTCTCCCGGTCGTTTACTCTTGCTGTCCTGTGAACAACATCGGCGTGGTGTTAATTGTTTGCTGTTTTCGCGATCGCGTCGCGCATGAGGATATCACCAGGTAAACTCGAAACATTTTTAAACATTTTGTTGTTCAACAGCATCAAGACTGACGGAGTGTGTTTGAGATAACTTCACAAGTGTCACAGATGACACAATTGGCGTTTTTTTTGCTGGTTTGTCGGTAGCAGCTCCTGAAACGCAAGACTGCCACACATCTGTTCGACCAACGCCAGTTGATCTAAACGCCAGTAGATCTGGAACAATGGCAAACAGAGCCTTTGGTTTGTGCCCCTCCCCCCTCTGCTCAGCACTGAGCTAAGGGGGCGGGGCGGTAGTTACACTCGCAACAGCAGTAGCAAACAAGAGCAGGGGGAGAGTATGGTAGTGATGGGATTTCCGGCTCTTTTTAGAGATTCGGCTCGGCTCACTAAAAAGAGCCGACTCTTTCGGCTCCGAACCGGCTCTTCAGGTTGTTTTGTTGCTTTAATCATTTAATCATTAACAATAATATAAAATTATGCAGAAAAGGAATTACTAATGTAAAAAAAGTGGTTTTATTTATATATGTTTATATATGGCCCCTAGAGACAAAGCACATACAAACTCTAAAGCATATACAAACTCCAAAAAGCACGTACAAACTTCAAAACACATTTCTAGCATTTACTGAACTTCCAAAACAGAGCTACCCAGATCACTTAAATTACACAATTGAAAGCATGTGTGTATTGTTTGTATATTTATAGACAAGCACTCATATTTATTCAAATAATTTAAAAAAAAAAGTTCATTTACCTGTTACTACCACACACCAAATCCGGTTGTTGATACTTCCTGGCTTGTGTAGCCACTAAGTAACAAAAGCTCAACACTGTGCCCTGCATCCTGGAGCACTTCTGTTGTCTTTTGTACGTGATTCTGAGTTTTTACGCGTTTTGGAGTTTGTACGTGCTTAGGAGTTTGTACGTGTTTTGGAGTTTGTACGTGCTTTGTCTCTAAGGGCCACCATAAATATACTTTATTTATTCACTCCACATAAAATGTAATAAATAAATCATATAATACAAAAAACAACTATTTACATTTTAAACTTTTAACTATTTAAATTTTCATCTTTTTCCTTTTAAAGGGTTAGGGTTAGGGTTACCCTAACCCTAAAAAAGGGCGAAAGAGAGGGTGAGAGAAAGAAGAAAAAAAAAAAAAACCTCACGGCTCTCAATAAGGAGCCGGCTCGCGTCGTTCACTTCAAAGAGGCGGCTCTAAGAGCCATTTCGTTCGCGAACGACCCATCACTAGAGTATGGCGTTATTTTTGTGCCACTATTCTGAGCGCACGTAAAAAAAAATTTGCAGGCGCAAGTGTTGCATTTTGAGGAGAAATTTATTTTGAGCGAAGAAAAGCTGAATTTGAGTGAACAGAATTCATTGCTGCGTGCAGAAAATGTATTTCAGTGTTTGCTATTATCCATACACACACACAATAGCAGCCCCTCTCGCTCAGTTTTTGCATTTGCGCTCGCTCGCAATGTGTTGCTTGCGCTCTCAACATTTCTGCCCGTGCGCACTCAACTCTTTCTCTACACCGTTATATTTGTGCCACAAACCAGTCAATCACAGACTTGGATGCAAAAAAAATCTGATTGGCTGTTTTGGTCTCCAATCAGCTCGAAATGACGAAATGCAATATCCCAGAATCCATTTGTCCAAAACTCAAACGAGGCAGTTGCGGAGAAACACGGTGTGGCGGAGTTTGAAATATTACTCTTTCTGGGTCACAAAATAAACTTAAGATATTTTTATGCCAGAATGGTGCTGCGTAAACTTCAAATATCTGCTCGATTTATCAAGACATCACATATTTGCATAAGTGCTCTAATGTTTTCGGAGATGCCTGTTTATTATGATTATTATTTTGCTAACTATCAAACTTGCTGGGGAAATGATTGAAATGCACTGAGTGTGATGCAGTATGGCAGCACTATTATGGAATATCCTGTGAACTTAACATTACGTAGCAGTGATATGAGTTCATTTACTCAAGTAAAAGCTTTAAACATTAGCCTGATACATAACTAGCCAACTTTAGGCTTTCTGGTTAACCCTCTGGGGTCAACGGACCCAGAGTCTCCATTTCAACTTGGGTTGAACGTGCGGACTTCAAGCTGTATACCAGTTTTAAATTGTGTTGATAGGCCACGTAAAACCGATGTTTTTTGTTTTTTTCTGAATAAAACAGTGGGTTTACTCCGGGAAGAAACGGTTAAAACGCCGTTTTCTAAGGAGAGCGCTAGCAAACACGCTTTGCTTGTGAGTGAAAAAAGAAAAAGAAAAAGCACTCCTTCCCTATTGGTGGAAAAATGTACTATGTCGACCAATCAAAAAATGATATGGCAACATGTGGCATCTGGTTGTTTGGGAAGTTTTAGGAGTGAGCAAAAGAGAGAGTTTTGATACGTGAGAGTAGGGCTGGGTATCGTCACCTATTTCTAGAATGATTCAATTCCGATTCACAAGGTCCCGAATCGATTCGATCCACGATTCGATTTAATTCGATTGATTCAATTCGATTTGAATCTGGGAAATTTTGACAGTCAGATATATTATAATTCAGATCAGTACATTTACATATTTTTGTATCTATAAAAAGGAAGCTGACACACGCAAGACTTTATCAAAGGTGTGAGCATCACAGCAGATGCCTTTGTGTCAAAGTAGCTGAAGATAAAACACAGAAAAACATGAAGGTGATTTTCCTGGCCTGGGATTTTATAAAAAATATTCTGCAGTACATCAAAAACGAAAAAAGAAAACCATTAATCAACACATGAACATTACCTCTGAAGTTACAGCTGTTTTATTAGAGACATGGCTAAGCGTTTTGCATTTTGCATAATTTTAAAAAGTTTAAATTTGTTCAATATTGAACGGCAGAAATGAGGTTTTCTTTTCGGAAGTGTATATAAAACCGACAGCGCTGTAAACAACCGTAGACTTGTGCGTAACAAGCAAGTGAATAATGAAGAAAACAGTACAGAGAGAGAGAGAGAGCTGTGCATGAAGTGTGATTTTATTGTGTGGTGGAAGCAAAACAGCAAAAGTCAGAGGGAATTCATGACGATGTTTATGTGAAGCGTAGTTTGGATCTTCTTTTGCTGCTGGTTAGGTCAGTATAGTTTGGAGAGAGATAAAACTAACAACTTTAGGATCAGCGCAAAAAGGGAACACAAAGCGCGGACCCGCCGACAGATCAGAATCAGAGAGCTGTCAGCTTTCAGCCCCGACTGTGAGAAAGGCGACATCTCACTGATTCTGATCCGTGGGTCCGGGCTGTGTGTTTATGTCTTTGTGCAGAATCCGTGTTCCTGCTCGCTGTCTTAGCTGTTTGGTGGTTGTTGAAATTTTGTGAGATTTCACCAGAGATTCTGGCATTTTGGGCAAAATAAATTTATATTAAAAAATCGATTCAGGATTTTAATGAATCGATTTTACGTTATCCAAGCAAGAATTGATTTTAATCGATAAATCGATTATAAAAACCCACCCCTACGTGAGAGATTTGTGACGTTTACCATGTTTGGAGTCTCAAGTTAGTGTGTTGTCGTGTGTAGTTAGTGTGTGGTGTAGTAGTCGTTTTGTTTTGTGTCAGTTCTACTAGTTAGTGATGGGTGTTCGCGAACGAAATGGCTCTTAGAGCCGGATCTTTGACGTGAACGACGCGAGCGACGCGAGCTGGCTCCTTATCGTGATCCGTCACGTTTTTTTGTTTTTTTTTTGTTTTTTTTTTTCTTTCTCTCAGCCTCTCTCTCGCACTTTTTTTCTGCTTCACTCAGCACGCGAGCCTTGTGCTTTACGCTGGGCAGAGGGGGAGGGGCGGTAGTTACACTCAGTAGCACAGGAACAGAGCCAGAGAGAGAGCCAGGGACAACAACGTCACATTAGAAAGGTATAGTAATCATCCACAACTATTTTCAGTTGCAGATGATAAAGGATTCAGAAAGTTTATTCATGCGGGCCCATATGACAGAGAATATGCATGTTCTTTTTGTTTTCATATTTTAATTTATATTTAATTGTGTTGTGGTTTGCAGTGTTTTGTGTTGTTTCACTTTAAATTTGTTTAAAAGGAAAAAGATGAAAATTTAAATAGTTAAAAGTTGAAATGTGAATAGTTGATTTTTGTATTATATGATTTATTTATTACATTTTATGTGGAGTGAATAAATAAAAGTATATTTACGGTGGCCCCTAGAGAGAAAGCACATACAAACTTCAAATCACGTACGAACTCTGAAGCACGTACAAACTCAAAAACACGTAAAAACACGTACAAACTCCAAAACACGTACAAACTCCAAAACACGTAAAAACTCCAAAACACGTACGAACTCTGAAGCACGTAAAAACCCTGAAGCACGTACAAACTCCAAAACATGTAAAAACTCCGAAGCACGTAAAAACTCAGAATCACGTACAAAAGACAACAGAAGTGCTCCAGGATGCTGGGCGCAGTGTTGAGCTTTTGTTACCTAGTGGCTACACAAGCCAGCAAGTACCAACGACCGGATTTGGTGTGTGGTAGTAACAGGTAAATGAACATTGTTTTTAAATTATTTGAATATATATGAGTGCCTGTGTATAAATACACAAACAATACACACATGCTTTCAATTGTGTAATTTAAGTGATCTAGGTAGCTCTGCTTTGGAAGTTCAGTTCATGCTAGAAATGTGTTTTGTCTCTAGGGGCCACCACATATATTTATATATAAACATATATAAATAAAACCACTTTTTTTACGTTAGTAATTCATTTTGTGCATAATTTTATATTATTGTTAATAATAAATTAATTAAAGCAACAAAACAACCTGAAGAGCCGGTTCGGAGCCAAAAGAGCCGGATCTTTTTAGTGAGCCGAACCGAAAGAGCCGGATCTTTAAAAAGAGCCGGAAATCCCATCACTACTACTAGTCAACGTCACAGTTGCTGACTTAAAGCCACCAAAGGCAGATTGCAGTGTAAACGCTGAGTGACACACCTGCTGTCTCATCTGTGTTATAGTGAACACAAACTATTTTTTGGAGTTGCATAAATAATTTGTGCGCCTTCTTATTTGATGCAGAGCACCATATTGTTCTGTAAATGGTTTGAAATGGTTATATGAAAAACGCCTGAGGCCTTGGCTGCATTTTTAGGTAAATAGTACCATATAACTTTGTTGTTTGCAAAACTTGTGCATATTTTTTAAAAATGTACAATTTCTATTTGCATTGCAAGTTATGAAAATGATTTGTTAAACATGCTTGTGGTTTTTACAGTCAAACATATCACTTTCTACTCGTATTTTAAATTTTGTCTGAATTTAGATAAATTGTGCTGATACAATATGTCAAAATGAGAAAATAACAGATTGGCAAGATAAACCGTTTTTAAAGGTGAAACATAGAGGCCAAATCAAAAGTAGTCAAAAATGGCCAACTATACCCTGAACCCCAGAGGGTTAGAGGCTAAAAGCAAAGTTGTCACCAAGTACTGTTTATATTTGTGTGTATTGCTGCAGCTTTTTTAAGTATTAGTTTGGTGCAGTTGGGTGAAATAATGGTAATATGAGTGATCCATATGGTCACAAAGAATAGCCACTTGTTTCTGTGCTACCAAAGTTCCCCAGCTTTCATTCAATTCAGTGTGTTTATTGTCAGCACCGACACATTAAACTACTTAAACATTATAAATATCTTCAAGCTCACACTGAGGCCTGTGGGGCACTATCAGCCACTGAGACAGTACACACATTTATATGTGTATTTGTATATGAATATTTCATACTTTAGGCTGCCTGTTTATTTAAGGGAGATGAACAAAATACATTGGAATTGTACATAATAACATCACAGATGATAAATTCAATAGATTTTAAGTAGATGCTTGTGCATTCTTAAAGTCTTATATGTTGAATTGAACTATGTGATCTGTTCAAAGCCTCCCAGTCAGTGCTGTTTTCCATGCCTGTCTGACTGTACATGATGTTATTAGCACAAACACTTTAAAAGTGATCATTTAGGACTTCAGCAATAATACAGACAGCAATGTAGTTAGCAATAAAACAGTTTTATTGGGAATTAACTTAAAAAACAAACAAACAAGCATCTGTCTCCTATTTTTGTCACACAGGAAAGAAGCATCAATATCTGATGAGAAGACTTATTTCTTTTTTTTTGGGGGGGGGGGGGGGTTCAACAGGAAATGAATATCTCTAACAAGTTGATTTGTTCACGTTTTCACGTCTTCATTTTTAAGTGAAATGTGCATTTTGAGTTTATACACTATGTATATAAGGTGACCGTTTCCTTTTGCAGTATTTTTGTGTGGTGCGTTTTTCTATGTCTTAACAAAAGGGGAACAAAGGTGTTTAAGTTCACCTAGGATGATTTGTTTTAATTTTCACATGGTCTTACAGAGGTGATGCGAATTGAAACATGCATTCTTTTTTTGACCCTGAAAAAGGCGTATGAACCCTGTCCTGTGCTCTGCTTTGTCCGTCTGGACTCCTGTACAAGGTAAGCGGATGTTTCCAGCTTCCAGCTGCATGTTAGTGTAGATTACACTGAATTTTAATCACAAACTGGGGGATGTGAAAAGCTGAATTGACTATTAAAAGCTGTGCTGTGTTGTCTGTCACTAACAGTGGTGACAGCTGTCTGTGAGTTACTTTAAACCCGGAAGAAGCTTAAATCGGACTGCAAGCACACAGTCCTCTCCTGTTTGTCTCCTGCTTTACTTCTGCAGACTGACACAGATGCACATTTATAACTGTGTACTGTGGCTGTGTGGTTGGACATTTGCGTGGCATGTTTTTATTATTTCTTTCTTCTTTAGAGTACCAGAGTCTCTGAATGCCTCCCCGTCAAAGCTGGTTGCTACCGACCCTCCATGGAGGGGTTTCTCTTTGGATTTTCATCCTCTGCTTCAGTTTCATTAAAGGTAAATAAAGGTGTTACTTTGACTTCATTTTGTATTTAACTGGTAAGTAATGCTGAGAGATATTTTTCCAGTATTATTTTCTAATGTTCACATGGAATTTATTAACCATCCACTTTTCAAAACAACCAAGGAGACACTGTCTGTTAACAGCTAAGATAAGGTGCAGTTAGTGAGGCTGCAGCATCACACACAGGGCAATGTCACTTCCCAGTTGCACTAAAGAGTTCACAATAGGACCACTAGATGTCAGCAAACACCTCATAACTATGTTAAACACTGCAGTAGTTTTTGTTTCTCCTGCAGGACAATCCTGAAACTGTTTCAGAGTCTCTGTGTTTCCAAACTGAGCTGATAAATGTTTAAAGCACATGTGTCAAAGTCAAGGCCCGCGGACCACATCCGGCCCGGCATACATTTATATCCGGCCCGCGAGATCATTTTATATAGATGTATTATTATTGTTATGCATTGGCCCGGCGATATGAGGCGCTAATAATATACAAACTACAGATCCCATAATGCAGTGCTGCAGCCTCCTTGCTGAACGCTAGGTTAACTGGGAACATTCCCGCGTCAATCAAGTCAAACTTCTGTTATTGTGAAGCTAGCCGCGGACAATGGTGGAGAGAAAAGTTGATTCTGAAAGCAGAGCCTTTCAGCGCCAGTGGGTGACGGAATATATATTTACAGACATTGCTGCTATACCCGTGTGTCTTATTAGTGGAGCTAATGTGGCTGTAATTAAGGAATTTAATTTAAGACGGCACTACGGCTACGTTCACACTGCAGGCGAAAGCGCATCAAATCCGACTTTTTTGACCCTATGCGACCCATATCCGATCATGCTATGACAGTGTGAACGGCACAAATCCGATATTTTCCAAATCCGATCTGGGTCACTTTCGTATGTGGTGCTGAATCCGATACATATCTGATGTTTTAGAAAGCGACTGCTGTGTGAATGGTCAAGTCGCATTAAATCCGTATTTTACGTCACTGACACAAGACAGATGCCACTTATCAGCGCCGGACAAGACATCGTGAACGCTTCCTGGCCATCCGGTGAAACTGCTGGGAAGACAGCGTTGGAGAAACGTGAACATTTTATTTGTACTGTATAATCTGCAGATTCTGACAGAAATCTGCAACTATCCTTTGAAGCACCGCTCCTCTAAAACAGCAATAAGGATCATTATTAGGCCATGTAAATAACAAAATAACTTAAAGCAAAAATTGGGAAACGTAAAGTCCGAAGTCTTTATATTAAGGGCCATCAGTCAAACAATACTGTTTGCTCTGGGTCTAAACAGCGCGTTGTGTGTGAAGTCTTCTTTTGCGCATGCGGGCCGCTTTGAGCGTTCACAGTGAGCGTGTTTGCTGTCGAATTTTAGTTGTAGTGTGAACAAGCAGACAAAAACATCGGATTTGATCAAAAAATCGGAATTGAGCATTAAGACCTGCAGTGTGAACGTAGCCTACGAGACCAAACGTCAGGATAAGCTGAAAAAGCTAAATGCAGAGCAGAAACTACAGGAAGTAGAAGAGCTACAGAAGAATCTGACATTTCAGCAGACTTTTTTCACCAGAGCAAAATCACAAAGTGAAGCTGTTGTGAAAGCAAGTTTTATTGTAGCAGAGGAGCTAAATCAGCCCAGTACCACTCTGAAGAGCTGCATGATGAAGGTGCGCGACGTCTTGTGTCCAGACAAAATGCAGATATTGGCAAATGTGAGCTTGAGCAGAAATACGATTGCTGATCGGGTTTGTGAGATGACCACTGATTTAAGAACAGAGTTGTGTGAAAGAAACAAAAACTTTATTGCATACTCTCTTGCTGTGGATGAAAGTACAGACATGATGGACATTGCACAGCTGGCCATCTTCATCCTTGGAGAGGAAATACTGAACATTAAATCGATGCACAACGACAGGAAAATACATTTTTTAAAACGTATGTCAAAGTGTAACCGACGTGAAACTGTCCTGGGACAAACTTGGACTTACAACAGATGGAGCGCCGGTGTTGTGCGGTGAAAAAAAGTGAACCAGTCAGCAAGATGCGAGTAAAGATGCAGGAGGAGAACTGTAACTGTGAGTTAACAGCATATCACTGCATCACACACCAAGAGACGCTGTGTGGTAAAGTCCTAAAAATGGAGCATGTAATGAGCACCGTAACGCAGACCGTACATTTTATCTGAGCTAAAAGTTTAAATCACCGTCAATTTCAGTCTTTTATGTGGGAAATAAATTCAGAGTTTGCCGACATTCCTCATCATACAGAAGTCCGCTGGCTGAGTTGGGGAAAAATTCTCAATCGAGTTTTTGAGCTCATCAAGGAAATCTGTCAGTTCATGGACATGGCATGTATGATGAGGTGAAGGCATTTCAAGTGAAGCTGTCACAAATGCACCAGTGCAACCTGCCTCACTTTCCCTGTTGCCAAGTAATGTTGAACCAAGTCAGCGGACTTTGCTGAACTGCACCTGTGCAGATTCAGATGGAGCTGCAGTGTAATGATACACTCAGGGGAAAGTACGGCACAGTTTATTAGTTCCATTCCTGAAGCAATGCCCAGCTCCGTCTACATGCGGCTCCAACCTTGTGTTTGCTTTCATTTACTTTTTCTGGGGGTTTTGGCAGCATGTTCATATTTCTAACTTGCATAATTTTGACAGGATATATTTTTATGAAGAGCAAAATATTTAAAGTTAAAGTTTACTTTTTTAAGTTTATTTAATCTGGAATAATATTCCTCTCTGTTTTTATTTATATTTATGTTTAAAAAACATTGTTTTAGTGTGTTCAATAAATGTTTATCTTGTTTGGCCCGCGACCTAAAGTGTGCCTTGAGTTTTGGCCCCCTGTGCAATTGAGTTTGACACCCCTGGTTTAAAGTAACATCTGTGTTATTAGTTGATGGAAATAATGGGTTTACATTAAACTTTAAGTAACTTCTCAGTTTGTTTAATCAGATTTTGTTGAATTTTAATTTGAATTCAAAGAACAAAATCAAAATAAATGAAGTCAGTTGAAGCTGTCACAGTCTGTCAGGGACTGAATCTGGACTTTTAGAGAGGCTGAAATACAGAAACTGATCTCAGAACAATGAGACACAACACTAGTTTTATTTAGTTGATCTTGTTTTAATAAGTAACTAATAATGAACTCTATTAATGGCACGGCCTTAATAAAGGCGTCCTGCAGCACAGCTCTCTGATGGTTTCATTATTTCCTTCATGCTGAGGAAAAATCATTGTTTCCATGTTTGTCACAGCAGAACTTCATCAGATTGTTGTTGTTGATTCTGTAGTTTGTAGATGTGTGTTTGATCTTTGTGAACAAATCAACCAACACAGCAGTGATTTTTGTCAGCGTTGTCTTTGACTCACTGTGAAAGGAGTTCTGATGTTGTATAAAGTTGTGAGTGTGTCTGCTCCTCTCTGTCTCCTCAACAGGATCATTTGTAGTCAATGTGACACAGAGCTCCTATCAGGCAGAGGCGAACCACAACATCACACTGGAGTGGACGTTCACCACCAAACCTGACATGTCCATCTCAGCACTGAAGATCCTCTGTAGCCTGATAACTGATCAAAAATACTGGACTCTGTATTTTCTTCATGATGGTGTCGAGTTCTCAGAGGATGAAAAGTTTTCAGGACGAGTCCAAAGTGACAAAAACGCCCTCAGAGAAGGACGAATCAGACTCCAGCTGTCCAGACTCAGGACTGAGGACTCGGGTCTGTACCTGTGTGAGGTGGACACAGGTTATGGCCGCGGCTACAACAGCTGCAGAGTCACCGTCTCTGGTAAGACGATTCATTTATACACATGTGATCACTGTGAGCTGTTAACGTTAATCATGGTTCAAACCTGAGATAAAATTGGTGTGTATAATTGTTACAGGCTTTCAAAATGATGAACTCAAATCTTTAGTTTCCACTTTCATAACAACGTCTTTATAAATATCCTGTTTGATTGATGGAGTTTCAGACACCAGCAGCTGTAGCCCCACCTTCACTTTCTCAAGTCCATGAACTGGATCTCCTTCACTGTCACTGTTCTAGAGCTGATGTTTCATTTTTGGAGCATTTTTAATAGAATTACCAGAAAAACAATGTAGTTAGAAAATTACATCCATAAACTGCATCACAACAACAACAACAACAACAACAACAGTTTAAGCACTGTGTGTGTGTCTGCGTACGTGACTTCCTGCCGGTCATAAAAGAAATCTCCTCACCCAAGCTAAACCAAATTCCTTTAGAGCGCATACAAAACAGAGTTAACAAACTGCAAACACTGAGACCCCCACCCTGGTATCCTCTGGGGAATTTCCACTCAACATTAACCTCTCTTTGTCTCACTTTCACAGTTCAAACTGGGGGAGGGTCTCCTAGAAATCTACTCCTAAGTTTATGACACACTCAGGCCTTTATTACATCCAGGGCAGTGTCAGTGTCTCTACAATAATTCTACATCCTATCTAACACATTTCTATACACTAAAATAAGCTACGCATATCTTCAAGCTCAACTGTGGAGTGGCTCTCCTCCTGAGATGTCTTTTTGGATTTTGGAACAAACAACTTTGCATAGACTGTTTCTGCACTCATGCACTTTTCTACACGCTGATTATGCTGACTATACACACACACATTAGACTGTGTGAACATGAATCAGTGAAAACACAGCAGTTTGTGTGATGGTTGACTTAAATCAGCTTGTTTACTTTGAGTGTAAAACTTACTGAGGTTGAGTCACATGAACTATTATTATGAATAAATACTTGTGTTGTTTCTTAGAACTTGGATGAGCATCAGTCTGATCAGTTTGTGTTGTTAAACTTTAATAAACATGTTATTGCTTGATAAAGTTTTATTATAGTGAAATAAAATGTTAGACATTCAGGACCACAGACGGCACACACAAGGGTCAGTTAGCCTGTAACAGAACAACAAACAGCACGTCTGAAATTTTGTAGCGTATATTAAGAAAGACTTTAGTAACAGCACAGAGGCCAGTGAGGCTGTTCATGATCTCCAGGTCTTTGGTGTGTAACTCGACAGGGGTCTGAGGATGTTCTGTGGGAGTTCAGGAGGTTTAATTTTTTGTCTGTTTCCAGGTGATGTTCTGGTGATTGGTTCAAATCTTCCAATCATCGCTGCTCCGGGTGATGATGTCATTCTGCCGTGTCACCTGGAGCCCATGTTCAATGTCCAGGGTCTGACGGTGGAGTGGTCCAAACCCGACCTGAAGCCCGACCCAGATGAGTATGTTCACCTATACAGACATGGAAAGGAGGTCCCCGACATGAAGATGGCCTCGTACTTCAGGAGGACGGAGCTGTTCATGGACGACATGAAACA
This sequence comes from Neolamprologus multifasciatus, assembly GCF_963576455.1. Taxonomy (NCBI): domain Eukaryota; kingdom Metazoa; phylum Chordata; class Actinopteri; order Cichliformes; family Cichlidae; genus Neolamprologus; species Neolamprologus multifasciatus. The sequence continues at coordinate 36,801,551 of NC_140441.1, read as the reverse complement.
CGGGAACATTTCACTGAAGATCCTGAACGTGTCGGAGGAAGACAACGGCAGATACAGATGTTTCATCCCCAAGCTGCAGAGCAGAGTCAAGTCTGCAATCGTTGAACTTGTAGTCGGTCAGAAGATTTGTTCAATCCAAACTGAACTTTCAGACTTGGAATCATGCTTTGTGTATTATTTTAACTCATTTCCAAACTTTCAGTCTCATTTTATCAGCTTATTATAACTCTAGTGTTTATGGTCTTTTTAGATCCAAATTTTGCTAAAACCTCCACGACGGAGACGCCACTGCACTTCCAAACTCCAGATCCTCAGGACACGACTCCAGCAAACGGTGAGAAGTCAAAATTTTCTCTGTGTCACTTGTGTTTGGGTGAAATTTTTTGTCCATTTGTAGTAACCTTGTTTATTTCTGCAGGTCGATCCAGGGTCTCTGTGGTCGCCGTTGTCATCACCTTCATGTCGGTTCTGGTTGTCGTCGCTTTTTCTGCATATTTCTCTCGCTTCCTTCATCAGAAATTAAATGTAAGTAAGAAACAAATAAAACACAAACATGTTGTTGCTTCCTGTTAGACTGACTCATTATTCAATTTCTTTCAACAGAAGCTTTCAGAAGGCAAAACGACCCAAAGCCAAGTATAACTATTCCACGTGCCTTGCTAACGTTGGTGTTAATGGAGCTGAGACCATTTGAGATTTATCTTTCCTGGATCTTCACAGTCAGGTTGGAAATTTAAACCAGCAGCCACAGGGAGACACTCGGGCCAAGCAGCACTGAGGTCATAATAAGGGCAGTGGATTTTTTTAATGGAGCTCATTTTCAAAGAAAAAGAACATTTAAGGATTTAAGGACTTCCTAGTCTTGGATACCCTTTAATGCAAGACTGAAGAAAACTTCCTCTGCTCAACATGTAGAAGGATGAAGATCATATTTATTTTTATCGATTTGTATTAACTTGAAGACTTAAAATTCTAACTTATTAAAGTTTTACACCTTACTGGTTAAGGACAAAGTAATTCATCCTAAAAGCTACTAGTGATGGACAAATTAACCCTTTAAGACCTACCATAGAACCAAGTCCGCCAGAGCTTATATTATATTTTTACATGCTGTGGAGCCATTTTTGGGAGCATTTCAAGTTGCTATACATCAATACAACCATTACAGCCTAGATTTTAATAATATGTAGGAATTAAGTGCATAGTGATTACATAAATTGCAAAAAAGTGCGATAAACTACAAAAAAATTTAAAATCGTTTTTGTTTTTTTAACATATATTTCTAGTTAGAGAAATTTAAGAGGCTTATCCCTCAAAACTGTAAATACAAAAAAGTTGCACAAAATAGTTTCCCACCACAGGAAATTTAGTTTGAGTGCCTTCATAGTTTTATTTTTGAAATACACCAATTTTTATACACTGCAGGAAAAACGAAAATAAATATTATAGTGCAAATTTGCAAAAAAGCAGCATATGCATCAAAATAAACTATTTCCAGCAGTGCAATATGAGTCCTAAGCATCCCAGAAACGATACAGAAAGTCATAAAGTCAAACATAACTTTTAAAAACACCAGTATAGGCTCATTGAGGCCCGGACCGTAAAAAACTACATTTCCGCGAAAATGACGTCACTTCCGGTTTCGGGCAGGTCATGGCGGACATGCGATAGTTCGCGCTGACGTCTAATCCAATGTAGGAAGTGTTACAAACAGCTGATCGGATCGGCAAAGCGTGTTTCTGGAATATTATGTTTTTGTTGCTGCAAGCGCTTTTTATGCAGTTTTTGCAAAGCTATATGTGGAAGGAAACTGTGACTTAGGACAAGCTGATGGCATAAGATGTAAGTACAACTCCTCCGGTTTCATATGCAAAAAAAAATATTGCGCTAGCTCACGTGGTTGCAGAGCTACCGGGATTTAAAAATAGTTACGCAAAACAGAGCGTGCCCGCTCCTACCGGTTTTAAAGGGTTAAAAGAGGAAGTCTTCCCTGATATTGATTTGCTGCTTTATTTAGAGAGTTTTATTGGACATTTCCAGCTCAGTGTGTTGGAAAAAGATTTTTCTATCAGTGTGGATCTTGGAGATGCAGAAGATTGTAAAAACATCAACAGGATTTGATGTAACCATAAAGTTTGGAAACCACATTCAGGACTTTTTTTTCTTCATGTTTACCAAATCAGTTTAATGCAAGTCTGAATCAAAACAGGTCAGTTATCGAGAAAGTGTTTACTTACAAAGGCTGTCCTGGATGACATCATGTAACTGATTTTCACACAAGACTTTGTTTTTAAACTAATTTATCAAATTTAGCTTGAAATTAGCTGGTGGGCAGATCTCTACCGACAGAGTCAATGCATTTCTTAAGCTGATACAGAGCTCCAGTTTATGTAAGAAAAACTAGAAGTGTCTATATTTTTTCATTTTAAGTTACAAAATGAAGATACAAACAGATTCTGATTTAAATTTTTGTTGCAGTTATCAGTGATAATTTTGTTAACCAATAATTTTTGTCAGGTACATTTGATCTACCTCTGGTAAACGACACGGCTAGCTCCCATTCTCCTTGTTTCTCATGAAAATGCAACAAAATATCAGCGCTTATAGAAGAGTAGAGCAGACATGTGGACACGTTGATGCCAAGGAAAAGCAGACGCTTTGTGAACCGTGTGGGGCAACTCTCACACAAGCAGCACTTTATATGTTAGACAGTCAACTTTAGACTCAAACATTTTAGCTGCTTACTCAAAATGACTAAAACTACATCAAAATTTTCTTTCAAAATTAACGATGACTGAGAGACAAATGCCTAGCTGTCTGTGAAGGTTCTCAGTCATCCAGGTCATCGTAGTCAAAGGAGCTTGCAAAGAAAAGCGTCTGGACTTCTTTAAGTTACTTGAAGACGTTTCACCTCTCATCCGAGAGGCTTCTTCAGTTCTAAGGTCAAATGGTGGAGAGTCCCAGATATAAACCTGGTGGGAGTGTCCCCCCACAGAGGGACAAAAGGACCCCCTGATGATCCTCTAATCGCCTGAGCCAAGGTGTGGAACTGGGTGTGGGTCCCAATCAGCCAGAGTTTCGGGTGAGCTCATTGTGAAACCTGGCCCCACCTTATCATGCGAATTCCTGAGGTCAGATGGCCCAGGGTGTGAGTGGGCGTTAAGGCGTCTGGGAAGGGATCTCAAAACTGGATTATAGATGGCAGAGAGTTGGTGTCGTAAACCACCGCCTCTGTTCAAAGATGGTCGCTCACAGTGGACATAGATGGCTTCTTTCACTCCTCTTTCAAACCATCTGTCCTCTCTGTCCAAAATGTGAACATTAGCATCCTCGAAGGAGTGTCCTCTATCCTTAAGATGCAGGTGGACAGCTGAGTCTTGTCCTGTGGAGGTGGCTCTTCTGTGTTGTGCCATGCGCTTGTGAAGTGGCTGTTTGGTCTCTCCAATGTAGAGGTCTGGGCATTCCTCACTGCACTGTACGGCATACACCACATTGTTAAGTCTGTGTTTTGGCGTTTTGTCTTTCGGGTGAACCAGTTTTTGTCTGAGTGTGTTGCTGGGTCTGAAGTACACCGGGATGTCATGCTTGGAGAAAACCCTCCTGAGTTTCTCTGATACACCGGCTACATAGGGGATGACAATGTTGTTGCGTCTGTCCTTCTTATCCTCCCTCGCTGGTGTCTGATCTTCTTTTCTGTGCCTCTTTGCTGACTTTAAAAATGCCCATTTAGGATAGCCGCACGTTTTAAGTGCTTCCTTTACATGTGTGTGTTCCTTCTTTTTCCCTTCAAGCTTAGAGGGAACATGTTCTGCCCGGTGGTGTAGGGTCCTAATTACTCCAAGTTTGTGTTCCAGAGGGTGATGGGAGTCAAACAGGAGGTACTGGTCTGTGTGTGTGGGCTTCCGGTAAACTTCGATGTTGAGGTTGCCATTCTCTTCAATGTGCACAGCGCAGTCCAGGAAAGGCAAACAGTCGTCCTTTGTGTCTCCCCTGGTGAACTTGATGTTTTTATCCACAGCGTTGATGTGCGCAGTGAAGGATTCCACTTCTTGTGTCTTGATTTTGACCCAGGTGTCGTCTACATATCTGTACCAGTGGCTGGGTACTCTTCCTTTGAAAGAGCCAAGAGCCTTCCTTTCCACTTCCTCCATGTAAAGGTTGGCTACAATAGGTGACACGGGGGAGCCCATGGCACAGCCATGTTTTTGTCTGTAATAGCCTTCGTTGTATTTGAAATATGTAGTGGTGAGGCAGAGGTCTAACAGTGTGCAAATCTGATCGGGTGTGAAGTTGGTCCTGTCTTCCAAGGAGCTGTCTTCTTGTAGTCGTTTTCTGACAGTCTCCACGGCCTCCGTGGTGGGTATGCAAGTGAAGAGAGAGACTACATCAAAGGACACCATGGTTTCATCTGGATCCAGGGTAAGTTTCTGGACCTTGTCGGTGAAGTCGGTGGAGTTCTTGATGTGGTGTGGGGTGTTCCCCACGAGAGGAGCAAGGATGGTAGCAAGGTGTTTTGCAATGTTATAAGTGGCTGAGTTTATGCTACTGACTATGGGTCTGAGTGGGACAGCTTCCTTGTGGATTTTTGGAAGTCCGTAAATGCAGGGTATGGCATCCCCTGGGTAAAGGCGGTGATAAGTAAGGCGGTCAATGATTTTGTCCTTTTCCAAGTCTTGAAGGCAAGCTCTAACTTTCTTTTTGTAGCTGCTTGTGGGGTCTCGCTTTAAGGCTTCGTAGGTATTGTTGTCACTGAGGAGAGTAGTGATCTTTGTATGGTAATCTGTAGTGTTTAGGACCACGGTGCATCTTCCCTTATCAGCTGGTAAAACAGTGATGTTGTGGTCTTTGCTCAGGGAAGCGACGGCCTTCTTTTCCTGTATTGTGAGGTTGGACGGAGGGACTTTGGCACTGGAGAGGGTGGCTGAGACTTTCATCCTGATTTGCTCTGCTTCTGTCTGTGATAATTTATTAATCCGTATGGCAGATTCTGTGGCTGTGATGAGGTCCACTATGGGCAACTGTTGTGGAGAAATGGCAAAATTGAGTCCTTTGGCTAATACTCTCTTTTCAGGTTCAGTGAGATTCCTGTCTGAAAAGTTCTTAACCCATTTCTCCTGACTGTCTTCAGGTGTTTCTTCTACGGGTTGTGTAGGTTCAGATTCAGAATGAGGAGTGTGTGTTTTTGAAAGCAAGGTGTGAAATTTCCTGCGTTGTCTTTCTTTTCCTTTCGAGTGTTGGGCCCGCTGAGCCTTGTCCACAAACTTGTAAACCTCTTCTAAGATTGGAGAAGGTAGAAGGGTTTCCAGTTCCTGCAGAGTCTGGCTGATCTTGATCTGGAGGGCATCTATAGTGAAATGGACCTGTCTTATCCTTTCACTTAAAAGGTGATTTTGCGCTCTCTGTAGAATCAAGTCTGCTCTGTATCCACTGACAGTGGATCCAAGGCGCAGGCTCTTAGGAACAACTCTGGTTTGTCTGCATCTTAGGTTGAAACGGAGATGGTTCCTATAATCCGCTAGTTTCCTTGATTCCCTTTCATACTCCCGCACCAGTTGAAGGGTGTTCCTCCCAAAATGTACGGCAATATGTCTGTGAAGGTTCTCAGTCATCCAGGTCATCGTAGTCAAAGGAGCTTGCAAAGAAAAGCGTCTGGACTTCTTTAAGTTACTTGAAGTTACTTGCCTAGCTGTTACTTCATTCCTCTTTAACTGATGACCTCCGACAGATCCTTCACTGACTAATCTTATAACCACTCCCTGAACACCAAACACCTGCAGGCAGGGCACCAAAATGTTGTTTGTGCTGGTTGTTGTTTATTGCTGCTTTTATAGTTTATAGCGGTTATTTTGTATTAAGAGTCACAATGTAGCTCCATGTACCTGCTCTCTGCATTATAAGCTCAAACATACCCAGCAAACATCCTGAGAGCCTCTCTCAGGTCAAAACTGACCATAGTACGATTGTTTCAGTCAACGAATTCTGTTTTTTGTTTTTTTTTTTTTAAACATGTCAGCCTGTCACAAGTATTGTCAATCAGTCAGTCAACAGTAGCATCAGAAACAGGCTCAGAAGTTTGTGTGTTCAATTCATGGTTTAGGCTTCATTGGACCAATTTTTTTGTATATTTTGTTTTGTTATAATTGATTAAGAAAGAGTAGAACACAATTTTAGGACACAAAATTTCTTATCGTAGAAAGCAACAACATCCAGGCCACTGATGTGCATTTTAGATCGAGGGCCACATACAGCCAACTGGAACAGGTCAGAATGGAGCCTTTGCTGGGCCGATTCTCGACCCGGGGCCTTATGTTTGACTCCCCTGATCTAGGCAATGTTAAAGAGTAGATCAAGATGATGTCTGTAATGTCTACAACTTAGTTCAAATTTAAGTTTGGAACATTTTTTTCTAACCAGGATAAAAAACACAAACAAAAAACAAGTTATTCAACATCAAAATGTTTGCTGGGTAGGTGAATATTTACAAAAAAAGGCTTTTATCTGCCTTTTATTATTTTTGCTTATTTTAATTTGTGTTTTTCGTTTCCTGTTTTAGCACTTTATTAACTGCACCTTACATGTATTTCAGCTCATTTGTCGTTAAGGCTTGACTTTCATTTTCTTTTGCTTTTGTGTAGAAACTTTGTACAAATGTTCCAGTTCTAATTAAAAATGTTGCACGCCTCATCAAACTGGTCATACTTCATTACCACTGTTGTCTTATGTGTTTCACAACTGAAAGAGCCACTGCTGCTGCACTGAATTAAAGTTGTGTGTCTTTGTGTTCTTTGTGCATCTGTTCTGTTGTGTACAGATGGATACTGGGAATGTTCACAGTTTTGAAGATTTTATATAAAGTTTATTCTCAGATGGATTTAAATAAAGTTATTTTTATATGAATACAGTGACTGTGGGTCAAATAAAGCAAATGTTTTGTCCAGCTGTCCTCTGTGTGTGTGTGTGTTTATGTACTCATATTCAATTCTCTACTGTCAGTGAATATCTATTATAAAATCATTGGTCTCACACGTGCTTTTTTACACCATTTGAAGCAGAACCATTGTTTTTTGGTATTTACATGTCCAGTACAGTTTCTCGTTCTGTGGCGAGCTAGTTTTCCTCGCTTTGCATGCAGTTTAAAGACAGTCTATGAGTCAGGACCCTCCCTGCTTCCCTCACAGCCTCTATGGGGAAAACACTCATATTACTAATAAGACTTACAGTAAAATATCATTGCTCACAAGAGTGACACTACTCCTGTTTTTCCCATGCATTATAATTTTACTAAACTTTAGGCAACACTACAGAATAATGGATGAGAAAATGTGAGAGGGAGGATTAATGCTTGGGTGAGACAGTCTGGGAAGAATAGTTTCTTGTTTCACGTGGGTTTTTATTCCACATGACTCATTATTTTAAGATCTTTAGCTGATAATGTTTAGCACCTTCAGGCGACTGTTGTTGTAATTTGATGCTATATAAATGAACTGAACTGAACTGAGAAAATAATGAACTCAGTGTTTTACACTCTCTCAGTCATAATGTGACTCATATATCAGTTCAAATGGAACAGTAAGAATTTAATTTCATAAATTTAAGCTCAAATTTAGCTTAGATCTAGCCTGGAGCTGTGGGAGGCTTCCCAAAGGAGAGTAAGCCTCCTGGCACTTCACAGAGTTTTATATGAGAATGTGCACCTATCTATCCAGTAAAGTCTTGTGGGGTGAAGCTTGTTTTGCAGGCCCTGAGCTACGAGGTGGCCATGACGGACATCAGGCGCCAGTTATCGTGTCTACAGCTGGCCCTGAACATTCCTTTATACTGAAATATCTGAAGGTTTCTAATTATTCAATCAGTAAGAAACTGAAGATTCTTTTAATCCCAAATAAAAATCAAACACAACTAAACATGTTTTTAGAAACACGAGACTAATTAAAAGCCGCTCCAGTTATAAAATGAGGGAGAGTCAGACTGTGACATGTAAAGGATTTACGGCATGAACACTGTGATTGAAACCTCCCCATTCACAGCCTGGATGTTCACCAGATGGGCGGTAAGGAGGGGCTGCATCGTTCATTCAGCAAGTAGGAGGCAGACCTGACTGCAGCTGTACAGAGGAAGAAGAAGAAGATTTGCTTCTCTCAGGCACCGACTGAGTTTGTTCTCATCATGTGTGTCTACAAATCGCACTTTGAGGACTCTTTTTACCCTTTTTCACTCTGGACTTTAATCCTGTGCTCGGCTTTCATCGTCAGGACTCCTGTTCAAGGTAAATAATGGTCTTAGTTAAACTTTGGACCAGATTGCCAGATTCAGTAAAGCCACTACTTCTTACTGTGTGTCACTGAAGGTGATGACAGGTAAGTTCTGCATTCATGATGAGCAATCTCTTTCTGTCAAGTTTAGTACTTTTATGGAGGCTTAATGTCAATAAACATCAACCATTAAAAAACGATGATTATCTGAAAATGTGTTGTGTCTTTGTGTCCTGATATCTAAGGAATTTACAGCTATCTGTGATAGATACCTTATTCTTTCCAACTTAATAGCAACATTTAAAACATATAAAAGTCATGAAAGCACAAAAATAACTAAATTTCTTTTTTGAAAGAAAGAAAATTAGGTTTATCTTTAGAAAATATATATTTATGTATTATAAAGGACTCCAAGTATTGAATCTGAAGAAACCAAGAAAACCCCCTCACACATTCAAGCAGAGCTAAAAGCTTCAGAAACTGCTGACTAAGATGAATGTGCACGTGTCTCATCTCAGATTAATCTGTAGCTGCTCAGAGATACTCATTCCGTTTTCTGGCTCGTCTTAGAGATATGCGTGACTTATTTTCTTCTTCTGTTTTTAATTTTGAGGTCAACGGTTCAGCCCCCCTGATTTGAACCGATCACCAGAGGTTCTGGTGATCGGTTCAAATCTTCCAATCATCGCCGCTCCGGGTGATGATGTCATCCTGCCGTGTCACCTGGAGCCCACGTTCGATGTCCAGGGTCTGACGGTGGAGTGGTCCAAACCCGACCTGAAGCCCGACCCGTCGGACCGGCTGAGCCGAGTGGAGTACGTTCACCTGTACAGGGACAGGCAGGAGGTCCCCGACATGAAGATGGCCTCGTACTTCAGGAGGACGGAGCTGTTCATGGACGACATGAAACACGGGAACATTTCACTGAAGATCCTGAACGTGTCGGAGGAAGACAATGGCAGATACAGATGTTTCATCCCCAAGCTGCAGAGCAAAGTGAAAGCTGCTGTTGTTGAACTTGTAGTCGGTGAGAAGATTTGTTTTGGTCCGTTTTTGTTTTCAACTCATTTCCAAACCTTCATGTGAACAGATCATGACTATATTATAGATCCAAAGTACGCTAAGACCTCTACGACAGAGAATCCGGTATATCCTAGAAACTTCCAAACTCCAGATCCTCGTGAGATGTCTCCAAGAAATAGTGAGATAACAACCCACATTTTCTTTGTTTTTGTTAGGGTGAGATTTTTTGTCTGGTGACCTTGTTCATTTTCTTTCTTTTTTATATATCAGCAGGTCGGTGCAGGGTCTTTCTGGTTGTCGTAGTTACTGCCTTTGTGTCGGTTGTGGCTGTGACTGCGTATTTCTCTCGCCGTCAAATAAAATGTACATCAGAAACAAACAAACACAAACATGTTGTTGCTTCTTCTGCCATCAGACTGACTTATTATTCAACTTCTTTCAACAGAAGCATCAAGGCGACGAAGTGACCCAAACCAACCATAACAATTCCAGGTGCTCAAAGGAGGGTTGGTGTTAATGGACCTGAGCGCATTGGAGATTTATCTTTTCTGGCTCTGCTGGATCCTGATAGTCAGGTTGGAGGTTCAAACCAGCAGCCACAGGAAGACACTTGGCCCAGCAGCACTGAGACCCATCATAAGGTCACTTCTATAAACGGATTCTGATTTAAACTTTGACCTCAGGTGAAGACTCAAGTGTTGTATCAGAAAAAACACAGCATGGAAAATCTGGATATCTAAACAGTAAATATATGAAACAAGTCACGTGTAGGTTATTCTTTAAATTGGATTCAGATCCAGTGAAGTAGCCAGTCTAAAACCAATGGTTAAATTCTTTTCCATTCCTTGTCAGCAACATTATTTTGATCCAACCCTAATAATTGTTTAAAAACCAACATGTAACACCAAGCAGGGGTGAAAATGCCCCAAACTGCAGTTCATCTACTCAAGTCAGCCCTCACAGACTGTCATGTTAAAAGCCAGCAGAAATCCACGTCTTCATAGCCAGCTACAAAAACAGTTTAAATTTCTATGGATGTGTTAATCCTCTATAATTGTACACTAGTTGAATATTTCTTGCAACTTTTTACTTTTGAGTTCAAAGGCTCAAAGGAGGATGTGCCAGCAGAGATGTCCAAGCTTCACCTCTTTGTAGTTGTGGTGTGGTTTGTGGCTCTGCTGCAGGGGAGCGGTGGAGCAGTGGGTTCAGGGTGTGGTGATCTGGATGAGAGACTAGAGGCTAGTTTGAATGTGATGCTATCATATTGCTTCAGTTTTGTTCTTTGGTCCATCTCTTTCACCCTCTTTGTACTTTCTTTTTTCACTTGTAGCTCTCTGTCAAACACTGGAGGACTGCTTGGACTTCATTAGAGAACTGAAGTTCAGTCTGGAGATCAACACTTAGCAGGATAAAGAGCATTATTTATTACTGTCAGGTTTAATGTTCTCATTTATTTAAATTGTACATCTTGCTGGTCAAGGTCACCTTGAATCTTTCAGTGAGGCTTCTGAATGACCTCCAATGGACACATTTAATATCCTAGGACCTGGCGTCCACATATGTGGACATCACATTTTGGGTTATTTTGAACAAAATACTCAATTTTGCTCTACAAAGGCCTGATATTCACTTACGAGGACATTATACTGCTACTGTTCTATTGAAATTTTAAATGAATATGCTCGTGTGTGGCTCTCGTTTTCCTTAGAAACAAAAATCAGGTAAAGAAAAAATCTGGTAATTCTTTGTTTTTACATTCATCGGGTCCCAATCAGCCCAAATATTAAAGAGAAATTAAAAATGCATGCTGTGGAAGAGTTCGGGTCTTAGGAGGTTAAGTGGGAAAGTCCTTCATGGTTTTCACTGTGTTGAACTGAAATGAACATGCTGGTTTATTGGTCACAGTTTACTGGATATTTCCAACCCACAGCCTTGGAAAGACATTTTCAGTGGGAACAGTTCAGTCACACATCATGTGGAAGGACTGAAGTAGAAACTGACTCGAAAAACATGTTGGAGACATTGAAGACTGGAAGGACACCAAAGACCTCTGAAGTAACAAAAACATAATTTATGGAGACTCTATTAAAAGATTACACATTGGAATTAAATTTTTAATTAAAAATAGCTCAGTGATCATGGATCTAAATCAAACTTGGTCTCACTACTCCTTTTATTCATGGTTACCCTGAACGGCCATGAACTAAAACTTGAAACTGCAGATATTCATTTGAAGTTCTGGATCTGCCAACATGTAGGCAGTGCAGCTCCATATTTATGCTGTTTGTTGTTTGTGCTGTTTATTTCTGCTGCCTTCTGTGAAACTTAGGCAAAAAAAGTATTATATTATTATTTAATTATTGCCACGTTTGTGCTGTTTAATTTATTTCAAAGAATGTTCCTGTTTAATCTCAGAGCTGACTCTTTCTGCTGTTGTGCCAAATTAAAGTTGTGCATGTTTGTGTTCTTTGTATTTCTGTTATGTTGTGTATCTTTCAGATGACCTCAGACTGCTGTTTCTTGCCCCCCAGTTATTACGGCTTCATACATGACATTAATAATGCCCACAACCCTAAAAGGCTAGCAAAATGCAGCATGATGAGACTGAGGAACCAAACATTTATCCAGCATAGACAAGAGTACTCAGTGTGATAAACTGTGCTGTGAGGACATCTCCACTCCCATCAATATCACCTGAATCAGCAGAGCTTAAACACCAATACTCCACGGGCACCCAAAGAGAGGGGCCCATAGCAAGTGCACAAGCTGAGGGACAAACAGACCTGAAGCCCAAGAGGGACACCAGACTTGTGTGCCACAGCACACCCCCATTGGCACATGACAATGAGTTCCCCAAGGTGTCCACCTGAGCACCAGAGAGCCAGGCAAAGGGACAGGGGAGTGGACTCGAAGGCAGCACCCCAGGACTGTACCACACAGGTCCGCACAAAGTAAGGAGGAGATCAAGGCTAAGGGAAGGGAAAGAGAAAATAAGGACAAAAGAAAAGAAAAAAGAGCATCACAGAGCCAAGTCAGAAAGTCTGAAAGGACTCCACTCCTCCCAGGTCCTCCCCAGAGTCAAGAGACAACATGTCTGTGTTGTTTCTGTTCTAAACTACTGTTTTCTTTTATTACAAAACCTCAATTAGTCAGTTTGACAGACATAAAATAATATTTTTGTACAAACAGGCTGAGTCCCAAAGGGACTATTAGCCTAAAACTTGGCATGTTTAGGTGGGTTGTGCAGTTTATGCTTAAAAGGGAAACACACCACACCCAGCCGAGTTGGAAGAAACTGGCCAAGTGGAGGATGAAAGAAGTAGTGGCAGGCCTGAGACGCAACTGTCTGTTGATCCAGGTACTGTTTCCTGAAGCCCTCATCAGATATGGCCTCAGTGGCTGCCAAGAAGCCATTAAGTAGGGAAACAGGCAGAAAAAGCTGAAGCATGACAAATTACACAAGAACTGGACAAAAAACAGATTCAATACATCTTGTGGAGTGATGACACCAAACTTCAAATGTTTGGTTTAAATCATTGTCAATATGCATGGAGGAGTGTCTGCAGTTATCTGTGAAACATGGTGGAGGCTTTACCATGGTTTGAAACTGCATTTCAGCCGGTGGTGTTGGAGACAGAGAAGTACCATCAGATTTGGATCCACAATGTAAGACCACCTGGAAATCATCTGACTGGTGCTGACAATTGACTATTAGTCATGGATTGGCCTCTCCCAAGAAAAATATCCTTCAAAAAGCCCGGAGAACAATTTGTGAAACTACTTAAAGAAAATAAAAGTGGCCCAAATTTCTTACTTTCCTCCAAAACATAAAAAAATGAAGGGTGACTCAGAACTTTTGAACAGTACTGTAGCAGCTGCTTCCATGTGGAGTCGATTCTGCTTCCTTGCTTGCAGCAAATGTCTCTTCCCACAGGCCTCTGTGGAAAAACCCTGTATGATTACTAAGAATTACAGCTTATATCTGCTATAAACTATCATTACCCATGAGAATGGTGCTTTTCCCATACGACCTGATTCTGCAGTGTGTATTCAGTAAAGACTGTGTTTAGTGTGAGACACAGCCTGTGATGTTTTCACATGGGTTGCTATAAATACAAAACTTTCTGTCACAGTGGATCAAATTTAATCTCTGACCCTGTTCTTTAAAAACTGACCCTATGTTTCATTTAGTTTGACCTTAAATGAGAGACTGAGCCCATAAACTTACCAGGACAACATTTACAAAGCTCGCTTCATGCTTCGTCACAGCTGACAGCCCGGTGTTGGAGGCGTGATGATTCAGGCACCTCACAGCTATTGAGTTCAACATCAACTTCTCTGTACACCAAAGTATTATATTAAAGCTTGGCTGAAACTGGATCATCAGGGAAAGTGATCCCAAGCACAGCAGCAAATCTACACCACTGAAAGTGAAAAGAACTAAAGTGCAGCAATGGGCCGGTCAGTCCAAACCTCAGCCTGACTCAAATACTGTTGTGGGACCTTCAGAGAGCCGTGCATGAACAAATACTTGCATGTCAGGATGTAAAGATGACCCATAAAATCATACCAAAACTATTAGTTTTAACTAAAAGTTAAACCTGCTATGTGTGGTACTGAATCAGAGTCTGTGCTCAGTTTTTTGCAGGACTGCTTCTGTAGTTTGACTTATTTTCTATTAAATAAACAACAACAAGGCATAATATGTGCTTTTGTTTATTTGAGATTTTATATAAAAAAAATTAAGAGCTTTTTTATTTTTTGTATGTCCTGTTATGTAAACCCTCAGAATGGACAGCGTATGTACTCTCTGTTCAGTGGGTGTATTTACTCAGACATAAATACTGTCACAGCTCGACTGTGGAGGCAGGATAAGGGAGTAACTTAGAAACTTTATTTACAAAAACAGAAATCATTTACAAAACCAAGAGAAACAACACACTCCTACACAACACAAAAACAAACACACAGTGCCTGGATGGCCCATAAATGTGGCTTTAAACAGGAGGCAATGACACACATTAGAGAAAACAGATGAAAACATGTGTGGCACACTGTACCATTAAACAGTAAAGGAACTTTACTCCACACTGACTCATTTAAAAACACACACTGGTGCCTTTGGGATCATCTGATTGTGATGGCATCAACAAATCAACAATCACGACCCTCTAACCATCCATCGGCTTTGACAGAGATACAGTCGACGCCCAAAGAAGAACCACAAAACCAAATGCACAAGAGGAAGGTCACATCAACAGGAAGTTCCACCTTTTATATTTCTGAACATCTTTTTATGTCTGCTCTTTGCTGTGCTGTAAACACAACCTGCTTTATCCTGGAGTCATAGCAGCAGATTGCTATGTAGCTCCCTCTAGTGGTAACACACAATGTAATGTGTTAACCTAACTGGAAGTTAACTGCTGATGTGATTTGATGCTGCATAAAGAAAAGTGAAATGAATTGTCAGCAAACAATCAAAAACAAAAAAGTAACTGAAAGTGAAACGCAATTAAAAACATCATGAGTTTGGACTTTTCTATCATCTTCTGATCGTCTCTGTGGGTCATTGCATCTGTAAACACCAGAGTTGGATAAAACTTTTCAGGGATTCAGAGTGGGGTCATGTTTGATGGTTTACTGATGGAAAACTAACAAAAAAGAGTTAAACTTTATGATTCTTACAAGTGTGGTGTGTATCGTTAACATATAGAAAGTACATTTAAAATATGATGTCACATTTGACCTCTGACCTCACTTTTACATTTCACATCTGTCTTTCTTTTGCGTTGACCCCAAAATGTGTTAAATATTTAAAGTATTGTCAGGAGAATGAATGAGTTAGTTATAAATATACTGCAGTGCAATATTACATAATAAGTTCAAGTCCATTTATTTACACATACTTATTATCCTACTCCAGTGTAATGTTATATAAAAATACACTATTCTTGCTTAAAAGTATACACTGCACAGACAATGAGCTGCCTGAGTTTTGTGCTCTCAGAGAGCTTCTTGTTCTTTAGTTTTCACTGCTGGTTAAGGCTGACTCTGAGTCTCTGTTTCCTGGTTTTCCTCGCCCTCTTTGATCACCTCACTCATGTCAACAGCAGATGTGTCGTCTTCCAGCTGTTCTGATGGCGGCTCTTCTTTTATTTCTTTGGTCTCTGTGTCGTCAGCAGGAGCTCTGTTGCGTTTTTGTTTCATTGTTTTCAGCTCAGTTTCATTCACCTTGGTGTCTAAACACAGAAAGGAAAAGTGTTATACATATACATGTGTTTGTGTGTTTGAATACAGCTTTCCTATTGTAATTTTTATGTGACCATAAAATACCTGTAACTGTGTGGGAACATTAAAATAATAGTACGTATTAGTCAGAGCAATGATCATGCATTTGTAGATTTATATTCCTGTTCAACCCCACTGACACTCCCTCTGGTCCCTCCTCCTGTAATGTTACATTCATCCCTGCACCACAGTGTAAAAATACTGAGCAATCATCAACTGTAAACTGAGCAGTGTGAGAATAAAATATTCATTCAGGTAAGATAATGCTGAAATGATCACTTGTTAATTTCCAAAGTCCAGAGCAGCATTACTGTCCATGAACGAACATATTCAGACTCCTATAAAGGGAAACAAAGCTGACACTGTACTCAATTTAGTCTCAGAAATTCAGCCTTTCATACTCCAGAAAACATAGAGAAGGGAAACAAACGTGTGACGCACCAGGTTTTTTTGATAACATGAAATTCCAAACGAAAGCGATAACAGCGCCAACGTACAGCAGGCCAACAATCACGATGATGAAAGTGGCCGATGGTTCCTTCTTGACAGCAGAGCCTTAAAAGATAAAGAAATAGAAGTTATTCCTGTAAAACTAGCTCTGATTTGGTTCAAACTGCACATGATGAGGGTGAAATAATGAAATAGTTTCTGAATGTGAGTCATTATTACCTGGAACATGTATGTGTGTCTCTCTGCTCTGGTTGGTGTTCCTCTGTTGGACTCTGCAGGTGATGTTGTTGCTGTGTCTCTTCTCCACAGTCACTCTGCTGCTGACAGTATAGAGGTCATCAGGACCTCTGAGGGTCTCTGTAGGTCCAGCAGAGAGGAGGTTTCCCTCACCGTCCAACCACAGCAGCTCAGGCTCTGGATACCAGCCTGCAGACTCACACTGTAACACCACCCTGCTGCTGTCATTTGACATCACCTTCATGACAGGTGTAGATGCTGACCCTGATGAAGGGAGACGAGAGAAACCACTGAGCCATTGCATGCAAGGTAATTGGATAGACCTTTTTTAAAGCTTTTTCTTTAATTTCACCTCTTTCTTCACTGTAAAAGAGTTTGATGTCTCTAGATGCTTCTATAATTAGTGAAATACATTTTTTAAATAAAAAATATTACCATTGTTACGCCTCCAGCAGAATTGGTCTTTTAGGGTTCATATGCAAAAAAAGCCAGTTTTTGTCTCACACATTGAAACTTCTAGAGCTTTATAAGACGGGTCCTGGATGAATATGATGAAGAGCAAGATGTTCATGACTGAGATTCTAGAAACTGCCAAACAACTGCTCACAGGTCTGTTCACTCGTTTGAGGCTGAAGAGATATGCCAGAGAAGCAGAGGCCTGGAGAGTAAATAGGCTGCTCTCCAAATATTAATCCAAGGTGTACTCTCAGCTTCAAGAGAAGACTAGAACAAGGTCTTCAAGAACATCTGGAAGACGGGCACATCACACAACACTAACAACAAGTGGGTGGTGGACCTAAGAGTAGACCACAGAGAGTCAGTCAACATCAGAAATGCAGACAACTAACAATGAGTCTCCAGAATGAAGAGCTGGAAAGCATCAGGACCTGACATGATCCATGCCTACTGACTGAGGAAGCTAATGGCATGCTGTAATGGCAGCACAAATGAGCAGGTTACTAACAGCAGGTACTCATCCAGAATGACAGTGAAAACCAATGCTGATCATTAAGGATCCCGGCACCCTCGTATCACACCATCAACAACAGGCCGATTAGCTTCCTCTCTACAACACAGAAGCTCCTCTCAGGCATCGTAGCAACCAAGCTGAGTAGACACGAGTCAATACATGAACAAACCAGCAGGCCCCAGCTCCTGGTTGACAGTGTAGTGCAGCCGGACGTCAAGACCAGGTAGACCAATGTGAGCACTGCCTGGATTGACTTCAAGAAAAACTACGACTCACACATGGATGCTGCCTCGGTGTATAGCACTGTACAAGGCTAATAGTACAGCTTTATACATACTATTTTATAGCAGTCATAAGATACTCAGCTGCAGTAACAAAATCATCACATTAGAAGATAGATGTGACTGATGTAAAGACAAATACAGATTATTATGCGTGCAGGATTCCACTCAAAGTCCAGCATCCTGATGCTCTATGAGCAACAGAGAAATGGAGGGTGAGAATTCATGTGGCAGAACCACAATCCAGAAAGAAACATGAACCATCCATGAATACATCAGGAAAATGTCACCCTGAGATCAGCTGCTTCAAGACTCCATGAGCTAGCTGAAGAAGATAATAACAAGACAGAAACTGTCATGGACGACCAAACACCTGCATGGGATGTACCATCGACCGATTGAGGAAATGGCTGGTATCAAGAAATCCCACCAGTGGTTGGAAAAAAACACCTTACAGGACTGTACAGAGGCTCTGATCATGGCAGCACAAGAAGAGGCCCTAAGATCAGATCCACAGAGCTAGGACTCTACCACAGCCAACAGGACCAGAGCCACAGGCTGCCCCAAGGTGTCCCAGAGACTATCTGACACATAGCAACATGAGGTAAGGTACAAGCTGGGAATGAGCACAATGCAAGCACAACCAGGTGTCTGAGATAGTGTACAGGAACATCAGAGGTTTGCCATGATATGGATCTGTTTAAACTGTAGCTCTGCTAAGTTGCAGGTATCTGCTGTATATATTTACCTCTGCAGAAGAGAAGTGTTAGAAGCACCAAAACAGCAGTGACAGCTGAGGGTCTCCAGGAGATCTTCTGAAGAGACATCCTTCACTTCTTATCTGAAAGTCAAAACAAAAGGCTTTTACTCTCTCCAGCCTTCAGAGAAGCATGCTAACAGTCTGATATTGTGAAACTGATTCAGTTTTAATGAGTGATGTTCAGTCTTTATAAAAAAATAAAAAAAATAAAGGTCATTAAAAAGATAATAATTACTACATTTATTGGAGATTATGTATCGGACTTTCAGGAGCAGGACCACGCCTCCAAACATGCTCCTTCTGGCTGTCATCTTTATAGGTTCCCCCAGTTCTGCAAGCTGATCATTCTCATTTACGTGCACCACCCTCCCTCCTTCTTCTCCATTCTTCAACTTCTTCACTTCTATTTAGTACATGGATCTACCAGGCCTGGGAGCCATCGCCAGCCCCCTTCGAGGCCTTCCCCAAACTGCAGCTCAATTCATGTCAAAGCATTCACTTTTACCTACTAAAACGCTGTCAACCTTAAAATGAGGGCATGGGCCCAGCTAGTGAAATGAAAAGATATGATCAAAAAATTATTCATCAGAGATTTGGGAAATTCTTTTCTAAGTTCAAATAAATATGATTGAAGTAAACACAACAACAGGTGTCTGAACTTTCTCTAAGTGAGCGCTCAAACACATTTCAAAGGAAGTTTGTTTTTTTAATGTCACTCCTATCACTTTGGGTGAGGTTATGAATGTTGACCGACCAGTAAACCTGCAGCTTACAGTCTTTTCTTTAACACAACAGAGCGGTACAGAGGCCACATCTCTGCAGACGCTGCACCAGTCTGTCAATCCACTCTCATTGCACTGCTATAAATAGAACATTGAGATACTTGAACTTGTCCACTTTCTGTTCATTTTCATTCCTCTCTCTCAACACTGAACTGCAAACTGCCGCAGAACAAAGGCTGAAGATTTTCACTTGAAAAGCCAACAAAAACGCATCAGCCACAGAAATGAAAAGTGTGCAGAAACTCTGTCTGTAAAGATAATAATCAGAACTGTGACATGTTTCCAGCAATGGAAGCCAGACCCTCGCTTAGACATCAACCCTGGGCCTGAAACCCCACAGTCTCAGAGGTTACATGATGCACAAACTGTTTTATTTTAGATTCAGGAGCAATATGAACTTAACTTCATATGAATATAAGGCGTCCACATGTACACGGGTATTTTTGAAAACGGAGATTTTCCGTTTTCGTTTTAAAAAGTAATCCCGTCCACATGTAAACGCAGAAATGAAGGAAAACGCTGCTAGGACCATGCCAAAGCAACAGGTGGCGATATATTCCTAACCATGCAGAAATGTTGGCCAATCAGAAGTCTAGAAGCCTCGGTGGGAAAAAGTAAACAAAGATGGGGCATAGAAGCAGAACCGAGTCGTATGTGTGGAGGGACAGTAACTGTGTGTGTATATTTAAGCATTTAAGTACTGCAGAGAGTACAATTAACAGTAATAGTATTGTAGAAATTCATTTCACCGAAACAATAACGTGGCGCACAGTGTGACGTCAAAAAAGGCGCACACCTTTGACGCTGCGTTTTCTGCATTTTCTGCGTTTTTCTCGTCCACACGTAAATGCAAAAACTGTGTTTTCAAAAATATCCACTCTGGCTGGAGTTTTTAAAAATCTCTGTTTTCAGTGACCGAAAACGTCGTTTACGTGTGGACGGAAGTTGTAAACACATAGAAAAATCTGCGTTTTCAAAAATACCCGGGTACGTGTGGACATAACCTAAGTTCAAAAATGAAGTTCAACGTGGACTGAAGAGAACATATTTTATGTCTTTCTTTAGTCATCGAAATATGACTAAAATATGTCATATATGTTTGGTCATCCCCCCCTACAACAGGTTTTCTTCTTCTCCCTGTCACCAAGTGCTTGCTGATAGTGCATTGCCGGGGTTAATCTGTATTATTGTAGAGTCTTTACCTCACAATATAAAGTGCATTGAGGCGACTGCTTAAATTAATTAATAAATGAATCAAATTAAATTAGACACACATCTTTCATGCTTTTATTCTTTGACATAGAACACATTAGCATCTATCTTTCACCACTTGCCCTAATACTTCTGTTTCATCACAGACCTCCACCCAGAGAGTGCAAACCCCCCCTGAAAGGCAGACATCAGCCTGTTATGGTGTCACTGGGACGTTGTAGGGCATCAAATTGAAAAGGTTAACTTTGACTTTGGGTGCAAGAACAATAAAGGTCAAGGTTTAAATGTTTAGCCAGCCTAGCTACTCGTGTCCCTGAAGGCCTAGTTTATTGTTGCAAAGTTTGAAGACGATGCATCTTGAAAACTGTGAACGGTGGACTATCAAACAGACAGAGCTGATTAATCTCACATTAATAATGATAATAAAAAAAACAAACAAATGTATAAGAGTCTTTGCTCATATTGCACGTGAGCACAGAAGGACACCGGTTTGCATCTTGTATCAGTAAGCCTACATAAGGAAACATTTAATGTCCACTTAGGTGTTACAACAGTATCACACTGACACAACATGAAGCGAGACCACAGAGTGTAAGTGTAACTTTAACAAATGTAAATGTAAGATGTGCATATTTAGAGTTGCTTTTAATTTAATGACGACCTCATAAGCTCGGATCATGGATTGTGGCTCGTGTTAACAATGATGTCACAGTCCGACACAGGCAAGTGTGTACTCTGTATAACGTGATTTCTTTGCGTGATTTTAGGTCAAATAAACAAACCTGATGCACCTTCAACCAGTGGAAACAGTTGAGTTGCTGGATTTGAACCAAGAGGAACAAAAATAACAACGTAAGCGTGGGAATCTGACTCCACCCCAGGACGCTCTGTAAAGCAACAGGGTGGTTTTATAGGGTGGTTTGTGTGTTATTCAGGGCGCTAATAAAAGAAACATATCTGGAAAAAGAAACACAGTTCTGTGTTTTGTGTCTTTTTGACAAATTACTTCTAGGAAAAATCAAAGTAATGTGGACAGAAAGTCTGACTTTATAAGAGAAAATTTGTTGTTAAGACCATAATTCATCTTTAAATATCATTTTTAGGACATGTTTGTTTATGATGCTGCTAATGCTGAAATATGTCCGCTGTGTTCACCTGTTCATCGGTCTGCTAAAGCTGGACGTGCACCATCACACTCACCAGGAACTCTACAGCGAAGCAGAGACACACGCTTACACAGACACACAGATACATTATTATGTATTAAAAAAGGCTTACCGCAGTGGTGCAGACTGTAACTCCTGTTGTCCTGAGTTTTACAGTAAATCGGTCGTTATAAAGTCGTTATGAGAGTTTGCTGGAGCTCAGCAGAGATAAAAACCAGCAGAAAGGCAGCGCGTCATTGTCTTTGGGCTCTGCTGTGGTCAAACTGGATGCTCTGGTAAGTTGGCATCAGATTCTGAATGAAACAAGTTTTTACTTGTCTTAACTGCACAGTCTGGCTTCAGATTACACAAACTGTGAAGCGTTACTAACAACTGCAAAACTAAAGCTCTGTACACACAGACATCATACACACACCGCATATTTTAATATTGCATGCAAATACTGTACATCTTGTGATTGGTGTGTGTGTGTGTATTGAATATACAAATACATCTACACACATAGTTTACACTTTGGATTAGATGTTAAACTTCATTTCATTATGTTGTACACTTTTCAAAGACACTACATCAATCTAATCTAATCCAGGCTGTTGCTCTTCACTCTGAGAAAGGTTGTAAGGTCCAAACAATCTGAAGTCTTTCTGCAGTGGAAAGTGGAAGCTTGCTGCCGACCCCTCACACCTCAGTTATAAGCTGTGACACTCGTTTGTGCACAGACTTAAATAAATGTGATTCTGAACTTCATCAGTTGTGCAGCACAAAGCACAACATGAAACTGGATGGTCTATAAACATGGATGTAAACTGAAGGCAATGACACACATGAGGAAAATAATACACTAGAAAAGCTGAAAGCACGTCCGTCTGTTGAGTCGCAACAATCATTAACTTCCTAACATCCTCCAGATTATGCGGAGGTAGCTGACAGACTCAAAGAAGCAAACGCATAAGGAAGGTCACATGACTCATTTGACATTTCTGAACTTCCTCTTTAAAAGTGACCCACAGGCTGAGGTGCACTCTGCTTTATCACAACAGTCAGATCTGTGGCTCCCTCCAGTGGGTAAAGCCTTTACCACACGATGCAGTGTGTGAGTCTGGAAGTGCTGTGAAACAAACTGCAGGGTTTTTAGTTTTTTCTGTGACGTCACTGCAGTTCCCTCATAGATGAAAACTCCTGAACACATCACAAGTTTGATGTTTTCCGTGATGTGATGATGAAGTGACGATGAGCACAGAAACAGAGTGTCAAACATGTTTGATGACTTCTGTGTCTCACGTCATGCACGTTATGGCGTCAGCTCCTCGAAACATTGGATGCAGCACGAGAGCTAAAGTCTCTGTTTTTAAGACAAACGGTCATCCAATTTGAGCTTTTTTCTTTGAACCACTTATTTTGTACTTCTGTTTCTTCTGTTTCTTTTCCTTCTCGCCTTCTTTGATCTCCTCAGCAGCAGATGTGTCGTCTTCCAGCTGTTCTGATGGCGGCACTGCTTTTATTGCTATGATCTCGGTGTTGTCAGCAGGAGCTCTGGTGCATTTTTGTTTTGTTGTTTTCTTCTCAGTTTCAATCTCTTTGGGGTCTGCACACAGAAATGACAAAATAATACAAACATGTGCTTGGCTGCCTGATTCTACTGGAGGATTCTTCCTATTAAAAGGGCGTTTTTCCTCCCCACTGTCACCAAAGCACTTGCTCATAGGGGTCATATGACTGTTGTGTTTTTCTCTGTATGTATTATTGTAGGGTCTACTTTACAATATAAAGCACCTTGAGGCAACTGTTGTTGTAATTTGGTGCTGTATAAATAAAATTGAATTGAATGTGTTTGGTTGTTATCAAAGACGTCTATAGAGTGGAACAAAGGTGACGCTCTGCTTTATTTATTTCAGCTGAGTATCATAAATCCGCAGTGTCAAAAAACATTGTCTGATTATTAAAGAGAGGGGAAACAAACGTGTGACGCACCAGTTTTTTTTGATGGTATTAAATTCCACACAACAGTGACAACGGTACAAATCCACAGCAGGCAAACGATCACGATGATGAAAGTGGCCGATGGTTCCTTCCTGACAGCAGAGCCTTAAAAGATAAAGAAATAGAAGTTATTTTTGTAAAACTAGTTCTGATTTGGTTCAAACTGCACATGATGAGGGTGAAATAATAAAATAGTTTGTTTCTGAATGTGAGTCATTATTACCTGGAACATGTATGTGTGTCTCTCTGCTCTGGTTGGTGTTCCTCTGTTGGACTCTGCAGGTGACGTTGTTGCTGTGTCTCTTCTCCACAGTCACTCTGCTGCTGACAGTATAGAGGTCATCAGGACCTCTGAGGGTCTCTGTAGGTCCAGCAGAGAGGAGGTTTCCCTCACCGTCCAACCACAGCAGCTCAGGCTCTGGATACCAGCCTGCAGACTCACACTGTAACACCACCCTGCTGCTGTCATTTGACATCACCTTTATGACGGGTGTAGATGCTGAAGCTGAGGAAGGGAGACGAGGGAAATCACAGTAATCTGCTGCACACATGTTACAAGAGAACATCTGGATATCTACTAACTGTGTGTGAGATTATCAATATCGTTACTTTGAATTATTTATTTACACTGGAAAAGACAAATAATGTCACATATTCCAGAAAAATTTTAAAAGATTCTTTGGTGCTAATAAACTTTGACAGTAGGAATTAGTCATAATAAAATTAAATAAAGTAATCTTACCAACAATAAGATGAACATATGACCTTTGACCCGGCTGTGGAATGAAACATCTGTATGGTCCTTGATCAGACAGATGTACTTTGGAGAGAGTCAGTGAGACGTCTCCATGCTTCAGTTTATCAAAGGACAGTGAGGTTCTTCCAGCATATGACGGCTGCTTGTCGTCCACATTTTCTTTATTTTTCTCCCACATGTAGATAAATCCTGGTGTCAGGTCAGTTCTTGCCCACTCCAGCTGCAGCTGTGATACATCCACGGGAGTTTTTCAGGAAACAGGGTAAAACAACATCATCACCCAGCAGAGCCACAATTTGCTTTGTTGGAGCTTCCTGAGAATAACCTGCAAAGAAACACATCAGATTTGATTTACTGCTGTAGGATTCAGATGAAAGGCTGATTGAAGCAACACCTCAGACATGGATGGATCTCTGCACAGACCTCAAAGGCTAAAAGAGTCTGTTCTTTATTTAAACTCAGAGAGTAAATAACACAAAGTTGTTATTATTACGTTAGTAATTTGGTCCCATTTTTCTGTGTTTTTTATTTTGTAAAGAGTCTCTCTGTGTACATGACAAGGGCTCAACTCTTTCATTATCTGAAGATAAACATGTTTTTTCAGCCTGTAATTGTGTTTTATAAACTTACCTCTGCAGAAGAGAAGAGTTAGAGACACGGCAGCATTAATGAAGGATGAGAGTCGAAGTGTAAAAAGTCCAGAAATGTGATAAAGAGCCATGATTCACCTCACCTTGAAAATTAACAAAAACAAATGCTCTTTATCTCTGTCTTACAGGAAGCAACAGTACAATCCTCTGAAACATTAAACATTACAGTCTTAAATATGAAAGCTCAAATTAGAAAAAAAATACCTCAAAGAAACACTTTTAGAGACACTGGAAAGAATTTCTTCTTTGTTCAAAGACTTTGTGTACAGATTTCCTCTCTGGTGCTCTTCTGCACCTGCTTCCTGTTCCCACAGCAGCAGAGAAGGTGTGTGAAGATCAGACTGAGCTCCTGAAGAGCATTGCTCATTACTGTGAAAATGATAAAGAAAAGCAAGCTTCCTGTTACTATTTTCTCTGTCAAAGAAACCAAGACAACAATGTGTTTTGTAACGTAGCTTTTTCTAAACCCTTTAAAATATCAGAAAGTACAGGTGACAGCTCCTACGCCTCTACATGTACTTCTGGGTTTTCATGGCTGCTTGGATTTGAGGATTGGCTTATTTACACTCATTTGGTTAAATGAGATCGTTCAGATTTTTGTAAGTTTTTATGCTTTTCAGATTTTCTTTTGTCTGTTTGGGTCTAACAGAGCAATACTGAGCAACAGCTGTCTCTCACTGCAGTTTTCTAGTAACTCCTCAGAAGGAGAGTCAACAACTATTCAACAAAGTCTAACAATGTGGACACACACAAAATGGTATAGACTAATCCATTGCGGTAAATTCTACAAAATGGTGCAAAATTCAAAACCTGGTAAAAACTGGAGTCTCTCTCCCAACACTCACTGACTTCACCCATAGTCTGCATACAGACTCTAGTGGTGGGTGTTTACTCACTCAAGCTAAGTGGCATTAGACAACAGTGGAAATTCATGAATGTGAAATGCTCAAACCACTTTCTGTCACACTGAAACTGATCCTCTGATAAAACCTCCAAGAAGGAACAGCCGATTATTATTATTGTTGGTCTGTGGCAGGGATGTGACGATACAGAAAATAAGAAATCCTACCTCGAACAAATGTTTTTTAAAGCACTGGAATAGCCGCCTCTGTGTCTCCTGCTTCTTCTAAGTATTGTTGTTGGACTTTGAACAATCATAGGTTTTGCTGCTCAAGCCTGGATTGACTCATACATTTGTACAAAGGTTCCTGAATCATTAATCATTACAAAGTTATGAACTCAGAGATTTGTTCACACAGAAAGTTGTGTTTTCATATTTTTGTGGGGACATCTAATTGACCTAATGCTTTCCCTAGCTGCTTACTATAACCATAACCATAACCTAACCCTGACACTAAAACCGCATTTCGAGTCTCAAAAATTCCTTCAGACTTATGGGGACAGGAATTTTGTCCCTATAAGGGCTGCTTGTCCCCAATAGTACAATAAAATTTCAACTTTTGGTCCCCACGAAGATATTTAGCCATGGTACACACACACACACACACACACACACACACACACACACACACACACACACACACACACACACACACACACAAACCAATTCAAAACCACATGTTGCAAATTTCAGAAATGTTATGAACTCTTTATTAACTTTATTGCTGCTCTGATAAGAGCAGAATTCCAGACTGCAGATAAGATCTGTGCACTACTGACAGGTGAGTTTACGCCCTGTAACAGTGGCATAAATAGGTTATTAAAGGTCAGAAGTAACAGAGTCAGAGTGATATGATTCTGAGTTTAACCAGTTTTGAATATGTTTGTGTGGTTGTTGTTTGTTTGTTTGTTTGTAGAGTATTTGTGTTTAAAGTTTAGGCAAAAGGGCGGAAGACTTCAAGAAGTGTCCTGTAGGAAGTGTGGAAAACTGTAATATAATAAGTGTAAAGTTTAGGTTGCACAGTGTGCAGTAGTATAGTTATGTATTGCACTACAGAGACCACTTCAGCATGATAATATCAAATATCTTAATTAACATGATTAAGACTACAAGTGGTTGAGTAACCTTTTCTGACTTCAGCTTTTTTCTTGTGCTTTTCTCATGTTACCACACCATCCTGCTGGCCCCTGCTTACACCCCAGTTATCAAGAGGATTAGAAAGGTCACCAAAAACATCAAGCAGTGGACAGAGGAAAGTATCCTCACCCTACAAGGATGTTTCGAAGCCACTGACTGGGACAGCCTTCTTTCTCCCTCTGATGACATCGGTGAACAAGTCAGCACGGTGACATCATACATCTCCTTCTGTATGGGCTAAAAATGTGGTCATAAATATTTTGTACAGTTTTGTATGTGTAAAAATAATTTGTGTGTGCGTAAAAAAGATTTGTGTGTGGACTTAGCCAAAAAAAACCTTGCAAGTTACAAGTATGAATTTTGACCCCATTTTTCTTCCTTTCATCTGATTGGTCAATGCCATGTCAATCACAAATGTAACAATCCAATCAAAGAACAGATGGTATTCTGCCCCTCGGTTGTTACTTTGTTGGGTTTCTTTGGCTGGCGCATTTCTCAGGTTTCCCAATAGTGGGCAGTATTACCCCTTCAGTTTGTGGCTTCTTCTTTGGTTATTTGGTGTGCACTACACTGCCCCCTTTGGTGATGGGTTGTAAGCAGCAGGCAAAGTTCACGCAGGCAGTGGGAGAAAATGCATGGAGCAGAGAACTAGTGATGGGATTTCCGGCTCTTTTTAGAGATCCGGCTCTTTCGGCTCGGCTCGGCTCACTAAAAAGAGCCGGCTCTTTCGGCTCCGAACCTGCTCTTCAGGTTGTTTTGTTGCTTTAATTATTTAATCATTAGCAATAATATAAAATTATGCAGAAAAGGAATTACTAATGTTAAAAAAAGGGGTTTTATTTATATATGTTTATATATGGCCCCTAGAGACAAAGCACGTACAAACTCTAAAGCATATACAAACTCCAAAAAGCACGTACAAACTCCAAAACACATTTCTAGCGTTTACTGAACTTCAAAACAGAGCTACCCAGATCACTTAAATTACACAATTGAAAGCATGTGTGTATTGTTTGTGTATTTATAGACAAGCACTCATATTTATTCAAATAATTAAAAAAAAAAAAGTTCATTTACCTGTTACTACCACACACCAAATCCGGTTGTTGATACTTCCTGGCTTGTGTAGCCACTAGGTAACAAAAGCTCAACACTGCGCCCAGCCAGTGTTGCCAACTCCTCAGTAAGGAAAATCGCTATTGGTTGTCCTAAAAGTCGCTAGAAGTCGCTAAATGACGTCATCACCTAATTTGCATAATTGGTCATGCTAATGTAATTGTAACCTACGCTGCTGGAGAGAGAAATAACATCGTGGACGAGACATAAAGTGAGCAAAAAACGTCCTGAATGCATTTAGAATTTATTTAGAACTACAAATTAAATTTCTTTTACCAATTATTGTTTTTTGTAATGTCTTTCACGTCTTTTTTTAGCGACTTTTTATAGAAAAAAAGTCGCTAGGGGGTCTAAAAACTCGCTAAATATAGCGACAAAGTCGCTAAGTTGGCAACACTGCGCCCAGCATCCTGGAGCACTTACTGTTGTCTTTTGTACGTGATTCTGAGTTTGTACGTGCTTCTGAGTTTTTACGTGTTTTGGAGTTTGTACGTGCTTCTGAGTTTTTACGTGTTTTGGAGTTTTTACGCGTTTTGAAGTCTGTACATGCTTAGGAGTTTGTACGTGTTTTGGAGTTTGTACGTGTTTTGGAGTTTGTACGTGCTTTGTCTCTAAGGGCCACCATAAATATACTTTATTTATTCACTCCACATAAAATGTAATAAATAAATCATATAATACAAAAAACAACTATTTACATTTTAAATTTTTAACTATTTAAATTTTCAGCTTTTTCCTTTTAAACAAATTTAACGTGAAACAACACAAAACACTGCAAACCACAACACAATTAAATATAAATTAAAATATTAAAACAAAAAAGACGATGCATATTCTCTGTCATATGGGCCTGCATGATTTCTGAATCCTTTATCATCTGCAACTGAAAATAGTGGATGATTACTATACCTTTCTAATGTGAAGTTGTTGTCCCTCGCTCTCTTTCTCTCTGGCTCTGTTCCTGTGCTACTGTGAGTGTAACGCCCCTCCCCCCTCTGCCCAGCGCAAAGTACAGGCTGCACGTGCGGAGTTTAGCGGAAAAAAGGGCGAGAGAGAGGGTGAGAGAAAGAAAAAAAAAAAACCTCACGGCTCCCAATAAGGAGCCGGCTCGCGTCGTTCACTTCAAAGAGTCGGCTCTAAGAGCCATTTCGTTCGCGAACGACCCATCACTACAGAGAACAAGCTGCAAAACTTTAAGCCTAGTGTACATTGTTTGAGGAGTTTGTTGAGCCATAATCTGTAAGTAAGCAATGTCTAACTTCATTTTCTGTAAGATTTGTTACTTTCATGTTACTTAAAAGGTTATTTGAACGTATAAGGAAAGATGTTTATGGTGAATGTAAAGCATAAGGAAAGCTATGTTGCTAACTTCTGTTTTGTTTACAAAATATGTTGATACTGATGCTTACGTATTATTTTACTGTATGTTCACAGTCTTACAAATTAAAAGAGGAAAAAACGGTCTTCAGTTAAAGACACAAAGACAAAGCGATGTGTCCTGTTGTTCCTGGAACCATCTCCTCTTATTTTAAGCTCGCTGCATAGGGTGAATAGCCATACATTCGCCTGAGGGCAGCAGAGATGGTTTTGGCTGTCAGAGGGGCGCTTTTTTTGAACTGCAGGTCTTTGAAGGGAATAAATGCCCTTTCACATGCCAACCCAGCGTTTTCCTTCATCACCACGAAGGAAAACAGTCTGTGGTCGTCCGAGTTTGATTTTTGTGTCACAGGTCTACAGAGGTGGGTAGTAACGAGTTACATTTACTCTGTTACATTTACTTGAGTAAGTTTTTGAAAAAAATGTACTTTTAAAGTACCTTTTTTGCACGATAATTTTTACTTTTACTTGAGTACATTTGTGAAGAAGAAACGGTACTTTTACTCCGCTACATTTGCAAAATTCGACTCGTTACTTTAAAAAGAAAATTAGTTTAACACATTAGATGTGTTGCCAGTGGAGTTTCCGGTAACTTTTTTACCAATGAGATGTGGCCATACAGTCACATGACCAGTTTGAAACTGTGGCGGGCAGAGCGGCCCAAGCGTTTCAAAGTAGCGGACACACGGAAAGAAGAAACATTAAAAACATGGCAGAGTCTACGCTAGAGCTGAGGAGGATGAACACCCTTGGCTTCACATACAAAGAGTGTTTCGCTTAAAAGCAGCACAAAAGAACAGCTATGTCTTCAGTGAGAGCCAAAACAAACAAACTTTTCAGCGTGAAACAACTCAACTCGTGTAACCTGAGGAAACGGTAGGTTTTCTATAAATATCTTTTTAGCTGTGGTTAGCTGGATGTCAGTCTTATGTTACAGCAGCTGTGTCGAGCTCGAGCTGCGAGTCATATTTTCGGTGCTACGTTGTAGTGAGAGACGTTTGTGGGTGTTTTGTGAAGCTTGGGCTGTCTTTTAACTGCTCGCTGGTTAGCTAGCGTAAGCTATAAGCTAACAGCTAGCCTGGTTAATGAAGCTAGAGTTCCACGCACATGCAAACAGCTCGTCTCTACTGCTTTAACTGTTAAAACAGAGGCAATACTGCGGCTGACAGGGTTTATTATGTGAAACAGCAGCTTGTTTAGTTTAAACAGTCTGCATTAAGCCGGGCAAACACTGCGAGTTTTTTCAGCCCATAGAAGTGGAAAAAAAGTGCGAGAGAGAGGGTGAGAGAAAGAAAAAAAAAAAAAAGAAAAAACCCACGGCAAGGAGCCGGCTCGCGTCGTTCACGTCAAAGATCCGGCTCTAAGAGCCATTTCGTTTGCGACCGACACATCACTAACAGAAAGGAGTTCAGCTGGACCGAGAAACAATTTCTTGTTCCATCTGTTTGGATCTACTGAAGGATCCGGTGACTACAACCTGTGGACACAGTGTTGCGTGAATTGCCATCTTGTGTGTGACTGAGTGCAGTAAGGAGTATATGTGATGTGTGTGTGAGCATGCGCGTGAAGGAAATGCGGGGAGCGAAGGAGGAAAAAGAGAGAGAGAGTGTGTCATGGGTAGAGAGGGCGACCCGGAGCAGCGCTCTAACGGGCTACAGCCTATGCAGTGTGTTTTTCGAAGTGTGCAGTACTGTTATTAAAGCCTCATCTCTGCAGTACTCTCCGGTGCCTCGTCTGATTTCTGTCTGCCTCACTACTCCACAAAAGTGAAGGGAGTTAACCCCGAAGGAGGACAAACTTCGGCCCTGGAGGAAGCATCTCCCCTCGCGTCTCCCGACCATGGTCAGGGGACTGACGGCGAGGAATGGTTAACAACAGCTACTGTATGAACTGTATTAAAAGTTTCTGGGATGAAGAGGACAGGAAGGGAATCCACAGCTGCCCTCAGTGCAGGAAGACTTTCATACCGAGGCCTGTCCTGGAGAAAAACATCATGTTTGCAGCTTTAGTGGAGCAGCTGAAGAAGACTGGACTCCAAGCTGCTCCAGCTGATCACTGCTATGCTGGACCTGAAGATGTGGCCTGTGATGTCTGCACTGGGAGGAAGCTGAAAGCCATCAAGTCCTGTTTATCTTGTCCAGCCTCTTACTGTGAGAAACACCTCCAACCTCACTATGATGCAGCTCCATTAAAGAAACACAAGCTGGTGGCCCCCTCCAAGAAGCTCCAGGAGAACATCTGCTCTCGTCATGATGAGGTGATGAAGATTTTCTGTCGTACTGATCAGCAGAGTATCTGTTATCTCTGCACAATGGATGAACATAAAGGCCATGAAACAGTCCCAGCTGCAGCAGAAAGGACTGAGAAGCAGAAGAAGCTCGAGGTGAGACGACTAAACATCCAGCAGAGAATCCAGGAGCGAGAGAAAGATGTGAAGCTGCTTCAACAGGAGGTGGAGGCCATCAATGGCTCTGCTGATAAAGCAGTGGAGGACAGTGAGAAGATGTTCATTGAGCTGATCCGTCTCATCCAGAAAAGAAGCTCTGATGTGAAGCAGCAGGTCAGATCCCAGCAGGAAACTGAAGTGAGTCGAGTCAAAGAGCTTCAGGAGAAGCTGGAGCAGGAGATCGCTGAGCTGAAGAGGAAAGACGGCGAGCTGGAGCAGCTCTCACACACAGAGGATCACAACCAGTTTCTACACAACATCCCCTCACTGTCAGCACTCAGTGAGTCTACACACTCATCCAGCATCAATATTCGTCCTCTGAGCTACTTTGAGGATGTGACAGCAGCTGTGTCAGAGACCAGAGATAAACTACAGGACATTCTGAGAGAGGAATGGACAAACATCTCACTGACAGTCACTGAAGAGGATGTTTTACTGTCACCAGCAGAGCCAAAGACCAGAGCTGGATTCTTAAAATATTCACATGAAATCACACTGGATCCAAACACAGCACACACACTTCTGTTATTATCTGAGGGGAACAGAAAAGTAACATTTATGTATCAGCGACAGTCTTATTCTGATCATCCAGACAGATTCACTGTATGGTGTCAGGTCCTGAGTAGAGAGAGTCTGACTGGACGTTGTTATTGGGAGGTGGAGTGGAGAGGGAGAGTAGTTTATGTAGCAGTCGCATACAAGAATATCAGCAGAGCAGGGAGGGGCGATGAATGTGTATTTGGATTCAATGACAAATCTTGGTCTTTACGCTGTAACACAAACAGTTTTCAATTTTACTACAACAAAGTCCAAACTCACCTCTCAGGTCCTCGGTCCTCCAGAGTAGGAGTGTACCTGGATCACAGAGCAGGTATTCTGTCTTTCTACAGCGTCTCTGAAACCATGACTCTCCTCCACAGAGTCCAGACCACATTCACTCAGCCGCTCTATGCTGGACTTTTTCTTTTGGATTATGGATCCACTGCAGAGTTGATTAAAGTCAAACAGAGAAGACAGGTTCATGTTGATCCCTGACCACTATATGTACTTGTGTAGTTTCTAAATGAGGCTTTACATTTTAGAAGCTGAGAAGTTCAGTGGTGCATTGATGCGTGAAAATAATATTGCACTGATTCAGACTGTACTTACATTTATATACCTTACATCAATATAAATCTGAATTTGTTCTTATGGCTGATAATCATGTGAGTTTAAATGATACTACTCTTCATATTCAGCATGTTTGAAATCTGTCATCAGTCTGGTTAGTGGTTTTATTCTGTAGTTGCTGTAGTGGGTTGTCAAATGCAACAATATATTGGAGCTGCAGTGATTCATCAGTTAGTCAATGATTAGAGAATTGATTGTTTTATCTTTATTTTAGGCAGCACAGTGCTTTGCACTGTCCTGAGTTCAATTCCACCATCAGGCCAGGGTCTTTCTGTGTGGAGTTTGCATGTTCTCCCCGTGTTTGCATGGGTTCTCTTCAGGTACTCTGGCTTCCTCCCAAATGTCCAAAGACATGCAGTTTGTGGGAATGGGTTAATTGATTAATCTAATTTTCCCATAGGTGAGAATGTGGGAGTGAATATGAGTGCGAATGGTTGTCTGTCTCTCTGTGTTAGCCCAGGGTACCCTGCCTCTCACCCTATCACAGCTGGGATAAGCTCCAGCACCCCCCGCGACCCTGGATGGATAATTATTTTAGTCACATTTAAAGCTGGTTCCAGTTTCTGAAATGAGAAGATTGTTGATTTTCTTCATCATATATGACTGTAAACTTAATATCTTTGAGATTTGAACTTTTAAAAATGAAACAAAAATTTGAAACCTTGAGGTTTTTGATATTATATTCTTATCATAGAGGAAAAGTTTGATCACACTCGATCATTTATACATGTAAATATATAAACTAAATGATACAAGCCTGTATATTGTGGAGGATAGACATGTTTCTTTGTGATATAAAACACAGCCCAGTGTTCCCAGGTAAGGTAGAGAGGTCTTTGTTCACAACACTCATATGTGGAAATGTATCAATAGTGTGTTAGGAGCTGATAACAAGCTAAGACAGCCAGGAAATTCGTTTCTTTGATAATTGTTCTTTTAACAATGCTGGTTAATTCTGTCGTGTTTATGTTGATTCGTAGTAGCAGATGTTTTTATATTGTTTTATGGTATAAAAGTTATTACATAATAAACAGAAATCACCATGTCGAACAAGTCTCGATCAAAGCAGTGAGAATAAGACGAGACTTTGTTAAGTGGGGTTTTTGTAAAGCAGGTTTAATGACAGAGAAGATTTTGAGCTTAAAGTTCAGTCACTTTAAAAATAATGACGGGAACTTTGCTGCTTCACACTCAGTTTCTACTTGATATCTTTTGATTGTCTGAGCACGAAAGTTACTGAGATTCAAGTGATCATCTCATGATGTGTTTTCAGTGCTCTAGTCTGACAGTAAAAGTTTATTTCAAACACATGAATCAATCACTTATGTAACAGATTCATCCACTAGTCCTAACAGCATCATTTAAAACATGTCAATAGAAAATGTTTTAAAAACAGAGACTATTATCTTCAACACAGACCAGAATACAGGAGGGATATGCACTATAAGCCCAACCCAGTGTGAGGGTCCATGTTTCCACAGTGAGTAAATAAATACAGTACTATATGCTGCTCAGCTAATAGAAAGCTGAATTTAGTTTAAATAACACTTAATGACAAAAGATACTTGACTGTTGATTTGGTTTAGCATTAATAATCTTGGAGGTTAGACGACCTCTGGAAGATGGACTAGCTTTAGATGAAAACCGTTTTCGTGTCTCTCCTCTTCTGCTTCTTTTTAACAGCGGACGTCCTTCAGGATCTCTCTCCACCCAACCAACATGGAGTCTACTGCCTTTAGCAGATGCTGCTCTGCACTTAGTTTCCTTTGCCTTTCATGATAAAAGTGACCACTGCATGAGAACCATGAAATACTCTTCAGACTATTACACAAATTTCACTCTGGAATTCACAATGTTTAGTTTCATAAGTATTTTATGTCTAAATTATATAAAACAGATATTCACTTTTTCTTGAGCCACAAGCATGTCTGCAAGAAAAATGTCATCTTCTGCTCTCCCTTTGTCTCACTGAGCAGCCATTTCAACTCTACTACATTAGGAAGATAAACAAACAGACCAAACAATAGATGTGGGGCTGGCAAAGGCACTTCCATGCTCACAAACAATTAGAGTGTTTTTGACAGTGAGAGACAGTAAAGTGAAGATAATAATTACCTGAAATCAGCAAGACTTCCAGAAGAGCTTTGGAAAGAAAGACAAGAGAGAGAAAGTGTGTGTTTGTTAGTGTATAAGTGTTGGTGAAAGAGAAGTGCAGAGATAAGAATGGTTTGTGTTTGTATGAAGAAGGAACATGTGGCGGTAAAGGGGACAAAGTGCTGCTCGCAACAGGTGGAAAAAGAGGAAAAAACTTGTATTCTTATATAAAAAGCATGGTTATTTCTGTTGCGGCAGTGATTATAAATGCAAAAACAAAACAAAATGCAAGATTTTTTTTTTGAGATATTTATTTTTTGCAGGAACACTGCTTTATATATGCTTTAATTAATGCAGCAGCCTCTGCTGTTCTGACAGTTACAAGTTTAGAATCTGGTCATGTGACTATAACCATGGGACATTTATGTCCAGAGTTCACTAATGTTGGACTTTTCATTTACTTATATAGAAGAAAGGGTTAACAAGTTTAAACGTTGAGGTGAGCGGTAAATAAAAGGGTTAAACACACAGTATCGCTCTCAAACCTCTTCCTGGAATGAAGCACAGCCTGATAATCTTCTTCTTCCTGCTCTTAAACACAGCACCTCCTCTATGTCCAAATGTTTCACATTCTTACTCCTAACTCCTCAAACGTGTGACGCATGTGTAACAGTGTTTATGTGGTATTATTCCACTTGCCACAAATGTCAGTGTAATGGGGAAACAGCGCCCCCCTCTCTCGGTGTGGCTGGTTAGGTGAGGCTGGCTGCAGTAATTGCTGCCAGTCTGCCGTAGCCATACGAGAGGTGAGTTGTATTGTTCCGCACACAATTTAGCTAAGTAGTACAGACACATAAAACATGTTTGTACAGCTCCGGGTGGTTGGCTACAGCGTTGATGAGCCTTTCCTCCATATTGATTAATGGCTTTGGCTGGACCTGCCACTTTGAACTAGGTCAGAGCATCACGTTACCGGCTCCTGATTGGTTGTCGTTAGTGATGTGCGGATCGATCCTGAAATATCGATTCCTCCGATACCAATCATTTATGTTCTAGAATCAATTCTCACATTAAAATATCGATATTTTAGTAATTTAGGGTAAGTTTGTAGTTTATCATTAACAGGAACACAGTGGAAAGAAACTATAACATTCGGATTGTCTACATTCAAAGGAACTATTTCCTCTTCCGCCTTTCATAGTCATTTGCGAAATAGGCTGTCTGTCTCGCAGCCGCTTGGCGTGCGCACTCACAACAGTGGCTGAGCGTAATTGGAGTCATGTGCGAACCTATTTTACCTCCACAAAAACTGAGACGTGGTTTGCGATACATGTGGCAAAAAATGTGAGGTGTTGTGGCCACACTAGGGAGACATTTAAAAAGGTTGTTGTGTGGGGGGATAAATACATTTTACAGTGTTTATTTATCGGATAAAATACGTTAAATGTCCGGAAACAGCGGGGATGTCCAAATTCAGAGGCTGCTTCCACCTGAGGACCCGGCCTTCGCGATCTAAAGAAAGCTGGGTAGTACGTCACGAGCTCCCTCTGCTCCTTGCTATCTAAAATATAACCGGGCGGTGACTTAAACTCTCGACTGTCTCACTCTTCTGTTTAATCAGTTTTCTGTTTGACGTTTATTCAGCTGTGTGAAAACCCCGGAGGAACCCACCCGAGGGATTAATAAAGTTAAATTTAATTTAATCTAATCTAATAACTTTAATCTCAGCCAAAACGATTTACTCACGAACAAGTAAAACACCGAAAAAGCCAAACAATAACATTTTTAAGTTATCAAAGTGACTTATATCATGTTCAACCTGAGTAGCGAAAGACCGCGGGGGTTTGAAAACGATGTGTCGGCTCAGATATTTGAAGTTTACACAACTCACCTGAAGATATGTTAAAAGTTTTTTTTGCGACCCAGAAAGAGAAATACTAGTAATATTAAAACTAAGCAACTGCCGTCATTGTTGGAAACAAGTACTCTGATGTCCTGTAATCATTATGATGCTATAATTTGAGATACAATAAATAAAATAAGTTTTTGTACAAAGTATTGGTATCGGATCAGTATCGTCGATACCACCCTGAATATTACTTGGTATCAGATCGGAAAGGAAATCAGTGGTATCACACATCACTAGTTGTCGTGGCGCAACTTGAAGCTGGAGATTTTTCCAACTTGAGCAGCAGATGCGATAAGCGCGAATGCACAAAATGCACTACATAAAATGCAGTGCGTATTTTACTTCGCGTTGCAAACGCGTCAGTCGCACGAATCAGGCAGAAAAGTGGTTTTGTGACGCAAATCTCCTTCTGAAGTTTCGCGTGACCCCCAGTTGTGCTTCATCGCGCTCCGCCATTGACTTTACATAAACCTGAAGCTCTGGTTGCTTTTATCGCATTCGGTGTGTATGCGCCGTGCACTGCCGGTGTTACTAGGCTATTTTCAGTCTAATGTAGCTAACGCTGATGCTCGAAATGAGCTACAGCTAACATAAATTTATCTTTTGGGCCTTCACTGCCCGCAACAAACAGCTGTCGATAAATGAACCAAGTTGGATTGTTTTGTTACTGTAGTAGCTGAAGACGAGCTGTAGCAGAGGTTAAATTAAAAAAAAAATGAGAAGGAGGTCCTTGAAAAAGAAGATATGCTGCAGCAATCCAAAGCAAAACTTGTGTGGAGCTGTACAAAGGGGTGTCTGCTGTGTAGCCTGATGCAGTGCGCTGTTTGGCCCGTTTGAATTCAGGCGCCTTCATGTGTAACAATGCTCTAGGCTTCAGGGGGGAAACGCCTAGTTTGGGGATGAGGTGCTTTTAAGAAATCTTTTTTCTCCGTATGATAATTAAATATGAATAAATAGAATAGACAACAGATTATTATTTTAACACTTTTGGGATTATATGATTTCACTTAATAATTTAATATGTTTATCATTAGCTGTAGGCCTGTCAAGTTGTTGTTGGCTTTTAAATTTTTCAATTGTAAGTTCATGGCTTATTAAGTTTAAAAGAATGCACATATTCTTTAGAAAAACTGCATCCAAAAAGTTCCCTAACACAATCTTATTTCTAGTATAAAGATCTTGGGAAATATATATTTTCATGGATTTAATGTAAAGTGCTTTAGGTTTCTTGAAAACCACTATCTAATCCATTGTTATTATTATTATTATCATTATTGTTATTATTATGTGAAATTATTGCAATAATCACATATTACAGCATGTATCCATTACAAGCACAACCATGCTTACATTTAGCAATTAAAACATGTAGTTTTTTTTTAAATAAATAAATGTAAAAGAAAAAAATGTGTTTGACTGTTATAGACTCTTCCGTTAATCTTCCGTTAAAAAAATGCAACAGTGATTTACAGTAGTGTTATGTATTTTTTTTTTCAAAGGAAAAATGTACAAATTACTGTTTTCACCCATTAATTTATTTATGGAAACTTTGCATCAAATTGACAGTTTTAAACAGTTTTATGGTTGACAGGTTTTTCCTGTCATAGTTTTACTGTCTATCACTGTTAAATATACAGATCTTTTTTTACAGTGCAGTTTCAGGCACTAATGAAAGGCTGGTAAACCAGACAGCAAAAGTTTAATTTTCTGATTTTATCATTCATAGAAATAAAACAAAAAAGTGCTGCAAGGTCTCTATCTGAAGCAACACCTCAAATCCATTTGTCTTTCCGCTTCCTCTTTCTGCTCGTTCTGTTTGATTGGGTCAATCAATTTTCCATTTCATCTGATGTTGAGTTTTCTTTTATGTCTTTCATGCTGTACTCTGTGATGTCCACAGTAATTAGGATGTGGTTTTGTTCCTTTAGTTTAGTCCCATTGTTTCTGTCATCTACAGAAATGACATAAAAATGTGTTCCTGTACACAAGTCATGTAACGTGTTTACTTTATTATTGCTTTGCAGTTATTTACCCTGAAAATGAATCTTTTACAAAACAAACTGTTTGTTTTGTAAAAGTAATTATAGTAATTATAAAAGTGTGACACTGACAGTGAGGAGGTCAACCAAAGAGGACAGAGCCCAGTTTCCATTCAGTGAGACACTGATGAAGATCTCTCACTACATTTACCCAAACTGTACCCACAGAGTAATCACAAACTGTAAAATGAAGATGGCAACATCAGTTCATGGTAATGTGATAATATCTAAAAAAAATAAATGAAAAATAAATGAACTATTAATTTCCACACACTAGTGATCCATCTGAAAACCCAGCACACACTTCAGACTTCAGCAGAGCAGAACAAGGCAAATAATTACTGAGACAGTAAAATGTAACTGTAGCCTAACACTCTCATCCACCTCAGTGCAGGTATGGACATGTATGTATGTGACATATAAATTCAGATTTTTTATTTCAGATCAAATCCTAATAAAAAGAATGAATTTCTGACTCACCACTTTGCTTTTGTTTTAGTTTCCATGTAACAAATGCCACTATAATAAACACCAATACAGCTGCTTCAACAATCATACTGATAGTTAATGTGTGACTTCTGATTTCTTCACCTAAATGACAAAACAAACCAAACAAATAATAATAAGGGGAAGGTGTGTAATCTTACTATTAGAGTAAAAAATGCAAGTGAAAAAAAATTCAAGTCAAAATAATGAAATTGTTTGTTTCTGACTGTGAGTCATTATTACCTGGAACATGTCTGTGTGTCTCTCTGCTCTGGTTGGTGTTCCTCTGTTGGACTCTGCAGGTGATGTTGTTGCTGTGTCTCTTCTCCACAGTCACTCTGCTGCTGACAGTATAGAGGTCATCAGGACCTCTGAGGGTCTCTGTAGGTCCAGCAGAGAGGAGGTTTCCCTCACCCTCCAACCACAGCAGCTCAGGCTCTGGATACCAGCCTGCAGACTCACACTGTAACACCACCCTGCTGCTGATATTTGACATTGTGGAGGTAAACACAGACGACACGAGAGCTCTCGATTGGCACTGCTCGTTTATTACTTATCACCACACAACTGAACTCTTTTCCCTCCAAAACACAGCAACAACACTTCCTGAGAACTGGGTGTGAGTGGAGCCCTCCAGTGGTCCACCACACATGCCCCCCCCCCCGAACACCCAGTAGGGTCATCCCCTAGTCCAGAACCCTCGCTTTAATTAAATGTCCAGAACGGCTGAACCGGGGAGGTGGAGAGCTGGCGGAGGGGAAACGAGCCTGAGGGCCAGGCTGGCATGGGCGGTCAGGAAAAACTGAAGACAGCTCGGGCCCCGCCAGGTGGGGGGCGCTCCCAGAGGAAGAAGCAGGATTGTCCGGTCCAGTGGAAGGCGGGCGGCCACGGCGGGGGGCCTGAGCCGGCACCACCTGATCATCCCGAAGCACATGTGCTGGTTTAAGTCTGTCAATAGAAACAGCCTCCTGTCGACCCCCAAAATCCAAAAGGAAATACTTCCGGCCCGGTTGAATAACCCTAAAGGGGCCGTCATACAGTGGACGCAGCGGAGGCCTATGAGCGTCATGCCTGACAAAAACAAACTGTGAGGAGTCCAACGACCTTGGAACAAAGGTGTCGGGCACACAATGGTGCACTGGGCCAGGAAGAGAAAACGAGTCTCTTGGGGGACGGAGAGACAGCACAGATGGAGCGAAGCACGGGGGTGGGCTCTCAGGCAAGAATTCCCCGGGGACCCGGAGGGGCTGACCGAGGACCAGTTCAGCCGGGGAAACCCCAAGGTCTTCTTTAACCGCGCAGCGCAACCCCAGTAAAACCCATGGAAGGCGGTCAACCCAGTTGCCATCTGTGAGAGAAGCATGGAACGCGGCCTTAAGCGACCGGTGGAAACGTTCGCACATCCCATTGGCCTGCGGGTGGTACGCAGTGGTTCGGTGGACCTTGACCCCCAGGCCGTCAGCCATGGCAGACCAAAGCTCGGAAACGAACTGGGGGCCCCTGTCTGAGGTGATGTCGGCGGGGGGACCGAAACGCGAAACCCACGTTGACAAAAATGCCCTGGCCACTGCTGCTGCTGTAGTGGACGCCAGAGGCACTGCCTCAGGCCAGCGGGTTGTGCGGTCCACTACAGTCAAAAGGTGCGTGAAACCTTGTGACTGCGGCAGAGGACCAACCAGATCCACATGCACATGATCAAAACGCCTCCCTGGAACGCGGAAGGATTCGAGGGGCGCCTGTGTGTGCCTATGGATCTTAGCACGTTGGCATGGGATGCACGCGGCTGCCCACTCTTTCACTGATTTACGAAGGCCCGGCCAAACGAACCTAGAGCTGACCAGCTTGACCGAGGCCCGGACGCCTGGATGAGAGAGGGCGTGTACGGAGTCGAAAACGCGACGACGCCACGAAAGGGGGACTACAGGGCGTGGACGGCTGGTGGAAACATCGCAAAGCAGGCTAGGCCCGCCGTTCCACACGGGTCTGTCCTCCAATACAAGGCCCGTTTGCGCAGACCGAAGGGCAAGGACGTCCGGGTCGGCCTGTTGGTCAGCGGCCATAGCCTCGAAGTCTATGCCAACATAAACGGGAGAGACCAGCACACGGGATAGACAGTCAGCCACGCAGTTGGACTTACCAGCCACGTGCTGAATGTCAGTTGTGAACTCTGAAATGGCTGCCAACTGGCGCTGCTGGCGCCCGCTCCACGGATCAGAGACCTTGGACATCGCGAATGTCAAAGGTTTATGATCGACGTATGCGGTGAAGCTCCGACCCTCGAGAAAAAAACGAAAATGCCGTGTCGCGAGGTGCAGGGCCAGCAACTCCCTGTCAAAAACGCTATATTTGCGCTCACTGTCGCTAAGTGTGTGACTAAAAAAAGCGAGCGGTTGCCAGACACCGGAGACCCGCTGTTCTAACACTGCGCCCACTGCCACGTCCGACGCGTCGGAGGTCAACGCAATCTCCGCCGACGGAAACAGGTGGGCCAGCAGGGCGGCGTTTGCCAGCGTGGTCTTGGCCCCAGAAAATGCCTGGATGCGTTCAGGGAGCCAATCAATCGGGTCCTTAGCTGTTTTACCCTTCAAGGCAGCATAGAGAGGCTGCAGCAGGTGCGCAGCTCTGGGGAGAAAGCGGTTGTAGAAATTGACCATCCCCAAGAACTCCTGCAGCGCTTTAATGGACGCAGAACGCAGAAAAGCCGAAACGGCCCGGACCTTGTCTGGCAACGGAACCACACCGTCAGCGGAAATGCGGTGGCCCAAGAAATCCAGAACCGGCAAGCCGAACTGGCACTTGGAGGGGTTGACGATCAGGCCGTGTGCCGCCAAGCGCTGGAAAACCTGATGCAGATGGGACGCGTGCTGACTCTCAGAGCAGCTGGCCACCAATATATCGTCAAGGTACACGAAGACGAAGGGCAGCCCGCGCAAAACAGAGTCCATCAACCGCTGAAAAGTCTGGGCGGCACCTTTCAGGCCGAACGGCATGCACAAAAATTCAAACAGGCCGAAAGGGGTAATAACGGCAGTTTTGGGGACATCTTCGGCGCGCACGGGAACCTGGTGATACCCCCGCACCAAGTCAATTTTAGAAAAAATCGAGGTGCCGGTGAGGTGGGCGGAAAAATCCTGGATGTGGGGAATGGGGTAACGGTCGTTCTCCGTGACATTATTCAAACGGCGAAAATCCCCACACGGCCGCCACCGACCGTCTGACTTGGGAACCATGTGTAGCGGAGAAGCCCAGGCACTATTCGAGCGCTGCACTATGCCGAGGCGCTCCATTGCGGCAAACTCTTCCCGAGCGACGGAGAGTTTCGCGGGGTCGAGGCGACACGCGCGTGCGAACACCGGCGGACCGACCGTCGGGATATAATGTTCAACCCCGTGCTTCGTTGCCGTGTTCGAGAAATTAGGAACAGTCAGTGAAGGGAACTCCAAGAGCAAACGCTGAAAAACATTCCCTGAAGTCACTAAATTAGCC
This sequence comes from Neolamprologus multifasciatus, assembly GCF_963576455.1. Taxonomy (NCBI): domain Eukaryota; kingdom Metazoa; phylum Chordata; class Actinopteri; order Cichliformes; family Cichlidae; genus Neolamprologus; species Neolamprologus multifasciatus. The sequence goes on along the minus strand of NC_140441.1, from coordinate 36,758,582 downwards.
CGATTCAGGGGCTCGATGGCGCGAGTGAAACAGGGTATTGAAGAAAAAGACAGTGCATCGATTAAGCGTCTGTTAGCGACATCGACCAGCAGTCCGTGGGCACAAAGAAAATCGGCGCCCAAAATAGGTACAGGGCTAGCGGCAACAACAAAGTTCCATTGGAAATCCCGACCATGAAAACAAACAGTCACGAACCTTTCCCCGAACGTTGCGATGGGCGAGCCATTAGCCGCAATAAGCTGCGGTCCGCAGCCCGCTGCTAAACTGTCGGCTCCGGACGGGGGAAGAAGGCTCTTCTGGGAGCCGGAGTCGACCAGGAAACATCTCCCAGAGCGCAAGTCTTCTATGAAGAGCAGTTTTTCTTTGTCGCCAGCGGTCGCGGCCGCTACAGCGCGCTGGCGGGGTCCATGTCCCAGGGTCGGAAAAGCACAAGGCGGCAGGCAGCGGCGCGCTCTGGTGCCAAAACGCTGATGGTAGAAACAGAGGTCCCGTCCGTGGTGTCGCTGTGCCGCGATCTTTGCCGTCAGCGAAGGATCGGAGACGTCGGGGCAGGTCAGTGGGGGAGTGGAAGGCGTCGCCGGCGAAGCTGGAACTAGGTCGTGATCGTGGAAAGTGCGGGTAGCCAGGAGAATACGATCCGCGTCCTCAGCCAGGGAGCGATAATCCTTCGTGCCCAGAAGCGGAGAGTTGGCGAGGCCGGCTCTCACGGCCGCAGGCAGCTGTCGGAGGAATATGTGGGCGAAGAGGAATCCCCCGTCGTCCGGTCCGAGAAAGGATAGCATGTGCTCCATCAGTTCGAGAGCCATACCGCCACCCAGGCCTGAGAGGGAGAGGAGCTTCTCGGCTCGCTCTGCGTCGGAGAGGGCATAGCGCCGAAGAAGCAGCTCCTTAAGGGCGGCGTACTTCCCTCGGGTGGGTGGGTCCCGGAGGAGAGTCAACGCACGACGGGTGGCTAGCGGGTCGAGAGAAGCCAATACATGGTGATATTTCGTGTCGTCAGCCGAGATGCCACGAAGGGCGAACTGAGCCTCCACGTGCACGAACCACGACGGGGGATCGTGAAGCCAAAAGTCCGGCAGCTCGAGCGCCACAGCAAACGTAGCTGCAGCCGGAGGCAGAGGGCTGGCGGCTGCTGTTGCATCCAGAGTGGAGTCGGTGCCACCATCGGACTGCAACATGTTCAAGTCAGGGGTCACCAATGTGGAGGTAAACACAGACGACACGAGAGCTCTCGATTGACACTGCTCGTTTATTATTTATCACCACACAACTGAACTCTTTTCCCTCCAAAACACAGCAACAACACTTCCTGAGAACTGGGTGTGAGTGGAGCCCTCCAGTGGTCCACCACAACATCACCTTTTATGACGGGTGTAGATGCTGAAGCTGAGGAAGGAAAAATGTATTCAGCCACTGCATGTATGACACCAGTCAAACATTTAGATACACCGAAGCAAGAAGATCCAAAGTATAAAGTATTGTACATTGAGAAATTTCCAGTAAACATATTTTCATCGAATGTAAACAGTTGATAAATGTGCCTCTTCAATTGGTAGAATCAGTATTTTAAAAAAACAAAGGTGTCAGTTACTTTACTCTCTTCAAAACCATTACTCTGCCCATCGTCAACTATCATGAACTTTATTAAAATATCAGGGCCAGAAACTAATTTTATTATGTCCGTGTACTACAAAGATATCCACTTACCTACTATAAGATGAACATTTGACCTTTGACCCAGCTGTGGAACGAGACATCTGTGCGGTCCTGCATCAGACAGCTAACGCAGACTGACAGTAACACAAACACAGCAGCAGACTAAGAGGAAAAGCTCTGCACAGTCAGCAGGTTAAACATGCTGTGTGACTGTGTGAGGGTAAGTGAGACCAGTAGCGGTTTTAGATACGGGCGACACGGGCGGTTGCCCGGGGCGGCATCGTGGTGGGGGCGGCATCACGGCTCGTTCTCATGCTGCCCCGACATCATCCCAGCGCATATTGGGAATGGCATTGGTTTTCTATCGCCCATTTGCTGGGAGTAAGGGCGCCCTCCGTTTGCGAGGTGCGCCTGCTGCTTGCGGCACAGGGAGGAGAGGGTGGGACGGCGGGGGATGCTCTGGCTGGCTGGAACAGCAAAAATTACCAACTCGCAAAATAAAACAAATTACAAACAAACCAACAAACACGAAAACACCAGACATTATGATACAGACTTATAATTTGCACCGATGTTTTTTCAAAATTCTATACGCGAAAAGTGAGCGCGAGACTCCTCGGTGCGCCTGCTCGCTGCTGAAGTCAAAGTAAACTTTATTGTCATCTCCGCTACATACAGTCCAGTTCGCCCAGGGCGCCAAACAGGCTAGGACCGCCACTGAGTGAGACCAAGATCTTGGAGTCTTTGTGAGAGCAACAGTTCACTGATGAGTTTCCACCGAAAGTTTGAATTTAAGATGATGTCCTAAAAAACACATGTACTGTTAACCATGAAATACACCAGCACTTCTAAACTATTTGTAACATAAAGCCCTCACCCCCACCCTTTTTTATTTTTAACCAATAATAGTAATAACACTAAAAATATAACATTACATATTTTGTCTTTGTACAGTCTTCAATGAATGAATGAATTAAAAACAAAAATTTAGAATACATAAAATAAAAAAAAAATATCAGTGCTGTTATGTTAAATGTGCAACTGAAGTTTTTATGCATCAAACACATGAACTGGTTTTATTGACCAAGTTTATTAAAATAAGGAAACTGTTTTTTTATTTATCATCATACATGATACAAAATTCAAACAAGAAAAACATATATACAGACAGTGTACATACTAATATACATGTTTATACTCAGTGTTGGGGAATAACGGAATACATGTACCGCCGTTACGTATTTAAAATACAAAATATGAGTAACTGTATTCCGTTACAGTTACCGTTTAAAAAGGTGGTATTTAGAATACAGTTACTTTGTTGAAATAAATACTTCCCTGTTTCATATTGTGGCGGGTCAGGACTGTTTGGGTTTTGTTTGACAGCTACGTTCTGTTGTTCCAGTCGGCAGCATTACGGTTGCCATGGTTACAGGGTGACGCTCTCTCTCTGCGTGTTTCCTGGGTGAGAGAGGCCTTTTTGTTGTTGTTGTGCTAAGCTAATAGGCAGAATGCTACAGGTATAGCTCTAAAGAATGTAGCATCATAGGCAGTGTAGTCCGTGCTGCAGGGAGAATGGACTGCCATACACGTGATGTGTCTGTGAGCGAGGGAGGGAGAAAAAGGAAAAATACGAGCTGTCATCGAGCAAAAACGGGAGCTGGAAGCATGTAAATATAATAATAACCACTGCAGCCAAGAAGAGAGCCTGACGAGCCCAGTTGTAAGTAAGCTATTAAGACTCGACTGTACACCGTGTTCGTGTTTTCTTCAGTTGGAGCAACGCCTCTCTCTGTCTCTCGCTAGCAAAGTTGACCCAGACAACAAAGTAAAGCTATTTTTCGGCTACGAGCCCGACACAGAACCCACCGTATTAGCCAGAGGTCCTTTACTACGGTTCGGAGCCGCGGACCTTCAGTAACAGTAATAAATCACAGCAATAGTACATTCACGTAGTTGTAAACAGCATGATAATATATTAAGTAATCCAAAGTATTCAGAATACGTTACTCTCATTGAGTAACGTAACAGAATACGTTACAGAATACATTTTGGGGCATGTATTCTGTATTCTGTATTGGAATACATTTTAAAAGTAACCTTCCCAACACTGTTTATACTATAAATATAACAAGAATAACACTATGTGGGTAGATTTTACAGGATGCTGCCATCTACTGGCTGATCGGCAGAAATGCTGTTTGTCAGAAATCTGTTTTTTATGACATCACTGAAACCTCCAGTCAGAGTTTATATCGTGCTGTCCAGTTGATCTAGTCCTCCACTCATTATTCATAGCAAGTTTTTTAACCCACTTAAAGTGAATAATGTTAATGCTTTGGAAATCTTGTTCAACTCGATCCAGCTGGTTTATCTCAGAATGAGTTGGCAGATGAGTTGTTCAGCTTCAGATCAGACTGAAGCCCTGAATCTAACAGCATTGTTACCTTGTTCAGTGAGTTGGGTGTAGTTTGTGTCTCCGCTGCAGGGGAAGGGCAGTGGGTTCAGGGGGCCATGCCTAACCACGCCTTCCCTATTTCAGAAGCCTCTGAGGCCTGAAGAATCAGTGTGGGACCAGAGCTGAATGAAAGCCGATCAAAGACTTCAGCTCCAAACATTGTAAATAAAGTGAAATGTACAAACATGTTACAAGCCTCAAACTAGAAACGTCAAAACTGGTTTATCATCATGTTGTTGTGAAGAGTTTCTATTCACAGTCTGAGATCTGCAGCTTCCAACTGTTGTTGTCAGTCCTGAGACTGGAGGCTAGGGTCTACCTACTGAAACCATCATCAAGAACTCACTGGTTGTCTGTGAGGAAGTCATCCTCTGTTTAAAATTGAAAGATAATTCAAAGATTGACTGAGTTATGCTAAATAAAATATAAGAAACTTTGAAATATGACTGAGAACAAACATACTGACAGAAACTGATATTTTATATTTACAGCACATAAAGAAAAATAATTTTTGTCTCTGACAGACTTACTTGTTTTAGACATTGCAGAAGAAGCCCACATCCACACAGGATCAGCAAGCCGCAGATAAATGAGACAATAATTACTCCCCTGCCTGAAAAAAATTAATTCAACAGTTTCAACAACATTAATAACATAATTTAGCATTAATGATGAAAGGATTTTAAAGACAAGAAGTGGAATTAGAGAATAATCAGTTTTATTCTGAAAGGTCAAAACGAGACCTTATTTACACATTTGTGATAATCAGAAGGTCAGGATGTGTTTATGCATGATTTTAGTCTGTTTGGAGTATTTTTAAAGATGATTTTGGCAAAGATCTGTGCTGTACAGAGTGAATAAATGAGCTTCATATTTGTGTAATCTTTAAAGAATTAATTTGTTTGTTTGTTTTATTTTTACCTTTGACTGTGGTTTCTTTAGTCATGTATGGTGGTTGGATGCTTCCAGATTGCTGAATTGTTTCTGTTTTCTCAGACTTTGATTCTGAAATCAAAGAAAAATAAAAAAATATGTCATATACAGTTGAAACTTTATGTAATATTTTGGCAGTGAATCAAGTTGCTCTGATGGCATATATGATCCTCACAGAAAATTCAGATGTTTTAATACAGCATCCTGTTTTGGGACCCAATAGTGTCAACTCCATTAATCAAACAGGATATTTATAAAGCAACTGTTTATATGAAGGTGGAAACTTTGTAAAGAAACCAAAACTTTTTGTTTGTCTCTTCTAAAAACTAAATGTTAGATTTACAAAGGATCCTTATATGTTTGGATCCAACCTTGATCTATTTTAACAGCTCACAGTGATCACTTGTGTATAAATGAATCCTCTTACCAGGGACGGTGACTCTGCAGCTGTTGGAGCCGCGGCCATAACCTGTGTCCACCTCACACAGGTACAGACCCGAGTCCTCAGTCCTGAGTCTGGACAGCTGGAGTCTGAGTCGTCCTTCTCTGAGGGCGTCTTTGTCACTCTGGACTCATCCTGAAAATTCTTTGTCCTGAACCTCTGAGAACTCGACACCATTATAAAGATAATACAGAGTTAAGTCATAATTCAGGCTACAGAGGATCTTCAGTGCTGAGATGGATGTGTCAGGTTTGGTGGTGAACGTCCACTCCAGTGTGATGTTGTGGTTCTCCTCTGCCTGATAGGAGCTCTGTGTCACATCCACTACAAATGATCCTGTTGAGGAGACAGAGAGGAGCAGACACACTCACAACTTTATACAATATCAGAACTGTGAAACACAGGAATAAACGAAGCATCATTTCTGTTATAAATCTAAAGAACTTCAAGGCCCCCACACCACAGCCTGTCATATTTGTCCATTTATTCAGAACGCCATAATCTGCTCCTTGTTGTTTTGGCTCCTGCAAAAGATGCTTTACGTTTCCAACATTTTGTTTCCAACAATCATGATGTCTAGAATCACATTTATTTATTTTTTTAACAATCTTTCCTTATTTGTTTACAGAAAGCAAAAAACAAACAGTACAAAATTAATAAATAATAATAAATCATATACCCTGATCTGTGTCTGCTCTGATCATAGATGAGTTTAAATGCTCAGCAGTTTTTGCTCACCTCTGCAGAGGACGAGTGTTAGAAGCAGCACAGCAGCAGAGAAGGCCGAGGGTCTGTGTGTGAAGATCACACTGATCTCCTGAAGAGCCATCACTCTTTACTCTGAAAATCAAAAAGCAAACCAAGCTTTCTGTTACTCTCTGCATCTCACAGGAAGCAGCCCAGCAGACTAATATAACATCATGTGTTTTATTGTAAATGTTACTGTTTCTGATCCTTTAACAACATTAAAGAAATCTCACCTCAAAGAAATTATTTAGTGACCACTGCAAACGAGTGCTGCTTTTTGAAAACTTTCAATTACAACAAAAAGAGAACATTTATTTGAGGATTTTAAGTTCAGAGCTTCTCTGTGATGTGTTTCTTCATCTGTCTACTCTGAGCAACATCTCCAGACTGCAGATCCTGTACTGTTGATCAATGAGTTCCTCCACTCTGTAACAATAACAGGAAAACAGGTTCAGTCCCAGTGAAGTCACATTCAAGAAGCTGTTTCAGTGTTTAGCTATTAAGCGATTTCAAAATAGTTTATATGTAAAGAGACCTTTAGATCATCACTGATTACATAACAGAGGGCAATGATTTTAAATGTATTCTGGTCAGGCTTGTACTGAGACAAAAAAATCAGCCTGGAAGTTTTTGTCCAGGCAGATCCAGGCATCATTGTCAAAAAAAAAAAAAAAGAATAAATAACTAATATATCTTTATATATTAATATATCTAGCTTTCAATGAGACGTGACGTGACGTCATTCTCGCTATAATCCATTTCTAACATACTGTAAAAAGAAAAGCTATGAAGCACATCCATAATTTGCATGACAAATGGATTTTTTCAGTTTCTTTTTTATTCCTGTGACACAAAAAGTCCCCGCACCCACAGATGCTGTGAGATAGTATATGTTTGTTTACAGTGTTTCTTGGTGCTTTTTGTCTGCTGACATGTCAGTTATTTAACATATTTTATTGCATTTATTTATTTTCGATTCCACCTTTTTTTTTTTTTTTTCACTTATATCTGTGTTGCATACACATTCAATTCAGTTCAATTGAATTTAATTCAATTCAATTCAAAACAATAGAATTCATTTTATTTATATAGCGGCAAATCACAACAACAGTCGCCTCAAGACGCTTTATATTGTAAGGTAGACCCTACAATAATACATACAGAGAAAACCCAACAATCATATGACCCCCTGTGAGCAAGCACTTTGGCGACAGTGGGAAGGAAAAACTCCCTTTTAACAGGAAGAAACCTCTGCAGGACAGGCTCAGGGAGGGGCGGGGCCATCTGCTGCGACCGGTTGGGGTGACAGAAGGAACACAGCATAAAGACATGCTGTGGAAGAGAGATTAATAACAAGTATGATTCAGTGTAGAGAGGTCTGTGCGCCTTAGCATATGCTACTTCTGGTGGGGAAACTCCTGTAGGGCATTTCGTTTCCAGTGTGATATTCACGCCTTGTTTACAGTCGGGTTTTTGAAAACAAGTCAACCAAATGGATGAATCAAACGGCGATTTACATTTCTCATGATGTCTTGGGCATTTACCGAATATATCTGTACATGATGTTCATCAATTTGTCAATATTTTTTGTCCTGCGCCTCAGAGCAAAAGAGAGAAAGGATTCAAATTTTACATTTCTCAGTACTTGTATAATCTTGAAGGTAAGTCACAACATACCCTTCATAAATACTAATATATAGAGACACTTACCAGCAATCATTCATTATTATTATTATTTTTTTATATCCTGTGGCTTTTTATTCACGGTTTGTTGATATGCTGTGTAGGTGTGTACTTGAAATTTCTAGCTGATATTGACTTTATGGGGGAAACATCTGGCTTTCACTAATGTTCACCTGTAGTTTGAATTCTGGACATTTGCCTGTTTAAATCATAAGAACTGTCACTATACAGAGATGTGCTTCTGTTGAGTGACGTAAACAACCAATCGATCTAAACTCTTCAAACATCAAAATCGATCATTTGATTTTTTTTATGACACAGCAATGGTGAGTGTTCACCTTCTGCTCTTTGTAACTTAATGCGATCTTTCCGTTTTTGTATTTTGGACATGATTTTGGAGTCCACCTTTGCAGTAGCAATTGACCGCAAAATAAAGCTACCCGATGTAAGACTCTACAATTGGTCTTAAAACAGGAAGTTAGCATTTTCTCGTGCACAGGGTTTATTAACACATAGTGAGTGAGAAAGGTGACTGAAGAAGAAATATTCAGTGCATGATGGGAATCCCCCAGCAGCCTACGTCTATTGCAGCATAACTAAGGGAGGATTCAGGGTCACCTGGTCCAGCCCTAACTATATGCTTTAGCAAAAAGGAAAGTTTTAAGCCTAATCCTGAAAGTAGAGATAGTGTCTGTCTCCTGAATCCAAACTGGAAGCTGGGACAATAACCATGAGACACCAACACAACATTACTGGAATAAGTGATATAACATTGAGCATAAATGTCAGCATGAACCACAAGTCTTTGGTATAGTGCTCCCTCCCCTTGAGCCAAAATTATATTTTCTTTTGAACATAGAAAAAGCGAGCTCTCTAGCTTTGATTGACAGAGAGCAGAACAAACCAGATGACTCAATGATGAGTTTAACCAAACACCTCCAAACTTTAAGGATTATTTCTGAGGACCAAACTGACTCTGCCCCCAAACAGCTGAAAAGTCGTGTTAACTGATGATTGTCACAGTTCAACACAGACAGGTAAAGGCTCAATTTCATCTTAGAATAAGTTTTGTAACTTTAGTAAACGTGCTTCATCTTTAGTCCTTTCAGACAGCTGGGCTCCTGAGTTTGTGCTAAAGAGTCATTTTCAAAGGAGAAACCGAAACAATCCGTGTGATTTGACTCCACCCACTCTGTAAACAGCAGTAGTCTGTGTGTATGTAGCTGCCATGACAGAAAGAAACATGCCGCTGCAGTCAGCTCTGTGTTTTATCTTTATTTGGCAAATACATTAAAGAAAAGTGTTTAATGGTGGCCCATGAAACACTCACTGCACACAGGACAGGGACTATCAAAATAAAACAGGAAACACACGACAGGCACAGACTTGACACTGAACAGAGGGAACACAGGACGGGAGTAACAAACTGCGTCATGAGACATGACTTACCCAAGAACTAGAAATCACAAAACAATAAAGGACCTGTCAGTATGTGCTGACATGTGTATGTGCTCACAGTTTGACTTCATTCAGAATTCATTCAGTAACATGTAGGAAAAAAAATCCCAGTTCTTCATCACAAATTTTAATGTTTTGTTATAAGTTTCTTGTTTGTTTGTCACCTGACTGAAAAAAACAAAAAAACAAAAACAAAACAACAACAAAAAAAACAAAACAGAAAAAGCAAACAAATAAAAACAAGACTTACCACAGATAAAGACCCCAGACTCCGACACAGTGATCCAAACTGTCGCTGTCAAAGTGAAATGAGTTGCTGGAGCCGAGCAGGAAACTGGTTACTGCAAACCAGACACTCCGGTCAGATCAGTTTCTAATGTTTATTGCTGCACATTCATTGGTCTATTTATCAGATAAACCCTGAGCATGACGAACGCAGAGGCAGCTGACCTTGATTGAATATCGCACCAGATCAGTACAGATGATGTGTAAACCAAAGAGGAGCTGAAAATGTTTTTGGTAGCATTTGCATTTCATTCTGTCTGTAAACACAACAGCTCTAAAGCTGTTGTGTTTACAACAGCTTTAGAGCTGTTTTGAATGTATTCTGATAAAACTCTGTTAGCTGTAGAGCAGGATCATGTTATAATAATCCAGTCAAATTTGATTTATATCCACTGAGGTCTTCACGGTCAACTTCATGACTTGGTGGAAAATTGAGAAAAAGCCTTAAAACTTTGAAACTATGTGTTACGTCCCCACATGAAAGCTAGGCGAAGAGGGTGGGGGACAGTAACAGTTGGATCCGGGTTGAAATGAAAAGGACGCCAGGCAGAGGTGTTTAACACAAAATAAATCTTTATTATAATTAATTAACCCAATAATCATATAAGCAGTAACAACAGAAAGAGACAGCAATGCTGCTTTAATGATAAATTAGACAGGCCAACCCAAAGAGATGGTGACCGCTTCAACCAAGAAAACAACTATAAGGATTCAACAGAAAAAGACAGCAACGCTGCCATTAGCAATAACCAGGCAGGCCAAACCAAGTAATGGAGGCTGCTGTCACTTAAGCAAAACCACTGCTCAGTTGAGTTACTCACAACAAGCCACGCATGGTGGGGCTGGTCACACACACACAGCAGGCCTTTTCCACACCTAGACCAGAAGCACACACTGACCAGCACAGTGGAAATCCACCAGAAGCCTCCCCCACACCCACACTGCTCTCCTCCAGCTTATATGGAGGGTAATTGGTGATAAACGAGGGCAGATGAGCGCACAGTGTAATGTCAACATTGTCAAATAGAGATTTAAATATCATATCACAACTGTCCTCTGATCTCTTCCTAAATTCAACAGATAAACCTGAAAGTCAAAATAATGCTATACAGAGCCGTTTATTTAAAACTATATCATTGTTGGTACTGACAGCATGTAGGGAACGATGTATGGGGATTGTACATATCAGGTTACTTTGGAACTCTGATGTCTTCGTCTTTATCAAACTTTCATAAAATGTATTTCATTTCATTCATAAGATTAGTTTTAAAACACTTTAAAAGCGAGTGTGTGACATCATTGCATCCATCTTTTTTTATATAGTCTTTTATACAGGCCTGAAGCACCTTCACCCACAGTAAGAACTCCCACTCTGACTGCAGCAGTCACACAGAGACATGTTTGTATGCTGGAAGCAGAGACTCACACTCATGTGTGAAACAAGTCAGTGTGTTTAATGTTTTGACACAGAAATCAAATAGTGACCTCTAGTGTCTTGCTCTGGTATTGCACCGAAAGGACACAGCACAGCTGGAGCTCTGTGTGTTCAGCCTCTGAAGTCTGCAGGTGAACCAGCCTGTAGCTCCAGGTCGGCTGCAGAGTTTCTGACCTCAAAAGACAAACATCAGAGGTCTTTGTGATCAGATCAGGATCTGTGTGTCCTTCCTTTCATTCCTGACTCTGACATCAGCTCACAGCTTCAAATGAGTGACTGGTGTTAAGATTAAAACTGAAAACCAAACTTATATATATTGTTCTTTTCACTCAGTCTGAGACACAGAGAGAAAACATGAAACATTTCAGTGTTTTTAAAACAAGGTGAAGCTCAAATATTCACATATTCACTGAACATCAGGACAACAACTGTAAACATCTGGCCAGAGTCAAAGTGTCCTGCTACACATGGTCTGCTCCATATTTGTTTTTCTCGAAACACTGAAAATGCGAACATTAACATTTTAACTTTACATTAATATGTATGCATGTTTATATGCAGACACAAAGATAGTTTTGCTGCAACATTAGCCTCGTAAATTTCAACTTGGTTTTATAATTATCGACCATTTAAGGAGTTAAAAACTACATCATTTGTGTTGATCTGTTTATTTACCCAGGAGGCATGTATTATATTATAAATTATCTACTATTTATTTAAGACATTTTTAATAAACTCACAACATTTTTTACAACAAGGAATCAAAAATATACCAAAACATTTAAATTAAAACATTAAACATGAGAACAAAGTAAAACAGGGGGGGGGGGGGGGGGGAGAGAGAGAGAGAGAGAGAGGGGGTGTTTTTGTTTTCAATCTTATGAAGTGGAATAAAACATGTTCCAGCTGTGTTTGGAGGGGTCACTGGGAGCTGCTTTCACTTGCTGGTGTCACGGTGAAGAAAATGAGCCCAGTTCTTTGTATGTGTGCTCATGCTTTTCAGATCAGGATGATTCTGATAAAAGAGCTGCTTTTTTATTTGAACCTGTTATAATGTAAGTCTGTGCAGTAAGTGCAGTCACAGGGCTCTGGCTGGACTCCCTGTAATGTTCCTCAGTTCTTTAACTATTTTAAATAACAGCTGCCACCTGTGGACTCAGACGTGTGATTCAGAAATATACAGGGACTCTATGTGAATGTGCTCTAACAAAGGCCTGACCAAAATACTTCAGAAAAAAAGTCAAATATCTTCATCAGAAATAAAAATCTATGAAGTCTAATCCTTCTTTCAGAACTCAGCTGAGAATCATGAAGATTTAATCTTGTTTCAGTGTCAGAGTCACTCTGAGCTGTCGTCACTTTCAGTGACACTTTGTGAAGGAGTACTGCTAATAGTGAATTTAATTTAGCAAAAATCTAAATGGACTTTTGTGTAACAGCTACAATGAGTACATACCCCATTAGGAAAGTATGAATAAGGGACTAACAGAGTATTTAGATGCACATTTGTATTTGTAATGATTAAGACATGAACTCATTGTTCGTAAAATGTTTGATTTCACAGTGTAATTCAGGCAGTTATTAGTTGTTAGTTAAGTATTTTGTGTGAGCTCGTTTAGAGTGAGGACTATTTTTGCCTTTTAAAGCATTTATAAATGAAAATGAAGACTCAAACAAGTCTCAGCTTCACAACAGAAAAATTACAAACAGATACAAAACATGCAAATATTTATTTCCAGATTCAAAAATAATTGTTTATGAATCACTTACTTTATAAATGATGCTATGAGATAATTATATATGAGATTTTTAAAAGCTCCAATGACTTCCTCCGTGGCTGCCACTTTGACTATGGAAAAATTAAAGAGACTGTAGAGGTCTGTGTGTCCCTCCATGGACTGCCTGTAACATCATTCATGCTGAACGATTTTACAGACAGCACTGTGTTCTCCACGTCTTCTCCAGATCCTTTCACATCTGTCTCGTGCTCTTAGGTGAACCTGCTGTCATCTGTGAGGAGCACAGGGCTTGTTGACCTGGCAGTTCTGGTATTCTGTGGCAAATGTCAGTCAGGCTCCACAGTGCTGGGCAGTGAGCACAGTGCCCACTAGAAACAGTCAGAAAAGATGACAAGGGAAAACTGTGAGTCGCCTCCACCTGTAAAACCATTGTTGGCCCTCTGCTGCTCCTGTTGTTCATTTCATCAACCTGCTCTGCTACTTCAGGGACCACATCAATATCCCAGACATTTCAGTGACTTGATGCTACACTCTGATCACAAAGTGTTACTTTACATTTTGACAATAACCTAACCTGAATTTTTTAAAAAAAGTGCATATTTACCTGAAACACACTCGCTTTTCACATCTGATGAAAACAAAAACTTCATCAAACGGATGCTGAATGGTTCGTTGCTGCTTGCAGGCTCATTGGATAGGAGCGTTTTGTGAGTGGCTCAGAAGCCTGCGACAGATTTGGAGGTCAGAGGACAAAGTAGTTTAATATTTATGTTTCTCTGTTTCTAATTTCTTAGATTCATATCTCTACTCTAGAAGCATTTTAGTGTGGGCCAGTGTACATGAGCTCAAGCAAAAAGATGAGAGAAGCTTCAGCATTCGAAAATCCCTTTATTGCACCAGCTTTTATGTGCTGTCCAGTTTCTGCTGCGCCACCCACAGGAAGTGTTTCATCCATCAGTGAAGCACCTTGAGGCGACTGTTGTTGTGATTTGGTGCTATATAGATAAAATTGAATTGAATTGATATCAAAGTTTGTCTCCTTCAGTCTCAGAGAAACAGAATATATATTTAAACATTATAGTACAAAATAAATACTTTCACCAGTAAAACATCATTTTCCAAAACACTTTTGAAGCACAACTGAAACTCAAGTGTTTTGTTATTGACTCTGTGCACATGCACAATCTTCATGCACTGACCCTGGATCAGTATTTAGTCAAATGTGTTGAGTTTGATGAGCAGCTCACAGCTGGAGCTCTGTGTGTTCAGTCTGAAGGTTTCAGGTAAACCAGCCTGTAGCTCCAGGTCGGCTGCACAGTTTGTGACATCAGAGCTCCTTCTGTTCACATCAGGCTGCTCTCGTCCTTCCTTCTACTCCCACATTTATACTGTGAGCAGCTCTGACTGACAACATGCTGTCACACTGAAAACTTCACATCTGCTTCTTCCTCCTCAACAACTGATCTTTACAGTCTGATCTGCAGCTTCAAGGACCTCTCTGCTCCTGACTGTGTGCTGCTTTCATTCACATTCAGACCTTCTTCCTGCAGTCATTACAGAGTGACAGTAGGGGGCGCCAAATGTGACTGCAGGTGTTAGTTGATGAAGTGCTGATTTGTTTGCACTGGAACAGTTTGTCAAATCTGCTTGTTAACGTCATGTTGATACAATTTATTTTTACAGACTAACATTTAGTTACATTTTGGATCATCAGTTGTCATCAGTGGTGATTCTGACATCTGAAAGGTGGTAAATGTGAGTGTAGACAGACAGGATGACAGCTTTTAGTAACATTTTGGAGTATTTCATCACATTGTGCCGTAGTTATAAAATTATAAAGCTGACATATTGATGAAACTGCACATCTTCTCTTAGCAGCACACAGCAGTAGGGATGGGTACCTGTATCCGGTGCCATGATGGCACCGGTTCTGACATAAACGGTAACCAGACCGAAAAGCAGCGCACATTTCGGTGCTTTATTTCGGTACTTTTTTTTTCCTGAGCTGTGATACACTTTAGATTCTAGCCAATCATTTTACGTTTCCGAGGATAGTAGGCGGGTCCATGTACGTACGTTCTTGTAGAGCAGAGCTACAGATTAAAAATACCCAAGGCGAAGCGGTCAAAAGTCTGGCTGTACTTCACAGCAAAAGATGCAAACTCAGCAGCCTGCAACAAGTGCTGTAGCAGTCCCCTGGACCAAGGAAAAAATAGAGAGAGCCTCGACGGGTGCAGTAATTTTTACTTTGAGATTCATTCAGAATCTAACAGTGCTGAGGTGCGCCAATGCACCGTGAAAACTGAACAGAAACACAAAATACATTTTCTTAGGCACGTATTACAAATATGAACTCAAATAAAAAAGAAAATACAACAAAATATCAACTAAGCAAACAAATACAACTTAAAACATGTACCTCGCTCCGCATTCCAAGGGCTGCAAATTGTTAATTTCGCTAGAGTCCAGTATCACGCTGCTTCACGCTTCATTGAGAGCTGCCTATTGGGACATGTGCGCCACAAAAACCGGTCTGAGCTGGAAGTGCAGCTTGCCGCTAACTAAGCAACAGAGCCCTCTACTGGACACTACGCGTAGCTGTTCAGGCTGATCAATAAACAAAACTGGACCTTTACAAGTGCTTTAAGCTGATACTGTGATACTGTCAAAGGAGGTAACACCTCAAATCCGATGAAACACCTGGCGACGCATAGCATTTTTTTTAAAAGCCGAGAAATGTGCCGTATTTGATAGCTTGCTGCGAGACCTCACACCGAGCACATCTACTGCGGGTGTGGTGCCTGTTATTGGACCCGGAGTTAGCAACATCCCCCAAAAACCTACAGTCCTACAGTCCTGGCCCCTAGCCCTGCCAGTGTAGCAGAAATGATGAGGATGATGATGCAGCAGCAGCCGTTCTTCTCTGCGTGAGTAGCTTAATGTTGTTCGTGTGTAATTTACGTTGAGTAGGCTAACCACGTTATTACATTAATACATGTAAGGTGAACTAGCAAACATCATCATAGCTACATCCGGCTGTCTTCTTGTTTGATGGCAGATACTCCCTTCACCCTGGCCAAAAAGGCTAAAATGACCAAAGAAAAAGTGGAAAACAGGTAAACATGAGAGGTTTTTGGACAAAGTTTGTGTTTTTTCCATTGTTTAAGCACTGCTTCCAGCCAAGAATGATACCATATATGCCCTATAGCTGCAGAAAAGGCTAACATTGTTATCTTTTTACAAAAAAACAGCTAAACATGAGAGGTTTTTGGACCAATTTTGTGTTCTCCATTCTTTAAGCACCGGTTTGAGCACCGTTTAAGCACCGGCACGTTTCAAAAGTACCGGTTTGGCGCCAGTATCAGATAAAACCTAAACGATAACCATCCCTACCCAGCAGTTTGTTTTCTAACCCTTTCTTATTTCCTGAGTTCAGTCTCTTAGAAAACAGAGATCGTATGATAGAGTTTACTTACAGATACAATAAAAATGCTGATTCTTTAAATGTCACCACTTTTCCATGTTGAATCATTTAACCCACATCTTTCATACTGAGTTGTTCTCACAGCTGTGTGCAGTACAGAGTTACAGGACACAAGAGGTAGAGCTGACCAATGAAAGACAAACTTATAGAGCTGCTCAGAAATAAACACATGAACACATCCAAGTGATGATAAATTCAGGCAACATCTAAAAATAAAAGAGAGAGAGAACAACAGAGATTTACAGGAGTATTTCTACACTGGACACTGATCGAGGGTTAGACACAGGAAATGGATTAGTTGCAGGTGAGAGCAGCTCTATCCTGGGAAAAAAAATTTTTTTTTTGACACTTCATCCCTCATCCCCAACCTTTTTATTTATAGTATTTATATACCCATCCTATCACTGCAAACCATCAACAAAATGTTGGTTGTTTGCTTTTGCTAAACATTTTCTCTGTTATTTTTGTTTGTTCCCTCTGTTGGTTCTTGGCACCAACTTACTGAACATCTTGTTGCCTTGTTCAGTAATCAGCAGTGTGGGACAGATCAGAATGAGAGCTGGTTGGAGCTACAGGGCCACACAGGAGCTGATCCGAGACCTCAGGTCCAAACACTGTAAATAAAGTGAACTCCAGCGTTACGCAGTGGTGGTGTCTAAGCTTTCTGATCACAGTCTGAGATCTGCAGCTTCCAGGTGTTGTCATGAAACTGAATGCGAGGGTCCACCTGCTGAATCCTTCTTCATCCTGAACTCACGGTTATTTGTGAGAAAATTTTCCTCTGTTAAAAATTGAAAGACAATTCAAAGATTCACTGAGTTATACTGAATATAATTTAAAAAATGTAAATATCACTGAGAACAATAATGCAGACAGAAACTAATATTTGAATATTTACAGCACTTACAGAAAAATACATTTTCTCTCTGAAAGACTTACTAGTTTTAGATAATTCAGACGAAACAAACATCCACCCAGGATCAGCCAGCCACAGATGTAGGAAGCAAAAATTATTCCAGACCCTAAAAAAATCAATTATATGGTTACAACAACATATTCCAGGTTGCCGGTTTGTTTCTTTTTTCTCAGACTTTGATTCTGAAATAAAATAAAATAAAAATATTTCATATACAGTTGAAATTTGATATTTTGGCAGTGAATCAAGTTGCTCTGATGCCATATATGATCCTCACAGAAAATTCAGATGTTTTAATACAGCATCCTGTTCTGGGACCCAATAGTGTCGACTCCATTACACAAACAGGATATTTATAAAGAAACTGTTTATATGAAGATGGAAACCAACCAAAGTAACCAAAACCTTTATCTCTTTTTTTGCCTTTTGTGAAAATTAAATAATCATTTTATGTTTGGACCCAACCTTGATCTATTTTAACAGATCACATGTGTATAAATGAATTGTCTTACCAGAGACGGTGACTCTGCAGCTGTCGTAGCCGCGGCCATAACCTGTGTCCACCTCACACAGGTACAGACCCGAGTCCTCAGTCCTGAGTCTGGACAGCTGGAGTCTGATTCGTCCTTCTCTGAGGGCGTCTTTGTCACTCTGGACTCGTCCTGAAAACTCTTCATCCTCTGAGAACTCGACACCATCAAGCAGATAACACAGAGTTGAGGGTTTTTGATCAGTTATCAGGTAACAGAGGATCTTCAGTGCTGAGAGGGACGTGTCTGGTTTGGTGGTGAACGTCCACTCCAGTGTGATGTTGTGGTTCTCCTCTGCCTGATAGGAGCTCTGTGTCACATCCACTACAAATGATCCTGTTGAGGAGACAGAGAGGAGCAGACACACTCACAACTTTATACAGCATCAGAACTCCTTTCACAGTGAGTCAAAGACAACACTGATAAAAATCACTGCTGTGTTGGTTGATTTGTTCAAAAAGATCAAACACAAATAATCACAAAAAATCAACAACAACAATCTGATGAAGTTCTGCTGTGACAAACATGGAAACAACGATTTTTCCTCAGCATGAAGGAAATAATGAAACCATCAGAGAGCTGCAGGACGCCTTTATTAAGGCCGTGCCATTAATAGAGTTCATTATTAGATACTTATTAAAACAAGATCAACTAAATAAAACAATTATTGTGTTTCATTGTTCTTGGATCAGTTTCTGCTGAAATGAAGGTGATCTCAGTACTGACCAAGATAACTGTGATGATGATTTTGTTTCCATGACTTTGATCATGAATCTGTTGATCAGACTTATTCAGTAACTTCAACTTCACTGTGAACCTGAAAAATGGAAACAGTGACTACTATTTATGGTTTGATCAGGATTTTCACTTCCACTTATGTGAACTGATGGAGTTCACTGTTTCCTCTTACAGGAAGTAAAACTGTCTCTACTCGTGGTCACGGGAAACTTGCTATGCTTTTTTTTAACTAAAGAAATAAATGGTTTATAAATTACATGTGAACATTAAAAAGTCACACTGGAAACATTCAACACATGAAACCGAATCAATACTTAAAACCTACTCATCAGTTAATTATAGTTATTTAACAAATAACCTTTAACAAAATCCAAGCTGAGAATAAAAATCCACAGAGAAACAGAGTGAAACCAGTCCATGATGACTGCTCAGATGATGGATGAGAACGAGCCCACAGTCTGAAGCCTGAAGTCAGTACACGTCTCCTCTTCACAATCAGCCTGCAGACAGTTAATCACTCCATGAAATCTCAACACACAGATGTAAACCTCAAATTTCTAGAAATATTTTTGAAAATAAAATTCAATGTCAGTGTTAAACAGAATTAAGTTGTTCCTAAAAGTGCAGAACTTGCCTGAGAAACATCACGTTTTCAGCTCCTTTTAGCTCCGTTTAAGTGATTCACTGACAGCTGTCATCACTGACACATCAAACAGCAAAGAAGAAATGTTCACAGTGAATTTAATTAATTTACCAACATGTGATTAAATGTAGTTGATGAGCTGTGATAGTCTATAATCTACACAGCTGCTAATGTGACTGAGAGTGAATCTAAATAAAAGCTTTTTACCTTGAAAGTAGAAGAGCGAGTTTAAAGACACGACACAGATCAGTACAAGAACATAATGACTGTAGGACGGAGCTTTGACTCTTGTACCAACCTGTAGTTTGTTGTTGAACAACTCCACCCACATGACTGCAACTGAGATTTTGGTGGTTTTAATATGAGACTGAGTGGAGTCTACATTTCCTCAGTCCTGAGAAATGTTTTCACTGTTTGTAAGTTATCAGTTAAAGAGTTCTGCTTGTTCGTTTGTGTTGATAAAAACACATTCTTGGTGTGAATGTCTGAATATAAAACATATTGATCTTAGACTTTGAATGATTCATCTTTGAATACATTTTATTTTATTATTATTGTCTCTGAAAACCAGAACATATTTGATTCAATTTAAAAAACAATGTGTCAGTCTGCTGAGTCAGTGAAGCAGAAGTGGATTTTCTGACAAACAACATCCTCAAAATGTTCAATTTACATGGATGCAGGAGAGCGCTGCTATTGGTTACTGAGTAAATGTGGGACAAAGTTTCCAGTAAAATTAGCTTTGAGAGCTAAAGTTGAGGACTTCAGCAGCTCATCCATTGTATCCAAAAACAGTTTTTTCCACTTCAAAAAAATTAAAAAAGTTTAAAAAGTCTTCAGAGTTCTGCATTTGTGATGTTTTTATGCTGAACATCAGCATCACTGTGTCTTAGATTATTGAAGGAAATCAACTCTTCAGGAAACAAAAGTTTAATCCTCAAAACATTTGATCCATAATGAAACAAACTGTAGTTAGACTGCAGTAATAATCTCCTCCTGCCTGCAGTGATGGTCAATGTTAGGCTGTCATCGTGTCTGAATTTTAGGAAAATTCACTTATTTAAACCATATAAGCAAAAACCCAAACACTGAAAAAATACAGAGAACAGAAATAGCAGAACGTTACAGCCGCACACGTTTTGCTTTGGTGGAGGAAACTCCTCAAAGGTGTTTTACTGCTGGTGAAAAATGCTGGACTTTTGTTTCCTGTGCAAATTATAATTAAAGAAAATTTAATTAATAAATTTAAAAAAAAAACTGCACAAAAATCTGCCAGTAGCATTTCAGGATGGCTGTCTCTATAATTTGCTGCCACACATTTCAACATGTTTTTCTTGAATAGAAATTCTTCTGAGCCATGAGAAACTGTGCTCAGCATTTCATTTCACTTGGGTTTCTGAACCTGAACCATTCGGTTAATAAAACCACTACTAATGATAAAAGTAATAAAATGAAATGTGGAAGAAGGTCCCATAATCAAAGACACCCAGCCACCTCCACCTAAGGCCCTGACTTCTAAAAAAAAAATATCCAAAACACTCAAATACACCCTCTGTAGTTAAGCCCACTGCAGAAACACCCCCACTCCCCCCAAAAAGATTGAAGCAGACCTTTTTCTCCCTTGAGTGTTTTACTTCTAATACAATTTCTCTCCAAATGCCATCATTATGTTTGCTTTCAAGAAAAATGGACTTGATTTAATAAAACCATGGTGACATCCAGTGATTGACACACTTTTGTCTTAAGATGTGACTCAAAGTTACACAAAAAGGCAAACTCCTTCTATAGTGTAACCCAGAGAGCGATGAGGATGCTGCCGTAAAGCTAACAGCAGCCCACCCAGGTCCAGACTTCCTGTAATGCACAGTAAGAATGTTAATGTGGCAGCACGAGGTGGTGGAGAGTAATAAGGAAAAGAGCAAAGAACCAATGATGTCACACTCACACATTAAAATGGCGGTGCGACAATTAGGAGCTCAAAACTTTTACAATTCAATGAAAACCTGACAGTGTCACCCTGGGAATTTCAACCACAGAATACTGAGTTAAGACTATGTTAATTATGAAGAAGGCACACAGGTCAATTATACTTGAGACAGACGTGGTTCAGTGTAAAATAAACATTTTGACAGCTGTTTAAAATACGAAATAAGTGAACCAATGAATTGATTGTACATGCACAATTCCGAGCTGTGGATTACCAGTGAATACCAGATGAGAAGGTCCAGAAAGATCACCAACTCGTACATGCAGCTCACCTTCACACACTCAAACCAAAGGTGCATAAATAAGCACTGCGCACAGATGGTCCCACCACCAAGGCACACAGTCACCTCCACTTTTGGCCTTCAGCTTCTGAATAAAAGAAACACAAGTTGTTAAAGTAATTAAACCCCAAAACAAATGCACCCTCTGTGGTTAACCGTACTGCAGAAACACACTGGTGATCTTCAGCTAGAAAAAGGGCCTCCTTCAGTCTTCAGTGGTGTCACACAAAAGAGAATCTACAAATCATAAAAATTCAGAAAGCAAATGCACAAACAAAAACAAATATTCCTTCAGTTTAGAGCAGATAGCTTCACTGAATCTAACTGAATAATTCAATTAACAGGCTTCCATATATTGCATGTGAGGCTCAACTGCTATTGTAAAACTTCCAACCTCCAGTGAGAAGGCCAAACAAAGCAAAAAGCACAAAGAAAAAGGCAAAAGTAAAATGAACACAAGGCAAAGAGGAATATTCTGTAAACGTAGCCCAGAGAAGCAGCGGCGGCCTCACTATAAAGTTATCAGCTGCTCACTCGGCCCCGACTTCCTGCAATGTATCATACAATTAGCATTTATAGCAAAAATACAATAATGGATGTAAGGCTAAGATCGTAACAAATCAAAGTTACATGCTGAACAAACAGCGTCGCAAAATTTGCAAACACCAAGTAAAATAATAAACTTAAGGCACAAAATAAAAATATGTCAGCAGTCGATTGAAGGCTTCAGGGAAATAATCTGCAGGTGATCTTTACAAAACATGAGTGGCACCAATCAACAAAAGTTCAGCCAATTCAGGCTGAGGCAGCAGCTACATGTAGGCAAGTCCTACCTGTGACAGCTGGGAAGTCAGGTGACCGAAGAGCTGGATGCACACGGCAACAGGTGAGTGAGTCAGGGATGCTCAGATATCTAATGTGATTGGCTACTAACAGTGGCTAATAATGCAATACGGAAATACAGTACTCATTCTGCTACATGAATATAAAATAAGACTGTAACAGAAGTAATGCTAATATCTCAACAAGTCAGAGTTACACACTGATCAAACTGTGATGCCCAAGTCTAGAAAAAAGAAGCAAATAGGTTTCTGCAGCTCCACCTGTAAACAAACCTAATACAGATCCATCCTGTTCCATCCTGAAGCTGTGGAGCCGAGTGAATTCTGCATCGTTAAGAAGATTTGTTTTGATGTTTATGAATGCAAATGCAAATTCAAGACTGTCAAAATTTAATCTCTGTCACTGATGCAACAGATAAAAGGAGCATTTGATACAACATGACCTTTAGTTGGTAACAATAGTCCCATTAGAGTAAAGAACATGAGGACAGGCCTGCTTTACGGTAGGCTTAACTTGTGATTGACAGGGGACTGCTATATCTGTTGATGTGATGGACAAAACACTCATTCAAAACACTTTAAAAGGAAGTTGATCACTGTAGCTCAGGGGTGTTGAACTCCAGGCCTCGAGGGCTGTAGCTACTTTTAAAGTTTGTTTGTCGCCCCCTACAGGCCTGCAGGACATTAACAATAACTCCGACTGACTGCAGCAATCACAGAGGCTGCAGAGACGTGTTTGTACGTAGGAAGCGTAGACTCACACTCATGTGTGGAACAAATCAGTAACAATGTTTACCGCTTTAAAACAGAAATCAGACGGTGGCCTCTAGTGTCCAGCTCTGGTATTGCACTGAAAAGATGAGTCAAAATTAAGGTGAACATCAACATTTTATCTCCAGTAAAACAAGTGACACTTTTATCATCTCTCATTTCATTTTATAATTTCTTACATCTTCTATCTTACATCTCTACTTAATTACAGTGACACATAATGAACATGGAGCATTAAAGTTCCTGTTTGTCTGTTCAGCAACACAGTGAAGACACTGTAAATGTAAAACTTCAAGACTTAAAAATGAACCAAAGATTTAATAAAAATGAACAAATAAAACCGCTGGAACACTTTTACACTCGTAACTCTCAGCACTAAACTGAAAACACGATCACAAATCAGACTAAACTTTACAGACTGAACATCGAGTCCTGACCAGCAGGAAGTTTAACATTAAACTTAATTAATTATTTGTAGCTTTAAAAATCCAGAGATGTAAATCACCTTGTTTTGGATGTTTATAAAGTGCAGCAGATGATTAACGAAGGGTGTTTAAAGTAATCAGCTTATAGCTCAGGTTCTCTCAGACAGTAAAGATGATAGAAAGAAAACAAAAAACAATCAGAGCTCATCAGCTGTGGTAACAAAGTCTGCTTTCATACAGTGAGATCAACAAAACAAAGGAGTTTTCCTTGTGAGCTCCATAAATTCTCTTTCTATTACTTTAAAACTTGTTGGTGCTTTTCCAGTCTTCTGTGTCACCAACACAATTTTCAGGTGACTCCCCCATCTTTCCACATGAACTGTGCTGGAAATATCCACTTCCATCTGTAATGAATGCAAATGGAATAGAAAAGACTCCTTGTTTGGGAATGATCTATGTCAGCCCAGCACAGTGATGATCAGGGAGGATTTTAACCTTTTAATTAGTCCCTCAGAGACACTTTGAGGTCTCACTGAAAGGTTTAAGTTCACCTTAAACAAACAGCCAGTAAGTAAATTCATTAAACATGCTGACAGTGAGGCAGAGGAGTGTTTCTTCTCCAGGCTGAACTTCACAGTTTTGTATTGAAGGAGGAAATCCATCAGTTTCACTGCTGTTTCCAAGCAGATCCTCCAGAGTCTGACAGCAGCCACTCTGACTGAAGACTTCTGTAAGAAAAATTTCCTGTTTACATCCTCTGATCTTCCACTCTGGGTTTTCTTGTATGACACTTTGTTTGTGTGAAAATGAGCTCGACAAATAAGCTGGATGAGGCTCGAGTCTTCAGCTGGGGTCAAAGTTCAAGTCAATCGCACATCCTTTTGTAGGAGTGACCTTATGATGATCTCAGTGCTGCTGGGCCCGAGTGTCTCCCTGTGGATGCTGGTTTGAATCCAACATAAATGTGAAGATCCAGGAAAAACAAATCTCTCTCAGCTCCATTAAGACCAACACTCCTTTGAGTACAGCAGCTAGACTGATAGTGGTTGTTTTTGTGTCTCATCATCCTCTGGATGCTTCTGCTGAAAGAAGTAGAATAATGAGTCAGTCTGACGGTACAAGAAGCAACAACATGTTTGTGTTTGTTTGTTTCTTACTTTAAGTTTCTGCAAAATGTGGTGAAAGAAATATGCAGCAAAACCAGCGAGAGCCAAAACTAATGGTACGGTGATGACAACAATGACCACAGGGACCCAGGATCGACCTGCTGATGTAGAAAAAAAAGAAAAAGAAAAAAGAGCTCACTACAAATACAAAGAAGAATGATGCAGAGAAAAGTTGGACTGTCTTCTCACCATGTCTCTCAGTCACGTCCTCAGGATCTGGAGTTGGGAAAAGCAGCAGTGTCGTTGTTGAGGTTTTAGCAAATTTTGCATCTAGAAAACCACAAAAATCAGTTGAGACATAATAGGTACAAGAATAAAGACGTAAGAACCAGAATGTCGACATTTGAGTTTTGAACCACAGATTAACATTGAAATGTTCAAGTCGGTGCTAATGTCCAAAAGGATGTCAACGTGAATTTCTTTTTAAATTATCGTCACATTTTAAGCAGCTCACATGGTGACGGCACAAACTTGCAGTCACACAACAACACGCTGCTCTTTTCCCCATCAAACTGATGATCTTTGAGTTTTTTGGATCTTCAGTAAACAAACTGCACAATGACTCAAACTTGTGCCCAACTCTTGTTTTAAAGTCATTGAAGATGAAACATTTGAACACAACTATGCATGTATATAAAAAGAAAATATGTGTGTACAAGGAAAAATAATACTCGTTACAGCTGTGAAAAGAGAAAAATTATTTTGTTTCATGTTAGATTTATAACATTCTTATCTCAATTTCTGGTCTAAGATCACAGTGATCACATGTGTATAAATGAATCGTCTTACCAGAGACAGTGACTCTGCAGCTGTTGTAGCCGCGGCCATAACTTGTGTCCACCTCACACAGGTACAGACCCGAGTCCTCAGTCCTGAGTCTGGACAGCTGGAGTCTGATTCGTCCTTCTCTGAGGGCGTCTTTGTCACTCTGGACTCGTCCTGAAAACTCTTTGTCCTGAACCTCTGAGAACTCGACACCATCACGAAGAAAATACAGATTTGAGGGTTTTTGATCAGTTATCAGGCTACAGAGGATCTTCAGTGTTGAGATGGACGTGTCTGGTTTGGTGGTGAACGTCCACTCCAGTGTGATGTTGTGGTTCTCCTCTGCCTGATAGGAGCTCTGTGTCACATCCACTACAAATGATCCTGTTGAGGAGACAGAGGAGCAGACACACTCACAACTTAGTACAACTTGTTTTTTTTCCCCCTGACATGTTTCTGTCCATATTGTACATTACTGACATATATTCTACCAATAGTAAACTGACAATAAATAACATTGAATTAGAGTATCTGAAATTATGTTTCTTGAGTAAGCACAAACTATCCTGGATTCCACATTTTAAGTAAGTTAAAAGGCAAAATTTCAAAGTCTCTCACAACGCTCTGTAAAGTTAAAATCTCTGAAATCAAACATTATTATATACTCTGTATTCTTCTATTATACTTCTGTATATGATATACTGTGTAAATGTGGGGAGACACCTGTAAACACACCATCCAATATACATTCTGCAAAAAAGAACAACAAGGATCATAAATAAAACCAACTCAAAAGAACCATCAAATCTACTTTTCCTTAAATGTCATATTCTTACATTTAAAGACTTGGTTGACAATGTTCAAAGCAGAAAACAAATATTTGGTCCACAACATTCAGAACTTGTTCAAAATAACACCAAATACTAATGACCTGAGAGGAAACCAGTAGTAAGGACTAATGTAAAATATCACAGTATTACAGTCACAGGAGTTGGTGTGTGGGACACCTGTAAAGGTCTTTTCTTCATTTTTACAGATTACAGCTAAAGTAACCCAAGCTTAAAATTTTAATCAAGGTGTTTGTCACATAGAAATAACTCCATATGAAGCAATGTCCAAACACAGTAACCATTCTGAGATACTAGTACCAGAACAACAGCCAACAGTATAACTCCACGTTTTACTCTGGCCATCCTTGTTCCACCTACAGATGATTTAATCCAAAAACTTCCAACATTTTGTGTTCAAGCTTCAGCTCAGCCTCCAGTCTTTTTGTCAATGACACGTCTCCAAACACATCTCACCACCATCTTTTAAAATGTGTAAACTAATGTATAAAACAAAATTCAACTAGAAATATAAATGTAAAAGACTGCTGTGATTTTATATTTATAAAATGTCCATAACAGTGCTGGATTTACCTCAAAGCACTCCACATGGAGAACATTATTTTACTTGTTTAAAAAAATAGTTTGAGAAATAAACTGTGCAGCGTGTGAATACAAAGCCGTGGGACTATTGAGCTGTCCTTCATTGCATTCTTTGTAGGAAAATGTGAAACGATGCAGTGATTTATTGAAATGTCTGCTAACATTCATGAAAATACAGTAAATAAGATAAATTCAGAGTCTGTGCAATACTAATAAACTAGAAAGTCAGTATTTGTTATGACCACCTTTGTTCTTAAACACAGTCTGAACTCTTAGGCAATTTTGTCATTTCTTGAAATAGTCTTCAGGAAAATTTCCCTAGCCTTTATTTCTTTGGATTATTTGTCTCCACATTCAGCGTTTTCTTATCCAGAGTGTTACGAACTTGCATGTTCATGTGTTTGTTTTGTGCAGGTGTTGTGTCTTTTTATGTTAATTTAGCTGTGCCAGGCCCTGCTCCGATTGGTGCGTGGATACACTGCCCCGACGTGACTGGTTCCAGCTGGAGGACCCGCCCATTAAAAGGAGGCTGGAGCGCTACAGCTTGCGTTTCTTCTCATGACCCAGCAGTATTCCTGTGGCAGCCGCTGGCTGCAGTGCGCTTAAAGGTTGTGGAAGTGGAGTGGGTAGGGGTGAGCTGCCGTTTCTTTTGATCACCCGTTTTCTCCTGTTTTGAGTTAGTTAAGGAGGTTAGACTCTGTCTTTATTTTTGACTTTGTTTTGGTAAGATCAGGGGTGTAGATTTGTTTTGTTTGTTGTTTCGGCCTTGGCTCACCCTGAAGTGTTGACACTCCCGTTTTGGTTCCTTTTTTTCACATTGTAAATAAATCACATTGAAATTAACGGATTTGTTTCTTGTCGCTGCTTGGGTCTTGGGGGGGAAGCGAGTGCCTCAACCATGTTATTGCCTGGCCCTAGACAGGTCGTAACACGAATGAGGCACTCGATTCTCAACAAACCTGCTCTAACTGGAAATGCCATCTCCATTTTTAAAATCATCAAAAATTAAAAACACTGTCACATTGGAAAGATGTCAACATACAAAATACCTACAATCGATTTTAGCATCAGTTAAAAAAAGACAAACTTAAAGTAGAGTCGGTAATAGAAACACATTATTTACCTCTAACTGAACCCAAGTGGAGCATTAAAGTCCACAGTGGGACCATGAAGAAAGGCATGAAATCCATGTTGTCATCTTGTTAACAGTCTGTGGGGAACCAGATCTTCTTCCTCATCATCATCACATTCAAGCTGCAGACAAAAAGAAAACTGTTACATCTCAACACAGACATGCTGCTCAGTTTATATTGACACTTTGATTGTAAAACGACACGACGAATAAAATTTAGTTCAGCAGCTACGATGCTGACCAGCTACTAATGTTAGCTGGTGGCTGAGAGCAACAACTACACCAACAGAAATCTACTAGATCTAAGAATGCGAGGGGAAACCTGAGCGACACCTAATATCTCTAATTTATTGAAAACTAAACTGAAATCAGAAAAATATAAGACAGTAAGAACGTCAGTGAGCAGCATACAGAGATACTTTACAGGAACATGCTTTAGAAATCCACACATACCATGATATATGTTTTTATTCTGAACATGAAACTGTTGTCAAATCTGGCAAAATCAAATGTTGCTGGATTAAAACCCACTTTTTCCTTAAATGTAATTGGGTGTAAGAGACTGACTGATCCTCTGCTACATGGAAACATCATCATGGATTTCTGGCAGTGAATATTTTACCAATTGTGTTTGCAAGAGGAGTTGACTTCTCGAGCTCTGGTAAACATCACATTAGCGGGAAAACCATAAATTAATGACTGAAATTTGGTTGAATCCAGTGACGTCAGTAAAGAGATTTACCTCTAGGACAGAAGTGTTACAAGTACCAGAACAGCAGTGAAGGCTCAGGCATGCAGCAATAATTTATAATACTTAGTTCAGTTTGTTCATGATTATGAGTCTGCTCAAACTTTGGTTGAAAGATTCAGATAATTATTTGTTAAAAGCTAGACATTTTAAATGAGAATAAGAAAGAAAAGTATTTCTTTGTGTCCCCCTTTCCCTGTTAATGGCCTACCTGCCCCCTGGCAAAACTTTGCTAGTTACAGTAATACAGTCATGACAATAAACGAATATGAGTTTAAGGACTTAACAACATTACTTCAGTTATAATACACCAACATCTCTTACACATTAGCACCAAGGGAACACTGAATGACCTGGTGGTTTTTGTCCATAAAACTACTCATCTAAGATTACCACAAAGAAAAAGATCTCTCAGCAAAATTATGCAACATTTTAGGCACTATTGCTCCTATCAAGTCAGTGAGCTGGGATTTTTTACTCTAAACATGAACTACTGTTACAGAAACAGACATGGACTACTGGTGCCCACACAACAACTCAATGTCCACCATGTGAAGGAGCCAAACACATGCCTTCTCCTCTCGTTAACTGAGATAAACTGCTGGCATATTGGTTTTACATCTATGCTGTCCAGTCTCTCCTGGTGGACGTGGCACACAGCAGCATTGTTTAATCTCATAGTAAAAGTTAAAGGCGTGGGTAATATTTTGCAGCATAGGTGAGAATAGTTTAACTCTGGATTTACCTGCTGTGACAAACCAGCGATTATTTCACCCACTCCTTAAACATGAACTTGCAGACACGACAGTCATAGTTTCACGAAATATTAAACTTTTTCCTGTCCGAGCAAACGATCATACCTGTGTTTTAGGTATATAAAGTCCGAAAACGTAACCGAAAAGGGTCAGGGAATCACGACGTTTTACGCTTTTTTGCGTGCAAAAGTTTGCTTTCAGCTGAAAGCAGAGTTTAAGTAAAACATCGGTTTACCTTGAACAGGTATGATTAAGACGAAACCCGAGCACAGAATTAAAGCCCATAGTGAAAGAAAATTAGCTTTTTCACATCCGCCAGTGTGTGATTAAAATTCAGTGTAATCTACATTAACATGCAGCTGGTAGCTGGAAACACCCGCTTACACTGTACAGAAGTCCAAGCTGATCAAAGGAGAGCTGCAGTCCAATCGGTCCCTACCAGCTTCGCGTGAATTGACTGAATGCGCTGTGAGGCTCATTACCACCATTACCACTATATATTCTACCGTTTGGTCTGTACAGAAGTCCAAGCCGCGTCCCTGTACAGAATGCGTCCCTGTACAGGGACGCATTCTTTTGTGACGCGTCATAGGACTTCTTAATCCCGCCCACATTCCACACACGCACCTGTGCGTCCCTGTACCTGTCCCGCCCACATTCTTTTTGCGTCCCTGTACCTGTGCGGACGCAAAAAGAATGCGGGCCCTGTACAGGTAGGGGAGACCGGGGATAGTTGTAACGTGGGTCAGTTGTAACACTTCCAATTTCTCCAATCAGGGCTAAGTTTCAAATGATGTGATTCATCCTGTACATGTCCAATTCAGTTCTGCTATCACATGTGAAAAATCAGCATATTTTGTCAAACACAGACAATTTAACGCGAAAAAAAGTAATTTGTATGCCAAAAAGTAAGTTTTTCTACTTTATTTCAATCTCTAATAGCATTATCTGCTTTGCAGTTAAACTCATCAAACTTAAATTATGTTATTTGTATGCCTATGAGGATATATTCTGTGTAGGTCTTTAGTGCTAATGTTTTAGCCGTTGGCTGTAATGTTAGCTAGTTCATGGCTATAGGAGTCTGGGTCAGTTGTAACAGCAACAGTCTGGGTCAGTTGTAACAGCAACAGTCTGGGTCAGTTGTAACAATAATGCAGATGTTACAACTAACCACACTATTACTTTAACTTATATTAAACAAGTTGGGGCAACGACATCAGCAGAGAGAGGTTCACTGGTCGCTTTTGTATATGCGGTTAATGCCACTGGCAACACAATTCCTCCACTGTTTGTGTTCCCACACATACATTATGCAGACCACTGTGTAAGAGATGGACCAGTAGGAAGTATTGGTAGTGGAAATAAATCAGGATGGGTTCAAGAAACGGATTTCCTCATCTTTCTGAAGCACTTGCAAACCACACCAAGGTAAGCCATGATAAAAAGTAATTCAATTGCGATGCTGGTGCACAACTAAATTTTTTCAGTTTCATTGTTATGTTCAAAAGTTGGTGCAAGAGTTGTAGGTTATAATGCCCACTGAGCCAATAAGGCCAAACTCAAGGAAGACCAACCAAAATGAATGAAATATTCATTTGCAGAAAATTCCATAATTTGTCTTTTTTGGGGGGTTGGCATATGTTCAAAAGCTAGATTTCTGCATTCTGTCACACACACACACATAGCTACATAAATGGCTCTAAGTGCATTCATGTGTTGAATAAAAAAGATTACATGTTAATGTTTTGTTAGTACCCTTATTTCATTGTGTTACATTTCACCCCAGGATATGTTACAACTAACCCAGACTATGGGGTTAATTGTAACATTTCACTCTTTGTGTTTGAGACCATACCATGCAATGGGTAATTGTGCTGCAGAGAAAATAGCTGCACTATTTAATAGCAGAGACATGTAAATACTTTGCATTACATTTTGAATCCACTACCTTAAAACAGCTCCAATTTACAGACAGAAATGTCAAAAATGTTACAACTATCCCCGGTCTCCCCTACAGGGCCCGCAAAAAGAATGTGGGTGGGCCCTGTACAGGTACAGGGCCCACCCACATTCTTTTTTTCACAGGTGCGTCCCTGTACCTGTACAGGTCCCTGTATAGGGACGCATTCTTTTGTGACGCGTCATAGGACTTCTAAATCCCGCCCAGACCAAACGGTAGAATATATAGTGGTAATGGTGGTAATGAGCCTCACAGCGCATTCAGTCAATTCGCGCGAAGCTTCGCTTCAGTCAGCAAACGGAACTTTTGATCGTCTTTAATGTCCCTGAACAACTTCTACTTTAAGTGTATACATATACACACATATACACACACACATACCAACTGATATCTGGTCTTTAGGTCACTGATTAAAGCAGGCAGAGTGACAGTGTACTTCTTCATCAGGTAAATCACAGGCTATGTTTGCTTTGCATTGTCCCCACCTGATGACACTGATACAGTATGATGTGATTCCATATTAGATTCTTGATGAATGTGTATTGTTGTTATTTAGCCTGGTTCTATGTGCCCCTTTTTAACTTTGAGCACCTGCCCCTTCAAACATGTCTGGACAGCCCTGGTTTCAGCATTTGTAAACTTGTATATTTCTGAAGTGTGTGACACATTTCTAGTCCATCTTTAACTTTGTTCCACAGACTGAAACGCAATGTGCTCATTTCAGAGTCTTTCCTCTGGCTCTCTGCTGCACAGTGAAAAATGGTACATCTAATTCTGTTTTATTATATTACTTTCATCAATGAAAGGTGAATGATTTTCCAGCTTGTTTCTGTTGTCTGCTCACAGAAATAACAGAAATATGTGTTACTACATACAAAGTCATGTAGTGTCACGTTAGTTTTTATTACTTTACATTTATCCTGAAACTAAATCTTTTAAAGAACCTTAAACACAGTGTGAATTATAGTGATATATACAGGTTGTAATGGGTGATTACAGTGAATTACAGATAGTGTTACGCTGACAGCGAGGAGGTTAACAAGAGGAGAGAGCAAACCAAAAGTAACCTTCATCAAACTGAGGCCTGTTTCCATTCAGTGACACACTGATGGAGATCCTTCACTACACTTACACAAACTGTCTAAAAACACAGGATGATCATGGTTGATGTGAGAATTGAATAAATATCAGAGTAATTACAAACTGTAAAATGAGGATGGCAGCAGCATTTTTGATGATGTAATAATATAGAAGAAAAATAACTACACTTTTAATTTCGACACAGAGCATCAGTACTGAGCAGCTAATGATCAATCTGAAAAATGAACACATGCTTCAGACTTAAGTAGAGCAGAACAAGGCAAATAATTACTGAGACAGTAAAAAGTGACTGAAGCCTAACACTCATGTTACAGGTGATTCTGATCGCTTATTGCAGATAATATTGATGATTAAAAAAAAGATTGAGTTTCTGACTCACTGCTTTGCTTCTGCCTCAGTTTCCATGTAACAAACACCACTATACACACCAAGAAAGCTGCTCCGACAGTGATACAGATAATTAATGGGGGAACTCTGATGGCTTCACCTTAAAGGACAAAACAAACGTACACTGGATTAGAGGAAGATGTGTGTGATTTTACCACTAGAGGGAAAAGGGAAAGTGAAAAACATTTTAAAAGTCAAATTAATGAAATAGTTTCTGAATGTGAGTCATTATTACCTGGAACATGTATGTGTGTCTCTCTGCTCTGGTTGGTGTTCCTCTGTTGGACTCTGCAGGTGATGTTGTTGCTGTGTCTCTTCTCCACAGTCACTCTGCTGCTGACAGTATAAAGGTCATCAGGACCTCTGAGGGTCTCTGTAGGTCCAGCCGAGAGGTTTCCCTCACCGTCCAACCACAGCAGCTCAGGCTCTGGATACCAGCCTGCAGACTCACACTGTAACACCACCCTGCTGCTGTCATTTGACATCACCTTCATGACGGGTGTAGATGCTGAAGCTGAGGAAGGGAGACAGGGGAAGTCACAGTAATCTGCTGCACACATGTTACAAGAGAACATTTGGATATCTACTAACTGTGTGTGAGATTATCAATATCGTTACTTTGAATTATTTATTTACACTGGAAAAGACAAAAATGTCACATATTCCAGAAAATTTTTAAAAGATTATTTTGTGCTAATAAACGTTGACAGTAGGAATTAGTATAATAATAAAATTAAATAAAATAATCTTACCAACAATAAGATGAACATATGACCTTTGACCCAGCTGTGGAATGAAACATCTGTACGGTCCTTCATCAGACAGCTGTACTTTGAAGAGAGTCAGTGAGACGTCTCCATGCTTCAGTTTATCAAAGGACAGTGAGGTTCTTCCAGCGTATGACGGCTGCTTGTCGTCCACATTTTCTTTATTTTTGTCCCACACGTAGATAAATCCTGGTGTCAGGTCAGTTCTTGCCCACTCCAGCTGTAGCTGTGATACATCCACGGCAGTTTTCAGGAAACAGGGTAAAACAACATCATCACCCAGCAGAGCCACTATTTGCTTTGTTGGAGCTTCCTGAGAATAACCTGCAAAGAAACACATCAGATTTGATTTACTGCTGTAGGATTCAGATGAAAGGCTGATTGAAGCAACACCTCAGACATGGATGGATCTCTGCACAGACCTCAAAGTCTAAAAGAGCAACAACAATGCAGATAAATGACATTTGTACCATTATGTTAGTAATTTGGTCCCATTTTTCTGTGTTTTTTATTGTGTAAAGAGTCTCTCTGTGTACATGACCAGGGCTTGACTCTTTCATAATGTGAAGATAAACATGTTTTTTCAGCCTGTAATTGTGTTTTATAAACTTACCTCTGCAGAAGAGAAGCGTTAGAGACACGGCAGCATTAATGAAGGATGAGAATCGAAGTGTAAAAAGTCCAGAAATGTGATAAAGAGCCATGATTCACCTCTGAAAATTAACAAAAACAAATGCTCTTTATCTCTGTCTTACAGGAAGCAACAGTACAATCCTCTGAAACATTAAACATTACAGTCTTAAATATGGAAGCTCAAATTAGAAAAAAAAATACCTCAAAGAAACACTTTTAGAGACACTGGAAAGAATTTCTTCTTTGTTCAAAGACTTTCTGTACAGATTTCCTCTCTGGTGCTCTTCTTCACCTGCTTCCTGTTCCCACAGCAGCAGAGAAGGTGTGTGAAGATCAGACTGAGCTCCTGAAGAGCATAGCTCATTACTGTGAAAATGATAAAGAAAAGCAAGCTTCCTGTTACTATTTTCTCTGTCAAAGAAACCAAGACAACAATGTGTTTTGTAACGTAGCTTTTTCTAAATGTAGCAGGTTGAAAAAGCTACATGTTTATTTTTGTAAGAAAACCAATTACCCCCTTATTTTTTGTTTATTATTGTGACTTATTTTGACATTGTTATGTGTTGCCAGACCATGGTTATATTTCATTATGCCAGTAGATGGTGCTCTTGCACTGCTGTGGAACTACCAGAGAGACTCTAGCCTATAGGCTCTGCGCATGCGCAGCTCAGAAATAAATGAGCTCCGTAAATGAGCAAGACGCTAACTTCGGTGTCCTCTCTATTAATCCACAGGTACTGACAAACAAACTTTTATGTTACTGAACTGGTTCTAAATGTCATGTAAGTTGAGTAACAACTGTTCGGCTATATTTTGAGATGATTGTGATGATGTTGTTTTGTGGTATTTTGTTGTAATGAGTATTAGTGTATCATCGGCATAATGCTATAATGCTACGTAGCACTATAAGTATATGCTATGACAGTGGCAACCTGTGACTTCAGAAAATGTGTTGTAGTGTTTGTTTTAGTGTTAGCCAAGCAGTACTGAGTACATGTATTAAGGGGAAAGTTTTTTGTTGGTGAAATAACGTTTGCCGTCGTCTGCCGCCATGTTGTGTTGTGTTCAGGGGACGCCATGTTCAAAAGTAATAGCGTATATGGCGCGAATGTGGGGGAAGGTTGTGTGAATGTGAGATGGGTTATTTTGGTATGTTGTTATGCTTTAGCCGCGAGTGTTTTGTTTAAGTTGTGAGTATGTAAAGTCATTTTGAATTAGTTTGTATTTATTTTGCTTTTGAGAGAATGCTTTTTGTAACTTTATTTTTGTTTATGAACTCTGTTATTTTATGGGAAGAATGCATGGTCTAGTGTGATTTGTATTGTGTATATGTGGAGAAATAAATGAGCTCCGGCCTGAGCAAGACGCTAACTTTGGTGTCCTCTCTATTAATCCACAGTTTGCTCATATTTGGCTACGCAGTGCTCTCTAGCCTGTGTGCCGCTTGCTGCTGGTCCAGATTCCCCTAGGTCTGGTGCCGGTAACAACTGGGGGCTCGTCCGGGACACTTGGCCGTTTCTGTTTGATACAAGGGCACTGGCGAATGACATAGTCCTCAATTTCACGCTGCATAAAAGGCCAGTAAAACCTCTCCCTTGCTAACTGAATGACTTTGTCAGCACCAACATGCCCCATATCATCATGCAGGTGTTTCAGTACAGTTTGCTTCAGCTTACTGGGCAGAATCAGCTGTTTTCTTTGTCCAGTCTGTCTGTACAGTATTCCTTCCTCGAGTACAAGTCTGTTCCATTCATGTACTAGCCTACGTGTCTCTTGTCCTAGCTGTCTCTTATCTTTACTATTAGGACTCCATCTACTCTTTTTCAAGTTTATCACCTCACAGATAGGGGGGTCCTCCCTCTGCGCAGCCCTGATGTTTTCTGGGGTGATGACAGGGGCACCTTCAGGGGGTGTGTCATCAACACAGTGCAGTGCAGCCACCCATGGTACATCACCGTCTCTCATGGCTTTGTCTCCTTGCCAGATTGCAGAAACCACTTCTGGGGACAGTGTCTCAGTATACTCCATGAGGTGTTCCTGGAGTGGCAATGGATAGCGGGAGAGCGTGTCAGCATCTGTGTTGGACTTGCCTGGTCTATACTTTACAGTGAAATGGAAGTCGGCTAATTCGCCCACCCACCGATGTCCCACAGCGTTTAACTTTGCTGTGCTCAAGATGTATGTGAGGGGATTATTATCTGTGTACACTGCGAAAGTAGGTGCATAATAGAGGTAATCCCTAAATTTATCACAAATTGCCCACTTCAGGGCAAGGAACTCAAGCTTGCCAGAATGGAGATGGTAATTTTTCTCAGCAGGCGTGAGTGTCCTTGAACCATAAGCAATGACACAGAGCTTTTCCCCCTGTTGCTGATAAAGCACAGCTCCAGTGTAGCAGGTTGAAAAAGCTACATGTTTATTTTTGTAAGAAAACCAATTACCCCCTTATCAATTTGTTTGCACAGACTACTGTAGGACATATCCGAGCCAAGATCTGAAATTTGTCCACCATGCAACTTGAATTCTCTGCGTGGAAACAAAGCTGCCACATCACTGAGACTCAAAACTTGGTCATATCCTCTGGACGGACGACTCACCCTGCCAGGGGAAACCCCAGCGACACTAGGCGCCGGTGACACTGAAGCTGGGATGTTGAAGTTCTTGGTGGGCGTATCAGTGTCTCTTAGCATAGATGAGGGAAAGGTGGAGATGTCTCTGTCCTGCGGTAGAATGGGCTGTGTGTGAGTGTCTGTGTTAGGGTGTGATGGTGGAGTGGGGATGTGGTCAGCTGGCATAGCCAGATGTCTGTCAGGATGTGTGGGGTCAGTGTGGGGTGAAGTAGGGCACTCCTGCTGCTGGTTAGGAATATCTTCCATCTCAAGCGGCACGGCCAGATGATCTCCAGCCCCTCCGACGTCCGTTGACAGCAGGTCACTCACGAGGTCGTCGAGGAGCAAGAGCTGGGCCATACCTTCATCCTCCAACGCTCTCAACTTTTC
This sequence comes from Neolamprologus multifasciatus, assembly GCF_963576455.1. Lineage (NCBI taxonomy): Eukaryota > Metazoa > Chordata > Actinopteri > Cichliformes > Cichlidae > Neolamprologus > Neolamprologus multifasciatus. The sequence continues at coordinate 36,721,287 of NC_140441.1, read as the reverse complement.
ACCTCTGATGTACTCAACGATCAGGTCATACAGTTCTGGTTCACTTAAGCCATCAAGATTGTGAGTCATGCTGCCATCCTCCACTGAAGAAACAACAGTGCGCAGCTGGCTCACACTCAAATCACAAAGTCTTTTCTGGATCTTTACTATCAACAACCGCCGTGGGGTAACAGAGAAATGTGTGTGTGTGTGTGTGTGTGTATGGCGCTGGTGGAGGAGGAAGGAGGAGACATTAACCTGCTGGTCACCAGTGTGAGGAGGTTGTGCACATTTGGAAAGGTGAATTCCAAATGTTCCTTCAGACTTATGGGGACGGGAATTTTTTCCCTATAAGGGCTGCTTGTCCCCAATAGTACAATAAAATTTCAACTTTTGGTCCCCACAAAGATATTTAGCCATGGTACACACACACACACACACACACACACACACAAACCAGTTTAAAACCACATGTTGCAAATTTCAGAAATGTTATGAACTCTTTATTGCTGCTCTGATAAGAGCAGAATTCCAGACTGCAGATAAGATCTGTGCACTACTGACAAGTGAGTTTACGCCCTGTAACAGTGGCATAAATAGGTTATTAAAGATCAGAAGTAACAGAATCAGAGTGATACGGTGTGATTCTGAGTTTAACCAGCTTTGAATGTGTTTGTGTGGTTGTTGTTTGTTTGTTTTTTTGTAGAGTATTTGTGTTTAAAGTTTAGGCAAAAGGGTGGAAGACTTCAAGAAGTGTCTTTTAGGAAGTGTGGAAAACTGTAATATAATAGGTGTAAAGTTTAGGTTGCACAGTGTGCAGTAGTATAGTTATGTATTGCACTACAGAGACCACTTCAACATGATTAAGACTACAAGTGGTTGAGTATTTCACCTTTTAACCTTTTCTGACTTCAGCTTTTTTCTTGTGCTTTTCTCATGTTACCACACCATCCTGCTGGGCCCTGCTTACACCCCAGTTATCAAGAGGATTAGAAAGGTCCCCAAAAACATCAAGCAGTGGACAGAGGAAAGTATCCTCACCCTACAAGGATGTTTCGAAGCCACTGACTGGGACAGCCTTCTTTCTCCCTCTGATGACATCGGCGAACAAGTCAGCACAGTGACATCATACATCTCCTTCTGTATGGGCTAAAAATGTGGTCATAAATATTTTGTACAGTTTTGTATGTGTAAAAATAATTTGTGTGTGCGTAAAAAAGATTTGTGTGTGGACTTAGCCCAAAAAAAACCTTGCAAGTTACAAGTATGAATTTTGACCCTATTTTTCTTCCTTTCATCTGATTGGTCAATGCCATGTCAATCACAAATGTAACAATCCAATCAGAGAACAGATGGGTTTGGCTGTCGGAGGGGCGCTTTTTTTGAACTGCAGGTCTTTGAAGGGAATAAATGCCCTTTTACATGCCAACCCAGCGTTTTTCTTCATCACCACGAAGGAAAACAGTCTGTGGTTGTCTGAATTAGATTTTTGTGTCGCAGGACTACAGAGGTGGGTAGTAACGAGTTACATTTACTCCGTTACATTTACTTGCGTAAGTTTTTGAAAAAAAATTACTTTTAAAGTACCTTTTTTGCACGATACTTTTTACTTTTACTTGAGTACATTTGTGAAGAAGAAACGGTACTTTTACTCCGCTACATTTGCAAAATTCGACTCGTTACTTTTTAAAAAAATTAATTAGTTTAACACATTAGATAAAATGCCACCAGTGGAGTTTCCAGTAACTTTTTTACCAATGAGATGTGGCCATACAGTCACATGACCAATTTGAAACTGTGGCGGGCAGAGCGGCTCGAGCGTTTCAAAGTAGCGACACACGGAAAGAAGAAACATGAAAACATGGCAGAGTCTACGCTAGAGCTGAAGAGGATGAGCACCTTTGGCCTCACATACAAAGAGTGTTTCGCTTAAAAGCAGTACAAAAGAACAGCTATGTCTTCAGTGTTGGTGTCTTCAGTGAGAGCCAAAACAACGACTTTTCAGCGTGAAACAACTCAACTCGTGTAACCTGAGGAAACGGTAAGTTTTCTGTAAATATCTTTTTAGCTGTGGTTAGCTGGATGTCAGTCTTATGTTACAGCAGCTGTGTCGAGCTCGAGCTGCGAGTCATATTTTTGGCGTTACGTTGTAGTGAGATAAGTTTGTGGGTGTTTTGTGCAGCTTCAGCTGTCCTTTTAACTGCTCGCTGGTTAGCTAGCGTGAGCTATAAGCTAACAGCTAGCATGGTTAATGACGCTAGAGTTCCACGCACATGCAAACAGCTGGACTCTACTGCTTTAACTGTTAAAACAGAAGGCAATACTGCAGCTGACAGGGTTTATTATGTGAAACAGCAGCTTGTTTAGTTTAAACAGTCTGAGTTAAGCTGGGCAAACACTGTGCGATTTTTTTCAGTTACGTTTTTCAGCTCCTGCTCAAACTGTACAATTAAATCGCAGGGGTTAGACGTTCATAGGTCACGATGCAGGGTCTCATACTATACGGCCTGATGCTCTGATGCGACCTGAGTGCTCAAACTGTGCGTCCATAACATGAAGCTTATCATACAAAATCTGTCCCTCGCTCTCCCTGTTTGTGTCTTTCACACACCATCAACTTTGCTAAATTACTAATGGAAAACATTGACCAGGCAGCTGTGATTGAGCAGCAATGTCCATCCAACTCTTTTCGTGGTTGTTGTAGTCGTGATAATTTTGTGAGGCCACATTGAAAAGCCTCGGCTACGGAAGCGTAGAGCTGCCTCATGTTAGTACAATATACCTTTCACGTTTGAACAATATAATATCATGTACCATTAGAGTAAAAAATGAAGGAAACATAAGAAAACAGCAGAAGTAGATGATATTGTTACGTGAATATTTTTTGTTCCAAAGCAACAAAAACAACAAAAGTTACTGTTTTTGTTTTAGTTCAAACTGCACATGATGAGGGTGAAATAATAAAATAGTTTCTGAATGTGAGTCATTATTACCTGGAACATGTATGTGTGTCTCTCTGCTCTGGTTGGTGTTCCTCTGTTGGACTCTGCAGGTGATATTGTTGCTGTGTCTCTTCTCCACAGTCACTCTGCTGCTGACAGTATAGAGGTCTTCTTTATAAGGCCAGTAAATCCGACAGATTTAACCCAAAAATGACAGAAAGGCTAACTGTGCTTCTCCCTTTTTGTGCCAGTATTAGGTTCAGGGATTCCACTGTTTCCTCTTCTTCACTGATGCTAAATCTTGTTTCTGTAGAGAAAACATTCAAACTTGGTCCAAACTGTCTTTGGCTACGTCCACATGTACCCGGGTATTTTTGAAAACGCAGATTTTTCTATGCGTTTGCACCTTTCGTCCACACGTAAATGGCGTTTTCGGTCACTGAAAACAGAGATTTTTAAAAACTCCGGCCAGGGTGGATATTTTTGAAAACTCAGTTTTTGCATTTACGTGTGGACGAGAAAAATGGAGAAAACGCAGCGTCAAAGGTGTGCGCCTTTTTTGACGTCACACTGTGCGCCACGTTATTGTTTCGGTGAAATTAATTTCTACAATACTGTTACTGTTAATTGTACTCTATGCAGTGTTTAAATGCTTACATATACACACACAGTTACTGTCCCTCCACACATACGACTCGGTTCTGCTTCTATGCCCCAGCTTTGTTTACTGTTTCCCACCGAGGCTTCTAGACTTCTGATTGGCCAACATTTCTGCACGGTTAGGAATATATCGCCACCTGTTGCTTTGGCATGTTCCTAGCAGCGTTTTCCTTCATTTCTGCGTTTACGTGTGGACGGGATTATTTTTTAAAACAAAAACGGAAAATCTCAGTTTTCAAAAATACCCGTGTACGTGTGGACGTAGCCTTGCTCGGGTTGCTTTTTGCAACCCGAATGCAAGCCATGACACTCAGACGCATTTCCAAACCAACAATTGATCAAAAAGTCAGAACACATAAGCACAGTGGAGCGTGGGGATTGTTTTAGAGTCCAGACTGAAGTATTAAAGCTTCTTTAAAACGTTCATTTTTTTGTTGTGCCTTGGTGGTCCATGCTATATTATCTTCAGTCACAGACTGGATTGGCTCTCGATTAATGAAAGCGGGCTGGGAAGATTAACCTTAGTCTTAGTCTTTGCAGTGTTGAGGACAGGATCTGCCCTCTCACACTGTTTAAGAAATGTTTAAGAACTGGCCTGTATGCTTTCTCTCCATGATTTAGTAGATTCAATAACTCAGTCGGTTTACTGAATTCAATTCGATTTTAATTCAATTCTATTCAATTCAATTCATATAGCGCCAAATCACAACAAAAGTCGCCTCAAGGCGCTTTTAACCCTTTTTAGCTGAATAAACACACAGAAGTTGTTATACATCAATACAACCGTTATAGCCCAAATTTTAATAATATGTATGCAAGTCCATAATAACTACAAAAATTGCAAAAAAGTGCAATAAACTGCAAAAAAATTGAAAATTGTTTTTGTTTTTTTTTACATAAATTTCTAGTTAGAGAAATTTCAGAGGTTTATCCCTCAAAACTGTAAATACAAAAAAGTTGCACAAAATAGTTTCCAATAACAGGAAATTTATTTTAAGTGTCTTCATAGTTTTATTTTTGAGATACACCAATTTTTATGTCCTGCAGGAAAAACAAAAATAAATATTATAATGCAAATTTGCAAAAAAAAAAAAAAGAGGATGTGCATCAAAATAAACTATTTCCAGCAGTGTTCCAAGTTGAGTTCTAAGCATCCCAGAAACTATTCAGAAAAGCATAAAGTCAAACATGACTTTTAAAAACACCAGTATAGGCTTATAAGGCTCAGAAGGTAAAAAACTACATTTTCAGCAAATTGACGTCACTTACGGTTTCGGGCACGTCTATTCTAACGTAGGAAGTGTTATGAACAGCTGATCGGATCGGCAAAGCGTGTTTCTGGAATATTATATTTTTGTTGCTGCAAGTTCTTTTTTGCAGTTTTTGCAAAGCCATATGTGGAAGGAAACTGTGATCTAGGACAAGCTGATGGCATAAGATGTAAGTACAACTCCTCCTGTTTCATGTGCAAAAAAAAATATTGCGCTAACTTATGTGGTTGCGGTTCTACAGGGATTTAAAAATAGTTACTCAAAATGGAGCGTGCCCGCTCCGACCGGTTTTAAAGGGTTAAAAGCAACATTTAGATATAATTAATTTCAATTAAGTTTTATCTATATACCATCAAATCACAACAACAGTGACCAAGTCAAAGTACTTTACATTGTGATCCCCCGATTGCAGCTCCTTGATGACATGAAGGAGGACAAAAATCCCATTTAACAGGAAGAGACTTTCAGCAGAATCAGGCTCAGGGATGGGCAGTCTTCGGTGACCGGTTGGGGTATAACAACATTAAGGTTACACATTTTAAAATTGCTCACTTTCTCATACACAGACACACACACATACACACATATTGGTGCCTTGCAATTTATTTATTTCACCAGCTGTAAATGTGAAGGTAAAACAATTCTTTAAAAATAAAATTCAAGTCAGAAAGCACTTGTCCTTGTTTTCATTCTGACGGTCTTTTCTTCCATTTGTCTTCCCCTTGGACACAGAGGCCATATTGAAAAATGTGAGACATTTGTTGTTGTTTTTAAGGCACAGAAGTAATTACACATCACAATCACACATGACAATACTTAAAATTCAAAAAGTTGGTGAGATATATTAATGAACAAATATGAATATATTTAGATCAGTTTGTTTATGATTCTATTTTGAGTTTCTTATTATCACAATTTAGTTCTTGGATTTGGATTTACCTGCTGGCTGCGCAGACAGTTTATGACAATATTCACAGTATATTATTGAATCACAATTGCACTACTCAGCTGAAGTATAGGTACGTATTCATTATAGGTTTGGTATCTACTATAAAATATTTTTATTAACTTAATTTACTAGTTCGTGTTGAAAAGTAAAATTTCTACCATCTCTTTCAGTGTATAGAAACAGTCAGATGTACAGACATCTGTTACCAAAGTTTCTCTTTCAGCAATTTACAATAAACTGAGAAATAAACGTTTATAAGGGTCAATGGCTTTTGTTTTTCTTTCTTCTTTTTCTCCCCTTTTCCTTTTTTCAGTATTTCAGGCTTTGTACCATGGAAAACATTTTATGTCATATATTTATTGACATCCTTGATTGGTTTAAGCTGGAATGTTAAATCATCAGTTTCAGTGTATAGAAATTGCATATTTACAAAGCAGTATTATCAAATAAAGATTAAATTCTAAAGTTTTCTTCCTAGTATTTTACGTTTCAGGAGGCTGATAATGGTAAGGTGTGCACCTCCTGAGTTTTGAACTTAAACATTTCCTTTAGTTTCTCCATCTTCCTCAATGTGCTGACTTTTCTTCTTCTCTTGATTGTTAATTTTAGAATGGTTTCCCTTTAGCTACACATTAAAAGACATGAAAAGAGTAAAAATGGGAGAAACGCCATTTTTAAGACAAGAGGGAACGAATGTAGATAAAGTGAATCAAATAGATAAATTTGCCTGTTGCACCTTGGAAATGAAAAGCATCCTTTTCTTAATTCTTTACCTATTCAAGGCCTACAAGGAGATACCCTTTAAATCATATTTCAGGGCAGCTTATAGAATCAAATTGCAAGATATGCGTCAGAAGTTAGTCAGTAAACCCGTTATTAAGGGTACAGGGAGGTTGTCGTCTTTATGGGTGAAAGAATTCAAACATAAATTTTAAAAAAATCCAACCTTTATCAAACTAGATTTCAAAGGACAACAAATACATTAAACTAATCTTGATATTATATTTATTTTATATATTGCTTAATTACACTGGATTTCATTGTCACTAGTAATCTAAGTTACCATTGCTGTCTCATGTTTGTAGTCATTGATGGTTCAATTTTTCTTGGTCAGTGTCATAAAGAAAGAGATAAAACATAGCCGACAACTGGTAAGTGGTTTATGACCAACTAAAAAATACAAACCTTCTCTTGTTTCTCAGCTTTCTCCCTTCTTCGTTTCTCCTCCTGGAGCTGAATAAAAAGTGAAAAAGTGAGAAAAGACTATACACACTTTTTTTTAAAAGGTCATAATATAATCAATAGTGATGTGCTTTACCACTGATTTCTTTTCCGATCTGATACCAAGTAATATTCAGGGTGGTATCGACGATACTGATCCGATACCGATACTTTGTACAAAAACTTGTATCTCAAATTATAGCATCATAATGTTTACAGGACATCAGATTACTTGTTCTTATCACTTAATAATGCAGAGTTCATCATATAGAAATAAAAATACTGAAAAAAAAACAAAACCTGTTGTGCACTATTTGAGTAAATCGTTTTGGCTGAGATTAAAGTTATTAGATTAGATTAAATTAAATTTAACTTTATTAATCCCTCGGGAGGGTTCCTCCGGGGCTACACAGCTGAATAAACGTCAAACAGAAAATGATTAAACAGAAGAGTTTACGCCAGCGCCGAGTTATATTTTAGATAGCAAAGAGTAGACGGCAGAGTTTCACTCCACCGAGGAAGCCTGTGACGTACTACCCGGCTTTCTTTAGACCACGAAGGCCGGGTCCTCAGGAGGAAGCAGCCTCTGAATTTGGACACCCCTGGTGTTTCCGGGCCGGCCAATAATAACGGTGACATTTAACGTATTTTATCCGATAAATAAACACTGTAAAATGTATTTATCACCCCCCAACAGCCCTTTTGAATGTCTCCCTAGTATGGCCACAACACCTCACTCTTGGAGCACTTTTTTGCCACATATATCGCAAACCACGTCTCAGCTGTTTGTGGAGGTAAAATAAGTCCGCACATGACTCCAATTACGCTCAGCCATTGTTGTGAGTGCGCACGCCAGCGGCTGCAAGACATTTATACAGCCGTATTTCGCACATAACTATGAAAGGCGGGAGAGGAAGTAGTTCCTTTGACTGTAGACAATCCAAATGATATAGTTTCTTTCCACTGTGTTCCTGTTAATGATAAACTACAAATTGACCCTAAATTACTAAAATATCGATATTTTGATGTGAGAATCGATTCTAGAACATAAATGATTGGTATCGGAGGAATCGATATTTCAGGATCGATCCGCACATCACTAATAATGAAATCACACCTCTCTTGAAGTATTTATTAATTGGGTTAACACTTAAAAAATGTGTTTTTTGTTCTTATTTCTCAGCAGAAATTAGCAGGTTGGTCACATTGATGACATCATATCAGCTGCTGTGCTACCAACCACTTCATAGAAAGTCATAGACAGTGTGCAGTGTGCAGGTCTATGATCATTGGGAGGATGACATTAGGACTGGGTTTCAATTATCGATTTTCCGATTAAAATCGATTCTAGCTTGAATTAAGCGATATTGATTCATTAAAATCCTGAATCAATTTTTAAATATATATAAATATTTAAATGTATTTTGCTTAAAGCTTTCATTTCAACAACCACCAAACAGCAAAAACAGTAAATGAGAGCAGATAAACGGATTCCACACTAAAATATAAACACAGAGGGCAGACCCGACGCATCAGAATCAGTTAGATGTTGGCTTTCTCACCTGACGGCATGTACACGGACACGTCATCGGGGCTGAAAGCCGAGAGCTCACTCAATTGATGCTATAGATTTCATCACTCTCCGACCAAAATTAACTGAACCAGCAGCAAAAGAAGATCAAAACTACGCTTCACATTTGATAAACATCGTCATTAATTCCCTCTTACTTTTGCTGTTTTGCTTCCACCACAATAAAATAATGCTTCCTCTCTCTCAGTGTATCTCAAATCTCTGTTTTCTCTGTTATTTTTTTTTTACTTATTACGCACAAGTCTACTGTTGTTTGCAGCGCTGTCAGCCGCAAAATTGCAAAACACTTGTCTGTGTCTCTGATAAAACCCCTGTAACTTTGCTCATGGTTTTCTTCACTTTTTGTTCTACTGCAGAATATTTTTAAGGTTATCTGCTATAAAAAGCTTATAGCTCAGTAAGACAGTTACTTTGACACAATTTCTCAGATTCAAATCAAATTGAATCGAACTGAATAGGGGATCGAATTGATTATAGAAATCAGAGAATACCAAGCCCTAGATGACAGCCAATACATATGTCCATGTTTATCTCTGTATTCTCATATTCTTAACACTGACCTTTGATTCCAGTGTAAGGATCGTCTGCCTCAGCTTCCCAATCATTTCATCCTTCTCCCTCTCAGATTTGATCATCTTTCAGAAACAAAGACAGATGTTGAAGTTTCTGCAGTGCTTTGTTGATAAAAGTGTCAAAATCATTGAAACTTCACACTGTGCGCAACATGTTTCCATCCACTGTGCTTCAGCGTTAATACATAAAATTAATGTAACATATACACACCAACATACATATATCCCATTCAAAGTCTTTACAGCTGATTAATATTTTTCACAGGAGTGTCTCTGCTCTTTTCCATCTGCTGCACCATCATGTAAAGCAAATAAAACATACACATAACTTCTGCAGAATGTTGCAGACAGCAGGCTTATGCAGAGTAATTCAACAAAATAATTTAACTTTGCAGGAAATATGATATCATCAGCAAGTGGTGATATTTCTATGAATTATCTGTGTTCCCCTGATCCTTTTCTCTCTTTATTCTCTCTGTACATATGCTCAAAAAGAGCAGTGTTCTTTGGATCATTAAAAAGCAGGAACAGATTTGATTAAAGAGATTAAAGTTATTAGATTAGATTAAATTAAATTTAACTTTATTAATCCCTCGGGAGGGTTCCTCCGGGGCTACACAGCTGAATAAACGTCAAACAGAAAATGATTAAACAGAAGAGTTTACGCCAGCGCCGAGTTATATTTTAGATAGCAAAGAGTAGACGGCAGAGTTTCACTCCACCGAGGAAGCCTGTGACGTACTACCCGGCTTTCTTTAGACCACGAAGGCCGGGTCCTCAGGAGGAAGCAGCCTCTGAATTTGGACACCCCTGGTGTTTCCGGGCCGGCCAATAATAACGGTGACATTTAACGTATTTTATCCGATAAATAAACACTGTAAAATGTATTTATCACCCCCCAACAACCCTTTTGAATGTCTCCCTAGTATGGCCACAACACCTCACTCTTGGAGCACTTTTTTGCCACATATATCGCAAACCACATCTCAGCTGTTTGTGGAGGTAAAATAAGTCCGCACATGACTCCAATTACGCTCAGCCATTGTTGTGAGTGCGCACGCCAGCGGCTGCAAGACATTTATACAGCCGTATTTCGCACATAACTATGAAAGGCGGGAGAGGAAGTAGTTCCTTTGACTGTAGACAATCCAAATGATATAGTTTCTTTCCACTGTGTTCCTGTTAATGATAAACTACAAATTGACCCTAAATTACTAAAATATCGATATTTTGATGTGAGAATCTATTCTAGAACATAAATGATTGGTATCGGAGGAATCGATATTTCAGGATCGATCCGCACATCACTAATAATGAAATCACACCTCTCTTGAAGTATTTATTAATTGGGTTAACACTTAAAAAATGTGTTTTTTGTTCTTATTTCTCAGCAGAAATTAGCAGGTTGGTCACATTGACGACATCATATCAGCTGCTGTGCTACCAACCACTTCATAGAAAGTCATAGAGAGTGTGCAGTGTGCAGGTCTATGATCATTGGGAGGATGACATTAGGACTGGGTTTCAATTATCGATTTTCCGATTAAAATCGATTCTAGCTTGAATTAAGCGATATTGATTCATTAAAATCCTGAATCAATTTTTAAATATATATAAATATTTAAATGTATTTTGCTTAAAGCTTTCATTTCAACAACCACCAAACAGCAAAAACAGTAAATGAGAGCAGATAAACGGATTCCACACTAAAATATAAACACAGAGGGCAGACCCGACGCATCAGAATCAGTTAGATGTTGGCTTTCTCACCTGACGGCATGTACACGGACACGTCATCGGGGCTGAAAGCCGAGAGCTCACTCAATTGATGCTATAGATTTCATCACTCTCCGACCAAAATTAACTGAACCAGCAGCAAAAGAAGATCAAAACTACGCTTCACATTTGATAAACATCGTCATTAATTCCCTCTTACTTTTGCTGTTTTGCTTCCACCACAATAAAATAATGCTTCCTCTCTCTCAGTGTATCTCAAATCTCTGTTTTCTCTGTTATTTTTTTTTTACTTATTACGCACAAGTCTACTGTTGTTTACAGCGCTGTCAGCCGCAAAATTGCAAAACACTTGGCTGTGTCTCTGATAAAACCCCTGTAACTTTGCTCATGGTTTTCTTCACTTTTTGTTCTACTGCAGAATATTTTTAAGGTTATCTGCTATAAAAAGCTTATAGCTCAGTAAGACAGTTACTTTGACACAAAGGCATCTGGTGTGATGCTCACACCTCTGATGAAGTCTCGATTTCTCAGATTCAAATCAAATTGAATCGAACTGAATAGGGGATCGAATTGATTATAGAAATCAGAGAATACCAAGCCCTAGATGACAGCCAATACATATGTCCATGTTTATCTCTGTATTCTCATATTCTTAACACTGACCTTTGATTCCAGTGTAAGGATCGTCTGCCTCAGCTTCCCAATCATTTCATCCTTCTCCCTCTCAGATTTGATCATCTTTCAGAAACAAAGACAGATGTTGAAGTTTCTGCAGTGCTTTGTTGATAAAAGTGTCAAAATCATTGAAACTTCACACTGTGCGCAACATGTTTCCATCCACTGTGCTTCAGCGTTAATACATAAAATTAATGTAACATATACACACCAACATACATATATCCCATTCAAAGTCTTTACAGCTGATTAATATTTTTCACAGGAGTGTCTCTGCTCTTTTCCATCTGCTGCACCATCATGTAAAGCAAATAAAACATACACATAACAAAAAGAGCAGTGTTCTTTGGATCATTAAAAAGCAGGAACAGATTTGATTCTTTAGAACCCAGCCCCAGAGAAGATAAGATTCTCCACCAGTGATGAAAAATTGTCTAGCAGATGCAGAACATGCTGGACATGTTTAAATTTGATTCATATGACAGTGACAAAAAGCTGAGTATCAAATGATGAAATGAACCTTCTGTTTTACGGAGTCCAATGTATTACTCATGGTGTTTATTTCACTCTCCAAGTTCTGTTTCTCCCTGTTAAGCTCACTGATCCTATCAGAAAGCTGCAATTGAGAAGGTACAAGAAGAGAGATGAGATGGAAGACGTTTTGTGTTTTTTACATGTGAGTGATTGAATAATGCAATGGCAATGCAATGAATTTCTGTACAGCACTTTGGTCAATGTTGCTGTGGTAATTAAATGTGCTATATAAATAAATAATGATAAACTAAAAAGGAAAACTGACAAAACAACTGTGTTTGCATTTCATTAGAAATTCATAATTAATTAAGCTTTTTAAATAAATCAAAATGAATTTGCAAGATAAAATAAATTATCATTTTGTTCAATCTATAGAAATAGTTAGTTTTACAGAAATTTGTAATCAAGTGAACATTAATTTCCAAAGTTTCCTCCATAACTCTTTACAATACAACAGAGTTGAGTCAGTAAATTCTGAATGTTTATAATGGAAAGACAAAAACTCTCTACTGTTTTTTTCTCCTTTTGGAGCTGATCGATGATTTTAGTATGTGAAATGTTACATGAAGAAAAACCAAAAGGAATAAATGCTCATGTTCATGATGACACTTTATTAAAGCTGTAAAAACAATTATATACATGCATAAACATTGCCTTAATGTTATAGTAATGGTTGTAGTATTAAATGTAAAAAGATTAAACAAAGGAAAAAAAAACATTAAAACTGTACCTTTAAATTATTCTGCTATTTTATTATTATTATTATTATTATTATTATTATATTATATATTATAATATATATATGTAAATGTACCTCTTTGAGTGTTGAGACATCACAGCTTTTCAGACACACACACACACACACACACACACATAAGAAATGACACATATGAACCTTTTTTTTATCATTCTGCAGCTCGGCAAGTTTATTTTCGGCATCCTCCCTCCTCTGTTGTTCCTCCTGGAGCTTCCGCCTTGACGTTATTGGCAACTTCCACTGAGAGATGGCAGAGATTACAAACAAGTCTTTCACAGTTAGTCTTAGTTAATGTGGACAACATAACAGTAGTACTTTACCGTACAGCTTGGAAAGGACCAGGGATAATAATTTGATAATAAAAATAATAAACAGAAGTTGACAAAGAGCGATAATATAAGTTAGGATAAAGAGTTATCTTATCTTATGTCATTGCATAGTCTTATTTAGTACAATAGTCCAACAAAATTGGAAAACTGTCCCACATCAGCACTAAGCACAACAAATAGAATTGGGTGAATTAAACAAAATACCATATAATTACCCGAGTTATAATCAGGGTTGACTCTAACACAATACTTTGTAACACAAAGTTTTTATCTGTATATGTTGTGATGCTATTTTTTTAATATTGTGTAATGTCCAGAAAAACAAACTGAGGCATGCTGACTTTGTTCCATTCTTTGTGAAGTTTGTGTGAAAATGCTGTGCAGTTTAGGTTTGTCGTACTGTGATGGATTTCACTTAAAGAACAGTGTTTGACTCATGCACAGTGGCTCAAGTACTCATGGTCAGAGTTAGATGACATCAAATGTAGCAGAGTTGAATTTGAGGATGCTTTGATTTATTCACTGAATTCACCATCTATTATAAAGAAAGCATAAATAGTAAACTGTCAGTGGAAATCAGTCAAGAAGGCTTGTGAGACATCTGCTTCGTCTTGTTGAATTTAGTTTACAAAGAGTTACTCTGAGAGTAATCCTCAGAGCAGAAGTAGCCCAGATCAGCTGATCACAGCCTGTACATCTACTGGAGCTCTCAGTTGAAATTATTGTGAGCTGTGATTATTTTTCCCCACGCCAAGGCACTACGAACAGGTTCCTTCATGTGCTAATTTCCACTGTTATGACCAAGATCTTGTGGGTCATGTGTGTGTGTGTGTGTGTGTGTGTGTGTGTTTGTTTTAATGGAGACCAGTGCCTGCTGAGTGGATGGATTGAGTTCAATCCTGTTCCGGGATTGAATAATTGGCTGATCAATCAGTACTTAACCACTAGATGACCACCTGGCCCCTTCTCTCCTGGCCTCCACCACCCAACAAACAGCCTGTCTTTGACATTCAAAGCAAACTGGTATATGAGTAAGTATAAGTTGATTTGTGTGTCTGGTGTCAATAAATGCCTGCATAGCATTTTGAAAAGTTTTTGCTCTTTCTTCGGTGGTGTATGAGTGAGGGGTCACATTTTTTTGTTGTGTTCAATTTACTCCTTGGCCAAAAATGTAACATCCACTTCAATCCCTTCCCTACTTGTTTTCTATTTAGAGGCAATGTCCTCTACAATGGAGGCAACAGAAAATGGAGATATACAGTGGGGCAAAAAAGTATTTAGTCAGCCACCGATTGTGCAAGTTCCCCCACTTAAAATGATGACAGAGGTCAGTAATTTGCACCAGAGGTACACTTCAACTGTGAGAGACAGAATGTGAAAAAAAAAATCCATGAATTCACATGGTAGGATTTGTAAAGAATTTATTCGTAAATCAGGGTGGAAAATAAGTATTTGGTCACCTCAAACAAGGAAAATCCCTGGCTCTCACAGACCTGTAACGTCTTCTGTAAGAAGCTTTTCTGTCCCCCACTCGTTACCTGTATGAATGGCACCTGTTTGACCTCATCATCTGTATAAAAGACACCTGTCCACAGCCTCAACCAGTCAGACTCCAAACTCCGCCATGGCCAAGACCAAAGAGCTTTCGAAGGACACCAGGAAAAGAATTGTAGACCTGCACCAGACTGGGAAGAGTGAATCTACAATAGGCAAGCAGCTTGGTGTGAAAAAATCAACTGTGGGAGCAATCATCAGAAAATGGAAGACATACAAGACCACTGATAATCTCCCTCGATCTGGGGCTCCACGCAAGATCTCATCCCGTGGGGTCAAAATGATCATGAGAACGGTGAGCAAAGATCCCAGAACCACACGGGGGGACCTGGTGAATGACCTGCAGAGAGCTGGGACCAAAGTAACAAAGGTCACCATCAGTAACACACTACAACGGCAGGGAATCAAATCCCGCAGTGCCAGACGTGTTCCGCTGCTGAAGCCAGTGCATGTCCAGGCCCGTCTGAAGTTTGCCAGAGAGCACATGGATGATACAGCAGAGGATTGGGAGAGTGTCATGTGGTCAGATGAAACCAAAGTAGAACTTTTTGGTATAAACTCAACTCGTCGTGTTTGGAGGAAGAAGAATACTGAGTTGCATCCCAAGAACACCATACCTACTGTGAAGCATGGGGGTGGAAACATCATGCTATGGGGCTGTTTTTCTGCCAAGGGGACAGGACGACTGATCCGTGGTAAGGACAGAATGAATGGGGCCAAGTATCGTGAGATTTTGAGCCAAAACCTCCTTCCATCAGTGAGAACTTTGAAGATGAAACGAGGCTGGGTCTTCCAACATGACAATGATCCAAAACACACCACCCGGGCAACAAAGGAGTGGCTCCGTAAGAAGCATTTGAAAGTCCTGGAGTGGCCTAGCCAGTCTCTAGACCTCAACCCCATAGAAAATCTGTGGCGGGAGTTGAAAGTCCGTGTTGCTCGGCGACAGCCCCAAAACATCACTGCTCTTGAGAAGATCTGCATGGAGGAATGGGCCAAAATACCAGCTACTGTGTGTGCAAACCTGGTAAAGACCTATAGTAAACGTTTGACCTCTGTTATTGCCAACAAAGGTTATGTTACAAAGTATTGAGTTGTATTTTTGTTATTGACCAAATACTTATTTTCCACCCTGATTTACGAATAAATTCTTTACAAATCCTACCATGTGAATTCATGGATTTTTTTTTTTCATCCAAAAGCTATTTTCACCGTCTTACATTTCAGATCTTGTACTTTTTGCCTTTTGTAAAGAAATTGTATTTTTAATGAGTATTTTTTAACACTAGTATCTGTACATCTACTTAAGTACAGAATGTCTGTACTTTGCCAGCTCTGAAGTCAACACTAGGATGTAGATTTGTGTCAGTCTGTTGGACTCTTAAGGTTTATATTGTTAAATGGTAATTTTTTGAAGGTGCATTTGGGTTTTTTTTTTCTTATGGAGGAATACAAAAGTAATATAACACATTTTCTGTTGAGTATTATTCCTGGAAGTTTTATTGTAAAATATTTGGGTTTGTTTAAAGGAGTAATGTAGCTTGTAGATGAACACTGGAATTTTAGAATTAGAGGCTGAAAGGAGAATCAACATTTTTCATCCAAGTCCAGAAATATGAGGTAACATTTTGATTACTATTTAATTTCTTCTCTGGAAAACAATGAAGATGATATTTAAACTTAACATATAATGTTCATCTACTCACAAATTTATTCTGAGTTTTTCCTCTTGCCTTCATATTGAGTTGCTCTCTCTCACCATCTTCAGAGGAAACTTGAGCATCTTTTTGAAGTTAAAATTAAATGAGAAAGAAATGCCAAAACTTGGCTTAAAAGATTAAACTGCTCAGTGAAAACATTGATGCTTTGTAGAGGTAAAGAATAATTAATCAGTGACTCACTAGTTGTGTTTTGCTTCTTTCTATGGGCAAGAACAGTTGACAAAATTAACATCATGATGCATAGAGCCAAGCTAACAGCCAAACCGATGGTGACAGAGGGAGAACTGGATGGGATATCAAAGAAATCATCTGAAATTCATAAACAAATTAAATTCCAAGAAAACTGTTATTCAAATATTCAAAACAAATAGTGAAATAAATTTAATAATATAATTTAAACCTGGAACATGTATGTGTGTCTCTCTGCTCTGGTTGGTGTTCCTCTGTTGGACTCTGCAGGTGATGTTGTTGCTGTGTCTCTTCTCCACAGTCACTCTGCTGCTGACAGTATAGAGGTCATCAGGACCTCTGAGGGTCTCTGTAGGTCCAGCAGAGAGGAGGTTTCCCTCACCGTCCAACCACAGCAGCTCAGGCTCTGGATACCAGTCTGCAGACTCACACTGCAACACCACTCCTCCTCTGTTTTTGTCAATCCCTGAGAAACTGATTAGAAGTGAGGTGGCAGCATCTGTTGCTGAGCAAAAAAAGCATAAAAGATATTAGTAGGTGGAAAAACTAGTACAAAATTATTATTTTTGCAAAATTCTGATGCGGTTGGTGTGTTCTGTAAAGTTAATAAACAAACATTTCCGGGGTTGAAATCTTTTCTCATAAACATAAACATAATTTTTCACTGTAACTAAATATGAGCATCTCACCATTTGCTCCTCACTTACAATCCCATCAAAATCCTGTATACTGGGTGCATAATTGATCTACACCATGAACATGTGACGTGTATCTACTTACCAACCACAAGTTTAACAAAAGATTTTTTCCCCATTAAAGGAAAGCTGCATTCATATGTTCCTTTATCAGAGAGTTTTACTCTGGAGAGTTTCAGTGAAATGTTTCCACGCTTCAGTTCATTGATGAACAGTGATGCTCTTCCCCTGTATGAAGGATTTCTTGTATTCACCAGATCCTGACCGGATCGCCACACATGGACAAATCTTGGGTTCAAGTCAGATCTTGTCCACTCCAATATCTCAGCTGTCACATCCTCTGCAGGCTCCACGTGACATGGTAAAATAACATCATCATCAACTAATGCAACTACTGGTTGATGTGGACCAACCACCTGAGACTCTGCTGTAGACAGGAGGAAAAACAAAGAAATACAGAAAATGAGTTTATTAATTTCTGCAGGATGAGTGAATATATATGTCAAACTTAAAGATGACACTCAGAATTGAGCCTTATTTTTCTTTCTAACTTTTTTAGGTGAAGACGTTAAAAAAAGTCTTTCCGAAAAAAATTAAACACATGCAGGCAGCCAGCAAATCAAAGCTGCAAATTATAAACTGCTGTTTGCACCAAATGTTTGTACTAATTGGTATTCACTGTTTTATACAGTCTCCCTGCACAAAAAAATCTGTACATTAGTGCCACGGCAATAAAAAAAAGATATTACACATGTAAATTCAAACTTACCTCTATTTAAGTGTATCAGAAGTTGGAAAATCAAAATACCAAAGACTGTGCATGGAGAAAGGGAAAGTCCATCTATCTGTGGAAGCATCCTCCTCTGAAAATAGATCAGTGACACATACAAGTGTGACCACAAGACGTCATTGAAATAATAAGAATTTGTTAGTTTCATATTTAAAATCAAATGATTCAAGTCTAAACCCATATTTTACATTTTAACATGTTAAATACCCCCATGAGGCCATCAACATGACCTTTCACTTAACTGTTAATAGCTGTCCAATAGCTTAATAGAGTTAAGGCAGCAGACATTTTGTTACTGATTATAGCAAACATATTACTTTATGTTAGTGCTAAATTGCAGCCTGGAGAACAACTTTTGGTCAGTATCTTTAGTTTTGAGATGAACTCTGTATGCTAATAATTGTTTTGATTGTGTAATGGGCCACAAGGAAAGCTTAGCTATCAGATAGATAGTTATATTTAAAGCAGCAGGATAAAAACATATAAATAACAAAGCTAAAATGAAAGTGCCACAGGCACCTAGTATGACCTCTACTGTGAGAGTGCAAAAAATAAAAAAGTAAAAATGTAGTTAGTTAAAAATGTGGTTGTTATCAGTACAGCTGATGATTGAGAGATCTGATCAAAATCTGTGTTTATAGATTACAAGTCCAGAATTAGGTAACCATACCTGATGTTCTCACATGTTCTTGTTCATATCAACTAATATTCCATAATCTAAAAATTTATACTATTATTCTTAATAGCCTTGGAATTTTCTGCACAGGAACAAACACTGGTCTCACCATAAAATCCATAAAATGACTGTTTATGAAAAGTTGGAATTACAACTGGTAAACTACAGCCAACAGAGACAGTTTGGTGTGAGTGTAGACTGCAAAGTGAGCTCTCAGCTGCTTGACTGTGCACAGCTGTTGTAAATTAGTTAAATATAAAAGATTTACAATGTTTTAATGTCTTTGGTTTTCTTTATATAAAGTAGAAAAACAGAAGAAAAAAGCACTTAGAAGAATAACTCTACACAGACATCTACAGTATACTTTGACTTTCAACACTTTCTTTTAAGCTCTCTTGTTAAATATCTGAAACCTTGATGATTCTTCACTAAAACATTTAATTACATTTACACAGATGTATTTATGTCAGTAAAATAAATTTATACTATAATGAGACTTTATAAGTAGAAATCAGAAAAGCGTGTAGAACTTAAAAATACACAGTTTGAAATATACTTACCTGTGGAAAGACAGAAACTACAAGGTATCAGGAGTCTGCTTTGTCTTTGTAGTGTGGACCAAAAAGCAGTCACTCGAGGCTGGAATGAAGTTAACACAAAGCGAGCCTTTTGTTCAGGTTGTATGAACAATATAAATGAAAGACAGAAGGGGACTAAGACAAAGCTCACAATAAACTAAACTGGGAGTACTAAACATTGTTTAGTAAACACACCAGCGTTTACTAAACACTGAGATCACGGGACATGGAAAAACCTGAACATGAATACCTGGAACATGATGCACGATTAGTAAAGGGAAACTTATGGAATTATATTTATGTCATAACAAATCGTGTAATTCAACAACCAGTGCGCCAAAATTCACCACTTTTCTGACCTGTCTGGTTAACACATCATGTAAAAATCACTGTTTAATAAATCAGAACACTGTACTTAACGCCAGGGAGTGGCACCTTGAACGCCCCTTCCGAGAGGCGGAAATAATGCCGTTTTAACCAGCTTTTGAACACCGCGTTTTACGTCACACAGCTGAGTCCTGGGAAAAGCGTTGTTTTTCCGCCGATCAGTGCCAGCTGTGACGGTGTTTAAAACGCAGTTTTCTTAAAATAATGCAGGGGTCTCCCACGGTTCCTTCATCCAATTACCTTCAACTTCTGTCACCCAATCAAAAAAGAATAAGTGCCGACCACACTAATTCATTACAGATCAACCTTGCTGCCAAGTGATTGCTTATATTAGTCTATTCCATACCAATCCTTGTCACAGTTTATACTAATCCCACTATATATGTTCATTTCTTTAAAGCACAATGTATTGTACATAAAGCGGGTTAGTGTGTGCTTGGTGTTGTGAAGAAAATGTTAACATTAAACAACAGATTATTTTTTCCCAGACAGATAAATTGTACTAACCCAGTAATGAAAATATTGGGCTGCTGTGTAAAATGTAAATACATTCATCAATCATTAAAAAGATCAAATTTGATCAGCAATATGTTTTAAAACACCTGGGATGGGGCAACAAAAGGCTGGAAAAATAGGTGGTACTAAAATAGAAACATATGGAAGGACATTTTGAAAATAATTAGGTTACTTGACAACAGGTCAGTAACATGATTTTATATTAAAAGAGCTTCTTAGAAAGCAGAGTTGTTTTGAAGGAAATGTGGGCAGAGCTTGACCAATCTGCAAAAAACTCCATTAACAAATTGTGCAACAATTTCAGAATAATGTTCCTCAGTATAAAGTTGTGAAGACTTGGAATAGTTCATCCTCTACAGTCATCAAATGTTTCAGAGACTCTGGAGAAATTTCTCTGCAGAAACAATGAGGTTAAAAGTGATGATGTCAGTGATCTTCAAGTCCTCAGAGGAAACTGTATTAAAAACAGACATGATTCTAGTCACGGAAATCAGTGGATTTCCTGTATCCTTTGGAGCAACAGACCTGAATCACTCTTCTAAAGAAGTACATGGTGCAGTGTGTTGCCAGGAATATCCATGATGGATGGCAGTTTGTTCAGTGACTTCCTCTCCACCACAGCTTCAGAAGTGCTGCCAATCACAGTGCTAGCTCTCCCGATCAGTTTTTCCAGTGTTTGTGTCACCAGCTCCAATCCAGCTCCCCAAAAAGATCAAAGCAAAGTGCACTGCACTCACCTCAATTGACAGAACATCTTAAACATTTTGGTGCACACAAGCTTCCATAAGAAAAACAGCCTGCCCATACGCTTCTTGTATACAGCCTCTCTTTTAGTCTACCAATTCAGTCTGTTGTGTATATGGGTGTCCAGGTATTTGTACTTCTCCTCCACATCCCATCAGGGGTTTCAGTGAGTTATACTTTTGTCATGATAATGCACACTGCCAATTTGTATCTACAGTTATCAGAAAGAAGCTATGACCAAGATACTTTGATTATTTTTTTTATAACTTCATGTCATTACAGGTATGCTAGTTATGCAATGTACAATGCTGTGATGTCACACTCTCTGGTGTTATGTTCCAAATTCATGTAAGACCTCCTGAGTACTCTGACGTCATTCAAATCAATTTTATTTATTGAGAAGGACATCTCCAGTTTACATTATTTTCTGTTCTTGAGATTACTTAAATAAGTAATCATAGTTCAGAAAACATGCAGACAAACACACGACCTTAAATTCCACCTCTTTTGTTTAGTTGAGATGTGGGTGCCCTCCATATACATATATTACTCATACAGGTCTGATTCCAAACTACATATCTGGTTTTTACACTTGCATGTTTAGAGGGCAAAAGTATTCTTGAGGTGCTATTAATAATATTATTAAAATTAAGGGCTTATGATACAGTAACATTACTTTAAAAAGAGCTAAACTGCTTTGGTAAAATTAAGAGCATCAGCTGTCTATTATAATTTTTGAAAGTCTGCTAAAAATAAAAATAAAATTAGATTAACATCTGATTTGTGTGAGTGGGGTGGGGGTGTTTGTTGGTTTTGTTTAATTTTTTAAACGTTTGTACATATTGACTACATTTTCTGAGTGCAGTGTTTGTATGGTTGTAATCATACACAGCATGTGAGCAAAGCGCATTTTTAACAGAATAACTAAGTGAAGGGCTGAATGGCCCTTTTCAAAATTGCCGGTCCGGTTCATATAGTCTGAGACCTGCAAGATTTTATTTATCCAGGTAACTTTAGGGTGAACTCTGGGCTATCATGAAGGTGGTTCTTTGGTTTTTACCACACTACATCGCCATGGTAATGTATGATGCGAACCTTACTTACTCCGGAGAAGGTTAATGAAATCCAGATTAGCGATCAACAGGTATGATATCACCACCTGCTGACCAATCAATTCTCAAGAAAAGGTCTGTCTCCAAGTCTTTGTGTTTTTCTTGATGAGAATCAGTAGACACAAATTTATTCATTTTTCATGTTAGCTGCAAATAATTAGGCAGGACAAGTGGCAGCAGAAAGCAGTAGTCCCTTACTGAGGTGTGCTGACTGCCCCACAGGCTTGGAGAGGAAGTGTGTCCATGCCATTACTACCCTGTGTCTATTTACTGCACATAAGGATTGGGTAAATAAGAGTGGTCCTGGAATTTGCATGTTATCCTTCTTTAGTGCAGTGGCTATGAATAAATATCACAAAATGGTGATTTCCAAGGGAATTCATACAATGAAAAAAATATTTTAGTCAATTTTGACCCACCAAAAAGTGCCATTTTTTTGTTTCTCTCTCCTGCTGCTGTTTGAGTGTCAAGGAGACTGTGCCTTCACCAGGAAAGTCTCAAATGTCTCAGGAATGGGTGGACCAAAGACCCAACTTTACAGCGTCATTTTTTATTTATTTTTTTAGAAATTTTTTATTCTCGAATTCCTAACTTTTCAGTAATTTGGGGGCATTGCTTTAGGGTCCCCCCATGACACTTCTTTTTCATTTTGTTAGACATAAAAATAAAAGAAGACCACTCTAATTTGTCATCTGTTGTCATATTTTGATGTCAAGTACATTTTGTTGTTTTTATATTATATCGGGTAAAAAATCATCCGGCGGTCGCTGAAGCTTTGCTGTAGCTGATGCCACGTGACAGGTTTGCCCTTGCTGTTCTTTGGCTCACCTAATTCCCGGCTCTGAAGGCTTGCATTTTTCAACCTTAGGAGCATTTAAACCTGACCTGTGAGCCATGGTTTCTGATAATGTTAGGCCTGGTGTCACGACCTGCAGGATCGGCAAGGTGCTGATCAGAATCTCTCCACTCCCAGCCCTCATTCTCTTCTCTTTTTCCCTCTCTCTCCCCCTCTCTCATTCTGCCCTTTTTGCACGGGCGGAACTCATGGCAGCTTCACGCCCTCGGTCCACGCCTTCCTGGATTGGGAACACCTGGGCCTCATCAGAGCAGCTGGTATATTAGAAGGAGGAGATCAGCTGTTCAACGCTGGATTGTTGTGAAGGCTCTAGTCAGTACACGTCTAGCTCAAGTTTCCTGTGCCTCCGTCTCAGAGACTTAACAAGTGTTTCTTTGTTCCTAGATTCCCCGTGTTTCCCCGTGTGGAGTGTGGAAGGAGTGACTGGTCGGTAGCGGAGAAGAGAGAGGTTGAACTGAGCGCGTGTGTGATTTCCCCGTTTTCCCTGGAGCCCTGGACCCCTGCCCCTCACGTCTTGTATATAGCACTAACCCCGCACTGTCTGTACATACACTTGGTGAAGATCTGTAAATAAACCGTCTCTGTTTAAACGCTACTCATGAGTCCTGCGATTGGATCCTCTAAGCAACCCGTGACACCTGGTCTCTGTGACATCATCGATGCATTTTGGGATGTAGGCAGTAACAGTTTCTGTATATTCCTGAAAGTCTGTGGTGGAAAAGCAGTCTTGCAGTGCCTCTGAGGACCCTTCTGGCCACACCTGTACCTGCTTACGAACTGGTTTGGTGACTTTGACCAGGGGCCTGGGGGAACCCATGGCACACCAAGGTTTCTGCCTGTACTAACCCTTATGCAAAATAGGTGGAATTAAGACACAGTTCCAAAAGCAAACACAACTGATCAGTGCTGAGAGTGGTCCTGATGCTGAGGTTGGGGTGATCCTGTAATCTCTTATGAACTACCTCCAACGCTTCTATGACTGGGATGCAAGTGAAGACAGATGTAACATCTCTCTCTCACTGTACATGTACTGTTTATAAAATTAGGGAAACATAACCTGCACAAACAAAATAATTTGTAATAACTTTCACTGCTGTAACTGGAGCCTCGTCGTCTCGTCTTTCTATATACTGGACTGTATGTAGCGGAGATGACAATAAAGTTTACTTTGACTTCAGCAGCGAGCAGGCGCACTGAGGGCTCTTGCGCTCACTTTTCGTGTATAGAATTTCGAATTTCGAATTAAAATTATAAGTCTGTATTATAATGTCTGGTCTTTTCGAGTTTGTTGTTTTTTTTTATTTTGTTTTATTTTGCGAGTTGGTTATTAGATGCTGCTCCAGCCAGCCAGAGAATCCCCCTTACTCCCAGCAAATGGGCGATAGAAAACCGATCGGTGTCTATGCCATCCCCAGTATGCGCTGGCTGACATCAGGTCAGCATGAGTACGAGCAATTTTTTTTTTTTTGCCGATATCTGAGATGCCGCCCCCACCACGATGCCGCCCTGGGCAACCGCCCGTGTCGCCCGTATCTAAAACCGCTACTGCTTGGCATATGTCTGTTGACTCAGAGCCAACAGACATTGTTCATGCACAGATCAACAAACAAAGTGTAAGTTTCTCTTTAACCCTTTAAGACCTACCATAGAACCAAGTCCGCCAGAGCTTATATTATACTTTTACATGCTGTGGAGTCATTTTTGGGAGCATTTCAAGTTGCTATACATCAATACAACCATTACAGCCTAAATTTTAATAATATGCATGCATTAAGTGCATAGTAATTACATAAATTGCAAAAAAGTGCAATAAACTACAAAAAAATTGAAAATCGTTTTTGTTTTTTAACATATATTTCTAGTTAGAGAAATTTAAGAGGCTTATCCCTCAAAACTGTAAATACAAAAAAGTTGCACAAAATAGTTTCCCACCACAGGAAATTTATTTTGAGTGTCTTCATAGTTTTATTTTTGAAATACACCAATTTCTATACACTGCAGGAAAAACGAAAATAAATATTATAATGCAAATTTGCAAAAAAGCAGCATATGCATCAAAATAAACTATTTCCAGCAGTGAAATTTGAGTCCTAAGCATCCCAGAAACGACACAGAAAGTCATAAAGTCAAACATAACTTTTAAAAACACCAGTATAAGCTCATGAGGCCTTGATGGTAGAAAAACTACATTTCTGCAAAATGACGTCACTTCCGGTTTCGGGCAGGTCATTGCGGACATGCAATAGTTCGCGCTGATGGACATAGGAAGTGTTATGAACAGCTGATCGGAGCGTGTTTCTGGAATATTATGTTTTTGTTTCTGCAAGGGCTTTTTATGCAGTTTTTACAAAGCTTTATGTGGAAGGAAACCGTGACCTAGGACAAGCTGATGGCATAAGATATAAGTACAACTCCTCCAGTTTCATATTAGTGATGGGATTTCCGGCTCTTTTTAGAGATCCGGCTCTTTCGGCTCGGCTCACTAAAAAGAGCCGGCTCTTTCGGCTCCGAACCGGCTCTTCAGGTTGTTTTGTTGCTTTAATTATTTAATCATTAACAATAATATAAAATTATGCAGAAAAGGAATTACTAATGTAAAAAAAGTGGTTTTATTTATATATGTTTATATATGGCCCCTAGAGACAAAGCACGTACAAACTCTAAAGCATATACAAACTCCAAAAAGCACGCACAAACTCCAAAACACATTTCTAGCATGAACTGAACTTCCAAAACAGAGCTACCCAGATCACTTAAATTACACAATTGAAAGCATGTGTGTATTGTTTGTGTATTTATAGACAAGCACTCATATTTATTCAAATAATTAAAAAAAAAATCATTTACCTGTTACTACCACACACCAAATCCGGTTGTTGATACTTCCTGGCTTGTGTAGCCACTAGGTAACAAAAGCTCAACACTGCGCCCTAGCATCCTGGAGCACTTCTGTTGGCTTTTGTACATGATTCTGAGTTTTTACGTGCTTCTTAGTTTTTACGTGTTTTGGAGTTTGTACGTGCTTCTGAGTTTTTACGTGTTTGGAGTTTGTACGTGCTTTGTCTCTAAGGGCCACCATAAATATACTTTATTTATTCACTCCACATAAAATGTAATAAATAAATCATATAATACAAAGAACAACTATTTACATTTTAAACTTTTAACTATTTAAAATTTCAGCTTTTTCCTTTTAAACAAATTTAACGTGAAACAACACAAAACACTGCAAACCACAACACAATTAAATATAAATTAAAATATTAAAACAAAAAGAAGATGCACATTCTCTGTCATATGGGCCTGCATGATTTCTGAATCCTTTATCATCTGCAACTAAAAATAGTGGATGATTACTATACCTTTCTAATGTGACGTTGTTGTCCCTCGCTCTCTTTCTCTCTGGCTCTGTTCCTGTGCTACTGCGAGTGTAACTAACGCCCCTCCCCCCTCTGCCCAGCGCAAAGTACAGGCCGCGCGTGCGAGTTTAGCGGAAAAAAGGGCGAGAGAGAGGGTGAGAGAAAGAAAAAAAAACCTCACGGCTCGCGTCGTTCACTTTAAAGAGCCGGCTCTAAGAGCCATTTCGTTCGCGAACGACCCATCACTATTTCATATGCAAAAAAAATTATTGCGCTAGCTCACGTGGTTGCAGTGCTACCGGGATTTAAAAATAGTTACGCAAAACGGGGCGTGCCCGCTCTGCCCAGTTTTAAAGGGTTAAAAGTTTAGCTCTCGAATAATTTCAGATTCACTTCTCACCATTCAGTTTCAGTTCTACAATTCAATTTCAGTTCCAAAATTTAGATTTTTGGGACTTGCATCCGGTTCTGGTTCGAGGGTAATCGAGCGCAGACTAATAGAACTACGTTTTACTAGCGGACCGAAAGTGTTACTGACGGGAATCTACAGCATCTTGAGCTGAATTAAGACTTCAGAAGTCATTCATCATGTCGAATGACCAGCGGATAAACTCTCAGGTTGGTAATAAATGTATAACATGTATAAGAACAAGCGTCATGTTAACAAATGATAGCCGTACAGTAACCTTTGTGCTTATTGTAGCTGTTAGCTAAAAACGCTAATTTAGCGTAGTTTGCCTTGGATTCAGCTTTGACAAACAAATATGATCGACTGTTTCTAGTAGAATTCCAAAGTTGTCATCTTGTACCCTCGCAGAGTCCTGTATGCTTGCAGAGACCCCTACAGTAGGGAAACATGCAAAACAGTGTCCAAACCTTTGTGTTTTAGCTTTATTTATGTCTTACACAGCATCCCAACTCTTTAGCTAACTTAATAACTTTAGCTAAAGTGAATAGTTAGTCTAATTCATTAGTGCAGCATTACTGGATCACCTCAAGAATCAAGAAATAAACAGATCCAGTCTGCTGATCAGTCCTGATCAACAGGAAGTTTGAAACTACATCTAATACATTAGTTGTAGCTTTGAAAATGTCAAAATTTAAAGTGTAAATTAGGTGCCAGCAAAGTGCAGCAGGTCATTAACACAGTGTAGGAGGCCTCTGAGGTGCTTTAAGTAATCAGCTTATAACCTGTTTCTGTTCCTTCAAAGTCTGCTGGTGTTTTTTTCAATCTTCTGTGTTCCCAAAAAAGTTTTTAGGTTATTTTTTATTTTCATCTTTCCACATGTGTTACGACCCCCTCTGCTAGGCGTCAGGGGGGGAGTAACATACACAAGCCCCCAACACAAAACTGAGTAAAGAAAAAGGTTTTAATTTCAAACTTTAAACAGAAAACCGACAGGGCTATTCAGACCACTGGGCATATAATTATTACATAAAGAAAAAACAGTCAAGAGTAAAAGCTAAAGGTTAACTAAGGCAAGCTGACAGCACACAAAATAAAAGCTAAGGGTAACTAAGGCAAGCTAGCATCACAAAACTCTAATGAAACTAAGTTCAGCTGTATACCAGGTTTAAACAAAGAGCAACAGAGCAAACAGGTTTAACAAACAAGCCTCACATGCAAAGCAGATGAGGAGGCCACTGCATGTTCACTTCAGAGCAGCAATTCCCCATAGTGTGAAGGCTCTTCAGCCTTTTTACACTCCCAGGTGCAGACAATCAGCCCATCAATTGGTCTTGGAGTGGTCATGGGATCTCCAGGCAGCCAATCGTCCACGAGGTCTGGCACACTGTGATCTGCATAAAAGAAGGCTGGCACAGGACTCCCAGCAGCCAGTCATCCACGAGTCCTGGCACACTTAGATTTCCATAAACAAAAGGTAGTCTCACTCTCTCCAAGGCCCAGGGCCGTAACAAGTGGAAATGTCCACGTTCATGGAAAATTATTGTGATCCATCTTGCTGTTTGGGAACGATCCATTTCAGTCCAACAGTAATGATCATTGACAATTTTAACTCTTTAATTTGTACTTCATAGACTCTTTGAGGTCTCACTGAACGATTTAAGATCTTTAACCAGTCTGGTGTAAAATGTTAATGGAAGTCAAGCACCAAGACTAAACAAAAATTCAGACATGCAGAGGAGTGTTTCTTCTCCAGGCTTTATTGAGTTTTCTCTGAAGAATAAATATTTCCTTTTTGGATCTTCTGATCTTCCACTCTGTGTTTTCTTGTACAACACTTTCTTTGTGTGAAAATGAGAGGGATAAATAAACTGGATGTCAAGTTTATTGACCTCAAGTCTTCAGCTGGGGGCAAAGTTCAAAGTGTGTTGTTTGCTCAAGCAGAGTGGAAAAGCAGTATATAAGAACCAGTCCATTTTTTCCTTTGAGCAAGGCAGCTAGACTTGTAGTGGTGTTTTTTGTATCTCATCATCTGCTAGATGCTTCTGTTGAAAGAAGTAGAATAATGAGTCCGTCTGACAACAGAAGAAGGAACATGCTTGCATTTGTTTGCTTGTTTGTTTCTTACTTTAACTTTCTGAAAAATGTGTCTGGAGAAATATGCAGCAAAACTGGGGAGAGCCAAAACTAATAATAAGGTGACGACAACAACGACCACAGGGATCCTGGATCGACCTGCTGATGTAAGAAAAGACAAGATGGTGACCACAAATACACAAAACCCAAAAAGGAATGATGCAGAGAAAAGCTGAACTGTTTGTTGGAGTCGTGTCTTCAGGATCTGAAGTTTGGAAGTGTCTGGGAAGCGGCAGTGTCTCTTTAGTCCAATTTGAATCTAAAATACACAAAACAGAGTCATCATCTTTAGACAAAAGGAGCCTAAAATTTTGTAATGTGGAGACATAAATACACAAAACAAGAATCAGTCTTTGACTTGAGTTTTGAACAACAAAATAACATCCAATAAAATCTTCTCATGACTACAAGTTCAGCAACATCATTCAGTCCTTATTAAAGTATTTAATTATTACATTCAGTTTCTTTAAAAAAGAAAAGTTTGACATGTTGAAAAAAAATTCTAGTAACATTTTATAGAGTTCACAGAATGATAGGGCCATAAAAAATTTGCACTCAAGCACATACAGCCCTTTTAAATAACAGCAGATCAAAACAAAGGGGCAGATATAGTGTTGGTGATTTATAATGGGTGCCTCAAACTCTGATTATAATAACTGGACACAACACCACAATCAAAGTTTACATGTCACTGCCAATCGCAGGAAGATCGTTACATACATGAGGCATGACACATCTCAAGGGTGCTACTGAAGAGAGAGCAAGAATGCTCAACAAATACCAGGCCTATTTAACCCAACCCTACAAGCCAGCACAAGTGCTTGCCAATCACCTAATTAGGGTGAGGCAGAAACAGAGAATATCATGCAACACTTGCCCTAATGAAGACAGAGATCACTCATAAACTTGACTCAGGGCTTCAGCAGTAAGGTTTTCCTGGCCCTTTTTATGATGGTTATCCGAATTAAAGCTAGGAACTAGGTTAGCCTAGTGATAGAGAAACACTGGAGGGTTATGATCAGTGTGGATGATAACATGCTGAAAAGAGGAACTATCATACACTGCAAAGTGCTTGAGTGCCTGGGGCAAAGCCAGGGCCTGTTTCTCAACAATGTTCCAGTTTATGATTGTCTGAAAATGTTCTGGAGAAACGGCAGACAGGATGCACACCTGCACCCTCCTGGATCAGAGCAGGTCCCACACCTGTACCACTGGCATCAACGTCAAGCTTAAACAAAGTGGAAACGTTAGGAGCAGCAGGAGGGGTGATCAGTGTAATCCTCTATGCATGAAAGAGGAATAAGAAAGAATCAGGTTTGGGGACATAAACATGTGTATAAATGAATCGTCTTACCAGAGACGGTGACTCTGCAGCTGTTGTAGCCGCGGCCATAACCTGTGTCCACCTCACACAGGTACAGACCCGAGTCCTCAGTCCTGAGTCTGGACAGCTGGAGTCTGATTCGTCCTTCTCTGAGGGCGTCTTTGTCACTCTGGACTCGTCCTGAAAACTTTTTGTCCTGATCCTCTGAGAACTCGACACCATCATAAAGATGATAAAAAGTCCAGTATTTATGGACATTATTCAGGATACAGAAGACCTTCAGTGCTGAGAGGGACGTGTCTGGTTTGGTGGTGAACGTCCACTCCAGTGTGATGTTGTGGTTCTCCTCTGCCTGATAGGAGCTCTGTGTCACATCCACTACAAATGATCCTGTTGAGGAGACAGAGAGGAGCAGACACACTCACAACTTTATACAACATCAGAACTGTGAAACACAACAAACGTTTTCCTGACATGCTCCTGACAAAGAGCCTCAAGGCCTCTCTAACTTTGTCTCCAAACCATTCAAGCTGAGCTGTCCCTCCGATTACTCATTTCTAATCCTTTGCAATGAAAACAACACCAAGCTGTACATCATAGTAGGTTTCACTGCTTTTTTTTGATACTTGTAAATTACTGTGTCCTGCCAGAGTAAGTTTTAATTTAATTAATTGCTTTTTGTGAATTTATAATAATAAAAGTTCTAATGTATTGCTGAACTTGCCTTAAAGCGCTCTACTTGGGAAACATGATTTCACTTGTAAAAGAAACAGGTGAATAGCATTTGAGGTGTGAAATAAGATTTTTTTCTCTGTATCTATTATTGTGCGATCTACTGTACAATATAAAGCGCCTTGAGGCGACTTTTGTTGTGATTTGGCGCTATATAAATAAAATTGAATTGAATTGAAATAAGCCTTAGATCTTGTGAATACAATGCTCTGCAACAGTCTCAAGGCAAAGTTCCATCCATCCATTTGCTTTCACTTATTCTTTTTGACACGGGGGGCGCTGGAGCCTCTCGCAAGTGTCTTAGGGCAAGAGGCAGGATACACCCTGGACAGGTCGCCAGTCTGTCACAGGGCTGGCACACTATATTTTATTTTTTTGAAAAAAAAAAAAAAAAGGGGGGGGGGGAATAGAAGCAGTGATTAATTAAAACATGTACAAGCATACATGTAAATACAGAATACAAGGCAACGAATGGTGGAAAAAAATATTTTCTGTCTGTTTAATTGTATTATCTTTTACATTACATAGATTACACTGATAAGTAAAGCTCAAGTAAAAACAAACAAAACATTTTTTTTAAAAACAAACAAATTCATTCCTCTGAAAATGGTCGGGTACAAAGACTAGACTAAAAATGAGTAAAAAACAAAAGCAATGTCCAGAGAAACACTTTGAAAGACTTGAAGCCTTAAGAACAACCAACAAGGTGATGAAAGGTTGGAGACAGTATGACACACTGGAAGCAAAATATAAAAAAATAAGGGGTGGTGCATGACTTTTGCGCAGTATATATTACGGGAGTTTAACAGATTACTGTAGATTAAACAGGATAAAAAAGTATTTAAACTGAGATGAAGTTTAAACTTATTTATACTTTATTTTCATTTATGTACAGCTTGCCACTTACATACAGTTTCTGTGTACTGAGTAGTTTTCATTGTAACCAAAATAACTATGACAACTGTATATTGAGCAAGAAAGCTGAAGATGAACACAGCATATAAAAAAGATAAGTTTAACCTGGTCCAATTTATCTCACAAAATGAGGGTGTCTAATTTATCTGTGGGCATTAAAAACACTTCTCGCATTCAGGATTACAACAGTCATGTCAATTATCCACTCCCACTGTTGCTGTTGGAAATGCAGTCTCCATTTTTAAAACATTAAAACTCAAAAATGTTGGAAAGATTTCAACAAAAACTTGATGATTGCCTACAGTGAATTTTCACATCAGTTAAATATAGAGGAACTAAAAATATAGTACGCAATAGAAGGACATTATTTACCTTTAACAAAACCCAGATGGAGGATGAAAGTCCACAGGCGGAGAAATGGCATAAAATTCATTATGGCACCTTGTGAACAGTCAGTGGGATTCCAGCTCTTCTTCTTCCTCATCTTCACATTCTGGATGCAGACAACGAATTATTATGTTACATTTCAACACACAGACATGCAGATAGCTTATTAGATGACATGATGAGTAAATTTTACTTAAGCAGCTACTAATGTACTAACATCTACTATGGTTAGCTTGTGCCTTAGAGAAACATCTACACTCAAAATAAATATATTACACTGCAAATCAGATCAACACCTAATCATAATTAAAAAGCACTGAAAAGTAATCTAAAACCAGTACAACACAACACATCACAGTAAGAACATCAGTGACCAGCATACACTTAAATGCATATAAATCAACAGTTTTGCCTTCATGCTAAGTTCTTTGCAGATGCTGCACCAATCTAAACAAAACTGAGACATCCTTGAACTCTTCCACTTAGATCTTTTAAAAAGCTGGCTCCAGACTTTCCTGTATTTGGCATGTCTGGTTGAATCAACAATATATATATATATATGTATATATATATATATATATATATATATATATATGAGAAAGGGATTATATAAAGACCCTGACATCAATACAGTGATGTAGTCTGTCACTCTTGTTTTCATGAGCTTTACAGTGAATCAATTACTTATAGTCCAGTTACTTAAATTGATCATGCTGGAGCTGAGCAGAAAAACAAATCTGAGACTGATCTGAGCAGTATGTCTGTGCTTTTTGTCAAACCAGAAGCTCCGGTCTGATCACTTACTAAAAAAAAAAAAACATTGAAAAAGCCTGTTCTGCCGGCAAACACCGAACACAACAAGCTCACGAATGGTTTACTTTGAAAGTGAACTGATTTTTGGCATCTGTGCATCAGATAAATACAGATCATCCTGCGCTATAGACTAGAGGTGTCAGTATCAGAACAACAGCAGCCAACCCTGTCACATACAGGACCATTCACTGTCTGAACCACATACACATGAGCATCATGGTTCTTCTGAGGTTATCGCTTACTCCCTTTAAACATTTAAAGCCATTACAGTCAGGACACAACTTCCTGTTTAGCACAGAAAGATTTTTTTAAAGCTGAAAAAAAAATGAATGCAGTCAGTCTTTGTCTTTCTGCATAGACGTGTTCAAGACTGACAAGTGTAGCTTTCACTACTATAAATCCTGATTTAATGGAATCTTTATATATTAATTTATGCACTCAAGGAAAAACAAGAAATATTTGCCTAACATGAAACAATACTTTTGAGTAAACTGCAACTGAAATACATAAAATAAAAAAGAACACTAGCAGACCATAAAGCTGCTAATGCAAGACAGAAACTGAATTATGGGGGAGTGTTCATAATTTTATCTGCGTGTGTCTTCAAGCAACTGTGCTCATTTCCCTGCTTTAGCATAGAAAAAAAAAAACACCTCACACTAGGAAAACAGAGTTGCTGTAATTTAATTGTTGAATTTGCAGTTGTGTTTGCTGATTGTATGTACATGCACAATGCTTGAACATGCTGTCAATGAGTCTGCTTTCTATTCTCTGATCTTTATAATGTGATTATTTCATGTCCAACTAAACAATAAAATATAACTAGTTTGCACTTTTTTTTTGAAGAAACAAGATGACAAACAAATAAAAAAAAGCCCTGTTTAATTTTGCTGCTTTAGTATTTGTTACTTGTTTGTTTTGAGTTTCCTAACATTTGTAATAGTGTGAAGAAAGATAACACACATGATCACAAACACAGTTGAATATGTTACTATTATGTTATATGTGGAAAAAAAAACCCTTACCGTAGATAGCGTGTTGCACTTGTTTTCATGAGCAAAACAAATCTCAGACAAGAAGCAGTATGTCTGTGCTTTCTGTCAAACCAGATGTCCCGGTCCGGTCAGTTACTCGGAAACTGTGCAATCATTTTTCTGTGGGGAAAGGGGGGGATGTTCAACACTTTGCACAAACAGATCAGCATTCAATCAGATCAGCACAGATCATCCCAAGCTATAAGCCATTCAGAGGTGTCAAATTCTGAACTCTGTCATATACAGGACAATTGACTCTCTGAACCACATGAAGCCCCAGAGGTTGCCACTGACTCACTTTAATTGTTAAAAAAAAACTATGCTTGGAATAAACTGAATTTATGTGTAGGAATCAACATGACTGTGACCAATTTTATCACAAGCAGCCTGAGGAGTTCCTGCCTAACGAGGTGTAATCTTCACTCATTGTTTACATATAATGTACGTTCCCTTCTATAGTGTAATTCGATAATTACACTATAGCTATCCCAGCTGTCTTAGGGTAAGAGGTGGGGTACACCCTGGACAGGTCACCTGTCTGTCGCAGGGCTATAATAATAATAATAATAATAATAATAATAATAATAATAATAATAATAATAATAATAATAAATAACAGCAGCAACAACAATAATAACAATACAATCAGTTATTATTATTATTATTATTATTATTATTATTATTATTATTATTAGTAGTAGTAGTAGTATTGTGGTGATGGAATAGTATATACATGTATAATGCAGTAAGAGGTGACTGCATCAGACTGAGGTGAGCTAAGGCCGCTTTAAAATGATGATTTATATTTTCCAGTAGCTGAAATCAGTGCAAGTGTGATGAGGAACAAACATCAGCCATGATGACGACAAACAGTTGCTGATTTATCTGACTATCAGTCTGCTACGTCTGACGAGCCAGTACTGACTGAATATATTGTGGACTCAAATGCAGGAACAGAGTTGAGTGCAGATAGTTGCAAAAGGTGAGTCTTTATTTTGGCCGTGACAATTACAAACAAAAGGCAAAAGACAACTAGAAAGGGAACCAACAAAAACTGAACTGGGAAGTCTAAACTAAAGAACATGATGAAACAAGGAAAACATTACAGAAATCTTACAACCGGGAACAGGGAGCTAAAGACAAAAAAAATCGAGGAGCAAACACAGAAGGCAGCAGGGGATGAAATGCAGAGGCAACATGGAGGATAACACGCAGACAGTCTGACAAGGAACAGAGACAAGCACACACTAAATATTGTTATGGAAGTTTTAACAGTAACTTGCAACACACCCAGCAAACCTTCTCCCTCACAGAGAGAATTATGACCTTGTTTTCTGCTAGGTGTCACCTACAGCTTTACATCCTTGATAAGCAGGCAGAGTCTCACTATTTGTTTAACTCCCATGAACTTACAATGACCCCACTCTGTGTGTGTATATATGTGGGATAGAACATAATACACATTTGTGTAGCTAACCTAAGTGACAAAGTGATACTACTATTACTGAAGAGATGTGATTAAAATATGTGACTAATACATCAGAAAAGAACAATTCCACCCTTTGATTCATCAATTAAGAATTAAGAATAATTAATTAAGAATCACATAAAAACATATGGAGATTTCTTTTCTAAGTACTGAACATAACATCAACAACACTGGGTAGTCAAAGAATTTCATAATTTTCATCCTTCCTGCAGTCAGAAGTAAAAAAAAAAAAATAAATCACAAAACTAATGTTCACCATTAAAGGCTTCATTGCAATGTTTAATCACTGGAATGTGAGTTTCTTCCCTAGGTCTGCACTGTTACGCTCATTTGAATCAAAGACCCAATGATTGTATTTAACTTTTCTTTTTTTTCCCCCCAAAATAAAACATGTGACATGCTCTCATGTATTTTACAAAGCAAGTTTGTTCTCATGTAATCAGAGGCGTGTTTGTCTAGTTGCAAGCGTCATTAGAAACAGGAAACTCAGTCTTTTAGTCTCCACTCACTTAACCCTCTGCTACAATCTATTCACTTGTGAGATCAAATTATCGTTCCCTAATCTTATAACAGTCAACTAATTCGCATATCAACTCATAAACCTGTCAGGGTTGGATGGTTCCCCTGACCGGTTGACCTGCCTGTGTTTTTGTGTGCGTGTTTTCCTCTTTCCTCTTTCCTCTTTCTCTCCAGCTCCGTGGCGATTGGCAGCGAGTGACCTCCGATCCGGAAGTGCTGCCAATCTGAAGTCGCCTCACCTGCGACTGATCCAACCACCAGCTGCCGCTAATTATCCACCATCTTAGGCAGGACTATTTAATGGTGTGCCTTGTCACTACCCGATCAGTACCGGAAACCCGATCGGTACCCCGCATGCGCGAAAGGTGTCTACTTCCGGTCAAAGCATTTCACGATAGTTACGGGTCAGAGTATCTGTTAAGATGTTAAGAATAATAAGTATCTCTTAAAATGTTTCCAATAATGAAACATTTCAATATAATGTCGACAAAAATGAAAAATAAAAAGATAGTTACGGATCAGGACTCCCCGATCCTTACTGCGCATGTGAAAAGTCGGACCGCACAAATCGGGTCTACCCGATCCGTACCGCGCATGTGCAGGAGTTTTCAACCTTTTGAAATTCCTGTTCAGTGAGTACCTTAAAGACATCCCAATTAACCTCACTAAAACACCATCTCTTCACTCCCCCGGTAACCTGTCTCTCAATGCTCAGCCTCGCCGCAATCTTTATAGGATAATGATCACTCCCTATTGTTGTAAGTTTCATTACCTCCCATGAACATAAGCTAGCCAATGAATTGAACACCAACGTTAGATCAATAGCCGATTCAATCCCTGTTCTAACATCAACCCTAGTACCACTCCCATCGTTCAAACACACATAATTCTTCAAATCCAACAACTCCTCAATCACTTCCCCATTCCGATCACAACTATAGCCCCATAAAGAACTGTGAGCATTAAAGTCCCCACACCAAATCACTTTCCCCCTTAAGTAAGTATGCAGTTCCGCCACTTCCATTAGCTTGCCACCTGGATTATAAAAATTTACCCCTCTAATGCTCCCAAGTCCCCCCCCAAATTTCCAATACTATATACTCTAACTGCTTACCAATAGCTACCACTCTATATTGAACCCCTCGTTTCACAAAAGTTACACAACCTCCCCCATTTCCCTCCTTCCTATCCCTCCGAACCCCATCATATCCTTTGATAACAAAATCCAAATTAGGTTTCAGCCATGACTCCTGTACACAGATTATATCTGGTTTCTCTTTGCATTTTTCAACAAATCCTTTAAACTCTTGACCATTAGCAATCAAACTTCTAGCATTCCACTGTAAAACAATCAAAATGTCCTCTCCCCTGATCCTTACGCTCTCCCTTCCCCTCCAAGTCTTTTATTTATGTTCTCCCAGGATATGTCTTTAATCCCGAAAAACCTCTCTGCCCCTTTCACTATTATTTTGATTTTCTCTGTCTTATGCTTCACTTGATCTGAACAGTTTATGACATACACAATGAACAAAATCAACTTCTCCATTGTCAAACCTGGGTAAGTCCCATGCACACTAACAGCTTCCAGGGTTAACGCAGTCTGATCTTTTCCCGGACCATCTCCACCCCTCTGAACCCTCCTGACTGCCTCAGCATAACTTATGTTGTGAGTAACCTTGACCTGCTCAACCTCCACGGCCTTCTTCCTTACCTCACAGCCCCCAAAACTCACCCTATGCTGCCCCCCACAGTTACTGCAATTGTCCAGAACATTATCTCCACACTCTTCAAATCTGTGCTCACCCCCACACTTGGGACACTTCTGCTTCCCCTTACAGACTACAGCAATGTGTCCATATCTCTGGCATTTATAGCACCTAAGGGGCGGTGGCACGAATACTCTCACAGGAAAGGTCATGCACCCTATTTTAACCCTGTCCGGCAACACAGTACCTTCAAATTCCAACAAAACTGACAAACTACTAACCCTTTCCCCATTAACAGTTTTTAACAGTTGCTTTACTCTGCTGACCTCGCCCCCCTGAATACACTGCTTTAATTTCTCTAAATCCTCTTCTACTGGGTTACCAGAAATCAACCCTCTGGTCACTTTACTGTCTCCCAACACCCTTCTCTCTTGTAATTTCTTTTTGCAGATACTTTCAGTACTCAACACCTTGTTTTTCTGTTCTTCTGACTTGACCACTACCAGCAAATTCCCATCCCTTAGAACCTTAGCTAGAAGAACCTCTCCAAACTTCTTTTTCAATTCCCTGGAAACTGCTATTGGGCTCAACTACATTCCCTCATCCTCCCTCCTGAATCTCAAAATTATCCTAAATTCCTCCCTTACCGTCTTCTTCTTCACAACCCTGGACCCGTCATCCGAGCTGTTCTCTTCCAAACTCCTTTTACTCGTCTGCGACCCAACCAAACCCGTCCTCTCTCCTACTTCTCCCTCTTCCTGATCTTCCCCCTCCAGCCACCGGGGTCCAGTCACCAAAATCCATATCATCATCCTCATCTACCAGAGATGCCATTCCAGCCAGTCACATACCAGTTTATGCCAACTGCCACTATCGGTGATCCTAATCCGTAGTCCAAAGTCCAAAAACTAATCAATTCACTCAATCCGTATGTAACGTCCACCTTCAAATTTCCAGGCAGCACCACCCCTAGGTATTCTACTGCCGCCCTCACCTCCGGGCTCTCTGGCTGAAGTGGTGTTTTGTACTTGTTTCCTACGCAGCTCGTATGAAGGGCTTTGGCTGGACCTGCCCCTTTGAACTAGGTCAGAGCCACGTCACCAGGCTCCTGATTGGTTGTCGCAGCGCAAATTGACGCTGGAGTTCAGATTTTTCCAACTCGAGTGGTAGATGCGATACGCGCGAATGCAACACAAAAACTGACGCGTGTATTTTTATTCGCGTGCCAAACGTGCCAGACGCGCTGCTTTGACACACGTTTGATGCGTTTTTGCGACACAAATCCGCTTCTGAATTTTTGTGGGACCCGCAATCGCATGTCATTGCGCTTCTCCATTGACTTTACATGTAAACCTGACACTCTGGTCGCGTCTATCGCGTTCGGTGTGAACACACCGTAAGGCTACATTTACACTGCAGGCGAAAGCGCATCAAATTCGATTCTTTTGACCCTATGTTGTCTTCCCAACAGTTTCACTGACATCTACACTGGATGGCCAGGAAGCGTTCGCAATGTCTTATTGGGCGCTTCTCCGGAGCTGATAATTGGCATCTGTCTTGTGTCAGTGACGTAAAAGACGGATTTAATGTGATATGACCATTCAAACAGCAGTCGCTCTCTAAAACATCAGATATGTATCGGATTCAGAACCACATACGAAAGTGACCCAGATCGGATTTGAAAATATCCGATTTGTGCCGTTCACACTGTTATACCATGATCGGATATGGGTCGCATAGGGTCAAAAAAATCGGACTTGATGCACTTTTGCCTGCAGTGTGAACGTAGCCTAAGAGCACATCACAACTTACCAACAGCAGTGAAGCTGTCGGTAAGTTGTGATGTGGAAGCTGTTGCTATCCGAGCAAATAGAAAGCAGAGTGAGGGAGGAAACACGGAAGCTCAGGAAGAATAAACAGTAGGCATGCAGCAGCGGGTATAATTCCTCCTAAACTTTGTTTAACCACTGTCATACATTGTTTTTTAGATTTCAATGTAGAGTCCGTGCAGCTATTCGTTTTCCATGTATTTGATTGAAATGACAAACTGCTCTAAAATGATTAAAGAGCGTCATTTTGATCTGTGAATGTGAAAGTTAAGAGTCT
Source organism: Neolamprologus multifasciatus (assembly GCF_963576455.1). Taxonomy (NCBI): domain Eukaryota; kingdom Metazoa; phylum Chordata; class Actinopteri; order Cichliformes; family Cichlidae; genus Neolamprologus; species Neolamprologus multifasciatus. The sequence continues at coordinate 36,681,326 of NC_140441.1, read as the reverse complement.
GTTAATAGGTGCAGATCTCTGGAGGGGAGGCAGGGGAGTTTCCAGGAATAGAGAATGTGGACAATAAGGCACAGTTGGGAAATCTGATCATTTAATAGGATTAAATATAGAGTAAATAGAAACATTGGGTATGACTTTTCAGGCCAACGTGCCAAAACAGGCATTTCTGATGTCTTTTTGTACTACACTTCTCCTTCTCTTTATTTCTACATTCTCTAAGAAACTCTTCAGTTATTTTATGCTTTACAATTTTTTGTGAATAACCTACCTTTTCTTCTTTTAAAGGGTAATTCTTAGAACGCTTAAGTTTTCTTATAAGTTGGTGACTAAGAGCAATTCTTAGAAGCTGAAAGCTTTGTAAATGTGAACATGTGGCCAGTTTTCTGTGAGTAGTGGTTGTTTTAACAGTCACTGTAATTACCCCCTGCTTCAAATGTGATATAATGTTTTTTCCTCCAGAAACAAGAAAGCAAGAGAGAATATATTTTCTAAACAAATTCAAATAATTCTTACATGATTTAACTTAAACCAAAACCTTTAACCTTTCACCAAAAATGAGTTCAGAAAATACAAATCAAGAAATAACGTGTAGTCACAAAGGTGATCTCTGTGCAGAGAAGAAAAAGGACAACAGTGATGAAGACCAAAGAAAACTGGAAACTAAAACACACATTTTAACAAGTGTCCCTCGATGACTTCTGTCTATTTAAGTTTAATGAACTCAGCAGTGCCTCCATCACAGAAAAAAAACCCAAGTCCAGCATAGAGCGGCTGAGTGAATGTGGTCTGGACTCTGTGGAGGAGAGTCATGGTGTTTTCAGAAACATCATAGAAAGACAGAATACCTGCACTGTGATCCAGGTAAACTCCTAATTTGAAAGACACAGGACCTGAAACAGGAGTTCTGACTTTCTTGTGCCAAAATGTATAACACGTTGGCTCAAAACCAACTTTCATGTCACAATGTAATGCCCAAGATTTATCATTCCATCCAAAACCACATTCATCTGACCTCCCGACTCTGCTGATATTCTTGTATGCGACTGCTATAAGAATTCCTATCCCACACCACTTCACTTCCAAGTAACAACGTCCAGTTAGACTCTCTCTACTCAGGACCTGTCTAAACACAGTGAATCTGTCCGGATTACTAGTGTAACACTCTTGATCGTAATATACCATAGCTTCTCGATTTCCTTTAGATAATAAAAGCTGTCTGTATGCTGTGTTTGGATCCAGTGTGATTTCATGTGAATATTTTAAGAATCCAGCTCTGGTCTTTGGCTCTGCTGGTGACAGTAAAACATCCACTTCAGTGACTGTCAGTGAGATGTTTGTCCATTCCTCTCTCAGAATGTCCTGTAGTTTATCTCTGGTCTCTGACACAGCTGCTGTCACATCCTCAAAGTAGCTCAGAGGACGAATATTGATGCTGGATGAGTGTGTAGACTCACTGAGTGCTGACAGTGAGGGGTAGTTGTGTAGAAACTGGTTGTGATCCTCTGTGTGTGAGAGCTGCTCCAGCTCGCCGTCTTTCCTCTTCAGCTCAGCGATCTCCTGCTCCAGCTTCTCCTGAAGCTCTTTGACTCGACTCACTTCAGTTTCCTGCTGGGATCTGACCTGCTGCTTCACATCAGAGCTTCTTTTCTGGATGAGACGGATCAGCTCAGTGAACATCTTCTCACTGTCCTCCACTGCTTTATCAGCAGAGCCATTGATGGCCTCCACCTCCTGTTGAAGCAGCTCCACATCTTTCTCTCGCTCCTGGATTCTCTGCTGGATGTTTAGTCGTCTCACCTCGAGCTCCTTCTGCTTCTCAGTCCTTTCTGCTGCAGCTGGGACTGTTTCATGGCCTTTATGTTCATCCATTGTGCAGAGATAACAGATACTCTGCTGATCAGTACGACAGAAAATCTTCATCACCTCATCATGACGAGAGCAGATGTTCTCCTGGAGCTTCTTGGAGGGGGCCACCAGCTTGTGTTTCTCAAAGGCAGGAGACTCAAAATGAAGCTGAATGTGTTTCTCACAGTAGGAGATCACACACACTGATTTAGTTAAAATCATGCTGCTTTTACTTACTTTTACAGACTTCAGTAGTTTCTTATTTTGCTACAAATATGTTAATACTTTGAACAAGATGTAGCACCTTTTCTTGTTTTTGACCTCCTGAGCTTCCTTTAGTCCCTCACTGTGCTGTGAGAGATTCAATTCAAGAAGTGAATTTAGTTGAAAAACCAACACTAGAACAGAAAATCACTTTAATAGCCATTCAAACTCATTGAACTCCAAACTGTAACTACAAGTCAAACACAACAAGGATTTAAATTCAAGATACTGGAATGACAACAAAATCAAAACAGGAATCAGAAATCTATCTGAACAATAATCAGAAACTAAAAACACTGTGACAAAAGAAACTGAAATTCAGCAACTCAGTTTAAAACCAGGGATCATGACAAAGTGTCCAATAAGGTGAGGTTTTTGTTTCTCTGTTTCACTGCCTCACTCATTATTATTATTAATATAATAAAAAAAATCATGTGCTATTTTCATAAAGGAAATCTCTGGTCTTGATTTTTATTTCTTACTTATATGTTTATTGATGTTTGAATCATTTGATCATTTGATAGACTGTTAAACTCCATTTTTGTCTGTCATGTCTGCCCCCCTGAACTTCATCAGTGCAGACAGGAACAGAAATACTGATCACTGAAAAACTATGAAACAGTTTCAGAGTCTCTGTGTTTCCAAACTGAGCTGATAAATGTTTAAAGTAACATCTGTGTTAGTAGTTGATGTTGAGCTCCATCTGCAGGAGGGACACAGTTAAAATGTCATCAGTGTTTAGTTTCTCTCACATTTATCATGTAGCAGATCTCAGTGGGAGTGGATGTTTGCTGTGGATGTTTACAGGCTGAAATCCTTCTAATGTGACATGTTTTCAGAGCTCACATGTAAATTACAACCGTCCAGTTTCTTCTTCATGATTTCAAAACCTCTCAGTGAATCAAGTTTTCTGTGAGCTGTTTAAATTGACTTTAGATTTTGGTGGATGATCAAACTGTGGCTGCTTAACTGTGCTGACTGCAGAGATACTGAATAAGTCTGATCAACCGATTCATGATCAAAGTCATGGAAACAAAATCATCATCAGTTATCTTGGTCAGTACTGAGATCACCTTCAGTCCCCTCTCCCCGTCTTGCCACCATGGGGAGCAGGGCTTTCAGCTGCTCTGCTCCATGACTCTGGAATTCCCTACCGCCTGATTTAAGAAACATCTCTTTCTAACTCACTCTTTAAGTCCCAACTCAAAACTCACTTGTGCAAATCCCACATAACCTCTCCACTCTGCTATTTTAAATTTGTTTATGTCATATGCTTTTATGATTGTGTAAACTGCTTGCTTTTATGTTGCTTTTTATTCTACTGTGTACAGTGACTTGAGGGTTTTGAAAGGTGCTTTCAAATAAAATGTATTATTATTTCTTCTTCTTATTATTATTATTATATTATTATTATTATTATTATTATTATTATTATTATTTCAGCAGAAACTGATCCCAGAACAATGAGACACAATAAGTGTTTTATTTAGTTGATCTTGTTTTAATAAGGAACTAATAATGAACTCTATTAATGGCACGGCCTTAATAAAGGCGTCCTGCAGCACAGCTCTCTGATGGTTTCATTATTTCCTTCATTGTTTCCATGTTTGTCACAGCAGAACTTCATCAGATTATTGTTGTTGATTTTGTAGTTTGTAGATTTGTGTTTGATCTTTTTGAACAAATAAACCAACAAAGCAGTGATTTATGTCATCGTTGTCTTTGACTCACTGTGAAAGGAGTTCTGATGTTGTATAAAGTTGTGAGTGTGTCTGCTCCTCTGTCTCCTCAACAGGATCATTTGTAGTGGATGTGACACAGAGCTCCTATCAGGCAGAGGAGAACCACAACATCACACTGGAGTGGACGTTCACCACCAAACCTGACACGTCCCTCTCAGCACTGAAGATCCTCTGTTACATGAATAATAATCATAAACACATAACTCTGTATTATCTTCGTGGTGGTGTCGAGTTCTCAGAGGATGAAGAGTTTTCAGGACGAGTCCAGAGTGACAAAGACGCCCTCAGAGAAGGACAAATCAGACTCCATCTGTCCAGACTCAGGACTGAGGACTCGGGTCTGTACCTGTGTGAGGTGGACACAGGTTATGGCCGCGGCTACAACAGCTGCAGAGTCACCGTCTCTGGTAAGACGATTCATTTATACACATGTGATCACTGGGAGCTGTTAACGTAGATCAAGGCTGGATCCAAAAAAATGAAAAGATCAATTGTAAATCTAACATTTAGTTTTTGGAAGAAACAAAAAGAAGTTATTTTTCTATTTTATTTTGCTTTAGAATCAAAGTTCAGGAAAACAGTAACAACTCAGCAACCTGGAAACATCCAACCGCCAGATCTGAATAAAGAAACTGAATTTAGAGGTAAAAACAAAACATTTACAAAACTACTAAGTTAATTTATTCACTCATACAGTACAGATAAAACAGGTGATCTGTGCCTAAATTCATCATCATCTAAATACATCAAACACATTAAAATCCATCCATAAACACATCTTGGGCTTCTGATTATCACAAATGTGTAAATAAAGTCTGATGTTGACCATTCAGACTAAAACAGTTTTTTCCCCAATGCCACATCCTGTCTTTAAAACATGCTCTTTTCATCGTTAACACTGAATTATGTTTTTAATGTTTTTAATTATGTTTTAATGTTGATGTAACTGTGTAATTTCTTTTTTTTTTAGTGTGGGGACTAATTACTATTACTTTATATATCTGCTGCTTGCTGATCCAGTGTGTAGGAGTGTTCTTTCTGAATTGTCTAATACGAGTAAGTCTGTCAGAGACTTATATTTTTCTATAAGGGCTGTAAATATAAAATATCCGTTTCTGACAGTATGTGTGATCTCAGTCATATTTTAAAGGTCTTTTTAATCACATTCATATTAAGTATAAGTCGGTGAATCTTTGAATTGTCTTTTAATATTAAACAGATTGAAACTTCCTCACACACGACCAGTGAGTTCTTGACGAAGATTTCGGTAGGAAGACCTTCTCGTTCAGTTTCATGGCCGGCAACAACAGCTGGAAGCTGCAGATCTCATCACGCACAGACCAAGTGAGCGGGCACAGATGGTGATCATAGCCTTGAAAGACGGGCTGTTCAGTGTGCCTTTCTTCTTAATAAAGATGCAAGAAGTAAATTAAGGATATTTTTGACTGTCCTGTTTTTCCTTTGAGTTCAGTGCTGTTGATGCTGCAATTCTCAGCAACACAAAAAATTGAGAAAAAAATTTGATTTCATGGCTTGAGTCTGATATTGATCTATTTCAACTCATCAAAGTCAAAAGTCAAAGTCAGCTTTATTGTCAAAGACCATATGTACAGTCATATACAGGAATATAAAAATTTCAATGCTCCCATGGCCCTCAGTGTACACTAAAAATATAAAGATAAAAAAAGGAAAAAAAAATGGAAGTCTTGTGTACAACACAATACAGTACTATACAATTATTTAAACAGCAGTGTCCAACAAAATCATAGTGATTGTGGTTCGTGTGCTAGTCGGGGTGGAGCAGTCAGTGAAAAGGCAATGGTGGCACCAGTGGTGGAGTTTTTATGTTTGGGGGTTGTAGCTGTAACACTATGATAAACTATAAAAACATGACACAGGCTGACAGTAACACAGTAGAGTGAGAGGAAACATATTGAACATGCTGTGTGACTGTGTGAGGATCAGTGAGACTGGAAGAGTTCACAGAGCTCTCAGTCACACATAAGAGGATCTGATTTATTCTAACTGTTGTTTCATTAAATGAATGTTTCAGCCTGATGCTGTGTCAGTAGAAACTGATAAATCATACATGTTTACTCTGGTTGTGCCCCATGTGGATGTATGATATTTACAGAACTGCCTCAGATGTATGTGACACACTTCAGTTGGTGTGATGGACAAAACACAATTAAAACTTAGTTTCACTGTTTCTAACTTTCAGTAAAGACCTGCTGTGATTTTATTTTCTGCACTTCCTTTTTTAGATAGCTGGCCTGACTTGACTTGTATTAACATGACTGCTGATAATAAAATGTATAATATTGGGTCCACGTGGTGAAATGAAAGATTAAAGCACTCCTGTTACTCAGAAGTTTCCATCACACAGCAGACATCTGCTTATGTTTGTGAATCATTCTGAGTGAAACTTATTTTGGTTCCTTTTGTCACAGCTGGATGGTTTTTATTTACTCCTTAATCAGTTTCAGATATTATCAGAGATCCTAAAATGATGAAGTGAATAGAACGTGTTGGTTGTCATGTGTGCTGAGTTGAGTTTCTGAAGATGTGATTAATCCCACACGATGAACAATCATTCCCACTCCAGATGCTTTTACTTTCACTTTTAATCATATCAGTGCGTTCCAATGTTGATTTTTTTTTTATTTTGATTTGATTTCACCAAATGTTAAAATGACTTTCATTTGTGATTCTTTAAACATTTCTTCAAGTCTATTTCTTCCTCAGAGATGGTGGTCTTCCTCTGACAGAAAAGTTCCAGAACATATTAGAAGAAGACAACAGCAAAAACAGATGTTTCACCCTTAAGCTGCTGAACCGAGTAAACTCTGCAGTGTTTGAACTTGTATTTGTCCTAAATTTGTATATTTAGGACTCTAATTTCATGTTTATTGTTTTTTTTTTCAACCATTTATAAACCTTATGTCTCATTTTAGAAAAAGATTATGAATCAACATTTAGTTTTCTTCTTGATTTCTAGGTACAGACAGAGACAAAACCACAACCAAGAATTCACCAAACTTAAAAAAGAATGTGACTTCAAGAAAGAGAAAACAGTTCCACTTTCCTCTGCATTATTTCTTTTTGGGTTAGTTTAAACTTGTGATCGTCAGCTTTCCACTGTGTCAGTGTTCATTATCTGTTGATCAAAAACAGTCAGCTGAAAGTTTAAAACACTTTAAAAGTCAGTGTGACATCACTGCATCCATCTTTTACAAACAGTCTGTGCTTGTTTCCCCCCTACAGGCCCGCAGCACATTCACAATAAGATCCCTCACTCTGACTGCAGCAGTCACAGAGGCTGCAGAGACATGTTTGTATGCATGAAGCAAAGACTCACACATGTGTGGAACAAAAATCAGACGGTGGCCTCTAGTGTCCAGGTCTGGTATTGCACTGAAAAGACAAATTAAAATAAAAGTGAACCTCAAAATGTGATCTTCAATAAAACAAGTGAAACTTTAATCATCTCTCATTTGAGCTTATAATGTCTGTGGTCTTACATTTTGTAGTGAAACACACATCTATACTGAAATCAGCACATGTTGAATCTTAAAGATTCCCGGTTAAGCAGGCTGGTCAGCTGCACACTGAATAATCTCCTGTGTGTGTAATTGTTAGACTAAGACTTAAAAATGAACCAAAGATTTAAATGTTAAAATATAAATATATAAATATTAAAATTTCCTTTTCAGACAAATCTTCAACAATACGTTATTAGTATTTTTATTAAGTTTAAATCTGGTGAAAGTGCTGCGTTATCTTGTTCTGATGGAGTGATTTGTTGTGGACACTATGATCCAGCTCAACTGTGTGTAACAGCATTAGTAATAAATCACTTCTGCTGTAAGCTTCAAAGAATCGCGTTGACCTCTAACTTTGGTCTTTTTTATTCACAGCTGCTGTTTGGAGAGGTCTGTGTTTCCACATTGTTGTTACCACAGTTTTAACAGCGTTTGCCTCTAAAATAAATATGTAAATATAAATGAATAACAGAGATCAGGCTCTGAATTTACTACTTGTGCTTGTCCTTGTTTCTCTAACCTTCTTTAAGTAAGAGCTGCTGTGGCTGCAGACAGATACAGGGAAGTTTTTATATGATTTAAAGTGGAAGCAGAAAAATCTGCACACAAAGCTGGAGACCAGCACTGAATGCAGGTGATGTTCAGGCTCTAAGGCAGCACTGCATCAAAAATTGACATGATACTGCAAAGGAATTACTGACATTTACAGTGGGATGCAAACATTTGGGAAACCTTGTTAATAGTCATTTTCCTCTATAAATCGTTGGTTGTTACAATAGAAAATGTCAGTTAAATATATCATATAGGAGACACACACCATGATATTTGAGAAGTAAAAGGAAGTTTATTGGATTTACAGAAAGTGTGCAATAATTGTTTAAACAAAATCAGGCAGGTGCATAAATTTGGGCACTGTTGTCATTTTATTGATTCCAAAACCTTTAGAACGAATTATTGGAACTGAAATTGGCTTGGTAAGCTCAGTGACCCCTGACCTATATACACAGGTGAATCCAATAATGAGAAAGAGTATTTAAGGGAGTCAATTGTAAGTTTCCCTCTTCTTTTAATTTTCTCTGAAGAGTGGCAACATGGGGTCTCAAAACAACTCTCAAATGACCTGAAGACAAAGATTGTTTACCGTCATGGTTCAGGGGAAGGATACAGAAAGCTGTCTCAGATTTAAGCTGTCTGTTTTCACAGTTAAGAACATATTGAGAAAATGGAAGACCACAGGCTCAGTTCAAGTTAAGGCTTGAAGTGGCAGACCAAGAAAAATCTCAGATAGACAGAAGCGACGAATGGTGAGAACAGTCAGAGTCAACCAATAAACCAGCACCAAAGACCTACAACATCATCTTGCAGCAGATGGAGTCACTGTGCATTGTTCAACCATTCGGTGCACTTTACACAAGGAGATGCTGTATGTGAGAGTGATGCAGAGGAAGCCTTTTCTCCGCCCACAGCACAAACAGAGCTGCTTGAGGTTTGCTAAAGCACATTTGGACAAGCCAGCTTCATTCTGAAATAAGGTGCTGTGGTGTTACGAACTGGTATGTTTACGTGTGTGTTTTGTGCAGGTGTTATGTCCCATGTTAATTTAGCTGTGCCAGGGCCCTGCTTCGATTGGTGCATGGATCCGCTGCAACGACGTGACTGGTTCCAGCTGGAGGACCCGCCCATTATAAGGAGGCTGGAGCGCTACAGCGAGAGAGGTCTTCGGGTTTCTCCTCACGGCCCAGCAGTCTTCCCGTGGCAGCCGCTGGCTGCAGTGTGTTTTTGAGAGTTGTGAAAGTGGAGTGGGTAGGGGTGAGCTGCCGTTTTCTTTTGATCACCCGTTTTTCTCCTGTTTTGTGTTAGTTAAGGAGGTTAGACTCTGTTTTTATTTTTGGCTTTGTTTTGGTGAGGTCAGGGGTGCGGGATTTGTTTAGATCTGTTTTGTTTATTGTTTTGGCTTTGGCTCACCCTGAAGCGTTGACACTCCCGTTTTGGTTCCTTTATTTTTCACATTGTAAATTGTAAATAAATCACAGTGAAACTGAAGGATTTGTCTCTTGTGGCTGCTTGGGTCTTGGGGGGGATGCGAGGACCTCACTCGTGTTACTGCCTGGCCCTAGACAGGTCGTAACATGAATTGGGGGCTCGTCCTCTGCCTTCTGTGGTTTTCGTGTGTTTTGGTCTGTTTGGCAGTTTTCTTGGTGTGGGGATAGTTGGGGTGTGTGGGATTATGGAGTTTTCTTTGGATGAGTTTGTTACCTCGCCTTCATGGGATAAAATAGTGAAGTGCAGGAAAGCGGATTTGCTAATTATTGCTAGTTTTTATGATGTTCAACTGTCCTATAGTGCCCGTAAAGCGGAGGTTAAGGACGCTTTGTGTGCAGGGCTGGTGGAGCGAGGCATCCTTGCTGCCCCGAAGGCAGCTGTTGAGCAGCCTGGCGGCGGAGGTGTGAAGGTGGCTCCGGAGGCTGAGCCGGAGCCGGATGCCAAAGGGCCTGTAAACGTGCTCCCGGCTGAGGTTGACTCTGATGCAGCTGAGGTGGAGTCTGAAGCTGCTGAGTCTGGTACGGCCGGGGAACCCCTGGCGGGGCGGTCTACGGAGGATCTCCGTTTGACCCTCCGTATAAGGGAGGTGGAAACCCGCGCTAAAGAGCTTGAGGTACAAGCAATGCACCTCCGTGTCAGAGCTTTGGAGCTGGAGCGAAAGCCCTCCACATCTGCCTCTAGTCATCCTAGTACATCCACCGCTTTCTCAACGGGTTTTGACATCACTAAGCACGTTAAACTGGTTCCCCCATTTCGTGAGGCCGAAGTGGACTCCTATTTTAATGCTTTTGAGCGTATAGCGGCCGCGTTAAGCTGGCCGAAGGAGTTTTGGCCACTGCTATTGCAATGCAAACTGGTCGGCAAAGCCCAGGAGGTGTGTACCAGTTTATCAATTGAAGATAGCCTGGATTATGACATTATGAAGAAGACTGTGTTGCAGGCATATGAGCTTGTCCCAGAAGCCTACCGTCAGAAATTTAGGAAGTGTGAAAAAACTGCCAATCAGACATTTGTGGAGTTTGCCCGTGAAAAGAGTCGCTTGTTTGAACGCTGGTTGCAGGCCAGTAAAGTAAAGGATCTCGAGGGGCTGAAAGAGCTTCTTCTGTTAGAGGAATTCAAAAAATGTTTGCCGGACCAAGTAGTCATTTATCTGAATGAGCAAAAGGTGACGTCACTTGCTAAAGCGGCAGTGATGGCTGATGAGTTTACTCTCACTCACAAAACTATATTTTCAGCCGCTGTCGCACAAAATATCAGGGTGGGACAGGAGAGGAAGATAAGATCACCAAAGGTAGGACTGAAGGATAGACAGGAGGATGGTGGTAATCGCGACTGTTTTTATTGTCGCGAACCCGGACATCTGATCGCTGCCTGTCCTGCGCTCCGGAGGAAGGAGCAGCGCAAAGGCTCTAAAAATCCAGCTGGCGTAGGTCTTATTAAAGTTGTCCCTTCGCCTAAAATGCATTCCACCCGTGATTTGCACCATGCGGATGCTGAAATAGAGCCACGTTTTACACCATTTATCACCAAAGGCTTTGTTTCTGTGACGGGAGAAGAGGGGGATAAAGTGCCTGTTACTATTCTTCGGGACACAGGTGCGCATCAGTCATTTATGTTGGACAGTGTGCTGCCATTGTCAGATAAATCTGCTTGCGATTCAGATGTGTTAGTTTGGGGAATTAAGATGAGCGTTCTTCGGGCGCCGCTACACAAGGTGCATTTGCATTCGCCCGTAATAACGGGGCATGTTAAAGTTGCCGTGAGTTCCCAGTTGCCTATCAAAGGGGTTTCATTTATTCTGGGAAATGACTTGGCTGGTGGGACAGTTTTTCCCCCGCCTGAAGTGGTGGAAACGCCTGTTGCTTCTGTTACTGATGCTGCCACCCCTATATCCGGTATGTTTCCTGTCTGTGCTATTACTCGTGCGCAATCGCGCAAATTTGACGATGTTGTGAATGTCGCTGACACCTTTATGGCGACGCTAGATGAAAGAAAGTTCCCCAGCTGTGAGAGTGGCAGAATAAGAAGCGGCAATGATGTGACAAAACTGATGCCAGAGTTGGATGAAAAGTTGAATAGGGATGCACTGATAACCGCTCAGCGGAAGGACTTATCACTGGCTCCCTGTTTTATATCCGCAGCCGCGAGTGCAGAAAGTAAATCCCCCACTTCTTTTTTTGTGCAAGACGGAGTTCTTATGAGAAAGTGGTCCCCTGACCATAGTGGTTTGCCTGGTGCTACGCAGGTGGTGGTGCCGAAGCCACATCGTGGGCAGGTGCTTAGTTTAGCGCATGATGCCAGCATGGCTGGACATCTCGGGGTGAACAAAACTTATCATCGGGTGTTGCGCAACTTCTTTTGGCCAGGGCTGAAGGCTGATGTGGTGGCATATTGCCGTACCTGTACTACATGTCAGATGGCGGGGAAACCTAACAGACCAATCCCACCTGCTCCGTTACATCCTATTCCAGTAATAGGTGAGCCGTTTGAAAAAGTAATATTGGATTGTGTGGGACCCCTGCCAAAAACTAAATCCGGACACCAATACATACTTACAATAATGTGTTCAGCAACAAGGTTCCCGGAGGCAATCCCACTACGCACGCTGAAAGCAAAACCGGTAATAAAAGCACTAATTAAGTTTTTCTCTACGTTCGGGCTTCCAAAGGTTATTCAAACAGACCAAGGAACGAATTTTACTTCAAAAGTGTTTGCACAGGTTGTGGAGGAGTTGCACATAAAACATATAAAATCCAGTCCATACCACCCGGAAAGTCAAGGTGCTCTGGAGAGATTCCATCAAACCCTCAAGGCTATGCTGCGCAAGTTCTGCGCAGAGTCGGGCAGAGAATGGGACGAGGGTCTGCCGTTATTGTTATTTGCCGCCAGGGAGACCACTCAGGAATCCTTGGGATTCAGTCCGATGGATCTGGTGTTTGGACATGTGGTCCGCGGTCCCCTCCGGCTTCTGAAGGAGAAGTGGTTATCAGACACTTCTGAAACTCAGCATAATGTCTTGGATTATGTTAGCGGACTTCGGGAAAAACTCCACCTTGCATGTCGGTTAGCTCGGGAAAGTCTGTCACATACGCAGGCCAAAATGAAAGCTCGCTATGATAAAAAGGCTGTTTGCAGAAGTTTCCAGCCAGGCGAGAAAGTGTTGGTGTTGCTGCCTGTGGTAGGGTCCAGTTTGTTAGCCCGGTTCGCTGGCCCATATGTGGTGGAACAGAAACTCAGTGACAACAATTATGTGATCCAGACCCCAGACCGTCGGAGAAAGTCTAGGGTTTGTCATATTAATATGTTAAAATCGTATCACTCGAGGAGCCCTTCGGGTGCGCCATCTCCAGTGTGCGCCGCTAGTGTTGTTTCTCCTTATGAACCCTCTGATGACGGACTGCTCCAGAAAAGTGAAGCGCTGGGGAGCGGCCGGTTGAAAAATTCGGAGATCTTAAATGATTTAGACACTTATTTAGCCCACCTATCTGAGCCCACTCGAGCTGACATCACTGATCTGATAGAGAATAATTTATCACTTTTTTCTGATCATCCTCGTCAAACTGCTGTCCTGTGCCACGACATTGACGTGGCAGGACATAAACCGATCAAGCAGCATGCCTATCGAGTGAACCCTGTGAAAAGAGCGATAATGCAGAAGGAAGTTGACTATCTCTTAGAACACGGTTTAGCCATTCCGAGCGCCAGCGCATGGAGTTCGCCGTGTGTGCTGGTACCAAAACCTGACAACACTTCTCGGTTTTGTAATGATTACAGGAAAGTTAACGCTGTTACCAAACCTGATTCATTTCCTCTTCCTAGAATGGAGGATTGTATTGATAGAGTGGGATCGGCATCTTTTGTAACCAAACTTGATCTGTTAAAAGGTTACTGGCAAGTACCTTTAACTCCCAGAGCATCTGAGATATCTGCTTTTGTCACGCCAGATCATTTTCTCCAGTACACGGTTATGCCGTTTGGGTTGCGTAATGCACCCGCTACTTTCCAGCGTCTTATGGCCAAAGTACTGGCAGGCGTGAATAACTGCGATGCCTACTTGGATGATGTTGTCATTTACTCATCCACCTGGTCTGACCACTTACAAACCCTCTCTCTCGTTTTCAGCCGTTTTCAGAAAGCCTCGCTTACGCTAAACCTAGCCAAATGTGAATTTGGCAGAGCCACCATCACATATCTGGGAAAACAGGTGGGTCAGGGACAAGTACTGCCGGTGACTGCGAAAGTACAGGCGATCGTTGAGTTTCCAGTCCCACAAACGAGAAGGGCGCTGCGCCGATTTCTGGGAATGTGTGGTTATTACAGAGGTTTTTGTAAGAACTTTGCCACTGTTGTTGTTCCTCTCACCGATTTGATCAGTCCGGTGAAGCCTTTTGTGTGGACGCCTGTGTGTCAGACTGCTTTCGAGTCTGCGAAAGCATTACTGTGCAGTTCCCCTGTTCTTACGGCACCTAACTTCATGTCCCCTTTCAAACTCGAGGTTGACGCTAGTGCGTCTGGTGCAGGAGCTGTCCTTATGCAGGAAGACCATCGCGGCGTGGATCGCCCTATTTGTTATTTTTCGAAAAAGTTCAACAAACATCAGATTAACTACAGCACTATTGAAAAGGAAGCCCTTGCCTTGTTGTTAGCCCTGCAGCATTTCGAGGTGTATGTCGGATCCAGCTCTATCCCTGTTCAAGTATTCACCGACCACAATCCATTGGTGTTTCTCTCCCAGATGCAAAACTCAAATCAGAGACTTATGCGTTGGTCCCTTCTTTTGCAAGATTTTAACCTGCATATCAAACATAAGAAAGGAACGGAAAATGTCATCGCTGACGCCCTGTCGAGAGCAATTTCATAGTTTGGGAATTAAACAATGGGAGGGTTGTTTAATTCTTATGGAAGGGGGTGTTACGAACTGGTATGTTTACGTGTGTGTTTTGTGCAGGTGTTATGTCCCATGTTAATTTAGCTGTGCCAGGGCCCTGCTTCGATTGGTGCATGGATCCGCTGCAACGACGTGACTGGTTCCAGCTGGAGGACCCGCCCATTATAAGGAGGCTGGAGCGCTACAGCGAGAGAGGTCTTCGGGTTTCTCCTCACGGCCCAGCAGTCTTCCCGTGGCAGCCGCTGGCTGCAGTGTGTGTTTTTGAGAGTTGTGAAAGTGGAGTGGGTAGGGGTGAGCTGCCGTTTTCTTTTGATCACCCGTTTTTCTCCTGTTTTGTGTTAGTTAAGGAGGTTAGACTCTGTTTTTATTTTTGGCTTTGTTTTGGTGAGGTCAGGGGTGCGGGATTTGTTTAGATCTGTTTTGTTTATTGTTTTGGCTTTGGCTCACCCTGAAGCGTTGACACTCCCGTTTTGGTTCCTTTATTTTTCACATTGTAAATTGTAAATAAATCACAGTGAAACTGAAGGATTTGTCTCTTGTGGCTGCTTGGGTCTTGGGGGGGATGCGAGGACCTCACTCGTGTTACTGCCTGGCCCTAGACAGGTCGTAACATGTGGACTGAAGAAACTAAAATTGAGTTATTTGGGCATAACAAGGGGCATTATGCATGGAGGAAAAAGAAGACAGCATTCCAAGAAAAACACCTGCTACCTACAGTAAAATATGGTGGTGGTTCCATCATACTGTGGGGCTGTGTGGCCAGTGCAGGGACTGGGAATCTTGTCAAAGTTGAGGGACACATGGATTCCACTCAGTATCAGCAGATTCTGGAGAACAATGTCCAGGAATCAGTGACAAAGCTGAAGCTGCGCCGGGGCTGGATCTTTCAACAAGACAACGACCTAAAACACTGCTCAAAATCCACTAAAGCATTCATGCAGAGGAACAAGTACAACGTTCTGAAATGGCCATCTCAGTCCCCAGACCTGAATATTATTGAAAACCTGTGGTGTGAGTTAAAGAGAGCTGTCCATGCTCGGACGTCATCAAACCTGAATGAACTAGAGATGCTTTGTAAAGAGGAACAGTCCAAAATACCTTCAACCACAATCCAGACTCATTGGAACCTACAGGAAGTGTTTAGAGGCTGTAACTTCTGCAAAAGGCGGATCTACTAAATATTGATTTCATTTCTTTTTTTTGTGGTGCCCAAATTTCTGCACCTGCCTGATTTTGTTTAAACAATTATTGCACACTTTCTGTAAATCCAATAAACTTAATTTCACTTCTCAAATATCAATGTGTGTCTCCTATATGATATATTTAACTGACTTTTTTTTTTATTATTGTAACAACCAAAGATTTATAGAGAAATAATGACTATTAACACGGTTGCCCAAACTTTTGCATCCCACTGTATATCCACAGTTGTCCATTTCCAGAGGTTTGGCTTTGAATTGGTGCAACTAATCAAAAACTTGATTAAAGAACAACAAAAAGACATGCATCACATGTGTCACAAATGTCTAATTTAAATTTATTAAATGCTCTGGCAGTTGCTGGAAAAACCTTCCACCCTGCTTAGGTTTGGGAATGATCTATGTCAGTCCAGCACAGTGATGATCAGGGAGGATTTTAACCTTTTAATTTGTCCATCAGAGACACTTTGAGGTCTTCGAGATTTAGGTTCACCTTAACCAGTGAGGTAAAGATTAAATAAATATTCATTAAACATGCTGACAGTGAGGCAGAGGAGTGTTTCTTCTCCAGGCTGAACTTCACAGTTTTGTATTGAAGGAGGAAATCCATCAGTTTCACTCCTTGATGTTTCCAAGCAGATCCTCCAGAGTCTGACACTCAGCCACTCTGACTGAAGACTTCTGTAAGAAATAGAAATCCTCTGATCTTCCACTCTGGGTTTTCTTGTACGACACTTTCTTTGTGTGAAAATCAGTTAGACTGTTTTCTCACCGTTTTTTAGTCCTGTCATCAGGATCTGGAGTTTGCAACGGCAACTTCGTGGTTGCAAAGTCAGAATGTGTTTGTAAAATTAGGGATTTTTTAGTGCACAAAATATGAATCAGAGTTTTTGAATTTGAGTTTTATACTTTTATACTTTTAATATTATACATTTATACGTTTCATTCCCTGTTTTTGTTGTTATATTTAGCAGGCTGTTGTTGTGACACGTGTAACTTTGCAAACACAACTATTTGGTCCTGGCGATCTGCTTCCTCAAACCAGCTTCATGTTTGCTGTGAGGTTTACCGTAAAAGTCATGATTTCCTGTAAACCGAACGAGACGCAAGAGAGTCAGTAGCCGGTTGGTTTCACAGCTTGTGGACGGCTACATGCCCACCCCACTCCGGGCTGCAGAAAACTCGTTAATCTTCAAATACAATACTTTAAAAAAAACAGCGAACCCATTCACTCCGGATGGAAACAAAAGTGAAACTTTGGGCTCAGCTTCTGTTTCTACTACTACTGGAAGTCTATGTTTGTGACGGTGAGTCGTCTTTAATATAATAATTTAACTCGGCGTCTATGTGTGTGTGCGCGTGCGTCAAAGGCCATAGTTATTTGACCGATATGTTGTTAGAAAACTCAACATATGAAGGGGCAAAGTTAATTTTAAATGGATCATTCAATGAATCGCGATTTGAATGATGTTGTTTGGAACTGTGTGGCGCATTTTTCTCAATCCTTATTAAACTTTAAAAAACTAAAACCATTCCGGGATTTCTTTAGCTAGCACAATAATCGGTCACAATGGACCCATTTCTAGATTTACAGACTTTTGATAAGCGACACGCTACAAGAAAAACATTTAGATGGTATCTGATGGACTAACGCTCACCGCGGGCTACTTTATTAAGCACATATTGAACATGTGAGCTCGTTATAACAAATATCTGATCATCTATTCATATTGCAGCAAATTAGTGCACGTAGACATGGTCAATATGGCCTGATGCGGTTCTCTCTGATAACCAGAATCGGGAAGAAACGGGATTTCCGCTTTGATGCAGCTCTGACTGCGACATGGTTGGGATTTACCCCACACAAAGGTTTACAGATGATCATCTGAAAAAGAGAAAATATCCATTGAGCAGCTTTCAATCTAGAAGTAAGGTGTACTTAATAAAGTCTCTGGTACATGACAGATACATACATATTCTTTTAGTATATGTGGTACAAAAACAATAAATAAACAAATAAATAAATAAATAAATAAATAAATAAATGTGTATTACACCTGTGAGGTATTGCAGACATTTTGAAGCAGGAGGACCAAGTAAAGCAGTAATGCTGGAGAAAATTAAAACATTTTCAGGCTCATGGGCAGCACTGAAGCCACATACAGATGAGTGTTGGTGAAAGTATTTAGAAGTATACACATGATTTTAATCACATCATATACTGTTGAGTAGCTTTATCTGTAATTGTAATGACAATAATGATACATTCATTTATCTAAATTGTATTGAATGTCCCCTGTGTCACAGTCATAGAGTCAACATTAATGACCACTCAAGTGCTCTTTACACAAACATTTTTCTCGCCCTGGGGCTGAATTTAAAAACTGATGTAAAACTGATCATTCTGGCGAGAATGGAGGTGATGAATAAGTTAGCATCATGAAAAAGAAAATCCTGAGAGATGAGGGAAGGCTAGGGAAAGCATCCCATCACTGAGGGTAAGGGGCTGAAAACATATGGCACAGTGAGGTTCAGAAATTATAACTTATGTTGTAAGTTTTGTCATTCTGTGTCTAACATGACTTTTGGGAATTTGCAGATGGCTCACAAAGACCACAGTGTTCTGTTGAACCTCGGAAGATATGTGCATCTTATGACAGCGACACCGAGCTTCAGTTCCAACAAACTCCTACATGCAATCAGAATGATGACTGGAGGCTGAAGAAAAACGACGAAGACATTTACTTCTGTCGATATGGATACCACAGCTTCCCTGATGAGTCTGAGAGAAGCAACCTAAATTTCAGTGAAATTAGTGGTTCGTTTAAGGTTGTGAAAGTGCAGCAGTCAGACACAGGACTGTTTAAGTTATGTGACCACAATGACAACTGCACATGTGTTGAACTGGGTAAGCACTATTGTTGTAATCCATCAGTGTATGTTGATAGATAGATAGATAGATATAAAAAAAACAACAACAATATATATATGAGGAATAATGAAAGAAAAATACTTGGGACTTGACATCTTTGTCTGTGTTTTGGTTTTCTAGTCATGGGACGAGATGGAAAAAGTTGTGATGAAGCACCAGGTAAATATCTTCAAATATCTACACCTTTCTTGACTTACCGTCCCTGTGTTACATCTTTTTAAATTAACAGAACATGAAATTCCAAGACAAACAGTTCTAACAACAGGATTTTGTGTGTTAGTAGCTGCTAAAAAGTTGAAGTGATAGATGTTTGTGTAATCTGACTCTGACTTTAAATTCCTATTTGAAATATTAAGCTTTTCCCTATGATTTTTATGCTCTAACACTACTCTGAAACAGGATGTTATACTTTATGATTTTAACAATCTAATTAAACACACACTTAAGTAGGGAATGGGCTTAGAAACTACTATAGAAAAAGCTTTAAAGTCCCCACTCTGAGCCAAGGGCTAGTAAAATCTGCTCTAATCCAAAAAAATTAAGGCAACACCTCACAGTGTAACACTAAGTCAGTTAAATGTCAAGGATATCAGTCTCTCTGGTAGGAAGCAATAAATCATCGTGAATCTGTTTCACCTGCTTTGGTGTAAATTAAAGTGACAAAAAATGCACCAAAGAGGAAACAACAAAAACAACTCCAAAAAGGCCTCTCCTGTTTCTTTTTTCTTTGTGCTAGCATCTTTGTCCTAGTAGAATAAGGTATAGTGCATCAGGAAAAAGCTCCGGTGCATCCTCTTTCCACTGATGATCTGTCAGATTTTTCTACAATTTGATTGGTGTCCACCTATGTGAAATGCAGTTGATTGGATGTGATTTGAAAAGGCACACACCTGTCTCTACAAGATCCCATATTTGACAGTGCATGTCAGAGCACAAACCAAACCATTAAATCCAAGGAATTATCTGCAGACCTCTGAGATAGGATTATATATGATATATAGGCACAAATCTGGTGAAGGGGGCAAAAAGATTTCTGGAGTATTGATGGTCCCAAAGAGTTTGTAACCACCAGGACTCTTCCTAGAGCAATCAGGGTAGAAGGGCCTTATTCAGGGAGGTGACCAAGAAATTGATGGTTGCTCTGACAGAGCTCCAGTGTTGCTTCTCTGGAGAGAAGAGAACCTTCAAGAAGGACAACAATTTCTGTAGCACTCCACAAATCAGGCCTCTATGGTAAAGTGGCCAAACAGAAGTCACTCCTTAATAAAAGTCACACAACAGCCCATCCTCAGTGTGTCAAAAAGCGCCTGAAGGTCTCTCAGACTGCCAGAAACAAAATTCTCTGCTTTGATAAAAAAATAAAAAAAACTATTTGGCTTGAATGCCAAGAATCATGTCTGGAAGCAACCACACACTGCTCATCACCCGGCCAGTATCATCCCTACAGTGAAGCATGGAGGTGGCAACATCATGCTGTGATCTTCATATTATGTTTTAACGGTCCTTTTTTATTAATTGCAATTTTCCCTAATAGAAACTTTCTTTTAATTTCTCAGGAGATCAAAATGACCAGGAAAAGAATATATCTCCAGACTCAATTAAACCTGCAAACAACAGTAAGTAAATCCTCAATAATTCCTGAAAAAAATATTATTAGGAGCTGTATGTGACATCATATTTCTTGTTTTAAGTACAGAATGGTTCAGATGCCATTGTCCGTGTTGTATTTGTATTAAGAGGGGGAATTCTTAATCGCAGGTGAACCGGCTGATAAGTTTGATGGTTTTGTGAGGAGATTTTCAAATTATGCAAATAAAACATTTGTCTGGGGTCCAGATGTTTAACATCAGGGGTGATGATACTTCTGTGAGTGAGAGTATGTCAGCCTGCTTCAGTCTTTATTTGGGTCTACTTTCCTAAACTGCACCTTATGATAATGACAGCTTTAGTATATGTTATCTATATCTGCAAATGTCATGAATAAAAGCATAAGTCAGTCAGTCAGTATTACTTTTATTAATCATTTTGGCAGTTAGCTCTCAGTAAAGGAGCTCATGGAGGCTACATGTGTTCTGTAGTCGTGAAAGAAGTTCATGTGACCTGTAATAAGATTGTTTAAGTAAGTTAACAAAACATAATGTAAATAGCTCTGTCTCTTTCTGGGTAACTCAGAGAGGTAGCTGTCATGCACAGATGGAGGTACCACAGGTGTGGTTCAGGCCTTAGGGGGCAAGGGGGAGGGTGGTGACCATTACACAATTTATGTATTTATTTAGCACTCTATTAAAATCTAGTTTTAGAAAATGTAACTCAATGTTAAAAAGATTTATTTAATTCTGGCCTTAAGGGGTCCTTTACAATTATCATTGTTTTGAATTAAGAGTGACAGATACATTTCTGTACTGTATTAACCCCATCTGTTAAAGCACAGAATGCAAAAGAAACTTTCTGTGTAAATAAAGCAGGTGGCTTTGAACAAACAACATTATTTTGTGTCCTGAGAATAAGAAAAAACTAAATTATCTCAGCTATTTAAAGTCCTTGCACTAAAATCTTGTTGTTCGGCCTTAATCATCTCTTTTTTTCTTTCAGGTAGCATCAATGGAGCCATAATTGGAAGTGCCTTAATTCTATTAGTTCTTGTTGTTGTTGTTGTTGTTGTCATCTGGCTTATTAGAAAGAAGAAACTTGAAGCAAGTAAGTCACTTTACATATATCTGATTAAAAACCCCTTCTAACTTTTATCATTCCATTGTATTTGCTGAATGCACATGCACGTTTACCAAGTGTAAGATAAGAGAGGAGATAAGATAGACCTTAATTACTCCCACACATGGGAAATTTGTTGTGTCACATCAATGGGATAGGATAGGACCCAGAACTGCAAATACAGCAAAAAAAAAAAAAAAAATAATAATAATTCTGGATATTAGAGCAAGGGACATCATTGCTTTGATTGACGGGTGTCTGCAAGCTCTCGTTGCTGTCTGCTAGGCCTCACCTTCACTATGTTTGTTCTGTTGGTGAACTTTGAAACATTTACTTAGAAACAACATGTTCTGTTGTGTTGATCAGAAAGGCTGTGCTTTTGTTTTGATGACTGAAATTCTAATATTTATAATTCTGTCATTTAGAAATGTTTGATAGATATTGGTTTGTGTGTTGCACCCATACAGTATCCATCTACAGGTTATTAACATTATTTTTTATATAATCACAAAGTCTCATAACTTGATCTTTATCAATATGAAGACATGGCATTGGGAAAGGTCAATGTGGGTAATTATGATTTGGGATTTTACATAAAATCGACTTTAACTCTGATCTTACACACAGCACAAGCACAGCAGAGGAACACAGATGTGGAAATGAATGTAAGGAGTGAAGCAGCGAGGGATGAAGAAGAGAACAACCAGGATACAATCGACCCTGCTGGAAAGCACAGTGCAAAGTGAAAACACTGCAGAGTAACCTTCTTGCACTCCTTCCAGCTCCGCTGCCAGACAAATCTCCAGAAATTGCATGAACAAGCTCTTCTTCTTCTTTTCTTTCTTTCAAAAAGTAAAAATACTATGGAAGAAAAAAATTGTTTCAAACAATAGAAAATAAACATAAATGGTTAAACCCACCCTGTAAATGACCAGAATCTAAACTGAATTAAAAAACAAACAACAATTTTGAAATCAAATGATGAAAATTTGTATATTTTGTAAATTTCTTGCTAGTTTAGTTTTATGTTTACTTTTATGCTTATGTTTAATTTATTTTATGACTAGGCATTGCACAGCAACAACCTGGGCCGACCGCTCAGTATACATATATATATATATATATATATATATATATATATATATATATATATATATATATATATATATATATGTGTGTGTGTGTGTGTGTGTGTGTGTTTGTGTGTGTGTGCAGACAATGTACATACTAATATACATGTTTACACTATAAATACACAATTACACGAACATGAAAAACAAAATTCAGTGTTAATGATGAAAGGAACAGATTTTAAAGATAGGAAGTGGAATTAGGGAATAATCTGTTTTATTCTGAAAGGGAACCCCAGTCTTATTTACACGTTTGTGATGATCAGAAGCCCAGGATGTGTCTACGGATGGATTTTAGTGTCAGGGTTTCTGGGTCGTTGACCCAGTATTTTCAGTTCACGTTCACCATTTATCTACTGCCTGTTTCACTTCCTGTTTGTTCCCCGTGTCAGCTTGTGTCATTAGTCAGATTATGTTCAGCCCTGTACTCACCTGTTTCCAATCATTGTCATCATTCAACCTGTGTATTTAAGTTCCTCGGTTTCACCAGTTCTTTGTCGTGTCATTGATGTTATGTTGTCGTTTCCGCCTGCGTTCAGCCAGCCAGCCAGCCATTCAGTCCGTCCGTCCGTCCGTCCGTCCTTCATTCATTCATTCAGTCAGCCATCCAGTCAGCCAGCCAGCCAGCCATTTCCTACCTCTGTTCTGTTTGTTCACTGAATCGGCAATAAACACCAACCTTCACCTAACTATCCACGAGTCTTGCGTTTGGGTCACTTCCTTGCCTCCACTCAGCAACCCCTGACATTTAGTCTGTTTGATGTATTTTAAAGACAATGCAGCTCTGAATTATGGCACAAATCACCCACCTTCTGTACTATACAGATTTAATTAATTAATTTGTTTTTTTGTTTTTTTTACCAGTGGCTGTGGTCTCTTTGTTCAGATCTGGTGGTTTGATGTTTCCAGGTTGTAGAGTTGTTTCTATTTTCCCAGACTTTGATTCTGAAATTTAAAAAAAAAAAAAAACAGGAAGTAAAGTAACCAGCGGAGCTCACGGGCATGTCACTGCAACCCCCCCTGGCTTCTGCTCCGCGGCTGCTGAGTGACCCCTCATCTGGGACTCTCCTCAGCTCTTTCTGGGAGAGTGGCGCAGCTGCCCCTCTGTTGGTCTTCCTTGGTCTCTTGTGTTCTGGGGGCCTCTGGATGCCTGGAGTTTTGATCTCCTCCATACCTGCTTCATGCCCTGGAGGACGGGGCTGTGGCTCCCCACACCCTCTAGCAGATCATTACATGAAGGAACCTTTTAAAAATAAGCGCGTCCATGCTCACAGGTGTACACACGGGTGCTCACACAGACAGACTACACCCTTTTTGGCTCCTACCTCAAAGCACACTGTGCTCAGAGAGCTGTGCTGCAGGACACCTTTATTAAGGCTGTGCCATTAATAGAGTTATTATTAGTTACTTATTACAACAAGATCAACTAAATAAAACAATTAAGCGCATTAATGATTCATCCAGGAGGTCACAATAACTGACAACAACATGTAAAGAACTGCAGGCCTTTATGATGAACAGCAAGACTCTTAGGAAAATGTTCTGTGGACTAACAAAACATGAACTTTCTGGAAGGTTTGAGTCCCGTTACATCTGACATAAAAGCAACACAATGTTTCATAAAAAGAACATCATAACAAGAGTTAAACATGGTGGAGGAAGTATGATGTTCTGGGGCTGCTTTGCTGCTTCGGGCCCTGGATGACTTTCCAGTCAGCAATGTGATAATTTTATTTTTTAATGTCTGTACTGAATAATGCTACTCTAATTGCTTAAAGTGAAACATATTGCCTCTATGTGGATATTAAGAAACTGACACAATGCTCCACGTGTTACATTTTACTTTCTTTGATGTAAATACGTCTTTAACTCTGGAAAGTACCTTTGCCTCAGGTTTGATAACTGAAGGGTTCATCTTAAAATCTGTGCATTATAATTAAAACTGGGATCATTCATTCTGAATCATTGTCAGACTCTACAACAAGTCATCCAACTATCCTTTTTGAAATTAACATTATATTGAGTAGTTAAATTTCATGCTGTTATTAGAACTACTTTAGCTTTATGATCGCAATGTTGCGAGTGGCTGAAGCAACACAGTAACTACAACCCGGAAGAAGCACCGCTCTCACAGCAGTCAGGAGTTCTGACACTTTAAACTGGATACGTTTACATGTTAAACGTCACACAGCACGTGGAAGCAGCTTTAGTCACATTATAAGATCGATCGTACCAAAACACTTGCACGCGAAAGAATCAGTGAAAATGTGGATTTCTTCACTCAATTTTAAATCAACATAACCTGGTCCTGGCAGGTCATGTGTTCACCTTCATGTGTTTAATAAACGGGTCAAAAGAGCCTCTGTCACCAAACAGAAAACTCTACAGTTTCAAGGTCAACACACTCCACGTTTTTCTCGCTTCGTAACACATCGTGCTGTTCATCATGACGTACGCGAACTTTCCACTCCACAGAGAAAACAATGACACACAGAATAAATGAAAAACATTAATAAAAATAAATTAGGATGTTACCTTTAATCTCACCTGTAAAGTCTTCTGTGTATTAAAAGTGAGTGACCGTATCCATAGGACCTGATGTAACGACACGTGGGGGAGTGTTTATAAACACACATCAGAAGTCATGTTAAAATATTTGTAAATAATTGTAAGTTGCTATCAAAGGTGCTGGCAAACAGGCGGAAGATGGTGATGGATCAAATTTTACATCCAGGGCAAACTTACTGTGTGCCGGGTAGGTCTATTGTCAACAATGTGTCATTAGTTAGAGGTGTTTTGGAAGTCTCCAGTTCACTGGGTTGTGATACTTGTCTGATTTCTCTGGACCAAGAAAAAGGTTTTGGCTGAGTTGAGCATCGTTACCTCTGGAGTGTGCTAGAAAGGTTTGGTCTCGGCTCTGGTTTAATCGCTAAGATTATGGTTTTGTACGAGGAAATTGAAAGTGTACTGAAAATAAATGGTCGTTTGTGTAAACCTTTTAAAGTAACTAGAGGCATTAAGTTGGGCTGTCAACTGTCGGGGATGTTATATGCTCTGTCTATCGAACCAGTGTTACACGATGTGAGGTCATCCATTACTGGGTTGGTTTTATCCGATGTCAATATGTCTTTTAGTTTGTCTGCATATGCTGATGATATTATTGTATTTGTTAGGAGTCACCAAGATGTGAATAAGTTGGGAATAATTGTTGGGAACTTTTGCAGATTTTTAGCTGCACAAGTAAATTGGGCTAAGAGTGAGGCTCTGGTGGTGGGTGATTGGCTTACTGGGCTCCAATGACTTCAAGGTGGGCTGAAGTGGTAAAGGGGAGGGTTGAAGTATCTGGGTGTGTACGTGGGAGATGAGGCTACAGAATGTAAGAACTGGGAAGGGGTGGTGGAGAAAGTTGGGGGAAAATTGGAAAAGTGGAGGTGGTTGTTGCCCCAAATGTCATATAGAGGGAGAGTGTTGATTATAAATAACTTGGCCACTTCTGTTTTATGGCATCGATTAGCTTGTATAGAACACCCTTCTGGTGTGATACATGACCTTCAAGTTTTGTTGGTTTATTTCTTTTGGGACAATCGACTCTGGGTACTCCAGGCAGTACTTTTTTTTGCCCAAGAGGAAGGTGGACAAGGATTGGTTCACCTAGAGACCAGAACTTTGTGTCTTTCTGTGATTTGAGATCATCACCAAAGTTTCACATTCATTTCCAGCTGAACATTGAACATTTAAAAAGTGCTCTTTTGTGCGTATAACATATAAAAATTATAAAATAAATATGTGATGATCTGAAATCACAGAAAGAAAAACACACAAAGTGTGATTTTGTGATTTATTTATTTATTTATTTATATAGAAGAAAGGGTTAACAAGCTTAAGTTGAAGTGAGCAGTAAATAAAAGGGTTAAACAAACAGTATCACTCTCAAACTGCTCCTCTTCCTGGAGTGAAGCACAGCCAGATAACCCTCCCTCTTCTTCCTGCTCTTAAACACAGCACCTCCTCTCTTTCCACGTGTTTTCTCGTTCCCTCCCCTTCAGACCTGCAGTTTGCCGATGGGTAACGTGGTGTAATGTGGTGACGTGTAAGAGCTGACAGGCTCCATTCACTGCAGAAACATGTTGTTGAGATCAGAGCTCAGACTAGTTTCAGTTATAAGGAAGAGAAACTCACACAGTCACTGACACTGAGAGGAGAAATGGCGCAGAAAGGAGTTCAGCTGGACCGAGAAACCTTCTCTTGTTCCATCTGTTTGGATCTACTGAAGGATCCGGTGACTACAGCCTGTGGACACAGCTACTGCATGAACTGTATTAAAAGTTTCTGGGATGAAGAGGACAGGAAGGGAATCCACAGCTGCCCTCAGTGCAGGAAGACTTTCATACCGAGGCCTGTCCTGGAGAAAAACATCATGTTTGCAGCTTTAGTGGAGCAGCTGAAGAAGACTGGACTCCAAGCTGCTCCAGCTGATCACTGCTATGCTGGACCTGAAGATGTGGCCTGTGATGTCTGCACTGGGAGGAAGCTGAAAGCCATCAAGTCCTGTTTGGTCTGTCTGATCTCCTACTGTGAGAAACACTTTCAGCTTCATTTTGAGTCTCCTGCCTTTGAGAAACACAAGCTGGTGGCCCCCTCCAAGAAGCTCCAGGAGAACATCTGCTCTCGTCATGATGAGGTGATGAAGATTTTCTGTCGTACTGATCAGCAGAGTATCTGTTATCTCTGCACAATTGATGAACATAAAGGCCATGAAACAGTCCCAGCTGAAGCAGAAGGAGCTTGAGGTGAGACGACTAAACATCCAGCAGAGAATCCAGGAGCGAGAGAAAGATGTGAAGCTGCTTCAACAGGAGGTGGAGGCCATCAATGGCTCTGCTGATAAAGCAGTGGAGGACAGTGAGAAGATGTTCACTGAGCTGATCCGTCTCCTCCAGAAAAGAAGCTCTGATGTGAAGCAGCAGGTCAGATCCCAGCAGGAAACTGAAGTGAGTCGAGTCAAAGAGCTTCAGGAGAAGCTGGAGCAGGAGATCGCTGAGCTGAAGAGGAAAGACGGCGAGCTGGAGCAGCTCTCACACACAGAGGATCACAACCAGTTTCTACACAACTACCCCTCACTGTCAGCACTCAGTGAGTCTACACACTCATCCAGCATCAATATTCGTCCTCTGAGGTACTTTGAGGATGTGACAGCAGCTGTGTCAGAGACCAGAGATAAACTACAGGACATTCTGAGAGAGGAATGGACAAACATCTCACTGACAGTCACTGAAGTGGATGTTTTACTGTCACCACCAGAGCCAAAGACCAGAGCTGGATTCTTAAAATATTCACGTGAAATCACACTGGATCCAAACACAGCAAACACACATCTGCTATTATCTGAGGGGAACAGAAAAGTAACATTTATGAATCAGCAACAGTCTTATTCTGATCATCCAGACAGATTCACTGGATGGTGTCAGGTCCTGAGTAGAGAGACTCTGACTGGACGTTGTTACTGGGAGGTGGAGTGGAGAGGTGGAACAGTTTTAGTAGCAGTCGCATACAAGAATATCAGCAGAGAAGGGAGCTCAGATGAATGTGGATTTGGGTGAAATGACAAATCTTGGGTCTTAACTTGTAACACAGAAAATTTTCAATTTTGGCACAACAGCCAACCGCCTGGTGCTTCACTTCGGTGGGCTCACGTCGCGTCACTCCTGTGGTGATTTCTCCTTTCAGTTGTGCGCATTTAGGAGTTTTTTCGTGGGTGTTTCTCATCGAGTTAACGGTGGAGGCTGGAAATGGAGACTGCTAACAGGCGTCTGCTGCTAGGTAGCCTGAGAGTAGTGGAGGGGAGCGGCTAAAAACAGATTTTTTTTTTCTTCCGTGTGAAAAAAGGGGAGTATAAGCGAGTTAAACACGCTCCTGGTGGTTTTGCCTTTTAGCATGGTGTAGTAGGAGGCTCCAGCGTTGAAGCTACCGGGCTCCTCCGACCTACCGACACACAGCTCGCTCTCACCCCGGGGAGGCTCGTCATGGCCCCGGGCTCGCTGGTGGCGGCCTGCCGCAGCCTGGCCCTCTCTACGTGGCTGCTCTCCTTCTGCTTCGTCCACCTGCTGTGCCTGGACTTCACCGTGGCCGAGCGGGAGGAGTGGTACACCGCCTTCGTCAACATCACCTACGTGGACCCGGCCACCTCGGAGCTGCGCACCGAGAAGACGGAGTGCGGGCGATATGGCGAGCACTCTCCGAAGCGGGACGCCAAGGGGGTGTTGGTCCTGCCCGCAGCACCGCTCGACCGCCAGGCCTGCGACCCCAACACCCGCTTCGCGGTGCCCGCTCAGACCGGGGCCTGGGTGGCGCTCATAGCCCGGGGCAACTGCACCTACAAGGACAAGATCCGCCACGCTGCAGCCCACAACGCCTCTGCGGTGGTCATCTTTAATGTGGGCTCCACCAACACTAACGACACCATCACCATGCCTCACCCAGGTAGATGATGCTCTGCTTTATTCACCCAAATAAATGCGCATTTAACTCGATTTCCTCCCTTTGTGAGGGGCGCTTTGCTTAGCTTTTCTAAGTTGGGTAGTTAGCAAAGAATAATAATCTCACAGAATAAATGAAACACATTAATGAAAATCTGAGAATGTTAACCTGTAATGTCAGGTTCTGTGTATTAAAAGTGAGTGAACGTATCCATGGGAGCAGATGTAACCACTGTGTCGGAAGTGCGAGGCTTGTGAAATGGGACGGTCTAGCCTCCGTTGCGCTGCCCAGGTTGCCTAGCAACCATGATACTAACAGCTAGAAACGTTTCATACAGCTTTGTTTGACAGAAATGAAGGAGAAAATCTTTTGTTCATTTGTTTGTTTGTTTCTACATGAGCTTTGATCATTCTCTGTAAGATTAAGCTCAGCTATTGAACGGTGTATATTTTAAAGTAAAGGCTTTAAAACCAAGTTAGTACAAACGTCACTAATGTCACATAACTTTGCCGACATGATGCCAACAGTAATGTTTTGATGTTCTTCGTTATTAAACATTTGCACATAAATAAGTGACATAATATTCAGTACTTACTTAAAGTTTACTCTTCGGGCACCCCTCATCCGCCGTTTTTTTTCGGTAAAATTATCCACGCCCACCGCCGCGCTATGCATTCTGGGATATGTTGGGCCACGAAGTCTACACCGCCACATCCTTAAAATTCAGTGAAATTAAGGACGCATTTGAGGGCCGCATTTCGAGCAGCCTTCGAATTGGGACAGCCTTCGTCATGTCGCTGTGACTTAATCGGCCTTAAAATGCGGCCTTTAAGGCTGCAGACCCTGAATTGGGATACAACCTGTGTCTGTGCTGCTCCCATGTAGGAGGACAGCAGTGTTTTACAAACATTACCGACAGCTGTCAGTGCTACACCTCAGCCTCACAGTCAGAGAATGCTACATCTCCACGTTCTCAAGTTAACATGTTCACAGTGTTGGGTGTCCATTCAGCCGACACACTGGAGTTATGACATCACCCCATCAGCCTTCATGGTGTAAATCTGATTTAAGTCTGTCATTGGTCGTATTTATTCCAGGCTGGAGGACGAGTTACAGGAAGTCAGAGTTGTGATATTTAAATGTTCATGTGATGTAAAAACTTCTTGACACAGAATTCAGTTGAATTCAATTTAAATTATTTTATATTAATTTTGTTTACATATTCAAAATATACAGTGGGGCAAAAAAGTATTTAGTCAGCCACCGATTGTGCAAGTTCCCCCACTTAAAATGAAGACAGAGGTCAGTAATTTGCACCAGAGGTACACGTCAACTGTGAGAGACAGAATGTGAAAAAAAAAATCCATGAATTCACATGGTAGGATTTGTAAAGAATTTATTCGTAAATCAGGGTGGAAAATAAGTATTTGGTCAATAACAAAAATACAACTCAATACTTTGTAACATAACCTTTGTTGGCAATAACAGAGGTCAAACGTTTACTATAGGTCTTTACCAGGTTTGCACACACAGTAGCTGGTATTTTGGCCCATTCCTCCATGCAGATCTTCTCAAGAGCAGTGATGTTTTGGGGCTGTCGCCGAGCAACACGGACTTTCAACTCCCGCCACAGATTTTCTATGGGGTTGAGGTCTGGAGACTGGCTAGGCCACTCCAGGACTTTCAAATGCTTCTTACGGAGCCACTCCTTTGTTGCCCGGGCGGTGTGTTTTGGATCATTGTCATGTTGGAAGACCCAGCCTCGTTTCATCTTCAAAGTTCTCACTGATGGAAGGAGGTTTTGGCTCAAAATCTCACGGTACTTGGCCCCATTCATTATGTCCTTAACACGGATCAGTCGTCCTGTCCCCTTGGCAGAAAAACAGCCCCATAGCATGATGTTTCCACCCCCATGCTTCACAGTAGGTATGGTGTTCTTGGGATGCAACTCAGTATTCTTCTTCCTCCAAACACGACGAGTTCAGTTTATACCAAAAAGTTCTACTTTGGTTTCATCTGACCACATGACACTCTCCCAATCCTCTGCTGTATCATCCATGTGCTCTCTGGCAAACTTCAGACGGGCCTGGACATGCACTGGCTTCAGCAGCGGAACACGTCTGGCACTGCGGGATTTGATTCCCTGCCGTTGTAGTGTGTTACTGATGGTGACCTTTGTTACTTTGGTCCCAGCTCTCTGCAGGTCATTCACCAGGTCCCCCCGTGTGGTTCTGGGATCTTTGCTCACCGTTCTCATGATCATTTTGACCCCACGGGATGAGATCTTGCGTGGAGCCCCAGATCGAGGGAGATTATCAGTGGTCTTGTATGTCTTCCATTTTCTGATGATTGCTCCCACAGTTGATTTTTTCACACCAAGCTGCTTGCCTATTGTAGATTCACTCTTCCCAGTCTGGTGCAGGTCTACAATTCTTTTCCTGGTGTCCTTCGAAAGCTCTTTGGTCTTGGCCATGGCGGAGTTTGGAGTCTGACTGGTTGAGGCTGTGGACAGGTGTCTTTTATACAGATGATGAGGTCAAACAGGTGCCATTCATACAGGTAACGAGTGGGGGACAGAAAAGCTTCTTACAGAAGACGTTACAGGTCTGTGAGAGCCAGGGATTTTCCTTGTTTGAGGTGACCAAATACTTATTTTCCACCCTGATTTACGAATAAATTCTTTACAAATCCTACCATGTGAATTCATGGATTTTTTTTTCACATTCTGTCTCTCACAGTTGAAGTGTACCTCTGGTGCAAATTACTGACCTCTGTCATCATTTTAAGTGGGGGAACTTGCACAATCGGTGGCTGACTAAATACTTTTTTGCCCCACTGTATATATAGATAGATACACACACATATGTATAGATAGATATATTTGTGTTTTGATTTTATGTATATTTTACAAATGTCATACAGAATTTGTGTTTTTAAAACTTTTTAAAACCGCATAACAGGAACATTTTTTAAATAAATTTATTGACATTTAACAGAATTCCAAAATATTTAACACTTTCTTCCATAAAATGTAAATGTGACAGATCAATTTCCTTTTTTTAAAATGACAAAACTTGGGTTTAGTTTTAAAAGCTACATATAAAAATTGAAAGACAACTATTATTATTCAAATTAAAGCTGCAGATGTTTTTATTTTTGATTAAGTTGTGTATATATTTGTGTTAATTGATCAGGACACGAGGACTCAATAAGTCAACCGAGGGTTTCCCAACCAGCTAGTAGCACATTCATGTGAAGCAATGGAGCTGGCAGCATCTGACCAATCACAAACACGAGCATATCTACTGACAGCAGTCACATCATCTTTAGATTGTGTTTCCTTTATGCTGAGCAGCAGGCAGCAGAAAAGATTGATATGTAGCTCCCTCTAGTGGTAAGCTCTAGTTTGTCAGGATTAATAAACCCATGCCGTAAAGACTTTGAGTGACTCTAAATGGGTAAAAACCCTGCGTACAGTGAGCACCTTTTTAAATCTCATGGTCATCTGGAGGTGATGAAAGCAAAAACAAAATATGAATTACACAAAGAAGCTTACTGAATCTTCAGGGTGAATAAAAGGGAACAACATGTCATTTAACATCACATAAGAT
Organism: Neolamprologus multifasciatus; assembly: GCF_963576455.1. NCBI lineage: Eukaryota > Metazoa > Chordata > Actinopteri > Cichliformes > Cichlidae > Neolamprologus > Neolamprologus multifasciatus. The sequence goes on along the minus strand of NC_140441.1, from coordinate 36,648,944 downwards.
TATGATATTTACAGCTATTTAACAATTTTTAAACACATTTCACTCCTTTCATCAGTCTGCAGGTGGATATAACGACTATTCTGGGTTAAAAATCAATGCAGTTACAGTAGTTTAACAGTAAATACTGAATTCTGTTTAACACAACTCAGTACTTGAAGTTCCACGTGATAAATTTGATGCACTTTTGTTTTTTGTTTTCTGTGTGCAAAATCATCAAAAATGAAAACGTGATAAGTTTTAAGTTCAGAAGTTAAAAAAAAAATTTTTCCAAAGCTGAAGATCAACTTGTGACTCCTGATTGATAGTTTACATTGAGGCTTCCTCTACTTAGTTTAATAAATAAATACGTGTTACTGTGTTACTGCAGTATTGTTCCCTGCAGGTTCACGTGAGTTATGTTTGTTAACAGTTATGTCCTGCTGCTGCTCGCTCCTCTCTCCTTCAGTTTTACCGACTGTTTAAGATCCTAAATGATATTTGATTCTCTGCTGCTTGGTATTTCTACTTGTAAATTATTTATGAATGAATTACACCTGATTCTTGGACAGATCTACAAGCAGCAACAATCACAACTGGTTGTAGAAAAAAAAGGTTTCAAGTGCAAAAAGCAACTTGTTTTGATGTGCAAACAAAATGACCAGCATATCACACAGGGAGAAGTGGTACGATTATATAAACACTAAGAAAACAAATTCAGTCAAATTCAGTTTGATTTATAGAGCACTGATTTTAAAACAACAGATATCAAAAAAGAGATCAACAAATAAAAACAACAATAAATACAAGGTGAGAAGACATCACTCAGTCAAACTTAAAAGCAGAGGAATAAAAATGATTTTTTTTTTATTTTTACAAATTTATGAAACAGGCAGTGAGGGGTCATTTTGGTCATTCAGTCGAATCTTTGAAACGACTCGTGCCACCTTTTTTCACTTTTCAGCAGTCCCTGTGTTGATGTTACTGTCTGGTTGTCATTAAAGAGAGTTACGTCCTTATTTTCTTCTTCTGTCTGTTCACTTCCATCGTCCATGTGGTCTACAAATACAAATAAATGACAGTTATCATTCATATAAATATTTACTACACCTGGATTTTGTTTGCTGTAATCTGGGAATTAAGTGTAAATAGCTTTTTAATAATAATCATAAATATGAATAAGAGAAAAAAATATGAATAAGAGAAAATTAAAACAGTATTATTTCATTTTTACTGAAATAACAAACACGTGTCTGAAACTATAATGAAGTTCTGAGTCAGTTTTAAATATAGTCCTCGATGGGTCTGCCAGGGGCTCCTCTTCAGTCATTTTTCCTTTTGTTTTTAAATCCTTACATGAGGTTTTCCTAGTATTATAAAATATGTTGACTAGATGATTTTTAAATTTGAAAACACAGAGTAGTATTAGTTTAAATCAGAAAAACGAATCATCGATACTTAAATTTTACCTTCAAAGTTTAAAGGGTTGAAATGATTTCCCAGTATTCTTCAGCACAGAAGAAATTCCCATGAAACATTAAGGTTTCTAAGTATGAGCTGACACATGAGGATACTGACAGTGTAGTGTCACAGAAACTGGATGTTCTCATCAAGTTTGATAAAGTGAGTAAAAGGAAAATCTAATCTTACATAAAAACAAAATTTCACAAGTCCTGTGACCACTACAGCATGAATGATACAGTGAACAGTTGATATAATATGCATGGTTATATTGTCTGACAAGATAAAAAGTAAAAACAAAATATAAAACCAGTCATGGGTAGATCAAAAATCGAGCAATACAGAGATTTTTTTCCCCCTTACATGTCAGTTATTATTACCTGGAACTTCTATGTGTGTCTCCGTGCTCTGTTTGGTGTTCCTCTGTTCCTCTGTATCAAATGACATATCAATTTACTCCTACAGTGTATTGATTTCTTATTGCAGATAACATTGACAATAAAAAAATAATAATTTCTGACTCACCACTTTGCTTCTTCTTCAGTTTCCATGTAACAAACACCACTATACACACCAAGAAAGCTGCTCCAACACCGATACAGATAATTAATGTACAGTCACTGATGTGTTCACCTTAAAGGACAAAACAAACCATCATACACTGGATTAGAGGAAGTGTGTGTGATTTTACCATTAGAGGGAAAAATGAAAGTGACAAACATCTTAAAGTCAAAATAATGAAATTGTTTCTTACTGTGAGTCATTATTACCTGGAACATGTTTGTGTGTCTCTCTGCTCTGGTTGGTGTTCCTCTGTTGGACTCTGCAGGTGATGTTGTTGCTGTGTCTCTTCTCCACAGTCACTCTGCTGCTGACAGTATAGAGGTCATCAGGACCTCTGAGGGTCTCTGTAGGTCCAGCAGAGAGGAGGTTTCCCTCACCGTCCAACCACAGCAGCTCAGGCTCTGGATACCAGCCTGCAGACTCACACTGTAACACCACCCTGCTGCTGACATTTGACATCACCTTTATGACGGGTGTAGATGCTGACCCTGATAAGGGCAAAGAAGGCATTGTAAACAAAGGAGCTTGCAAAGAAAAGCGTCTGGACTTCTTTAAGTTACTTGAAGAAGTAACTTAAAGAAGTCCAGACGCTTTTCTTTGCAAGCTCCTTTGACTACGATGACCTGGATGACTGAGAATCTTCACAGACAAGGCATTGTAAACTCTTTTCCACTGATTATACAGCTTCTTTATACTTTAAATCAGGTTTGTTTAAATGTTTTGACTCACCAACAGTGAGAACAATGGAAGCTTCTTCACATATCCAGGGAATGGAGCATCTGTACGTTCCTTCATCAGAGAGTTTGACATTGAATATTTTAAGCGAGACGTTCCCTTTGATCAATTCATCCACAAAGACTCGTGTACGAAAGTGATAAGTTGGATTTTGGTTCTCAAACACCAGCCGTCCATCTTTATGAAGATGGACGACATCTGGGTCCAGACCAGGTTTGATCCAGTTCACAGTCTCAGCGTTAGTATCAACAGCAAGTTTAAGCTGACATGGAAGAACAACATCATCACCCATCATGGCTACAACCTGAGATGGACACACCAGATGAGATTTTCCTGCAAGGAAAAATAAGAAAAATGTAGAAGTAGATGATATTTTTGTGTAAATAAAAAACAACAACAAAAAAAAACAACGACAACAACAACACAACTCGATTGCAGTGGAAATCATATGATATTTCCATACAGCAACAAACATTTTATTAAGCATGCTGGGATGATGAGAATAATGGCATTGTTTTTTCAGTAACTAGTAATCTAACTAATTAATATTTCTATCATTTCACCGCAGTTACCGTTACTAACAAGAAAATGTGGTATATATATACTTATATTTCACAAAAAACTCATAAACATAAAAACTAATATGCAAAAAACATCTATATGCATTGTCCAGATATGCTATCTAAGGAGATGAGGAGGAAACCGTGACAAAAGGAGCATACCAGTTGTTGTATTGCAGAGGTATTCAAGTATAAAAACAATAATAAACGCAATGTTTTGGTTATATAATATATATTTCTATCATTAATTTATTATGGATTAGGTGCAAGAGCTGTTAAGTGTGGATAATTAAATAATAGTTTAATGCAATAGCAAATTGTACCTTGTTGTCAGATGGACAGCAAGTGGAGAGTGCTAGATGTGATGAAGAAATGGAAGGAGGAAGAGAGGTGATTCACAGGCAGAGCCTAGTTTATTTTTCTATTTTGTTGCCATATGGTTCCAAACACTGTCACCAATCTGTGCATTTAATTATTATCTCACAACACCTGTTTAAGTCTTGAATATATCACAAGGACAGAGTCAAGGGGAAGTTAATTTGTCTGTACTCGTGGTTACAGGAAACTTGCTGTAATCTGACACACTGTCTCCTCAGTGCTTATTGAAGACAAACAGATGGTTTATAAACTATATGTGAGCATTGAAAAGTCACACTGGAAACATTTTTAACACGTCAAAGTGAATCAATGCCTAAAATATAATCATCAGTTAAAGAGAATTATGTAAGACTCAAGAAGAGTTTGGTAGAAACAGATTTATTTACCTTTGACTAAAACAAAACAGAGGATAAGAATCCACAAGGAAACAGAGTAAGAAGCCCACGATGCACACAGAGGATGGATGAGAACAAAGTCACGGTCTGAACAGTGAAACATCTTGATTTGGTTCGTTTCTGTGTCCTCTTCACACTCAGCCTGCAAAGAGTTAGTAACTCCATTAAATCTCAACATACAGACTGAAATGTTCATTTTTTGATAAGACCACTTTTTCTTTGATTAAACAATCATACTTGATTTCTACTTAAAATAAACCTCAATAGTCTATAATCTACACAACTGCTAATGTGACTGAAAGTGATTCTAAATGTTACGGCAAGTGTCACTTGAGGCTGAGAGTGACACTTGGGAGTGACATCTTCATTTTTACAAAATATGTTTTATGATACTCTGCCCTTTATCAGAATATGCACAACAATAGTCGCCTCAAGGCTCTTTATATTTTAAGGTAAAGAGCCTACAATAACCGGTTTGGGTGAGGGGAGGAAGACAGGACAAAGACACACTATGGAAGAGAGCCAGGGATTAATAATATGTAATAATCAGATGCAGAGAGGCGTATATGCACATGGTGGGTGTAAAAGGTGACACTCAATGCATCATGGCAGTACCCAATGATGCAATGAGTGTTTCTTTTTGATTCCCCAGCAGGAGTCAGCTGCCCTTTTGCTTTTGGAGCTCGCTCGTTTTTTGTTTGGTTGTTGTGTTCTTTGTTGCAACCTTTTTCTTTTTCTTGTGGTATTGAAAGTACAAGAACATAATGACACATAATGACTGTAGGACGGAGCTTTGACTCTGGTACCAACCTGCAGTTTCTTGTTGAACTACTCCACCCATGTGACTGCTACTGGGATTTGAGTAAATTTGAGACTGGGCGGTGTCTGCATTTCCTCTTTTACTGCATCAGTTGATGTGCAATGTCATGAAAAACTATTTAGTTTAGCAGAGGAAATCATGACCACTTGATGAGTTTTTATTCCAATTCTGCTTTGTTTAGTTTTTTTAGTCTCAAAGGTTTGTGGTTTGTAAAACACTCTTGGGTAATTTAACCCAAATGGCTTTTACTTAGGTGGTTGGGCTGCTGCCCCGCGACCCCGGATAAGCAGAAGAAGATGGATGGATAATTAAAAACTGTCTCTTCTTTCAATGAGTAGTGACATCATCCTCACCCATCACTTACATATTGTAAAAACAAAGTTGTAAAACACATCCATTAATTTCAAGCAACCTATTTCAATAATTAAAAAAAAAAAACTCCCTTTTAACAGGAAGAAATTTAAGTTTTAGAATTTATATTTGGTTTTAACTGTAACTAGGCTCAACGTTTAAATATCTTATTTTAATAAACAACACTGTCATATGCAAAAATAGGGTGGAAATGTAACCCAGTGTTAATTTGGTTATCTGATATTGTGTGATATTCAGTATATATGTATATATCTATATTGGGTGTTCAGTTATAAAATGTTCTTCAATGATTTTGAGCTTTTTTATTGCTATTGGTTTGAGGCTGCTTTACGACAGTCGACTGTGGTAGTACATCCTAGCGGGAGGGGCTATGAGCTCACGTGGCTTGTAGCTGTGCCAGAGAGCAAGCTTGGGTGAGTTAGCGGGGAATATCGCCTTCTGCAGTAGCCTTAAAAAAAGACTATTGTTCGTTCTCCTGCCAGACTCCTCGCTGCTGTGCTGCCTTGCTGCTGTGCTGTCTCGTTGACGTGCTGTCTCGCTGGTGCCATTAAAGGATCGGCGGCTGCCATTCATCCATCCGGACCTCGATTATTTGGACCGAAGTACTCACAAACACGCCCGCACTCAGTGCCATACACTCTCTTTATTTTGCTGGCCAGCTAGCACCATATTGTCAAATAGACACTCTCTGATTATGGACTGAGGAGGTTGTGGTGTTGCAACCCCAGGAATGAGAAAAAAGACTCTTTACATAATATATTCACTTGTCGCCTGGTTAGAAGTGGCCATTGATGAAAATATATATTTTCTTCTTCTTCTTTTTGTCTTTGTTTACATTGTATCCCAGGGAAGTTTTATGTTGTTCAGGTTGAAACATTTGCACCTAGAGTCGGTTAAGTTTCCTTTGATGTATCAGTGTCAAGCTGATGTTTAAGAGGGTAGGTTAAGGACGTATGTGCTCCAGTCCATCAATCCTGTAAAGTGCTGGACACAGATGGTGCCATCAGACCCTAAATAAATTGTCCTCTGCTGTTATTCATATTGCTTCACTCATTCTTTGGTGAGTCGATGTATTGGTTACAGAAATAGGGGTTCATTTTTCCATACATGATCATTCCATTCTTTCTATATCCGCTCATGTGCAGAACAAACCTGATGTCTTAATGATGAATTTAACCAAACACCTCTAAACGTAAAGGATTTTTTTTTCTGAATAGTGTTAACTAAAAAAACTAAAAAATCGTGTTAATTGAAGAGTTTTACAGTTCAAAATAGACAGGTTAATACTCAGTTTAATCTTAGAATTATGTTTTGCAAATTCAGTAAACGTGCTTCATCTTCAGTCATTTCAGACAGCTGGGCTCTTGAGTTTGTGCCAATGAGTCATTTTCAAAGGAGAAACTGAAACAATTCATATAAGTTGACTCCACCCACTCTGTAAATAGCAGACTTATCAGCAACAGTCTGTGGGTATGTAGGTGTCGTAACAGAAAGAAAGTGTTTTATCTTTATTTGGCAAATACAATAAAGAAAGGTGTTTAATGGTGGATCATTAAACACTCACCAGGAACATCGATCAGCTCATCCCAAACTAAACACTAATATCCAAATAATTAGGTTACACTTATTTTTCTAAAGAAGCATCGGATACAGTGTTCCCTTGTTTAAATGATCATCTTTAACTGAGATTAGGTTATGATCTTTTATTTTGAAATTAAGCTGATTCATATCAGTATAACTTAAGCACATGACTAAAACTGAAAGCTCAGAGTTTCTTTTAAGTCACCTTGATGAGACAAAGTCCTGCTTTAAGTGCAGGTCTCCGCATGATTCCAAGAACAGTTCTTTATAAACATAAATACAGCTTTTCTCACACTTTGTTTCTGAGCTTTTAACAACTGTTAAAGACATTTCTCATCTTGTATGTGCTCATGGTTTGACAAAGAAAAAACAGACTGATTTTATTCAGAGTTTATTCAGTAACATGTAGAAAAAAATTCCAGATAAAAAGAAAAAAAAACAAGCAAATAAAAGAAGACTTACCACAGATAAAGACCACAGACTCTGACACAGTGATCCAAACTGTCGCTGTCAAAGTGAAATGAGACGCTGGAGCCGAGCAGGAAACAAACTGAAACAAGGATTAACGAGTCACTGCATGTTTCTGACATTCCTTCATCTATTTATCAGATAAACACTGACCTTGAAGGACACAGCAACAGCTGACCTTGATTGCACCACAACAAACACATTAATGTGTTCTCACTTTCTCAAGCACACTAACATCACTTTAATGTATCATGATTTTTGTTTTTTTTTTAATATAGTTTTTTATATATTTTATATATTGTTATCTATTTTTGTCATTCTCCAGGTCTGACTTGCCATTTCTGTCTTTCTGTGCGTGGAGCATCGTGGAGCATCGCACTGACAGCTGGGATTACACTTCTGTGGACGTCATGTTTTTGGAACGATTGTTTTTGCACCGTTTTCACAGTAAATAATTCACTGTATCTGCTAAAGAAGTCCTGCAATTGAGTCCTGCTTTTCTGCAAAGTGGCAAACCCTTTAGTGCACTTTTCTGATGCCTTTTTTAAAATACAGTATATTTTAGTATTTCTTACCATTATGCTGTGGTCACGGTTTTGCCAGATTAATGAGCTTAGATTTAATTTATACTGTAAAGTGACTGAAGCCAGATGCACTATACTGACTAAAAGTCATCATTAACATCACAATACTGCATCAGGAATGCACTAGTGTTTGCACAGGTGACATTATTATCATTGCTGTCAGCTCACAGACACATACTCAGTAGCACACGTTCATTATGCAACACTACTTGAATCTCAGTGACTCAATAGTTCTAACCAGAGCTCATCAACTGGCACAGCAGTCTCAGTCATGGTGGCCACACTCAGTACCACACAAATCATATTACAAATGAACAATAAGTGTTATAACACTGTAACTCTACACATGAAGGTCAGAGTGAACCACGAATCTAGTGCACTCTGCCCTTCAGCCACTACAAGAGTTTCCTTTGACTAGAAAAAGCTAGCTCTCTGGCTCTGATTGACAGAGTGCAGAACAATCCCGATGACTCTGAAGCTTAAAATCAACCAAACACCTCCAAAAGTAGTTTATACTTTTTGTTCCCTAAATAATCAGCAAATACAATGTTCAGTAAATTAAATGATCATCTTTAACTAAGATTTGATTGGTCAGTAAGGTTAAGTTATGATCTTTCATTTTGAAGTTAACTTGCTCCAGTTAAGTCTTGCTCCAAAAACAGTTCTTTACAAACATAGATGCAGCTTTTCTCACGCTTTGCTTCTAAATTTGGTGCTTTCTGTGAACTTTGTGACGACTAACAGACACATTTGTTTCACCACATTTTTTAGTGGTTTGTTAGAAGGTTCTTGTCTGTTGGGTTCTCTGACACAAAAACAAAAATACAAACAAATAAAAGAAGACTCACCACAGATGAAGATCCCAGACTCTGACACAGTGATCCAAACTGTCGCTGTCACAGTGAAATTAGATGCTGGAGCTGAGCAGGAAACAAACTGAGACAAGGATTAATGTGTCACTCCAAACCAGAAATTCTGGTCCGATCAGTTTCTAATGGTCATTGCTGCACATTTATTGGTTTATCAGTAAACACTGAGCACTACAAACACAGGGACAGCTTCACCTTATTGCATCAGGTCAGGACAGATTATGTGTACACCAAAGAGGAGCTCAAAATGGTTTCAACAGAAAAACATTAAAACTTAAAAATGAGGATTCCTACAAGTGTGCTGTGTAAGGTCAACATTTAGAAAGTACGGTAACAAGATTTAAAATATCATGTCACATTAGACCTCTGACTTTGCCCTAAGGTCAGTAGTTCAACCTGTAAGTCAAAGTGATGATAAGTCTCATGTCGCTATGCATTCATTACAGAATAATGATAGAAGAAAAGACAATTACTGATTATGATACACATGTTGTCCAACATGATGGATGTATTGACGTGCTGTCACAGCCAGGCTCAACCTGAAGAGCAACGAGAGACGAGAAGAGGCTCAACAGAAAACAACAGAAACATCTGTTTATGAATTTTTGTATGAATATTGTTTGTTTAGTTCTCCCAGTTTAGGTTGATGTTAATTTACTTCAGTTTGCCTTGCCCTTTCTTTGTACCTCTTTTTACCAGCCTTATTAAACGGCTCACTTTTGGTTAACATTCAAGTTCTGTTGCCTGTTCCTTGGAGTCTGCGTTTTGGGTCCTTTTTTAAATTCATAAAGTCTGCCCTCGCCAGACGGTGACAGCACCACACACAGGAAGTGTTTCATCCATCAGTCGTATAAACATTGGTCTCCTTCAGACTCATTTGTTCTTGATCACATGATGTAAAGTCTTCCTGACACAGAATACACAAATCGGATAACTTTATAATATAAAGGTAAAAGCTAGACCACAGAGGACACTTGTTTATCAAGTTTAAAGGAGGTCCAAAATAACACCCAAGTTACATACTGTATCAGAAAGGGAGGTAGCAAAGGGCCCAAATATATTGGCTAATTGTCCCCAAGGGGTGTGTCTCAAAGACAATTATTTCTGTTTTCTTTTCATTTAGAAAAAGGGAGTTACTCGATAACCAGCCTTTAACCTCCCTCATACAATCGAGAAAGCAGTGTAGTGAAGACGGGGTATCGTCGGTCAAACAAAAATAGATTTGAATATCATGAATGAATGAATGAATCAAGGCTTTACTGGCCACATGCAGGTTGCCCCGCAGTGGAATAGAACACATGTGTATGTGTGTGCGTGTCCTTAGTTCAGCTGAGACAGTGTCCTCCGCCCTATCAGGCTAAGTAAACAGTCCTCCAGCCAACCCAGGTGGCCTTGCATGGGATGGGAAGAACAGTCAACACACAGTCGTTATCAGGGTGTTTTTGTTCGGCTCAGCCTTGAGTCCAAAGCTGGCGCCGAGGAGGTATCCGCATTATGATGTTGATTTTTCTTTTATGCGAGCAGCTCAGGAGAATTTCAAAGCTGTTCTTTAACACTCCGACACTGGTCTCTCAATCTCCCGTTGGAGAACCGCGAGCCTCCCCATGATGGTATCAAACTTCTGTTCCGTGGTGTTGTCATTCTTTTGCTCAGAGAGCCGATTCTGAGAACTCACAACTGCAGTGAGCTGTTCTGTGATGTGATCCAACTTTCGCTCAAAGGTGTCATTTTGAGAAGGCCTCTCCTTGATGTAACCCAGTATACGCTCTGAGGTGTTATTTTGAGTCTTCACGGCAGCTGTAAGCATCTCCAAGGTGTTAACCATGCTGCTTTCGAGCCCGTTCTGAGAAGTTGCACCTCGTCCCATCGTTTCAATCCTCTTGAACCTGTGGACTCTTAGGAAAATATTCTGTGGACTAACAAAAGATGAACTTTTTAGGTTTGTTCTGGGGCTGCTTTGCTGCTTCAGGCCCTGGAGGACTTTCCAGTCAGCAATGTCATGATTTTATTTTTTAATGTCTGTACTGAATAATGCTACTCTAATTGCTTAAAGTGAAACATATTGCCTCTATGTGGATATTAAGAAACTGAAACAATGCTCCACGTGTCACATTTTACTTTCTTTGCAGCAAATACGTCTTTAACTCTGGAAAGTACCTTTGCCTCAGGTTTGATAACTAAAGGGTTCATCTTAAAATATGTGCATTATAATTAAAACTTGGATCATTCATTCTGAATCATTTTCAGACTCTACAACAAGTCATCCAACTATCCTTTTTGAAATTAACATTATATTGAGTAGAGTTAAATTTCGTGCTGTTATTAGAACTACTTTACTAGCTTTATGATGGCAATGTTGCGAGTGGCTGAAGCAACACAGTTACTACAACACAGAAGAAGCACCGCTCTCACAGCAGTCAGGCGTCCTGACACTTTAAACTGGATACGTTTACATGTTAAACGTCACACAGCATGTGGAAGCGGCTTTAGTCACATTATAAGATCGACCGTACCAAAACACTTGCATGCGAAAGAATCAGTGAAAATGTGGATTTATTCACTTGATTTTAAATCGAACATAACCTGGTCCTGGCAGGTCATGTGTTCACCTTCATGTGTTTAATAAACGGGTCAAAAGAGCCTCTGTCGCCAAACAGAAAACTCTACAGTTTCAAGGTCAACACACTCCACGTTTTTCTCGCTTCGTAACACATCGCGCTGTTCATCATGACGTACGCGAACTTTCCACTCCACAGAGAAAACAATGACACACAGAATAAATGAAAAACATTAATAAAAAGAAATAAGGAAATAAAAAAGAAAAATTATAAATGTGGAGGGGGTTGTTGCCCCAAATGTCATATAGAGGGAGAGTGTCTTGATGCATTCTCAATCATCCAGTAAAGTAAATCTCCAAAAGTTGATTCTGTTCATCTGGACGTAGCGTTTTGTGGGAGAAACGTTTTATCACTCATCCAAGTGACTTCTTCCGTCTGGTCAGTCTAGTTTGAGCGTGGAGTCAAGGAGGCCATTTATGTGAAAAGGGAAAGACCATCTCTGAATCGAGGAGGGGGCCTAAGGGTACATCTTTCGCCATCTTACAATGCTGTGATTGCAGCCATTCCCCAACTCCCTGTGAATGGTACTCATGGCCATTGATCAGTGGTCTTTGATCAGTGGGTTTTGATCAGTGGGTTTTGGTCAGTGGTTGTTGATCAATGGTCATGAGAATTTGCATAATTATGATTAAGGAACTGACCTCCCAGCCCATTGTTCCTTCAGTGGGCTGGTTTCAGTCATTATGCAAATGTACTGTTTATAAGATTGTGGAAACCTGCAGTCAGCTGAGACTGAAGAAGTCACTTGGATGAGTGACAAAACGTTTCTCCCACAAAACGCTACGTCCAGATGAACAGAATCAACTTTTGGAGATAGAGGGAGAGTGTTGATTATAAATAACTTGGCCACTTCTGTTTTATGGCATCGATTAGCTTGTATAGAACCCCCCCAAGGATTCACCTAGAGAGCAGAACTTTGTGTCTTTCTATGATTTGAGATCATCACCAAATCACCAGATCATTCACATTCATTTCCAGCTGAACACTGAACATTTAAAAAGAGCTCTTTTGTGCGTATAACATATAAAAATAATAAAATAAAAATGTAATGATCTAAAATCACAGAAAGAAAAACACACAAAGTGTGATTTATTTATTTATATAGAAGAAAGTGTTAACAAGCTTAAGTTGAAGTGAGCAGTAAATAAAAGGGTTAAACAAACAGTATCACTCTCAAACTGCTCCTCTTCCTGGAGTGAAGCACAGCCTGATAACCCTCCCTCTTCTTCCTGCTCTTAAACACAGCACCTCCTCTCTGTCCACGTGTTTCCTCGTTCCCTCCCCTTCAGATCTGCAGTTTGGCAATGGGTAACCAACATGTGGTGACATGTAAGAGCTGACAGGCTCCATTCACTACAGAAACATGTTGTTGAGATCAGAGTTCAGACTAGTTTCAGTTATAAGGAAGAGAAACTCACACAGTCACTGACACTGAGAGGAGAAATGGCACAGAAAGGAGTTCAGCTGGACCGAGAAACCTTCTCTTGTTCCATCTGTTTGGATCTACTGAAGGATCCGGTGACTACAACCTGTGGACACAGCTACTGCATGAACTGTATTAAAAGTTTCTGGGATAAAGAGGACAGGAATAAAACCTGGAGATGCCCTCAATGCAGGAAGACTTTCACACCGAGGCCTGTCCTGGAGAAAAACATCATGTTTGCAGCTGAGTGACATTTCAGACACTGAGATTCACCCTATAGCTGTCAGCGATCATGGTCCTGTATCTTTAACACTAATGCACAAGAATAAAACTACGCCAAGTAAAAACTGGAGATTTAATACATCACTATTTAAAGATGAAGACTTTATTAAATATTTTAAAAAAGAGTGGACTTCATATTTAGACTATAATGACACTCCCGGAACATCTGCTTCTGTTCTATGGGAAGCAGGGAAAGCTGTGATGAGAGGTAAAATAATTTCTTTCTCATCACATAAAAAGAAAAAAGAAAACACAAATATTCAGGAATTAGAAAAAAACATCAAATCACTAGAAGAAGCCTACGCGTCCCACCAAGATCAGGAAACATTGAACAAAATACGCAAAACAAAACTAGAATTAAATGAGATAATTGATAAAAAAACAAAATTCTTAGTACAAAGACTACGCTTACAAAATTATGAACATGGTAATAAATCCGGTCAATTTCTAGCAAACCAGCTAAAAATAAATAAAGAAAAAACAACTATATGTGCTGTTCAAGATTCATCTGGGAACACAATATACGAACCGAAACAAACAAACAACATTTTCAGGGATTTCTATAAAACGCTGTATTCACCACAAATAAACCCATCTAAAAAGGAAATTGAACAGTTTTTGGACAACATAACTCTTCCAAATTTATTAGACACTCAAGCAATGGCACTGGATTCACCACTGACACCAGGTGAACTCCAGGAAGCCCTGATAAGTATGCTCAATAATAAGGCTCCAGGTCCAGATGGCTTTCCTGCAGAATTCTACAAAGAATTCTGGATGATTCTGGCACCAGTTTTATACAGAACGTTGTTGGAAATGAAAGAAAAGGGCAGACTTCCATCAAATATGAATTCTGCAAACATTAATCTCCTGCTAAAACCAGTCAAAGACCCTGTATATCCCTCAAGCTATCGTCCAATATCCCTTATTAATGTAGACCTCAAAATAATCTGCAAAGCTCTCTCAAAGAGACTGGAGAAAATAACCCCCCTCTTAATTCATCCTGACCAAACTGGTTTCATAAAAGGTAGGCACTCATCAACAAATACACGTAGATTACTTAATTTGATAGACTACTCATACAGTAAAAACCTAGAAACTACAATATTTTCTTTAGATGCAGAAAAAGCATTTGACAGAGTTAACTGGAAATTTCTATTTGCAACTTTACACAAATTTTGTTTTGGATCCTCTTTCATTAACTGGTTAAAAATATTATATAATTCCCCAACAGCTTGTGTCAGAACAAATGACCAGACATCCTCCAGCTTCTGTCTCCTGAGGGGCACCAGGCAGGGATGCCCACTCTCCCCTTCACTGTTTGCAATTTTTATTGAGCCACTAGCAGCAGCAATTAGACAGAATTCAGTAATTAAGGGCATAAAATGCAAGAACGTGGAACATAAAATCAGCCTTTATGCGGATGATGTGTTACTCTTTCTCCAAAATTCACAAACCAATATCTCTGGGGTGATTGAATTGATAAACTATTTTGCAAGAATATCAGATTACTCAATTAACTGGTCAAAATCTACAGTCCTTCCGATTAATTGCTCCTCCCATAATTCCTCTTCTACACCACTGCAATCGGGAAATATAAAATATTTAGGTATTAATATTTCTCCCAAGCTTGCAGATCTAACTAAATTAAACCATATTCCACTTTTAAAGAAGGTAGAAGGCGTTCTGGCTAGGTGTAAATGTCTACCCATATCACTCATGGGAAGGGTTGCCGCTATAAAAATGATGGTCTTACCAAAAATAAATTATTTATTCTCAATGATCCCAACTAAACTGCCACAAGATTGGTTCAGATCTCTAGATTCATGTATGTCCAAATTCCTTTGGAAAAGTAAACCCCCATGTATAAGCTTAAAAACACTTATCAAAGTGTCTGAAATGTAACGTTCCAACTTCCCCTTTAGTGTATTTGTTGGGCAGCTTAGATAATGTCACTTCAGAAAAGAATATATCCCATATGGTTTTCACTGCCCTATGCATAGCCAAGAAAACAGTCCTCATGAACTGGAAAAATAAAAATAATCTTAATTCTAACCAATATAGAAATTATCTATTAGATTACATTAGTCTTGATACAGCCTCTGCCACCACATTAGATCAATAGCTCTGGGCTCCTTTGATTAGCTCCATCACCTAGTGGGGGTGGGGGGTCATAGTTTGGTCCCACCTTCGCTGTTGTGATTGGTGTGGGGGTAGGGACAGGCTTAGGGCGTCGGGGGGTTCCCCAAGGAGCATCGTCCTTGGGGGGCTCAACCCGGGGTAGCGGTCATGGCCTATTAGGGGCTCTGTTGGCTCTTAGGTGACAGTTTCCTCGTGGCTGCGTGCAGCGGGGCTAGGGGAGGGTCTGTGTTGACGGACGTGGGTTACTGACCTGGTAGCCTGCCTGCCCCTGGGTGGGTCCAGGACGGGCGTGAGGTTCTGGGGGCGCTCCGTCTCTGGGCTGGGGCCCTGGCTGGGCCTCGGGTATGTTGCTGGGGTTGTGGGCGGGTGGGTGTATGGGGGCCCGGCCCTGGCACAGGGTGGCATCGAGCCACCTGGGGGGCTCTTCAACTGGTGGGGGAGGTTGTTACACCTTGCAGGAGCTCTCCTCTCTTCAGGAACTCACTCTGCAGGAGGGGGAGATGCAGGAGAGGTGGAGGAAGATCTCAGCCTGGGCGTCTATTGTCTTCTGTAGTCTGGAAGATGAGTGGATGATGGGGTGGGTGCAGTTTTCTCTGTGGTGGGGTCAGGTGGGCTGTCCCAGGCTCCTGGCGGGTTGCGGAGTATGGGGGTGCCTACTGGGGTCAGCGGGGGAGCTGGCCCCAGGGAGGGGTCACTTGCCCCTCCCTTCCTTCCCTCCCCATCTCCAGCTGCCTCCCTCTTCCCGCTCCACCACAATCACCCACACATGCAGGGCCTTGGGGTAAAGGTGTGTCACCAGGGTGCAGAGGAGGTATAGGATACATATAGGATCTTGGGGGTGGGCACGCTACACGGACTCCAAAAGACCATCAGGGTGTACACCTCACCCCTGGCGTCGTTGCCCACCTCTCAATTTTAAATACACGTAGACACTGAGGGCTATCAGGAGGGGCTATGCGCTTACCTGCTGCTCTCTGGCAGGTAGCTCCATGCCCTCCTGGGTTTTAAATGCACCTTAGAACACACATACATCAACACTACAATGAGCGGGTGGAGGGAGGTTTGGAGTCTTCTCACACTCCCGTTCTCTGCGACCTGCTGTAGCGGGGGGCCGGGAGGAGGAGTTGGCCGTCCAACGTCCGAGTGTGGGGCATCCCTGCTGCTGCGGAGTCGGGGTGGTCTGCTTCTCCTCCCCCAGGGAAAAAAAGGGTAACACCACCTGGGTCTGGGTGCAGTTTCCCCCTCCAGGGGCAAAGGTACCTAGACCCGGTTCTTAGAGTACGCTTGGGGAGTGTGATTGTGTGTACAGTGTTTCTCTATGTCGGTCTCCACGTTGGTTGAGTGTTGAGTAACTGCATATGAGAGCATGAGGGTGGACAGGAAGAAAAAATGGAGATGCCCTCAATGCAGGAAGACTTTCACACCGAGTCCTGGAGAAAAACGTCATGTTTGCAGCTTTAGTGGAGCAGCTGAAGAAGACTGGACTCCAAGCTGCTCCAGATGATCACTGCTATGCTGGACCTGAAGATGTGGCCTGTGATGTCTGCACTGGGAGGAAGCTGAAAGCCATCAAGTCCTGTCTGGTGTGTCTGATCTCCTACTGTGAGAAACACATACAGTTTCATTTTGAGTCTCCTGCCTTTGAAAAACACAAGCTGGTGGCCCCCTCCACGAAGCTCCAGGAGAACATCTGCTCTCTTCATGATGAGATGATGAAGATTTTCTGTCGTACTGATCAGCAGAGTATCTGTTATCTCTGCACAGTGGATGAACATAAAGGCCATGAAACAGTCCCAGCTGCAGCAGAAAGGACTGAGAAGCAGAAGGAGCTCGAGGTGAGACGACTAAACATCCAGCAGAGAATCCAGGAGCGAGAGAAAGATGTGAAGCTGCTTCAACAGGAGGTGGAGGCCATCAATGGCTCTGCTGATAAAGCAGTGGAGGACAGTGAGAAGATGTTCATTGAGCTGATCCGTCTCATCCAGAAATTAAGCTCTGATGTGAAGCAGCAGGTCAGATCCCAGCAGGAAACTGAAGTGAGTCGAGTCAAAGAGCTTCAGGAGAAGCTGGAGCAGGAGATCGCTGAGCTGAAGAGGAAAGACGGCGAGCTGGAGCAGCTCTCACACACAGAGGATCACAACCAGTTTCTACACAACTACCCCTCACTGTCAGCACTCAGTGAGTCTACACACTCATCCAGCATCAATATTCGTCCTCTGAGCTACTTTGAGGATGTGACAGCAGCTGTGTCAGAGACCAGAGATAAACTACAGGACATTCTGAGAGAGGAATGGACAAACATCTCACTGACAGTCACTGAAGAGGATGTTTTACTGTCACCACCAAAGACCAGAGCTGGATTCTTAAAATACTCACGTGAAATCACACTGGATCCAAACACAGCAAACAGACAAATGTTATTATCTGAGGGGAACAGAAAAGTAACATTTATGCAACAGTCTTATTCTGATCATCCAGACAGATTCACTGTATGGTGTCAGGTCCTGAGTAGAGAGAGTCTGACTGGACGATGTTGCTGGGAGGTGGAGAGGAGAGGGGGAGAAGTTTATGTCGCAGTTGCATACAAGAATATCAGCAGAGCAGGGAGCTCAGATGAATGTGGATTTGGGTGGAATGACAAATCTTGGGTCTTAACTTGTAACACAGAAAACTTTCAATTTTGGCACAACAGCCAACCCGCCTGGTACTTTACCTCGGCGGGGTCACGTCGTGTCACTCCTGTGGTGATTTCTCCTTTCAGTTGTGCGCATTAAGGCATTTTTCATGGGTGTTACTCATCGAGTTAATGGCGACGGCTGGAAATGGAGACAGGCGTCTGCTGCTAGGTAGCCTGAGAGTAGTGGAGGGGAGCGGCTAAAAACAGAGATTTTTTTGTCTTTCATGTAAAAAAAGGGGAGTATACGCGAGTTAAACATGCTCCTGGTGGTTTTGCCTTTTAGCATGGTGGAGTAGGAGGCTCCAGCTGCCGGGCTCTTCCGACCTACCGACACACAGCTCGCTCTCACCTCGGGGTGCTCGTCATGGCCCCAGGCTCGCTGGTGGCGGCCTGCCGCAGCCTGGCCCTCTCTACGTGGCTGCTCTCCTTCTGCTTCGTCCACCTGCTGTGCCTGGACTTCACCGTGGCCGTGCGGGAGGAGTGGTACACCGCCTTCGTCAACATCACCTACGTGTACCCGGCCACCTCGGAGCTGCGCACCGAGAAGATGGAGTGCGGGTGATATGGCGAGCACTCTCCGAAGCGGGACGCCAAGCGGATGTTGGTCCTGCCCGCAGCACCGCTCGACCGCCAGGCCTGCGACCCTAACACCCGCTTTGCGGTGCCCGCTCAGGCCGGGGCCTGGGTAGGGCAACTGCACCTACAAGGACAAGATCCGCCACGCTGCAGCCCACAACGCCTCTGCGGTGGTCATCTTTAATGCGGGCTCCACCAACACTAACGACACCATCACCATGCCTCACCCAGGTAGATGATGCTCTGCTTTATTCACCCAAATAAATGCTCATTTAACTCGATTTCCTCCCTCTGTGAAGGGCGCTTTGCTTAGCTTTTCTGAGTTGGGTAGTTAGCATAGAATAATAATAGCACAGAATAAATGAAACACATTAATGAAAATCTGAGAATGTTATCTGTAATGTCAGGTTCTCTGTATTAAAAGTGAGTGAACGTATCCATGGGAGCTGATGTAACGACTGTGTTTTCCCAGCCAAGTGGTGGAGTGTTTATAAACAAACATCAGAACTTCTTGTGGAGGACTTGGTGATCTGCGCATGCGTGAATCTGAGCCTCATGAAAGTTAGTTAGTTTTCTGGTAAAACCTATTTTCAGTGTCATGTTGTGTAAACTTTCCTCTGAAATCTGATTAAATTCATAGTCACATAAATAATCTTTTTCTGTATCTGTTCGTTTGCGTGTTTTTTAGAGACTTCTAGAAGGAAATTGGAGTTTTGATTTATTTCTTCAGTCTGTTTCATTGTTACACTGTTAAAGACTGACACTCAGCTCTGAAAGGTTAAACCTGGATTTGTTTTAATGACCAGCAGGGGGAGACTCCTTTATCTTGAAAAACAGACCAGATTATATTGAAGTCTATGACAGAATGACCCTCAATCTCACTATGACCTCATTATAAACTTTCCAGGTGACTTCATGATCTCCAGGTGCTGCTATATAAAACTTTTGATATTTATAATTGTTTATTTTGCAAATTATGGGCTCTAGAATCAAAATAAGTCAATAAAGTCAGGATGCTTTGGGTCTGCTTCTAATTCCTCACATCCAACCTCTTTAAATCCAAGTCAGCTTCAAACTCTGTTACAGTCATATAAACCTATAAATATGATCCCACATCCATCTTTTATCCTGTGACTGTGTCTGTGCTGCTCCATGTAGGAGGACAGCAGTGTTTTGCAAACATTACTGACAGCTGTCATTGCTACACCTCAGCCTCACAGATACACCTGTGGTATCAGTCTGAGAATGCTACATCTCCTCGTTCACCACTTATCATGTTCACAGTGTTGGGTGTCCATTCAGCTGACCCACTGGAGTTATGACATCACCCCATCAGCCTTCATGGTGTAAATCTGATTTAAGTCTGTCATTGGTCGTATTTATTCCAGGCTGGAGGACGAGTTACAGGAAAGAGTTGTGATATTTAAATGTTCATGTGATGTAAAAACTTCTTGACACAGAATTCAGTTGAATTCAATTTAAATTATTTTATATTAATTTTGTTTACATATTCAAAATATATTATATATAGTTTTGCATAAATGATAATATTTCCATGTCCATCGTTTAACCCAGGTGTTTCACACTGAGTTGTTGTCACAGCTGTGTGCAGTGCAGAGATACAGCACACAAGAGGCAGAGCTGAACAGTGAAAGACAAACTTACAGAGTTACTCAGAAATAAACACACGGACACATCCGAGTGATGACAAATTCGGGCAACAGAGCAAAAGTAAACATTTTTTAAAAAGAGAAAAAAATAGAACAAAGATGTATATTCAACAACAAGAACAGGAGTATTTCTACACTGGACTCTGATCGAGGGTTAGACACAGGAGATGGATCAGCTGCAGCTGAGAGCAGCTCTATCCTGGGAAAAACTTTGGATTGGGAACATAAACCTGACTGAGGTCTTGGAGTCTTTGTGACTCACAAACACACATTAATAACAGAATCTGCAGCTTTGGTGATTAGTTGTATTCTGAATGTCACAAACTGATGAATCTTTATGTGAGTCAGAGTTCTTCTTCACTGAGGTTTCTGCTGTTTTGATGTTGCATTAAAACGAGACATGAGTGTAAATATCAGTCCAACTACTTTTCTTACTTTACTTTTTTAGCACACATGAACAAATAAAAAGTAGAGAAACCGTTTTACTGTCAACAAAAGTGCCAACAAGAGTGTATTAACCCTTTAAGACCTACCATAGAACCAAGTCTGCTAGAGCTTATATTATATTTCTACATGCTGTGGAGCCATTTTTGGGAGCATTTCAAGTTGCTATACATCAATACAACCATTATAGCCCACATTTTAATAATATGTATGCATTAAGTGCATAGAAATTACATAAATTGCAAAAAAAGTGCAATAAACTACAAAAAAATTGAAAATTGTTTTTGTTTTTTTAACATCTATTTCTAGTTAGAGAAATTTAAGAGGCTTATCCCTCAAAACTGTAAATACAAAAAAGTTGCACAAAATAGTTTCCCACCACAGGAAATTTATTTTGAGTGTCTTCATAGTTTTATTTTTGAAATACACCAATTTTTATATACTGCAGGAAAAACGAAAATAAATATTATAGTGCAAATTTGCAAAAAAAAACAGCATATGCATCAAAATAAACTATTTACAGCAGTGCAATTTTAGTTCTAAGCATCCCAGAAACGACACAGAAAGTCATAAAGCCAAACATAACTTTTAAAAACACCAGTATAGGTTGGCTCAACGAGGCTCTGATGGTAAAAAACTACATTTCCGCGAAAATGACGTCACTTCCGGTTTCGGGCAGGTAATGGCGGACATGCGATAGTTCGCGCTGACATCTATTCCAACCTAGGAAGTGTTATGAACAGCTGATCGGATCGGCAAAGTGTGTTTCTGGAATATTATGTTTTTGTTGCTGCAAGCGCTTTTTATGCAGTTTTTGCAAAGCTATATGTGGAAGGAAACCATGACTTAGGACAAGCTGATGGCATAAGATATAAGTACAACTCCTCCGGTTTCATATGCAAAAAAAATTATTGCGCTAGCTTACGTGGTTGCAGAGCTACAAGGATTTAAAAGTAGCTGCGCAAAATGGAGCGTGCCCGCTCCGACAGGTTTTAAAGGGTTAAACAATGTAAACACAAAACATGAAGCTCTATCCTGTTAATGCTGTTTTGTGTTTTACCTCAAATTCAATTCATCCTGTTTTTATTTTAACACCTCAGGATATTTATAGTTCAGATGAGTTGAAGGATTTCAATATTGGACTGAAGTCCTGAATTTAAATCTTTTTTCTGTTGTTTGTGTTGTTTTTCCCTCCGTTGGTTCTTGACGCCAACTGGACTGCATCGAATTGGAAACTTCAAATCTGGTTTATAATCATGATGTTATGAAGAGTTTCTGTTCAAAGTCTGAGATCTGCAGTTTCCAGCTGTTGTCAGGAAACTGAACTAGAAGGCCCATATGCTGACAACGTCTTCATCAAGAACTCTGTTTGAAATTGAAAGAAAATCCAAAGACATGAGTTATACTGAATATGAAAAGTTTAAGAGACTTTAAAATGTCACAGAGCAAATGATATTCTGACACAAACTGTAAACATTTGTTTTTAAAAGACAATACTTTTTTTTCTGACAGACTTACGTGTTCTTTGCAATTCTGATAAAACATAAATCCCCATGAGATCAGAGAGAGACCGATGAATACAGCCACGACGATTGCTAGCCGGCCTGAGAAAGAAATTCCTAAGGTACAAAAAACAGTAAAAACATAATTCAGTTAATGATATAAACGAGAACATTTTAAAGACAGAAAGTGGAATTAGGTAATAATCAGTTTTATTCTAAGAGGTGAACACCAGACTTTATTCACATGTTTCTGATGCACAGAGAATTTAATTTATCTCCACTTACAGTCTGGTGACCTCCAGCTTACATCGGGCCTTTTGCCCAATGACAGCCAGGAAAGCCTCGAGCCCCCGAAACCCAGAACTGGATAAAACTGATATTTGACATTTTGAATCAGAACCTCAGTATGTTTACCTGAAAGAGCTGCAGGTTTATGGGAGGATTTTACTTTGTTGTTTTCCAGATTTTCAAAGATGATCTAAGATGAAAACTGTTTGTATTGTTAGCCTGATGTTTCATTTCCTCCCTACCATTACCTTTCATTAACCCAACACTACACAGACTCAGTTTCCAGTCTATAGAACAAGCCTAGTCTTGGACTCCTTTTAGTCTGAGACTGAACTAAATCAATTTCTAGAAAACTGGATGGGAGTGTTTCTGTTCTGGTAAATTAATACAGTTCTCAGATTTGGCCCATATCTCCTGACTGTACTGTGTATAAACAATATAATGAATGAATGATTTTAGTGATTTTGTAAACTGTAAAGTTATTTTATTTTTACCTTTGGTCTCTTCCTTCAGCTCTGGTGGTTGGAGACTTCCAGGTTGCTGAGTTGTTTCTGTCTTCCCAGGCCTTGATTCTGAGATAAAATAAAATAAAAATACTTTGTAATAAATTGAAAACTGATCTAATATTATGACAGTGAATTAAGTTGCTCACACAGTTTTATTACTACCAAGTGGAAACTTACAAAACTGAAACATGAAACCAACAATGAAGAACCAAAAACAAAAACAATGTTGTGATGAGAGAAACAGTTTGTAGCTCTTCAGTGTTGGTTTCCTCACATGTCCTGATGAAGCTGCTCAGTAACAGTGTCACTGAGGTTGGACACTGTGGATTTCTGTGGTCGACTCAGACTCTGAGGCCTCCTTCAGGGATGTTACCTGGACCAGCAGCTCCATGAAGAATTAGCCTCACGTGTGTGTAAGCCACAAAGACTCTTGTGTTAAAAAGTCCAACTTAAAGCAGAAATGATCATGTTTACAGTCTTCTACATGAACCAGTGTTGGTCTCCATGGATACTTTTACCATCACATCATCTCTGTGTAGACTTCCTACAGGTCTGTTACTGTACTCAGCACTAATTAGCAGGTGTGTGTCTGTGTGATGCAGTTTATGGATGGAATTTTCTAACTACACAGTTTTTCTGGCAATTCTATTAAAAATGCTCCAAAAGGAAACATCAGCTCTAGAACAGTGAAGAAGATCCAGTTCATGTTCAAGTCAGTGAAAGTGGGGCTACAGCTGCTGGTGTCTGAAACTCCATCAATCAAACAGGATATTTATAAAGACATTGTTATGAAAGTGGAAACTATCTAAAGATTTGTGTTCATCCTTTTGAAAGCCCAATTTTATCTCAGGTTTGAACCATGATTAACGTTAACAGCTCACAGTGATCACATGTGTATAAATGAATCGTCTTACCAGAGACGGTGACTCTGCAGCTGTTGTAGCCGCGGCCATAACCTGTGTCCACCTCACACAGGTACAGACCCGAGTCCTCAGTCCTGAGTCTGGACAGCTGGAGTCTGATTCGTCCTTCTCTGAGGGCGTCTTTGTCACGCTGGACTCGCCCTGAAAACTCTTCATCCTCTGAGAACTCGACACCACCACGAAGATAATACAGAGTTATGTGTTTATGATCATTATTCATGTAACAGAGGATCTCCAGTGCTGAGATGGACGTGTCTGGTTTGGTGGTGAACGTCCACTCCAGTGTGATGTTGTGGTTCTCCTCTGCCTGATAGGAGCTCTGTGTCACATCCACTACAAATGATCCTGTTGAGGAGACAGAGAGGAGCAGACACACTCACAACTTTAGACAACATCAGAACTGTGACACACAGGAATAAACGAAGCATCATTTCTGTTATAAATCCAAAGAATTACAAGGCCCCCACACCACAGCCTGTCATATTTGTCCATTTATTCAGAACGCCATAATCTGCTCCTTGTTGTTTTGGCTCCTGCTAAAGATGCTTTAAGTTTCCAACATTTTGTTTCCAACAATCATGATGTCTAGAATCGCATTTATTTTTTAACAATCTTTCCTTATTTGTTTACAGAAAGCAAAAAAACAAACAGTACAAAATTAATAAATAATCATAAGTCATATACCCTGATGAGTGTCTGCTCAGATCATAGATGAGTTTATATGCTCAGCAGTTTTTGCTCACCTCTGCAGAGGACGAGTGTTAGAAGCAGCACAGCAGCAGAGAAGGCCGAGGGTCTGTGTGTGAAGATCACACTGATTTCCTGAAGAGCCATCACACTTTACTCTGAAAATCAATAAGCAAAACAAGCTTCCTGTTACTCTCTGCATCTCACAGGAAGCAGCCGTTTTATTCTAAATGTTACTGTTTCTGATCCTTTAACAACATTAAAGAAATCTCACCTCAAAGAAATATTTTAGTAACCACTGCAAACGAGTGCTGCTTTCTGAAAACTTTCAATTACAAGAAAAAGAGAACATTTATTTGAGGATTTTAAGTTCAGAGCTTCTCTGTGGCGCGATTCTTCATCTGTCTACTCTGAGCAACATCTCCAGACTGCAGATCCTGTACTGTTGATCAATGAGTTCCTCCACTCTGTAACAATAACAGGAAAACAGGTTCAGTCCCAGTGAAGTCACATTCAAGAAGCTGTTTCAGTGTTTAGTAATTAAGCAATTTCAAAATAGTTTATATGTAAAGAGACCTTTAGATCATCACTGATTACATAACAACAATTAATAATTATTAATTATGTAATAACAATTACATAACAATCAGTTAGGCAATGATTTTAAATGTATTCTGGTCAGGCTTGTACTGAGACAAAAAAATCAGCCTGGAAGTTTTTGTCCAGGCAGATCACCATCATTGTCAAAAAAAAAAAGAATAAATAACTAATATATCTTTATATATTAATATATCTAGCTTTCAATGAGACGTGACGTCATTCTCACTATAATCCATTTCTAACATACTGTAAAAAGAAAAGCTATGAAGCACATCCATTATTTGCAAGCAACTTATTATTTTTTTTTAATTTGCATGACAAATGGATTTTTTCAGTTTCTTTTTTATTCCTGTGACACAAAAAGTCCCCGCACCCACAGATGCTGTGAGATAGTATATGTTTCTTTACAGCGTTTCTTGGTGCTTTTTGTCTGCTGACATGTCAGTTATTTAACATATTTTATTGCATTTATTTATTTTCGATTCCACCTTTTTTTTCTTTTTTCACTTATATCTGTGTTGCATATACATTCAATTCAGTTCAATTGAATTTAATTCAATTCAATTCAAAACAATAGAATTCATTTTATTTATATATTTATATAGCGGCAAATCACAACAACAGTCGCCTCAAGACGCTTTATATTGTAAGGTAGACCCTACAATAATACATACAGAGAAAACCCAACAATAGCATGACCCCCTGTGAGCAAGCACTTTGGCGACAGTGGGAAGGAAAAACTCCCTTTTAACAGGAAGAAACCTCTGCAGGACAGGCTCAGGGAGGGGCGGGGCCATCTGCTGCGACCGGTTGGGGTGACAGAAGGAAAACAGGATGAAAGACATGCTGTGGAAGAGAGATTAATAACAAGTATGATTCAGTGTAGAGAGGTCTGTGCGCCTTAGCATATGTTACTTCCGGTGGGGAAACTCCTGTAGGGCGTTTCGTTTCTAGTGTGATATTAACACCTTGTTTACAGTCGGGTTTTGGAAAACAAGTCAACCAAATGGATGAATCAAACGGCGATTTACATTTCTCATGATGTCTTGGGCATTTACCGAATATATCTGTACATGATGTTCATCGATTTGTCAATATTTCTTGTCCTGCGCCTCAGAGCAAAAGAGAGAAAGGATTCAAATTTTACATTTCTCAGTATTTGTATAATCTTGAAGGTAAGTCACAACATACCCTTCATAAATACTAATATATAGAGACACTTACCAGCAATCATTCATTATTATTATTATTATTTTATAACCTGTGGCTTTTTATTCACGGTCTGTTGATATGCTGTAAATGGTAAATGGACTGATTCTTATATAGCGCTTTTCTACTCTCCCGGAGTACTCAAAGCGCTCTATACAACACGCCACATTCACCCAGTCACACCCATTCTCACAAGCACTACCTCTATACTGAGTGCTTTCTAACTACACTCACACACATTCATACTCCGATGGCTGCATCGGAGAGCAACTTGGGGTTAGTATCTTGCCCAAGGATACTTGGCATGCAGCCTGGGATCGAACCTCCAACCTTCCGATCAGTAGGTGACCTGCTCTACCTCCTGAGCTACAGCCACCCATCCATCCATCCATCCATATTCATCCGCTTTATCCGGGGCCGGGTCGCAGGGGCAGCAGCCTAAGCAAAGAGGCCCAGACCTCCCTCTCCCCAGCCACCTCCTCCAGCTCATCCGGGGGAACACCAAGGCGTTCCCAGGCCAGCCGAGAGATATAATCTCTCCAGCGTGTCCTGGGTCTGCCCCGGGGCCTCCTCCCGGTGGGACATGCCTGGAACACCTCACCCAGGAGGCGCCCAGGGGGCATCCTTGTCAGATGCCCAAACCACCTCAGCTGGCTCCTTTCGATGTGGAGCAGCAGCGGCTCTACTCTGAGCCCCTCCCGGATGGCCGAACTTCTCACCCTATCTCTAAGGGAGATGCCAGCCACCCTTCGGAGGAAGCTCATTTCCGCCGCTTGTATCCGCGATCTCGTCCTTTCGGTCACTACCCACAGCTCGTGGCCATAGGTGAGGGTAGGGACGTAGATCGACCGGTAAATTGAGAGCTTCGCTTTTACACTCAGCTCCCTCTTCACCACGACGGACCGGTGCAGCGTCTGCATTACTGCAGCTGCAGCCCCAATCCGTCTGATCTCCGGCTCCCTTCTCCCATCACTCGCGAACAAGACCCCGAGATACTTGAACTCCTCCACTTGGGGCAGGACCTCATCCCCGACCCGGAGTGGGCACTCCACCCTTTTCCGGCTGAGAACCATGGCCTCAGATTTGGAGGTGCTGATCCTCATTCCCGCTGCTTCACACTCGGCTGCGAACTGCTCCAGTGCGAGCTGGAGGCCCTCACCCGATGAAGCCAACAGAACCACATCATCCGCAAAGATCAGAGATGAGATCCTGAGGCCACCAAAGCGAAAGCCCTCCGCCACTTGGCTGCGCCTAGAAATCCTGTCCATAAAAATTATGAACAGAACCGGTGACAAAGGGCAGCCCTGGCGGAGCCCATCACCCACCGGGAACGAGTCCGACTTATTGCCGGCAATGCGAACCAAGCTCTTGCAACGGTTGTATAGGGATCGAATGGCCCGTAGCAATGGGCCAGACACCCCATACTCCCGCAACACCTCCCACAGGACACCCCGAGGGACACGGTCGAATGCCTTCTCCAAGTCCACAAAACACATGTAGACTGGTTGGGCAAACTCCCATGCACCCTCAAGTATCCTCGAGAGGATGAAGAGCTGGTCCAGTGTTCCGCGACCAGGACGAAAACCGCATTGTTCCTCCTGCATCAGAGGTTCGACTAGCGGACGAACTCTCCTTTCCAGCACCCTGGCATAGACTTTCCCGGGGAGGCTGAGGAGTGTGATCCCCCTGTAGTTGAAACACAGCCACCCTTCGACCCTTTTTCAGTCCCCCCCAAATCCACACAGCTTCTCAGATAAGGACCACAGACGAATCCCCACCCACCTCCATCCCCTCATACCTGTACACCCTCCCAAGTCCAGCCCCTGAAGAGATCTTTTAATTAGTTATAATTAAATATTTTTACAGTTTTTCTTTATGAGCGGAGAGTATTTAAGACAAAAAAAGCCATGACAGTTAGAGCGTTGTGTATCCATGTTAGTGAAAAAAACAACAACTATATGCTGTGTAGGTGTGTACTTGAAATTTCTAGCTGATATCGACTTTACGGGGGAAACATCTGGCTTTCACTAATGTTCACCTGTAGTTTGAATTCTGGACATTTGCCTGTTTAAATCATAAGAACTGTCACTATACAGAGATGTGCTTCTGATTTTGTGATGCAGTTCTGCTTCTGTTGAGTGATGTAAACAACCAATCGATCTACACTCTTCAAACATCAAAATCGATCATTTGATTTTTTTTATGACACAGCAATGGTGAGTGTTCCCACCTTCTGCTCTTTGTAACTTAATGCGATCTTTCCGTTTTTGTATTTTGGACATGATTTTGGAGTCCACCTTTGCTGTAGCGATTGACCGCAAAATAAAGCTACCGGAAATGTAAAACTACATTTGGTCTTAAAACAGGAAGTTAGCTTTTTCTCGTGCACAGGGTTTATTAACACATAGTGAGTGAGAAAGGTGACTGAAGAAGAAATACTCAGTGCATGATGGGAATCCCCAGCAGCCTACGTCTATTGCAGCATAACTAAGGGAGGATTCAGGGTCACCTGGTCCAGCCCTAACTATATGCTTTACCAAAAAGGAAAGTTTTAAGCCTAATCTTAAAAGTAGAGATAGTGTCTGTCTCCTGAATCCAAACTGGAAGCTGGGACAATAACCATGAGACACCAACACAACATTACTGGAATAAGTGATATAACATTGAGCATAAATGTCAGCATGAACCACAAGTCTTTGGCATAGTGCTTCCTCCCCTTGAGCCAAAATTATATTTTCTCTTGAACATAGATAAAGCGAGCTCTCTAGCTTTGATTGACAGAGAGCAGAACAAACCAGATGACTCAATGATGAGTCATCAACAGCTGAAAAGTCGTGTTAACTGATGATTGTCACAGTTCCACACAGACAGGTGAATGCTCAATGTATTCTTAGAATATGTTTTGTAACTTTAGTAAACGTGCTTCATCTTTAGTCCTTTCAGACAACTGGGCTCCTGAGTTTGTGCTAAAGAGTCATTTTCAAAGGAGAAACCGAAACAATCCGTGTGATTTGACTCCACCCACTCTGTAAACAGCAGTAGTCTGTGTGTATGTAGCTGCCATGACAGAAAGAAACATGCCGCTGCAGTCAGCTCTGTGTTGTATCTTTATTTGGCAAATACATTAAAGAAAAGTGTTTAATGGTGGCCCATGAAACACTCACTGCACACAGGACAGGGACTATCAAAATAAAACAGGAAACACACAACAGGCACAGACTTGACACTGAACAGAGGGAACACAGGACGGGAGTAACAAACTGCGTCATGAGACATGACTTACCCAAGAACTAGAAATCACAAAACAATAAAGAACCTGTCAGTATGTGCTGACATGTGTATGTGCTCACAGTTTGACTTCATTCAGAATTCATTCAGTAACATGTAGGAAAAAAAATCCCAGTTCTTCATCACAAATTTTAATGTTTTGTTATAAGTTTCTTGTTTGTTTGTCACCTGACTGAAAAAAACAAAAAAACAAAAACAACAACAACAACAACAAAAAAAAAACAGAAAAAGCAAACAAATAAAAAGAAGACTTACCACAGATAAAGACCCCAGACTCCGACACAGTGATCCAAACTGTCGCTGTCAAAGTGAAATGAGTTGCTGGAGCCGAGCAGGAAACTGGTTACTGCAAACCAGACACTCCGGTCAGATCAGTTTCTAATGTTTATTGCTGCACATTCATTGGTCTATTTATCAGATAAACCCTGAGCATGACGAACGCAGAGGCAGCTGACCTTGATTGCATATTGCATCAGATCAGTACAGATGATGTGTAAACCAAAGAGGAGCTGAAAATGTTTTTGGTAGCATTTGCATTTCATTCTGTCTGTAAACACAACAGCTCTAAAGGTTTTGAATGTATTCTGATAAAACTCTGTTGGCTGTAGAGCAGGATCATGTTATAATAATCCAGTCAAATTTGATTTATATTGATTTATATATATATATATTATATCCACTGAGGTCTTCACGGTCAACTTCATGACTTGGTGGAAAATTGAGAAAAAGCCTTAAAACTTTGAAACTATGTGTTACGTCCCCACATGAAAGCTAGGCGAAGAGGGTGGGGGACAGTATCAGTTGGATCCGGGTTGAAATGAAAAGGATGGCAGGCAGAGGTGTTTAACACAAAATAAATCTTTATTATAATTAATTAACCCAATAATCATATAAGCAGTAACAACAGAAAGAGACAGCAACGCTGCTTTAATGATAAATTAGACAGGCCAACCCAAAGAGATGGTGACCGCTTCAACCAAGAAAACAACTATAAGGATTCAACAGAAAAAGACAGCAACGCTGCCATTAGCAATAACCAGGCAGGCCAAACCAAGTAATGGAGGCCGCCGTCACTTAAGCAAAACCACTGCTCAGTTGAGTTACTCACAACAAGCCACGCATGGTGGGGCTGGTCACACACACACAGCAGGCCTTTTCCACACCTAGACCAGAAGCACACACTGACCAGCACAGTGGAAATCCACCAGAAGCCTCCCCCACACCCACACTGCTCTCCTCCAGCTTATATGGAGGGTAATTGGTGATAAACGAGGGCAGATGAGCGCACAGTGTAATGTCAACATTGTCAAATAAAGATTTAAATATCATATCACAACTGTCCTCTGATCTCTTCCTAAATTCAACAGATAAACCTGAAAGTCAAAATAATGCTATACAGAGCCGTTTATTTAAAACTATATCATTGTTGGTACTGACAGCATGTAGGGAACGATGTATGGGGATTGTACATATCAGGTTACTTTGGAACTCTGATGTCTTCGTCTTTATCAAACTTTCATAAAATGTATTTCATTTCATTCATAAGATTAGTTTTAAAACACTTTAAAAGCGAGTGTGTGACATCATTGCATCCATCTTTTTTTTTATTTAGTCTTTTATACAGGCCTGAAGCACCTTCACCCACAGTAAGAACTCCCACTCTGACTGCAGCAGTCACACAGAGACATGTTTGTATGCTGGAAGCAGAGACTCACACTCATGTGTGAATCAAGTCAGTGTGTTTAATGTTTTGACACAGAAATTAAACAGTGACCTCTAGTGTCTTGCTCTGGTATTGCACCGAAAGGACACAGCACAGCTGGAGCTCTGTGTGTTCAGCCTCTGAAGTCTGCAGGTGAACCAGCCTGTAGCTCCAGGTCGGCTGCAGAGTTTCTGACCTCAAAAGACAAACATAAGAGGTCTTTGTGATCAGATCAGGATCTGTGTGTCCTTCCTTTCATTCCTGACTCTGACATCAGCTCACAGCTTCAAATGAGTGACTGGTGTTAAGATTAAAACTGAAAACCAAACTTATATATATTGTTCTTTTCATTCAGTCTGAGACACAGAGAGGAAACATGAAACATTTCAGTGTTTTTAAAACAAGGTGAAGCTCAAATATTCACATATTCACTGAACATCAGGACAACAACTGTAAACATCTGGCCAGAGTCAAAGTGTCCTGCTACACATGGTCTGCTCCATATTTGTTTTTCTCGAAACACTGAAAATGCAAACATTAACATTTTAACTTTACATTAATACGTATGCATGTTTATATGCAGACACAAAGATAGTTTTGCTGCAACATTAGCCTCGTAGATTTCTTGGTTTTATAATTATCGACCATTTAAGGAGTTAAAAACCACATCATTTGTGTTGATCTGTTTATTTACCGAGGAGGCATGTATTATATCATAAATTATCTACTATTTATTTAAGACATTTTTAATAAACTCACAACATTTTTTACAACAAGGAATCAAAAATACACCAAAACATTTAAATTAAAACATTAAATATGAGAACAAAGTAAAACGGGGGGGGGGGGGGGGGGGGGTTGTTTTCAATCTTATGAAATGGAATAAAAAATGTTCCAGCTGTGTTTGGAGGGGTCACTGGGAGCTGCTTTCATCTGCCGGTGTCACAGTGAAGAAAATGAGCCCAGTTCTTTGTATGTGTGCTCATGCTTTTCAGATCAGGATGATTCTGATAAAAGAGCTGCTTTTTTATTTGAGCCTGTTATAATGTAAGTCTGTGCAGTAAGTGCAGTCACAGGGCTCTGGCTGGACTCCCTGTAATGTTCCTCAGTTCTTTAACTATTTTAAATAACAGCTGCCACCTGTGGACTCAGACGTGTGATTCAGAAATATACAGGGACTCTATGTGAATGTGCTCTAACAAAGGCCTGACCAAAATACTTCAGAAAAAAAGTCAAATATCTTCATCAGAAATAAAAATCTATGAAGTCTAATCCTTCTTTCAGAACTCAGCTGAGAATCATGAAGATTTAATCTTGTTTCAGTGTCAGAGTCACTCTGAGCTGTCGTCACTTTCAGTGACACTTTGTGAAGGAGTACTGCTAATAGTGAATTTAATTTAGCAAAAATCTAAATGAACTTTTGTGTAACAGCTACAATGAGTACATACCCCATTAGGAAAGTATGAATAAGGGACTAACAGAGTATTTAGATGCACATTTGTATTTGTAATGATTAAGACATGAAGTCATTGTTCGTGAGGTTTGATTTCACAGTGTAATTCAGGCAGTTATTAGTTGTTAGTTAAGTATTTTGTGTGAGCTCGTTTAGAGTGAGGACTATTTTTGCCTTTTAAAGCATTTATAAATGAAAATGAAGACTCAAACAAGTCTCAGCTTCACAACAGAAAAATTACAAACAGATACAGAACATGCAAATATTTATTTCCAGATTCAAAAATAATTGTTTATGAATCACTTACTTTATAAATGATGCTATGAGATAATTATATATGAGATTTTTAAATGAAGAATTAACATTTATATCTGTATTTATACAGGACATGCTAAAGAGGAGTAATGGTGACTTAAGCATTTAATAATACCTTATTAATGCTAAATAGTCTGACATTAATATAATGTTACTGTATTCGTTCCTTCATGCTGCAGGAGCTGCCTTCATACTCTCTCCACATGAGGTCGACCATTGTCATCGTAGGGTCTGACAGCAGCTCCAATGACTTCCTCCGTGGCTGCCACTTTGACTATGGAAAAATTAAAGAGACTGTAGAGGTCTGTGTGTCCCTCCATGGACTGCCTGTAACATCATTCATGCTGAACGATTTTACAGACAGCACTGTGTTCTCCACGTCTTCTCCAGATCCTTTCACATCTGTCTCGTGCTCTTAGGTGAACCTGCTGTCATCTGTGAGGAGCACAGGGCTTGTTGACCTGGCAGTTCTGGTATTCTGTGGCAAATGTCAGTCAGGCTCCACAGTGCTGGGCAGTGAGCACAGTGCCCACTAGAAACAGTCAGAAAAGACGACAAGGGAAAACTGTGAGTCGCCTCCACCTGTAAAACCATTGTTGGCCCTCTGCTGCTCCTGTTGCTCATTTCATCAACCTGCTCTGCTACTTCAGGGACCACATCAATATCCCAGACATTTCAATGACTTGATGCTACACTCTGATCACAAAGTGTTACTTTACATTTTGACAATAACCTAACCTGAATTTAAAAAAAAAGTGCATATTTACCTGAAACACACTCGCTTTTCACATCTGATGAAAACAAAAACTTCATCAAACGGATGCTGAATGGTTCGTTGCTGCTTGCAGGCTCATTGGATAGGAGCGTTTTGTGAGTGGCTCAGAAGCCTGCGACAGATTTGGAGGTCAGAGGACAAAGTAGTTTAATATTTGTGTTTCTCTGTTTCTAATTTCTTAGATTCATATCTCTACTCTAGAAGCATTTTAGTGTGGGCCAGTGTACATGAGCTCAAGCAAAAAGATGAGAGAAGCTTCAGCATTCGAAAATCCCTTTATTGCACCAGCTTTTATGTGCTGTCCAGTTTCTGCTGCGCCACCCACAGGAAGTGTTTCATCCATCAGTGAAGCACCTTGAGGCGACTGTTGTTGTGATTTGGTGCTATATAGATAAAATTGAATTGAATTGATATCAAAGTTTGTCTCCTTCAGTCTCAGAGAAACAGAATATATATTTAAACATTATAGTACAAAATAAATACTTTCACCAGTAAAACATCATTTTCCAAAACACTTTTGAAGCACAACTTAAACTCAAGTGTTTTGTTATTGACTCTGTGCACATGTGCAATCTTCATGCACTGACCCTGGATCAGTATTTAGTCAAATGTGTTGAGTTTGATGAGCAGCTCACAGCTGGAGCTCTGTGTGTTCAGTCTGAAGGTTTCAGGTAAACCTGCCTGTAGCTCCAGGTCGGTTGCACAGTTTGTGACAAACATCAGAGCTCCTTCTGTTCACATCAGGCTGCTCTCGTCCTTCCTTCTACTCCCACATTTATACTGTGAGCAGCTCTGACTGACAACATGCTGTCACACTTAAAAACATCTGCTTCTTCCTCCTCAACAACTGATCTTTACAGTCTGATCTGCAGCTTCAAGGACCTCTCTGCTCCTGACTCTGTGCTGCTTTCATTCACATTCAGACCTTCTTCCTGCAGTCATTACAGAGTGACAGTAGGGGGTGCCAAATATGACTGCAGGTGTTAGTTGATGAAGTGCTGATTTGTTTTCGCTGGAACAGTTTGTCAAATCTGCTTGTTAACGTCATGTTGATACAATTTATTTTTACAGACTAACATTTAGTTACATTTTGGATCATCAGTTGTCATCAGTGGTGATTCTGACATCTGAAAGGTGGTAAATGTGAGTGTAGACAGAAGTGCTGAGGTGCGCCAATGCACCGTGAAAACTGAACAGAAACACAAAATACATTTTCTTAGGCACTTATTACAAATATGAACTCAAATAAAGCAGAAAATACAACAAAATATCAACTAAGCAAACAAATACAACTTAAAACATGTACCTCGCGCCGCATTCCAAGGGCTGCAAATTGTTAATTTCGCTAGAGTCCAGTATCACGCTGCTTCACGCTTCATTGAGAGCTGCCTATTGGGACATGTGCGCCACAAAAACCGGTCTGAGCTGGAAGTGCAGCTTGCCGCTAACTAAGCAACAGAGCCCTCTACTGGATACTACGCGTAGCTGTTTAGGCTTAGATCAATAAACAAAACTGGACCTTTACAAGTGCTTTAAGCTGATACTGTGATACTGTCAAAGGAGGTAACACCTCAAATCCGATGAAACACCTGGCGACGCATAGCATTTTTTTTAAAAGCCGAGAAATGTGCCGTATTTGATAGCTTGCTGCGAGACCTCACACCGAGCACATCTACTGCAGGTGTGATGCCTGTTATCGGACCCGGAGTTAGCAACATCCCCCAACAACCTACAGTCCTACAGTCCTGGCCCCTAGCCCTGCCAGTGTAGCAGAAATGATGAGGATGATGATGGCAGCAGCAGCCGTTCTTCTCTGCGTGAGTAGCTTAATGTTGTTTGTGTGTAATTTATGTTGAGTAGGCTAACCACTTTATTACATTAATGCAGGTAAGGTGAACTAGCAAACATCATCATAGCTACATGCAGCTGTCTTCTTGTTTGATGGCAGATACTCCCTTCACCCTGGCCAAAAAGGCTAAAATGACCAAAGAAAAAGTGGAAAACAGGTAAACATGAGAGGTTTTTGGACAAAGTTTGTGTTTTTTCCATTGTTTAAGCTGCTTCCAGCCAAGAATGATACCATATATGCCTCATAGCTGCAGAAAAGGCTAACATTGTTATCTTTTTACAAAAAACAGCTGAACATGAGAGGTTTTTGGACCAATTTTGTGTTCTCCATTCTTTAAGCACCGGTTTGAGCACCGTTTAAGCACCGGCACGTTTCAAAAGTACCGGTTTGGCACCAGTATCGGATAAAACCTAAACGATAACCATCCCTACCCAGCAGTTTGTTTTCTAACCCTTTCTTATTTCCTGAGTTCAGTCTCTTAGAAAACAGAGATTGTATGATAGAGTTTACTTACAGATACGATAAAAATGCTGATTCTTTAAATGTCACCACTTTTCCATGTTGAATCATTTAACTCACATCTTTCATACTGAGTTGTTCTCACAGCTGTGTGCAGTACAGAGTTACAGGACACAAGAGGTAGAGCTGACCAATGAAAGACAAACTTATAGAGCTGCTCAGAAATAAACACATGAACACATCCAAGTGATGATAAATTCAGGCAACATCTAAAAATAAAAGAGAGAGAGAACAACAGAGATTTACAGGAGTATTTCTAGACTGGACACTGATCAATCCACAGGAAATGGATTAGTTGCAGGTGAGAGCAGCTCTATCCTGGGAAAAAGCTTTTTTTTTTTGACACTTCATCCCTCATCCCCAACCTTTTTATTTATAGTATTTATATACCCATCCTATCACTGCAAACCATCAACAAAATGTTGGTTGTTTGCTTTTGCTAAACATTTTCTCTGTTATTTTTGTTTGTTCCCTCTGTTGATTCTTGGCACCAACTTACTGAACATCTTGTTGCCTTGTTCAGTAAGCAGCAGTGTGGGACAGATCAGAATGAGAGCTGGTTGGAGCTACAGGGCCACACAGGAGCTGATCCGAGACCTCAGGTCCAAACTCACTGGTTATTTGTGAGAATATTTTCCTCTGTTAAAAATTGAAAGACAATTCAAAGATTCACTGAGTTATACATTAATATAATGTAATAATGTAAATGTAAATATCACTGAGAACAATTATGCAGACAGAAACTGATATTTGAATATTTACAGCACTTAAAGAAAAATACATTTTCTCTCTGAAAGACTTACTAGTTTTAGATAATTCAGACAAAACACACATCCACCCAGGATCAGCCAGCCACAGATATAGGAAGCAAAAATGATTCCAGACCCTAAAAAAACAATTCTATTCAATTCAATTCAACAACATTAAAAACATAATTCAGTGTTAATGATGAAAAGAGCAGATTTTAAAGACAGGAAGTGGAATTAGGTGATAATCAGTTTTATTTTGAAAAGTCAACACAAGACTTGATTTACACATTTGTGATGATCAGAAGCTCAGGATGAGTTTATGGATGATTTTATTCTGTTTGATGTATTTTAAAAGATAATGCAGCTCTGAATTTTGGCACAGATCACCTGCCTTATCTGTACTGAAAAGTGAATAAATGATTTTAACCCTCTCAGGCTCAAATTAAGTTTTAGTTGCTAATGCACAACCAAGTCCTGCAGTGGTACTTCTGAGTAAAAAAAAACAAACTCATAAAATATGTATGTGGGGTGATCAGGTTGTTAGTTTTTAACTGTTGCAAATCGGCAACGCCTGCCTCGAGAGGGTTAATATTTAAGTGAGCTTTAAATACTTTATATATTTGTGTGTTTTATTTTACCTGTGACTGGTTTCTTTATTCAGATCTGGTGGTTGGGATTTTCCAGGTTGCCGGTTTGTTTCTTTTTTCTCAGACTTTGATTCTGAAATAAAATAAAATAAAAATATTTCATATACAGTTGAAATTTGATATAATATTTTGGCAGTGAATCAAGTTGCTCTGATGCCATATATGATCCTCACAGAAAATTCAGATGTTTTAATGTTCTGGGACCCAATAGTGTCGACTCCATTACACAAACAGGATATTTCTAAAGAAACTGTTTATATGAAGATGGAAACCAACCAAAGAAACCAAAACCTTTATCTCTTTTTTTGCCTTTTGTGAAAATGAAATGTTAGATTTACAAATAATCATTTTATGTTTGGACCCAACCTTGATCTATTTTAACAGCTGACAGTGATCACATGTGTATAAATGAATCCTCTTACCAGAGACGGTGACTCTGCAGCTGTTGTAGCCGCGGCCATAACCTGTGTCCACCTCACACAGGTACAGACCCGAGTCCTCAATCCTGAGTCTGGACAGCTGGAGTCTGATTCGTCCTTCTCTGAGGGCGTCTTTGTCACTCTGGACTCGTCCTGAAAACTCTTTGTCCTGAACCTCTGAGAACTCGACACCATCAAGCAGATAACACAGAGTTAAGGATCCTTGATCATTTATCAGGCTACAGAGGATCTTCAGTGTTGAGGTGGACTTGTCAGGTTTGGTGGTGAACGTCCACTCCAGTGTGATGTTGTGGTTCTCCTCTGCCTGATAGGAGCTCTGTGTCACATCCACTACAAATGATCCTGTTGAGGAGACAGAGAGGAGCAGACACACTCACAACTTTAGACAACATCAGAACTCCTTTCACAGTGAGTCAGAGACAACACTGTCAAAAATCACTGCTGTATTGTTTGATTTGTTCAAAAAGATCAAACACACATCTACAAACTACAAAATCAACAACAATAATCTGATGAAGTTCTGCTGTGATAAATATGGAAACAAGGATTTTTCCTCAGCAACCATCGCCTTTAAGGCCGTGCCATTAATGGAGTTCATTATTAGTTACTTATTAAAACAAGATCAACTAAATAAAACAATTGTTGTGTCTCATTGTTCTGAGATCAGTTTCTGTATTTCAGCCTCTATAAAAGTCCAGATTCAGTCCCTGACAGACTGTGGCAGCTTCAACTGACTTCATTTATTTTGATTTTGTTCTTTGAATTAAAATTAAAGTTCAAGAAAATCTGATTAAACAAACTGAGAAGTTACTTAAAGTTTAATGTAAACCCATTATTTCCTTCATATAATAACACAGATGTTACTTTAAACATTTATCAGCTCAGTTTGGAAACACAGACTCTGAAACAGTTTCAGGATTGTCCTGCAGGAGAAACAAAAAACTATTGCCGTGTTTAACATAGTCATGAGGTGTTTGCTGACATCTAATGGTCTTATTGTGAACTCTTTAGTGCAGACCTTCCCAAAGTGTGGGGCCCGCCCCCTGGGGGGGGCGCAGAGCCATTGCAGGAGGGGTGCGGCATGAAAAGGGGAAAAAAACAAAAAAACAACGCTTGGACACTGCAAGCACGGGGCGCCCACACAAACGCAAAGCAGGAGATGAAGCATCGCTGAATATGTTTCCAAACCAACTTCATTCTAAGCCAAAGAAAATACGGTGAAGCAAATCTTCCCTTTGGTTTCACCTACACAAGTGCCGAGGTAGGTCTCCCCTGCAAAATTGTTTTTCCTTCTTCGGGAGTAACGCTGGGCTCTTCAAATCACGGACTAACAGGATCCCACAGTTGTTTATGTTTTTAAACCCATTTTGCACAGAGAGGCATTTTCTGAAAAATGTATTGATAGCAATGTTGAATATTATTACACAGGAAAAAAAAAACTGCATGTAAAATAATTACACCATGACGCCTCTGCCCTTCTAAATAGAGGGACAGTAACTGCGTGTGTAAATGTAAGCGTGTAAAACCTGAAGATAGAAACAAAATACTGTTAATCTGCCATTCTCCAATTCCTCTCATGTAAACAATAAGGTGGTGCACAGCTGACATGAAAAAAGGCACATACCTTTATATTTCTTGTTAAACGACAGGGAAGCGCAACTGGAAAGTGACATTTTCTCTTGTGTGTTATGCTGCAGCCTGACTGCGCCTTATCTTAGCTGTTAACCTGACAGTGTCAACTTGGTTGTTTTGAAAAGTGGATGGTTAATAAATGCCATGTGAACATTAAAAATGAATATTGGAAAAATATCTCTCAGCATTATTTACCAGTTGAATACAAAATTAAGTCAAAGTACAGTCTGATAGAAACAGATTTATTTACCTTTAATGAAACTGAAGCACAGGATTAAAATCCAAAGAGAAACAATGTGAAACCCCTCCATGGAGGGTCGGCAGCAACCAGCTTTGACAGGGAGGCATTCAGGCACTCTGGTACTCTAAAGAAAAAAGAAATAATAAAAACATGCCACACAAATGTCCACAGCCACAGTACACAAGTATAAATGTGGATCTGTGTCAGTCTGCAGAAGTAAAGCAGGAGACAAACTGGAGAAGAGGGTGTGCTGCAGAAGGTGGAAAACAGTTACAGTTTTTTCTGATTGCTTAAGCACATTTTTTGTAACTATTGGCTATTTTTGCAAAACTCTACACACAAATAAGAAAACCTGTCACCCAATTATCAAAACATTGTAGTTCTCTTGCAAAAGCGAACCCAGCTAGATTAACTCTTCACACCTTCGTAAAAATGGTGTTTTCGTATCAAACAGTACACACAAGCCATCATCTACTAAGCACACAATGCGCCAACTGCACACTGATGGTATGAATACAAAACACATCTGGCTTTTGCTTTCTCTGTGTACAGATGTCAATTGAACATTCTGCCTCTGCCCCCAACATCTGGACGTCTAGCAATTCTGTAAAGTAACAATTTCAGTATTTTTGCATGTATGGTACTGTTGTGTTTCTCATTAGAGTATGGCAGTGCTACAAAGTACTTACCGATTCTCATTTCGAAATGTCCTAATGATGCTTGCCACAGTGTAGCGGCTCAGTTTAGGCTGAACCCGTTGGCCAGCTTCCCTCAGGGTCATCCCATGGTTGATGACATGGTCCACTATTGTAGCCCTGATGTCATCAGTTATTCTGTTTCTTACTCTTCTTACCCTTCCTCTTTCCCCTCCTCGTCCTCTTCTTGCTCCTCTTTGTCCTCTTCCTCTAACTTCCTCTAACCCTCTTGCTTCTTCACCTCCACGTCCTCTTCCTCCAACTTCTTCACCTCCACGTCCTCTCCCTCGGCCTCCTCTGATTCTCACTCTTCTCACTCTTACTGCTCCTTCCATTGTACTCCACATAGACAGCTTACCTGTGGCCTGTTTATAGTGCTTAGGCTGATTGCAAAGTGGACTAATTATCTAAAACAGTTTTCACATCTGAAAGTGTGCCAGACAGTTGGCAAAATAGTGTTAATGATAGCCATACATGTGTATAATTTTGCTAGGAGTGTGTTGGAAATTTGGTAATTGAGTGTAAGCAGTGAGTTGTGCCTACAGTTTTGCAAAGTGTGTGTTACAAAATTGCAAACTGAGTGCAAAGCAGTGTTTGTGCTTTTAGTTTTGCAAACTCAGTGAGTGGTTTTGCTATAAGTGTTAATAGTTTTAGGAATTGTGCTATAAGAATCACAGTTAGGGTTTAAGCATTCAGAAAAAACTGTAAAATAAATTTTATTTTTAGTTTTATGAGTTATAGAATAATTTAGTTCTGTATATTTTGCTTCAAGTGACATTTTATATTTTACTTATTTTTTAATGTTCAATAGTTCTACAAACTTTCTAAAGGTCTTTAAAGCTTTGTTGGACATGTTGGCTGCTTTTTCACTCAGTTTTCTGTTCTTGTACCTGACCATTTTCAGAGGAATGTTGTTTGTTTGTTAAACCACTGAAACAATGACCTCTGACTCACTCAAGCATAAAAACTGTACTCAAGAGATTAACCACAGTTTTTATCCACGATACATTTTTTATCGTCACTTTGTTGTGTAGGTGTTAGAGACCAAGAACTTTCTTTTTATTAACCTTGTCACATTGGTTCAGTCAATACTCTGTTTTAAAAAATGTTCAAAAGGGGCTGTTTAAAAAAAGCCTGATTGACGACTGATTATTGTCTGCAACAGACAAAACACAGTAAGAGATGGACTACTTATTGTAAATGTTATATCTTTGTTGTCTTTAGAAGTTCTTTTGGCACATAACTGTGAGAATGTTCAATGTGGCCACATTATCTCAGTGAGGAGCTACTTCATAGTAGCTGTGAGGAAAAATCCAAGAAATCTGAGAAGTCCCCATGTTAATAAAGAAGAAGGAGCAAGGTTATGAGTTTTTCCCATGAAGATGTTGATTCAAGATTCAACAAGTTTATTGTCATATGTCACAAAACACAAGTGGTTACACATGGCAATGAAATTCTTACTTTACAAGTAAGAATTACTTTCCCTTCATACAACAAAAAAACAACAACTAACTAAAATAAAGAATAAACTTAATTTTGAGCACAGAAAATAATAAATAAAGTAAAAAAGGTGGTTATGTATGTAGCTTATGTGTGGGTGTAGTCAGAGTTTAAAGTGCAAGTAGTTGCAACAGTGTCACAGTGGTAATATAATATAATATAACATAATATAATATAATAGTTTATGTTGTATTATGTTGTATATAAATAAACAAAATTGCAGATTTACAGGTTAAAGATAATCACAGTTGGATAATAAGTCAGTGATTCAGTAGCCTGACGGCCTGTGGATAGAAGCTGTTTTTTAGTGTGGTTGACGTTGCTTTCACACTCCTGTGGTGTTTGCTGGACGCAGTCATAGGTGAAGAGGGTGTACAGGAGTGGACTGAGCACACAGCCTTGGACAGTCCCTGTGCTCATTATCTTTGTACCTGATGTCCTTGTACCAACTCTGACTGCCTGAGGTCT
The DNA here is from genome assembly GCF_963576455.1 of Neolamprologus multifasciatus. Lineage (NCBI taxonomy): Eukaryota > Metazoa > Chordata > Actinopteri > Cichliformes > Cichlidae > Neolamprologus > Neolamprologus multifasciatus. Next base: position 36,606,361 of record NC_140441.1, on the reverse strand, counting down.
GCCTGTGAGGAAGTGCAGGACCCAGTGACAGAGGGAGGTGTAAGTCCAAGAGTGGAAAGCTTTCCCACCAGGATGACAGTGTTGAGTGCTGAACAGTAGTCTATATACAGCATTTGAAAATAGGTGTCAGTTCACATCAGTGTCAGTTATTTTCAACGTGTGAGAGTATGGTAAGCAAATTATTGTTGTATTGAGTACATGAAAAAAGAGCCTTAAACCCCGAGACACCTGAGGGATAAATGACACCTTAATTTTGTATAAAATAGCTCTGATTGGATATTCTGGAGAGATCTTTCTCTGCTCCACCAGCTGAGTCCACCGCTGGGACAGTCTGCACAAAGTCACATACAGAGGAGGAAGCATCAGTTTCATCTGACTCAAACACTCCTCCATAGCCCTGTTTTATGTTACTTAAAGGGTTTTTCCATTTCAGTGTATCTCATGAAGAAGTACTTGCAAAACACACACACACACACACACACACACACACACACACACACACACATATACATAGATAGATAGATAGATAGATAGATAGATAGATAGATAGATAGATTTGTGTTTTGATTTTATGTATATTTTACAAATGTCATACAGAATTTGTGTTTTTAAAACTTTTTAAAACTGCATAACAGGAACAATTTTTAAATAAATTTATTGACATGTGAACAGAATTCCAAAATATTTAACACTTTCTTCCATAAAATGTAAATGTGACAGATCAATTTCCTTTTTTAAAATGACAAAACTTGGGTTTAGTTTTAAAAGCTACATATAAAAATTGAAAAACAACTATTATTATTCAAATTAAAGCTGCAGATGTCTTTATTTTTGATTAAGTTTTGTATATATTTGCGTTAATTGATCAGGACACGAGGACTCAATAAGTCAACCGAGGGTTTCCCAACCAGCTAGTAGCACATTCATGTGAAGCAATGGAGCTGGCAGCATCTGACCAATCACAAACACGAGCATATCTACTGACAGCAGTCACATCGTCTTTAGATTGTGTTTCCTTTATGCTGAGGAGCAGGCAGCAGAAAAGATTAATATGTAGCTCCCTCTAGTGGTAAGCTCTAGTTTGTCAGGATGAATAAACCCATGCAGTAAAGACTTTGAGTGACTCTAAATGGGTAAAAACCCTGCGTACAGTGAGCACCTTTTTAAATCTCATGGTCATCTGGAGGTGATGAATGCAAAAACAAAATATGAATTACACAAAGAAGCTTACTGAATCTTCAGGGTGAATAAAAAGGAACAACATGTCATTTAACATCACATAAGATTATGATATTTACAGCTATTTAACAATTTTTAAACACATTTCACTCCTTTCATCAGTCTGCAGGTGGATATAACGACTATTCTGGGTTAAAAATCAATGCAGTTACAGTAGTTTAACAGTAAATACTGAATTCTGTTTACTTGAAGTTCCACATGATAAATTTGTTGCACTTTTGTTTTTTGTTTTCTGTGTGCAAAATCATCAAAAATGAAAACGTGATAAGTTTTAAGTTCAGAAGTTAAAAAAAAAAGTTTCCAAAGCTGAAGATCAACTTGTGACTCCTGATTGATAGTTTACATTGAGGCTTCCTCTACTTAGTTTTATATGTGATAAATACGTGTTACTGTGTTACTGCAGTATTGTTCCCTGCAGGTTCGCGTGAGTTATGTTTGTTAACAGTTATGTCCTGCTGCTGCTCGCTCCTCTCTCCTTCAGTTTCACCGACTGTTTAAGATCCTAAATGATATTTGATTCTCTGCTGCTTGGTATTTCTACTTGTAAATTATTTATGAATGAATTACACCTGATTCTTGGACAGATCTACAAGCAGCAACAATCACAACAGGTTGTAGAAAAAAAGGTTTCAAGTGCAAAAAGCAACTTGTTTTGATGTGCAAACAAAATGACCAGCATATCACACAGGGAGAAGTGGTACGATTATATAAACACTAAGAAATAAATTCAGTCAAATTCAGTTTGATTTATAGAGCACTGATTTTAAAACAACAGATATCAAAAAAGAGATCAACAAATAAAAACAACAATAAATACAAGGTGAGAAGACATCACTCAGTCAAACTTAAAAGCAGAGGAATAAAAATGATTTTTTCTTTATTTATTTATTTTTTTTACAAATTTATAAAACAGGCAGTGAGCGGTCATAACTGAAAAAGTCATTTTGATCATTCAGTCGAATCTTTGAAACGACTCGTGCCACCTTTTTTCACTTTCCAGCAGTCCCTGTGTTGATGTTACTGTCTGGTTGTCATTAAAGAGAGTTACGTCCTTATTTTCTTCTTCTGTCTGTTCACTTCCATCGTTCATGTGGTCTACAAATACAAATAAATGACAGTTACCATTCACATAACTATTTACTACACCTGGACATCGTTTGCTGTAATCTTGGAATCAAGAAAGATGATCAGAAATATGAATAGAATAACATGAAAACAGTATTATTTCATTTTCTTTTTCACTTAAATAACAAACACATGTGTGTAAAATTATAATGAGGTTTTGAGTCAGTTTTAAATATAGTCCTTGATGGGTCCACCAGGGGCTCCTCTTCAGTCATTTTTCCTTTTGTTTTTGATTCCTTACAATAGATTTCCTAGTATAACACCTTCCTCCATTACTCTTGTACATTTGCTGAAATCATGTTTGTTTTCCCCACAGCAAATAACTTGTGATGCAAACAGTGATTTAAATAACAGTGTTTAAAAAAAGGTCATTTCGCAGGAATAGAAATGCATTAGGCTTTAATCAGAGCCTGGTTTAACTGCAGCAATAAAGATGTACACCTATTCAGTATATCATAAAATATGTTGACTAGATCATTTTAAATTTGAAAACACAGAGTAATATTAGTGTAAATCAGAAAATGAATTATCGACACTTCAATTTTACCATCAAAGTTTAAGGGGTTGAAAGGATTTTCCAGCATTTTTCAGTACAGAAGAAATTCCCATGAAATGTTAAGGTTTTTAAATATGTGCTAATGAGGACGCTGCATTAAACAGTGTCACAGGAATTTTATGATCTCATATAAAGTTTGACAAAGCGAGTAAAAGGGAAATCTAATCTTACATAAAAACAAAATTTTCAAATGTCCAGCACCTGTACATATAGATGTTTCTGATGCAAGATAAATTGATTAAGAATAAAAGAGTTTTCTTTTGTTTCAATTTCAATACAACAGGAATACTCAGCAAGCAAACAACCACTACAGCAGGACTGATACAGTGAACAGTGGATATGGTTTATATTGTCTAACAAGATTTTAAAAAAAATTACAACTGGTCACAAGTTATTTCAAAGTAGAAAAAAAAAACAGGCAAAAAAGGGTTTTTTTTCCTTACGTGATCAAGGAACTGACCTCACAGCCCATTGTTCATTCAATGGGCTGGTTTCAGTCATTATGCAAATGTACTGTTTATAACAGGGGTCCCCAATCCCAGTCCACGAGTGTTAGTCGTGTCCAAATTCATGGGCTGCAACCTCCTGAGGACCCGGCCTTTGCGGTCTACGTGGGCCGGGTCCTCAGAAGGTTGGGTAGGCCGGAAATAAACGGTTGTGGAATTGGACGGTCTAGCCTTCTGATTAGTTTATTAAACTCCACCGCTGTCTCGGTGGAGTTTAATAAACTCGGCCGTCTGCTCCTTGCTATCTAAAATATAACAGGACACTGGCGTAAATTCTCGACCGTCTCACACTTCTGTTTAATCAGTTTTCTGTTTGACGTTTATTCAGCTGTGTGAAAACCAAGGAGGAACCCACCCGGGGGATTAATAAAGTTTTATTTTATCTAATCTAATAACTTTAATCTCAGCCAAACCGATTTACTCACGAACAAATAAAACACTGAAAAAAGCCAAACAATAACATTTTAGGTTGTCTAAGTGACTTATATATTACGTTTAACCCGAGTAGCGAAAGTCCGCGGTGATCTGAAAATGATGTGCCGTGAATTTGCTATTCTTGCCGGCTCTATTGACCATCAAGCTCCTGGCTTGCTATCGAGCTGGTGGATAACAGACGTCTCCGAAAACGTCGGAGGACTTTTGCAAATACGTGATATCTTGATAAACCAAGCAGATATTTCAAGTTTACACACCCACATTCTCGCCTGTTAAAAGTTTATTTTGTGACCCAGAAAGATTAATAACAGTAATTTTAAAAGCGGCCGCCATTGCCGGAAACTGGAGTTTGGCTGGGCCGCGCTATGAATTCTGGGATATGGTGGGCTACGAAGGATACACCTGACCCATCCTTCAAATTCGGGGAAAAGGAGGACGCATTTGTCGGCTGCATTCGGAGGAGTCTACGAATTTGAACAGCCTTCTGCGCGTCGCTGTGACGTAATCGGTCTACAAATGCGGCCTCAGGAGGATGCAGCCCATGAATTTGGACACGACTGTTGAGAAGGTAATTTATCCATTTAAATCAGCTGTGATGGATCAGGGACACATCTAAAACCTGGAGGGACACCGGCCCTCGTGGACTGGGATTGGGGACCTCTGGTTTATAAGATTGGGGAAACCTGCAGTCAGCTGAGACTGAAGAAGTTACTTGGATGAGTGAAGAAACGTTTCTCTCACAAAACGCTACGTCCAGATGAACAGAATCAACTATTTAGGATTTAGTTACCTGGATAATTGAGCACGCATCAAGACTTACATGTGAGTCATTATTACCTGGAACATTTATGTGTGTCTCTGTGCTCTGGTTGGTGTTCCTCTGTTCCTCTGTATCAAATGACATATCAATTTACTTATACACTTTACACATGTGATTGTGATCACTTATTGGAGATAATATTGACAATAACTAAAAATACATTTCTGACTCACCACTTTGCTTTTGCTTTAGTTTCCATGTAACAAATGCCACTATAATACACACCAAGAAAGCTGCTCCAACAGTGATAATTAATGTGGCATCTCTGATGTCTTCACCTTAAAGGACAAAATAAACCAACCATATTATGGATTAGAGGAAGTGTGTGTGATTTTACTGCTAGAGGGAAAAATGAAAGTGACAAACATTTTTTAAGTCAAAATAATGACATAGTTTGTGAATGTGAGTCATTATTACCTGGAACATGTATGTGTGTCTCTCTGCTCTGGTTGGTGTTCCTCTGTTGGACTCTGCAGGTGATGTTGTTGCTGTGTCTCTTCTCCACAGTCACTCTGCTGCTGACAGTATAGAGGTCATCAGGACCTCTGAGGGTCTCTGTAGGTCCAGCAGAGAGGAGGTTTCCCTCACCGTCCAACCACAGCAGCTCAGGCTCTGGATACCAGCCTGCAGACTCACACTGTAACACCACCCTGCTGCTGACATTTGACATCACCTTTATGACGGGTGTAGATGCTAAAGCTGATGAAGGGCAAACAAGGCATTGCAAACTGTTTTCCACTGATCATAAAGCTTCTTTATATTTTAAATCAGGTTTGTTTAAGTGTTTAGACTCACCAACAATGAGAACAATGGAAGCTTCTTCACATATCCAGGGAATGGAGCATCTGTACGTTCCTTCATCAGAGAGTTTGACATTGAATATTTTAAGGGAGACGTTCCCTTTGATCAGTTCATCCACAAAGACTCGTGTACGAAAGTGATAAGATGGATGTTGGTTCTCAAACACCAGCCGTCCATCTTTATGAATGTGGACAACATCTGGGTCCAGACCAGGTTTGATCCAGTTCACAGTCTCAGAGTTTGTATCAACAGCAAGTTTAAGCTGACATGGAAGAACAACATCATCACCCATCATGGCTACAACCTGAGATGGACACACCAGATGAGATTTTCCTGCAAAGAAACATAAGAAGACGGTAGAAGTAGATGATATTGTTACGTAAATATTCTATTTACTATTCTATTTCCCTCAGCTGTTTGTTAAAGTCTTGTTTCCTGTCTGGGATCACATGGACAACATGATAGTTTGCATAATACCTGTTTATTTGGATTGCAGTGAATATCACATGACATTTCCATACAACAACAAACATTTTATCAAGCATTCTGTGAACAGTGATGGCATTTTTCAGAACTAGTAATGTAACTAATTACTATTTCTATCATTACAACGCTGTTACCATTACTAGTAAGAAAATTCAGTGCGGACGTGTTACTATTTTTTAACACACACACGGTTGAAGTTGTCTTCATCTTACTGGGAGCTAGGGGGGGGGGGGGGCAAACAATCACATGAGTGCTGCTGATTGACTGCCAAAGAAAAGCAGTCATGTTAAGCCAATTGCATGACCACTTGAGGTGACATAGCAACAAGATGCTATGTTGACCCCAACCCAGAGATTTGAGATGTGGAAGATGTGACGTTTAGCGTGTTTCGAGTGTGTAGTGTAGTAGATATTTTTTTGTTTGTTTGTTTGTTTTTTGTCAGAACAATGAGGCAACTGCTGAATGTCACATTTGCTGCCGAAAAGCCACCAAAGGCAGATTGCAGTGGAAACACTGTCTCCAGGTGGAAAATGGCCTGTATTTGTATAGCGCTTTACTTGGTCCTAAGGACCCCAGAGAGCTTTACACTATATGCAATCATCCACCCATTCACATACTGGTGATGGCAAGCTACAATGTAGCCACAGCCACCCTGGGGCGCACTGACAGAGGTGAGGCTGCCGACACTGGCGCCAACGGGACCTCTGACTACCACCAGTAGGCAACGGGTCAAGGACACAACGACCGAGACTGTCGGAGCCGGGGCTCGAACCGGCAACCTTCCGATTACAAGATGAACGCCCAACTCTTGAGCCACGATCGCCCCAGGAGGAGTGATACATCTTGTGATGTTCTCCTTTATTTTGAAGTGGACAGAAACTACTTTTTGGTATGCAGAAATAATTTGTTCGGCATCTTATTTGATGCAGAACACCTGATTGTTCTGTAAATAGCAGTTTTAAAAAGCCTTGACTGCATTTTTAAATTAATAGCTGCATATAACACAGAACAAACACACATCTACAAACTACAATATCAACAACAACAATCTGATGAAGTTCTGCTGTGACAAACATGAAACAATGATTTTTTCCTCAGCATGAAGGAAATAATGAAACCATCAGAGAGCTTTGCTGCTGGACGCCTTTATTAAGGCCGTGCCATTAATAGAGTTCATTATTAGTTCTTTATTAAAACAAGAACAGCTATTAAAGTGTGTTTCATTTTTCTGAGGACAGTTTCTGGTTCAGTTCTGGTTCAGTTTTTCAACCTCGCAAAAAGTCCAGATTCACTCTCTGACATACTGTGGCAGCTTCAACAGACTTCATTTATTTAATGATTTTGTTGTTTGAATTCAAATTAAAGTTCACAAATGACGAAACAGGAAGTACTGTTTATAGTTTCATCAGGATTTTCCCTTCTGCTGCTCTATGCACAATGAGAGAGTTCACAATCTTGAATGTGTCCAAAGAGAATTAAGAGGAACTTAAACTGTTTGTAATGATGGTCACGGGAAACTTGCTGGAATCTTACTCGCTGTCCCCTCGGTGATTATTAAAGACAAATAAACGGTTTATAAATTACATGTGAGCATTAAAAAGTCACATTGGAAACATTTTTAACATGTGAAACCGGATCAACACATACAGTTTAGTTATCAGTTAAATATAATTATTTAAAGTGATCTGAAAGTAGAGTCTGACAGAAACAGATTTATTTACCTTTGACTAAAACGAAACAGAGGATAAAAATCCAAAAAGAAACAGAGTAAGAAGCCCACGATGCACACAGAGGATGGACGAGAGCAAAATCACAGTCTGAAGAGTGAAACATCTTGATTTGGCTGGTTTCTGTCTCCTCTTCACAGTCAGCCTGCAGACATAATAACTCCATGAAATCTCAACACACAGACACAAAACTTGTGTTTTTAGATTAGACTGAACTTTTACTTTGATTATGCGATCATACTTGATTTTTACTGAAAATAAACCACAGTAAAGGTGACAAATTTAAAAGAAAGAAGTCACTCATTTTAAGCTACAACCTCAAACAGCAAAGAAGAAAAGTTCACAGTGAATTTAATTAATTTACCAACATGTGAATCAAATCTAGTTGATCAGCTGTGATAGTCTATAATCTACACAGCTGCTAATGTGACTGAGAGTGAATCTAAATAAAAGCTGTTTACCTTGAAAGTAGAAGAGCGAGTTTAAAGACACGACACCGATCAGTACAAGAACATAATGACTGTAGGACGGAGCTTTGACTCTGGTACCAACCTGCAGTTTGTTGTTGAACTGCTCCACCCACATGACTGCAACTGGGATTTGACTGGTTTGAAAGTGAGACTGAGCGGTGTCTGGGTATTTCCTCACTCATGGGTTCACTTCTGCTTTTTAAAATGTTTGTGTTGATAAAAACACTGTGAGTAGCTCAAACTGAAAGCACAGTGAGTTTAATGGATCGTGTTACAAAGATGGAAACCTGTTTGGTTATTAATGATTTGTTGTTGGGTGCATGTTTGAAACATATTGATCTTAGACATTCATTCTGGTACCAACCTGCAGTTTGTTGTTGAACTACTCCACCCACATTACTGCAACTGGGATTTGACTGGTTTGAAAGTGAGACTGACCTGAGTCATTTTGTCATTCTTTTCATCAGCTGATGTGCAATGTCATGAAAAACAACTCGAGTTAAAAACAGGAACTAATGACTATTTGATTATTCTGTTTTTTCAATGCTGTTTTTTTTTGTTGCAAAGGTTTGTGGTTGGTAAAAACACTCATAGGTAACTTAACCTGAAATCCAAATTAGTTTAATAGATCGTGTTACAAAAAGATACAAAGCTTGTTTGGTCATTAATGATTTGTCGCGAATGTCTGAATATAAAACTAGGGCTGGGTATCATCACTGATTTTAGATGCCTTCCTAATAAAGTAACTGAGGATAAGACACAGAAAAACACGAAGGAGATTTTCCTGGCCTGGCTTTTTATAGCAGATAATATTCTGCAGTAGATCAAAGGGAACCAGAACAAAAGTAGAGGTTTTATTAGAGACACAGCCAAGCATTTTGCAATTTGGCATAATTTTAAAAAGTTTAAATTTGTTCAGTATTGAGCAGCAGAAATGAGGATTTATTGTCGGAAGTAAAAAACAAACAAACAAACAAAAAAAATGTGTCCGGCAGCGCTGTGAACAACAGTGACTGGTAGGTAATAAGCAAGCGAATAATGCAGAAAACAGAGATTTTTAGATGGGAAACTGAGAGAAAGAGAGAGAGCTCTGCATAAACTGTGATTTTATCGTGGTGGAAACAAAATAGCAAAAGTAAGAGGGAATTCATGATGACATTTATCAAATGTGAAGCGTCGTTTGGATCTTCTTTTGCTGCTGATTCAGTCAATATTGTTTGGAGAGAGACAAAACCTGTAGCTCAGAATCTGGTGCAAAAAAGACGTAAACACAAAGAGTGGACCCAATGTATCAGAATCAGCCACGACGGCGTGTCCGTGCCGTCGGGTGAGAATCTCACTGATTCTGATGCGTCGGCGGGTCCACTCTTTGTGTTTACGTCTTTGTACAGAATCCGTGTTCCTGCTCTCATTTACTGTTTTAGCTGTTTGGTGGTTGTTAAATTTTGTGAGGTTTAACCTGTGATTCTGGCGTTTTGGGCAAAAATAAATTTATATTTAAAAATCGATTCAGGATTTTAATGAATCAATGTTTTCCAAGCTAGAATCGATTTTAATCGATAAATCAATAATCAGAACCCACCCCTATATAAAACATAAGAGATTTCTGAAGGAAATAAAAGTTTAATCCTCAAAACATTTGATCCTAAATGAAATGGCGCCAATAATCTCCTCCTGTATTTAGTGATGGTGAATGTTTGGTTGTCATTGGGTGAGAGATACAATCTGAATCAGTCTGAACAAGAATTCAGTTTCAGTTCACTTATTTAAACCAAACAAGCAAAAATCCAAATGACACAAATCGACTAACAGGAAACAGAAACTGTGGGAGCAGGTCTTTTGTCCTTGGTCTGTTCATCATGTGACTTTAGGTTTGTTACTAAATTCTGAGTGTTGAATAGGGCTGCCACGATTAGTCAACTAGTCACGATTACGTCAACTATCAAAATCGTCGACGACTGATTTAATAGTCGACGCCTCGTTTGAAGCTTTGTAAGATCACAAAAGACTGGAGCAGGAATAAGTTGTAGGATTTAAGAGTGTAATAACGGACTGAAACAGAAGATGGCAGCACTGCATGTACAAGGATGCCAGTGTAGCCGGTCTGGCCTAAAACTCTTATTGCTGTTAGTTCTCTGCGTTGTGTTGTGCGAATGACCAGAGGAGTCAGCTCTCACTTTGCCAGCTGGATGGATTTATTCTCCCAGAACTGTTTAAAATAAAAACAAAACAGTACAGCGACTTCACTTTACTGGACTTCTGCATGAACACCTCTCCTCAGCGGGGCCTCTAGGCGACTGAGGTGCAACATCACAATAAAGCCAATTAACAAACAATACTGCTAAAATGTATTTATAATCATATATAACAAACGAAAATGCACTGCATCGTGAACATATAGTGACAATTACCTCATCAACAAAATTATACTTTAGGGAGACTTCATTTACCAGTGGCAATTTTACATATTTTTTTAGTTACATATATCTAACAGCAAGTTGAAACAGTGAACATGTATCACAAACAAACAAAAGATATAACCAGTTCACATGACACAAAAATAAAAGAGGGAGCTCACATACCTGTTTAAAATAAAAACAAAACAGTACAGCGACTTCACTTTACTGGACTTCTGCATGAACACCTTCAAGGGAGAGAGAAGGATAGCGGACCACATGAGAAGCCACTATGCTCTCATCTGAGATTAGCTAGCATGTTACAATAAAGTGCTGTACTCGACAGAAAAACTAATTCACACTAAAACATCAAACAGAACTGTGAGACAAAATGCACAAAGGGGACGAGCAGTGTTTGAATTACTTTTAGTTACTTTAACTGTGTTTATTCGCTCTGTAACTGAAAACACTAGCGTACGCTCACCTCTCCTCAGCGGGGCCTCTAGGCGACTGAGGAAAATAGCGCGCAGCTACAGGAAGTGACTTCGCAGGAAGTCAAAGGTCACACAAACAAAATAAAAGCTCCCAAAATATAAATACAGAAAATAAACATATATAAATAAACACATATACATAACCAATACTGACAAAGCAAGATAACACTGCAGGATGGATCTTTGGTGAAATATAAATTATTTTCTAATACACCCGTTACACCAGCTGCCGTTAAACCGCGAAGAAGAAGAAGTAGCTCTGTCCCATAATTCATAGCGCAGCCCAGCTCAGTCTCCAACAATGGCGGCAGCTAGTTTTAATATTACTCTTATTATTCTTTCTGGGTCACAAAATAAACGTTTAACATATTTTCAGGCGAGAATGTAACTGTGTAAATCTCAAATATCTGCTCAGTTTATCAAGACACCACATATTTTCAAAAGCGCTCCGACGTTTTCGGAGACGTCTGTTACCCACTAGCTCGATAGCTAGCCGGGGGCAAGGCTCACTAGAGCCCGTGAGAACACCGGACTCCCGGAAAATCATTTTCAAACCCACCGCCGTCTTTCGCTACTCAGGTTAAACATATAAGTATAAGTCACTTAGATAACTTAAAAATGTTATTGTTTCGCCTTTGTTAGTATTTTATTTGTTCCTGAGTGAATCGGTTTGGCTGAGATTAAAGTTATAGTTTTTACACAGCTGAATAAACGTCAAGCAGACAACTGATTATCAGAAGTGTGATTTGCTCGAGAATATACTGCGGTGTCCCGTTATATTTTAGATAGCAAGGAGTTTATTAAACTTCACCGAAACAATCTGCAAATTTCATTAAAATTTAATAAACTATCATCTTGTCTTTATTTTTAGTTAGCACATACCTTAAACACTTAAAGCTGTAAGCTAATGATAGTTATATAAGAGCAGATGGATGCATGATCTGATTAGTCGACTAATCGCAAAAATAATCGGTGACTAGTCGACTATTAAAATAATCGTTTGTGGCAGCCCTAGTGTTGAAGACAGCTGATCACACCGCAGCTGGTTTATTAAAGAAACACCTGCTGTCCAGCAACTAACCGTTTTTTTGTTTTTTTTTTTAAATTCACATAGTTTTTATTTAATGCAACAGATTAAAGATTAAGATTAAAAATTTGTGTTCATGTAGGTAACAGCACCGGAAAACCATAAAACAAAACAAAACAAAATGTTTCATTAAATAAATGTTTCAGCCTGATGCTGGTTCAGTATATACTGATAAATCATACATCTTTACTCTGATTGTGCTCCATGTGGATGTGATTTACCTGCTTATGTATGATATTTACAGAACTGCCTCAGATGTATGTGACCAGTGTTGGGGAGTAACGGAATACATGTACCGCCGTTATGTATTTAAAATACAAAATATGAGTAACTGTATTCCGTTACACTTACTGTTTAAAAAGGTGGTATTTAGAATACAGTTACTTTGTTGAAATAAATGGATTACATGGCGGCATTTTCCTGTTTCATATTGTGGCGGGTCAGTTTGGGTTTTGTTTGACAGCTATGTTCTGTTGTTCCAGGCAGCAGCGTTACGGTTGCCATGGTTACAAAATATGTATCTCATTGTACAACCGTATAGTGACAATAAAGGCCTTCTATTCTATTCTATTCTATTCACCCCAGCGGCAAACTACCCAACTCAGAAAAGCTATACAAAGCCTCCTTCACAGAGGGAGGAAATCAAGTTAAATGCACATTTATTGGGGTGAATAAAGCAGAACATCATCCTACCCTACTTGAGTGAGGCATGGTGACGGTGTCATTCATGTTGGTGGAGCCCAAATTAAAGATGACCACCGCAAGCCGGACAGTCCTGATCCTCAAGGACCTCCAGAAGGGACCGGTCCCCTCCAACTACCGACCAATAACCTGCCTCGGCACCACGTGGAAGCTCCTGTCAGGCATCATAGCGGCTAAGATGAACAGGCACATGGGTCAATACATGAGCGGGGCACAGAAAGGGATGGGCAAGAATACCAGAGGCACAAAACACCAGCTACTGGCAGACCGAGCAGTCAGCTGAGACTGCAGGGCTAGAACTAGGCTGACCAACCTGTGCACTGCCTGGATTGATTACAAGAAGGCCTATGACTCAATGCCCCACACCTGGATCCTGGAATGCCTAAAACTATATAAGATCAACAGGACCCTGAAAGCCTTCATCAGGAACTCAATGGGGATGTGGCAGACAACACTGGAGGCCAACCTCAAGCCCATAGCACAAGTCACCATCAAGTGCGGGATCTACCAAGGAGATGCTCTGTCCCCACTGCTGTTCTGCATAGGCCTTAACCCCCTCAGTGAGATAAATGACAAGACTGGCTACGGATACCGACTACGGAATGGAGCAGTTGTCAGCCACCTTCTGTACCTGGATGACATCAAGCTGTATGCCAAGAGTGAACGAGACACTGATCCACACTACCAGGCTATACAGCAATGACATCGGAATGTCATTCGGGCTGGAGAAATGTAGTCGGATGATAACAAAGAGAGGGAAGGTAGTCAGAACGGAGGGGATCAAACTACCAGAGGGCAACATTGCAGACATAGAGAACAGCTACAAGTACCTGGGGATCCTGCAGGCCAATGGGAACCATGAAGAGGCCGCTAGGAAAGCTGCAACCACCAAGTAAGTAACAAGATCCAGGCTATCAACACCTACGCCCTGCCCGTGATCAGGTACCCTGCTGGGGTAATAGGCTGGCCAAAGGAGGAGATAGAAGCCACTGACATCAAGACAAGAAAGCTCCTTACCATGCATGGAGGGTTTCACCCCAAGTCCAGCACCCTGAGGCTGTACGCTAAGCGGAAGGAAGGGGGCCGGGGACTGGTGAGTGTCAGCACCACAGTCCAGGATGAGACAATGAACATCCAAGAATACATTGGGAAGATGGCCCCAACTGACAGCGTGCTCAGTGAATACCTCAGGCAGCAGAAATCCAAGAAAGTGGAGGAAGGCGAGGAACCATCATGGAAGGACAGGCCCCTGCACGGTATGTACCACCGGCAGATAGAGAAGGTGGCTGATATCCAGAAATCCTACCAGTGGCTGGACAAAGCTGGACTGAAAGATAGCACAGAGGCACTAATCATGGCAGCACAAGAACAAGCTCTGAGTACAAGATCCATAGAGGCTGGGGTCTATCACACCAGGCAAGACCCCAGGTGCAGGCTGTGTAAAGATGCCCCAGAGACAATCCAGCACATAACAGCAGGGTGTAAGATGCTAGCAGGCAAGGCATACATGGAACGCCATAACCAAGTGGCCGGCATAGTGTACAGGAACATCTGTGCCGAGTATAACCTGGAAGTCCCGGGGTCAAAATGGGAGATCCCCCCAAGGGTGATGGAGAATGACCGAGCTAAGGTCTTGTGGGACTTCCAGATACAGACGGACAAAATGGTGGTGGCTAATCAACCGGACATAGTGGTGGTAGACAAACATGAGAAGACGGTCGTAGTGATCGATGTAGCGGTTCCGAATGACAGCAACATCAGGAAGAAGGAACATGAGAAGCTCAAGAAATACCAAGGGCTCAGAGAAGAGCTCGAGAAGATGTGGAGGGTGAAGGTGACGGTGGTCCCAGTAGTAATCGGAGCACTAGGTGCAGTGACTCCCAAGCTAGGCGAGTGGCTCCAGCAGATCCCGGGAACAACAGCGGAGATCTCTGTCCAGAAGAGCGCAGTCCTAGGAACAGCTAAGATACTGCACAGGACCCTCAAGCTCCCAGGCCTCTGGTAGAGGACCCGAGCTTGAAGGATTGACCGCCCGCAGGGGCGAGTGGGAAATTTTATATATATATATATATTACAGGACATATTACAGCAGTGAGCTTGAACTCTGGGTCAAAGATTCAAGTTGCAGTTATTTATATTTCCTATCACCTTAAATCTTCACTCAAAGACAAGTATCTTTGACAGTGTATATACAGATGTATTATACATGAGACAAATGTTGTTCCTTCAGTATGTTGGCATTATTACATTTGGCTCAATGCTTACATATATGTGTAAAAAGCAAATGTACGAGCTGTGATAACTGTGTCTGATAGAATGAAGAGTAGACTGATATATTAAATATTCCTTTATTGGGTGAGGAAATCAGACCATGTCATAACTGCTTTAAGTCATACAGAATAGATATCAGAGCCTTAAACAGGCTGACTTCTGCTAAATGGGTCAAACTGGGCAGAAAGTATACAAACACATAACATCCTTATAGAATATGATGTAACACTATAGATCAACTTACCTCAGAATATATAAAGCACATAAACAATTACAGCAATATGATGCAACAAACACAGCACTGCTACTAATCCAAAATACTCAAAGCTTCATAGAACTGAAACAAACATTTATTTTTAGCTCCATTCTGCTGCTGATACATACTTTAGGTTTCTGAATATTAAACTTGTTGCTGCCTTCCATAGTGTGTATAGTTAGTTATTTTAAACTTTTCTAGCAGTCCTTCACAAACAGGGAACAGTCTGTCTATCCTCTCCATCTGTCAGTTGCTGCTGGCTCTTCCTCCTCCTCTTCCTCACACACTGCTGAGTTTGTCCTGGTGGATTATCAGGAGTGCAAAGCCTCACAGATGATGTGCAGCAGTGGGTCCCTCAGTCTGTTCTCACTCTGGACACTTGCAGTTGTCACACATGGAAATCAAATGTGTGATAAGCTGCAGGATTCAAACACAAGTGTAACTTATAAATACATGTTCATACTTTTATTCCACAATCAGAGAGAAAGAAACAGAGAGAGAGTGCAGGACAGACAGACAGGTGACAGTCTCAGGTGTATACACTGCTATAAAACAGCACAAGAGAAGGAGGATTTAGTGTTTGTGTTATTACGAGTGCTAAACAAGAAGAGTTCCCAGATGGTACAGTGGACACATGTGTGACTCCTGTGATTAAAGCATCTTTCTTTCAGCTTAACGAGTGAACCGTCAGCTCGTCCAAACACACATTAAAGTCCGTTTGTCTCGACACCACCGAACAGAGGCAGCAATATAACATAGCTAACATTAACAGTGCAGTGAATCCTGCTTGTGCCGTGATATTCAGGACTGCAAACTGAGCAGCATCACTGACTTTCAGCTTATTGTGTTTGTGGATATATGACTGACTTTAATTATCCATAAAATCATCACATTCTCTGTAAGATTAAGGTCGACTATATATATATTTTGAAGTAGAGGCTTTAAAACCAAGTTAATGCTGAAAGTACAAACATCACTAATGTCACACAACTTTGCTGACATGTGGCCAATAGTAATGTTTTAATGTTCTTCATTATTAAACATTCGCACATGAATAAGTGACGTCATATTCAGTACTTACTTTTGACAGTTCACTCTTTGGCCGCTCCCTTCTGCCGTATTTTGCGGCAAAATTATCCACACCCACCACCGCGCCATGAATTGGGGGATATATGGGACCACGAAGCGTGCACCGGACCACGCTTGATATTTGGGGAAATCGACGGCGCATTTGGAGTATGCATTTCAAGTACACTTCGAATTGGGACAGCCGTCATCCCGTGGCGGTGACGTAATCGCACTCAAAATGCGTACTTCAAGCGTGCGGTCTCTTAATTGGGACACGGCCACTGAGTCGCTGCATCTTGTAGATGTGTCGTCTTAAATTGGTCATGTGATTTTGACGCGCAGGCGCGTCCAGCAACCCCAGAGGGGTTAAACTTAACGAAAAGTGGAGTCTGATAGAAACAAATTTATTTACCTTTCACAAAAACCAAGCAGAGGATAAAAATCCACAGAGAAACAGAGCGAGACGACTCCATGAAGTCACAATGATCACAGATGATCGGCGAGAAACCCAGAGTGAGTCTTCATTTGTCTAGTTTCTCTTTCCTCTTCACAGTCAGCCTGCAGACATAATAACTCCATGAAATCTCAACACAGACATGAAATTCATATTTTCAAATTACACTGAACTTTTACTTTGATTATACGATCATACTTCTTTTCTCTTCAACTCATTCATGTCACCTAAAAGGTAAACATGTTTCTCCATCACCTGTTCAGCTCTGATGATCCAGTAAGGACGTCTCCTGGTTTAATCTTCATGTTTCCCTCTCACCAGATAATCAAACAGATATCATGACCAGCACTTTTTACAGCTGTGGCTCCAGCAAACATCAGCTGATACTAGAAATTAATATTAAATAAATTCTAACAACAGCTGATCAAACTTAAACGTGCTGCTGTTGTTTAGCGTGACATCCGCTGGTTTCCTCTTTCTGGTGCAAAGTGGGCGATAAACAAACAAGAGAGAAAAGCCGGTCAGCTGATCATTGATCTGTTTCAACAGGAGACAAAGTAGCAACAGGAGAGAGAGGGGTGAGAATGAGAGAAGAAGAGGCAGCTGTGCAGCGTAACGACAGAATAACTCCACCTTTGTGTCTTTTTCATTCTAGCTGAAGTCCGGGACAAACTGTGTCCCCTCTCAGCTCAACACGAAAAGCCTGATATTTTCTCTGAATGCGGGACGACTCCGTTTTTTACGGGACGGTTGGCAACTCTACTAACTAACCTTATAAATTAAATAAAGTTCAACATCAGTAACATCATAGCACCCACCCAGCAGTATAAAAACTCCGTCATGCTAGCTAGTACACAGTACGAGTTATTGTAACTGAGTGTAAAAAGTCAGCGCAACGAAAATAAACTCCACCTAAACTTGGTTTATATCTGACCCAGATAGACTGCAGGTCATAACTTCTTACCAGAAGTTCAGTTCACCTGATGCTCGGACTGGCGGCTGCCTCGGGTCTCTCCTCCTCCTGACTCCGATCTCCCTCATCCACCTGCTGGCCTCCACCACTTGTTAATTTTACTGAATCTGTGGAAGCTCCGCGATGCCACCACCAAACAACTGAGTTATTTTTACACACCGGCCAGCATCTGGCCAATCCACCACCTTTTGTTGTTTATACTGTTACAAAAAAAAAAAGTCACCGGGCCACCGAGCAAATGCCCGGTATGCCCGATGGCCAGTCCAGCTATGGCGGTGTCATTAGTTAACCCTTCGGGTGCCAACTGTGGCACGCGTGCCTAGGGTTGCCGACCCCTGGTCTATAATCTACACAGCTGCTAATGTGACTGAGAGTGATTCTAAATAAAAGCTGTTTACCTTGAAAGTAGAAGAGCGAGTTTAAAGACACGACACAGATCAGTACAAGAACATAATGACTGTAGGACGGAGCGTTGACTCTGGTACCAACCTGCAGTTTGTTGTTGAACTACTCCACCCACATGACTGCAACTGGGATTTGACTGGTTTGAAAGTGAGACTGAGCGGTGTCTGGGTATTTCCTCACTCATGGGTTCACTTCTGCTTTTTAAAATGTTTGTGTTGATAAAAACACTGTGAGTAGCTCAAACTGAAAGCACAGTGAGTTTAATGGATCATGTTACAAAGATGGAAACCTGTTTGGTTATTAATGATTTGTTGTTGGGTGCATGTTTGAAACATATTGATCTTAGACATTCAGTCCATTATGATTCATTTGTTTATAATGTTTATTATGATTGTATCTGAAAACCTGAACATATTTGATTCACAGCATTTAAAGAATAGTGTCAGTCTGCTGAGTCACTGAAGCAGTAATAGATTTTCTATTACTATAAAATGTTCAGTTTACATGGATATGCAGGAGAGCGCTGTTATTGTTAACTGAGTAAATGTGTGACTAAGTTTCCAGTAAAATTAGCTTTGAGAGCTAAAGCTGAGGACTTCTGATTAATGAGCAGTGGCAGCTCATTTATTTTATCTGAAAACATTTGTTTCCACTTTATCAAATTAAAGAAAGGTTTTTAGAAAGATTTGATTTATTTTGAATTTTTAGTGTCTCACTAAAGTCTTCAGAGTTCTGCATATATGATGTTTTTATGCCATGTGTTTAGATTATTGAAGGAAACAAACTCTGTGAGAAATACGTTTAATCCTCAAAACATTTGATCTTGAATGAAGCAAACTGTAGTTAAATGACTTTAATGGCACCAATAATCTCCTCCTATCTGCAGTGATGGTCAATGTTAGGCTGTCATCATATCTGAATTTTAGGAAAATTCACTAATTTAAACAATATAATATATAATATATATAATATAATATAAGCAAAAACTCAAACATTCAAAAAACACAGGGAACAGAAACTGCACTGAGACTCAGGTCAGAGTTACACTTCCTCAGTCATCTTCCTGTTTTCTGGCTTCACTTAATCTGGCGTCAGTAATGATGATCTGAAGAGACATTAAGCTGGTCACTGATGTCAGTGTAGCTGCTAACACATTCACACTCAGCTATTTATCAATTTTTAAACACATTTCACTTAATTCATCAGTCTGCAGGTGGATATAATGACTTTGGTTAAAAAACAATGCAGTTACAGCAGTTTAACAGTAAATATTTTTCTGTCTGTTCATTATCATCATTCCTGTGGTCTACCATTACAGATAAATGACAGAGTTACCATTCATTTAAATATTCACTAATCTTATAATAATAATAATAATGGATTGCATTTATATAGCGCTTTTCGGGACCCCTCAAAGCGCTTTACAATGCCACTATTCATTCACTCTCACATTCACACACTGGTGAAGGCAAGCTACAGTTGTAGCCACAGCTGCCCTGGGGCAGACTGACAGAAGCGAGGCTGCCATATTGCGCCATCGGCCCCTCTGGCCAACACCAGTAGGCGGTAGGTGAAGTGTCTTGCCCAAGGACACAATGACCGAGACTGTCCGAGCCAGATATCGTTTGCTATAATCTGGGAACTAAGGTTAAATAGCTTTTTCATATTGATCATATTTATGAATAGGAGAAAATGAAAGCAGTATTATTTCATTTTCACAGAACCCTCAACAAAAAAAGAAGTGTGTAAAATTATAAGGAAGTTGTGAGTCAGTCATGGGTCCACCAGGGGCTCCTCTTCAGTGATTTTTCCTTTTCGTTTTTGATTCCTTACATGAGATTTAAGATTAAACACCTGGTACCAACCTGCAGGTTGTTGTTGGAGTACTCCACCCACATTACTGCAACTGGGATTTGAGTGGTTTGAAAGTGAGACTGGGCAGAGTCTACATTTCTTCTTTGCATTAGCCTTTTTACAATGTCATGAAAAATAACTCTAGTTAAATACAGGAACTAATGACTGTTTGATTGTTCTGTTTTTTTAAATGGTGCTTCTTTGTTTAAGGTTTGTTGTGGTAAAACCACTCTTTCGAAACTTGAACTGAAAGCAAAGTGAATCACATCACAAATGATAAAAAACTTGTTTGGTCATTAATGATTTGTCTCTGGTTGAATGTCTGAATATAAAACATATAGATCTTAAACTATGTTTTTTTTTGTTGATTTTTCATGTGTCTTAAAACCTAACCATATTTGATTCTCAGCACTTTAAAGAAAAGCTTCATTGTTGGATTAACTGTCAGTCTGCTGGGTCACTGAAGCAGAAACTGACTTTCTGGACTTTTGTTTCTACCACATGAAACTACAGAAACATTTTTTTTTACTAAACTTTATTGTGATGTTTTACTGTCTCACTAAAGTCTGCAGAGTTCTGCCTGTATGATGTTTTTATAGGGAACATCAGCATTGTGTTTTTGTTCAAACTGCAGCTGACTTTGTTATGTTAGGAAGAGGTTGTTCTCCTGACACCAATTTTCCAGGTTTGCAATCTCCTCCAGGTAGGCCGTTTCGGTGTTGTCAGAGGTCAGGCCCACCACAGCAGTGTTGTCAGCAAACTTGACAATTGAGGTGGTGTTTGATGTGGTTACACAGTCGTAAGTATACAGTGAGTTACTGGGCTGTAACAGGTTTCATTCATAAAAGTGGCAGCATCGCATCACCCCACCAATGACCACCTCAGTGGCTTCAAGTGTAGGATTAGCCTCTGCACTCTCCTTTTCTTGAACTTCTCTTGTCTACATCTTTCCCTTTCCTATCCCCGGTCATCTCTGTTGCATTTGCAATAACTTAAAACTTAAAATAAATAAATAACAAAGATTAATCAAGTGGACCAGTATGGCAATGCTGTAATCATCCACTTGGCAAAATAAAATCTGTTGGGCATTTTTTTTTCTTGCCTGTCCCGCTAGGCTCTTTTGCCATCAGAATTGTTGTCTAAAGGCGAAGAAAGATGCCCAACAGATTTACTTTACCAAATGGACCATCCCAGCCTTGCTGTATTGGTCTATTTGATTCACCTTTTATTGTTTATTTTATTTTCACTTCGCTAAATACAGGACAGACATGACTGGGGAAAAGAAAGAGAGGTAGGGAAAGAAAAACAGCGGTGAAGAGGAACGGTGATAAAGGGCAAAAACCACAAACCAACAAAATAAGCAGACAAAAAATACATATATCAATCACCTGGATCACCTGTTGAGAAAGAAAAAAGAGAAAACAAGCAAAAAAAAAGAGAGCAACATAATAAACAACATCACAATGATCTATGTGAATATAACAGTAAATACTAAATATTAAACATTATTGTGCAGCACGTAAGATCAACAGTGCACAGTGTGCTTTGAGGTAGGAGCCAAAAAGGGTGTAGTTTGTGTCTGTGAGCACCCGTGTGTGCACCTGTGAGCATGGACGCGCTTGTTTTTAAAAGGTTCCTTCATGTAATGATCTGCTAGAGGGTGTGGGGAGCCACAGCCCCGTCCTCCAGGGACTGAAGCAGGTATGGAGGAGATCAAGACTCCAGACATGCAGAGGCCCCCAGAGCAAAGGAGACCATGGTGAGAGTGAACCCCCTCCATGGGTTCACCCTAACCCTGTTTCACTCTGCAATTTCATCCTCTGCTTCAGTTTCATTAAAGGTAACAACTACTTTGCGTTCATTTAGTATATAACTGGTAAGTAATGCAAACAGCCATTTTCTGTGTTGAAATATTTCCAGTATTATTTTTCTAATGCTCACATGGAATTTAAAAAAATATCCAGCTTTCAAAACCACAAAAGAGACAGTGTCAGGTTACAGCAGAGGCTCAAAGGAGTTTTCCTTTTTGCGCCATCACAAGAAGAACACTAGATGTCAGCAAACACCAAACATGACTATGGTAAAGTTTCATAGTTTTTCAGGTTCACAGAATTTTGCTTTGTTTCCCCAGCAGAACAATCATGAAACAAATCAACCAACAAAGCAGTGGTTTTTGTCAGTGCTCTGACTCACTGTGAAAGGAGTACTGATATTGTATAAAGTTGTGAGTGTGTCTGCTCCTCTCTGTCTCCTCAACAGGATCATTTGTAGTGGATGTGACACAGAGCTCCTATCAGGCAGAGGAGAACCACAACATCACACTGGAGTGGACGTTCACCACCAAACCTGACACGTCCATCTCAGCACTGAAGATCCTCTGTAGCTTGATAACTGATCAAAAACCCTCAACTCTGTATTATCTGCTTGATGGTGTCGAGTTCTCAGAGGACAAAGAGTTTTCAGGACGAGTCCAGAGTGACAAAGACGCCCTCAGAGAAGGACAAATCAGACTCCAGCTGTCCAGACTCAGGACTGAGGACTCGGGTCTGTACCTGTGTGAGGTGGACACAGGTTATGGCCGCGGCTACAACAGCTGCAGAGTCACCGTCTCTGGTAAGATGATTCATTTATACACATGTGATCACTGTGAGCTGTTAAAATAGATCAAGGCTGGATCCAAACATAAAATATATTTGTAAACATAATGTTTAGTTGTTGGAAAAGATTAAAACTTGTTTGGTTTTGATAGTTTCAACATCCCGTTTGAATAATAATGAAGTCGGCAGGGTCCAAACTCAGGCAGCTGTTTGTGTCATTGGTGCTTCTGGGAGCATTTAAATGAAACAATCACATCGACACAGATATCCATTTACTAGTGCTAAACAACAAAACTTCAGAATCAGAATTCAGATTCATATAAATGTTATTATTAAATTATATTATTAAAATAACACAAATAAATTGTACACACATTTTATATATAACACTAACCACAAAGACCAAATCACTCTTTGTATCAGGATGTAAATGTGTTTATTTCTGCTGTACAGTGAAACATTTTAACAGCAGTCTGTGAGCACCGAGTCACTTTTGAAACCTCGTGTGGACATTAGAGGAACTGCAGTTTGTGCTTCTTCTGTCCTGACTTCATGTTTCAGTCCCTGGTAGAAACATGAAGTCAGCTGACTTCAGAGCCGAGTGTGGATTTATATTGTGAGAAACATGTAGAAGTATGAACAGGTCTGAATTTTCAGTGAGGATCAAACAAACATCAGAGAAATTTAAAAGCTCATGATAATCAAATGTCTACAAACTCAGTTTTATATGAATACATTCCAATAAAAGATTACATTGATCAAATTCAGAAAATATTTATGACCAAGAGGTTTGTGTCACTGTTCTTAATTTTCAGAAGCAGAAACAACTCAACAGCCCCAAAATTTCCAAACATCAGATTTAAATAAAGAGACCAAAGTTTAAGGTAACACATTTTTATAAGTCTTTACAAAAACAAAGCAGACATGAGGTCACACAAGAGGAATCCACTTTAATATATAACTGATCATGAATTCATGTTTGTGGCATCAAATAATAAATTAAATCTAATTCCAGCTTCTGTCTGTGAAATATCATGAACATACTTTTCAACACTAACAATAAATCATTTTATTATTTTTGCAGTAACCTTTTCTTTCTTTTTTAAAAACTCTAAGTTGGAGGAGGAGTGATCACTGCTGCTGTGGTGGTGTTCATCTTGTTGATCCTGGGTGGAGGAGGTGGATGTTTGTTTATAAAGAAGCACAAAAAACAAGTAAGTTTATCAGAGACAGAAAGTTTGTTTTCTTTGAAGTTTTATAAATGCTGTAAATATGAAACTATCAGAGCACTTTTAACAGATTTGATACATATTTTGTATATATTTTATTTTATTTTTGCTTGTTACACATGGGACAGACATGGCTGGGGGATAGGACAAGGAGAAAGAAAAACTGAAAGAAAAAGAGGGAGAGAAAGTGAGAAAGGGGGAAGAAAAAAAAACACCTGGATCACCTGTCGAGAGAAGAAAAAAACAGAAGAAAACAATTAATAAAGAGCAACATAATAAAAACAACACAACCACAATAAACAAGCTAACAGTAAATAACAGTAGATACTAAATATTAAATGTTATTGTGCAGTACGCAAGATCGACAGTGCACAATGTGCTTTAAGTTAGCAGCCAAGAAAGGTGTAGTTTGTGTCTGTGAGCACCCGTGTGTACACATGTGTGCACACCTGTGTGGATCAGCACGCTTGTATTCAAAAGGTTTCTCCATGTAACGATCTGCTAGGGAGTGTGGGGAGCCATAGCCCCGTCCCAGAGGACATGAATCAGGTATGGAGGAGATCTGGGCCCCAGACATCCAGAGGCCCCAGAATACGAGGACCCGAGGAGGACCACCAAACGGTAACCGTGCCACCCTCCTGGGAAGAGCCCCAGATGAGGGGTTACCCAGCAACCACCGAGCAGAGGCCAGAGGGGTTTGCAGTGACATGCCTGTGGGCTCTGCCGGCAGCCAGCTGTGCCAGAGTGAATTTCATAATGCTGGATTAATCAAGGGCTCTTGGCAGTTTCCCTTATCTTCAGAGTCCAAGGAACAAATGGCCTTGTCATTCTGCTTGTTCAGAGCCCCCCACCACTTTCCACGTCTCATGGAGCAGGTGCCTCATTACCATTTTAAAAAGCATTTTGAAAATCAGTTTAGTAAATTGGAATTCAAAAATGAATTTACAAATGCAGAATTTATTCTACAATTAATTATTAAGTACAGAATTCTTTCTATTTCGATGTGCGTGGCTCTTGTGGTCGTCCATATTGTTGATCACATCAGTCTCCTTTAGTCAAAAAACCATGTGTTTTTAAACTGTCAGTGAAATGACCGTGTCTTAATTAATTAAAAGTAAAAGCAAAACCTTTTAAGAATGGCTCAGACATAAATATGAGGGGTGGGGCTATGTGCTAAGTGTTGTTGTTATTTCACCATGGTGACAATAGTGTTGAATTCTCCTGTTTCCAGGAGACAAAAACAAACAAATACACATCTTCATGAGTCACCAAGGTGTATGCTAAACTGGTCCCCACCTCACTGAGTAACATTCCTGAACTTTTCTGAAAGAATGTTTTTGTTATTAAAGACTTCAGGTTTGGAGTCTGGGTAGCAGTTTCCCGCAGTTTATTATTTACTTTCAATCTAATGATTAGTCTAATGAACAAATTATAACTTTAGGTAAAATGACACGTATTTATGATGTACTACTTGGTCAGTGTTTAGTTTTTGGTCATGTCTTTGTCTGTCTGTGACCCTGTGATGTTGCCAGGGGCTTCCCTGTTTTTACTTCCTGGTTTATTTGTGACTCCCCCTTCTGTTTCTCATGCAGTTATGCTCCACGTCTTTGTCTTGACGTCTTTTTGACTCCTTCTGTCAATTTAACTGAGGCTCCTGTTTGTGCTCCTTCTTTTGTGGATTTGTTGTTTTCTGGCCTTCTACACTTCTAAAATCTCACTTGTTCTTTGTTCAACCTGCCACCAGTGATTTGGGTCCTCCAAATTGTATTAATTGATCTAACAGCCTGTAGATTGCATGTCGGTAATTGCTCACCTCTTGTCTGGATGTTGATGTGTTGGGAAAGATCTACAGGTCGTATCTCTTCATTCAGAGCATGGGAATGCACGCCCATGCACATCCATGACAAAAACATGATATGCTTTCTTCCACACCTGAGCAACAAGTGAACACATCAAAATATATTTGTTCATTTCGTTTTCAGTGTAATTTGAATCCTCAATTGCCAGTGTGCCGTCCATACACTGCATTAACATGTTTCTCTCTAAATTCTTTAAAACTGATTTGATGGCGCTGACTCTGGAGTTGTAACATGTCGATATTAGAGCAGAGTTTAGGTCTGAATGATTTTTATTGTGACCGTTTTTAATGACTGTCTCGGAAAACACACAAACTTAACACTTTTCTAATGTTTTCAGTGCTCACATGTGTTAAAAAACGTTGCATGATGGTTCCTTTTCCTAAAGATTTGTTTCATACAGAATGACTCATCCTCACACACCAGTGCAAAGAACTTGATGAAGAAGGTCTGAGCATGAGGATCTTCTCATTCAGTTTGAGGACTGAAGCTAACAGGTGGACAGCTAATGTTGTCCTAATGGAGCTAAAGGCCAGTTTCCCTGAAATCTTAAGAGAACGAATACACAGAGCTGCTGTCTCTGTCACGGCTGGGGCGGCAGTCGTGTGGAGGTGAGAAGGAGGATCCAAATAGCAGCCAGTGGTGGAGGTGCAAGTGACATTTATTTACAGTGAGTAATAACCAAGAAGCGGGCAGAACCAAAACATAAACCTAAACTGGGAAAACTAACACAAAAGGAGGACATGGGGCAAGGAGCAGAGAGACACGAAGAAACATGGAATAATGTAGACTACACGGGAGGTTCACAGAGAAACACAGATGACACGACGAGGAGCACAGGCAGACACGCAGTATAAATACACACCAGGTAATTAGGAGATGAGAGACAGGAGGGCAACACACCTGGGAGAAATCAGAGCCGACAGGACAGGGGAAACGTAAACTGAACACACTCACATGAGACGGGGACCTTCAGAATAAGACAGGAAACTCACAGACACAGAGAACTAGACGAGACACTGAACTTAGACAGATTCACACGCAGACAGTGTGACACCATAGACAGACAGAACACAGATGTGGGACCAGGGCAGGCACAGAACAGAACCCTAACAAATGGCAAATAATAACAGAATACATACTCAGAATAACAAAAGCACAAAGAAACACAAAACACTGAGTCGGCAGACTCAGGACCATGACAGTCTCAATACCTCATTTCTCCAACTTATCAACCTGAACTATCTTCAGACCGTTTTTTTTTTTACTGCATATTGCACTTTTAGTCTCATCCAAGCTCAAAGATTTGACATTTTGTAAACACACTCTTTCGTTGTCAATAACAGAGGTGTCAGAGTGTTGTATCATTATGTTGTTAACATGTTACATGTACTTATTTTTTTCCTACTAAAATGTTTTGTTTTCAGTTTATTTTCAAATGATTCTGTGTTAGGAAGTTCTGTGAGAAATGGCTTTTCCTGTCCTGAGGCTGAAGGAGACTTGCACTGATTTTGGAGTCGTGTCAGCATCGCCCAGTCTTGTTTTGACAAAGTAGCTGAAACTGCTTGAACAAGACCAAACAAATCCCTGTTGTGTGTGTATATCTGTTACAGATGGTTAGACTATACTTCATATAAGTCATGCAGTAGAAAAATAAAATTTCAAGAGGTTTTAACACCACTAACTGAAACAAGTCACCAGCATGTGAACAGTTTAAACATTAGCCTAATAAAGATAAATAGACAGTCTGTGTCACGGCCAGGGGATCAGCAGGCCGCTGACTAGTAGTGTTCTCTCTCTCTCTTGCTCTCTCTCTCTTGCTCTCTCTCTCGCTCTCTCGCCAGGGCGGAACTCATGGTGGGTTCACGCCCTCGGCCCACGCCCCTCTGAAGAGGAAACACCTGGGCCTCATCAGTGCAGCCAGCATTTAAGCCAGGGAGTGGCTTCTACTCATCGCTGGATCGTTGTGTGTGACTCGCGTCAGTGCAGCCCGGCTCTGAGCAAGTTCTCTTTTGCTTCCCTGCGCAAAACCTCTAACGTGTGTTTCCTTCTGTACATAGATCCCCTGGACCCGACCCTGCATTCCCCGAGCAGATTCCTTTTGTGTGAGTGTCTGGAGAGAGTGGTCACGATAGGAGAGAGTCAGAAGAGGAGCGAGTGTCTTTTCCCTACCTGGATTTCCCCGGAGCCTTTTTCCCTGTCACTGCTTTGTATATACACCTGGTGGAACTGTAATAAATACTGACTGTGCCTCTGAGTCCTGCGTGTGAGTCCTCAAGCGAACCGTGACAGTCTGGGTTACATAAAGTAATGTAAAATATTTCTACATCTTATTTTTTGGCTCACGAAGAAGTAGCTCCACTGTGGTCTACACAACTTCAATGAAAGCACGTGAAATGTGGACAAACAGGCATTCTTGAAACAGCACCTTCATTCCTTAATCATCTATTTGTGAATGGATGTGTGTTTATTAAATGTGGTCTTAGGAGCTTGGAAACAACACACAGAGGTGTCTATGAGGGGTATAGTTATATGCCCATTTGCATCATGAACACTGTGTTCTTGTATTTTCAATTTCAGTAATACGTATGTGTTGACTCTACCTCGTTGGTTTTCCTGCAATCACCTGTTTCATTGATTTTCTGACTCCTGAGTGGTGAGTGAAGTCTCATGGGGGCTGTGCACAGATAGTGTTGTTGTTGTTGATGTGTGCGGAGAGTAAAGGTGCTGCTAAGAAAGTTATGTGTCCATTTTGTTGGTTTTAACATTTCAGAAAGATTCAGAACCCTCACATTATATACGCCTAAAAGAGAAATAATGTCAGCTTCCTGAAAACACTATTGGACTGTCTAAAGGACATCAAAGCACAGATGGCCTTAATTATTTTTTATTTTCAATGAAAGTAAAACTAAAGTTATTGTGCTCAGACCCAGTGGTTTCCGTGTGTGAGCTGCTTCTCTCTTGGACCTGGGCCACTGCAGCCATATGGTACTCCATTAGTGATGAACTTTGGAGTCAAATATGCATATTTCCACCATTTTGGCCTAAATGTCTGTTTTGAGTTTAAGATATTATTGCTTCTTAAAACTTTTAATGGATCGTTCATATCTGAGTTGCTAACCTCATGTGTTCCATCAAGATCACTAAGGTCCATGGACCAGCTGCCCCTGTCTGTCCCTAAAACCAGACTGAGAACCAGCATCATTGAGTCTTTTCAGTCATCGCATCAAACTGATGATCTCCCTGCCCAGGTTAGGCTGGCCCCTTGTTGGCTGTTTTTGAAACATATCTTAAAACTGATGTTATTCCTGGGCTTTAACTTAGAATAGCTGTGTTCCATTTTTATTATCATAATTTTTCTTGTTACTGATTGGCTGTGTGGTGTTCTGGTGATACAACATTTGGTGTAACTTGTGTTTTTGAAAACTTCTGACCAAAGAAAAAGAAACCAAAACAACTTACTGACAACTCAAAGTGTTACTAACCACAAGTGAAATTTCAAGGTTCTTTATTTGTCACATGCATAGTTATACAAGTATAACACACAGGGAAATGTAACCTGACACGCTCCTCGACTTGTGCAAAAAATGGAGGGGGGGAGGGCACACACACACACACACACTCTGTGAATGTGCAGTAATAGCATGTATGCAGATTTGATGTTCATCCAGCAATTTAATCTGAACAGTTCAAGCACTTTAGTTAACTCACATGCTGTAACCCATAATTTCCTTTGGGATTAATAAAGTATTCTGATTCTGATTTAGAATTGGAATCAGCTGAAAAAGCCTGTAGTGCATTTTAATATCCCTGAAACACAACAGATGTACAAAAACTACAAACAGAACTTTCATTCAGTACAATAACAAAAAAAAACCAACACTAAAAAAAAATTGGACTACCATCAGGCATAAATAAATAAAATACAACAATAGTAATAAAACATTATGATGTGATGACTACACCGATGGCACAACAAAGTTTATACAGACAAACAAAAGCAATAAATCCAGAAAAATCTTCATCTTCTAAATGCTTCTGTTAAAAGAAGGAGAATAAGCCAGGTTGTCAGTCAGTAAATAAACCAACTAAAAACATAAAATGATTATCACAAAAACTCAACCAAACAAAAATGATGCAGAGAAAAGTTGGATTTTTTACTCACCGATTCTTGAAGTTTGGAGGAATCTGGTATTTAGCTGCGCCGGTCCACAAAGTTGTAGGGTAGATTACATTAAATTCAAAAATATAAATTAAATTTATTGCTGGACCTGAGTGTGTTTGCTGGTTTGAATCCCTGACCTGACTGTGAAGATCCAGCAAAGATAAATCTCTAACACTCTCAGCTCCATTAAGACCATTATTACTTTGAGTAAAGCAGCTAGACTTGTAGTGGTTGTTTTTGTGTCTCATCCTCTGGATGCTTCTGTTGAAAAATGTAGAGTAATGAGTCAGTCTGACAACACAAGAAGCAACAACATGTTTGTTTGTTTCTTACTTTAAGTATCTGCAAGATGTGGAGAGAGAAATATGCAGCAAAACCAGCGAGAGTCACAACTGATAATAAGGTGATGACAGCGACGACCACAGGGACCCTGGATCGACCTGCTGATGTAGAAAACAAAAGAAGGTCACTACAAATACAAAAAACCCCAAACAGGAATGATGCAGAAAAAAGTTAGACTGTCTTCTCACCATATCTCTGAGTCACGTCCTCAGGATCCAGAGTGTGGAGGCTTCTGGAAAGCAGTGGTGTCTCCATCGTCGAGGTTTTAGTGAAGTTTGCATCTAGAAAACCACAAAAATCATTAGAGTTGTAATCAGTTGATAAAAATATATGACGTAAGAACCAGAGTGTTTGAAATGTGATGTTTGAACTACAGAATGACATTAAAATGTCAAGTTGGTACTAATGTCTTTAATCAAATAGCATTCAGTTTATCAAAAGTCAATAAAAAGTTCAACAGGATGTGAATTTCTTTTTAAATTATCGTCACATTTTAAGTTCCTCACACAGTGACAGACACATGGCACAAACTTGCAGTGGCACTACAAGAAGATGCTTATTTTTTTCCCACAGATCAAACTGATGATCTTTGAGTCTTTTTACAGTTTGTTTACTGAAGATCAATTTAATTCGAACTTGTGCCCAACTCTTGTTTTAAAGTAATTAAAGACAAACGCTGTAGAGTTCAAAGAAACCATTTAAAAATATATAATAATAATAATAATAAAGATAATAAAGCATTCACACTAATTACCAAGTCAAGTCAACGAGTCAATGTAAACAAAAAACAAAGAAATATAACCCCAGCTGTAAAACGAAACCAATAATCTTCTGTTTATTTGGTGTTACATTTACATATACATTCTTATCTCAAGTTCATTGATCACATGTGTATAAATGAATTGTCTTACCAGAGACGGTGACTCTGCAGCTGTTGTAGCCGCGGCCATAACCTTTGTCCACCTCACACAGGTACAGACCCGAGTCCTCAGTCCTGAGTCTGGACAGCTGGAGTCTGAGTCGTCCTTCTCTGAGGGCGTCTTTGTCACTCTGGACTCGTCCTGAAAACCTTTCATCCTGATCCTCTGAGAACTCGACACCATCATAAAGATGATAAAAAGTCCAGTATTTTTGGCCATTATTCAGGATACAGAAGATCTTCAGTGTTGAGATGGACGTGTCTGGTTTGGTGGTGAACGTCCACTCCAGTGTGATGTGGTGGTTCTCCTCTGCCTGATAGGAGCTCTGTGTCACATCCACTACAAATGATCCTGTTGAGGAGACAAAGAGGAGCAGACACACTCACAACTTTAGACAACATCAGAACTTTTTTTCCTGACATGCTCCTGTCCATATTGTACATTACTGACATACATGTGAAATTTCAAACTAATTGAAAATCTTATTGTTTGCTGATACAAACTTGGTTTGACTATAATAAATCAACATTGACACTTTTTACAAACAAAATTGATAATATTTGGGAATCACACATATTCGACCAATAGAAAACTGACTATAAATAACATTGAATTAGATTATCAGAAATAAAATTCCTCAAGAAGCATAAACTATTCTGCATTCCCCACATTACTTATATGAAAGCAAAATATCAAAGTCTCTCACAATACTCTGTAAAGTTAAGGATCTCATAAATCAAACATATATACACACACGCACACATACATTTACACACGCACGCGCGCACACACACAGTATTGTCCCATTAGACTTCCTTGAATTATATATTTTGTAAGTGTGGGGAAAAACACATACATTCTGCAAAGAAGAGCAATAAGGATAATAAGTAAAACCACTTCAAGAGAACCAGCAAATCCACTTTTCCTTAAATGTTATATTCTTAAATTTAAAGACTTGGTTGACGTCAGAACTGCACAATGTACAAAGCAGCAAATAAATCTTTGTCCCACAACATTCAGAACTTGTTCCAAATAAGACCAAATACTCATGACCTGGTAGGAATGCTTAAGACAGTAGCAAGGACTAAATTAAAATATCCCAGCATTAAAATTGGTCTGCAAAATAATCCGTGCAGCTTGTGAATACAAAGTTGTTGAAGTATTGAGCTGCATTTCATTGCTTTCAATTCTTTGTAGGAAAATGTGAAATGGATGCAGTGATTTATTGAAATGTGTGCCAACATTCATGGAAATACAGTAAATAAGGTAAACACAGAGTCTGTGCAATACCAATGAACTAGAACGTAATAGAAACGTTATTTACCTTTAACAAAATCCAAGTAAAGAATTGAAGTCCACAGTGGGACCACAAGGAAAGGCATGAAATCCATGATGTCATCTTCTTAACAGCCTGTGGGGATCAGATCTTCTTCTTCTTCATCTTCACATTCAGGCTGCAGACAAAAATATAACTGTTACATCTCAACACAGACATGCTGCTCAGTTTATATTTACACTTTTATGTTCAGCAGCATGTCAGCCGCTACGATACTGACCAACTACTAATGTTAGCTGGTGGCTGCGAGCAACAACAACAACAACCAACAGAAATCTACTAATTTCAAGAGTGAGGGGAATCCTGAGCAACACCTAAAAATCTCTAAAATGATTGAAAACTAAACCGAAATCAGAAAAATACAACACAGTGAGAACATCAGTGAGCAGCATACAGAGATGATTTACAGGAACATGCTTTAGAAATCCCCACAAACCATCATTCATCTGTTTTTATTTATTCTGAACAGGAAAGTGTGGTCAAATCTGGCAAAATCAGACAAAAATCAAATGTTGCTGGATTTAAAAAAACTAAGTTTTTCTTTTCTAAATGAAATTCTGTGTAAGAAACTGACTGAACCTCTGTTACATGGAAACATCATCACTGTTTTCCAGCAGTGAAGATTTTACCAGCTGTGTTTGCAGGAGCAGCTGACGTCTAAAGTTCAGCTTGTTCAAGATTATGTGAGTTTGCTGGAGCTGAGGCAGAGGCAGTATGACACTGAGTCAAACCAGACGCTCCGGTCTGATCAGTTTGTAAAAGCATTTCTGTTCTTCAGCACACTACAAACACAGGTGAGCTGATGCATGGCATCAGATCAGTACAGATTACAATAAGGTATAAACCATTCTGAGATAACAGAGCAACAGCAGCCAACAGTATAACTCCTCATTTTATACTATAATTTACATAAATAGTTCATAAATGAATTCTCGGCCTCTCAGCAGAGAAAAAAATGCTTCAGTCGGACAGAATGAGCCAAACATTAATCGTATCATATCAAGTTTGGTATCATAACTTTAGTTTCTGTGCTCTACATTCAGCACGAGTCTCTGGGATGATCCTCCCAGAGCAGTTCACATTGAAATAACTGCAAATGACCTGCAGCCTCTGTCTGTGTGGAAGATCGGGGTTTTCACAACTTTGTCGACACACAATCTACACTACAAGGCACATCTGTCATTATTATTGCTTTTGAACAAAGATCCTCAGACTGAGGAAAGAAGAATGTAAGTTTTAAAACATCAGCTGTTGTCCAGAAATAATTCTGAGCAGATTTTATGTTTGCAGATTTATTTCCTTACGGTAATAAAAATATGTGTCTGAAATCTCTACTTTAACTCTGTTCTGGGTTTCAACATGCACACCATTACTGATGAACTGCACTGTTGGGATATCATGGGTGTATAGACTGCAGCTCACTAAATCCTATCTATCCATGTTATACTGTAGCTATATTTTATGTGTGTAATATCATTATTGTAACCAATGATAGTGACTGTAGCTGACTGAACTCTGGAAGTACATCACATTTTACAGTCTTGTTTTAGGGGTTAACTAACAGTATATGACTTTTTACCCGCAGTGGAAACCATAAATCATTTATTGATCATAATATAACATAATAATGTTTAGGATTTAGCTACTGTAATATGTATTAACATCATAAATCGTGACACAGTCTTCTTCCACTCAAAGTGCATGGGCTGCTATTAGAAGTTAAAGGCGTCAGTAATATTTTGCAGCATAGCTGAGAATAGTTTAACTCTGGACCAACCTGCTGTGACAAACCAGCGGTTATTTCACCCACTCCTTGCAGACACGACAGTCATAGTACCCACTAAAGTTAGCTTTAAGCTGAAAGCAGAGATTAAGTAAAACATCGGTTTACCTTGAACAGGTGCGATTAAGAAAGCCGAGCACAAGATTAAAGTCCAGAGTGGAAAACTGTAAGAAGACGAGCTGAGCCGGGACATAACAACAAGTGCAGAGACTGACGGGTCGACTTGGACTTCCTCCGCTCCTACTGCTGAGTGGCTGTCAGGGAGACGCTCTTATTAAGACGTCATGTGTAATGTTTTCCATGGTGTCGTCATGACGACACAACAACAACACTCCCATATCTCTTTTAGTTTATCCAGTGTATAAAATCCCACAGCTCCGGTTTGCGGCTCCGGGACTGAGGTTTATTGAGTTTGTGCCTCGTGTCATGAAACATGACTGACGCTGTGTTGTAATCACCAGTGACGTAGCATTGTGTTGCATCTGGAAATGAACTGTGATATCATTCTAAATGTGTACAAAGTATTGACTCAGGGGGCTGAATAATTATGCACACCCCACTTTGCAGTTATTTATTTGTAAAAAATGTTTGGAATCATGTATGATTTTGGTTCCACTTCTCACGTGTACACCACTTTGTGTTGGTCTTTCACGTGGAATTCCAATAAAATTGATTCATGTTTGTGGCTGTAATGTGACAAAATGTGGGAAAGTTCAAGGGCGCCGAATACTTTTGCAAGCCATTGTATATTTGACACATAGTCGAGGAGGGGAAAAAGAGAGAACTCTACTCATGTTGGGCTCCCATGGGAAGACAGCATAAGAACAGAAAACAAAAAAAAAACTCCTCTGCACAAAGAGCACATCAATGTTCACATCACAACATCATGAAGCACGTTACAAGCAATAGGGGTGGGTAAGGGGTGAGAAGTAAGCCGATCCAGACACAGCCATCCTGCCCTGCAGCTATTTATCCAGCACTGGGCCCAGACCCACCGTCCGACTCGGCCTTGGAGATAAGTGTACAAGGGCTTTTAGAACGAAGAGTCTAAACACAGTTTGTTATTAGGGGAGAAATTGTTTGTTATGTTCAGCTCCAGCCTTTAATGCAAACCACTGCATGTCAATTTTACAGTCAATCTAATGTCCATCATCATCATTGGTTCCTCACCATTCCTGTTGGAGAGCCGTGAGCCTCTCCATGATGTTATCAACAGCACTCACAGCAGCCGCAAGCTTCTCCAAGATGTCATCCGTGCTGCGTCTAATGAGCCCATTCTGAGAAGCCACGGCTCGCTCCATCGTTCCAATCAACATAGCGGGCAACCTTGTGGGGATTTGAACAGCCGTTTCCGCTTTCTTTATTCTTCGATAAGCCAGGGCCAGCGCCAGCGCCGATCAGCAAGAACCCTGTTATCACAGTTCCAAAAAGATAGACGTCTCCAATGGGCTCTCCCAAACCCAGGCTTCTTGTTGAGAAAAGGGTGTCAATTGCATTCAGACACCAGTTGCTCAAATCCATAATTCCTCTTTTAGGTTTTAGAGAACAGACTGTGAGACTCTTCCAGGGTAGAGGGAGAGAAGCAGACAAGACTAGACAGAGACATGAGAAAGCCAAGAAGGAAAGATAAAGGAAGGGAGAGGGAGAAAGTGCGACCGCCTTTGTCAAGAGCCAGAGAGAAATCGCAGAGAGTAAGTGCAGGACCCAGTGACAGAGGGAGGTGTCAGTCCAAGAGTAGAGAGCTTTCCCACCAGTCTGTTTGGGATGATGGTGTTGAATGCTGAGCTGTAGTCATAAACAGCATTCAAACAGGTGTCCTTGTTTTCAAGGTGTGAAAGAGTATGGTAAGAAAACTATTTTTGTAGTGTGTGCATGAAAAAAAGAGCCTTAAACCATGAGACAACTGTGGGATAAATGACACCTTAATTTTGTATAAAATAGCTCTGATTGGATGTTGTGGAGAGATTTCTCTCTGCTCCACCAGCTGAGTCCATCGCTGGGACAGTCTGCACAAAGTCACATACAGAGGAGGAAGCATCAGTTTCATCTGATTCAAACACTCCTCCATAGCCCTGCGTTAGGTTACTTAAAGTTTTTTAAAAAAATAAATAAAATAAAATAAAAAAATTAAGGATTTTATATTTGACAAATGTCAGACTGAATTTGTGTTTTTAAAAGTTTTTACAACTGCATGAAAGGAAAAAAAATGTTTAAATGAAACTATTGACACGTGAACAGAATTCCAAAATATTTAACACAGTCTTCCTGAAAATGTAAATGTCACAGATCCATTTCTTTTTTCAAAAGGACAAAACTTGGGTTCCGTTTTAAAAAGTTTTATATTTCTGTTAAGTGATCAGGATATGATGACTCAATAAATAAACCCAGGGCTTTCCAACCAGCTAGTAGCATATTCATGTAAAAGCGATGGAGTTGGCAGCATCTGACCAATCACAAACACGAGCATGTCTGCTGACAGCAGTCACATTGTGTTTAGATTGTGTTTCCTTTATGCTGAGCAGCAGTACAGCTTGATATGTAGCTCCCTCTAGTGGCAAGCTCTAGTTTTTCAGGATGAATAAACACCTGCAGTGAAGACTTTGAGTGACTGTAAAGCGTAAACTATGTGATAAACTATTGCTGTTAGCTTGGAAATGTGTTCTTAGTAACTGGGTTAAGGATAAACCTCCCACTGTTACTTTGTGTTACAGGGAATTGTTTAAAGTTATTCCTCATTAAAGAGTTGCTGCTGTCTTCAGAGAAAATGAGGATTTGTTCCTCCATGTTTGATCTCTTTTGCTTATTTATTTGCCAAATGACCTGTCCCAACTGTTACGAGTGGCTGGTTGTTTTTAAGGTGCCTCCAGATGATTAGGTAGTGAGTACAAAGGATGAGGGTTCACTCTTGTAGTTTCTTTATTAACTCTGTGGGTGAATAGATGGTAAATGTTTTTTTTTTTTTCTTTTAGGGTTTTTTTTTCCTTTCTCTCTTTTCCCTACCTATCAGAGATATTTAGCAGATGGACCTGTGGCACAAATCTGAAAATCCTACGTCGCCTAGTTCTCAAGTTATGATGTTCACACAGCGTGCACCATAGGGTAATGACAACACCCCATCAGCCTTAAAGTCTCACTTCAGTCTCTTGTTGGTTGTAATTTATTCCAGACTGAAGGATGAGTTACAGGAAGTCAGAGTTGTGATATTTAAAACATGTTACTGACCTTACAGCTGAGTGCAGTCAGTACACAATAATGACAGAAAACAATCACAGACTATGATATACATGATGTCCAACATGATGTATGTAGTGACACACGGTCACAGCCGGGCTCACACACTGAAGAGCAACAAGAGACTAGAAGAGGCTCAAATTCAGGAAACAATCATTTATTTACAGAAACAGAAACGTGTGTTTATGAATAAATCAGCCGTCTGATTCAGCTGAAAGACAAACATCAGCTCTCACACTTAAGATATCTGTTGGTGAGTCAGTCCTCATCAACATCAGCAGCTGAAGTTCATTCAGTAAACATATGTGACAGAACAGCTGGACGTCTGTCAGTAATCAGCAGCTGATATGACACGTGAAGAAAAAAAAACAAAAACAAAACAAAAATAAAACACTGAAATAATACAGACAGCATGAACATCTCTTCAGTTTGTTATGAATACACTGTTACCATAAAACAATCTACAGCACAAAATATAAACCATTTGGAAATCATAATAAAAATCAAAGTTGGTGGAAGCAGGTCTTGATTTAGGAGATCGCTGCCATCTACTGGCTGATCTGCAGTTATGCTGTTTGATGAGACCCCTGAAGTTATCAGAACATTTTTGTGCTGTCCAGTATCTGCTGCACCACCCATGGGAAGTATTTCAATCACCAGTGACTTCAAAGTTTGTCTCATTCAGTCTCACGGAAACATAAAGGAACTAACTTTCAACTAATTTAATTACTTTATATTAAGAAGGTTAAATATGTTGCATAGTTTAGAATATAACATATATTTAAACACTGTAGTTCAAAAAAACATATTCACCAATAGGGCTGCCACGATTAGTCGACTATTAAAAATGTCGACAACTAATTTAATTGTCGTCATTTGAAGCTTTGTAAGATCCCGAAAGACGCAGGAATAAGTAGTAGGATTTAAGAGTGTAATAACCAACTGAAACAGAAGAGGGCAGCACAGCAACACCAAATATACATACAATACAAGACAAGAGCATAACTGCTCAGGACCCAGGGTCCCTGACAGAGACAATCTGAAAATTTCATTAAAAGTTTAATAAACTATCATCTTGTCTTTATTTTTAGTTAGCACATAAGCTAATGATAGTTATATAAGAGCAGATGCTGCTGGTGCAATAAGCTGTACGTTTTACGTCCAGTGGACGCATGATCTGATTAGTTGACTAATCGCAAAAATAATTGGTGACTAGTCGACTATCAAAATAATTGTTTGTGGCAGCCCTACTCACCAATAAAACATTTTCCAAAACACCAAATTGAAACTTTTTGTCATTGACATTGTGCACATCTGCAATGTTAAACACTGACCCTGGATCAGAGCCTATCATTCAGTATTTTGTAACCCGTGTAGAGTTTGATGAGCAGCTCACAGCTGGAGCTCTGTGTGTTCAGTCTGAAGGTTTCAGGTAAACCTGCCTGTAGCTCCAGGTCGGCTGCACAGTTTGTGACAAACATCAGAGCTCCTTCTGTTCACATCAGGCTGCTCTCGTCCTTCCTTCTACTCCCACATTTATACTGTGAGCAGCTCTGACTGACAACATGCTGTCACACTGAAAACTTCACATCTGCTTCTTCCTCCTCAACAATTCATCTTTGCAGTCTGATCTGCAGCTTCAAGGACCTCTCTGCTCCTGACTCTGTGCTGCTTTCATTAATGTTTAAACCTTCTTCATCAAACATTCAACACTTCTGTGTGTGAGGAGGAGTCACTCTGTTTAAACACTGAAAGACAATTTAAAATTATTATTTAGATTATTATTATTATTTAATAGAGTTATTCTGAATATTACAAGTTTAACAAACTTCAAAACTGTGACACAAATAAAACTAAAATCTGTTAAATGTGCTCTGATAGTCTTATATTTACAGCTTTTATAAAACTTAGAAGAAAAGAAACTTTGTCTCTGTTAGACTTACACACATGTGGAATAATCCTAGTGCTCCTTTTAGTCTGGGACTAGGATTAATCCATGTCTGAAAAACTGTTTTACCTTCCTGTGAAAACATACAGCTGCGAATTTATCACCCGGTCTATCTGTACTGTACATAACGACATAGTGAGTGCATGATCATAATGTTTATAAAAGTTATGAAGAATTCAGGCTTTTCTTCACCGGTAACTTTGGTCTCTTTATTCACATCTTGTGTTTGTTTCTGTCGCCTGTGGTTCTGAAATAAAAACAAAATTTATATATAAATGAATACTAAGTAATAATAACGCAGTCTCACAAATGGGGCTGCATGCCCATGACAACTTGTGTGCTTACAATATAAAGGTGTTTCCAGAGCCACTGAGGGAAACAAGCCACACCCACAGCAGGTGTCACAGTAAAAATATGTGCCACTAAACACTGAATTTGAATTATTTATATTTTAATGGGAATTAATTGATTTAAAGCTGATTTTTAGACATATTAAGGTTAATGTGAAATTAATACTTTTATATTTGCTTCACATAAAATCCACAGCTGCAGTTCCTCTAATGTCCACACGAGGACATTGACCCAGTCCTTGTAGACCAGGAGTCCGCAACCTTTCTGATGGCGAGTGCGAGTGAGAGTCTAAAATTTCCTTTAGAAGTGAATGTTCCATATGATTGCATTAGCAATAAATTGAATAACACTCTATATTAACATTTACACACTATATAGAACAACTTCATAGAATTATATTTGTTCGCAGATGTTGGCAGCTATCAGCGAATAGTTATCAGCTATTTTTAAACAAAAAATGTTGATTTTCAACTGACGAGCTACTTAAACTTGAATAAATCCACTTTGTTTCCACAGTCAGTGAGATGAAGGTGATCTCAGTACTGACCAAGATAACTGTGATGATGATTTTGTTTCCATGACTTTGATCATGAATCTGTTGATCAGACTTATTCAGTATCTCTGCAGTCAGCACAGTTAAGCAGCCACAGTTTGATCATCCCCCAAAATCTAAAGTCAATTTAAACAGCTCACAGAAAACTTGATTCACTGGATGGTTGTAATTTACATGTGAGCTCTGAAAACATGTCACATTAGAAGGATTTCAGCCTGTAAACATCCACAGCAAACATCCACTCCCACTGAGATCTGCTACATGATAAATGTGAGAGAAACTAAACACTGATGACATTTTAATTGTGTCCCTCCTGCAGATGGAGCTCAACATCAACTACTAACACAGATGTTACTTTAAACATTTATCAGCTCAGTTTGGAAACACAGAGACTCTGAAACTGTTTCAGGATTGTGCTGCTGGAGAAACAAAGCAAAACCTCACTGTCAACATGAAAAATGGAAACTACTGTTTATGGTTTGATCAGGATTTTCACTGCTATGTGCATGCTGAGGGAGTTCACAGTTTCCTCTTACATGCATCATTGCTGAGGTTTAGTTAAAGGAAGTAAAACTGTCTCTACTCGTGGTCATGGGAAACTTGCTATGCTTTTTTTTTAACTAAAGAAATAAATGGTTTATAAATTACATGTGAACATTAAAAAGTCACACTGGAAACATTCAACACATGAAACCGAATCAATACTTAAAACCTACTCATCAGTTAATTATAGTTATTTAACAAATAACCTTTAACAAAATCCAAGCTGAGAATAAAAATCCACAGAGAAACAGAGTGAAACCAGTCCATGATGACTGCTCAGATGATGGATGAGAACGAGCCCACAGTCTGAAGCCTGAAGTCAGTACACGTCTCCTCTTCACAATCAGCCTGCAGACAGTTAATCACTCCATGAAATCTCAACACACAGATGTAAACTTCAAATTTCTACAAATATTTTTGAAAATAAAATTCAATGTCAGTGTTAAACAGAATTAAGTTGTTCCTAAAAGTGCAGAACTTGCCTGAGAAACATCACGTTTTCAGCTCCTTTTAGCTCCGTTTAAGTGATTCGCTGACAGCTGTCATCACTGACACATCAAACAGCAAAGAAGAAATGTTCACAGTGAATTTAATTAATTTACCAACATGTGATTAAATCTAGTTGATGAGCTGTGATAGTCTAATATCTACACTGCTGCTAATGTGACTGAGAGTGAATCTAAATAAAAGCTGTTTACCTTGAAAGCAGAAGAGTGAGTTTAAGGACACGACACAGATCAGTACAAGAACATAATGACTGTAGGACGGAGCTTTGACTCTGGTACCAACCTGCAGTTTGTTGTTGAGTTGCTCCACCCACATGACTGCAACTGAGATTTTGGTGGTTTGAATGTGGGATGAGTGGAGTTTGAATTTCCTCAATCTAGAGAAAATAAATGGGAAAAGAAGAAGTGGATATTGTTTCACTTCTGCTTTTTAGTATGTTTGTGTTGATAAAAACACTTTGAGTAACTCAAACTGAAAGCACAGTGAGTTTAATGGATCGTGTTACAAAAGATGGAAATCTGTTTGGTCATTAATGTTTTCTCGGTGTGAATGTCTGAATATAAAACATATTGATCTTAGACCATCCATCATGATTCATTTGTTGATCATATTGATTGTTATTGTCTCTGAAAACCAGAACATGTTTGATTCAATTTTTAAAAAAAAATGTGTCAGTCTGCTGAGTCAGTGAAGCAGAAGTTAATTTTCTGACAAACATCAT
Organism: Neolamprologus multifasciatus; assembly: GCF_963576455.1. Classification (NCBI taxonomy): domain Eukaryota; kingdom Metazoa; phylum Chordata; class Actinopteri; order Cichliformes; family Cichlidae; genus Neolamprologus; species Neolamprologus multifasciatus. Next base: position 36,564,154 of record NC_140441.1, on the reverse strand, counting down.
CCTCAAAATGTTCAGTTTACATGGATGTGCAGGAGAGCGCTGCTATTGGTTACTGAGTAAATATTTCCAGTAAAATTAGCTTTGAGAGCTAAAGTTGAGGACTTCAGCAGCTCATCTATTTAATCCAAAAACAGTTTTTTCCACTTCAAAAAATTGTAAAAAAAAGTTTAAAAAGTCTTCAGAGTTCTGCATTTGTGATGTTTTTATGCTGAACATCAGCATCACTTTGTTTTAGATTATTGAAGGAAATCAACTTTGCAGGAAACAAAAGTTTAATCCTCAAAACATTTAATCCATAATGAAACAAACTGTAGTTAGACTGCAATAATAATCTCCTCCTGCCTGCAGTGATGGTCAATGTTAGGCTGTCATCGTGTCATACATGCACAATTCCGAGCTGTGGATTACCAGTCAGTGAATACCAGATGAGAAGGTCCAGAAAGATCACCAACTTGTACATGCAGCTCACCTTCACACACTCAAACCAAGAGTGCATTGTAGAAATGTTTAGCTTATTTTAGAGTTTAGAAATGTGTTAACATAGAATGTAGAATTATTGTAGAGACATTGACACTGCCCTCAATGTAATATGAGTATGTACATACTGTACATACCTATATGTATGCACACACATACATACAGGTATGCATACACAGTCACACACGAGCACGACACAGACACAGAGTTTGCAGCACACCGTAGGGGGGGTTTTATGATGGGGACGCCTCTATAAAGCTGGCTGTAACTAACAAAGGGGTGAAGATTTTGCAGAGGGACACACCGGCCTCGACTTCCCTTCTAGAAGTGCATGCTTAAATGAAGATGAATAAAGATGAATAAAAGTTTTGTGAAAATGACTACTGAGTTCCGGTGCCGTCTCTGGAAGTTTCGACGAATAAAAGAACAGGGGTAAAACTGATTTCGTAACAGCATAAATAAGCACTGCGCACAGATGGTCCCACCACCAAGGCACACAGTCACCTCCACTTTTGGCCTTCAGCTTCTGAATAAAAGAAACACAAGTTGTTAAAGTAATTAAACTCCAAAACAAATGCACCCTCTGTGGTTAACCGTACTGCAGAAACACACTGGTGATCTTCAGCTAGAAAAAGGGCCTCCTTCAGTCTTCAGTGGTGTCACACAAAAGAGAATCTACAAATCAAAACATTCAGAAAGCAAATGCACAAACAAAAACAATTATTCCTTCAGTTTAGAGCAGATAGCTTCACTGAATCTAACTGAATAATTCAATTAACAGGCTTCCATATATTTCATGTGAGGCTCAACTGCTATTGTAAAACTTCCAACTTCCAGTGAGAAGGCCAAACAAAGCAAAAAGCACAAAGAAAAAGGCAAAAGTAAAATGAACACAAGGCAAAGAGGAATATTCTGTAAACGTAGCCCAGAGAAGCAGCGGCGGCCTCGCTATAAAGTTATCAGCTCCTCGCTCGGCCCCGACTTCCTGCAATGTATCATACAATTAGCATTTATAGCAAAAATACAATAATGGATGTAAGTAACAAATCAAAGTTACATGCTGAACAAACAGCGTCGCAAAATTTGCAAACACCAAGTAAAATAATAAACTTAAGGCACAAAATAAAAATATATCAGCAGTCGATGGAAGGCTTCAGGGAAATAATCTGCAGGTGATCTTTACAAAACATGAGTGGCACCAATCAACAAAAGTTCAGCCAATTCAGGCTGAGGCAGCAGCTACATGTAGGCAAGTCCTACCTGTGACAGCTGGGAAGTCAGGTGACCGAAGAGCTGGATGTGCACGGCAACAGGTGATGCTCAGACATCTAATGTGATTGGCTACTAACAGTGGCTAATAATGCAATACGGAAATACAGTACTCATTCTGCTACATGAATATAAAATAAGACTGTAACAGAAGTAATGCTAATATCTCAACAAGTCAGAGTTACACACTGATCAAACTGTGATGCCCAAGTCTAGAAAAAAGAAGCAAATAGGTTTCTGCAGCTCCACCTGTAAACAAACCTAATACAGATCCATCCTGTTCCATCCTGAAGCTGTGGAGCCGAGTGAATTCTGCATCGTTAAGAAGATTTGTTTTGATGTTTATGAATGCAAACGCAAATTCAAGACTGTCAAAATTTAATCTCTGTCACTGATGCAACAGATAAAAGGAGCATTTGATACAACATGACCTTCAGTTGGTAACGATATTCCCAGTAGAGTAAAGAACATGAGGACAGGCCTGCTTTACGGTAGGCTTAACTTGTGATTGACAGGGGACTGCTATATCTGTTGATGGTGATGGACAAAACACTCATTCAAAACACTTTAAAAGGAAGTTGATCACTGTAGCTCAGGGGTGTTGAACTCCAGGCCTCGAGGGCTGTAGCTACTTTTAAAGTTTGTTTGTCGCCCCCTACAGGCCTGCAGGACATTAACAATAACTCCCACTGACTGCAGCAGTCAGAGGCTGCAGAGACGTGTTTGTACGTAGGAAGCGTAGAGTCACACTCATGTGTGGAACAAATCAGTAACAATGTTTACCGCTTTAAAACAGAAATCAGACGGTGGCCTCTAGTGTCCAGCTCTGGTATTGCACTGAAAAGATGAGTCAAAATTAAGGTGAACATCAACATTTCATCTCCAGTAAAACAAGTGAAGCTTTTATCATCTCTCATTTCATTTTATAATTTCTTACATCTTCGATCTGACATTCGGTAGTGAAAGACATCTCTACTTAATTACAGTGACACATAATGAACATGGAGCATTAAAGTTCCTGTTTGTCTGTTCAGCAACACAGTGAAGACACTGTAAATGTAAAACTTCAAGACTTAAAAATGAACCAAAGATTTAATAAAAATGAACAAATAAAACCGCTGGAACACTTTTACACTCACAACTCTCAGCACTAAACTGAAAACACGATCACAAATCAGACTAAACTTTACAGACTGAACATCGAGTCCTGACCAGCAGGAAGTTTAACATTAAACTTAATTAATTATTTGTAGCTTTAAAAATCCAGAGATGTAAATCACCTTGTTTTGGATGTTTATAAAGTGCAGCAGATGATTAACGAAGGGTGTTTAAAGTAATCAGCTTATAGCTCAGGTTCTCTCAGACAGTAAAGATAATAGAAAGAAAACAAAAACAATCAGAGCTCATCAGCTGTGGTAACAAAGTCTGCTTTCATACAGTGAGATCAACAAAACAAAGGAGTTCTCCTTATGAGCTCCATAAATTCTCTTTCTATTACTTTAAAACTTGTTGGTGCTTTTCCAGTCTTCTGTGTCACCAACACAATTTTCAGGTGACTCCCCATCTTTCCACATGAACTGTGCTGGAAATATCCACTTCCATCTGTAATGAATGCAAATGGAATGGAAAAGACTCCTTGTTTGGGAATGATCTATGTCAGCCCAGCACAGTGATGATCAGGGAGGATTTTAACCCTTTAATTAGTCCCTCAGACACTTTGAGGTCTCACTGAAAGGTTTAAGTTCACCTTAACCAACCAACCAAACAAACAACCAGTAAGTAAATTCATTAAACACGCTGACAGTGAGGCAGAGGAGTGTTTCTTCTCCAGGCTGAACTTCACAGTTTTGTATTGAAGGAGGAAATCCATCAGTTTCACTGCTGTTTCAAAGCAGATCCTCCAGAGTCTGACAGCAGCAACTCTGACTGAAGACTTCTGTAAGAAACATTTCCTGTTTACATCCTCTGATCTTCCACTCTGGGTTTTCTTGTATGACACTTTGTTTGTGTGAAAATGAGCTCGATAAATAAGCTGGATGAGGCTCGAGTCTTCAGCTGGGGTCAAAGTTCAAGTCAATCTCACATCCTTTTGTAGGAGTGACCTTATGATGAACTCAGTGCTGCTGGACCCGAGTGTCTCCCTGTGGTTGATGGTTTGAATCCAACATGAATGTGAAGATCCAGGAAAAATAAATCTCTCTCAGCTCCATTAAGACCAACACTCCTTTGAGTACAGCAGCTAGACTGATAGTGGTTGTTTTTGTGTCTCATCATCCTCTGGATGCTTCTGCTGAAAGAAGTAGAATAATGAGTCAGTCTGACGGCACAAGAAGGAAACACATGTTTGTGTTTGTTTGTTTCTTACTTTAAGTTTCTGCAAGATGTGGAGAGAGAAATATGCAGCAAAACCAGCGAGAGCCAAAACTAATGGTACGGTGATGACAACAATGACCACAGGGACCCAGGATCGACCTGCTGGTGTAGAAAAAAGAAATAAACATAGTCACCACAAATGGACCAAAAAACACTCAAGCAGAAATGATGCAGAGAAAAGTTGGAGCATTTTCTCACCGTTTGTTGGAGTCTTTTTCTGAGGAGCTGGATTTTGCAGTGACGTCTCTGTTTTTGAGGTTTTAGCAAAATCTGTATCTGGAAAAAAAACAAACAACCAAAACAAAAAATAAAAATCTATGAAATTGGCAGTTTTTGTTTTTTTATACACAGTGATCACATGTGTATAAATGAATCGTCTTACCAGAGACGGTGACTCTGCAGCTGTTGTAGCCGCGGCCATAACCTGTGTCCACCTCACACAGGTACAGACCCGAGTCCTCAGTCCTGAGTCTGGACAGCTGGAGTCTGATTCGTCCTTCTCTGAGGGCGTCTTTGTCACTCTGGACTCGTCCTGAAAACTCTTCATCCTGAGCCTCTGAGAACTCGACACCATCAAGCAGATAATACAGAGTTGAGGGTTTTTGATCGGTTATCAGTCTACAGCGGATCTTCAGTGCTGAGATGGACGTGTCTGGTTTGGTGGTGAACGTCCACTCCAGTGTGATGTTGTGGTTCTCCTCTGCCTGATAGGAGCTCTGTGTCACATCCACTACAAATGATCCTGTTGAGGAGACAGAGAGGAGCAGACACACTCACAACTTTATACAACATCAGAACTGTGAAGCACAACAGTCTTTCTGACACACACAATAGTTTTTCATGTTCTTCCACCACAGTATAATTCCACATTTTACTCTTGTTTTGACTAATCTCTGATTATTCGAGACCTTGTATGTGATTAGAAGGATTTTCAATTCAAGTCTGGATTTCAAACAGGAGCCAATAAAGAGAAATCAGCATGGGAGAAACATGGTCTCACTTTCTAGTCCTTGTTTTTCAGATGGTACAGCATGGTGGATCAAAATGTGATGTTACTTTTCTTTGTTCATAATTCATCAGTTCGACAAGATCTCCATGAAATACAGCTAAACTCCATGACATAGCCTCCACCCTCCTACAGATGGCTGCAGATACTCAATACTGAGCTCCTCAAACACACTGATCTGAACCAAAGCGGAGACCATTTCTGATGAATCTGTCAGACCTTTGTTTTGTTTTGATTTTTCCTATTTCTTAAGGACGTGACTTTCAGATACTGTTCATCTGCTGTAGATAGTTTAAGCACATACTGGACACCATGCTGAGATAGCCCCAGTTTTCAGCTGATAGCTATTTGGGAACGATCTTGTTTGTGCAAAAACATTTTTATGTCCGTCAACGTGTTTGAGCTTTGGTATTTTTTTAATAGGCTCAACCAAAGAAATGGGAACAAACAATTTGTGACAAAGTGTCGAAAGAAACATTTTGAAATCGGTTCTTTGGTAAGTTGTCTGCTTTGTGCTAACACCACACTGATTTAAGCTTTAAGTTTGGTGACTAACTTCAACGTGGTCCAGTTAATCTGTGAGCACGACATTGTCATATTAAAAGCTTTTCAACATTCACATCAAACATTCACTCCCACTGAGGTTTGATAAATATGAAAACAAATTATATTGAAGACTGTCATTAAGATGACATTTTGCTTCTTGAGATAAAAACATGATAAAACATATATTCAACAATTCAGTATTTCACAACTGGACTTGCATGTTAAGCAGAGAGAAATGTGAAATTGTCTTTGTTTGCAGACGTCTGCTTCTTCTGAAACTGCAGCGTTTTAACATGATGGTCTTGGCAGACCTGCTATAATTGGACACCTCCATTTCTAAATCATAAATAAAAATATATAACATGCAAAGAATGGATCAAGACCATGCAGGTGACTTTAGCATTAGTTAAATATTGTTGGCTAAAATGGTCTAAAAGTAGAGTCTGTAATAGAAACACATTATTTACCTTTAACTGAACTCAGGTAGACGATCAGAATCCACAGTGAGGCCACGAGGAAAGGCATGAAATCCACACTGACATCTTATTCACAGTCTGTGGGGATCCAGAGCTTCTTCCTCATTACACACAGAGACTGAAGACACAATGAATTCTGTTAAATCTCAACACAGACGGGCCAATCATGTCTTCACAAGACATTACACTTTCTTTATATAATGATATTTGACCTTTATTATAAAATATTTATTTATAAAATAAAACTACAGGCGTTAAACGTCACAGGAGAAATGCTGCTCATGGTGAGTGCAAACCTTTTACAGTCATTTCCCCCATAACCCTGTAACAGGACAGTTATTTAAAGACAGCTGGGCATTAATGGGAATCTTCTGTGGAAATGAGAGAACCAACAGAGAACCTTTCAAATCAAAGCTTTTACCTTCAGCTTTTTAATAAGACAGACATACAGACATACGTGTGTATTGATAGCCGATGTCTCTCTTGGTTCTATTACACTTGCAGTCATTCTTTGACCCTGTTGCAGATCTGGACCTGGTGTCAACAAATCCCTTTGTGCTATTTTTGACGTTCACCCTGTTGGTTTGTTTCTGAAATGTTCACAGTATCACTTCCTGCTTTTTTTTTTTTCATGTAGCGATGGACTGATATAGATTCTGAATATTTGGCCTTGGCAGAATTTGGTAATAAAGCAATAAAAAAGTATTTACTGTTAGTGCAGATATTTGTTTTTTGTGTGAAATAAAAATTCTACTAGTATTTGTAGTATGTTATATGAAAATGTTTGAGGAAGCTTGTTTGCCACATTTTTGTGCACACACGCTGATGATCATGTAGTCCCAGCTCCCACTGCTTCAACTAATAATATATAATTCTGTGGAAATACTACCAGTGTTTTTAAGACCAAATTATTAGAGAATCTGTTAATACAGTCATGGAAAAATATTTGAGCCCATGCTGATTTTGTAAGTTGTAAGTAAAGTTTTTTGAAATGACTTTTTCTAAATTGTTTTCTTTTTTTGTTGCTGTTCTGTCTCTCACTGTTCAAATAAACCTACCACTGAAATCATAATCATTTCTGTGTTAGTGGCCAATCTTACAAAATCAGCAGGGGTTTAAATAATTTGTTCCCTACTGTAAAAATCTATAGCATACTGTAGAAATTTGAGTAGTTTCATGTAAAAAACACAGTAAAACTGTTAAATAAAGTACAGTGAGGTTGCTGTAAGTTTTACAGTAACGTGCTGACGAATCCTGCTGCAAGGTTTTTACTAAAGTTTAGGGTTTTTCTTACAGTGCTCAACACTGTAAGAAATGACACGGGTGCTGATACCTGTTAACAATGTTGTTGTCATTATTCTCACACACTTCGATGAGGATTGCCAGCCACAACTACAGGATACACTTTATATTATCGGCACGCAGCGTGGATGCCCACTCGTGCCACGCTGTCAGTGTGTCAGTCTAACCAGGTTAAGAGGCAACACACTTGCAGATGAATTTATTCTAATTAGATTTCAGCTGAAAAATTTCGGTTTTGTTTACAACTTTTTGTATTTCTGCTTCACATTTTTTGCTGCAACAGTGAAAGCAAGAATCAGCCATTTAATGCTCATTAAAATGTTTTTACATTTAGTATTTTGATGATGTATACAGATCAGAAATCCGGGCACAGTCCTCCAACCAGGTAAGATGCTATTAAAAGGTAAAGGTTTCGATAATAGTGCATTTGTTTGGTATCAGATCGATATCAGATTTTTACGGCATAAAAGAGTCAAAGTTTTGGCCTTAAACTGAGCTTAGAGTTGAAGTAAAACGTACCTTGAACAGGTGTGATTAAGACGAAGGCAGATCACAGGATTAAACTGTGCAGAAAAGTGCAAGAAGACTCCTTAAAGAGCGAGCTGTACCCGCACATAGTAACAAGTGCAGAGACTCACAGAGCGACTCGGTCTCTTTTCTTCGAAGCGATTGCTGAGCTGCTCTCAGATGGCTTTTTTATACGCGTCACAACGCGCCATGCAACGTGCGTAATACTCATCAGAAAAACTGTTTGGAAATTCTTGTAACCGCAAAAATACCTGCGCTCGTCTTAATTTTAAATCATTTGCTTCTTGTTTGTCCAGTTTAAGTCCCACAGCTCCAGTTTGAGGCTGTGGGCACAACATCTAGAAATTCGCTTTGATATCTTTGTAAATGTTTATAATTTTGTTGTTGTTAATGAACATTACACAACAAAATGAAAGTGGGCTCTATGCGCCTTGATCTAATAGCTTACGACAGCCACTGAAGGTAGAACACAATAAGGGGCAACGCTTGGAGGGTATAAAATTCCGAGAATAAAATACACAATTTTGACAATAAAGTGGCAAATTTATGGCAAATAAAAACTTGTGATTTTTAGCTTAGTATCGCCACATTATCATAAAGATCCGGTGTTTATAAAGACGCGTTGAATTGGGTCTGTTCAGAAAACAATCAACTGATTTGGATGACGTCATAACCTTTGCACCAAGAACTACACAACGGAAAGATACCAGGTTATCACGTGGTAGGTTATATGAATGTTTGACGTGAATGTTGAAATCCTGTTAATATAAGAATGTTAAAATGAGCATTCTGCGTGGACCTGTTTCCTCCTGGCTGAAGATGACGTTGTCATAGTTATTTTTAGAGGATTAGTCTATTTTTAGTTTAGAGTTCATTATACTAACAAGTCGTATCAATGATGGGCCAAAGTTCAGCACGTGGTTAAAGTTTGTAATCCAGCCAGGGTGTAAATATCACTCAGCAGCCAGCCGTAAAGCTGAAGCAGGAAGCATCAACACATAAATCTACTGTACCTGGCTTAAATCACAACACCACCTCTGACTGAAAAGCTGTAGATTTTTCTTGTTTGCACAAATGAATTCAGATTCACACTAATTCTGTTCACAGCTCCAACAAAATGAGGAAGAGGAGGGTGAAACACAATTAGATTGAATTACAATTGGATGGAAGTCAGGATCAGAATCAGAATCACAAAGACTTTATTTATCCCCAAGGGGCAATTAACATACAACAGAGCAGCATGGCGTTGAAGATGAGGACAGGACATAAACAGGCAATAAGAGTGAGATAATAAATACACAGTATATACACAAATTACACAGTTTTAGAATTAAAGTGACTGAAAGGTGAATAAACAACTGTAAGTGAGTAAAGTGTCTGCAGTATAAAAAGACTGTAGTTTATGTTTCTGGTGTGGGGAATGGTCTCGACGACCTTGTAGTTCACCTACGAAAATTACAATAAACCAATAATATATGTCTATGTGTCTCTATGCATTCTCAATCATCCAGGAAAGTAAACCTCCAAAAGTTGATTCTGTTCATCTGGACGTAGCGTTTTCAGTGGGAGAAACATTTCGTCACTAATCCAAGTGACTTCTTCAGCCTCACCTGACTGCAGGTTTCCCCAATCTTATAAACAGTACATTTGCATAATGACTGAAACCAGCCCACTGAAGGAACAATGGGCAATTGTTTCTTGATGGTTCTTTGGGGCACCTTTAAAACCCTTTAAGACCTACCATAGAACCAAGTCCGCCAGAGCTTATATTATATTTTTACATGCTGTGGAGCCATTTTTGGGAGCATTTCAAGTTGCTATACATCAATACAACCATTATAGCCCAGATTTTAATAATATGTCTGCATTAAGTGCATAGTAATTACATAAATTGCAAAAAAGTGCAATTAACTACAAAAAAATTGAAAATCGTTTTTGTTTTTTTAACATATATTTCTAGTTAGAGAAATTTAAGAGGCTTATCCCTCAAAACTGTAAATACAAAAAAGTTGCACAAAATAGTTTCCCACCACAGGAAATTTATTTTGAGTGTCTTCATAGTTTTATTTTTGAAATACACCAATTTTTATACACTGCAGGAAAAATGAAAATAAATATTATAATGCAAATTTGCAAAAAAAGCAGCATATGCATCAAAATAAACTATTTCCAGCAGTTCAATATGAGTCCTAAGCATCCCAGAAATGACACAGAAAGTCATAAAGTCAAAGATAACTTTTAAAAACACCAGTATAGGCTCATGAGGCCATATGGTAAAAAAAAAACTACATTTCTGTGAAAATGACGTCACTTCCGGTTTCGGGCAGGTAATGGCGGACATGCAAAAGTTCGCGCTGACGTCTATTCCAATGTAGGAAGTGTTACAAACAGCTGATCGGATCAGCAAAGCCTGTTTCTGGAATATTATGTTTTTGTTGCTGCAAGCGCTTTTTATGCAGTTTTTGCAAAGCTATATGTGGAAGGAAACTGTGACCTAGGACAAGCATATGGCATAAGATGTAAGTACAACTCCTCCGGTTTCATATGCAAAAAAAATTATTGCGCTAGCTTACGTGGTTGTAGAGCTACCGGGATTTAAAAATAGTTACGCAAAACAGAGCGTGCCCGCTCTGACCGGTTTTAAAGGGTTAATGGTTCTTCTATGGCATCAGTCTAAAGAACCACTTTTGGTTCCAGTTGGCATCTTTATTTTTCTGAGTGAAGAACATATTTTAATATTTTTCTTTAGTTGCTTTGTTACTAGCAGACTGTCAAAATACATTATTTGTCCACATTCCTTTGGTTGATCCTATGAAAAATGCCAAAGATGACAGGGTTTGACAGACATGAAATAGTGTTTTTATTTATTTTATTTATTTTTTTACTGAATTTACGTTATTTATTTAACGTAAATTCAGTAAAATCATAATTCACGTCGGCAGCAATGACACCCGGTTACGCCAATCGGAGGTCACTAAAATCAATATTGAATCGTGTGTAACTTTGCCAAAACAATGTCGGACTCTGTAGTTTTCTCTGGTCCCCTCCCCAATCAGACCGGGAGTGACATGTTTAGCCGCATGTTCTCCTTAAATTGCTGGCTGTCTGAGTGGTGTCCCAGAAACGATGTGGGCTTCATAGATAATTGGCAAACCTTCTGGAGGAAACCTGGTCTTGTTAGGAGAGACGGCATCCATCCCACTTTGGATGGAGCAGCTCTCATTTCTAGAAATATGGACAAATTTATTAAACCCCCCAAAATATGACTATCCAGAGTTGGGACCAGGAAGCAGAGTTGCAGTCTTACACGCCTCTCTGCAGCTTCTCTCCTCCTGCTACCCCTGTTCAGTCATGAGTAAAGAAAGAAAACTGGTACATGTTGTAAGAAAATCATCTGTGGCTAATGAAGAAATGAACAAAAGGTGTGGCAAAACGGTGATCCGGGATTCTTACTGAAACAGTACTTTTGAGATGTTGAGGTGAGTGCTAGAAGGTCACAGATGTCTGGTGGAAACAAAATGTGACATTACACACCTGCAGTCAGCTGATCTACGAACTCAAGGAATCTGCAGTTGTGATACATTCGAACTTCATCAAAATCTCACAAATCTGCACTTTTGTCTGAATAAACTGGTCAGGTGGGGTTAAAACAGTGGCAAGTCTGGCACCTTAAACTGTGATGAGGTCAAACAAAAAAGCCAGACAGATTTATTACTGCAAATTACCTACATGACATTGCAACTATTTATAGTTGCATTTTTTGTAGATGTTTATCTACGTCAGAGGTATCTATGACGGGCCGTACAAGCCAAGTTTCATTCTTTCTCTCTCACATAGTTTTATTTAAATTTTTATATTTAGATATTTTTATTCTCATGTTTACACATATTTAACACACACATTGCAATATTGTGCTCTCTTATACATGCATTTTAATCTACGTTTACACATTTTCACTCTAACATACATGCATTTTCATTTATGCATTCCTACATTTTGCTCTCATTTACATGCATTCAATATGCATTTTAATCTTACAAATATTATATGTCTGTAAGAAGAGAATGCATACATGTCTGAAGAAAATATATGTATGCAAGAGAAAAATGTATGTGAATGAAAGAGTATAGTCATGGAAACAGAAGGCTGGGTGTCTGTACCGCTGTGATTGGCTGAGAAGCACGCGCGGGTCACTTTCAAGTGTCTTACAGCATGGAGGGGGGAGAAGAAGCTTCAACTTTTGCCACAAAACCAGCCAATCACAGACTTGGATGCAAAAATATCTGATTAGCTGTTTTGGTCTCCAATCAGCTCGAAATGACGAAATGCAATATCCTAGAATCCATTTCGTCCAAAACTCAAACAAGGCAGTGACAGAGGAACACAGAGTGGCGGAGTTTGAAATATTACTCTTTCTGGGTCACAAAATAAACTTTTAAGATATTTTCATGCGAGAATGGTGCTGTGTAAACTTCAAATACCTGCTCGATCCATCAACACATCACATATTTCCATAAGTGCTCTAATGTTTTTGGCATCCAAGTCTGTGATTGGCTGGTTTTGTGACACAAATATAACGGTGTACACAAAGAGTTGAACGCGCACGGGCAGAAATGTTGAGAGCGCGAGCAACACATTGCGAACGAGCGCAAATACAAAAACTGAGCGAGAGGGGCTGCTATTGTGTGTGTGTGTGTGTGTATGGATAATAGCAAACACTGAAATACATTTTTCGCACGCAGCAATGAATTTTGTTCACTCAAATTCAGCTTTTCTTCTTCCGTTTCCATTAAACTCATTCTGTTTCCACTATACGCTTTCATTCACATACATTATTCTCTTGCATACATATATTTTCTTCAGACATATATGCATTCTCTTCTTACATACATATATTATTTGTGAGATTAAATGCATATTGAATGCATGTAAATGAGAGCAAAATGTAGGAATGCAAGTATAAAGTATATGTGTGTGAAAGAAGAATGTATGTGTGTGAGAGTGAAAGAATGAATTTTGGCTTGTACGGCCCCTCATAGGTATCCGTCCATCATTTGTATCATTTTTAGCTTATTTAAGTCAGATGTCATTCCTGTTCATTTTGAAATCTTCTGTTTGATTTTTCACTCCAAATACACAGCAACACCCAAACAGAACCACTCCTGCTCTTAAATCAATGCCATTAGACCATTGTATCCAGCACATTTTAATGACTCTACTTAATAAATAACACAACCTGTGTTTATGTTAGAGTTCACCAAGAGGAAGACCCAAACATACAGAGGCAGATAGGCAGGATAAAGTGAGGGGAATGAAGCTTAAACTGGAGGGCAAGAAGAACCAAGTGAATCAAAAAACCAAACAAAGTGGAAATACTTCATCTTTAGCTCGAGTGATGTTTGGAGATGTTATTTTCAAAGGTCTGGGTGTTCTGCAGAGCATCTTCAGCTTTCAAACTAGTCCACTGTGGGGTTTGGAAACATTTGATCTGAATTTACATTAAATGTTTCAGAGAGAGAAGCACAAAAGCTGCTAAAATAAGCTATTTCCCCTTCACATAATTCACAATGAGCCAGAAAAATTACAGAGAAACAGGAAACAAAGTGATCATGGAGGCCTTTTTTTCATCAACATAGTGAAACAACAACAAAGCTTAACTTGTGGCCTTTGGCACACAACAGCATTGACATTGTTGAAACTGGAAGCAGGAACTTGGTGTTATTAAAATATGACTGTCAAAGCTGAAACTGCTGCTGTCAGTGAGTTTATGACAGTTTGACAGAACCATTTACAACAAGTTACAACAAAACAGCCGTATAAAGACTCACAGGATAAGCAGTGCAAACAGAAGGCTGCATTACAAACATATGAACCCTTAAACATGAGCTCAAAAGTTTGTCCTCTTGTTTTTCTGCTCTCAGTCAGTTCCTGTTTCACTGAGCGAGTTAATATTTTTATACTGACAGAAACTGACATCATGCTCAGAGTTTTGTCGGGTCGCAAATTTTGAAGCCAATATGATAACCTTATCCCACCAACGCTGTGGAGGTCCAACTTTTCAGATCCAATTACAATCAAATCACTCAAAATGATCCTCTGGAAAAGAGCAGAAATCTTAGAGCAGAGTTTATTAAACATCGTCATACGAACAGCAGAACAGTACATTTAAAAGCGGAAATAAAACACAGAAAGCAAGCAACCAAAAAGCGAAGCAACCCCAGGGTGTCGAGCCTTAAAGCACAAACACACACAGAAGACAGACAGGAAAGAAGCAGCAGAAAGAAGAGAGAGAGCCAATGCATATCAGACTCATCTTATATAGGAACAGGGATCACCCCTCCTGTACCCTTTCATCCTCTTTTTTCCCTCTTCATCTTCCACTTATGATATACATAACCCCACACCATAACTTCTTGCAGAACAATCTCTCATCCATCACTGCATTTGGTCCGTTTGACAGTTTCATGGCCAAAGTGAGTCTGAAAGTCTACAGAAAGGCAGTTAATCCATCTAACACTTTCCTTGGGCACGCATGCTGGATATAAGCTGCTAGCCATGCTGAGTAAGGGTTGTTTTTTTTTCTTATAGGTGTTCAAGGGGCTCATGTTTTTCCCTATAGCTACTCGAGAAGCCCGCAGGCCCTTGCTTGGCAGCCATCCAAACAACTGCATGCCTCTGTTGTACAGCCAACTAAAGAGCGGCCCACGCCATGAAGCACACCAGTCAAACCCCGCTGCCTGCTTCTGCTGCACAGCCATCTCCAACCACTGCGTGCTTCTACTGTACAGTTAAATGCAGCTGCATGTCAAGAAGGGTCATATGCAAATACCTTAGCAGTACCCTTTGTTGGACTAGTGACAGTAGGTCAGAAAGGGTTACATTTTTAAGCAGTATTAATCAACATGTGTTCACACAATAAGTGGCACAATATTTTTGTAAGATACTGGGAGATATATATGACCTAAATATATGGGTCATGTGATTTGAACATGCAGGTTAAATGCTTAACACAGTGACTCCATATATAAACACTTCATTGTGAGCATGCATAGTATATACGAGTGTATAACAATAATTCATTCACATTTACATGCCAGTTTTTTGGTTTTTTTTGGTTCTTTTTGCTTATTTCCATTTATGTGTTTTTACTATTGAACATTAATAAAGTAAAAAAAGTTGACTAGAATAGATACCGGACAACGAAAAACGAAAAATCACGCTCTGCTGTTAGTACAGCAACACACAAAAGCTGAGAAAGCAGTGATGACAGACTGCTTAAAAGCTTATAAAGATGTCATGTGGAAATAAAAATAGGAAATTACACACCTGCAGTCGGCTGATTCACAAACTCAAAGAATCTCTCAAAGATGCAGTGTGAATCATGTCACATTCACACTTTGTCTCACAAATCTGCACTTTTCTCTTGATGAACTGATCTGTGAGCTGCTGCAAGACCAGTTTAGCCAGTTTGGGCTTTAAACAGTTGCAAGTTTAGACTGTTAGACTGTGTGCAGATAAGACAACGATAAAGATAGATTCAATTGTCTGCTGAGGTAAAGTAAACAAGCCCGAGACCTGTCACTGCAGGTGAGTTACATCACAAGGCAACTATTGCTACTCAAACATGGATTTTAAATGCGTTGTAGAGCAACACACAGCGACACTACACATGAGTGGGTTTTAAATGCACTGTAGTTCTTCAAACTCCCGACAACCCTCAATGTCTGCATGCATTTAAAACTGAGAGGTGGGCACCGGCGCCAGAGGTGAGGTTGAATACATAGACCGTCCTCTGGATGCCGTATAACGTGCCCGCCCCCAAGGTCCTATATGTATGTGTTATGAGAGTGTGAGTAATGTGGATATCTAGATTGTGAAGTAAAATTGAGGCACAGGCAGCCAGAATGCCTCCCCTGCACCCTGGTGACACACCTGCACCCCAAGGCCCTGCATGTGTGGGTGGGTGTGGTGGATGGGAAGAGGGAGGCAGTCGGGGATGGGGAGGGAAGGAAGGGAGGGCCAGGCAGCCCCTCCCTGGGGCCAGCTCCCCCCCTGACCCCACTAGGCACCCACGTCCTCTGGAACCCACCAAGGCCAGTGGGCCCAGTCCCATCCAGACCCAGGCCACAGTAGCAACACCACCAAGTCCCACAGAACCTGGGGCAGCCCACCCAACCCCACCGCAGAGTATACTGTACCCACCCCATCCAGTTGTTTTAAACACACTGGAAGTGGAGCAATCAAAGCTAAAGTGAAGCTGCAGAAAGTCTTAATGATGACAAGGAAAAAAAGTAAAAAGATGGAAAATTGTTAAAGTAGTTTTTGCTTCCACAGAACTCGGAGCACACACACATTAAATAAACACAGACGCATCCATTCACAAACAGCTGATTAAGAAATGAAGGTGTTATTTGAAGAATGCTTGTTTTTCCACATTTAATCTGCTGTCATTGAAGCAGTACAGACCACAGTGGAGCTACTTCCACAAAAGAGATCTTGAAATAGTTTCCATTTATACAGCAGGTAAAATAAGCATTGAACACGTCACCAAGTTTGTAAGTAAATATATTTCTAAAGGTTCCACTAACATGAAATTCTAACCAGATGTCAGTAACAACCAATCCAAACATGCAAAGAAATTAAAGCATAGATGTGCATAAAAAAGTTTAAGAAAAAGTATTTAATCTGCTCCTCTATAGAGGAACTAGTGGGGTGCATTACATGGGTGTGATTTTGGCCCATTCTTCCACACAAACTGTCTTCAAATTTGGGATCATCGTCCTGCTGAAGCATCCACTCTAGTTTCATCTTCATCGTCCTGGTGGATGGCAGCAGATTTTTATCAGGAATGTTTCAGTGCATTTTTCCATTCACCCTTCCTTCAGTTACATAAAGCATGCAGTGCTGTATGGTTGCAAATTCGAAGGAATGACTTATTACCACCATTATTAAAAGCTCCTAAATGTTAATAAAACTATGCAGTTACTGCGGCTGACACTCCCAGCGAGGAATCCAGATTGATATCACCTGCCAAAGTTCCTTCACTCCTTCTGAAAGACTCTCTAACCGCAGGATGAAAACCAGTTGTGTTGCATTCTGGCTTCGACAGTGATGTCATCCATGAAGAACAAATGCGACAGTATTGCTTTAATGGCTTGTTTCCGTTCCAAGCCTTTCCAACCTGCAATGTGTAAAACTTTCAGGAAAAAAACTGTTTCTTATGCAATATTTTTAAGGGCTAATCCAGCTCTCACACTGGGGCAAAGCTGGCATACACTGTGGGCAGTTTGCTAGTCTACTGTACACTCATGCACTCACACTCTTGCCAGCAGGTGTGATAAGACCATAAAACACGCTGGGTGACTCATCTTCCCGAATTACCGTATGGATATATGGGGTAACACAAACCCACAACAGCCACTATGCACATTAAAAAAAAACAAAAAACAAAAACCCCCAATAATGATAGTTAAGGTTGGACATCTGGAGTGCTCAAGCTCATATTTTTAAGATCAAGGATCTTGAAATTTGTGGATCTGGTAAAATTTAAAACTGGTCGAATAATGTAGAAAGTAGAGATGGCACGATACCACTTTTTTATGTCCGATACCGATACCGATATCATAAATTTGGATATCTGCCGATACCGATATGAATCCGATATAGTGTGTTTTTTAATCAGTAAAACTGTTTTTTTTAATATCTTGCTGCTTTTTGTATAAGTTCATACTCAAGTTAAAAAACAACAACAACACTAAAGCTATTCTGTTATACCTGTATGTAAAAAAAACACACTGCACCCAAAATATTTCATAGATCAGCAACACTGATCAATCTAATAAAGTTAAACCTACCCCATCCTCCCTATTCTGGTATTTTAAAGAGTACTTAGCAGAAATATTAAGCAACCTAACTAATAGGGTTGCAAACTCCCAGCAAAGAAAATAGGGAACCACCCTCTTCCTTATGATGCTTAATCAATGTAATCAACTTTAATTTGATGCAGGGTGAAAAAAATTCACAGAAATAAATTATTTTTCAAGAATAATTAAATAGATTCAACATCTTTCTTCAACAGAATTGCAGACTGCACAGATGGTACCTTCCCAAAGGAAAAAGTACTACTACTAAAAAGTACTAGGGTATATTAGACTTAACAGTTACTATATACAGTAATGGACTTCTATACATTTTACATCAGATTAAAACTTTGGGTGTAAGATTCAGATAATTATTAAATAATTAAAAACTAGATATTTTAAATGAGAATAAGAAAGAAAAGTATGTCTTTGTGCCCCCTTTTGCCTGTTCATGCCCTATCGGCCCCCCTGGCTAAACTTTGCTAGATCCGCCCCTGCACAGTTACCAGCCGTCAGCTGCATAGAAAAAGATCCTGGTCTAGAAAGTAATATTAAATAAATTCTAACAACAGCTTATCAAGCTTAATAGTGCTGCTGTTTTTCAGCCGCTGGTTTCCTCTTTCTGGTGAGAAGTGGGCCAAAAACAAACAAGAGAGACGGACTCGCGACAGAAAAGCCGATCAGCTGATCATTAAGCAGTTTCACGATTGAAGTAGCAGCAAGAAGAGAGAGAGAGAGAGAAAGGCAGTTGCTCTATATATCGGTTGTTAAGCTTAACGCGGGAATGCTTTACAAACATTCAGAGATGAACTTACACACTTGCTTTACTTCTCTCTGAGATAACTTCCTCGGAGATGAAATGTTTGCTAGCAGGCTACAAATACACACAGCCGCTCTATCACGTGACCACACTGCTCCGGCTCGCCATGTCGCCAAGTTTTGTGAGGTGCTTTTTTTGATATTTAATGGATCGGATTACATTTTTTATTTCTCTCCGATATCCGATCCAGTAATTTAGGTCAGTATCGGACCGATACCGATACGTAATATCGGATCGGTCCATCTCTAGTAGAAAGCAAGAAATAATCTCTTACCAGAAAATATTTCTTAAACATTTGTTCACAGACAGACTGCGGAGTTATTGTTAGGGCGCCTGGGTCGTCGACCCGGTGGTTTTGTGTTTTTGGTTCTGGGTTTATTATACTTTTAGCCTTCTTCATCTAATGGGTTATAGTGTTGTGCTGAGTTTAGGTTCTCTGCGTGGTTTATGTTAGAGTTTTAGTCTTTTGGCTTCAGTCTGTGTTCCTTAGTTGCTGTGTATCCCCTTATCAAGTTCGCATCTGTGTTACATTTCCTGTTTTACTTTGAAGTCTGTCTCATGTTAATGTATCAGGTTTTGCTTCCCCTGTCGTATTAGCCCTGATTTGCCCCAGCTGTGTTTCCCTCCTGTCTCTCATTCACTGATTGCTCCCTCTGTGTATTTGAGCCCTGTGTTTTCCTCTGTCTGTGTTGTGATCTACCATCTTACCATGCTGTGTCATCTGCCTGTCAGCCTGTTTAGTTTTTTTGGTTGTGTTTGCAGTAAATCTAAGTTTGAATTTACCTTCCTCCTCTATAAGTCTGCACTTTGGGTCCTATCTCGCTTGCACACAGCTGTCACATGACAGTTATGAGTTCAGGGATGAGCTGAGCTGTATTTAAAATAAACAAGGGACGAAGTGGGGCATTAAATATTTATGTGCTTATTCTGAATATTAAAACTGATAATTGTGTATAATTATAGATTTTATAAACAAACAGTTTTGGTAAGGTGTATAGTTAAGTAATCAAAGATCAATGGATATCTGCATATATTGATGTAAGTGGCACAGATATTGAGTCATGTCTGTTTATATTGTTAGTGTCATGGTTTGTTGTTTAACACATTTCTGCCATAAAGCAGCTCCTCTGCCTTAAAATGATGTGCTAAAACAGATAAAAAGAAACATACATTATATCATCACCAGCTCACATGAAAAAATCATCAACATCACATTTATATGGTTAGTTACATCTGAATATATAAAATCAAGTCACCCAATGTGAAACGAAATAATGTTGCCCTCAGATCTGGTCAGAGTCGACCCAGTGCAGCACAGAGCCTGTTACTGCCTTGTTTCCAGCATAACCGTGACTATAAACTGTACTGTATCTATAAACATTTGATATTTTGTCTTTGTACAATCTTCACACCACCAAAAAACAAACAAAAAACAAAACAAAAACACACACATTTAAAAATAGCAGCACAACAAGTGATTAAAAATGTCAAAGTTATTATGCATCAAACACCTGAAGTGGTTTTGGTGGCCAAGTTCATGCAGTTAAGGAAACTGGTTCTTATTTGTCATCATAATTACCTGATACTAAACAATACAACAACTGTACAGACAGTTCAGCTATTATTATCATACTGTAAACTCACGCAGGTAGATTTAACAGGATGCTGCCATCTACTGGCTGATCTGCACTAATGCTATTTGTTAGAAATCAGATTTTTGACAGGTGTGATGACGTCACTGAAACCTCAGGTGAGAATGTGGGTGTGACACAGGATCCAAGGATGGACACGTCAGCTTTGCCGTTTTAGCAGTGCTTTTATTGACAGTAGTGATTAGTACGGTTTCGGGCTTCTGTCCAGGAGGCAGGCACTACTCTGACTGTCACTCTCCCGCTCCGTCTCACTGCAAGACATCAAAAGAGAGTTTCCATTCATCGATCCAGTTCAGCACACCTGCTCTTTCCCACCTCTGCTTCGCCCTGTGAGCTCACTGCGTCACCCCCCTTTTGCAGCAGGCCAAAGACCACACGTCCGCCACAGTGGGAAAATGTTTTTTTTATCATGCTGTCCATCTCATCTACTCCTCCATTCATCTTACATTTAGTCTGAGACTAAACTAAATCAATTTCTAGAAAACTGTGTTTTCTGTTCTGGTAAATTAACTCAGTTCTCAGATTTGGCCCATATCTCCTGACTGTACTGTATATAAGCAATACAATGAAAGAATGATTTTGTAAACTGTAAAGACTTTATCTTTACGTCTGGTCTCGTCATTCAGATTTGGTGGTTGGAGACTTCCAGGTTGCTGAGTTGTTTCATTCTTCTCAGGCTTTGATTCTAAAATAAAGTAAAATAAAATATTGTTTAATAAATTGTTTTATTAACTTAAAATTGATGTAATGTAGCAGTGAATTAAGCTGCTTTCGGCTCTGTACACAGTTTTAGTTTTATTTTACCAAGTGGAAACTGAACACTGAAACGAAACTGAAACATGAAACCAACAACGAAGAACCAAAAAACAAACAAACTGTTGTGATGAGAGAAACAGTTTGTAGCTCTTCAGTGTTGGTTTCCTCACATGTCCTGATGAAGCTGCTCAGTAACCGTGTCACTGAGGTTGGACACTGTAGATTTCTGTGGTTGACTCAGACTCTGAGGCCTCCTTCAGGGATGTTACCTGGACCAGTGTTAAAAAGTCCAACTTAAAGCAGAAATGATCATGTTTACAGTCTTTTACATGAACCAGTGTTGGTCTCCATGGATACTTTTACCTTCATATCATCTCTGTGGTTTGTTTGTTACAGCTATGTTACTGTACTCAGCACTAATTAGCAGGTGTGTCTGAGTGATGCAGTTTATGGATGTAATTTTCTAACTACATTGTTTTTCTGGTCATTTTTGTCTGGTATCGGAAACTCCATCAATCAAACAGGATATTTATAAAGACACAGTTTTTATGAAGGGGGAAACTATCTTAAGAGAGCTTTTTTTTTTCTTTTTTTGCTTTTCTTTTTCTCTCTTCAAGACATGAAATGTTAGGTTTATGAACACCAATCTCAGGATCCAACCTTGATCTTCTTTAACAGCTCACAGTGATCACATGTGTATAAATGAATTGTCTTACCAGAGACGGTGACTCTGCAGCTGTTGTAGCCGCGGTTACAACAGCTTTTTTTTTTTCAATCATCCAAAGCTGTTTAACTTCTAGAGAGAATCGCAGCAACTACATGATGAAGCTTTCAACTCCAAGACAAACTAAGACAGTTTTCATGTAGTATGAGAAAAACCTCGACTGGGTGTGACACAGGCCCTGTGTATTTTTTACGTTGCAGTATTTTATATATTTTATAATATTTCTGAGTCATATTATGCTTTACTTATGTTAAGATTATAAAGCTGAAACAATGATTAGAAACGTTTCTGTTAGCAGCACCCAGCAGTTTGTCTTCTAACCCTTTCTTATTTCCTGATCCCAGCGTCAGATACAATTAAAATACTGATTCTTTAAATAACATCACTTTTCCATGTTGAATCCCTCTTTCATACTGAGTTATTGTCACAGCTGTGTGGAGTGTGGAGATACAGGACACAATAAGTAAGTAAGTAAGTAAAATTTATTTATATAGCACATTTCACAGATAAAAATCACAAAGTGCTTCACAATAAGATCAGACATACAAGTTAAAATTAATTAAAAGCCCGTTTGTATAAAAATGTCTTCAGCTGCTTTTTAAATGAGTCAGTAGAGTCTAGACAGCGTAAAGACAACGGCAGAGAGTTTCACAGCCTAGGTGCCAGTGCCTGAAAAGCCCGATCCCCACGTGTTTTAAACCTAGTACGTGACCACCAGTAGCCTCTGACCTGAAGACCTAAGTGCTCGGGATGAAGCATGAGGTTTCAACAGGTCAGAGATATACTGGGGAGCTTCACCGTGCAGAGCTCTAAAAGTTACAGCTAAAATTTTAAAATGAACCCTAAAATTTACAGGCAACCAATGAAGAGAAGCCAAAACTGGAGTAATGTGTGACCTCTTGTTTGTGCCAGTTAAAAGTCTTGCCGCTGCATTCTGTACAGACTGAAGGCGATCCAGAGCTGATTTGTTGAGACACGTAAAAAGACCGTTACAATAATCCAAACGAGAAGAGATAAAAGCATGAATAATCATCTCAAGTTCTGCCTTTGACACCAGCAGTCTTTAGAAATGTTTCTTAAATGATAAAAACAGTTAGACAGACAAGTTGTTTAGAGTGTTTCTCAAGAGACATTGAACTGTCAAATATAACACCTAAGTTTCTGAGACTCGACTGAAATGAAGGGTCTAAAAAACTGATATGCTGCCTAATTTCTGAGAGCATGTGATCAGGTGCAATAATCAAATAGTACACAAGAGCTCTTTAACGTCTGCTCAGAAATAAACACATGAACACATCTAGGTGATGGCAAATTCAGGCAACGGAGCAGAAATAAACATTTTAAAAAGAGGGGGAAAAAAAAGCAGATTTATATACAAGACAAGAACAGCAGTATTTCTACACAGGACACTGATCGAGGGTTAGACACAGGAGATGGATCAGCTGCAGCTGAGAGCAGCTCTATCCTGGGAAAAACTTTGGATTGGGAACATAAACCTGACCAAGATCTTGGAGTCTTTGTGAGAGGAAGTTCACTGATGAGGTGATACTGAAAAATCCAAGAAAACAAAATCTCTCATAAAGCACACATTAATAACACTGCAGCTGTGCTGATTAGTTGTATTCTGAACGTCACAAACTGATGAATCTTTATGTGAGTCAGAGTTCTTCTCACTGAGGTTTCTGCTGTTTTGATGTTGCATTAAAAATAGACACGAGTGTAAATATCAGTCCAACTACTTTTCTTACTTTGCTTTTTTAGCACACATGAACAAATAAAAAGTACAGAAACAATTTTACTATCAACAAAAGTGATAAAAAAGTGTATTAAACATGAAACATGAAGCTCCATCCTGTTAATGCTGTTTGTGTTTTACCTGAAATGATCCTGTTTTTATTTTAACCTCACAGTATATTTATAGTTCAGATGAGTTGAAGGATAACAGTATTGGACTGAAATCCTGAATTTAAATCTTTTCTCTGTTGTTTGTGTTCTTTTTTATTCTCTCCAATGGTTTTCAGCACCAACTTACTGAACAGCATCAAACTGAAAACCTTAAATTTAGTTTTTCCTCATGATGTTATAAGTAGTTTCTATTCACAGTCCGAGATCTGCGGCTTCCAGCTGATGTTGTCATCATGAATCTGAACTAAAAGGTTCACCTGCTGAGAGCTTCTTCGTCATTAACTTCCTGGTTTTGTATGAGGAGGTCTGTTTTCTGTTTAAAGTGAAAGACAATTCAAAGATTCACTGAGTTATACTGAACACGACAAGTTTAAACTGTGACAGAGCAAATGATATTCTGACACAAACCATGTGTCAAAAAATGTGTTTTGATCATTTTATATTTACAAAACTTACAAGAAAATCCTGTTTTTCTGACAGACTTACAGGTTCTTTACAATTCTGATAAACAATAAATCCCCATGAGACCAGAGAGATACAGATGAATACAGCCACGACGATTGCTAACCAGAGTGCCAGGAAAAATTCTAAGGTACAAAAACAGGAAAAACACAATTCAGTGTTAATGATGTAAACGAGCACATTTTAAAAACAGGAAGTGGAATTAACCATTAACCAAAATCCATTTCTAGAAAACTGGATGGGAGTGTTTCTGTTCTGGTAAATTAATACAGTTCTCAGATTTGGCCCATATCTCCTGACTGTACTGTGTATAAACAATATAACAAATGAATGATTTTAGTGTTTTTGTAAACTGTAAAGTTATTTTGTTTTTTTTTTTTAATATATATATTTACCTATGCCTTTGGTCACATCATTCAAATCTGGCCTCTGGAAATTTCCAGGTTGCTGAGTTGTTTCGGTCTTCCCAGATTTTGTTTCTGAAATAAAATAAATAACTTTTTTTTTTATTATTTCAGCTCCGGTGGTAGAGCAGGTCACTTACTAATCAAAAGGTCAGTAGTTCGATCCCAGTCTGCATGCTAAATATTTTTTTTGTCAAGATACTAACTCTGTGTTGCTCTCTGATGCATCATCACAGTATGAATGTGTGTGAATGTTAAACACTGTGAACATGTGAGACAGTATAGACAAAAAAGGGCTCGTGTCAATGGGTGAATGTACAAGTTGTGTAAAGCACAATGAGGAACCAAAAACAAAAACAATGTTGTGATGAGAGAAACAGTTTGTAGCTCTTCAGTGTTGGTTTCCTCACATGTCCTGATGAAGCTGCTCAGTAACAGTGTCACTGAGGTTGGACACTGTGGATTTCTGTGGTCGACTCAGACTCTGAGGCCTCCTTCAGGGATGTTACCTGGACCAGCAGCTCCATGAAGAATTAGCCTCACGTGTGTGTAAGCCACAAAGACTCTTGTGTTAAAAAGTCCAACTTAAAGCAGAAATGATCATGTTTACAGTCTTCTACATGAACCAGTGTTGGTCTCCATGGATACTTTTAGCATCATATCATCTCTGTGGTTTGTTTCCTACAGCTCTGTTACTGTACTCAGTACTAATTAGTAGAGGTGGGAATCACCATACATCCCACAATACGATATTATCACAATACTTAATGCACGATACGATATTATTGCAATTTTTTAAAAAATATTTTGCGATATTCAGATTCTGTACATAAAGGTAAACTTTATCAATATTCATTTTATCTAATATCAAAGTCTCACACTCAGTCTTTCTCTCATTTCAGTTTTATTGTTGACAAACTGAACGGTTTGTATTACAGTCTAGTCCAACTTAACTGAACGTAACCATCTGGTACAATTATAGCTATTCTGAACTATGCAATTTATGAAAACTATGCAGCCCATTCAGCAACTGAAGAATTTGAAAGTAAATTAAAACAAAATATAATTTTACATTAAATAAAAAAGTTTTAAACTTATTTTAATTTAAGACATGTTTTATTTTAATTAAGTAAACTGTCATGTTTATTGCTGCCAAAAAAAAGTTAAACACATTTGGACAGTGAAGGAATGTCAGGATTCTTGCTCAGAAAAAGGATCAACATGCTCTGAAGTCAGAGCACAAAAACCTTTTTTTGTAACAAAATATTGATTTCTGCTGTCCCTGTATTGATACATTATTAGCAAACAAAATATCATGATACTACACAGTATCGATTTTTCCACCACCCCTACTAATTAGCAGGTGTGTGTCTGTGTGATGCAGTTTATGGATGTAATTTTCTATCTACATTGTTTTTTTCTGGTAATTCTATTAAAAATGCTCCAAAAGGAAACATCAGCTCTAGAACAGTGAAGGAGATCCAGTTCATGGACTTGAGAAAGTGAAGGTGGGGCTACAGCTGCTGGTGTCTGAAACTCCATCAATCAAACAGGATATTTATAAAGACATTGTTGTTATGAAAGTGGAAACTAAAGATTTGTGTTCATCATTTTGAAAGCCTGTTACATTTATACACACCAATTTTATCTCAGGTATGAACCAAGATTAACGTTAACAGCTGACAGTGATCACATGTGTATAAATGAATCATCTTACCAGAGACGGTGACTCTGCAGCTGTTGGAGCCGCGGCCATAACCTGTCTCCACCTCACACAGGTACAGACCCGAGTCCTCAGTCCTGAGTCTGGACAGCTGGAGTCTGATTCGTCCTTCTCTGAGGGCGTCTTTGTCACTCTGGACTCGTCCTGAAAACTCTTCATCCTCTGAGAACTCGACACCATCATGAAGATAATACAGAGTTGAGTGTTTTTTATCTTTTTTCATGTAACAGAGGATCTCCAGTGCTGAGGTGGACGTGTCTGGTTTGGTGGTGAACGTCCACTCCAGTGTGATGTTGTGGTTCTCCTCTGCCTGATAGGAGCTCTGTGTCACATCCACTACAAATGATCCTGTCGAGGAGACAGAGAAGCAGACACACTCACAACTTTATACAACATCAGAACTGTGAAACACAGGAATAAACTAAATGTCATTTTTGTTATAAATCTAAAGAATTACAAGGCCCCCACACCACAGCCTGCCATGTTCATTCGTTCATTCATAACTCTATATTGTCCTCCTGGTCGTTCTGGCTAGTTTCCAACAATTGTGAATTTGAGAACCATTTTTTTAATGTTTAAACAAAACAACCAAAAATGATCATAGATGAGTTTATATGCTCAGCAGTTTTGCTCACCTCTGCAGAGGACGAGTGTTAGAAGCAGCACAGCAGCAGAGAAGGCCGAGGGTCTGTGTGTGAAGATCACACTGATCTGCTGAAGAGCCATCACTCTTTACTCTGAAAATCAACAAGCAAAACAAGCTTCCTGTTACTCTCTGCATCTCACAGGAAGCAGCCCAGCAGACTAATATAACATCATGTGTTTTATTCTAAATGTTACTGTTTCTGATCCTTTAACAACATTAAAGAAATTTTACCTCAAGTTTCTCTGTGGCGCGTTTCTTCATCTGTCTACTCTGAACAACATCTCCAGACTGCAGATCCTCTACTGTTGATCAATAAGTTCCTCCACTCTGTAACATCAACAGGAAAACAGTTCAGTCCCAGTGAAATTGTCACGGACCTGTGTCTGAAGGACCCAGGGTCTTTGAATAAGTATGGACGTGTATTTTTTGTGCTGCTGTCCTGTTTCCTAATGTTTGTGTATAGCTGGGTGTGTATGTGGGTGTGGCAGAGCACCTGTTCTTCAGCCCTGGTGGGGGTGTCAGCCAGGAGCATGGCCACACCTGAGGACGAGAAACGCACACACACCTGAAGATGATCAAGCCTCGTCTTGGAGCTATTTAATAGTTTGTCCGATCGTTCCTTGACGCTGGACTGTTGCGTGAGACTCCACATTAGTGTTGTTAGTGTCAAGTATAGTGAGTGTATGCCCACAGTAGTTGTGTGATAGCTGCTTCTATCGTTTCTTGCAGGAAGAGTGTGGAAAGCCAGAGAGCAGCGAGCACGTGGAGTGCAGACCAAGGGCGTAGATTTAGTTTTGGCATTGGTGGGGATGGATGATTCAACCATCGAACCCTGCCCTGTTTCTTTTTTTCCCCTTTTTGTCTTTGCTTCTTGATAAAAAAGGAGAAATATACTTGCCTACATATGCTATTCTACATGCTTTTAAACCATTTAAAATTACAATTCATATATGTGAATTATATAATGTTAAATTAATATTAAACAAATGACTGACTAAGTATTTTAGAGTTTAGTTTACTTCAGCCATATTCCATATAAATCAGGTATCATACAAACATAAAAATAGCTTCAAATACAGTCATGACAATAAAAGAATATGACTTTAAGGACTTAACAACATTACTTCAGTTATAGTACACCAACATCTGTTATATTTTGGCACTAAGGGAACACTGAATGATCTGGTGGTTTTTGTCCATAAACCTACTAGTCTAAGATTACCACAAAGTAAAAGATCTCTCAGCAAAATTATGCAACAGTTTAGGCATACATTGTTGGTTGGAATATTTGCAAAATCATGATTACCTCATGATATTTTGTCTCAAAAATTAACCCTATGAATATGTCAGTACCATTAGGATGAAATTATTGTGTCACCAACATTTTAATGTTAGACATAATTTTAACAGCCTCTGTAAACTAATATCCTGGCCTGCTCGATGCTGCCGTTTTCTCTGACAGTTTCAATCAAAATTAGAAATGCTGCTCCGAGACTGAGAGAACTAATAGTGCTGCCTGTTGTGCAGTTAGTTTACAAAACACGTTATTCATGGTTACATACAGTTTTAGACTGATGTGGGCCAAAGCCTAGCATAGCCTGTAACATTATTATGACGGACACATCTTATGAGTGAACTTGACTTTAAGTGACTTACAGGTTTCTTTGAAAAATACTTTCTTATATCCAGGTTCTTCCTTTTTACTGCCATCCTCCTCTCCTCCTGGCAGCGCAGGCTTGCCGCTGCTAAAGCTAAACAGAGCTCCCTTAAAGGCACAGCCAATCACATTGGCCATATTTGTCACATGACGTAGGACTCCAGTAGAGGACGTAATTTAACTCTTTCTGCACCGCTGGGTGAATGAGACGCTGACAGATCGTTTTTTTCTTTCTATCGGGTTTGTTTTTCTTTACTCGAAGAGATCAAATTATTGGTGGGGACAATTCAATAATCGCTGGATATTGGTGGGGACACGTCCCTTCCGTCCATGCCAAATCTACGCCCTTGGTGCAGACACACGGGAGCGGAGAGCAAGAGGCACGGGAGTCAGGGGAATGCATCGGGATTGTTTGTGTAAATATTTACTGCACTGTAAATAAACGCACAGTTCACCGCAGCATTTGGATCCTCCTTTGCCCAGGCAAACCGTGACAGAACTCACATTCAAGAAGCTGTTTCAGTGTTTAGCTATTAAGCAGTTTTTAAATAGTTTAAATGTAAACAGACCATTAGATCATCACTGATTCAATAACAGAGAGTGATGATTTTAAATATTCTGGTCAGGCTTGTACTGGGAGAAAAGATCAACCTGGACCAAAACGTCCAGGCTGATCTTTGTAGTAAAAGATCACCATTATGTGTCAAAAATAAATAAATAAATAAATACATTTTACATAAAAATCTAATATATCTAATTATTAATATCTAATTAAAAACTGCCTCTGCTTTCAATGAGAAGTGATGTCATCCTCACTGTAATCCATCACTAACATGCTGTAAAAAGAGAAGCAACCATTTAAAAAAAAAAAAAAATGACAAGTTGAATTTTTTTGTTTCTTTTTTTAATTCCTTTGACACAAAAAGACACCCACAGATGCTGTGAGGCAGTGTATGTTTGTTTGCAGTGTTTCTCTAAACTTTTCTGTCTGTGCAGGCTTCCAGCTGCTCAGCAAAGCACACAAACCTTTTCTGTAACACACATGCGTTGAATGTTTTAGTGTTGTTGTTGGTATTAATATTGGTGGTGCAGCTGCTGAAATGTCAATTATTGGACATATTTTACTGCATTTACCCAGCATAACTAAGCGAGGATTCAGGGTTACCTGGTCCAGCCCTAACTATATGCTTTACCAAAGAGGAAAGTTTGAAGCCTAATCTTGAAAGTAGAGATAGTGTCTGTCTCCCGAATCCAAACTGGAAGCTGATTCCATAGAAGAGGGACTGACACAGCATCTGTTGTGCTGACCAGAGCTCATTAAATTGCACAGCAGTCTCAAACTAGAAAAATAGCTGAAAATCACATTACAAATGAACAATAACTATGAGACACCAACACATTACTGGAATAAATGATATAACACTGAACATGAACGTCAGCATGAGGCACGAGCACATAGTGCTTCCTCTTGAATCGTTACTATATCTTCTTCTCTAACTTTGACTGACAGAGAGCAGAACAAATCTGATGATTTGATGACGAATTTAACCAAACACCTTCAAACTTTAAGGATTTTTCCTGAGGAAGCTGACTCTGCCCCCAAACAGCTGAAAAGTCGTGTTAACTGGTGATTGACACAGTTCAACACAAACAGGTGCAAATTCAGTTTAATCTACGCAAATTCAACAAATGTGCTTCATCTTCAGTCGTCTCAGCTCCTCAGTTTGTATCAAGCAGTCATTATCAAAGGAGAAACTGAAACGATGCATGTGAGTTGTTTCCACCCACTGTGTAAACAGCAGACCAATCAGCAACAGTCTGTTGTCCACTCAGTGTTTAACTCTATTTGGCAAATATATTAAAGAAAAGTGTTTGATGGTCGTCCGTGAAACACTCATCAGAAACATCGATCAGCTGATACATAACAAAATACTAACATCCAAAATAATGAGGTTACATTTATTTTTCTAAAGAAGCAGATACTGTGACACTGTGTTCACTTGTTAAAATGATCATCTTTAACTGAGATTATTCAGCAGGGTTGGGGTTAGGTTATGGCCTTTTATTTTGAAATTAACCCCTTTCCATATCAGTGTAACTTAAGCACATAACCATAACTGAAAGCTCAGAGTTCCTTTTAAGTCAGCTCGATAAGTCCAAAGTTTTTATAAACAAAAATACAGCTTTTCTCACACTTTGCTGCTACATTTGGAGCTTTGTGGGAGCTTTTAAAAACTGACAGAAACATTTAGCATCTTGTATGTGCTCACAGTTTGACAGAGAAACAACAGTCTGACTTTATTCGGTAACATGTAGAAAAAAATCCCTTTGTTTTTCCATCACACATTTTTTTTTTCTTCATTATAAGTTTCTTGTTTTTTGAGTTCTCCAACTCAAAAACAAAAAAACAAGACTTACCACAGATAAAGACCCCAGACTCCGACACAGTGATCCAAACTGTTGCTGTCAAAGTGAAATGAGTTTGTTGGAGCCGATTAGGTAACAGGAACTTAGACAAGGATAAACATGTCACTGCAAACCAGACGCTCAGGTCGGATCAGTTTCTAACACTCCTTGATGCAAGGCTCATTCATCAGGTAAACACTGAGCATGACAAACACAGGGAAGGTTTCACTCATACTGCATCAGATCAGTACAGATCATGTGTAAACCAAAAATTAGCTTAAAATGGTTTCAGCAGTTTCTTCTCATCTTCACCAAAAAGCTCACATTCTTCGTAGCATTTGCATTTCATTCTGTCTGTAAACACAACAGCTCTGCAAGTTTTGAATGTATTCTGATAAAACTCTGTAGGCTGTACCAGGATCATGTTATAATGATCCAATAAAGTTTGATTTACATCCACTGAGGTCTTCATGGTCAACTTTATGACTTGCTGTTGAAAAATTGACAAAAAGCCTCCTTAAAAGCGCACTGTGTAATGTCAACATTTATAACGTGTAAAGATCTAAAATATCACGTCACATTTTACCTCTGAACTCTCCCTAAGGCCAATAGATCAACCTGAAAGTCAAAGCAAATATATATAAAACTGTTTATTTAAAACTATATTTCTTTCTTTTTCTATAGGTTTCTTTTTTAATCTGACCTCTTCTTTAGGGTCAAATATGGTCAAACT
This sequence comes from Neolamprologus multifasciatus, assembly GCF_963576455.1. Classification (NCBI taxonomy): domain Eukaryota; kingdom Metazoa; phylum Chordata; class Actinopteri; order Cichliformes; family Cichlidae; genus Neolamprologus; species Neolamprologus multifasciatus. Next base: position 36,532,429 of record NC_140441.1, on the reverse strand, counting down.
TTCATAAAATGTATTTTTTATCTGTAATTCATTTTCTGCTGCCTCTGTATCGGTGACATTTTTGCATGACTTTGTTTTCCATGTGCATTACTGTAATGCACGAAACAAAGATGAATTTTTCTTAAAATCAAATGAATTCTGCACAGAAAGGACACAGCACAGCTGGAGCTCTGTGTGTTCAGCCTCTGAAGTCTGCAGGTGAACCAGCCTGTAGCTCCAGGTCATTTGCAGAGTTTCTGACCTCAAACAACAAACACCAGAGGTCTTTGTGATCAGATCACGGTCTGTTTGTCCTTTCTTTCATTTCCGACTCTGACATCAGCTCAAAGCTTCTAATGAGTGACTGGTGTTGAGATTAAAGCTGAAATCCAGATTTCTGCTGAGTAAGAAATGTACAGCAGCTTCAAGGAAGATGGTGTCCTGACCTGCAGTCAGCTGAGACTGAAGAAGTCACACTTAGATGAGTGGTGAAACGTTTCTCCCACTGAAAACACTACGTCCAGATGAACAGAATCAACTTTTGGAGATTTACTTACCTGGATGATTGAGAATGCATCAAGACGACATGAGCAGTTATGACACGGTCTGATTTTTTCACCCAATAAAGGAATATTTAATATATCAGTCTACTCTTTATTCTATCAGAAACAGTTATCACAGCTCGTACACTGTCTCTTATATATAACACATCTATATATATACTGTTAAAGATTACTTTTTAAGGTAATAGGAAATATAAATGACTGCAACTTCAATCTTTACTGAAGCTCAGTATTTGGCACAGAGTTCAAGCTCACTGCTGTAATAACTAATAATGATTAATATCATAATAACTTTAATATTGGCCATATTATATTTATATTACCAAAGTGAGATGACTTTAGTCTCATGAACAACATTAGCTTATTGTTATTTACTAGCTAATCTTAAAATGACTGTTCAGTACAGAAATGAAGCCCGACTATCATGTTTTACAGCCCTGTGGTCTCAGCCTCGGATATTTATTAAATCAAACAAAGCTCATGAAAAACAAACAAAAAGATGAACAAAAGAAAAAAATGTTTTGATATGCACACAAAATGGCCAATACATCACACAAGGAGAAGTGGTATGATAATATAAACGCTACGAAAATAAATTCAGTCAAATTCAGTCTGTTTGATAGAGCACTGATTTAAAAAGAGATAAAAGAAATAAAAATACATTGATATACAAACCAACAAAATGCAAAACAATAAAAACAACAGTAAATATAAGATGAGAAGACATCACTCATTCAAAGTTAAAAGTAAGGGACTAAAAATGATTTTAGTCCCTTATATAAAATTTAAAATATTATATATAAAATATTTATAAAGCATGCAGTGAGGGGTCATCTCAACATGGTTTGGGGCTACAACTGAAAAAGTCGTTCTGATCATTCAGTCGAGACTTTGGAAACACTGGAATCAGCTGATCCAGTAAACAGTAGTCCATACAGTCACATGCTCAACGCTGAATACTAACATCAGCTGTGAACAACTAAACTTTAGACACCATTTAGGATTTAAACATTTAGCTGTTAGATCCCAATGCAAAAAACATAAGTGTTGTTCTTTTTTAATTTGCTCAATTTCTCTGATTTCCTCACTCGTACCAGCTCTTCTTACATTCCAACAGTCCCTTTGTTGATGTTACTGTTTCTCTCATCCAGGATCAGAGGTCATCAGAGTTACTTTATTATTATCTTCTTCTGTCTGTCCTGTGGTCTACAAATACAAATAAATGACAGAGTTACCATTCTTGTAATTATTTGCTATACTTGGATATCGTTTGCTGCAATATGAAAATTAAATCTAAATACGTTTTTCATTGTGAGCATAAAAATGAATAGGAGAAAATGAAAAGTGTATTATTTAATTTGACAGTTCCACTGACATAATAAACACATTTGTGGAAAATTATTCCTTTTTTTAATCCTTACATGAGATTTTCTAGTAAAACACTTTTCTCCACTACTCCTGCCAATGATACTTTAACCTGAAATCATGTTTGTTTGGGTTTGTTCCGCACACCCAATAACTCATGGTGCAAACAGTGATTTAAATATCAGTGTAAATAGATTTTTTTTTAAAAAAAGATCCTTTCCCAGGAATAGATGCTATAATACACAAAATTCACAGTTCGGTTCGTTTCGATACTTTGGTGTCATGATTCGATATTTTTTTGATTTTTTTAAGTTCTTTAAAATTATAAATATTTCTTTTAACTCAAAAGTAGAGTATTTAAATTAAATGCTGAAACACAAACTAATAAAAAATAAATGTATCTGATGGAGAACTCACTCTGTGGAAAGAGAAATGGCTCTTTCCAAAATAAAAGCTATTTTGTTGACAGCAATAAAAGTAGCAATTGCCCTGTCTATCTCTTGTGCCCTCTTAGAATCATGTGCTAACGGCTGTCTAAATGACTCGGGTAAAGTTTGTAGCATGCGTGCTTGTTGTTTTTGTCTGCTTCCACTTGTCTTTGCACTAGGATGATGTCGGAGTAAATGTGCAGTCATATTCGTTGTTTCCCACTAGTGTTGTCAGCGTTAATCTCGTTGAAATGACGTTAACGCCACAACATGGCAAATCTCCGTTAACAAGCTACCACGGATAGCCCCGTGCGTGGGGCTGGACGGCGTCAACACATTAACGAGCAAACTGCGCTAACGCACTAGTTCCCACCAATGTAATTGAGCATTGCGTGGCACATCCGACATACTATTTTACTTTTGTCCATCAGGGTCATGCTCCACATGAGGGTGGGGGAAGTTCAATTTCGGGTAGCGTTGAGGCAGTTGCCATGTTCCAATGAGCTTAGCTTCTGTCTCACTAGCTTGCACTGCGCTCAGTGGATCTGCGCTCGACAGTGCAGCCTAGGCGGAGTAGTCGAACGCAGATCCACTGAGCTCTCACCACAGACAGCACTGTCAGAAGAAAAGTTGATAAAACAAATTAAAAATGTTGTATTGTTCGATACATATGCGTACCGAACTGAAAGCACTGTATCGAACGGTTCAATACCAATACAAGAATTGTTGCACCCCTAATATATATGTATATATTTATATCTTTAGAGAGAGAGAGAGAGAGAGAGATGGGCTATCCAATTAAGGTAAATGTCATGTTTTTGTTCTGAATCTGATTGCCAATATTTTATTTTATTTTTGGTTGCTTTAGTTTTCTATTTTCCCCCTGAGAGATTACCATCGTAACGTGGTCAGGGGGTTTGCATGACACCAAGAACCACCAACGCCCCGACACCTGTGGGCACCAGCCACCAGCAGGGAGTAGGGTGAGGGGAGATGGACCTCGATACCTTGGAGGGCCTGAGATGTTCCCAGAGAGGTGGAGTCTAAGACCCGACCTGACATACAGCCACAGACAAACAGGCGCACGCAGACACAAACGTGCATCCCACCCTCACGCACACATAAAAATACTTGTCACTCGCCCAATGTGCACAGACATAAATAGACAGGTCCCAGTACCCTCACTCCCAGAGGGGGAAACCGCACCTAGTGTTCATTCACCCACAAGATATTACCTTTTCCCCTGGGGTGGAGACAAGCAGACCGCACCGAGAAGCCCCGCATCCCAGAACCCAATCAGACGGCCGACTCCTCCTCCTACCCCCTCCACCCCAATGGCTAAGAGAGAAAGAGAAAATTTCCCAGGATCATATTTTCACACACACACACACACACACAGACAGGCGTATAGTTTGTACAAACACACATGCCTTTTAAGACCGTCACGTGTTAATGGAACTATGTATATTCATGTAATCACTGTTGTAATAAAAGGAGTGGAATGGGATGTCCGGCTGAGGTTGACTGGGTTCAAGTGGAAGGAACAGCGCTAGACCTTGGTCGGCTTCCCTCGCGAGTGAACACACAAAGAGCTCTGTCTTGTGTCTTGTTTTGCTGTTGCAGTTGGTTGTCTTACGTTCCAGCAGGGTTTGTACTTAGATAAACCCAACAGTCAGAGATAGGTACTTCACCATATTCTGGCAGCGGTGAAGCTCCCGGGTGCAGCTCAGCGGGGCCAAGTTTATTTAACTCTTTGTTTGGATTAGTTACCATTGGCCATAATACAATCAAAGGTTACTTACTGATCCTAATCACTACGTTTCAGACAGCATTGATCACATATGCTGATTCAACAAGTGGCACAAACTTCATTGATATACTTTATTGATATACTTTGATATACAGTGGGGCAAAAAAGTATTTAGTCAGCCACTGATTGTGCAAGTTCCCCCACTTAAAATGATGACAGAGGTCAGTAATTTGCACCAGAGGTACACTTCAACTGTGAGAGACAGAATGTGAAAAAAAAATCCATGAATTCACATGGTAGGATTTGTAAAGAATTTATTCGTAAATCAGGGTGGAAAATAAGTATTTGGTCACCTCAAACAAGGAAAATCCCTGGCTCTCACAGACCTGTAACGTCTTCTGTAAGAAGCTTTTCTGTCCCCCACTCGTTACCTGTATGAATGGCACCTGTTTGACCCCATCATCTGTATAAAAGACACCTGTCCACAGCCTCAACCAGTCAGACTCCAAACTCCGCCATGGCCAAGACCAAAGAGCTTTCGAAGGACACCAGGAAAAGAATTGTAGACCTGCACCAGACTGGGAAGAGTGAATCTACAATAGGCAAGCAGCTTGGTGTGAAAAAATCAACTGTGGGAGCAATCATCAGAAAATGGAAGACATACAAGACCACTGATAATCTCCCTCGATCTGGGGCTCCACGCAAGATCTCATCCCGTGGGGTCAAAATGATCATGAGAACGGTGAGCAAAGATCCCAGAACCACACGGGGGGACCTGGTGAATGACCTGCAGAGAGCTGGGACCAAAGTAACAAAGGTCACCATCAGTAACACACTACAACGGCAGGGAATCAAATCCCGCAGTGCCAGACGTGTTCCGCTGCTGAAGCCAGTGCATGTCCAGGCCCGTCTGAAGTTTGCCAGAGAGCACATGGATGATACAGCAGAGGATTGGGAGAATGTCATGTGGTCAGATGAAACCAAAGTAGAACTTTTTGGTATAAACTCAACTCGTCGTGTTTGGAGGAAGAAGAATACTGAGTTGCATCCCAAGAACACCATACCTACTGTGAAGCATGGGGGTGGAAACATCATGCTATGGGGCTGTTTTTCTGCCAAGGGGACAGGACGACTGATCCGTGTTAAGGACAGAATGAATGGGGCCAAGTATCGTGAGATTTTGAGCCAAAACCTCCTTCCATCAGTGAGAACTTTGAAGATGAAACGAGGCTGGGTCTTCCAACATGACAATGATCCAAAACACACTGCCCGGGCAACAAAGGAGTGGCTCCGTAAGAAGCATTTGAAAGTCCTGGAGTGGCCTAGCCAGTCTCCAGACCTCAACCCCATAGAAAATCTGTGGCGGGAGTTGAAAGTCCGTGTTGCTCGGCGACAGCCCCAAAACATCACTGCTCTTGAGAAGATCTGCATGGAGGAATGGACCAAAATACCAGCTACTGTGTGTGCAAACCTGGTAAAGACCTATAGTAAACGTTTGACCTCTGTTATTGCCAACAAAGGTTATGTTACAAAGTATTGAGTTGTATTTTTGTTATTGACCAAATACTTATTTTCCACCCTGATTTACGAATAAATTCTTTACAAATCCTACCATGTGAATTCATGGATTTTTTTTTCACATTCTGTCTCTCACAGTTGAAGTGTACCTCTGGTGCAAATTACTGACCTCTGTCATCATTTTAAGTGGGGGAACTTGCACAATCGGTGGCTGACTAAATACTTTTTTGCCCCACTGTATAAAATCTACAACATTCTGGTAAAACATACAGGCACATAGGAACTGATATATGAGAGCTGTAAATATCAGGTTACTTTGGATCTCTGATCTCTACTTTGGGGTCAAATAAAGTCAAACTTTCATAAAATGTATTTTATATGTGTTTCAAATTCTGCTGCCTTTACACACAGACATGTTTCATGACTTTGCTTATGCATATTTAGCCCGGATGAGAATTTGGGAGCAAGTGGTCATAATTCCCATGGACTAAAAAGCAATAATCAAAAATGTGTTGACAGTTAAGCCCATGTGATGTAAATTTAACCTGAATGTAATGTGCATTGTAATATGTCACAAAAGTAAATGTAGTAAATTAGAGCAACAAAACTAATATTTGAATAATAAAGTATGATTTTCTACAAAAAATAAAAATGAGAATAAAGAAAAACAGTTTCCATTCTAATATCAGAGTTTGTTAGCTGTGATGCTTGAGCCGCAATAATGAACCAAAGCAAAGTCTCCAGGACACGAGAGCTTCATGTTTAACCAGAGGTGAGAAAAATCTGAAAACTAGTATTTATTTCATTGAGCCAGGTCAATGTTTTTGCTGCTTTAAGTAATTTCAAACTTTTTGATGCATTTGATGCACAGAGTCAGTTGTAATGTGATGCAACACTTCATGCTTTTGTTTATGACGTTGAAGAACTGACTTTTTTTGTTCACTGCGTTAAAGAAAGAAAGAAAGAAAAAAACACACACACTAAGCATGGAAACCAAACACATAATAATTCGAAGATAAAAAGCAAACATACAGGTATATTAAAAAATACACAGTCTTAAAATAGTGAATAAAACAAATACATGACAGGCAGCAACACTGTAACACTGTAGTGCACAACAAGCAATATAAACTAACATGTAGCTCAGTTTTGGATCATCAGTTGTGACCAGCAGTGATTCTGACCTATGAAAGCTCATAAATGTGAGTGTAGATAGACAGGACGACATAAGTGCTGGTGCAGGAGTAGTTTCAGCTTTAACCCTTTAAGACCTACCATAGAACCAAGTCCGCCAGAGCTTATATTATATTTTTACATGCTGTGGAGCCATTTTTGGAAGCATTTCAAGTTGCTATACATCAATACAACTGTTACAGCCCAAATCTTAATAATATGTATGCATTAAGTGTACAGTAATTACATAAATTGCAAAAAAGTGCAATAAACGACAAAAAATTTGAAAATCGTTTTTGTTTTTTAACATATATTTCTAGTTAAAGAAATTTAAGAGGCTTGTCCCTCAAAACTGTAAATACAAAAAGTTGCACAAAATAGTTTCCCACCACAGGAAATTTATTTTGAGTGTCTTCATAATTTTATTTTTGAAAAGCACTAATTTTTAAATACTGCAGGAAATACGAAAATAAATATTATAATGCAAATTTGCAAAAAAAGCAGCATATGCATCAAAATAAACTATTTCCAGCAGGGCAATATGAGTCCTAAGCATCCCTGAAACGACACAGAAAGTCATAAAGTCAAAGATAACTTTTAAAAACACCAGTATAGGCTCACGAGGCCCTGGTGGTAAAAAACGACATTTCCGCAAAATTATGTCGCTTCCGGTTTCGGGCAGGACATGGCAGACATGCGATAGTTCACGCTGATGGACGTAGGAAGTGTTACAAACAGCTGATCGGATCGGCAAAGCCTGTTTCTGGAATATTATGTTTTTGTTGCTGCAAGTGCTTTTTATACAGTTTTTGCAAAGCTATATGTGGAAGGAAACTGACTTAGGACAAGCTGATGGCATAAGATGTAAGTACAACTCCTCCGGTTTCATATGCAAAAAAAATTATTGCGCTAGCTTACGTGGTTGCAGTGCTACCGGGATTTAAAAATAGTTATGCAAAATGGAGCGTGCCCGCTCCAACCGGCTTTAAAGGGTTAAACACCGGGCCGAGCTTTCCACAGACATTAATTCAATTCAATTCAATTCAATTTATTTATGTAGCACCAAATCACAACAGCAGTCGCCTCAAGGAGCTTTATATTGTACAGTAAGAGGTCTTTATAAAAAGGCAGCAGTACAATAATTAGTTTAAATTTGCCTCACTCTTTTCCTATATGTTGAACTAAATTCCACGCTCGCCCCTGCAGGCATCCTTCAAGTTCGGGTCCTCTACCAGAGGCCTAGGAGCTTTTTCTCAACATCTTCTTATTAATGGTCTGTATTTGTATAGCGCTTTACCAGCGCTTACCATCTTCTTATTAAAACAGCTTCTCAAGCTCTTCTCTGAGCCTTTGGTATTTCTCGAGCTTCTCATGTTCCTTCTTCCTGATGTTGCTGTCATTCAGAACCGCTACATCAATCACTACGGCCGTCTTTTTCTCTTTGTCTACCACCACTATGTCTGGTTGGTTAGCCACCACTATTTTGTCCGTCTGTATCTGGAAATCGCCACAGGATCATAGCTCAGTCATTCTCCACCACCCTTGGGGGAGCAATAACATGGCTGACAACTGCTTCATTCCATAGTCGGTATCCGTAGCCAGTCTTATCAATGATCTCACTGAGGGGATTCAGGCCTATGCAGAACAGTAGTGGGGACAGAGCATCTCCTTGGTAGATCCCACACTTGATGGCGACTTGTGCTATGGATTTGAAGTTGGCCTCTAGTGTTGTACGCCACATCCCCATTGAGTTCCTGATGAAGGCTTCTGTAAATCTTGTACAGGTCCATTCCAGGATCCATGTGTGGGTCATAGGCCTTCTTGTAGTCCAGGCAGAGCACAGGTTGGTCAGTCTGGTCTTGCTGGTGTTTTGCACCTCTGGTACTCTTGCCAATCCCTTTCTGTGCCACACTCATGTATTGACTCATGTGCCTGTTCATCTTAGCTGCTATGATGCCTGACAGGAGCTTTCACGTGGTGCTGAGGCAGGTTATTGGTCGGTAGTTGGATGGTAGTTGGATCCTCAAGGACCCCAGATCAGGACTGTCTGGCCTTTGGTTAACCATTCTATGTGTCTTTCTTTAACTAGGAGCTGGTTCATTTGTGCTGCCAGATGCTCATGGAGTGCAGTCAGGATCTTCAGCCAGTAGGCGTGAACCATGTCGGGTCCTGGTGCTGTCCAACTCTTCATACTGGAGATCCTTTCTTGGATGTCTGCCATTATAATGGTTACTGGACCCTGTTCAGGGAGGTCGCTGTGGTCTGCAGTCAGATCAACTAGCCACTGAGCATTGCCATTATGGGTTGCGTCCTTCTACTATATGCTCTTCACGTATTGCTCCGTCTTCAGCCTTGGTGGTGCTGTTCTCATATTGTTCCCCTGCCACTGAGAGTACACCTTTGGCTGGTTCCATGGAGAACAGCTGGTTTGTTCTCCTGCCTCTCTCAGGTGTATTTCTTCAAGCGGCTGGTTTCCAAGGCCTATATGTGTGTGTGTGTGTGTGTGTGTGTGTACTTTTGGGGGCTTTTTTAGCAGACACGTGAAAACAAAAGTACAGAAACCATTTTACTGTGAATGAACAAGACTTTATTAAGTTAACTTTTGTTAAGTTTTTTTTAACAGCTCATGATATTTGTAGTTCAAATGAGTTGAAGGATATCAATATTGGACAGAAGCCCTGAATTCAAATCTTTTCTCTCTTGTTTATGTTGGTTTTTTTCCCCCTTTGTTTGTTTTCGACGCCAGCTTACTGAACAGCATCAAACTGAAGACTTCAAATCTGGTTTATTGCCATGATGTGTCATAAAGATTTTTGATTCACAGTCTGAAATCTGCAACTTCCAGCTGTTGTTGTCGTCATAAATCTGAGCTAGAAGTTTCACCTGCTGAGAGCTTCTTCCTCATTAACTTCCTGGTTTTGCTTGAGGCGCTCTGTTTAAAAATAAAAGACAATTCAAAGATTCACTGAGTTATACTGAACACGACAAGTTTAAGAAACTTTAAACTGCTTTAAACTGTGACAGAGCAAATGATATTCTGACACAAACCATAAATTTTTTTTTCATAATTTTATATTTACAACACTTAAAAGAAAATCCTGTTTTTCTGACAGACTTACGGGTTCTTTGCAATTCTGATAAAGCATAAATCCCCATGAGATCAGAGAGAGACCGATGAATACAGCCCAGACGATTGCTAGCCGGCCTGAGAAAGAAATTCCTAAGGTACAAAAACAGTAAAAACACAATTTAGTGTTAATGATATAAACGAGAACATTTTAAAGACAGGAAATGGAATTAACCATTAAATAAGCAGTATTACTGTGAGAGGTGAACACCAGACTTTATTTACACGTTTCATTTAATTTATCTCCACTTACAGTCTGGTGACCTCCAGCTTACATCGGGCCTTTTGCCCAGTGACAGCCAGGAAAGACTCGAGCCCCCGAAACCCAGAACTGGATAAAACTGATATTTGACATTTTGAATCAGAACCTCAGTATGTTTACCTGAAAGAGCTGCAGGTTTATGGGAGGATTTTACTTTGTTGTTTTCCAGATTTTAAAAGATGATCTAAGATGAAAACTGTTTGTATTGTTAGCCCAATGTTTCGTTTCCTCCCTACCATTACCTTTCATTAACCCAACACTACACAGACTCAGTTTCACTTCTATAGACCGAGCCTAGTCTTGGACTCCTTTTAGTCTGAGACTGAACTAAATCAATTTCTAGAAAACTGGATGGGACTGTTTCTGTTCTATATATATTTTTACCTGCTTCTTTGGTGTCTTCACTCGGATCCGGCGTCTGAACATTTCCAGGTTGCTGAATTGTTTCTATCTTCTCAGGCTTTGATTCTAAAATAAAATAAAACAAAACAAAACAAAACAAAAAATGTTTTAATAATATTTTGTATTAACTTAAAAACTGATGTAATATTATATCAGTGAATTAAGCTGCTCTTGGCTCTGTACATAGTTTTGTTTTACCACGTGGAAACTTACAAAACTGAAACATGAAAACATGAAGACACTAAAAAAAGTGTTGTGATGACAGAAACAGTTTGTAGCTCTTCAGTGTTGGTTTCCTCACATGTCCTGATGAAGCTGCTCAGTAACAGTGTCACTGAGGTTGGACACTGTGGATTTCTGTGGTCGAGATTTAAAAATGACCACAGATTGCTACACAGACCTACAATCCTAAAGGTGTCAGGGTCCTGGGTCTGTTACGCAGTGTTTTGTTTTTAATTCATATTCTTTGAGTTTTTCATGGTTCAGATTCTGAGCTTAATCATTTGTATAAAGTGTGACTCTGCTAAACATCTGTATGCTCACCTCTGCAGAGGATGAGTGTTAGAAGCAGCACAGCAGCAGAGAAGGCCGAGGGCCTGTGTGTGAAGATCACACTGATCTGCTGAAGAGCCATCACTCTTTACTCTGAAAATCAAAAAGCAAATCAAGCTTCCTGTTACTCTCTGCATCTCACAGGAAGCAGCCCAGCAGACTAATATAACATCATGTGTTTTATTGTAAATGTTACTGTTTCTGATTCTTTAACAACATTAAAGAAATCTTACCTCAAATAAATATTTCAGTGACCACTGCAAACGAGTGCTGCTTTTTGAAAAACTTTCAAGTGCAAACAAAGAAAGGAGAAAATCTCTTCAAGGATTTTACGTTCAGAGCTTCTTTGTGGTGCGTTTCTTCATGCGTTTCTTCGTCCCTCTGAGCAACATCTCCAGACTTCAGATCCTGTACTGTTGATCAGTGAGTTTCTCCACTCTGTAGCAATAACAGAAAAAATAGGTTCAGTCCCAATGGAGTTGTTTCAGTGTTGATCCCATTTATATTTAAGCAGTTTCCCAAAAATGAATTTTTTTTCTTTCCTTTTTATTTCTCTGACACAAAAAGCCCCCACGCCCACAGATGCTGTGAAACAGTGTATGTTTGTTTACGGTGTTTCTCTGCACGTTTTCTTTGTACAGGCTTCCAGCTGCCTTTTCCTGTCCAGCACACCACACACAGCTCTTCTGTGGCACACATGCTCTGAATGTTTCAGTGCTGTTGTTCGAATTAATATTGATGGTGCAGCTGCTTAAGCGTCAGTTAACTTGAACATTTAATTATTTATTTTTTTCAGCTCCATTCTGTTTTTGCTTTTGTGTGTCCATATACACCAACCAGTTCTTCCAACAAGGTGCACAAGAACATGGGGAGTAATAAACCTGAACCAGTGGGTTGATGGCAGTACTTGTAGGGCTGATTGTCACTCACCCCTTAAGCCAACTGTAGCCTGTATGATTATTTCAATTATGAAAAGATTATATTGACCCATCAGGTAAATGCCTGGTTTGCCAGATTACTAGTCCTGTCCTGAACATAAATGAAGGAGTGAGAGTCTGCTGGATGAACTTGATTCTTATCAGTGGAGGAATAAATACATCCCACTTAATGTACTTAATGATAGTGTACTAAACAGTTGTTGCTCTGTGGTTCGAGTCAAATTCCTGAAATTGTACTGTCTATTATATTTCCACAACTAATTAAAGCTGATACACCATGTCTTAAGGAATTCAACCAGTGCTTACCAGAGCTCATTAACTGGCAGAGCAGTCTCATACCAGAAAAACAGCTACGGTCACATTAAAAATGAACAACGTTACCGGAATAAGTGTTATAATACTGTAAGTCTGCACATTAATATCTGTGTGAACAGTGAGTCTTTGGGATACTTCTCTCACCCCTTGAGCTGCTACAACATTTTCCTTTGAAAGCAGAACAAGCTCTCTAGCTTTCATTAACAGTGTAGAAATAAAACCTTACAGCCTAAAAGTCAACCGGGTCAAAAACCAGGATCTTTTCAAAGTCAGGGGAGGAAACTGACCCTGCCCCAAACAGCTGAAAAGCTCGCTGATGATTGTCACAGTTCAACACAGGCAGGTGACTACTCAGTTTAATCCTGGAATTATGTTTCATAATTTTAGCAAACGTGCTTCATCTTCAGCCATATCAGACAGCTGGGCTCCTGAGTTCAAAGAAAAAACAAACATGCTGCTGCAGTCAGCTCTGTGGTTGTCTCTATTTGCTAAATATATTAAAGAAAAGCGCAAAGACTCTGGCAAAGTTGGTGGTGATCCTTTAAATACTCACCAGAAACACTGTTCAGTTCATACACAACTAAACAATAGCATACAAAAGAATTGGTTTACACTTGTTTCTTTCTAAAGAAGCATCAAATACAATGTTCCATTATTAAATTGGTCCTGTATATTTGAGATTTTATTGGCTAATACCAAAACCTAACCAAGGAAGGAAAGAAATGGGCTGGACTTGGGTAAAAGATCGAAACACCCTGTGAAGTCGTGGCAAACAACAAAGTTTCTGGGCTGCCTTTCCTTGTAACAGTCATCCCTAAAGATTTTCTCCATTTAAAGCTATGAATTATCAGAGATTGTAACATCTAGTCCTATCACTGAATCAGCAGGTTTGGAGTTAGATTATGATATTTATTATGAAGTTAACCTGCTTTTTGTTATAAGGTTCTTGTTTGTTCGTTCTCTGACTCAAAAACAAGACAAACAAAAATAAATAAAAAGACTTACCACAGATAAAGACCCCGGACTCCAACACAGTGATCAAAACTGCCGCTGTCAAAGTGAAATGAGTCGCTAGAGCCGAGCGGGAAACAGGAACTCGACAAGCATTAACGTGTCGCTGAAAAACCAGACAGTCCAGTCCAATCAGACACAGGGATGATTCAACTTGATCACATATTGCATCAGATCAGTACAGATCATGTGTAAATGAAAAACGAACTCAAAATGGTTTCAGCAGTTTCTTCTTACCTTCAACAAACAATACATCTAAAATGTATAAAGTATGTATAAAGTAAGTAATGTATAAATGTCAAAAGATCAAACTTTTTTTCACTTGATATTCATGACGTAAACATTTATATGAATTTTACTTAAACCAAATGAATGTTGCACAAGTACTATATGCAAATAAATAGAAAATAAATAAATAAATAAATAAATAAATAAATAAATAAATAATAATAATAATAATAATAATAATAATAATAATAATAATAATAATACATGGAGGTCACCACATGATCACAACAAAAAATTAAGCTGACAACAGAGTCAAGTGTGGATTTATATTCTGAGAAACAAATGCAGAAATATGAATAATGTGATTATTGTGGTTTACATTGGATTGTAGTTTTTGTTCTGTTTTCTAGAACAACCACAGCCAAACCCACCTACGTAAGTGTTCTGCAAAATCTGCCAATTAAATAACTGGAAGATCATAACCTGGCCTTGTCATTTGCTTGAGGGCCATACTAGCATTTAACCAGTGCACACCCTATGATCAGCACCATAGAAAACTGAACCCTAGCATCAGAAATTAACATAACATTTGATGAAGAAGGTTTAAACATTAATGAAAGCAGCACAGAGTCAGGAGCAGAGAGGTCCTTGAAGCTGCAGATCAGACTGTAAAGATGAATTGTTGAGGAGGAAGAATCAGATGTGAAGTTTTCAGTGTGACAGCATGTTGTCAGTCAGAGCTGCTCACAGTATAAATGTGGGAGTAGAAGGAAGGACGAGAGCAGCCTGATGTGAACAGAAGGAGCTCTGATGTTTGTCACAAACTGTGCAGCCGGCCTGGAGCTACAGGCAGGTTTACCTGAAACCTTCAGACTGAATACACAGAGCTCCAGCTGTGAGCTGCTCATCAAACTCAACACGGGTTACTAAATACTGAACTTGGTGGTGCAGCAGATACTGGAAAACAATAAAAACTCCAGCCAGCCAGTAGATGGCAGCGATCTGCTAAACCAGGATCTGAAAAAAATGAAGCTGTCGATTCAGCTCTGTGGAGTGGGCAATCATAATGAAGCACTTTATTTCAAGTTGTAGATTCATTCTACATATTTTTGGCAACCAAACAGGACCATGTTGAAAGCTTCCTCTGACCATAACGACAGTGCATACGTTTTTTGTTTTTGTTGTTTTCTGTGTGTCACAGTAGTGGGTCTGCGACCCAGTGTTTTGTGTAATTTAATTTCATTCTTTGATTATTGTGTTTTTCTCAATGTTTCCTGTTTTTTCTAAAGAGTCTTATGTTCCTTCCTCATTGTGTTGTGTTTTACTTCCCTGTGGTGTCATTGGCTGTGTCCCAATTAAGAGACCGCACGCTTGAAGTACGCATTTTGAGTGCGATTACGTCACCGCCACGTGAAGACGGCTGTCCCAATTCAAAGTGTACTTCAAATGTATATTTCAAATGCGCCGTCGATTTCCCCAAATATCAAGCCTGGTCCGGTGCACGCTTCGTGGTCCCATATATCCCACAATTCATAGCGCGGCGGTGGGTGTGGATAATTTTGCCGCAAAATATGGCAGACGGCAGAGGCCGAAGAGTGAACTGTAAAAAGTAAGTACTGAATATTATGTCACTTATTTATGTGCGAATGTTTAATAATGAAGAACATTAAAACATTACTGTTGGCCACATGTCGGCAAAGTTATGTGACATTAGTGATGCTTGTACTTTCAGCGTTAACTTGGTTTTAAAGCCTCTACTTCAAAATATATATATAGTCAACCTTAATCTTACAGAGAATGTGACGATTTTATGGATAATTAAAGTCAGTTATATATCCACAAACACAACAAGCTGAAAGTCAGTGATGCTGCTCGGTTTGCAGTCCTGAATATCACGACACAAGCAGGATTCACTGCACTGTTAATGTTAGCTATGTTATATTGCTGCCTCTGTTTGGTGGTGTCGAGCCAAACAGACTTTAATGTGTGTTTGGACGAGCTGACGGTTCACTCGTTAAGCTGAAAGAAAGATGCTTTAATCACAGCAGTCACACATGTGTCCACTGAACCATCTGGGAACTCTTCTTGTTTAGCACTCGTAATAACACAAACACTAAATCCTTCTGTTTGTAGCAGTGTATACACCTGAGACTATCACCTGTCTGTCTGTCCTGCACTCTCTCTCTGTTTCTTTCTCTCTGATTGTGGAATAAAAGTATGAACATGTATTTATAAGTTACACTTGTGTTTGAATCCTGCAGCTTATCACACATTTGATTCCCATGTGTGACAACTGCAAGTGTCCTGAGTGAGGACAGACTGAGGGACCCACTGCTGCACATCATCTGTGAGGCTTTGCACCCCTGATGATCCACCAGGACTCAGCAGTGTGTGAGGAAGAGGAGGAGGAAGAGCCAGCAGCAGCTGACAGATGGAGAGAATAGACAGACTGTTCCCTGTTTGTGAAGGACTGCTAGGAAAGTTTAAATAACTAATTGTCTGTCCTGAATCAGTCTTATTAGGTAATGTTCAAATAATTTGATCATTCCAGTGTTTTCAGTGTGGGAGAAAGTACTCAGGGCCTTCAAGTTACACACTATGAAAGGCAGAAACAAGTTTAATATTCAGAAACCTAAAGTATGTATCAGCAGCAGAATGGAGCTAAAAATAAATGTTTGTTTCAGGTCTATGAAGCTTTGAGTATTTTGGATTAGTAGCACTGCTGTGTTTGTTGCATCATATTGCTGTAATTGTTTACATGCTTTATATATTCTGAGGTAAGTTGATCTATAGTGTTACATCATATTCTATAAGGATGTTATGTGTTTGTATACTTTCTGCCCAGTTTGACCCATTTTGCAGAAGTCAGCCTGTTTAAGGCTCTGATATCTATTCTGTATGACTTAAAGCAGTTATGACATGGTCTGATTTTCTCACCCAATAAAGGAATATTCAATATATCAGTCTATTCTTCATTCTATCAGAAACAGTTATCACAGCTCGTACATTTGCTTCTTACACACATATATAAGCATTGAGCCAAATTTAGTAATGCCAACATATTAAAAGAATAATATTTGTCTCTTATATATAATACATCTATATATACACTGTCAAAGATACTTGTCTTTGAGTGAAGTTTTAAGGTGACAGGAAATATAAATGACTGCAACTTGAATCTTTGACCCAGAGTTCAAGCTCACTGCTGTAATATATCCTATAAAAAAAAAAATTAATTAAAAAAAAAAAAAATATATATATATATATATATATATGTATATATATATATATATATATATATATATATATATATATATATATATATATATATATATATATACATATATATATATAATGTCATAATAATCTGAGAATACATATAATATTGGCCATATTATATTTACATTACCAAAGTGAGATGACTTTAGTCTCATGAACAACATCAGCTAATTGTTATTTACTAACTAATCTTGAAATGACTGTTCAGTACAGAAATGAAGCCCAACAACTGTTTTACAGTACTGTGGTCTCAGCCTCAGATACTCAACTAATCAAAGTGATGTCATGACAAAAATGAAGAAATAAAAAAACATTTTTTCTCCTTCATTTCTGTCAAACAAAGCTGCAACGTTTCTCGCGGTTAGTATCATGGTTGCTAGGCAACCTGAACAGCGCGACGAAGGCTAGACTGTCCCATTTCACAAGCCTCTCACTTCCGCACTTCTCGTACTTATAGTACGCACCGTACGTAGTGTGCGTACTTCAAGCGTGCAGACCCTTAGATCTCTTAATTGGGACACAGCCATTATGTTTTATTTCAGTCAGCTGTTTCCTCATGTGTTCTCACTTCCTCTGACCACTTCCTGTGTGTATTTAATCCCCGGTCTTCCTCTGTTCATTGTCAGATCATTTGTTGTACTCGCTATAGTTGTCTTAGTCTTTGTGATAGGTATCGTTGTATTTCATAGTTTTCATGTTTGTTTTTGTTTTTTGTTGAAACTGCTAGTACCTCTCTCAGCATCTACTTTTGGGGCCTGTATTCAAAACCACTGGCGTAACCCACACCGGTGTGTGTGTGTGTGTGTGCATGTCATCAAAAATGAAAGCACATGATGAGTTTTCAGTTGAGCACAAAAATGTTTCTGAAGCTGAAGATGAACCTGTAGTTCATGATTAACTGTTCAGGATTTAGATTGAGGTTATTGTTCCCTCTACATCAACTAGAAAGTGTTTTGGGTCAGTTACCCTTTATCTTAATAAGTGCTTTAAGTATTTGCTACATAAATAAAAGTGACATACATTCCTTTAAATCAACTAGATAAAATAATATTTCTGTCATTAATAAAACATCCATAAACTGATATGTAAAGGAAAAAAGTTCATCTCCATTAATGTTTTGCTTTAATTTGTAGTGCTGTTTCCTCAGTGCTGCCGTTCTTCTATGTAAATGTATTGAACAATTATCAAATTTATTTCTGACATCTAAAATTGTGATGATGGAAGGTCATCTAATCCCTTTCCTTTTAGCTCACAGATTAGCTATTATATTGACAAATGAATTAGCTTTGGAATTAATGATAGGATTAGCTCCTATATTAGCTAACAGAGCATGGATATATCATGGATATATTAAGAATATGAAGGGACTCTGCAAGGAAATGTAGAGCTGAACCTCCGAGTGTGCACCTATGGGCAGCCTGACCACCTGTTGCAGGTAACATGCTTACTTGACTGTCTGATCATCTTTGCATAAAAAAAAATATTATTAGAATTTTTTTTCTCTTTTCTTTCCTGTCTTGCTCTTGACAGACATGAAAATGAACATGGAAATAAAAAAATTAAAAAAAAATTGTTGTTGGTTTTTTTGTTTCCTCACTGCCAGTTGTAGTTCAGGATTTTGAATACATCTGGCAGTATTAGCTAGCTACTGTTTTTAGTAAGCTAATGTGCTCTTCAGAAATAAAGTTCTAAGCAGCTCAAACTGTGGACTCTAACTAGTGTTAGAGCAATGGCCTCAACCATTTAAGGCAATAGCCTTAAATGGTCACAGTAAACACATCAGCGTGATCCCCATAAGAACCAGCTCCTTCCTCCAATCATCGTTTTCTGGAAGAACTTCATTTCTTGCCACCATTTACCCACTACAGTTTGCATACCGAAGTAATCGTTCCACAGATGATGCCATAGCTCACCTGCTCCACACATCCCTGAGTCCCCTAGACACTGTAGTCCATTTACATGCTGTAAGTGGACTACAGTTCAGCATTCAACACAATAATTCCCTCAAATCTTTTGACCAAGTTGAAGGATCTATGACTCAGCTCATCACTGTGTCAGTGGATCCTTATCTTCTTCACAGACCCCAATCAGTCAGGGTGGGAAAACATGTCCCCCTCCATCTCACTCCACACTGGGGTGCCTCAGGGCTGTGTTTTAAGCCCCCTGCTGAGCTTCTGCTCCCTTAAGACCAGAACTGAGAGAATGAAGAGGAGCTTCTTTCCCCAGGCTAGTCGGCCCTGAAGCAGGTGTAGGCCATGACTGGACTCTCATACACCACAGCACCACACGCACACTTATTTGCACACTTCTTATAATTTCTTTCTTAAATTGTTTATTTGGACATCCTATTTTTTATCTTTACATCTAACTCTTAGTTTAGTCTTTAATTCTTAGGTTAAATTATTTATTTATTGTTTACATCTGTTAGACCCTTTCTTGTTTAACTTCAATTTTTTTGTAATTTTCTCTAAATTTCTAAATGTAAAATTTGTAATTTTGTAAATCTTGAAAATTTCTGTAGTGTAATTTAATGGTTGGGCATTGCACAGCAATAAGCATTTCACTGCATATTGTACTGTGTATGATTATGTGTGTGACAAATAAAATTTGAATTTGAACTTCAACATTTCAAGGCCTGAAGAGTCATCTATGTGCATGGGCAAGACAACCTGTTGCAAGTCCGACTGAGAATCAGGGTGAAGATTAAAGCTCATTTAAGTGACTTTGGGCATGAAAGTAAGGTTTAAAGTAAGGTGACTTTGTCGTCGTCATCCCCCCCCCCCCCCCTTCTTGCACCCCTGTTTCCTGCACCTTGTCTGGGGCTGGGGTTGGCTGGGGATCTGGGGATGGGGACAATTCTAAAAGGGAGAGCATATTTTCCATAGTGTCTTCTCTTCATTGGCTCCCTGTTAAATCCAGAATTGAATTCAGAACTGCTCATAGAGGGTCATTGGATTGTTGGGGTTTCTTTGTATTATTTCAGAGCCTTTACGGTACAATATAAAAGGGTTTTGAGGCGACTGTTAGGCTGCATTGATTCATTCACTCACAATTTTATACTCTTCTTACTGTACTGATATTCATTCGTGTGTGCATATATGATCTAATAAATGCATCTAATTCAAACAGACACACTATAAAATGAGGAAGAAGGTACAAAGCAATGTGAAAGCTAGGGAATTATTGCCCAAAGCAAAAGAGGAAATATACTTGTCAATTTTCAGTAACAGTTCATCACCCTAACAGCAGCTCAAAGACAACGCTAGTCAATCGAGAATTTAGCCATTTGTCAGCATCCTGATTTCATTCAGCACAATGGAGACTTTAGTGGGATTGTTGCTTTTGCTTCTCACTTATTCAGCCTCAGCAGGTATGTATGCTTACTATCCAACAGTTTTTACAGCTGTAACACTGAACAATGTATGTTTTTTTCTAGTGTAAACATCAAAGATTTTGTATATCCAAGGGAATTACACATCTTTAAAATGTGCGCAATATAAAGTAAATGTTTAAATGGACCTAGGGTCCGCAACAAGTAAAAAATATTTAACCAAAATATTTAGAATTGTGGATCAGTACCTTGATATTTCTCTCAATATTTCAGCAGCTCCATCTGTCAGTGCTACAGCCGTCACTGCTACAGCTGTCAGTGCTACAGCCGTCAGTGCTACAGCCGTCAGTACTTCTGCTGTCAGTGCTTCTGCTGTCAAGGCTCCAGCTGTCAAGGCTCAAGCTGTCAAGGCTCTAATCATCAATACTTCAGCGGTGGATGGAAGTACCAGTAAGAGCATTTTATTGAACTCAATTTGTATAATTAAATTTAAAAATGTTTTTAAAAATGAATAAAAATAACATTTATCCATGTTTTACCAGTTATCTGGGTCGAAGTCCCAGGGGCAGCAGTGTAAAGCACTCAGCAGGGGTTGTAAATGGGAAATGGTGTGTGCGTTCGCACAAGAACATTTTTTCTAAGTGCTTTCCTGACTATTATCCTTACGTATTCATACACCGATGGATGCATCGGAGAGCAATTTGGAGTTAGTATCTTCCTCATGCCCATTTGGCATTCAGCCTAGGGGAAGCCAGGAATTGAACCACCAACCTTCCAATCAGTAGATGACCTGCTCTACCGCCTGAGCTACAGCCACAGAACAGAATGAAGGCTGAGATAACCTTTGGAGAAAACTAATTCCCCACTAACATCTAACCTTATTTAGTTATAGTGTTAGACTACAAGTAGTTCAACAACAGATGAGCGTGAGAAAAGGATTTTAGTAGTTAAACATTTCTCACATTGTTTCAACAGCTCCAAGAAACATGTCAACAAGTCTAAATTTACTCTAATTGTGGTATTTTTATTTTTGAATATTAATAGAGCAGTTATGACAACAAATTCTTCTTTTTGTGAAAAAAATATTATTTTACTTTCAGTGTGATCCCAGCTGACATTAAACAGATGTAAGTGTTTCAGTTGGTGATCCAAAACCAGCAGGAAGTTTAAGTAACCAAGTTGGGAAACCACATTATTTATATATCGAGGCTAAATAAAAATAGTAATTGCAATATTTATTTATTCAAATAATTATTAAGGAATGTATTCCAGTAAAGTAAATATTTAAACAGAAACCAGAATATTGGGTTTCATTTGATCCGATTCCATGAAGTATAATATTTGACATTGTACTTTTGCTACAAAATTACATAGAAAATTTATACGTAATCAGATTAATTGTATTTAAGTAAAAAGTTTATTTTCAAGCCACTTCTTACATATATTTTTCAGGTTCTCAAGCTAACACACGCCTTGCCATCATTGCTGGCACTGCCATTGCTGCCGTTGTGGCCGTGATAATCTTCTATGTAATTGCCCGGAAATGTGGTAAGTTTATTCTTGCATTAGGGAGATTTTTTGTTGTTGCCGTTGTTGTGTGCTAAATGTGTGCATGTTAACTACTTTGTTATAAGTAGAATTAAACAAGCTAAAAAGGAAAAAAAAAACGTGCAAAAGAATTACAGGATTATATGCCATGATATCAAATACACAAAATAATACATATTCATATTTTACCAACATCACTAATATGACAAAAATACATCAAAACAAAATCACTAAGTTATTTTGTGATTATTATAAGGTAACTTCTAAAAAGTATCCAACTGTGCTAACCTGCAACACAGTGAATTTGACCTTTTTTAGAACCTGTACAAACTAAAATACATCGGCTTCTTTGTTGCAAAGTAATATTCACCTTTTGGCTAAATTTGACATTTTTAGCCTTTCAGATAAATCTCTCATTTTAATTGTGCTATGAATGATTATTTTTAAGCTTTCTGTTTATCTAAAATAACAAGCTACTACAAACTGTCCATGCATGACTTTTGACTGTCTGTGTGTGTGTGTGTGTGTGTGTGTGTGTGTGTGTGTGTAGGTGCAACGAACGAGCAAATCTTAGACTCTTGTGGCAAACCCTTTTTTAAGCTCGCAATGGCCTGCAGTGATCTGCTTCAAAAAACTGAATAAAAGGGTTTGATCTTTTCTCTTTTGGATACTAAAGATTTTTCATTCATACTGTTTTTAATATCTTTTAGCACACTTGTTATATCTGTCTTTCTTATATCTTTCTTATATCTCTTTTGACAAAAATCTCCTTGAATGTTGTAGTCAACCGATTTTTTGTTTATGCTTAAAAAAATGTTCTGTTTAAAGATATTCATGAAATTGTGTAGTATGTATAACCTGCTTTTCTATAACTAATGAGCACTGTGGTGAAAATGGTCACTTCTGCTTGCATGACATGTTTCATCAAATAGACCAGATCAGATGTTCCTCACATTACATATGATCAATAAGACTGAGATCCCTCGGCTCAGACAAAAGCTTGTATGTGTGTTAGGATTTAGCCTAAACAGCAGGCACAGATACACAGAAATAGGAAGGTTTTTGATTTGATTATGTATAACAATGGGAAGAAGTAATTTGTGTTGTGATTGATAAACACTAAAGTTGAACTAAAGTTCAATAACGGGTGTTAAAAAGAGACAAAGATAAAATAAGTTCTCAGAAATGAAAAAAAAATGCATTGAATGACGCAAGGGGAATAATAAATTTCTGTTTGAGATTATAAGAAATCATGAAATGCAGTTATGCATAAAATGGGGGGGCGATGATTGTTAACATCGGATGTTGTTCGTATCAGAGGATTCATAAAAACCTCTGCAGTTAATGATTATTCGCAGTTGCCCTGGGGGCATTGTCAAAGTGAGCAGAAGACTGGAAGACTCTGGTTCACATAGTTGATTTTTTTTTATACCCACTAGAGATACATTTTTTTTAACTTTTCTTTAAACTCTTACATTTTGAATGTGAATTTTATTAACTGATTGAGCTGTTTCATTTGTTGTTTCTAAATTGCTTAATAAAGTGTCTTTTTTTGCGATTAAAGTTAATTTTGTGGACATTCCATTCTTTTGACATAAAGATCGAACTTGGGCATGATTATTAACATCTACTTTTTTAAGGTTCTTATGGGTTATTCTAGTGTTTTAAAACTAACTGTGGTCTATTTTAGACCGGGGGGGGGGGGGGGGGGGGGAATAATGAATGATGCTAATAGTGAGTAAAAAGTAAACAGTATAATACCGATAAATAAAAAGCACTCCCAAAGCAGAATAAATTATCACGAATAAATTATTACAAAATATTAATAAAAAACTATAAAAATGGAGGCAACTTTGCTTGTGGTATAATGTATACAATGTATGAAAAAATCTTTGCTGCAGATACTAATTTTGTGTTGTAAGATTTGTGAGTTTCATGCTTTCATAGTGGTACATGGGAGAACTGACATTTTCTCAGGTGGTACACACTGTAAAAAGTTTGAGAAACACTGATAAGGTAAGTGTATGTGTGCTTTTGGAAAACATTTAAAGCTGCAGTACAGAATCTTTGAAACAAGCTTAAAACATTTTTAGAATATAAACAGAGCACTCTGCTTCTCTTTACAGCTCCTCACTCCACCAGTGCTCTGTTTGGCATTTTCTGTGCAAATGTGATGTACGTACTGCGGCAGTGATAAGTTTTAGTAGAGTTGTTGCTGAACCACATAAAAATATATCATTAATTGTAATCTCCCCAATCAATGATAATGTTATGTTGGAATGTTGTTAAAGAGGCTCAAAAATGTTTCAACCCAGTTTGCTTAGCAGATTCTGCATAGCAGCTTTAATATAGGAAGGACACAACTTCCAGATTGTGTGAGTAAAATCAGGTTTTTTCTCTTTGTCAGTTTCTGTTTTGCCTGTCACTTTTCCCTGTCTGTTTTCTTACCTGGTTCTTCCTGACCTTGTACTTTCTCCTCACGTTCCCCTCTTTCCTCTCTCCCTCTTTGGACTGACAATCATACACAAATAGACTGTATTCAAATCGATGAAAAATTACATTAATATGAAAAAAATACTATTAAGATCACTAACAAAAAGTCCTCTCTCAGTGTACTTTCAACCAAAAGGCAAATAACCAAACCACATGTACATCTAATAAAAGATATAAATATTGAAACACTGATCCAACATTATTCTTGAGAGACAGATCATTTGACTTCACACTTTTACCTGAATGTGGCTCCTTTTTTTGGAAAAACTTCCTTATATCCATTATGAACCTGGCTGTCTCTCTACACACACATACACACACACACACACACACACACACACACACACACACACCAGGGGTTATAAGGTTTATGGGCATCCAGTCAGTTAGCTAGTTAGTAGGGGTGCAACGATACTCGTATCGATATTGAACCGTTCGATACAGTGCTTTCGGTTCGGTACGCATATGTATCGAACAATACAACATTTTTAATTTATTTTATCAACTTTCCTTCTGGCGGTGCTGTCTGTGTTGAGCGCTCAGTGGATCTGCGCTCGACAGTGCAGCCTAGGCGGAGTAGTCGAACACAGATCCACTGAGCGCAGCGCAAGCTAGCCAGACAGAAGTTAAGCTCTCCTTGCAACATGGCAAATTGAACCTTCCCCACCCTCATTCAGATCTGGCGTTTGGAACTATTTTGGTTTTCATTTGAAGTATGACCCTGAAGGTAAGCTGTCATGGACTAAAGTAAAACAGTATGTTGGATGTGCCACGCAATGCTCAATTACATTGGTGGGAACTAGTGTGTTAGCGCAGTTAGCTCGTTAACGTGTTGGCCATCCAGCCCCACGCACGGGGCGATCCGCGGTAGCTCGTTAACGGAGATTTGCCGTGTTGTGGCGTTAACCTCATTTCAATGAGATTTACGCTGACAGCACTAGTGGGAACACAACGAATATGACTGCACATTTATGCCGACATCATCCTAGTGCAAAGACAAGTGGAAGCAGAGAAAAACAACAAGCAGGCATGCTACAAACTTTACCTGAGTCATTTAGACAGCCGTTAGCACATGATTCTCCTTATGGAGACCTGATATGTTTAATATGCTGCTGAGAATATAGCCCAGAAGAAGCGTATAGTATAGCTTTTATTTTGGAAAGAGCCATTCCTCTGTAATAAACTCTCTTTTCCAAAGATGAGTGATTCCTCAATCAGATACAGGGCTCGCAAAATCGCTAGCGATTTTTCCAGTCGGGCTACCAAAATCTCTCTGCCCTGCCCGTCGGCCTATCGTAGGAAGGAAAAATCTATGTCAATGCTTTTGCATTCTTTCGGAAATGTAGCTGGGTAATTATGTCATTGGCATCGGTGAGCCACTGTCAATATGTGACATATTGAAATCGCGTTTGAATTTGCGCTTGTTTTTTGCTTTCACTTTGCAATCGCGTGAACTGTGTATAGAGAGCGACAGCACTGATTGGTGAGTGATGATAATTTGCGCACCAATTCCTCTGACATCGTCTTATCAATCGTTAGCTTACTATGCAAACATGACAAGTGAAATCTCCCGCAGCTTAAACATGTGAGAGGTTGATCGCGCAGAGAATCGCTGAGCGTTACGTGAGTGCGTGTGTCAAAGCAGCAGGATATATATTTTAGTTCTGCTGAGCCAAATAAGACAGGTCAGGGTGAAGAAGTGACAGCCAAAGAAAAGCTTACAACAAAACAGAAAAGTTATGACAAATCAGACTATAAGGCAAAAAGAAAGTGCAGTTTCATGCACTTTCTTTTGTCCATGAAACCATTTTATGGTTTCATGGACAAAAGAATTTCTGTGGCTGCAATATGACAAGCTAAATAACCAGGGCTGCACATAAGTGGTCCGCAGGTGCGTATTCGCTGTCAAAATAAAAAACGCGCACAAGATAAGAAGTTGCAACACGTGTTTGCCTACATAAGATTTTCAGGAGGAGGACAGACATTTGTTTAGAACTCTTAAAGATGTCGTAATTGCTTAAGCTCCTTTAAGCAATTACTGTGATGTTCCTCCGCCTCCAAAGAAATGTCAGAAGGAGTCCGAACCACAAAAGAAGCACGTATTCTCGGAAAAGTGGTTGCAGGAGGTGAGCTGGCTTCAAACAAATGATGAACGCACAGAGATATGGTGCAGAATGTGCCGTGAAAATTTAATAAATGACAAATTAAAAAGGCATGAACTTTTTTTTTTTGTATCGAAAAAATATCGAACCGTGACACCAAAGTATCGAACCGAACCGAACCGTGAATTTTGTGTATCGTTGCACCCCTACTAGTTAGTATCCATTTCAAACAGGACAGTGGTAACCAACAGCAGGCTACGGACAGTTTTAAATTTTAGATTTTAAATAGGCTGTATACATTTCAATGGGAGCAACAGGGCAGTCAAATGTCACTGATTTTAGGACGGATTGTAGGGTAGCAAACATCATCGGAAAACACGTTTTCAACCCTGCAGGTTACCTGGTGCAATGTTTTTCAGCTAAAAAGAAACATGGTCTGACTCCTACCTAAAGAGTAACTGAGGTTAAATGCAGCTAATATGTCCTGTTTTAAGCCAGGCACTTTCACCTCCACTCTGCTGCGTCTCAGCGGACGACGCGAGCCGTGGGTGTTTTTTTTTCTTTCTTTCTCTCACCCTCTCTCTCGCTTCCGCTTTCCTTCCGCATGCGAGCCTTGTGCTTTGCGCTGGGATGAGGTGGGAGGGGCGGTAGTTACACTCGCAGTAGCACGGGAACAGAGCAGGAGAGGGACAACAACGTCACATTAGAAAGGTGTAGTAATCATCCACAACTATTTTCAGTTGCAGATGATAAAGGATTCAGAAAGTTTATTCATGCAGGCCCATATGACAGATAATGTGCATCTTCTTTTTGTTTTCATGTTATAATTTATATTTAATTGTGTTGTGGTTTGCAGTGTTTTGTGTTGTTTCACTTTAAATTTGTTTAAAAGGAAAGAGCTGAAAATTTAAATAGTTAAAAGTTGGACTGTGAATAGATGGATTTTGTATTATATGATTTATTTATTACATTTTATGTGGAGTGAATAAATAAAAGTATATTTACGGTGGCCCCTAGAGAGAAAGCACGTACAAACTCCAAAACACGTACAAAACACAACAGAAGTGCTCCAGGATGCTCGGCGCAGTGTTGAGCTTTTATTATCTAGTGGCTACACAAGCCAGCAAGTACCAACGACCGGATTTGGTGTGTGGTAGTAACAGGTAAATGAACATTTGTTTAAATTATTTGAATATATATTAGTGCTTGTGTATAAATACACAAACAATACACATATGCTTTCATGCTTTCAAATGTGTAATTTAAGTGATCTAGGTAGCTCTGTTTTGGAAGTTCAGTTAACGCTAGAAATGTGTTTTGGAGTTTGTACGTGCTTTGTCTCTAGGGGCCACTGTAAATATTTATATATAAACCTATGTAAAAAAAACAAACACTTGTTTTTACATTAGTAATTCCTTTTGTGCATAATTTTATATTATTGTTAATAATAAATTAATTAAAGCAACAAAACAACCTGAAGAGCCGGTTGGGAGCCGAAAGAGCCGGTTCTCTAAAAAGAGCCGGAAATCCCATCATTAATCGCTCTGGCAGCAACAGCGCTAGAGCCAGAGCAGGGGGGAGCTGGAAAAAAACATTTTGGGAGGGGGGGGGGGGTTCTATACATTTGTTGTTAAAATGTTACGGCTCAACCAGGTACTGCATGCTTTTTATATTTTTAGCAGTGTGTCACACAAAGAGCAAATATTGTCAAAAAAGTAAGAAATCTTTGAGGGTGTTTAAAATGTGCTAAAATTGCCCTTGGTCAGAAGCGCTCAGTCTTCACTGGACTCAGTGCAAAAAGAGATACAGACTATTAAAATAATAGAGAACAAAGAAACATTTCACAAAGAGTGAAAATAATATCACAACCAAAACTTTCATGTTGTGAATTTTGCTACCTGTAAACTTCATGTATCCAGTGGTTTATACAGTATGAACATTGCATTTAATTTTACTTTGTGTATGCTCATTTTTTTATTGAAATCAACCTTATATATTTTTAGATGATTTGCTATGTCTACAGAAGAAAAGTTTAAAAGATGGATTTAGTCATAATTTCAACACATGCAGTGATAAGTAGGATGTATTCTAGATGTTTTGGTAAAAACTACAATTACAGACAAAAACTTCTACATACATGGGCCACTTGATTAGGTACAACTGCACATTAAACTATACTGGTAGTCACTCTCAATTTGCCTATAAAAATATATAGTTGCACCTGTCAGGGAAAACACTTACTGTGCAAAAAAAACAGACTGTTAAAACAAATAAATAAAATAATAATAATAAATACAAATAAATAAATAATAAAACTTTTCTTCATAGTCAGCAAAGAACAAAAATGATGGAAACATAGTCAAATTAATGAGCATGAGAGTACTGTATATTCAGCTTTGCAATATATATGAAATATATTCAGTTTTAGAATTTATATTCAGTGTTAAATTTGGCTAGGCTCAAAGTGTTAATGCTAGCTTATTTAAATAAATGAAATACTCACATGCAAAAGTGGGGAGGCACCAAGGGTGGAAAGAAGTTAATTTAGGGTGGCACATGCCACCACTGTATATCTGGCCCTGCTTAGTACAACACTCACTTGATCATGTTTTAGCTACAAATTTGTTCTCTTTGTAGAACGTTTGGTGTTCATGAAATGTAGTAAATGTGTCTGTTTGTTTACCAATTTATGAATTCATTCATCCTATCATTGAAATGACCACATGAGAGATGATATTGCAATTTAACTACACACAATGGCAGTAATTTTAGTCATGCAATATCTCCAATCACTGCTTGCCTTTAGTTTCTCTAGTGTGTATACAAATGTATTGTAGAATAATTTGGGGTTTAGATTGAATGAACAGAATCCCTGTGTTCATAGCTATTCTAGTGCCTTATGTTTATTTTTTACAGTTCATGTTTTCGGGGGGGGGGGGGGGGGGGGTGTTGTCTCTGCACTAGTTATGGTACAATAAGGTACAAAAGCATATTTAAACACCAGGACACCCTAGGTCACATGTTGATCGGTTTTGTAAACATATCATCAGATATCCGACCGTATGTTCTGGACACTCGAGTGATGAGAGGTGCTAAGTTGTCAAAAGATCCCCACCTGGGGTGAGATAAATCGGGCAGCGTGGGAGGACACTGGACAGACCTAAATGTATAATGATGGTGTGTTGGGAATACTTAGTAGAGGCATCTTCAACTCTCACCTACGGCAGAGCTTTGACAGGAGTCTGTACGAGACTGGGGACATTGAGACTGAATGGACCATGTTCAGCACCTTCATCACTGAAGCTGCATTGAGCTGTGGCTGTAAGATGGTTGGTGCCCTTTTGTGGTGGTAACTGCTGAACCATTTGGACACCGGAGGTGAAGGGAGCCACCAGGCTGTAGAAGAATTCCTATTGGGTTGGGGTAGCCTGTGGGACCTCGGAGGCAGCCAGAGGACACTGATAGGCCAAGTGGGATGTGTAGCACTCATTTTTAACATAAATGGTCATTCACATAATTTGTAATCTGTGCCATTTTTTTCATGTCACTGTTATAATGAAGTACTTTGTCATGTAGTTTTCATCTGTCATACATTTTTTTTTTTGCTTTGTTGTATAGTGTCATCATGATTTTGTGAGAGTTTGCTCTTTTTGTAGGGTGGCTACAGTCCGCCATTCCTCTACAACCGACTCAGATGAAATTCTCTTCATGTGCACCAGTGACTGTAAAAAAACGTAGATGACCTAATAGCTCCCAAAGAATGAAGCCAATCTATATCGCCACCCGGTGTCTCGCTGCAGCATAGGTTAAACACCCGCCTTCTTCATGAGATGGGACAGATGGGACTGGGGCCAGACTAAAATAAAAATTCTCCTCAGATAACTTTTCCTAAAGATTTTTTCATTCATTATCAGCAGTTCTCATGATGCATATTTGTCATCAAGGGCTCTCCTTTATCACATGTTTGATTCTAATTACTAGCATAATGCTGTTAAATTGGGCTGTGACGTCAGCTTTAACTGGCAGCTGCAGTCACGGAGAAACTTGAGTCTCTCTGTTTGGGAATAGCAGATAGAGCGGGGACGCTGAGAGGAGGTCCAGTGTTTATGTTACAAAACCACGACCGATTGTTTCAACCTGACAGCCTGAGGTGTTCTTCAGTAAACTGGACTGAATATGTGCAAACAGCAGCATGTTTTCTGTCTCTTGCCACGTCTGTAAGGACAGTAAAACCAATTTGTTTTATTTTTTTAAAAGCCTCCACTGCAGTAACCCCTCATTAATCATTAACTATGGATTCAAATAGCAAAGCCCAATATTTATGTGCTGAAACCAATTACAGCCATTTGGCAGCTTAAGTTAAAAGTTATGTTTAATTTTTCCACTGATTTTTTTTTTTTTAACTGACTCTGTGTTTGTTTATTTATTTATTTATTTTACTGGGTTTTTACTAAATACTCAGGTTAAAACAGTCTATGAGGAATACCTCATCAAGAATAATTCAAAGCTACATGTGCAGTACTCCATACAGCTTACATCCTTAGAGACTAACCGCTTCAAGCATTAACCCTTTGAGGTTCACACCAAGAAAACTGCAATTTAAAAAATATTTCTTTGTATTGTTTATTTCTTTAGAACAACAGCAACAAAGTTGGGTTTTTTCCTTTAATAAGCATGGATGCAGGTAATTAGTCTATCTCTTGTGTGAACCTGGAGCTGTGCGAATGCCTCATATAAGCTGTGCTATTTGGCATCTTTTACTTTTCTATGACAGCTGTATGTGGGTCCCATAGCCTTCTATTGGAGCGGTAAGTCACAGAAAATGTTACGCTTGCGTTTTGGTAATTTGGTAGAGGTTTAAAGTTATTTGTACCCCTGTAGGAAGAAAATATTGTTTTATTCCTGCGGAGAAGCTTGTAGTGGACTCCGCCACCACTTGCCGTTACTTATTAGGGTGTGACCCTAACCCTAGATATGAAGCAAGGTGGGAGGATATTCCTGCTGAGGTCAGCTGTTCAGTGTAAGTGATGTCCTGCTTTAATTTAGAGATTGCCGAGCTGCTGCTTTGCCTGGGTGGATTTCTGGCTGCTGGGCCGAGGTCCTTATACACCGGTGGCTATTTTCATCAGTTTTAAAATCAGTTTAACTTGACAGGAGCTGAAGGCTAAGATGGAGTAGATGACCTGCTCCACCTCCTGAGCTATAGTCACCTCAGTAGTGTTGCTAGCAGAAGTTGAAGTAAATTATGTAGAAATATTCATATTCATTCATGTTCTTTTCTACTCACAAAAAGCATGAATTCAGTCTCCTTGAAATTAAGGGTCAATTTATTGATATCAAACCACATCTTTCCATTTTCAATTGCATACAAGAGATCCTTTACATTTTATGTCCAGAACACAATAAATTTGTATCATCTGTATAAACAACACAGTTGTCCATTTTCTAACCAGGAA
Source organism: Neolamprologus multifasciatus (assembly GCF_963576455.1). NCBI lineage: Eukaryota > Metazoa > Chordata > Actinopteri > Cichliformes > Cichlidae > Neolamprologus > Neolamprologus multifasciatus. The sequence continues at coordinate 36,500,609 of NC_140441.1, read as the reverse complement.
TAGGCTAAACTTCTTATTCCATATCTCTCTAGTTTCCTGAATAACTGAAATGATCTACTGTATGAAAAGCTTTCTGTAGGTCAAGATAAAAACCATCAGAGAATTCATCATTTTATTGATTTTAAAAGACTATGAAACTTAGATTTACTCTCATCAACACAGCGTCAAAGCAGTTTGAGAATTATTCACAACGTTTAATCTATCAGTTAATTTCTGCCACAAACTCCCCTCCATCGATCTTACTGAGTTCACGAGACATCACACACTGGACTGACTGAGAGACATGAACTACCTTTTGTGGAAGTTTTCTTGTATTAAAACAATATTTTCTTCTATGTAAAGGAAGTAAATAAACAACAGAAAGGAAGAGAAATCCTGCCAATTCAGAAAATAGAACAAACTACATAATATGTAGTTTGTTACATTTAAACTACATAAGACTGGCCACCTATAAAATCCAAATCTTTAAGAAATAAAAATAAATAAAGTTCCAGTGTTATTGTCATTTAAGCAATGAAAAAACTCGAAGCCCTAAAACTGTTGAAATATTGCTTGATTATGTTTATGATAATTACTTTGTTTACTTACTTTGGTGTCTAGTGGAAACTGTTTTGAAATAAATTTCTCACATGTCACTCGGATCTGTTCACAAAGATTCAACAGAGAAAAAGTGCTGCATTGATTTTTATACAATTTCAGGTAAATTTACGGGTAATTACAGACAATCAATCATAAGATGTCAAACTCGCAGCTATATAGTGATCTCTGTGCAGAGAAGAAACAGCACAACAGTGAGCTCTCAACAGCAAAGATAGACAAGAACAAAAAACTGGAAGCTCAAAGATCTATTTGACTTTAATCAACTCTGCAGTGGCTCCATAATCTAAAAGCCAAACTCCAGCATAGAGCGGCTGAGTGAATGTGGTCTGGACTCTGTGGAGGAGAGTCATGGTTTCAGAGACGCTGTAGAAAGACAGAATACCTGCTCTGTGATCCAGGTACACTCCTACTCTGGAGGACCGAGGACCTGAGAGGACAGCTTGGACTTTTTTGTGTCGAAATTGAAAACTGTTTGTGCTACAATATAATGGCCAAGATTTGTCATTGTTTCCAAATAAACATTCATCGACGCTCCCTGCTCTGCTGATATTCTTGTATGCAACTGCTACTTCAACTACTCCCCCTCTCCACTCCACCTCCCAGTAACAGCGTCCAGTCAGACTCTCTCTACTCAGGACCTGAAGCCGTCCAGTGAATCTGTCTGGATGATCAGAATAAGACTGTTGTTGTTTCATAAATGTTACTTTTCTGTTCCCCTCAGATAATAAAAGCTGTCTGTATGCTGTGTTTGGATCCAGTGTGATTTCATGTGAATGTTTTAAGAATCCAGCTCTGGTCTTTGGCTCTGGTGGTGACAGTAAAACATCCTCTTCAGTGACTGTCAGTGAGATGTTTGTCCATTCCTCTCTCAGAATGTCTTGTAGTTTATCTCTGGTCTCTGACACAGCTGCTGTCACATCCTCAAAGTAGCTCAGAGGACGAATATTGATGCTGGATGAGTGTGTAGACTCACTGAGTGCTGACAGTGAGGGGTAGTTGTGTAGAAACTGGTTGTGATCCTCTGTGTGTGAGAGCTGCTCCAGCTCGCCGTCTTTCCTCTTCAGCTCAGCGATCTCCTGCTCCAGCTTCTCCTGAAGCTCTTTGACTCGACTCACTTCAGTTTCCTGCTGAGATCTGACCTGCTGCTTCACATCAGAGCTTCTTTTCTGGACGAGACGGATCAGCTCAGTGAACATCTTCTCACTGTCCTCCACTGCTTTATCAGCAGAGCCATTGATGGCCTCCACCTCCTGTTGAAGCAGCTTCACATCTTTCTCTCGCTCCTGGATTCTCTGCTGGATGTTTAGTCGTCTCACCTCGAGCTCCTTCTGCTTCTCAGTCCTTTCTGCTGCAGCTGGGACTGTTTCATGGCCTTTATGTTCATCCATTGTGCAGAGATAACAGATACTCTGCTGATCAGTACGACAGAAAATCTTCATCACCTCATCATGACGAGAGCAGATGTTCTCCTGGAGTTTCTTGGAGGGGGCCACCAGTTTGTGTTTCTTTAATGGAGCTGCATCATAGTGAGGTTGGAGGTGTTTCTCACAGTAAGAAGCTGGACAAGATAAACAGGACTTGATGGCTTTCAGCTTCCTCCCAGTGCAGACATCACAGGCCACATCTTCAGGTCCAGCATAGCAGTGATCAGCTGGAGCAGCTTGGAGTCCAGTCTTCTTCAGCTGCTCCACTAAAGCTGCTAACACAACGTTTTTCTCCAGGACAGGCCTCGGTATGAAAGTCTTCCTGCACTGAGGGCAGCTGTGGATTCCCTTCCTGTCCTCTTCATCAAAGTGAGATTTAATACAGTTCATGCAGTAGCTGTGTCCACAGGTTGTAGTCACCGGATCCTTCAGTAGATCCAAACAGATCGAACAAGAAATTGTTTCTATGTCCAGCTGAACTCCTTTCTGCGCCATTTCTCCTCTCAGTTTCTCTTTGGCAGAAACGAAAGTATTCTGACCTCTGATCTCATAACATACTTTTCTGTAGTGAATGGAGCCTGTCGGCTCTGAAACGTTACAACATGTTTGTTACACCCATCTTCAAACTGCAGATCTAAAGGGGAGGGAACAAGGAAATACATTTACAGTGTTTCAGGAAGAGGAGGGAGGAGTTATCAGGCTTTGACACAGTGCAGGAAGTTGAGCAGTTTGACGTAGACACTGTTTGTTTAACCCTTTGAACATGAACAAAGGAGGCAGATCAGCTTTTACATTTATAATATACGAATGATAAGTAAATAAAAAAGCTGCCACATTGTAACACCATGGCACATATTAATCAATGAATTGTTTTTCATTTCAAAAATGTTCACATTCAGACACAAAAATCATTAAATATCACACAGTTATTAATCCTTCAAATATGAGACATTTGGCTTTCAGACACAGAGCCAGTGACTTTATCTTTACTGCAAGTATTTTTGTGTTTCACACCGTTGAATATCAAGTTAAATATGCTGCAAAATGTGAACATTTACAGAATAAAAGTCAGAATGTGTAGAACAGGGTTTTTTTTTCACTTATAAAATGTTTTCACATTCTTGTCTTTTAAACTCGCAGATACAGGAAAAAATATTTGCAATCAACTGATATTTTCAGTTGACTTGCAATTCAAATTTTACTCTTATTTATTATTTTTACTACTTGGAACCAGTGTTGGGTAAGTTACTTTAAAATAGTAACTTAGTTACATTACTAGTTACTTCTATCAAAAGTAACTCAGTTACTTCAAGTTACTCGTTACTTTCAAAGTAACTAGTTACTAGGGAAAGTAACTTTGGTTTTACTCAGAATTCTCTTATTAATGTGTTGCTTCCATAACTTTGCCAGTCTTCTAGCTTGCTTACTTGCCACAAGTGCACTGTGCCACCTACCAATAGAAAGGAAAAGATAATGTGCATATTTCCACGAGAGAAATCCCACGCCTGGACCATCATTGACCACTGCCATGATTCTAGCCTACGTCACAGCGTCATGTGCGCCTTTTACATCCAACACAAAAACTGCAGTCGTGGTGCTTTGATTGTACTCAGAACTCGGAAATTCTGCCTTCTGAATAGGAAGATGTAGGTAACACCACACTGCAGATGAGCTGCATACAGGGCTGGACTGGGACAAAAAAATCGGCCCGGGCGTTTTGACTAGAGACCGGCCCACCATTATAGGAAAAATCATAAAGCCTTTGAATGAAAACAAACGCTGTTGTGACAGTGATGTTCACTGTCTTGATGGTATATATGCACCAATCTATCAATCGTTTGTTGTAAGATTCAGATAATTATTTTTTAAAAGTTAGACATTTTAAATGAGAATAAGAAAGAAAAGTATTTCTTTGTGCCCCCCTCTCCCTGTTAATGCCCTACCTGCCCCCCCTGGAAAACTTTGCTAGATCCGCACCTGCACAGTTACCAGCTGTCAGCTACCTAAAAAGGATCCTGGTGTTATCTGTCTCTCAGAAACAGTTCATAACTTCCCTTCAACTCATTCATGTCACCTAAAAGGTAAACCTGTTTCTCCATCACCTGTTCAGCTCTGATGATTCAGTAAGGACGTCTCCTGGTTTCATCTTCATGTTTCCCTCTCACCAGATAACCAAACCGACATCATGACCAGCAGCTTTTTTGCAGCTGCGGCTCCAGCAAACATCAGCTGATACTAGAAATTAATATTAAATAAATTCTAACAACAGCTGATCAAGCTTAAACGTGCTGCTGTTGTTTAACGCGACATTGGCTGGTTTCCTCTTTCTGGCGCAAAGTGGGCGATAAACAAACAAGAGAGCCGATCAGCTGATCATTGATCAGTTTTCATGATTGAAGTAGAAACGGGAGAGGGAGGGGGGAGAATGAAAGAAGAAGAGGCAGCTGTGCAGCAAAGACACAGAATAACTCCAGCTTTGTGTCTTTTTCATTGTAGCTGAATTACGGGACAAACTGTTCCTTTTCACCTCAATAAGAAACGCGTAATATTTTATCTGAATACCAGACGGGACGGTTGGCAACTCTAATAACTTATGAACAAAATAAAGTTCAACATCATTAACTTCATAGCACCCACCCAGCTGTATAGAAACTCCGTCATGCTAGCTAGTACGCAGTACGGAAAAAGTCAGAATAACGAAAATAAACTCCACCTAAACTTGGTTTATATCTGACCCAGATAGACTGCAGGTCATAACTTCTTACCTGCAGTTCAGTTCACACTTGGACCAGCGGCCGCCTCGGGTCTCTTTTCCTTCTGCGTCCCCTTTCTCTCATCCACCTGCTGCCTCCACCACTTGCTAATGTTACTGAATCTGTGGAAGCTCCGCGATAGCCACCACACGAAGTAACGAGTAACGACCCTATCTAAATCCCAGTAACGACTAACGCGTTCCTGATTTTGGCATAATAACTAGTTACCGTGCTCGTTACCACAATAATAACGTAGTTACTGTAACGCGTTACTTAATAACGCGTTAGTCCCAACACTGCTTGGAACCACAACTCTGTGATTCCAGCCTCTCAGATCAGTGAATACAAGTGCTGGTGTCATGATCCGGGGTGTCGGTGGTGTTTTGAGGAATGTTTTCTTACTCTGTTCAAAGCTCAGGTCCTTCCTCCAGGTGAAGTTCTGGGTCTACATCTGCCTCTCTCCACATGCGGCTCATTGTCTGCAATCAGCGATGAAGTTTTAAGGACCACCTCAGAGCTCCAGTATTTATCAGATTGTCATCTAAACAGTAGTTTTAAATCAGCCTCCATGTTCTGCTTGCTCCAAGTGTTCCTCTGTTTAATTTCGCCTTCTTTGTGTCTCCAGTTTCCTGCACCTCCAGATCATTATCCACTCACCTCGACTCTTATCTGGATTTCCTCTGTCACTGGTCCTTCCCTCCAACCAGCTGCCTGCCTGAATCTTACCTGCCAGGAACCGTCGCTCAGTTTCACCCAACTTCCTGTGGAGAATCTGTAAACCTGCCTGCTTTCCTGCTCACTGTAACCATCCATGACTTTAGAAAAGATCTCCCTCCAAAACCCAGATTCACCAGCCTGCCAAGGAAGCAATCTGTAACATTTTACAGCTCTCTATCTCTGTATTTAATAAAATCAGTTTCAGGTTGAAACAGCCGTGACTTGAGTCTGCTTGTGGGTCCACTTTCACGCTGGCCTCTCGGCCCTGAAAGCCTGACTTCTCCCTCTCGAGTCACAAATTCACGCATTGTGAGCTTCCACTTTTGCAGCTCTTCTTAAGAGAAATCTGGTACAAAACTTGTACTTGTAGCTGAAGGGGGACAGGTGGTGGTGAGGGGGTTTGTGTGATTGAAGGCAGAGACCATAGGAATGGAGGTCAGCCAATCAGAATATTGATAACTGGTACGTATTGCAGCTCTTTGTGTTGTGTCCTTCTGGGGTTATCGATCAGAACAAGCAGCAGCCAATCAAATGCAGTCCAGTCATTTATTTTGTTGGCTCAGATATTTACACAGCACAGTAATGAAGGGCACAGTACAGGTTTTACAGTCTTTGTAATCTGTGAGTGTGCATAGGTTTGCTCTGAAAAAGAAATAAACAACAAGAAATAACATTTAGATTCATGTCACGTCTGTAGGTTTATATAACAGTTATAATTATTTAAACTAAAACACGTCCACATATTTCTGTGTTAAACTAAGTACATCCTCTGACGTTACAGAGTTCACAAAGACAAACACAGTCCAACAGCACCATCTACTGACTACACAGGTTTACAGCAGCGTGATCATGAGACTCCACATTTGCACAAACATGAGTATCAAGCTAGTTGCAAACTGTCTGTATCAGTGTTTCAATTCTGAAAGACGTGAAGATGTTTTACAAAATAAAATACAAATGAAATAAACTAATAAATCATAACACTTTTAGATTCAAATATTTGATTGATTAAGCAATTCAAGATTTCCAGCCGCTGTTGACTGAGGACAACATAAAGTCTATTCATATATTTTAATGACACAGTAAGTATGCTATATTACTGTGAGCATTTAAATATTTAAAGACATGATTAAAGAGATCATCAAGAAATCCTTATTGAACCTCTTTTAAATGTAAAAATGCTGCAGATGTTTGCTAAAAGTAGATCCACAACGACTGCATCCCTGCATCTGTTTCTTTCCTGGTAATAATTAAAGCAACAATAATGATGATACAGTTAAACAGTAAAAACAAACCAAAAAAATGATAAAAACAGAAATGCTACTCAAAACATAAACCTGCTTAACAGATGCTGATCAGTACGACAGAAAATCTTCATCACCTCATCATGACGAGAGCAGATGTTCTCCTGGAGCTTCTTGGAGGGGCCACCAGCTTGTGTTTCTTTAATGGAGCTGCGTCATAGTGAGGTTGGAGGTGTTTCTCACAGTAAGAGGCTGGACAAGATAAACAGGACTTGATGGCTTTCTGCTTCCTCCCAGTGCAGACATCACAGGCCACATCTTCAGGTCCAGCATAGCAGTGATCAGCTGGAGCAGCTTGGAGTCCAGTCTTCTTCAGCTGCTCCACTAAAGCTGCAAACATGATGTCTTTCTCCAGAAAAAAAAGGTACAGTTTGAACCTTGGCAGCATTTATAACCCTACATTTAAATATGTATCACTCTGAACTTTGCCAAGATGTGTCACCCTCATTTAAATTGTAGAAGACTGAACTTTGGTTATATAAGAAGATAAGAGATAATCATGTATCTAAATTTACTGCGATACATTTGCTCTTTTCTGCCAAAAAGTAACACTGATAAACCCAGCTAAACAAACCATGCAAACAAACAGTAACATCTCCACATAAACTAATAACACCTGCAATTAAATAAACTGATAGGCCAAGTGGGATGTGTAGCACTCATTTTTAACATAAATGGTCATTCACATGATTTGTAATCTGTGCCATTTTTTTCATGTCACTGTTATAATGAAGTACTTTGTCATGTAGTTTTCATCTGTCATACATTTTTTTTTTTTGCTTTGTTGTGTAGTGTCATCATGTTTTTGTGAGAGTTTGCTTTTTTGTAGGGTGGCTACAGTCCGGCTTTCCTCTACAACCGACTCAGATGAAATTCTCTTCATGTGCACCAGTGACTGTAAAAAAACGTAGATGACCTAATAGCTCCCAAAGAATGAAACCAATCTATATCGCTACCCGGTGTCTCGCTGCAGCATAGGTTAAAAACCCGCCTTCTTTATGATAGCAGATGGGACTGGGGCCAGACTAAAGTAAAAAATTCTCCTCAGAAAACTTTTCCTAAAGATTTTTTCATTCATTATCAGCAGTTCTCATGATGCATATTTGTCCTCAAGGGCTCTCCTTTATCACATGTTTGATTCTAATTACTAGCATAATGCTGTTAAATTGTGCTGTGACGTCAGCTTTAACTGGCAACTGCAGTCGAGGAGAAACTTGAGTCTCTCTGTTTGGGAATAGCAGATAGAGCGGGGACGCTGAGAGGAGGTCCAGTGTTTATGTTACAAAACCACGACCGACTGTTTCAACCTGACAGCCTGAGGTGTTCTTCAGTAAACTGGACTGAATATGTGCAAACAGCAGCATGTTTTCTGACTCTTGCCACGTCTGTAAGGACAGTAAAACCAATTTGTTTTATTTTTTTAAAAGCCTCCACTGCAGTAACCCCTCATTAATCATTAACTATGGATTCAAATAGCAAAGCCCAATATTTATGTGCTGAAACCAATTACAGCCATTTGGCAGCTTAAGTTAAAAGTTATGTTTTTTTTTCCACTGATTATTTTTTTTAGAACTGACTCTGTGTTTGTTTGTTTATTTATTTATTTTACTGAGTTTTTACTAAATACTCAGGTTAAAACAGTCTATGAGGAATACCTCATCAAGAATCATTCAAAGCTACATGTGCAGTACTCCATACAGCTTACATCCTTAGAGAGTAACCGCTTCAAGCATTAACCCTTTGAGGTTCACACCAAGAAAACTGCAATTTAAAAAATATTTCTTTGCATTGTTTATTTCTTTAGAACCACAGCAACAAAGTTGGGTTTTTTCCTTTAATAAGCACGGGTGCAGATAATTAGTCTATCTCTTGTGTGAACCTGGAGCTGTGCGAATGCCTCATATAAGCTGTGCTATTTGGCATCTTTTACTTTTCTATGACAGCTGTATGTGGGTCCCATAGCCTTCTATTGGAGCGGTAAGTCACAGAAAATGTTACGCTTGCGTTTTGGTAATTTGGTAGAGGTTTAAAGTTATTTGTACCCCTGTAGGAAGAAAATATTGTTTTATTCCTGCAGAGAAGCTTGTAGTGGACTCCGCCACCACTTGCTGTTACTTATTAGGGTGTGACCCTAACCCTAGATATGAAGCAAGGTGGGAGGGATATTCCTGCTGAGGTCAGCTGTTCAGTGTAAGTGATGTCCTGCTTTAATTTAGAGATTGCCGAGCTGCTGCTTTGCCTGGGTGGATTTCTGGCTGCTGGGCCGAGGTCCTTATACACCGGTGGCTATTTTCATCAGTTTTAAAATCAGTTTAACTTGACGGGAGCTGAAGGCTAAGATGGAGTAGATGACCTGCTCCACCTCCTGAGCTATAGTCACCTCAGTAGTGTTGCTAGCAGAAGTTGAAGTAAATTATGTAGAAATATTCATATTCATTCATATTCTTTTCTACTCACAAAAAGCATGAATTCAGTCTCCTTGAAATTAAGGGTCAATTTATTGATATCAAACCACATCTTAAAAATGTCCAGTTCATTTTCAATTGCATACAAGAGATCCTTTACATTTTATGTCCAGACCACAATAAATTTGTATCATCTGTATAAACAACACAGTTGTCCATTTTCTAACCAGGAATAGGCTAAACTTCTTATTCCATATCTCTTTAGTTTCCTGAATAACTGAAATGATCTACTGTATGAAAAGCTTTCTGTGGGTCAAGATAAAAACCATCAGAGAATTCATCATTTTATTGATTTTAAAAGACTATGAAACTTAGATTTACTCTCATCAACACAGCGTCAAAGCAGTTTGAGAATTATTCACAACGTTTAATCTATCAGTTAATTTCTGCCACAAACTCCCCTCCATCGATCTTACTGAGTTCACGAGACATCACACACTGGACTGACTGAGAGACATGAACTACCTTTTGTGGAGGTTTTCTTGTATTAAAACAATATTTTCTTCTATGTAAAGGAAGTAAATAAACAACAGAAAGGAAGAGAAATCCTGCCAATTCAGAAAATATAACAAACTACATAATATGTAGTTTGTTACATTTAAACTACATAAGACTGGCCACCTATAAAATCCAAATCTTTAAGAAATAAAAATAAATAAAGTTCCCAGTATTATTATCATTTAAGCAATTAAAAAACTCGAAGCCCTAAAACTGCTGAATTATTGCTTGATTATGTTTATGATAAATTACTTTGTTTACTTACTTTGGTGTCTAGTGGAAACTGTTTTGAAATAAATTTCTCACATGTCACTCGGATCTGTTCACAAAGATTCAACAGAGAAAAAGTGCTGCATTGATTTGAATACGATTTCAGGTAAATTTACGGGTAATTACAGACAATCAATCATAAGATGTCAAACTCGCAGCTATATAGTGATCTCTGTGCAGAGAAGAAACAGCACAACAGTGAGCTCTCAACAGCAAAGATAGACAAGAACAAAAAACTGGAAGCTCAAAGATCTATTTGACTTTAATCAACTCTGCAGTGGCTCCATAATCTAAAAGCCAAACTCCAGCATAGAGCGGCTGAGTGAATGTGGTCTGGACTCTGTGGAGGAGAGTCATGGTTTCAGAGACGCTGTAGAAAGACAGAATACCTGCTCTGTGATCCAGGTACACTCCTACTCTGGAGGACCGAGGACCTGAGAGGACAGTTCGTACTTTGTTGTGCCAAAATTGAAAACAGTTTGTGTTACAGCGTAAAGACCAAGATTTGTCAGTGAATCCAAAAACACATTCATTGATGTTCCCTGCTCTGCTGATATTCTTGTATGCAACTGCTACTTCAACTCCTCCTCCTCTCCACTCCACCTCCCAGTAACAACGTTCAGTCAGACTCTCTCTACTCAGGACCTGACAGTAATGAGTGAATCTGTCTGGATGATCAGAATAAGACTGTTGTTGTTTCATTTTTGTTACTTTTCTGTTCCCCTCAGATAATAACAGATATCTAAATGCTGTGTTTGAATCCAGTGTGATTTCACATGAATATTTTAAGAATCCAGCTCTGGTCTTTGGCTCTGCTGGTGACAGTAAAACATCCTCTTCAGTGACTGTCAGTGAGATGTTTGTCCATTCCTCTCTCAGAATGTCCTGTAGTTTATCTCTGGTCTCTGACACAGCTGCTGTCACATCCTCAAAGTAGCTCAGAGGACGAATATTGATGCTGGATGAGTGTGTAGACTCACTGAGTGCTGACAGTGAGGGGTAGTTGTGTAGAAACTGGTTGTGATCCTCTGTGTGTGAGAGCTGCTCCAGCTCGCCGTCTTTCCTCTTCAGCTCAGCGATCTCCTGCTCCAGCTTCTCCTGAAGCTCTTTGACTCGACTCACTTCAGTTTCCTGCTGGGATCTGACCTGCTGCTTCACATCAGAGCTTCTTTTCTGGAGGAGACGGATCAGCTCAGTGAACATCTTCTCACTGTCCTCCACTGCTTTATCAGCAGAGCCATTGATGGCCTCCACCTCCTGTTGAAGCAGCTTCACATCTTTCTCTCGCTCCTGGATTCTCTGCTGGATGTTTAGTCGTCTCACCTCGAGCTCCTTCTGCTTCTCAGTCCTTTCTGCTGCAGCTGGGACTGTTTCATGGCCTTTATGTTCATCCATTGTGCAGAGATAACAGATACTCTGCTGATCAGTACGACAGAAAATCTTCATCACCTCATCATGACGAGAGCAGATGTTCTCCTGGAGCTTCTTGGAGGGGGCCACCAGCTTGTGTTTCTCAAAGGCAGGAGACTCAAAATGAAGCTGAATGTGTTTCTCACAGTAGGAAATCAGACACATCAGACAGGACTTGATGGCTTTCAGCTTCCTCCCAGTGCAGACATCACAGGCCACATCTTCAGGTCCAGCATAGCAGTGATCAGCTGGAGCAGCTTGGAGTCCAGTCTTCTTCAGCTGCTCCACTAAAGCTGCTAACATGACGTTTTTCTCCAGGACAGGCCTCGGTATGAAAGTCTTCCTGCACTGAGGGCAGCTGTGGATTCCCTTCCTGTCCTCTTCATCCCAGAAACTCTTAATACAGTTCATGCAGTAGCTGTGTCCACAGGTTGTAGTCACCGGATCCTTCAGTAGATCCAAACAGATCGAACAAGAAATTGTTTCTTTGTCCAGCTGAACTCCTTTCTGCGCCATTTCTCCTCTCAGTTTCTCTTTGGCAGAAACGAAAGTATTCTGACCTCTGATCTCATAACATACTTTTCTGTAGTGAATGGAGCCTGTCGGCTCTGAAACGTTACAACATGTTTGTTACACCCATCTTCAAACTGCAGATCTAAAGGGGAGGGAACAAGGAAATACATTTACAGTGTTTCAGGAAGAAGAGGGAGGAGTTATCAGGCTTTGACACAGTGCAGGAAGTTGAGCAGTTTGACGTAGACACTGTTTGTTTAACCCTTTGAACATGAACAAAGGAGGCAGATCAGTTTTTACATTTATAATATACGAATGATAAGTAAATAAAAAAGCTGCCACATTGTAACACCATGGCACATATTATACCATGAATTGTTTTTCATTTCAAAAATGTTCACATTCAGACACAAAAATCATTAAATATCACACAGTTATTAATCCTTCAAATATGAGACATTTGGCTTTCAGACACAGAGCCAGTGACTTTATCTTTACTGCAAGTATTTTTGTGTTTCACAACGTTGAATATCAAGTTAAATATGCTGCAAAATGTGAACATTTACAGAATAAAAGTCAGAATGTGTAGAACAGGGTTTTTTTTTCACTTATAAAATGTTTTCACATTCTTGTCTTTTAAACTCGCAGATACAGGAAAAATATTTGCAATCAACTGATATTTTCACAGATATATTGAGAGCTGCAGACTTGCAATTCAAATTTTACTCTTATTTATTATTTTCACTACTTGGAACCGCAACTCTGTGATTCCAGCCTCTCAGATCAGTGAATACAAGTGCTGTTGTCATGATCCGGGGTGTTGGTGGTTTTTTTGGGGAATGTTTTCTTACTCTGTTCAAAGCTCAGGTCCTTCCTCCAGGTGAAGTTCTGGGTCTACATCTGCCTCTCTCCACATGCGGCTCATTGTCTGCAATCAGCGATGAAGTTTTAAGGACCACCTCAGAGCTCCAGTATTTATCAGATTGTCATCTAAACAGTAGTTTGAAATCAGCCTCCATGTTCTGCTTGCTCCAAGTGTTCCTCTGTTTAATTTCGCCTTCTTTGTGTCTCCAGTTTCCTGCACCTCCAGATCATTATCCACTCACCTCGACTCTTATCTGGATTTCTTCTGTCACTGGTCCTTCCCACCAACCAGCTGCCTGCCTGAATCTTACCTGCCAGGAGCCGTCGCTCAGTTTCACCCAACTTCCTGTGGAGAATCTGTAAACCTGCCTGCTTTCCTGCTCACTGTAACCATCCATGACTTCAGAAAAGGTCTCCCTCCCTCCAAAACCCAGATTCACCAGCCTGACAAGGAAGCAATCTGTAACATTTTACAGCTCTCTATCTCTGTATTTAATAAAATCAGTTTGAGGTTGAAACAGCCGTGACTTGAGTCTGCTTGTGGGTCCACTTTCACGCTGGCCTCTCGGCCCTGAAAGCCTGACTTCTCCCTCTCGAGTCACAAATTCACACACTGTGAGCTTCCACTTTTGCAGCTCTTCTTAAGAGAAATCTGGTACAAAACTTGCACTTGTAGCTGAAGGGGGACAGGTGGTGGTGAGGGGGTTTGTGTGATTGAAGGCAGAGACCATAGGAATGGAGGTCAGCCAATCAGAATATTGATAACTGGTACGTATTGCAGCTTTTTGTGTTGTGTCTTTCTGGGGTTATCGATCAGAACAAGCAGCAACCAATCAAATGCAGTCCAGTCATTTATTTTGTTGGCTCAGATATTTACACAGCACAGTAATGAAGGGCACAGTACAGGTTTTACAGTCTTTGTAATCTGTGAGTGTGCATAGGTTTGCTCTGAAGACGAAATAAACAACAAGAAATAACATTTAGATTCATGTCACGTCTGTAGGTTTATATAACAGTTATAATTATTTAAACTAAAACACGTCCACATATTTCTGTGTTAAACTAAGTACATCTTAACTCTGACGTTACAGCGTTCACAAAGACAAACACAGTCCAACAGCACCATCTACTGACTACACAGGTTTACAGCAGCGTGATCATGTGACTCCACATTTGCACAAACATGAGTATAAAGCTAGTTGCAAACTGTCTGTATCAGTGTTTCAATTCTGAAAGACATGGAGAGATTTTACAAAATAAAATACAAATGAAATAAAATAAACTAATAAATCACAACACTTTTAGATTCAAATATTTGATTGATTAAGCAATTCAAGATTTCCAACTTATGAGGACAACATAAAGTCTATTCATATATTTTAATGACATAGTAAGTATGTTATATTACTGTGAGCATTTAAATATTTAAAGACATGATTAAAGAGATCATCAAGAAATCCTTATTGAACCTCTTTTAAATGTAAAAATGCTGCAGATGTTTGCTAAAAGTAGAACCACAACGACTGCATCCCTGCATCTGTTTCTTTCCTGGTAATAATTAAAGCAACAATAATGATGATACAGTTAAACAGTAAAAACAAACCAAAAAAACGATAAAAACAGAAATGCTACTCAAAACATAAACCTGCTTAACAGATGCTGATCAGTACGACAGAAAATCTTCATCACCTCATCATGACGAGAGCAGATGTTCTCCTGGAGCTTCTTGGAGGGGCCACCAGCTTGTGTTTCTTTAATGGAGCTGCATCATAGTGAGGTTGGAGGTGTTTCTCACAGTAAGAGGCCAGAAACATGAAACAAGACGGATTTAAATACTGATTCTAACACATCCATATCTGCCACACATAGCTCTACATTTACTGCTCATTTAGAACAAATGACTGTCTCAGTAAACGAGGACACAATCACACTGTCCACTGTCTTTGTTAGCTGCGCGCCTGTTTCAACAAAATTCACAAACTCCCTCCAACACAACGTCCGGCCCACTGTGCGGCTCCACCAATGAGATCCGAGGGCCCGCGCAGTGATATTAGCATACAGCCTGTATAAAAAACGCCGCTCTCGGTCAAACAGCTCGTTCGTTACTGCAGAGTATTAAGGATCGAAAATGCCTGAACCCGCAAAGTCCGCGCCCAAGAAGGGCTCCAAGAAAGCCGTGACTAAGACCGCCGGCAAGGGCGGCAAGAAGAAGAGAAAGACCAGGAAGGAGAGCTACGCCATCTACGTGTACAAGGTGCTGAAGCAGGTCCACCCCGACACCGGCATTTCCTCCAAAGCCATGAGCATCATGAACTCTTTTGTCAACGACATCTTCGAGCGCATCGCTGCCGAGGCATCTCGCCTGGCGCACTACAACAAGCGCTCCACCATCACCTCCAGGGAGATCCAGACCGCAGTGCGTCTGCTCCTCCCCGGTGAGCTGGCCAAGCACGCCGTGTCTGAGGGCACCAAGGCCGTCACCAAGTACACGAGCTCCAAATAAACTGACTGGATCTCACACGTCAATACAACGGCTCTTTTCAGAGCCACACACTAAACTAACGAGCACAATTCTTACCGCTAAACATGCTGTTTACTATTTTGTAACTACTAGAATCGCGGATGTGCACCTTTGTGTCACTGAGTGGTGCGAATCCGCTATGGCACAGAAAACTAGTATCAACATTCATGTTGCAGCTTTTTATTGCACAGTCGTGTCTGTATCGTTTTAGTCGTCTGTATTCATTTTGTTGCCGTTTCTCCATACATGCATGTATGTGGTCCTGTTATATGCAGCACCATGCTCCTGCTTCACTGTGTACTAGTGATGGGATTTCCGGCTCTTTTTAGAGATCCGGCTCTTTCGGCTCGGCTCACTAAAAAGAGCCGGCTCTTTCGGCTCCGAACTGGCTCTTCAGGTTGTTTTGTTGCTTTAATTATTTAATCATTAACAATAATATAAAATTATGCAGAAAAGGAAATACTAATGTAAAAAAAGTGGTTTTATTTATATATGTTTATATATGGCCCCTAGAGACAAAGCACGTACAAACTCTAAAGCATATACAAACTCCAAAAAGCACGTACAAACTCCAAAACACATTTCTAGCGCTTACTGAACTTCCAAAACAGAGCTACTAGATCACTTAAATTACACAATTGAAAGCATGTGTGTATTGTTTGTGTATTTATAGACAAGCACTCATATTTACTCAAGTAATTAAAAAAAAAAAAGTTCATTTACCTGTTACTACCACACACCAAATCCGGTTGTTGATACTTCCTGGCTTGTGTAGCCACGAGGTAACAAAAGCTCAACACTGCGCCCTAGCATCCTGGAGCACTTCTGTTGTCTTTTGTACGTGTTTTGGAGTTTGTACGTGTTTTGGAGTTTGTACGTGCTTAGGAGTTTGTACGTGTTTTGGAGTTTGTACGTGCTTTGTCTCTAAGGGCCACCATAAATATACTTTATTTATTCACTCCACATAAAATGTAATAAATAAATCATATAATACAAAAACCAACTATTTACATTTCAACTTTTAACTATTTAAATTTTCAGCTTTTTCCTTTTACAAATTTAAAGTGAAACAACACAAAACACTGCAAACCACAACACAATTAAATATAAATTAAAATATTAAAACAAAAAGAAGATGCACATTCTCTGTCATATGGGCCTGCATGATTTCTGAATCCTTTATCATCTGCAACTGAAAATAGTGGATGATTACTATACCTTTCTAATGTGACATTGTTGTCCCTGCCTCTCTTTCTCTCTGGCTCTGTTCCTGTGCTACTGTGAGTGTAACTAACGCCCCTCCCCCCTCTGCCCAGCGCAAAGTACAGGCCGCGCATGCGGAGTTTAGCGGAAAAAAGGGCGAGAGAGAGGGTGAGAGAAAGAAAAAAAAAAAAAAACCCAAAAAACCAACTCACGGCTCCCAATAAGGAGCCGGCTCGCGTCGTTCACTTCAAAGATCCGGCTCTAAGAGCCATTTCGTTCGCGAACGACCCATCACTACTGTGTACTGTACTGCACATGGTTGAAATGACAAACCCACCTAACTTGATGTGCACTTTAACACACAACTAACCTAACTGGAATACAAAGGGCTCGTTTGTTGGACTACTAGAGGGCAAAAATTGGCTAATTAGATGCCACAGTGTATACTAAGAAAGATATGAATTGGTATCATTTTATTTGTATTTTTTCCTCACTTGTCGTGCCCCTGGATGGATGACACTGTTAGCATTTGCCTATACTGCCTATGCCACAGACAGGCCCTGCTGTGTCCTTCACATCCAGCTTCCCTAGCAATTCCCACAGGAATTTCCATCAAAGCTTTCTTCAGTCTAATTCCTAATGTGGTTGCTCCTTGGCCACCTTTCTATCTGCCTTTATAATATAATGCAACTATTGTAGGAAGTGCTCTGCATAAGATGGATGAGTTGTACAGGAGGTAGGTAGGAATGATTTCCTGTGGTGTTCAGAGGGGATTTTTGGTCATCTCTGTCTCCCACTAAACACACACCTGTGATCAGCAAAGAGCCCTAAGGTGCTCAAGAAGTCCCCCGCCAAGAAGGCAGCTACAGCAGCCAAGAAGTGAGCTTCCACCACTCACACTCAACAACGGCTCTTCTCAGAGCCACCACAACACACAAGAGCTCCTTCCTCTCACTCACTCACCACTCTATCATTCATAATAATATCCTTATTATTAAAGCACATAATTTCCCCTCATTTTACTCATTACATTTGTCTTGTGATACACATTAGTGCTGTTGTCACAAGTCTGCAACTCCAGAAAAGACAACAATACAAATATTAACAACTCTATTTACAATCATACCTTCATAATACAACACATCACACAAATTCTTTTACTGTGAAACATTGTCATACAAGAAATAAACTGTTAAAAGTGTTAAAACTGTTAAAACCTACATTTTAAAATATTCTATTGAACAACACAATACATTTATAGATGCATGTTATTATTCATGTATGAAATATTGAGTTCTATTTTTATCTTTTTAAAGCCTACACTGGCTGTTGTAGTGGACGTAAACTGTATATTTTAATGATACCTGGCCAACATAATCCACTTGAAATGCTCTACTTTACAACCTTACCTGACTAAATCTAGGCCAGTTGAATTGACATTCAGTGATTTCAAGGACACATTTTATTCCAAGCTGAGCCCGTACTGCTATTTATTTTACCATGTATTTATTTCATTACTCTTTTCATAACCATTTTGATTCATGTACATTTGAACAAATGGAGTTCTGTAGTGTTAAGGACGCGGGGAAATCCATCATATCCCAGCTGGGGGAGAAGAGTCAGTGTCCCCCTCCTCAGTAGTTTCCCACTAATTCTATTGTTGACTCGGGGGGGGGGGGGGGGGGGGGATTTTAAAATAGGATTTTAAGTCCTATTTTAATTTAGGACTTAAAAATACTCCTTTTTTAAGTCCTAAATTCAAAGCTGAGGTTGAAAGTTGCGATTTGGTGTGAGCCTCCCTTCGGTTAGACTAACTTGTCATTAACAAAAAACAACATTTCCACATTTAGACAATAGAAGAGTGGGCGGACCCACTGAGCTTCGTGCCGTCCAGCGAACCGTCTGTTTTCTTTTACGTCCGCCGAGGACACATAATAATACCGCTCCGTGGGGTTGAGATTCATTCGACTTTGTTCGTTCAGAGAAGAAACTTTAACCATGAGTGGAAGAGGCAAGGGTGGCAAAGGACTCGGTAAAGGAGGCGCCAAGCGTCACCGTAAAGTCCTCCGTGATAACATCCAGGGTATCACCAAACCCGCCATCCGTCGTCTGGCTCGCCGTGGCGGAGTGAAGCGTATCTCCGGTCTGATCTACGAGGAGACCCGCGGTGTGCTCAAGGTGTTCCTGGAGAACGTCATCCGTGACGCCGTCACCTACACTGAGCACGCAAAGAGGAAGACTGTGACCGCCATGGATGTGGTGTACGCTCTGAAGAGGCAGGGCCGCACTCTGTACGGCTTTGGCGGTTAAACTCCTTCACCCTAATCCATCAAACGGCTCTTTTAAGAGCCACACACCTCACTTTGAGAGCTTTGTTCTGGAATCTTGTTGTTTTCGTCATGTTTTGGCTTAATCCTGAAAATATTAGTAAATCATCTGCCATTATCTCTCCAGCAACTTCGTAGTAGCAGTAGTAAGATTCTGAGTTTTATTTCTTATATGCAAGTTGGCACAGGTCAACCTCAATGAAAAGAAAAGGGCAAAATATAAAGATGTAGTACAGGGGAAAAGAAGTTTGTATATAGAATACTGTGTGTATATATTACACACAGTATTCAACGATACTGTGTGTAATATATGCATACGAGTATGCATATTCAACCGTTCATACAGTGCTTTCAGTTCGGTACGCATATGTATCGAACAATACAAAATTTTTAATTTTATCAACTTTCCTTCTGACGATGCTGTCTGTGTTGAGAGCTCAGTGGATCTGCGCTCGATAGTGCAGCCTAGGCGGAGTAGTCGAACGCAGATTCACTGAGCGCAGGGCAAGCCAGCGAGACAGAAGTTAAGCTCTCCTTGCAACATGGCAAATTGAACCTCCCCCACCCTCATTCAGATCTGGCGTTTGGAGCTATTTTGGTTTTCATGTGATGTATGACCCTGAAGGTAAGCGCATCATGGACAAAAGTATTTGGATGTGCTAAGCAATGCTCAATTACATTGGTGGGAACTAGTGCGTTAGCGCAGTTAGCTTGTTGACGCCGTCCAGCCCCACGCACGGGGTGATCCGCGGTAGCTCGTTAACGGAGATTTGCCGTGTTGTGGCGTTAACGTCATTTCAACGAGATTAACGCTGACAGCACTAGTGGGAACACAACGCATATGACTGCACATTTACTCCGACATCATCCTAGTGCAAAGACAAGTGGAAGCAGACAAAATGATTGTGTGATTCTGTGTTGTCTGATAAAAAAGGTAAAAGAAAGAAAGGCCTCCAAGCAAATAATTTGCCCACTCCAGCTCCTCTCCCACAGGGGAATAGGGCTTTGGAGTTGACGTCACTCCGCAATGCATTGGGGGAGCGCGGCGCCATGTTCGGGGTCTACGAATCAAAACAAACACACTGTGTTGGAACGACGATTACAAGATGCTTAAAAGCAGCTCCAAAGAAACGGACGGTATAGAGACCGATTGCGTCCAGAGGCGAAGCGGCGGTACTTGCAGAAAATAGCGTGCATTGGAAATGTGGAGCCATATGAAATACGGCCGTGGAGTAGAAATCCTGAAGACCAACCGCTACTGACGTAGCCTGACATATTTTCGTACCTTATCTGTGGAGTCAGCACGTACAAATCATTTAAACAAAGGTAAGTCAGCTCGAGTACTGCGTGTGAAATGCGTTTGATTTCCCTGCAAACATTCACATTAGTGCAGCATAAATTCATTCATGAGGGGAAATTACAGTGAGAACATGTGGAGGCTGGGAAACATGGTCCTGAAGGATTTAGTTACTCTCTATGGTTAAAGAAATTGCAATGATTTATTCATATTTATTATAAATAATTCTAATTATACATCTTGCTTCCATATTTGTATCCTGTGTCACTAAAAATACATTTTATTTTAACTTTATACATTGATTAATGACCTGCATAATCTCCTTATCATATTAAGTGATTCAAAATTGTCACTTTATGCTTTCTCCATCTCTAAAGTGATGACATCCTTGCATTACATACTTTAGGTTCATTTTCTGCAGGCAGGTTTCTGACAGAGAACAGGCAGATTTACACTATAACATGCAGCATTCTATAGATGGACACATAAAGAAATGGTAAATGGACTGGTTCTTATATAGCGCTTTTCTACTCATCTGAGCACTCAAAGCGCTTTACGGAAAAATTACATGTATGTGCTAACTTTCTAAAAACTTTGTTACATTTATGATAAAGTAGTCTGCCTTGGCTCATAGTTCTTGTCTTTAAATGAACTTTGTGTGTTTCAGGTCCTGCACTCTCAAAGACTGAATGAACCAGCATTGCAGCCATGGGTCACTGTGAGCATCACAGGGAAGGTTGAAGCCGCCCACTGCACCTGTAAGGCCGGAGTCGTGGAGACCTGCACCCATGTCACTGCTCTTCTGTTTAATGTAGAAGCAACAGTGCGGATCATGGCACAAGGACTGTTACAGATGAACCTGCATGCTGGGTTTTGCTGGGTAATGTGACCAAGATACAGCCAGAGGTTGGCCATAAGATAGACTTCTCCTCTTCAGCTGCCCAAAAACGGCTCTGGATCAAAACATAAACATACTATCTATATTGAAAGGTAAAAGGAGCCGTCCTCAAAAAAGAAAAATCCCACCTGCTACTGTGGAGGAGTTGTCACTGCTATAATGCCATAATGTTTTATCTAGGGGTCTAGATTTATGCCTGTAGTGCACTGCCGTGTAAATAATTTGCATTTACTGAATATGTACTGACTGAGTCCCACTGTTCAAAAATTGAATAAAGAAACAAACTAATGTTTGCCTTTTTTTTTATTATTAAAACCACTTTATAGAACATCACATCCGTTACAGTGTAGAATCCATATCCTTTATAGTTTACAAGTGACAAAATGTTTACATAAAATCATGACAGTGTTTACATGATATCACCCACTACTAACATTACTTTAATTACTGTATCTTTTGAAATTTATACAGCAAGACTTAGGAATGTTTAACAGGAGCAGGTTTCATTTTTCCCTGGTTTTATTATCACACTGTTCACCAAAACGGCAGCAAACCTTCACCATCTTATCCAGAAGGGTCACCTCTTCACCCTCACATGGAAGAAGTAATCTGATTGGCATGGTGGTATGTTTGAAGCAGGTCTCTTGTGTAGCGCTGGAACTCAGTCATGATGTTTCATCCATTTCATAGGCTGGTTTGCTGCAATGATGCCAAATAATTAGCATCTCTATAAATAGAAGGTAGTTCTGCAAAATCACTCAGTAGGATGTTTGTTCTAATTTTCTATGAGCTCAGAGCGCATCGGAAATAAAACTAATAGGCTATAAAGAGTGATATGAACATATTTAGAACTTACCGGAATGAAAATGTCTGGCGCACCAACAGATATTTAGAGATGGAAGAGAAC
Organism: Neolamprologus multifasciatus; assembly: GCF_963576455.1. NCBI lineage: Eukaryota > Metazoa > Chordata > Actinopteri > Cichliformes > Cichlidae > Neolamprologus > Neolamprologus multifasciatus. The sequence continues at coordinate 36,478,638 of NC_140441.1, read as the reverse complement.
TGGAGCTCGTCTCACAGCTGCTATCCAGGCTAGACGCCTTCGTTTGCTAACATCGATACACAAGCTGCCTCATGTTGCTTCCAGGTTGGGAAAGAATGAAAAGATAAACCATTTTCAAGCTTATTCTCTTGCCGGTCGAACATTGCAGCGGACCACACAGCAAGAACAAACCGTGGCTGTTGTGTGTGCCTTCGCTCCTTCGTCGCTTGCGCTTAGACCCCGAACATGGCGGAATAGGCCAAAATCCTTTCCACGCCCACCCCCGTGACATCACGCTCCAAAGCCCTATTGTAGAAAATGGCTGGCATTTATTTTTACATTAAACAAAAAGTATGGATTTACACGTAACATATTTGACATAAGATAAAACAAAAACAACAACACAAAATCCAACATACCTGATAAAAAAGGTAAAAGAAAGAAAGGCCTCCAAGTAAATAATTTGCCCACTCCAGCTCCTACGACCAAATACAAACAGTGGGGAAGAGGGTTAGCTCAACCCACCACAACTTCCAAGCTAGCAAGAAGTATATATTCATGCTAGCATTTATGGCGCCTAAAACCCATTTATGATACATACATACTACACACTTGTAACATCTAACAAAAAACAGGCTTAATAATGACAATAATTGAACTAAAATCACAATCAGAAACATCCAGGTGGCTAAATATGCATTATATGAGCATTTTACAGTGTTGGGAAAGAAATTATACCAACCTCTCCCACAGGGGAATTGTAGAAAAGGGGAGAGGCAAAAGGGGTACACTGTATTTATAGGTTTGCACCAAAGAAGAAGAATAAAATAATGAGGAGGGGCTCTAACTGATAATGAACATAACTACAGGCTTGGAGGTCCTAAAAGTCACGTATAAAAGGAACGGTTTGGGGGTTTAAAACACATTTTGTGTAATTATAACAAGATGTGATTTATGACCCTGTTACACACGCATGCTACAAGCTTTACCCGAGTCATTTAGACAGCCGTTAGCACATGATTCTCATTATGGGGACCTGATGTTTAATATGCTGCTGAGAATATAGCCCAGAAGAAGCCTATAGTACAGTTTTTATTTTGCAAAGAGCCATTTCTCTGTAATAAACTCTCTTTTCCAAAGATGAGTGATTTCTCAATCAGATGTATTTTTTTTATTACTTTGTTGTTTCAGCAACATTAAATTTACTTTTGAGTTAAAATATATATTTATAATTTTAATAAATGACAAATTAAAAAGAGCATGAAATTTTTTTTGTGTATCGAAAAAAATATCGAACCGTGACACCAAAGTATCGAACCGAACCGAACCGTGCATTTTGTGTATCGTTGCACCCTAACTATATATATGTGTGACGGGCAGATGGGATAGTGCAGTATTGCACACAATAAGCAACAGTACAAAGGTGTTTTTTTTGTTTGTTTGTTTTTTAGTGGCAGTTGTTACATTATTGCACTTTTTTAAATATAAATATCAGTAAAGTGGAGTGACCAGTGCAGATTATACAGAGTACTTGTGAAGCTGCAGGGTAGCTTCTGAGTGCATCCTGTGGACTGTGTTGTGGTTGAGGTGTCGTATGGCTTGATGGTAGAAACTGTTTTTAAGTCTTGTAGTCCGAGCAGACAGACTCCTGTAACGTCTGCCAGATGGTAACAAGGAGACATCGCTGAAGATAAATGTCCTGAATGGCAGGAAGCCTCATGCCAGTGATGTGCTCTGCTGCCTTCACTACCCTCTGTAGTAATTTACGGCTGCTGGCAAAGCAGCTTCCGTACCAAACTGTAATGCAGCTCATCAGCAAGCTCCCAATTGCACACCTGTAGAAATTTGAGGTAAAACTTCCTAATAATTTTATATTATTGTTAATAATAAATTAATTAAAGCAACAAAACAACTTGAAGAGCCGGTTCGCAGCCGAAAGAGCCGGTTCTCTAAAAAGAGCCGGAAATCCCATCACTACTGTTTAAGGTGCAAACAAAGTATCAAAGGCTGTTACTGTAAATGCTCTGTGATGGAACAACGCACATCACAAACAAGTGTTGCCAGGTTGTCTACATTTATTAGACATGCTTCCAAGTAAAAAAAACAAAAAGAAAAAAAACCTTTAAGAAAGACCACATTTACAGATCAGAAAATACACCACAAGTGTGTTTGCGTGTAGCGCACAGCTGTGGCTCGCTGGCGGTCTAAATGAATCTCAGACCTAAATGTGAGTTTGTAGCGATTTATAATTATTATTAGTCTTAACCCCTGTAATGTGCTCAGCTGTCTTGTTTTTAAGTTTTAGTGGAAGTACTTTAAGGAACAATGAGACAAAGTTTACACTCTTACTACACAGATTTGTTTTTAACAATAGGTTTTATTTTTATATAGAGATAGGTGATAACTTTACAATTTAAGTCAGTCCGATTTGTATTCATGTAGTAAAACAGCTAAATGTGTTAAACACACGGACTAACAGGGCTGGCCCACTTCAGTTCTAGTGTGAACATGAGTTTGACACCTATGGATTAAAGATTTAGTGAAGTGTGGGTATGACATTGATACAACAGTGGAAAGGGAGCGAGCTCTTGATAGGAGTGATGTGGCTCTTAAAAGAGCCGTTGTTGGTAGGAGAGTGTGTAGCTTAAGCTCTCTCTCCGCGGATGCGGCGAGCCAGCTGTATGTCTTTAGGCATGATGGTGACCCTTTTGGCGTGGATGGCGCACAGATTGGTGTCCTCGAAGAGTCCGACCAGGTAAGCCTCGCTGGCCTCTTGCAGAGCCATGACGGCAGAGCTCTGGAAGCGCAAATCGGTCTTGAAGTCCTGAGCGATCTCGCGGACCAGGCGCTGGAAGGGCAGCTTGCGGATCAGCAGCTCGGTAGATTTCTGGTAACGACGGATCTCACGCAGAGCTACAGTACCGGGCCTATAACGGTGAGGTTTCTTGACGCCTCCGGTGGCCGGGGCGCTCTTACGAGCAGCCTTGGTGGCCAGCTGCTTCCTGGGGGCTTTGCCGCCGGTAGACTTGCGAGCGGTCTGCTTGGTTCTTGCCATTCTTCGTCTCTTTTCTCGTTACTGTGCTAACAGCAGAAAATGTAGCAAACAGGCGAGACTCGCTGCTCTTAAAGTGTGTGACTGGCTGTGACGCGGTGCCGCTCCGGCTCGTGATTGGTGACGGGCTCCACGTGGTGCTAAGCACCGTTCAGAGGAGCACCGCCCCGCCTTGGTGTGTGCCGCTCATTGGAGAAAAGTGCATTGAATTTGCGCGCTGCCGCAAGCCTCTCTGCGATTGGTGCGTGACGAAGCTGCGCGCGCTCTTCGGAAATATAAGCGAGGCTTTGAGCCGCTCGAGCCACATTTTCTCTTAGTCTCGATACTACGAAGAAAAGAACCTGTCAAAATGAGTGGTCGCGGAAAGACCGGAGGCAAAGCCAGAGCTAAGGCTAAGACCCGCTCATCCCGTGCCGGGCTTCAGTTCCCCGTGGGTCGTGTCCACAGACTGCTGCGCAAAGGCAACTATGCGGAGCGTGTGGGAGCCGGCGCCCCCGTTTACCTGGCAGCTGTGCTCGAGTACCTGACCGCTGAGATCCTGGAGCTGGCCGGCAACGCAGCCCGCGACAACAAGAAGACTCGTATCATCCCACGTCACCTGCAGCTGGCTGTGCGCAACGACGAGGAGCTCAACAAGCTCCTGGGTGGAGTCACCATCGCTCAGGGTGGTGTGCTGCCCAACATCCAGGCTGTGCTGCTGCCCAAGAAGACCGAGAAGCCCGCCAAGGCCAAGTAAACGCAAACCGCTCGGCTTCAACAAAAACAAAGGCTCTTTTAAGAGCCAAACACTTCTCTCTAAGCAAACATTCTTCTTGCTTTTACAGTCTCTATCAGGACTTGTGTACTGGGTAATGTAGATTATGCATCTCTATTTATTTTAAAATGTACACTTATTTATCATCTTTCACAGTAAGGGACTCAAATTTACCTTTACTCACCAGTCAATGGTTTCTACTGTGGTTTTGTCATCAGAGTACAATCAAAATGATACAATACATTTAAAGACAAACTTGCAGTCTCTCTTGCTGTGTGGTCAAGTCTCGTGCCTTGTCCTAACTCTTTCCTTGTATCTTAATTTGGTGTGAATATTTGAAGCTTGTCATTGGTGATGTGATTACTATGACTGCAGTAGCACTAATGATTAGCTTCACCCAGGATCTGCTTTTATTATAAACTACGCTCATGGAAACAGACAACACGCAGCTCATGATGTGGCAAAACCACAAACTCAAAATGGAAATCATAACACAGAACATGAGGAGGAGAGGGACAGGTGGAGTTCTTTGGTACAGAGGGAGGAAAATGTGGAGCTGTTTGCGATGTGTTCAGCACTGCTGATGAAGTTGGGACATTTTGCAAAGTCACTTTTTGTATGTATTGTGAGTAGAATAAAACAATTACAATAGAATGTGCTTAGGTTTGCTTATGTAATAGGGGGCGGCTGGAGATCAGAAGAACAAGAAATTATTCCTAAGTGTTTTGTTAGAATGACTTTGAGAACAAAAATCCACTATTCCCCTTAAAACAGGGGTTGACAAAGCATTTCATACGACCTTAAAGCTCTTAAGAATGGCATCATGTGCCAAATCAGTTGGTTTACCTATTAACTTTGGAGTTTAACTGTATGGAGGAAAGAATGTATTGACAGTGGGGGTCTGTCTGTTATAAAATGAGTGAAATAAAAAGGAAGCCACAGTTACTAGCCTGGGGAGAGAACAGGCCCCCCCAGACTGAACAATGGAATTAGTAGAAAACTACTGAGGAGGGGGACACAGGGCAGCCACTGACTCTTCTTCAGGGATATCCAAAGGATCGGTGAGGTCAAGAAGTAAACTAAAGACTATATTTTGAAATAACGGAATTCCCGTTAACGCTACGGAGCTCCATGTATGAAATCAGTAAGGAATTAAATACATACTAAATTAAAAAGCTGTATGGGTTCATCTTTGAGTAAAATGTGCCCTTGAAATCACCCAATATCAATTCAACTGGCCTAGATTTATTCGGATAAGGTTGTAAAGTAGAGCATTTCAAGTGGATGATACTGGCTAGGTATCGTTAAAAAATACTGTGTAGGCTTACAAAAAATAGAACTCAATATTTCATACATGAATAATAACCTGCATCTATGAATGGTAAATGGCCTGTATTTGTATAGCGCTTTACACATCCAGTCATATACACACACACACACACACGTAGGTGATGGCTACATTGTAGCCACAGCCACCCTGGGGCGCACTGACAGCGGCGAGGCTGCCGGACACTGGCGCCACCGGGCCCTCTGACCCCCACCAGTAGGCAATGGGAAAGAACAGAATTTATGATAAAAGCAGATCCTATTATGTATTGTTCAATAGAATATTTTAAAATTTAGTTAATGTTTAACAGTTTTTCTATGACAATGTTTCACAGTAAAAGAATGTGTGATGTGTTTTATTATGAAGGTATGATTGTAGATACTGAGTTGTTAAAATTTGTATTCTTTTCTGGAGTTGCAGACTTGTGAAGACAGCACTAATGTGTATCACGATACTAATAAAGGTTGTAAATGCAATGTGAAAATTAGGGGGAGATGTGCTTCAATAATAAGGATATTATTATGAATGATAGTGGTTAAAGAGTGAGAGGAAGGAGCTCTTGTGTGTTGCTGTGGTGGCTCTGAGAAGAGCCGTTGTTGAGTGTGAGAGTGGTGTCAGCTCACTTCTTCTTGGTGGCCGCCTTCTTGACTTTGGGCTTGGCGGCCTTCTTGGCGGGGGACTTCTTTGCTGGGGGAGCCTTCTTAAGCACCTTCTTGGTGCTCTTTGCCGCCTTCTTGGGGCTTTTGGGCGCTTTCTTAGCCGCCGCTGCAGGCTTCTTGGCCTTCTTGGGCGACTTCTTAGCGGCTGCGGGCTTCTTGGCTGCTGCTGCCTTCTTGGGCGACTTCTTAGCAGCTGCTGCCGGTTTCTTAGCTTTGGCCACGGCGGGCTTCTTGGCTTTAGGAGCGGCTTTCTTTGCGGGCTTCTTGGCTTTGCTCTCAGTGGCCTTCTTGTTCATCTTGAAGGATCCGGAGGCCCCGGTGCCCTTAGTCTGCACCAGAGTGCCCTTCGCCACCAGGCTCTTGATGGCGGTCTTGACGCGGGCCTTGTTCTTGTCCACATCGTAGCCTCCGGCAGCCAGAGCCTTCTTGAGAGCGGCTGCGGACACTCCGCTGCGCTCCTTGGAAGCGGCCACGGTTTTCACAATCAGCTCGCCCACGCTGGGGCCGACCTTCTTGGGCTTGGAAGCCGTCGTCTTCTTCTTCTTAGCCGCCTTGGCCGGGACGGCAGCAGGTGCGGGAGCTTCCTCGGACATTTTCCTCTTTCGTGTCTGATCGAGATTCACAGTACAGTGATGGCAAGTCGGAAGCGCCACGCTGCACTTAAACGCACCATGAGAACCGTGGAGAGTGAAGGCAGCGCGCGCAGCTCTCGCGTGTCGCGTAAAGCTTCATTTTGTGTTTCGTGTCTCGGGATCAAAGAGCTCAAAGTGAGAATGTGAGCAGCACTGCAGGTCGACAGTGGAGCCGTCCACAGCGGGCTCGTGTCTCCTCTTGCAGGCCTCGTGTCGGACTCTCGTGCTCTCTGCTCTCGGTTCGTGGAGCTCCCAAAGCTCAGCGACTCGGTGCGGAGCTCAGCGCTGCTCGGCGGCTTCTTGCACTCTTTTCTCTGCTAAAACTGTTGGAGCCGCAGCAGAGCTCCGTAAAAAGCCTTTTCTAGCTGATACACATGTTTGTTCACGCACTCCGAGTTAAAAGCAGCATCTGGTGAGCACAGCTGTGGGACAAAGTGACGCTGCGAGCTCCCAGCAAACACACCGATGCTGCTGCAGGCCCACGGAGCAGCGAGACTTGTGTGACAGCTGCTCACTTCTAACCAAAGCACAGTTTCACTCACATTGTTGTACATCAGAAGCTTCATTAGTGACCTTACAGCAGCTCGCTTCCACATTTTGGCTCTAATCTCTTAGTCTGCATTGACTCAGTTTCCTTCTACAGTTACTGACTCGACAATAAACAACAGCAGTGAATGAACACGTGAATACACACATCCACAAACTGATCACTGAGTATCTCAGTGTGTAATACTCAATACCTGCTAAAAACATCCAGCCATCTCACTGTTAAACATTATTTTTGTCGCTATTAGTCAAACATTTTATCATTGTAATATAATAAGGTGGTTGTTATTATTTATTTATTGTATCCTGCTCTGCCCATGTCGGTGCATTTCCCAGCTCTGGCACTAATAAAGCTTATCTCATGCCCAATATATCTCTGTTCCTCTTTCTGGAGGATTGTTATCCTCCCACCTACTGAAAAATATGTGACCACAATTTTTGTGCATGATAAGTCAAATGCCGAACAATACCTCTGACCCACACCATCATGTGCTGACCAGTCACCGGAGTGTGTTTAGTGAGAGACTGAGATGATCAAAAATCCCCTCTGAACACCACAGGAAATCATTCCTACCTACCTCCTGTACAACTCCTCCATCTTATGCAGAGCACTTCCTACAATAGTTGCATTATATAAAGGCAGATAGAAAGGTGTCAAAGGAGCAACCACATTAGGAATTAAGACTGAAGAAAGCTTTGATGGGAATTCCTGTGGGAATTGCTAGGAAAGCTGGATGTGAAGGACACAGCAGGGCCTGCCTGTGGCATAGGCAGTATAGGCAAATGCTAACAGTGTCATACATCCAGGGGCACCACAAGTGAGGAAAAAATACAAATAATAAAATGATACCAATTCATATCTTTCTTAGTATGCATTTTGGCATCTAATTAGCCAATTTTTGCCCTCTAGTAGTCCAACAAACGAGCCCTTTGTATCCTAGGTAGTCTAGTTGTGTGTTAAAGTGCACATCAAGTCAGGTGAGTTTGTCATTTCAACCATGTGCGGTACAGTACAGCGAAGCAAGAGCATGGTGCTGCATATAACAGACAGGACCACAAGTGTACATATGGAGAAACTGCAACAAAATGAATACAGACGACTAAAATGATACAGACACGACATTGCAATAAAAAGCTGCAACATGTATGTCGATGCTAGTTTTTCTGCACCAAAGCATTTTAATCTTATGTCTTACTCAACTTTGCATGTCAGGAGGAAAAAAAAAAAAAAAAAGTATACTTGGAACTAAAAACTTGTGTTTAACACCAAGTTGCATCAATTCTGTTTGTAGCAGTGTTGCCAACTCCTCAGTAAGGAAAATCGCTATTAGCTGTCCTTAAAGTCGCTAAATGACGTCACCTAATTTGCATAATTGGTCATGTTAATGTAATTGTAACCTACGCTGTTAGGAAAGAGAAATAACATTGTGGAAGAGACATAAAGTGAGCAAAAAACGTCCTAAATACGTTTAGAATTTATTTAGAACTACAAATTAAATTTCTTTTAGCAATTATTTTTTTTTAATGTCACAATTCCAACCCTGCTCCTTTAACCGGGCTTCGACTGGCAAAAGTGACACAAAATAGGCACTCTGGTGGAGTTACTTTGTGTGTGTGTGTGTGTATATAAGTAGTTTTAAACCTTGTGATCCACAAAACAGCATAACGGTAAAAGAACTGCAGTCAGTGCGGGAGCAGCGGCTTCGCTCATGCACGGTTCATTTGCAGTTTGGACGCGTAGTTGTGAACATCTCCTGCAGCTGGGGGATGACTATCCTCCGCCCGTTAGCGCTTTAGCACGGCTGAGGTGCCCACGGCAACACCGCTGCTTGTTGAGAGTAAGAGCAACGCGCCCTTTCACGTCAAAAAGTCGTCATAAATAAGTCTCCAATAACACCAGAAAAAGTCGCCAGATTTGTCGCTAGTCGCTTTTTAGAAAAAAAGTCGCTAAGGGGGGTCTGAAAAAAAAAATATAGCGACAAAGTCGCCAAGTTGGCAACACTGGTTTGTAGTGTCTTTCCACAAAAGTGAAAAGCAGGAACACATTTCTGTAGACTGGGGTCGGTAGAGCGGATTAATAGCACCCAGCAGTTGCAACATGTTTAGCGGTAGGAATACAGCTCGTTAGTTTAGTGTGTGGCTCTGAAAAGAGCCGTTGTATTGACGTGTGAGATCCAGTCAATTTACTTGGAGCTCGTGTACTTGGTGACGGCCTTGGTGCCCTCAGACACGGCGTGCTTGGCCAGCTCACCGGGGAGGAGCAGACGCACTGCGGTCTGGATCTCCCTGGAGGTGATGGTGGAGCGCTTGTTGTAGTGGGCCAGGCGAGATGCCTCGGCAGCGATGCGCTCGAAGATGTCGTTGACAAAAGAGTTCATGATGCTCATGGCTTTGGAGGAGATGCCGGTGTCGGGGTGGACCTGCTTCAGCACCTTGTACACATAGATGGCGTAGCTCTCCTTCCTGGTCTTTCTCTTCTTCTTGCCGCCCTTGCCGGCGGTCTTGGTCACGGCTTTCTTGGAGCCCTTCTTGGGCGCGGACTTGGCGGGTTCAGGCATTTTCGTTCCTCTATACTGTGCAGTAACGAATGAGCTGTTTGACCGAGAGCAGCGCTTTTTATACAGGCTGTATGCTAATACCACTGCGCAGGCCCTCGGATCTCATTGGTGGAGCCGCACAGTGGGCCGGACGTTGTGTTGGAGGGAATTTGTGAACTTTGCTGAAACAAGCGCGCATCTAACAAAGACAGTGTGATTGTGTCCTCGTTTGCTGACAGTCATTTGTTCTAAATGAGCAGTAAATGTAGAGCTCTGTGTGGCAGATATGGATGTGTTAGTATCAGTATTGTCTTCAGACAACAATGCAATCATTTTAATAACAATTCTGCCTTGTTTCATGTTTCTGTAGCGCCCATGTAACATGGTGATAGTCACAGTTTACGCTCACCAGCACACAGCTTTAAAACTTAGCCTTAGCTCCAGCTTTGCCTTTTTTTTTTATAAAGTAAACTTCATTAAAGTTGCAAATTAATTAAATTCAATTTTATTTATATAGCACCAAATCACAACAAAAGTCGCCTCAAGGCGCTTCATAGGTACAGAGAAAAACCCAACAATCATATGACCCCCTATGAGCAGAGGTGTGTCGAGTATCCAAAAATTGTACGCAAGTAAGAGTAGCATTACTTTAAAATATTATTACTCAAGTAAAAGTGAAAAGTAGTTGTCAAAAAAGTTACTCAAGTAAGAGTAAAACAGTACTTGGCGAAAAGACTACTCAAGTAGTGAGTAACTGTTTGAAATGTCCGATTTATTTTTTAAATAAATTTTATCAGACAAACAAAGATAAATAAATATACAAATTTTACCATTTTCAAAAGGAATATATGTAAAAACATTAACAAAATAAGGCACAACAATTCTAATTTCCAGATTTCAGTTTTTCACAACATAAAGCTTTTTTCACCAATACCTACAGTAAATAATATAAATATATAAACAGTGCAAACAATTTCCAGTGACAAGATATGCTGTAAACTTTATATTCATTTTTGCTCCAAATGGCACAGCAGCCTCAGAGAAAACATTAGAACGAGGCATCTTCAACATATGTTCATACAAGGCAGCTCAGTTTACCATAAGTTGTATGGGTGTGTGTCTATTTCGGCATATTTAGCAAAAATGTGCCATTTCTTCACTCAGTGAAGTGACGGTTAAGCTTCAGCAGCAGTTTGCTCTCAAGGTTCTTCTAAAAAGTTACCGGAAACTCCACTGGCGGCATGTTATCTAATGTGTTAAACTTTTTTTTTTTTTTAAAGTAACGAGTCGAATTTTGCAAATGTAGCAGAGTAAAAGTATCGTTTCTTCTTCATAAATGTACTCAAGTAAAAGTAAAAAGTATCTTTCAAAAAAGGTACTTTAAAAGTACATTTTTTTCAAAAACGTACTCAAGTAAATATAACGGAGTAAATGTAACTCGTTACTACCCACCTCTGCCTATGAGCAAGCACTTTGGCGACAGTGGGAAGGAAAAACTATCTTTTAACAGGAAGAAACTTCCGGCAGAACCAGGCTCAGGGAGGGGCGGCCATCTGCTGCGACCGATTGGGGTGAGAGAAGGAAAACAGGATAAAAGACATGCTGTGGAAGAGAGACAGAGATTAATAACAGATATGATTTAATGCAGAGAGGTCTATTAACACAGTGAGTGAGAAAGGTGACTGGAAAGGAAAAACTCAATGCATCATGGGAATCCCCAGCAGCCTACGTCTATTGCAGCATAACTAAGGGAGGATTCAGGGTCACCTGGTCCAGCCCTAACTATATGCTTTAGCAAAGAGGAAAGTTTTAAGCCTCATCTTGAAAGTGGAGATAGTGTCTGTCTCCCAAATCCAAACTGGAAGCTGGTTCCACAGAAGAGCGGCCTGAAAACTGAAGGCTCTCCCTCCCATTCTAGTTTTAAATACTCTAGGAACAACAAGTAGGCCTGCAGAGCGAGAGCGAAGTGCTCTAATAGGGTGATATGGTACTACAAGGTCATTAAGATAAGATGGGGCCTGATTATTTAAGACCTTGTATGTGAGGAACAGGATTTTGAATTCAATTCTGGATTTAACAGGAAGCCAATGAAGGGAAGCCATCGATATTTTAGTAATTTAGGGTAAATTTGTAGTTTATCATTGACAGGAACACAGTGGAAAGAAACTATAACATTCGGATTGTCTACATTCAAAGGAACTATTTCCTCTTCCGCCTTTCATAGTTATGTGCGAAATACGGCTGTATAAATGTGTCGCAGCCGCTGGCGTGCGCACTCACAACAATGGCTGAGCATAGTTGGAGTCATGTGCTAACGTATTTTACCTCCACAAACAGCTGAGACGTGGTTTGCGATAAATGTGGCAAAAAAGTGAGGTGTTGTGGCCATACTTGCCAACCTTGAGACCTCAGAATTAGGGAGACATTCAAAAGGGCTGTTGGGGGGTGATACATACATTTTAAAGTGTTTATTTATCGGATAAAATACGTTAAATGTCACCGTTATTATTGGCCGGCCCGGAAACAGCGGGGGTGTCCAAATTCAGAGGCTGCTTCCACCTGAGGACCCGGCTAAAGCAAGCCGGGTAGTACGTCACAGGCTCGCTCGGTGGAGTGAAACTCTGCTGTCTGCTCCTTGCTATCTAAAATATAACCGGGCGCTGACTTAAACTCTCGACCGCCTCACTCTTCTGTTTAATCATTTTCTGTTTGACGTTTATTCAGCTGCGTGAAAACCCCGGAGGAACCCTCCCGATGTATTAAAGTTAAATTTAATTTAATCTAATCTAATAACTTTAATCTCAGCCAAAAGATTTACTCACGAACAAATAAAACAACGAAAAAGCCAAACAATTACATTTTTAGGTTATCAAAGTGACTTGTATATCATATTTAACCCGAGTAGTGAAAGACCGCGGGGGTTTGAAAATAACGTGTTGATCGGCTCAGATATTTGAAGTTTACACAGCTACATTCTCACCTGAAAATATGTTAAGTGTTTTTGCGACCCAGAAAGAAGAGTAATATTAAAATTAAGTAGCTGCCGCCATTGTTGGAAACTGGAATTGGCTGGGCCCACCATGAATTCTGCAATATGGTTTTTAAATTTTGTTGTCCGGGTGGAAAATCGGGAGAATGGTGGCTCCGGGATTCTCCCGGAAAAATCGGGAGATTTGGCATGTATGGTTGTGGTAACATCATTAACCTTGTCAAACACCTCAGAGTAAATCATATCACAGAATATGACGAGCGTATGTTGAGGTGAACTGAAGAGGAGGAGAGGGACAGGTGCTGCTAGGGCGAGACAGACGTCTCTCACGGAGTCCTTTAGTGCTGCAGGCAGGCAAGGAGTTCAAATAGTGCACAACTTCAGTCTTTTATTTCTATATGAACTCTGCATTATTAAGTGATAAGAACAAGTAATCTGATGTCCTGTAATCATTATGATGCTATAATTTGAGATACAATAAATAAAATAAGTTATAGTATCGGTATCGTCTCAGTATCGTTGATACACCCTGAATATTACATGGTATTAGATCGGAAAGGAAATGGTATCGCACATCACTAGTTGGCAGCACTGGGAGATAGATGAAGAATGTACATTTTTGAAATGCATTTCTGCTAAATTTCCCAGTACAACTTACTAAAAACACATTAAAGCCAAGAAGAATGTTTGCTTAGAGAGAAGTATTTGGCTCTTAAAAGAGCCTTTGTTTTTGTTGAAGCCGAGCGGTTTGCGTTTACTTGGCCTTGGCGGGCTTCTCGGTCTTCTTGGGCAGCAGCACAGCCTGGATGTTGGGCAGCACACCACCCTGAGCGATGGTGACTCCACCCAGGAGCTTGTTGAGCTCCTCGTCGTTGCGCACAGCCAGCTGCAGGTGACGTGGGATGATACGAGTCTTCTTGTTGTCGCGGGCTGCGTTGCCGGCCAGCTCCAGGATCTCAGCGGTCAGGTACTCGAGCACAGCTGCCAGGTAAACGGGGGCGCCGGCTCCCACACGCTCCGCATAGTTGCCTTTGCGCAGCAGTCTGTGGACACGACCCACGGGGAACTGAAGCCCGGCACGGGATGAGCGGGTCTTAGCCTTAGCTCTGGCTTTGCCTCCGGTCTTTCCGCGACCACTCATTTTGACAGGTTCTTTTCTTCGTAGTATCGAGACTAAGAGAAAATGTGGCCCGATCAGCTCAAAGCCTCGCTTATATTTCCGAAGAGCGCGCGCAGCTTCGTCACGCACCAATCGCAGAGAGGCTTGCGGCAGCGCGCAAATTCAATGCACTTTTCTCCAATGAGCGGCACACACCAAGGCGGGGCGGTGCTCCTCTGAACGGTGCTTAGCACCACGTGGAGCCCGTCACCAATCACGAGCCGGAGCGGCACCGCGTCACAGCCAGTCACACACTTTAAGAGCAGCGAGTCTCGCCTGTTTGCTACATTTTCTGCTGTTAGCACAGTAACGAGAAAATAGACAAAGAATGGCAAGAACCAAGCAGACCGCTCGCAAGTCTACCGGCGGCAAAGCCCCCAGGAAGCAGCTGGCCACCAAGGCTGCTCGTAAGAGCGCCCCGGCCACCGGAGGCGTCAAGAAGCCACACCGTTATAGGCCCGGTACTGTGGCTCTGCGTGAGATCCGCCGTTACCAGAAATCCACCGAGCTGCTGATCCGCAAGCTGCCCTTCCAGCGCCTGGTCCGCGAGATCGCTCAGGACTTCAAGACCGATTTGCGCTTCCAGAGCTCTGCCGTTATGGCTCTGCAGGAGGCCAGCGAGGCTTACCTGGTCGGACTCTTCGAGGACACCAATCTGTGCGCCATCCACGCCAAAAGGGTCACCATCATGCCCAAAGACATACAGCTGGCTCGCCGCATCCGCGGAGAGAGAGCTTAAGCGCGCTACACGCTCTCCTACCAACAACGGCTCTTTTCAGAGCCACCTCACTCCTATCAAGAGCTCGCTTCTTTGTTTTCATTAGTATTGTTTTTATATTAATCTCGTACTCGCACTCCAATTTTCTTGCTGTTTCTATACTAGAAACTACAGTTGGCATCAACATTGAATTCATCATAAGTGTCTTAATGTGTGTGAATGGGTGATTGACTGAATTGAATGTGATTGAATGTGTCAAGCGCTTTGGGGTCTGTAGGGACTAAATAAAGCACTCCAAATACAGACCATCGTTCTCTCAGTCTCAGAGTAGCATTTCTAATTTTGATTGAACTGTCAGAGAAAACAGCAGCCTCAACTAAGCCAGGATATTAGTTTACAGAGGCTGTTACTCACGTCTAACGTTAAAATGTTGGTGACTAAAGAATGTCATCCAAATGGTACGGACATGTTTACAAAATGTACAATTTATATTTGCATTTCAAGTTATAAACATTTACTCAACATGTGTTTTTTTTTTTTTTTTTTAAATTGTAAAAAATACTACTAGGATTTTAAGATCTGTGTGATTTCAGATCAATAATACTAATGCAGTATGTCTGTGAGGAAAAACAACTCAATCCAGTTGAGCTGAAAAGAATGACACCAAACAAGGCAAGGGGAAAAAAATAAAACAATTTGAGGGTGACTACAGACGTAAACTCAAAAGGAGTTGGTCGGTTGTATTTCAGACCTCGGGTTAATGCAACAAATCATGAAAAATTAGGTTTAAATTTTTGTCCATGACAGTGTAGATTTCTGACATTTTGTGTAATTTAAGCATGTATCAATGTGATTAGTTTCCAACAAAAAACAGTGTGAAACTTAAGTTAGACCTCTGTTTGAACCACATCATGTAGTGTAGCTTTATGGATTTTATACTTATTGTGCTACATATTTATTTATTACACAGGCTACAGTACATAAAATCAAAACTCACGTTTTACGTAACTAAAGTGTATAATTATGTGGGCTACAGACAATAATTAAGTTATAGACTATATTTACATGAAAAACATGTATACTTACTGCATTTGAATCATTTTAACCATATGTAACCACCTGCACGTGTTTGGGGAAAAAAAGGCTTTGATTTTGCCACCCCATTTGATTTCTTTGCCATCTTAAAAAAATTCTCTAGATCCGCCCCTGCTATAGATTAACTAGTATTTATTATCGTGACAATTGTCGGGCTGCTTTTAGTCATCTCAGTATCCTCGGCTGAGGCTGAAAGAAGCTTCAGTGCTCTCACAAGACTAAAAAGATGGCTAAGGTCAACAATGACTCAAATGAGATTAAACAATGCTGCTGTGTGCCATGTCTACCAGGAGAGACTGGACAGTATAGATGTAAAACAAATATGCCAGCAGTTTATCTCAGCTAACGAGAGGAGAAGGCATGTGTTTGGCTCCTTCACATAGTGGACATTGAGTTGTTGTGTGGGACACCAGTAGTCCATGTCTGTTGCTGTAACAGTAGTTCATGTTTAGAAGAAAAAAATCCCAGGTGACTGATTTGATCGGGGCAGTAGTGCCTAAAATGTTGCATCATTTTGCTGAGAGATCTGTTACTTTGTGGTAATCTTAGATGAGTAGTGTTATGGACAAAAACCAGCAGGTCATTCAGTGTTCTCTTAGTGCTAATGTATAAGAGATGTTGGTGTCCTATAACTGAAGTAATGTTGTTAAGTCTTTAACGTCATATTCTTTTATTGTCATGGCTCTATTTTTATATGGAATATGGCTGAAGTAAACTAAAGTCTAAAATACTTAGTCAGTCTGTTTGTTTAATAGTAATTTAGCATTATATAATTCACATATAAAACTATGAGCTGTAATTTTAAATGGTTTAAAAGCATGTAGAATAGCATATGTAGGCAGGATTGTCCCCCAGCACCTGCAGCTGGCCGTCCGCAGCGACGAAGAGCTGAACAAGCTGCTAGGCTGAGTGACGATCGCTCAGGGTGGTGTGCTGCCCAACATCCAGGCCAAGAAGACAGAGAAAGCTAAAGAAAATCCAGCGACTGTCCTCAACCAACTAACGGATCTTTTAAGAGCCACTCACAACCTCGGAGAGTACACTTGCTTAAAGTAATGAAACTAAATCTTTAATCCATAGGTGTCAAACTCATGTTCACACTAGAACTGAAGTGGGCCAGCCCTGTTAGTCAGTGTGTGCAACACATTTAGCTGTTTTACTACATGAATACAAATCGGACTGACTTAAATTGTAAAGTTATCACCCAAACTTTTCTTTTTTTTTTTTTATAAACAAGCTGTAAAAACTGTAAAAACAAGACAGCTGAGCACATTAAAGAGGTTCAGACTAATAATAATTATAAATTGCTACAAACTCTCATTTAGGTCAGAGATTCATTTAGACCGCCAGCGAGCCACAGCTGTGTGCTACATGCAAACACACGTGTGTGGTGTTTTTTTCTGATCTGTAAATGTGGTCTTCCTTAAAGGTTTTTTTTTTTTTTTTTTTTTTTAACTTGGAAGCATGTCTAATAAATGTAGACAACCTGGCAAAACTTGTTTGTGATGTGCATTGTTCCATCACAGAGCATTTACAGTAACAGCCTTTGATACTTTGTTTGCACTTTAAACAGACATGTTGCATTTCAAACGCATAAGATTTAGGTACTAAAAATATCTCTGCTAGATAATATTCCTTTCATGTAGGTTATGTCGGGATTTTAAGGCAAGGTTATTTATATAGCACAATTCAACTACGAGGTGATTCAAAGGGATTAAAAGTGCTTTTAAGACTGTCCTTTACACTCCTGCTGTAGGGGAGTAATTAAACAGTATTGATCAGGTCTGTAACAGCTGAAGACCAGTTTGTGATGAGTCAATAATTTTAATTTTTTTAAATGTGTGTCTTAGGGAAAGTTATTGAACTACGTTGGGAATGTGAGTCGGTAAATTATGTGAAGTTACTTCTCTCCACTACTTGATGTTGTTGGGGTGGGAGACGCTGACAGGTATTTCACTTAAACTTTCAGAGTTTTCTGCCAAAACATGACTAAAATAACACAATCACAGAACAAAGCTCTTAAAGTGAGGTGTGTGGCTCTTAAAAGAGCCGTTTGATGGATTAGGGTGAAGGAGTTTAACCGCCGAAGCCGTACAGAGTGCGGCCCTGCCTCTTCAGCGCGTACACCACATCCATGGCGGTCACAGTCTTCCTCTTGGCGTGCTCAGTGTAGGTGACGGCGTCACGGATGACGTTCTCCAGGAACACCTTGAGCACACCGCGGGTCTCCTCGTAGATCAGACCGGAGATACGCTTTACTCCGCCACGGCGAGCCAGACGACGGATAGCGGGTTTGGTAATACCCTGGATGTTATCACGGAGAACTTTACGGTGACGCTTGGCGCCTCCTTTGCCGAGTCCTTTACCACCCTTGCCTCTTCCACTCATGGTTACAGTTTCTTCTCTGAACGAACAAAGTCGAATTTCAACCCCACGGAGCCGTGTTATTATCTGTGCTCGGCGGACGTAACAGAAAACAGACGGTTCGCTGGACAGCGCAAAGCTCAGTGGCTCCGCCCACTCTTCTATTGTCTAAATGTGGAAATGTTGTTTTTTGTTAATGACAAGTTAGTCTAACCGAAGGGAGGCTCACACCAAATCGCACCCACAATGTCATGTCAATGTTTTTTTCTGCGAAATCTACAAGTGTATTTATTCAGTGTACAGTAAACTGCGATGGAGACAACCAGTGCTACTCGCCACTCGCAGTCACAGTCATGCTGTTCCTCATTTCCGCCAAAGGCCAGTAGATGGCGGTAGTTTCAGCTGCTCATGTTTTCTTTTATATCTTCTTTTACATGAGATGTAAATTTAGGAGTACATCAAGCAACACTTCAGATTAATTTCTTAACAGCAAAAGAGAGTGGAAGAGTTAAGTCTTTGTTCATTCAAAGAAGAAACTGTAACCATCAGTCGAAGAGGCAAGTGGCAAAGAATTATGCTTTTAAACAAATTGTGTGTTAAATTAATATGGGGAACAAACCAAGAGGTAACAAAACGAACCTTGATGTATAAAGTTAAAGACTGTGGTGGACTGGGTGCGTCTGATCTTAGTATCACTTTGAGAATTCATTTTATTAAAAATGTTTTTAGTAAGAATATTCTTGCAGACATGAGGAGGAGGAAAACTCTAGAACAAAAAAATAATAGTCCTTTACCTTGGGATCTTTTAAAGATATGATTAATGTTAAAATGTTTGAGTACGACTTTGGGGAGGTCAACTGATATATATTTTTTTATTTCCATGTAATTGTTGTAAACTATTATGTGTATTGTCATGTATTTTGAATAAAAGTGTAAGGTGGGCAAAAAAAAAAAAGTAAGGGGAGGTAAACGACTTTTAAGCCTAATCTTGAAAGTAGAGATAGTGCCTGTCTCCCGAATCCAAACTGGAAGCTGGTTCCTCAAAAGAGGGGCCTGAAGGCTCTCCCTCCCATTCTACTTTTAAATACTCTAGGAACAACAAGTAGGCCTACAGTGCGAGAGCGAAGTGCTCTAATAGGGTGATATGGTACTACAAGGTCATTAAGATAAGATGGGGCCTGATTATTTAAGACCTTGTATGTGAGGAGCAGGATTTTGAATTCCATTCTGGATTTAACAGGAAGCCAATGAAGGGAAGCAAAAACAAGAGAAATATGCTCTCTCTTTCTAGTCCCTGTCAGGACTCTTGCTGCAGCATTTTGGATTAGCTGAAGGCTTTTCAGCGAGTTTTTAGAACATCCTGATAATAACGAATTACAGTAGTTCAGCCTGGAAGTAATAAATGTATGAACTAGTTTTTCAGCATCACTCTCAGACAGGATATTTCTAACTTTAAAGATGTGTTGCAACTGGAAGAAAGCAGTCTTACATATTTCTTTAATATGTGCAGGACATATCCTGGTCAAAAATGACTTCAAGGTTCCTCACAGCGTTACTGGAGGCCAAGGTAATGCCATCCAGAGTAAGAATCTGGTTAGATACCATATTTCTAAGATTTACAGGGCCGAGTAAAATAACCTCAGCTTTATCTGAATTAAGAAGCAGAAAGTTAGCGGCCATCCAGGTCTTTATGTCTTTAAGACATTCCTGCAGTTTAACTCATTGGTGTGATGGATAGATAGAGCTGCGTGTCATCTGCATAGCAGTGAAAATGTATGCTATGTCTTCTAATGATACTGCCTAGGGCAGACCTTCCCAAAGTGTGGGGCCCGCCCCTAGGGGGGGCGCAGAGCCATTGCAGGGGGGGCGCGGCATGAAAGAGGGGGGGGAAACAAAACGCTTGGACACTGCTAGCACGGGGCGGCCACAGAAACGCAAAGCAGGAGATGAAGCATAGCTGAATATGTTTCCAAATCAACTTCATTCTAAGCCAAAGACTAGAAAATATGGTGAAGAAAATCTTCCCTTTGGGTTCACCTGCACAAGTGCCGAGGTAGGTCTCCCCTGCAGAATTGGTTTTCCCTGTGTCGGGAGCAGCGCTGGGCTGTTCAAATCAGGGACAAACAGGATCCCACAGCTGTTTATGTTTTTGAACCCATTTTGAAAAATTTATTGATAGCAATGTTGAATATTATTACACATGAAAAAAACAACTACGCGTAAAATAATCCCACCATGACGCCTCTGCCTTTGTAAATGGAGGGACAGTAACTGCCTGTGTATGTAAGCGTGTAAAACCTGCAGACAGTCAGATTAACAGTATTGTGTCTCTATCTGCCATTCTGCAATTCATCTCATGTAAACAATAACGTGGCGCACAGCGTGACGTGAAAAACGGCACATACCTTTGACGTCCCGCAACGAACTCTGTATTCCTCGTCCACGCATAAACGCAAAAAAGGAGTTTTAAAAGATCTCCGTTTTCGGTGATTCGAGACGCCGTTTACGAAACAGCTGCGTTTCCAAAAATCCTCGTGTAGGTGTGGATGTAGCGAAAAAGAGTTAGTAGTTTATTTTCTTACTACCTGTAATTTATTGCAGATTACTTGTATTTGCTTAATTTTTTACTAAATGTTTGAGGTGTGAAATAAACCGCAATGGAGCAAAATATGGGTGTGTGTGGTTGGAGGATTTGTGCGCGTGTGCGGGGAGGGGGGGCGCGAACATTTTTCTTGTAAACAAAGGGGGGCCCAGCAAAAAAAGTTTGGGAACCACTGGCCTAGGGGAAGCATGTATAATGTAAACAGAATTGGTCCTAGCACTGAACCCTGTGGAACTCCATAATTGACCTTAGTGTGTGAAGAGGACTCTCCATTTACATGTACAAATTGGAGTTTATTAGATAGGTATGATACAAACCACTGCAGCACATCGCTCCTAATCGCTCTAATAGGATATTATGGTCGAGAGTATCGAACACAGCCTTAAGCTCACCACCTGGGGGTCAAATAAATCTGGCAGCGTGGGAAGACACTGGACAGACATAAATGTATAGTGATTGTGCGTTGGAAATACTTAGTATCTTCAACTTTCACCTACAGCAGAGCTTTGGTAGTAGTCTGAGCGAGACTGGTGACATTTAGACTGACTGGACCATATTTCAGTTGAGCTGAAGTACTTGAAATTTAGAGATCTGGGACAAATCTGTTTAAAAAATGAAAATTATTTTATCGTTTATTTGACTAATAACTGAATTCTTGTTTTTAAAAGTTTTTACAACTGCATAACAGGAATGGTAAATGGCCTGTATTTGTATAGCACTTCACTTAGACCCTAGGGACCCCAAAGCGCTTTACACTACATTCAGTCATCCACCCATTCACACACACATTCACACACTGGTGATGGCAAGCTACATTGTAGCCACAGCCACCCTGGGGTGCACTGACAGAGGCGAGGCTGCCGGACACTGGCGCCACCGGGCCGTCTGACCACCAGTGGCAACGGGTGAAGTCTTGCCCAAGGACACAACGACCGAGACTGTCCAAGCCGGGGCTCAAACCGGCAACCTTCCGATTACAAGGCGAGCTCCCAACGATCGCCATGTGGCTCAAGAGTTGACTGTTTTCATTCAAAGGAAAAATTTATTTGAATGAAATTATTGAGTTCACTTTCTTCCTGAAAATGTAAATGTTAAAATCCTTTTCATTTTTTATTCATTTTTTAACTGGACAAAACTTGGGTTCAGTTTTAAAATGCTACATATAAAAACTCAAAGCCACATATATTATTATTCAAATTAAAGCTACAGATATCTTTATATATCTTTATTAAAAAAAATTGTATTCAATTGTGAATACAATTTGGTGCCATTTATAATTAAGAAATACAGATAGTTTCTCTCTTTACTCTTAAAGTTAACAAATATGTTTTTTTATATTTATCAACCTAAAAAAAATAAACATTTAGTCTGATTTGATGTTACAATTAAAAAGTGTGTTTTTATCTGAATATATATCTGTATATTTGATGATGTTGGTGTTTGGCTTGATTGTCAGCACAAAGAGGGAGAGAGAGGAGCAGAGAGGGAGAGAGAGGAGAATGAGGACAGAACAGATGGAACAAGAGCAGGTGAGACACACATGTTAGTCAAATGGTTGTTTACCAAAAGTATCACCGTATCATAGGTACTCATGTATCTCGTACCTAGTGTTTCTTTTTAGGTTTGTTATTTTTTAAATTCTATATTTATTAAGTTATGCAGGCTTGTTTGCACAACAAGGCTAAATAATTATATAAACTTTTCTCAATCTAAATAGTGTACTTTGGTAGAATTAAAAAAATAAGTGTAGTGCAGGTCTATGATGATTTTTAGTGCTACTATCATCTAGTTTTGATTCTGGTTCTGTCTTGGTTAAATCCTAAGTAGTCCTGATTTTGAACTGTTGTAGTCCTGTTTTAATTCCAGATCAGTTCTGGGTCTGGTTGAATTGGGCTTTAGTCCTCGTGTCTTGATACAGCCCTGATTTTGTTCTGCGTTCCTGCTTAATTAAAAAACTAGTTTAAGGTGTCCTGCATATGTGATATATATTTTTCCCTATATGAAGTCATTCTTTTAATCTTACAGTCATATTTCAACCCCCCTCCACACACACACACACACACACACACACACACACATGCATACTACCCTTTAGGGCCAAGCCCCGGGTGTATCAAGTGTCTGCCTCCGCCGCTGATTGAGCCTCATTCTCTTTGCTTTCTCACAACAGGACGTCATCCCATTTTAAAGTGTGGGATCATGCAAACAGTGTTGCCAACTTAGCGACTTTGTCGCTATATTTAGCGAGTTTTCAGACCCCCTAGCGACTTTTTTTCTATAAAAAGTCGCTAAAAAAAGACGTGAAAGACATTACAAAAAACAATAATTGCTAAAAGAAATTTAATTTATAGTTCTAAATAAATTCTAAATGCATTTAGGACGTTTTTTGCTCACTTTATGTCTTGTCCACGATGTTATTTCTCTCTCCAGCAGCGTAGGTTACAATTACATTAGCATGACCAATTATGCAAATTAGGTGATGACGTTTTTTTTACATCACTAAGATGTTGGTCATCCTTTTTCTCTCCATCCTCATCATCTATGTGGCTTACCAACGATGGCAGCGGGAGTCTTTGGCAACGACAAGTCACTCTGACATTTTTACCTATAATGTGACTGCCTCTGAACTAATATTTGTGTTGGGGGCTGCTGCTTTCTTATGTGGCACATACACTAATAGCTCAGTGTTGCTTCAGTTTGGGATGTATTCAATTTCTACAGTCTTCCCAGGAGAGATATTCGTTAACACTGTGACATGCATGGAGCGCTATCTTGCTGTTGTTCACCCCATCACCTATATGGGGCTGAGACATTCGGGTGGGGTCAGGATCAGAAACATCTGCATTGGGTGTGTGTGGTTAATGTGCTTTACTTGGATTGGAGTAATAGCTCTATATTACCCTGATTTTCCCTATATTCCATACTTCTCTGTGATGGTGGCCACATTAATTATCATCTCTTTTTGTAGCCTCTCTGTTCTCTGTGTTCTGATTCGTCCAGGTCCAGGAGAAATGGGAGCAAACAGGGAGAAGATTGATCATTCAAAACAGAAAGCTTTCTACACCATCACAGCAATAATGATAGTACTGGTGGTGTCTTTTCTAGGAATGCTTGTTACAATTGGTCTGACTAACTCAAATCTGTTCCGTGACACAGACAGATGTGTCATTTTGTTGTCTTATAACTGGTTCAATTTGCCCATGAGTCTGATTTTACCTCTATTATTTCTACACAGAGCAGGAAAACTATCCTGTAGCTGTTTCAGCAAGAATTAAAAATAAACAAAATAGGCAATCACAAAAATAATAATAGGTGGAATTTAAGCAGAAGTGTACGATTTGTTAAAAGTGTGCTTTTCCTGTGTCAGTTTGTGTTGCTCTTTCTAATCCTGGTACTGTGTTAAGTAGCAGGATTCAATCTGAGTCAAACTTTGTGCACCAACCTAATTCATAGTGATGTGTCGGTCGCGAACAAAATGGCTCTTAGAGCCAGATCTTTGACGTGAACAACACGAGCCGGCTCCTTATCGCGAGCCGTGGGTTTTTTTTTTCTTTCTCTCACCCTCTCTCTCGCACTTTTTTCCCGCTTCACTCCGCACGCGAACCTTGTGCTTTACGCTGGGCAGAGGGGGGAGGGGCGGTAGTTACACTCGCAGTAGCACAGGAAAAGAGCTGGAGGGAGAGAGAGAGAAAGAGAGCCAGGGACAACAACGTCACATTAGAAAGGTATAGTTATCATACACAACTATTTTCAGTTGCGGATGATAACGGATTCAGAAAGCTTATTCATGCAGGTCCATATGACAGAGAATGTGCATGTTCTTTTTGTTTTCATATTTTAATTTATATTTAATTGTGTTGTGGTTTGCAGTGTTTTGTGTTGTTTCATTTTAAATTTGTTTAAAAGGAAAAAGCTGAAAATTTAAATAGTTAAAAGTTGAACTGTGACTAGTTGTTTTTTGTATTATATGATTTATTTATTACATTTTATGTGGAGTGAATGAATAAAAGTATATTTACGATGTGTCTGTGAAGGTTCTCAGTCATCCAGGTCATCATAGTCAAAGGAGGTTGCAAAGAAAAGCATCTGGACTTCTTTAAGTCGTTTCACCTCTCATCCGAGAAGCTTCTTCAGTTCTAAGGTTAAATGGTGGGGAGTCCCAGATTTAAACCTAGTGGGAGTATCCTTAGAACATTTGATCTTAGAACTGAAGAAGCTTCTCGGATGAGAGGTGAAACGACTTAAAGAAGTCCAGACGCTTGTCTTTGCAAGCTCCTTTGATTATACTTACGATGGCCCCAAGAGACAAAGCATGTACAAACTCCAAAACATGTACAAACTCCGAAACACATAAAAATTCAGAAGCACGTAAAAACTCCAAAACACGTACAAAAGACAACAGAAGTGCTCCAGGATGCTAGGGGCAGTGTTGAGCTTTTGTTCATAGAGGCTAGCCAGCAAGTACCAACAACCGGATTTGGTGTGTGGTAGTAACAGGTAAATGAACTTTTTTTTTTTAATTATTTGAATATATATGAGTGCTTGTGTATACACAAACAATACACACATGCTTTCAATTGTGTAATTTAAGTGATCTAGGCAGCTCTGTTTTGGAAGTTCAGTTAATGCTAGAAATGTGTTTTGGAGTTTGTACGTGCTCTTTGAAGTTTGTACGTGTTTTGTCTCTAGGGGCCACTGTACATATTTATATATAAACATATATAAATAAAACCACTTTTTTTTTACATTAGTAATTCCTTTTGTGCATAATTTTATATTATTGTTAATAATAAATTAATTAAAGCAAAAAATCAACCTGAAGAGCCGGTTTGGAGCCGAAAGTGCCGGCTCTTTTTAGTGAGCCGAGCCAAAAGAGCCGGTTCTCTAAATAGAGCCGGAAATCCCATCACTACTAATTTAATTCAAATATGGACCTCACTGAAATTAAATGAAATAATAGCAGGTATAGAAAAAAAAACAACTGTAACGCCTGCAGTGTGAAATAATTGCATGAAACTGAAGTGTTCACTGAACCTTCTGACAAAAAAATAAATGTATTAAATTACATTAAGTTAAATTAAATATCAATTGCATATGACTTTTAATTTGTATGATTTTTGTTACATTTGGCATTTTTGTGCAGTTTATCACTCACGGCAGTACTGCATGTGTCTGATTGTATACAACAGCTTTTTCAGGAAAAAAGTCACAATGGTGATCTCAAAACTTGATGCATCACACATGATGCACTTGGCTTTAAGGTGAAGTTATACGTTAAATAACGAGTAGCACATCTGTTAAATTAAAGGACAAGTTTTTAATTTTCAGATTTAAATATAAATTCAGCGTTACTGTGTGCACAGAAAAACAAATACAACAATCAGAAAATCTCATAAAAATCATTACTGAATTAATCTCTTTTTGTGGTCAGTTTATGTTTATTTCAATAAAAACATTGTCTTTAAGCTTGTATGAAACCTTTCAGGTGCATTTGATCTATTATCTGTTTTGCATGTCTTGTCATCACAGCCTATTCTGTATTATAATTGTGTTGCATTAAAACTTGAAAAGTAAACTTATAACATGTGTGCCTTTGCATTAACTTCTTCTGTCAAATGCATAAATGCAGACTTTTAATCCAACATCCATCCTGTATATATACTGAATCTTTATATATGATCATAAATGTGAGAAAGAAATGTCCAAAACGATAATATCGTGTCTTTAATATATATGTGGCTTGTATCCTATTGATGGTGTAAGACATACTGTATTCCTAGCGACAAAAATACCATCTCTGTGGCAGCTGTATGCAGCCCCTCAGTTGTTTTTAATGTCAGGTTTTTGATTAGCAGTAGGACTGCAGGTTGAAGTTGAAGTAGTGGCCATTTGATTCACAGTAACCTTCATTTGCTTAAACAAACGAAACCATCACACCTGGCTGGGAACGAACGTGGAGAAAATTTGTTTAATTCAGAGAACACTTGATTTTACACGTTCACAGTCAGCAAAGAGCACACATTATGGAAACGTAGTCAAATTCTCTAAATGCTTGGTTTAAGTCAATATGAACAAACACCAGGCTTTATTTAGAGGTCATTTAGAGGGGATTCTGCCAAACAGCAAGTCTGTTTATATAGTTAAGAACTGGCATTCCAGTAAAGATGACTGTTCATGCTCATTATGAAATGTACATTATGTAAACTCCATTTATGTTTGCCATGTTTTCATTCAAATTTTCCAGTCTTTGGTATTTAAATTATTAGGTGAATGTTGGAGTCAAGCTTATTTAACAACAGCATTAAAAATAGGAATTTTGTGCTTTTTCTAAAAGATGCGTTCAAAAGAAAATGTATCCTACTTAAGTTTGTTTTAAGTAAAGTTCACATTTTAGCTACATTTGATGTTTTTAGTCTTTCAGATGAATCTCTTGTGTTTAATCATCCTATAAATGAAGATGTATTTATAAGTATGTACTTCGGTAAAAGAAAATTGTCTTTTTTCTTGGTCAAAGAAATAATGGAAATATAAATCTAATTAATATAGTGAATGAGAAATGCAGTTTGAGTAATGAAAAGGTTCGTTCTAATGTCAGGATTTTTTGTCAGCGGACATGATCCAGCTTTGACCTTGTCAGATTAATGTTTGTGTGTGGCTGCAGGAATCATGGCAACCTATCATACAAAATTCTGAGTAAAACAAATGGCATTGCTGGGTAAACACGGAAACATAATTAATTTATGATTTTGCTGATAGTCATTCCTATTTGCTTAATACTGATCAGAATATGATCGCAATATGAAGTTTAAAAAACATAGCTGTATGGAAGAGGACTCCCTTACTAGGATTATTTAGCAAGGGAGTCCTTACTCCCTAATGGAGTAAGGGAGTATAGCATAATATAGCATATAATTTATGCTATATTATAACTTGTATAGCATGCTAGGAGCACCGTTGCACTTTTTAAAAAGCACCTTATCAAGTACTTTATTTAGCATTGCACCTTGAGCATAGATTTGCACATGAGGAACATTTGCACAGAAGTTTAATTATTTATTGAATATTTATTTTCTATTTTGTAATCAGTATGCAGACTTTTGGTTCCAGGTTCTGCACAGCTGCTCCTCATTAGTAAGTGTGGCGCCTGTCTGTGAAGAGGAAAGGTTGTTACTGAGAGCAAATAAGGTTAACCATTGAGGAGAGCTGGGGCAAATGTGTGTGCAATTCTAGAAATAAAGGTGGTGCAAAGAAGTGACTATGAGATGTGATTACTCACCCTTCTTTCCTGTGTCACCATTTAAAGGTTCAGGGAGAGGCCTGAACCTTTGACCTTGAATGCCTTCTCCAGGTCCACAAAGCACATGTAGACTGGTTGGGCAAACCCATGCACCCTCAAGTATCCTTGAGAGGGTGAAGAGCTCGTCCAGTGTTCCACGACCAGGGCCAAAACCACATTGTTCCTCCTCTATCCGAGGTTCGACTAACGGACGGACTCTCCTTTCCAGCACCCTGGAATAGACTTCCTAGGGAGACTGAGGAGTGTGATTTCCCTATAGCTGGAATTCTTAAAAATTCTTAAAGATGGGAACCACCACCCCGGTCTCCTAATCCAGAGGGACTACCCCTGATCAACACTCAACATTGTAGAGGCGTGTCCACCAAGACAGCCCTAAAACATCCAGAGCCTTGAGGAACTCAGGGCAGACCTCATCCACCTCAGGGGCTCTGCCACCAAAGAGTTGTTTATCTGCCTCAGTGACTTCACCCCTAGTTACCGGGGTCCCGCCCTGGAGCCAGGCCCGGGGAGGGTGCCCGAGGGCAAGTGTCTGGTGGACGGGCCTTAGACCTGGGTCCCATGGACTTTAAGGTTTTTAAGGTTTTTGTTACATTGTTCACAAAAATTTGTACTGTTATTAAGAAATGATCAGACAAAAGAGGGCTTTCAGAAAATGTAAAAGATCAAGAGCGGGGGTTCTTAACCTTTTTACCTCGGGTCCAACTTTTCCACTACAAAGTGGCCCAGGGCCCATTCAGATATTAACACTGCGTTGAATATATTGATGTTGCATTTGGTTTGATTTATATTTAGTAGATAAATCAAGTCTAGTTAATTTTAACGGCTAAAACCTTGTCAAATAAGCACGATGATGAAATGATACAATGTAACAATCCCAAACTCATTTATTTATTATGTGTACTTGAACCTGGACATAAAACCAAATGCCAAACAGGTTAACAATTCATGAAAAAAATCAAACTGCAAGTAGAAATTCATGGGGGAACCATTTGAATGGGGAAACCATTTGAATACAAGCGCGCCGATCCACACAGGTGTGCACATGGGTGTTCACTGTTCGTAGACTTAAATCACACCTTTCTTGGCTGCTACTTCAAAGCACATTGTGCGCTGTCTGTCCTGCGTGCTGCACAACAACATTCAATATTTAGTATTTACTGCTGTTTACACTTAGCTAGATTAATGCGATGGTGTTGTGTATAGTATGTTGCTTTGTTTTGTTTTTTTTGCTTGTTTTCTATTCTTTTTCTCTCAACAGGTGATCCCGGAGATATTTTTTCTTCCCCCCTTTCTCACTGTCCCTCTCCCCTTCTGTTTTTCTTTTCCTTCCTCTTTCTTTCTCCCTTTCCTATCCCTCACTCATGTCTGTCCCGTCTGTAACAACTGAAAATAAAATAAATAATAAAAACAAAGGTCGATCAAATGGACCAATACGGCAATGCCATGATGATCCATTTGGCAAAATAAATCCATTGGGTATTCTTGTTGGTCTTCAGACAACAATTCTGATGGCTAAAGAACCAAATGGGACAGGCGAAAAAGAAAAAAAAAAAAAAAAAAAAAAAAAAAAAAAAACAATTCATGAAAAAAATCAAACTGCAAGTAGAAATTCAAAGGCTCAAGTCAGAGTTAATAACACAAAAATAATTAATAATTCAATTTTACTACAGCAAAAGAAAAATAGAAATCGGATAAATAATGTGGTGTTAAAATAAATACATTGAAAATAATTTTCCAATTAAATGAATAAACTGTAATAATATTTAAATAAAGCGCAAATTAACATACAGCCTTATAATCTGTTAGTGAATCTGAAAGTTGCTTCAGCAGTAAACCTTTTTTCATTCGCAGAACCAAAAGTTACTCTTTATATTGGAGACAAATGAACAACAACAAACAATCACAACATTTAATTTTTTTTGCAAGCTGCAACTCCCTTTTTATGTTCACCTCCCAATGAGACACTTGAGCCTGCCTCTGAGACACAAACATGTCGAGTCTGGGTGGAATGGAGGAAAGGCTCACTCTCAGAGTAGCTTTCAGTGTTGCTGTGAGTCTGTTTTGGGCTTTGGTCTTGGTTGTGGCCACAATGGAAAATCCTGATTCACACGGATATGTGGTGAACGGGAGCAGGAGTTTCACAGTTCTTAGTGCCAGACATGGGTACTCCTTTGAGAAAGGAATCCAGAAGGAGCTCAGGTCCAGTTTCCCCCACTGCAACATTAAAGTGCTGTCAGTGGAAACTTCTAGTAGCTGGGATTCCAGATGTGAGGGCAAAGCAACATCATTTTCAGTAGGATGCACTGAGGAAACTCAGGGTTTTTAAAAAGCATTTTAAAAATCAGTTTATTAAATTGGAATTCAAACAATAATTTACAAATGCAGAACTTATACTACAACTCATTATTTAAGCACAGAATTCTTTATTTCAATGCGTGTGGCTCTTGTGGTCCTCCATAAGCATTTTAGGTTGTCTAAGTGACGCCTTTCAAAGAAATTAAAATACTGTCTTGGTCTTTGGTTGAGAATGGTTAGCCTGGTGTAAAAAATTGCTCCAACACCGCCCCCTCAGCCTGTGTTTCGAAGTTTCTGGTAGTTAGAATGACTCGGTGGTGTTCATTCATTTAAACTAACATAATCATCCTGTTGCAACCAGGTTTCTGCAAGGCAGAGTAAGTTGATTTGTTGATCAATTATTAATTAATATATTAATTAATATTTAATTAATGTTTAATTAATATTTAATTAATATTCACTAATAGGTGCAGCTGTGGATACTGTATTGTTCTTTCTTTGTGATTTTTTATATTTACGTTTTTGTTTTTGCCGATTTTTAGTTTGTTTTTTCTCTCTGTAGAAGCTGACACAGTCTCTAAGGGGATGGGGTTTTGGGGGGATAGCAAGGAGAGAAAAGCTGCAGAGAGGCATGTAGGACTGCAACTCTGCTTCATGGTCCCAGAAATGTCACTCCTGGTCCGATTGGGAAGGGGACCAGAGAAAAAGACAGTGTGGACAACACACTGGATAATGAACAATGTACACAATCAAAAACAACCTGCCAGTCCAGCAGCCAACAGATGTCATCACATTTTACAGTGTGGAATCATACAAAGTCCATCATTTGTTTGACTGATGCCCATCTTTATACCACATTCAATAATACATTTGCACATCCTTACACACTGTTGGCTGGATGTCAGTGAAGAGCAACGTGTGTGTTTGGATTAAAACAATACTAAAAGGAGAACAACAAATAGTAAGATGGGATTATTATTTTTATTATGTTTTTATTGCTATGTACATTTTAACTGGTCGTTAAAAGATGTTGGGGACACCTCTATATTTCATGTGGGTTTTTGCTTCAGTTAGCACCAGTTACACCTCAGGCAGGTCACCATTTAAAGCATAGACAGTATTTTTGGTGTATTTATCTGAGACATTGTTTACTTTGGTAAATTTCTTTAATTAGATGTCCCGACTAACGGTTTTCCTTTTTTGTCTCCACACAAGCGCCAAACACCCCATTAAGCAACATGTCAGATAACTCGTCTTCCTCTGCCTTTGACTGCGTTACCTCAAGCATTGGGATTTCGATGAACACTTATTTTTTCATCACCAAGATATTTGTTGTACTTTTTCTCTCTGTACTCATCCTCTACGTGGCTTACCAATGATGGCAGCAGCAGTCCTTCTTGGCAGCAACAACTCACTCTGACATTTTCACCTATCATATGACTGCTATTGAATTGATATATGTATTAGGGGCCATTGCTTACTTATGTGGCACATACACCAATAACTCGGTATTACTTCTAATGGGGATCCATTCACTTTCTTTTGTCTACCCTGCAGAGATATTCTTTAACACTGTGACATGTGTGGAGCGCTACCTGGCTGTTGTTCACCCCATCACCTATATGGGGCTGAGACATTCGGGTGGGGTCAGGATCAGAAACATCTGCACTGGATGTGTGTGGTTGATGTGTTTTGGTTGTCTTGAAGTAGCAGCTCTATATTACCCTGAAGTTCCCTATGTTCCATATTTCTGTCTGATGATGGCATCGTTAATTATCGTCTCTTTTTGTAGCCTCTCTGTTCTCTGTGTTCTGCTTGGTTCAGGTCCAGGAGAAATGGGAGCAAAAAGCTCGAAGGTTGATCATTCAAAACAGAAAGCTTTCTACACCATCACAGCAATAATGATAGTACTGCTGGTGTGTTTTCTAGGAATGCTTGTTATATTTGGTCTGTATAATTCAAATATGTTAGGTAACACAGAGAGATGTTTCCTTTTATTGTCTGTTGATTGGTTCACTCTGCCCATCAGTCTGATTTTACCTCTGTTGTTTCTACACAGAGCAGGAAAAGTACCCTGCAGCTTTAATAACATCTAATAATGGTAAAAAGCAGGGAGCAGGGATAGCTCAGTAGGTGAAGTGGTTGCCCCATTAGAGAATGGTCGGCTATTTGAATCCACCAAATGGCTACCCTGAGGTAACCTTGACCAAAGGAACCATTTCTACACGCTGCTCCTCGGCCACTGGATTGGTAGCTTTCCACTGAGTGAATGGGTTAAATGCAGAGGACTACAAATATTCTCACGTGTGGAACTATAAGGGCTTTAAAATATATACATAAAACAGTAATGACAAAGCTGGAGGTTCTTAGCTCTATGCTTTCCTTTTCATTTAAATTATCCCATTTCATTTCCACACATAAGACAAAAGATATATATATATATACATAACACATAAATTCAAGTTAATGTAACTTTATCGTTAAATAAAAACATATCCTGTCATGTGTCAGAAACATGTCACAGCTCTTTAACTGTTGTTACAAGATATATATATATATATATATATATATATATATATATATATATATATATATATATATATATATTCTTAATGCTTATTTTCTGATTATATTGTTTTATGTATTTTAATAAGAGAGGCCTTTAGAAACCAAGCCCAGACGGAAAAAAAACTAGGTCAGAGGGTGACAGTTCGCCCTGGCAACAGACTTTAGAAAGGGGAAGTAAAGAAAGGGGAAGTTTAGTGCAGAGCTGCACAGGAAACCAGACACAAAAAAAGAGGAACTAAGTAAACTGTGTGTCGGTGTGACGTAGTGCAGAAATATATATATGGATTTAGCTGCAGAGAATTCAGACCTGAGCTTGTGTGTTCGTGTGGCGGGTCTCCATTTCCGGAAATGTAAAAATAAAGATTATTTTTTGAGCTTGACCACTCTGAGTCCAGTCTTTCACTGTCGCCAAACGAATTCAAAAGAATGGAATTTAATACTGTGTATAATTAAAAATCAGTGTGCAAGTGTGAGTTTTAATATGTATCATTTTTGCTTCAGCCTGAATTTTTGTGCAATTTATTGCTTACAGTAGAACAGCACGTGAGATTTTTAGGGTAAAAAAAACAGTCACACTGATGATTTGGAAGTCTCAAAAACATCAAACATGAGACACTTGATGTTACAGAATGAAGTTATGAACTAAATAAAGAGTAAAATGTCTGGTTTATTAAAGAAAACGTTTTTTGTTTTCAGATTTTAGGATAAAGTCAGTGTTATTGTGGACACAAAATACAACCTTCAAATAATCTCATAAAAGTTCTATTATCACTTATCTCACAACTTGACTCAACAGATTCTGTTCATTCTTTATTTTATTTGGATAAAACACTGTCTTCAAGTTGGTGTTAAACCTTTTAGTTGCATCTTATCTGAATTATTTTCGATCTCTTGTTATTACAGAAATTTTTTGTTTATTATAATAATTTTGTGTGTGTTTTGTTACACATGGAAACATAGTCAAATCCTCCAATAGCTTGGTTTGATTCTATCTGCACACCAGTCTTTGTGCAGAGGTCAATCTGCCAAACATCAAACTATTTAAACAGCAAGTCTGTTTAGATAGTAAAGAGTAGAGAGTTTGTAACTCTAGTAAAATCAGTCTGACAGTTGACTGTTCATATGAAATGTACATTATTTAAACTTTTTCATAGAAAACAAAGTTGTTTGTTTGTTTCCTAAACACAATAATAGTCTTGATTATTTATTTATTTTAAAAAGGATTTCTGGTTGTTGTGGATCTCATGGAATATTGTTCCTCTTCTAATTTTTGTATGCACATAATTTGGGTTGGAGTTAAAGACTAAAATTTTATAAATGCTGATTTGTAAAAGGAACCTACCTACCTAAGTCTTGTGTGTCCTGTGTTGCAATCAGATCAAGATTCCTGTAACCAGAGAGACTTGCAAAAGCACTGTCCCCATATCAAAATACTGTTTACTTCATGTTAACAAAAAAGTATTTGTATTTGCTGTATGCATAGTTTTAGAAAAATAAAACTAATTACATCTTGTCAAGGTTCTCATCAAAAAGTTGAGTGAATTTTATTAAGTCTCTTATAGATAAAGTTCACCTATTGGCAAAATTTGGTGATTTTAATTGTTTATTTGGCTTGACCTTGGAGCGTGTGTGTTAATGTCAGATGGGGGGTGGGAGTGAAGATGGCACAAAAGTGTTAGTGATTTCAGATAATCTTACTTTGAAAATGTATGATTTAATGAAGAAATGGTATCAAGTATATTGTGATCAGAAAGCACAGAGGTTTGGAGAGAAAAGGTAAAAGAAAGTATAATTCTGAATTAAGAATGAATTATACTACCATTCACCTTGTAGTACCATATCACCCCATTAGAGCCCTTTGCTCTCGCTCTGCAGGCCTACTTGTTGTTCCTAGAGTATTTAAAAGTAGAATGGGAGGAAGAGACTTCAGTTTTCAGGCCCCTCTTCTGTGGAACCAGCTTCCAGTTGGGATTCGGGAGACAGACACTATCTCTACTTTCAAGATTAGGCTTAAAACTTTCCTCTTTGGTAAAGCATATAGTTAGGGCTGGACCAGGTGACCCTGAATCCTCCCTTAGTTATGCTGCAATGAACGTAGGCTGCCGGGGATTCCCATGATGCATTGAGTTTTTCCTTTCCAGTCACCTTTCTCACTCAGTATGTATTAATAGACTTCTCTGCATTGAATCATAACTGTTATTAACCTCTGTCTCTCTTCCACAGCATGTCTTTATCTTGTCTTCCCTCTCTCACCCCAACCGGTCGCAGCAGATGGCCTGAGCCTGGTTCTGCCGGAGGTTTCTTCCTGTTAAAAGGAAGTTTTTCCTTCCTGCTGTCACCAAAGTGCTTGCTCATAGGGGGTCATATGATTGTTGGGTTTTTCTCTGTATCTACTGTACAATATAAAGCGCCTTGAGGCAACTTTTGTTGTGATTTGGCGCTATATAAATAAAATAAAATTGAATTGAATTGAATTGAATAAAAATGAAAAATAACCATCGGCGCACTGGGCAAATGCCCAATATGCCCGATGGCCAGTCTAGCTAAGCTGACCTAACCCCACCTACTGGGCACCTGAAACACAAAACACACAGCCAGTTTAGCAGCCAACAGATGTCATCACATTTTACAGTGTGGGATCATGCAAAGTCCATCATTAGTTTGAGCGATGCCCATCATTATACCACATTTAGTAATACACTTGCACATAAACTTACACACTGCTGGCTGGTTACCAGTGAAGAGCAGCGTGTGAATGTGGATCTGAAGGAAAAGGACTTAAAATGAGAGCTACAATTGGTAAGGTGGAGATCATTAGTATTATTAACTGTATATATATTTTTTTTCAGTAACTAACATCACCTCTACGTTTCATGTCAGTTTTTTCTTCAGTTAGTACCAGTTATACCTCACACAGGTCACCATACAAAGTATAGAAATATTTTTTTTACTTATTTCTCAGAGACATTAGTTACGTTGGTAAATAACTTTGCAGTTTCTAATATTTTTGGTAGTAGTGAGTTGTTTCAAAATTAAAAATATTCAAAATATATCTATTAGTATTATTATTATTTTTAAGTTGTATTGTGTCTAAAAATAAATAAGAAATTAATGTTAAATTGCAAAGATAATTTTTTTATATATATTATATATTTGATATTCATAAGTCAAATATCATGAAGTAAAGTGTTGTTTCCTGACCAACCTTTTTCCCCCTTTTTCTCCACACAAGCGCCAAACAGCACATTAATCAGCATGTCAAATAACTCGTCTTCCTCTGCCTTCAACTGCTTGACCTCAAGCACTGGGATTTCGGTCACCATTTCTTTTCTCATCATCAAGATATCTGTTATCCTTTTTCTCTCCATCTTCATCCTCTGCGTGGCTTACCAACGATGGCAGCAGCAGTCATTCTTGTCAACAACAAGTCACTCTGACATCTTCACCTATAATCTGACTGCCATTGAACTGACAAATGTACTGGGGGTCATTGCTTACTTATGTGGCACATACACCAATAACTCAGTGTTGCTTCTATGGGGGTTGTGTTTAGCTTATTTTGTCTATCCTGCAGAGATATTCTTTAACATTGTGACATGTGTGGAGCGCTACCTGGCTGTTGTTCACCCCATCACCTATATGGGGCTGAGACAGTCGGGTGGGGTCAGGATCAGAAACATCTGCATTGTGTGTGTGTGGTTGATGTGCTTTGGATTTCTTGAAGTAGCAGCTCTATATTACCCTGATGTTCCCTATGTTCCATATTTCTGTCTGATGATGGCATCGTTAATTATCGTCTCTTTTTGTAGCCTCTCTGTTCTCTGTGTTCTGTATCGTCCAGGTCCAGGAGAAATGGGAGCAAAAAGATCGAAGGTTGATCATTCAAAACAGAAAGCTTTCTACACCATCACAGCAATAATGATAGTGCTGTTGTTGTGTTTTCTAGGAATGCTTGTTACAATTGGTCTGCATAACTCAAATCTGTTCCGTGACACAGACAGATGTGTCATTTTGTTGTCTCTTGATTGGTTCACTCTGCCCATCAGTCTGATTTTACCTCTATTGTTTCTACACAGAGCAGGAAAGCAGTCCTGCAGCTGTTTCACCAAAAAGTAAAAAATAACTATTATTTAACAATAAGGACAATTTAAACAGAACTTAATTAGATTTGTAAAGTACGCCTGTCAATTGTATGAACTTCAGCATTTTGTGCTGCTCTTCCTAAATGCTGTGTTATGTACTGGGATTCAGTTTGAATCAACAATGTGTTTTACATTGTGCACAAACATTTGTACCAACTGATTTCAATTAAAGTAGGGACATAGTGGAAAATTAAATGAAATAAAAGCAGATTTAGACAAAAAGATTTGGAAAGAGCAGGTACTGAAGTTGGTGGAAAAAGATGAAAAAGCTCTGATGACAAAGCTGGTGCTACGTAGCTCTGTGTATTTGTTTTCACTTAAATTATCCCATCGCATGTCAAGATGAAAGATTTTTACACTACTGATCTTTTTACGTAGCACATAAATTCAAGTTAGTGTAAGTTTTTCATTAAACAAAAACATATCCTGGGATGTGTCACCAACATGTCACTTTGATAGATTGAATGATAGAATGAGTCAGCTCTAAACCTGTGTAAGCCCTGAGCTGGAGAAAAAATTGCAGTAAACTGAAGTCTTCATTGAACCTTTTATTTAACCTAATATGTATCATTTTTTTTGCCTTATCGTGCATTTTTTTTTAACAGTTTATCGCTCACAGTAGCACTGCATATGTCTGACTGTATACTTCAGGATTGTAGGGTAAAAAAAGTTAAACTGATGATTTAGAGGTCTCAGAAACATGAAGTATGATACACTTGGTGTTACAGAGTGAAGTTACAGTTTGTCTTGATTGCCTTGACCTACCTAAAGAATCTCAGTTTTCAACATCACTATCTCAGCAGAGCAGAAAACACCTCTTGACATATTTTCTCCACCCAAAAAAGTTAACATAGATGTCATTCAAGCAGTTCAAACCCCACGGTTTTAGCTATGGTAACCAAACAGAAATAACCTATTTATAACTATTAGAAACTACCTAGATCAGTATGAAATCAATGAAGCACCTGTTTGACACTCCTTCACACAAATCTTCACTTAGCAATCAGTCTGGTGGCCTTCAAAGATGCCACATCTGTGTTGTTCTTTGCCAGCATGTATGGAGGAGGTCTAAGGCAGATGAGAGTGACTGTCAAAAGTGGCAATTTCTTCAAAATAATACATTGTATTTTGGTTTACATGTATTTTCTCTCATATTTCCAGTCTTTCAGTTTTCAGTCACAGTTTTTAAAAAGTCATGCAATCAATAATGTTTACATCAAAGCATTTCTGATTCTGGAACCATGTAAGGAAGAGGACTCCCTTACTATATTTATTTATATTATATTATCTGTATAGCACTTTAGAGCACACCTTTCGCTTTATTAAAAGCACCTTATCAAGCACTTTATTTAGCATTGCACTATAAGCATGGATTTGCACAGTAAAACATTTGCGCACAAGAAGTTTAAATATTTATTGACTATTTATCTGGAATTTTAAAATCAGTTGGTAGCCTTATTTCAGATCCTGCACAGCTGCTCCTCATCAAGGAATGTGGTGGTTGTCTGTCAGGAGAAAAGAATGGTGATTGAAATTGTGATTAAGGTTTCCCAGTAAGGAAAACTAATGCAAATGTGTGTGTGAAATCTAGGGATAAAAGTGGTGCAAATAAGTGTAAGATAATGATTACTCACCTTTCTTGCCTGTGTCCTCTTCAAGGTGTTTGGGCAAATGTTTCCCTGGGGGTCCAGACACCATTTAAAGGTTCCAGGAGAGACCATTGGTAAAGAGAGTGTGGTGAATCTTTTTGTGCTTGGGTTTCTGGGTTTTTATAATATTGGGTTTGGTGTAATATTAAAGTGTGAAATATTTATTAATATGTAAATGTGAAATGTATTTATGTATTTATTTATTCTTATTGATATATTGTATACTGTGGTGGAGGGTTGGGATTTAATAACTTACCTGAGATTGGAATAATGGTTAAGTCTGTGACAGCTGAACATATTTAAGGCTGCCAGTTGTCATTAGAGTGTGGATTTTTGTGCTGTGATGAAGCTTGACAAGTTAATTATTGTAAGGAGAGCTGTATAGAAAATAAATACTTTTTGTTCCACTACACTTGCCTTGGTCCATCTCACTGTGTTTCCAGCCGCTAAGGGCCGCCCTGTTACAGTCCATCTCATTGCAAGAAGACAAATATGACACTTTATATAGAAAGATAATATGAAACGACACTATGAAGGTTCCATGAATAGGCTACACTGACAAGCAGTGGTGCACTGATTCCTACTGAGTACTGTGTTTGTATTTTGTTGAGCATTGTTTAATGATTGGAAGAGGTCATACAATTTTTTGCAAGTTGTTGTTTGAAGGCAAAATTGGCTGTTGTTTCATATTTTAAATGATTTTAAATGATGAGCCTTTTACAGAAAAACGTGTCACTCTGACCACGAGTGCGTCTGTTTAGGCCTGTGTGTTGAAGTTTGTCATTTTCAGATTTCGATATAAAATCAGCGTAACTGTGTACACAAAACACAACAGGTTCAGTTATCACTTATCTCACAACTTGACTCAACAGATCACTACATCATCATTATTTCATTCATCTCGTTTTCTTTTCAATATTTATTTTATTTGGATAAAAACACTCTTTAAGTTGGCGTGAAACCTTTCAGGTGCATCTTATCTGAATTATGTTCCATCTCCTGTCTTTACAGAATATTCTTTATTATAATCATTTTGTTGCATTAAAAGTGGAAAAAAATGTCTCTTGTATCCTGTTGATGGTGTGAAACATTCTGCATATCTACAGCAGGAAGAAAAGTAATATCTCTATAGCAACTGTATGTAGTCCTTCAGTTGTTTATAAAGGTTTTTGATCTGCAGTAGCACCGCAAATTTAAGTTTGGTGACAATTGGATTGATAGTAACGCTTCATTTGCCTACAAAAGCAAAACCGTCACACCTGGCTGGGAAAGCACTTGAAGACGATTTGCTTAATTCACAGAACACTTTTATTTTCATACGTCCAGAGCTGACAGAGAACACACATTATGGAAACATAGTCATATTCTCCTATTGCTTGTTTAATTCTGTCTGAACACCATTTATTGTTTAGAGGTCAATTTGCCAAACAGCAAGTCTGTTTAGATGGTGAAGACTAGAGAGTTTGTCACTTTAGTAAAATCATTATGAAATGTACATTATGTAAACATTTTTCTTCATGTTTTCTTTCAAATTTGTGATTCTTTGTTATTTGAATTATGTCAGACAAAAAAAATGTAAGACAGGTACAACTTAAAGTAAAATAGGAAAAACTGTAACACTATTAATGGCTATCAGCCATGTGTGTGATCAAACATTTGTTTCTTTGTTAGATTTAAAACATATAAATAAATCAAACCTTGAAGTAAAGAAAAATCATTGCAGAACAGTGAGGGAATTTGGAGAAGGGGGAAAAGTCAAAATGAAACACAGAGGAAGAGGAGTGTCATTAAGTTATAAAGTGTTCCCCATTAATTAATTTATTTATTTTAAAGGTAATTGTCCAAGTCTTTGTTTAGGAAGAAAGATGCAATTCTCCATGTTTTTGTAAGTTTAAAGTCAACAACAGTCTTGATTAAAGAAAAAAACAAAACAAAAGAGAGGATGCATGGTTGTTGCGGATTTCATGGATTACTTTTTCTCTTGTAATTGTTATTTGTGCATAATTTGGGTTGGACCTAAAGACTTAAATTTTTATAAAATGCTCATTGAAAAGGGAACCTACCAAGTAGGTCCTGTGTTGCAATCAGATCCAGATTCCTGTAACCAGTTGGACTTACAAAAACCTCTGTGCCCATATTAAAATGTGATTTACCATAATCCGGCGCACTGGATTATAAGGCACACTGTCGATGAACAGGTCTGTTTTCATACATAAGGCACATCAGATTATAAGGCGCATTAAGCTAAATAAAACAGCCAGATAAGTCAAACTTGTCACGGCTGCGACAGCAGACGTGTGGAGGTGAGGTAAGGACCCAAACGCAGGCTCTTATTTTGGTGAGAAAGAGCTTTATTCATGGGGAGGGTAGGATACAACAGGAGCGGAGATGGCATACGCAGAAACTAAGGAAACTAAACTGGGAAAGACTAACAAAACAGACCTGAAACCTGAAGACACAGAGGGAGAAACTCAGGAAGCCAAAACAGGGAGGAAACATGGGGAGACAACAGAGACAGACCAACAGCAAGCGGGAGAAAACATAGGGTTTATATACTCACAGGGGCAATCAATGGGATGCAGGAGGGCAACACAGCTGGGAGAAATCAGAGCTGACGAGACAGGGGAAACGTAAACTAAACATACTGACAAAAGATACGGACCTTCAAAGTAAAACAGGAAATACAACACGTATGCACAGACACGAACTTGACACAAGATATGGCAACAGGGAGGGAACACAAAGACGTGGGACCAGGGCAGGCATAGAGACACAGAACAAAAGAAATAAAAAAAGAAACTAAACCTAAGAACGAGAAATTCCCAACAACAATGAACCTAAAATATTCAATACTGTTGAATTATCTCGCAGCTGCTCTATTCCCATGTTGCTGCATATTAATGACTAACCTTGTGTAGCGCCTCTACTCAGGACCAGTACACTCTCACCTCAAAGAGAGACCCTAGACATCTTACTAGGTTCAGAAGGAGGTTTTGTTTTGGAGACTCACAAAAGGAGTTGGCTTGGAAGTAAATAACTGGGACCTTTATTGCCTCAGTACCATTTATATACATATACAACACAATAACCCAAATTGCACACTAATAGTGCATTTTAAAAGTGAATACATCTAAAACAAAACAAAGACATTTAAATGGAAGATTTATACTGAACCGTATCAGAGCTCTTTGGAATGAATGAAACAGATTAAAGTGTTCCCGTTGTGAAGTTTGAATTGTCCAGTCTGAATTGTCCTTTAAAGTCGTTGAAAACCCAAACAGGTGTACTGTAGGGGAATTGTCAGTGTACAAACCCTATTATCCGGGTAGGAAAAGTAGTGCATAGGGCTTATCTGAAATCCAGGGTTGCTTGAATCAGTTTCTCAGACAAATCCCACAATCCGATCGCATGGCTGGCCACACCATTTCACGATCATCCAGGATCTCATTTGGGCTGTTCTCGCCATCAGTGGTTCTCCAGAATTCTTCTAGTAGTTAAAAAAAAAAAAACAATCTACACAAACATTGCAGAACAATCAATTTCTTTCCCATTTTGTGTTCTTAACATGAGCTCATTAACTTCTTTTCCAAATGTATTAATCACAAATGGCATTCCCTTTAGCTTTACCAAGTTACAAGAGTTACAGTAACTTGTTTGTACCAGTATAAACAATTTTATCAAAATATCACAACAAAGAACATCAGCAGCTTAAACAGTAATGTAAACAGTCATAGCAATGAAAATGACATTCATCCATAAGGCTTACAAGCAAATGTAACTTAATTCAGTGCAAATACTATTAAACTTGAAATATGCTCATATCTATTAAGATATAACCATTCTAATATAAACAGAGCTAGTGCTTCTACTTGAATACCTCCCCGATCGGAATATGGCTTCGGTGGGGTGGCTAACAGCTATTAGCAGCTAGCATCGCATCTAGCATCGGCATCGTTTAGCTCAAAGCATTCAACACTTATAACACACTGTAAAGAACAACAGGAGAAGTAAAACAACACGCCAGATTCTCATAGCTCCCGATTGGTTTTTGTTCAAAGGTTTCTGAGCTGAATCGGCTAGTAAAATACATTATCTAACTTAACAGGTAGCTAACAAAAGCACATGACTCACCGGGATTTCCAGACACAAATAACTTGACAGACGTTATTCCCTATGTGGTCAGAGTTCGGGGCCTAATAAAAGAGTACCTTATTAGCATTTATACATAAAACAATCTGGTCTCATTAACCGGGTTGCAGTATTGCATACCAAGATACTTTTTCCATGCGCTCTGACACGTACTTGACCGCCATCAGAGGGAAAATCTCACAGGAAGAGACAGGTAATACTTCCTGCGCACTAGACGCAAGGTTGTCAAAACACAAGACTGCATCACAGCACCCCCTTGTGGCAATAACAGGCTATAGCCTTAGATTACAAAAAGGGACTTTGCAGCCCTGTATTTCACATGGGTTACACCCTCCCCCTTTGACCCAGCATGAGCCCCTTCATGCGTCACGCTGTGGTCTACAGATGAACTCTCATAGTCACCTATTGTATAAAGTGCTTGGTTAAAGCTCTCTATGAGGCTCTGCGCAAAGGAAATTAAGGGATTTCCCAACTCAGGATAATGGAAGCGCCCTGGTGGTCGACGTGTCCTTTCCGACTTACGAACATGGTCATTTTTTTCTGCACTTTCAACAGTTTCCTTATGCTCCAGAGCTACCTCAGGGGTTTGTGGGTTCAGATCAATGGTTTCCATAGCTATAGGAGCCTCTACCTCAATGGACGGTACATCAATGCTGTCTTCGGCCACAGCTGATTTTTGATTAGTCATAGTTGGTAAAGTTACATCGTCTTCAGTAGGGAGTTGCTCAGCCACAACATCTGGCTCCTCTCCTTCAGCTACTTCAGGAGGTACCCCTACAGGCTCTGCAGGCAGCAAAGGGGAGCTGCCTCTGCAAGGCTCATCCTGAGGCTGAGGGTTTACACAGTCTGCTGGCATAGCTGGTATACAACTACCCTCCGGTACTGTTTTTCCTGTTTGCTGCCGTCTCTTCGGGATTTCAAACACCTGAACCAACTTTCCAGGAATGACAGAAGACTGCCTAGGATAGACAGGTGAGTCATCTTCAGATTCTGATTGCTCCTCCAGTAACAGAGGCTGACTGCACCTCGTTCTTGGCCTGCAACTCTTTGGCTTGACCTGGTCAACTTCCTCAGCTTCAGATAAGTCACCACAAGGGAGTAAGAGATCCCTGTGAAGAGTTCGAATAGGACCATCTCCATTCATAGGCTGTACAACATACACAGGTAGGTCTACCAACTTTTCCACCACTCTGTACATGGTTGACTCCCACTTATCTGCAAGTTTGTGTTTATTCCGAAGTCGCAGGTTCCGCACTAGCACTTGATCACCTTTCTCCAAAGTTGACTCCCTGACAGTTTTGTCAAAACGGCGTTTATTCCGTTCAGCAACCTTTTGAGAGTTTTTGGCAGCGATCTGATAGCTCTCTTGAAGGCGAGCCTTCAGAGCTCTCACATACTGAGAGTGACATGTAGGAGAGCCATCTTTAACTGGCAGGCAGAATGCAATATCCACGGGAAGCCTCGGCTGGCGACCAAACATTAACTC
This sequence comes from Neolamprologus multifasciatus, assembly GCF_963576455.1. Classification (NCBI taxonomy): domain Eukaryota; kingdom Metazoa; phylum Chordata; class Actinopteri; order Cichliformes; family Cichlidae; genus Neolamprologus; species Neolamprologus multifasciatus. Next base: position 36,434,639 of record NC_140441.1, on the reverse strand, counting down.
ATATGGGCTAAACCCGGTGGTCTCGTTCTTGGTGCAATTATAGGCGTGAGTTAGTGGTTTCACATAATCGCGCCAATGAGTTTTCTCTTTGTCTCGTAGAGTTCCTAACATGCCAAGAAGAGTTCGGTTGAACCGTTCAACTGGGTTTCCCCGTGGATGATAAGGACTGGTGCGCACCTTCGTGATACCAGCTAGGGCACAGAGCTCTTGAATGAGTTGGGACTCAAAATCCCTGCCCTGATCACTAAGCAGGCGCTCAGGAAAACCATAATGCACCAGAAACTGCTCCCAAAGACACTTCGCAACTGTTGTAGCCTTTTGGTCTTTTGTTGGCATAGCAACAGCATATTTGGTGAAATGATCAGTTATGACCAGAATGTCTTTGGTGTTGTGACTGTCAGGCTCCAAGGATAAATAGTCCATGCATACCAGTTCCATGGGACGGGTTGTTTGAATACTCACAAGAGGTGCTGCTCTTTCAGGAAGGGTCTTCCTTCTAACACAACGTCCGCAAGACTTAATCTTTCTCTCTACATCAGTTGCCATTTTAGGCCAATAAAATCTTGACCTAACCAAGTCGAGGGTTCTTTCCAAACCCATATGCCCCATGTTGTCATGAAGGCAAGTGAGAATGGTGGACCTTAAAGACTCGGGGACGACAAGCTGAAAGGTGACATTTTCACCTGATTTGCGGGTTCTGTAGAGGAGACCATTTTTCAGTTCCAACCGTTTCCACTCTTTGAGCATTAGTTTAAGCTCTAAGGATGCAGAGTTAGGATTGGAATTTGCTTCACCTCCATTTTCTAACATGTTGACCACATACCCAATAATTGGGTCAGACCTCTGATGTTGTTGGAGTTCTACTTCACTATAGGTAGGTATGACAGAACAACCTAATGTTCCATCATCTGCGTAGACGTCTGGCACCGCATCGGTGTGTAGAGCAAGGGACTCTACCAAAGTGATAGAAGGTAGGCTATTGTCAGATTCACTTAAGAGATGACGGTGGCACAAGACACTGAATGTGTCAGCTGTCACATCTTGTCTGTTGGGAGATGGAGAGAGATGATGGGAAGCGAATTGTTTCATTCGCTCTTTTTCTTCAAGAGAAGCATAGTCATCATCCACAGTATCATGTGGCCGCCTAGAGAGGCCATCTGCATCTTGATTGCTCTTACCAGCACGATACTTAATATTAAAGTCGAAGGTGGAGAGAGCGGCCAACCAGCGATAGCTGGCAGCATCAAGCTTGGCTGACTTCAAAACATAGGTCAATGGATTGTTGTCCGTTAAAACCGTGAATGTGTTCCCGTAGAGATAATCTTGGAACTTCTCTACAATGGACCACTTTAATGCAAAAAATTCCAGTTTATGAGCTGGATACCGCTTTTCATTGGGTGAAAGGCCTCTACTTGCGTAGGCAATAACCCTCACTTCACCATCCTGTTCTTGATACAAGGCTGCCCCTAGCCCAGAGGTGCTCGCATCAGTATGAAGGATGTATGGTAATTTTGGGTTAGCATATCCAAGCACTGGAGCTGACGTCAGTTTCTCTATGATTACCTCAAAAGCTTCCTGACAAGCAGGGGTCCAACGGCTGGAAAGAGGCTCTTTAGGGTTCAAGTATCCACTAGGACCGGGTGTCACCTTTCTGCCCTTCCTGTATGGTGGGTAGCCTTTGGTAAGATCATTCAGGGGTTTGACAATTTTTGAATAGTCCTTCACAAACCGTCGATAGTACCCTGCAAAGCCTAGGAAAGACTTGAGGTCACTGAGCGTCTGGGGTCTTGGCCAGGTTTTGAGAGCTCTGACCTTCTCAGGATCGGTCTCTACACCTTTGGTAGACACGATGTGTCCTAGGTATCGCACTGAACTTTAGAAAAAGGAGCACTTTTTGGGAGAAAGTTTCAACCCATATTCTCTCAGTTGCTGAAGGACACGTAGAAGCCTGGTTTCATGTTCCTCCAAAGTGCTGGAGAACACGATGATGTCATCTATGAACACCAGAACTTCTTTCAGATTGAGGCTGCCCATACACCGTTCCATTAAGCGCTGGAAGGTGCTGGGAGCATTGGTAATCCCCTGGGGCATACGGTTAAACTCGTAAAATCCCAAAGGGCACACAAAAGCTGTCTTGGGCTTATCACATTCCTCCATCTCAATCTGGTAATAACCAGACTTGAGATCCATTACTGAAAACCATTAGGACCCAGCAAGGGCTGAGAAAGCCTCTTCAAGGTTTGGAAGTGCGTACGCATCTCGTATTGTTAACGCATTGAGCTTACGATAATCAATACAAAGACGGACCTCTCCATTCTTCTTTTTAACCACCACAATCGGTGAAGCATAAGGGGACTCTGATTCACGGATTACTCCTGCATCAAGGAGTGCTTGCAAGTGCTTCCTCATAGCTTCATAATCATTTGGGTGGATTGGCCTGGACTTTTGCTTAAAGGGTGCTTCGTCCTTTAAGTTTATGTGATGTTTCACTTTAGATACATGTCCAAGATCCAAATCATGCTGGGCAAAAACATCAGCATAGGCACTTAGACGCTGGGTAACCCTCTCTTTCCACTCCTGCGGGAGGGGAGAATTGCCAAAGTCAAATGTCAAATCTGGGTGAGCAGGTTCATCAACTGGCTGTGCAGTAACATTACAACATTTCACAGTGTCATCATTTTTGGTTGAAATGGATGATTCGTCATATATCTTTGCAGGACTATGGAGCTCTGCAATGACACACCTAGAAGGCAGTGTTATGTCATGCTCAGTTTCATTTCTCACCCATATAGGTAACCTATGAGGATGCTGCTTGGGCAAAGTGACAAGACAGCACTCCACAAAAATTCCCCCTGGTAAGGTGGATGTTGTTGGCTGCTCTACAATGGCACATTCACCAACACTGCTGGATCTGACACAGCCTTCAAGGAGGACTCTCCCTTGAGCTGGTACTACATGTTGCACCTTGCCCTTAAGAGTTACAAAGCCATCGTTTCCGGCTAGGTTTATCTCTCTCCTGACCTTGAGTGTACGGAGGATCTGCCAGTAGCCATAGACTGGCGACAAATCATTGGGATCTTTACCTTGACAATATTCGTCGTACAGAACATCAAGTGCATTTGTCCCAATCAGCACAGGCAGGTCACAGTTAGAGCGTAGGTCAGGTACTACTAAAGCCAGGCTAGAAACCTCAGGCTCAGTTTCAATAAAGCTTTTTGGAAATTTAAGGCTGATGGGTATGTATCCCAAGTAAGGAACATTTTGGCCACTAGCAGCCTCAACATCCAGGCCACTGATAGGCTGAATGGGATGTTCTGAAAGATTGGTGTTGTAAAATGAAGCGGATACTGTGGTCACTTGAGACCCAGTGTCAAGGAGACAACTGCAATTGACTCCCGACACGGTAACATTTGCTGTACATTTCTGTCCTACAAGTCCCTTGGGTAACCTAATCTGGGGTCGTGCTGCACGAGAGAGAGAAGATGCTTTGCTCTGAGGTTCCGGTTTGGGACGTTCATGATTACTTTCAGTTCCTGGTAGTCCCTCCCCAGAAACTGATTTTAGTTTAAAGCTGACATATTCTGTTCCTCCCAGACTTGTAGTTTTTGGTTGAACTCCTTACGTTTCATTTCAACTAGTTCAGGGTTTGGTTCATTGCTGCAAGAGGAAGCAATATGACCATCCTCGCCGCACCTGAAGCAGTACCATGGGCGTGGCTTCTTAGTAAGCTTAGTCTCGCTTGGGTCAGATTTCTCTTTAGGAAGAATCTTAAACTTAGGTTTGGTTTTCTTATTTGGCTTGTCAGGGTTCTGGCTTGAACTGTCAATAGCTGATGCTTTTAGTGAAGCCACTTGGGCTTGTAGCTTTGCAAGTTTCCTTTCTAACTTATGTGCATCAAAAGGCACTAGCCTATCATTAACAGCTGATACGTCTGTATCATCAGTGACATACTCTCCTACTTCAAGGGAGTTCAAATGTGCCTTAGGCTTAGAAATGCCTAAGTGCTGTTTCATTCGGCTGGACTTTGCCGCTTGCCGGTCCTCCTCAGTACGCAGCATGAGGAGCAACTCTGGAAATGAAGGTGGCTTGTCCTTCTTCTGCTCAAGCTGCAAGGTTGTGATCAAGCTGTTGTTCCAGCAACCTCTACAAAACTGTTTAAGCAGTTGGCGATCTGAATCATTTGTAGTGATGCCACCTCTTTTAATGACTTTACTCAGGGTTATCTGCAACCGCTGTAAATAGGCAGAAGGCTTTTCACCTGAGTTCTGGTTTGTGCTCAGGAATTTGGCAAAAAGCTCATCCCCATCATCAACAGTACCATAGGCTGAGTCAAGAAGGCTGAGATAGTCATGGGGAGAAGCGTTAGGACCAAGGTGCTTTACAGTGTTAGCAGCTGGTGGAAGAAGGCTCTCAGCTATTTTCCTTACCATATGTTTGTCAGATATGGTACAATCTGTGAGGTGGAATTCAACATTGTTGCGCCACGTATCATAATCAGCTTCGAAAGTAGAGCAAGGGGTTTTCCCCGAGAAGGGCCTGAGCTTTGCATGACCTTGAGAAGGCATTTCATTGTTCTTAATGACATACTCAACTACCACTCTCTGTACTTCAGGTGTAGTGAGCTGTTCAGGTGGTAAGTAGATAGTGGTTTTTCTGTGCGAGGGAGTCACTTCTACACTTGGAGAGAATGAGTGAGAGTCATGCTCAGGCAAGTGGGTTAAATCACTGCCCAGTTTAACAGGACTTTGATGCTCTATGATGGCTGGTTCATCTTGGTCTGTGTCACTAGTGAGCTGCAGATTCTGATTAGGCACTGTTACATTTGGTCCAACTGTGGGGTTACTCTCAGTGGACTTCTTCATTCTGGCCAGCTCATCTAGCAAAACCTTCTCAAAATCTGCACCACTCAGTTTAGCAAGCCCTTTCAGTTCAGTTAGGTAAGAATGGGTTAAACATGAACCCCTGTCTGCAGCATACAGCGCAGACAGAAGCTGGATATGATGGACAACACTTGGGTTATGGCTTTGTCTTTTGCAAGGCAAGCTATCCTTAAGGAACTGGACTGGTTCACCTGATTGGAACTCCACAATGGCTGTGTTTTTAAACTGTGCCTCTGTGCTGGTTACTTTGATTACTCTTCCAATAGAACCAAACTGCCCTAAGTAATCAATAACCTCATTGTCAACCTCATCACCTGTTAACCCTCCTACTAGGACAGAGTTAGGTACTTTGACACCTTCACTTTGGATTACATCCATGTTGTCTTATTGCTCCAACCAGAATGTCATGGACAAATGTAATGATTTGACCCAAAAGGCATGAAAGCACCAGTTGCTCAACTTCCAAAAATAAAGGGAATTAAACCTCCTGGCTGGCTCGCCACGTTTTGTGTAGCGCCTCTACTCAGGACCAGTACACTCTCACTTCAAATAGAGACCCTAGACATCTTACTAGGTTCAGAAGGAGGTTTTGTTTTGGAGACTCACAAAAGGAGTTGGCTTGGAAGTGAATAACTGGGACCTTTATTGCCTCAGTACCATTTATATACATATACAACACAATAACCCAAATTGCACACTAATAGTGCATTTTAAAAGTGAATACATGTAAAACAAAACAAAGACATTTAAATGGAAGATTTATACTGAACCGTATCAGAGCTCTTTGGAATGAATGAAACAGATTAAAGTGTTCCCGTTGTGAAGTTTGAATTGTCCAGTCTGAATTGTCCTTTAAAGTCATTGAAAACCCAAACAGGTGTACTGTAGGGGAATTGTCAGTGTACAAACCCTATTATCCGAGTAGGAAAAGTAGTGCATAGGGCTTATCTGAAATCCAGGGTTGCTTGAATCAGTTTCTCAGACAAATCCCACAATCCGATCGCATGGCTGGCCACACCATTTCACGATCATCCAGGATCTCATTTGGGCTGTTCTCGCCGTCAGTGGTTCTCCAGAATTCTTCTAGTAGTTAAAAAAAAAACCAATCTACACAAACAGTGCAGAACAATCAATTTCTTTCCCATTTTGTGTTCTTAACATGAGCTCATTAACTTCTTTTCCAAATGTATTAATCACAAATGGCATTCCCTTTAGCTTTACCAAGTTACAAGAGTTACAGTAACTTGTTTGTACCAGTATAAACAATTTTATCAAAATATCACAACAAAGAACATCAGCAGCTTAAACAGTAATGTAAACAGTCATAGCAAAGAAAATGACATTCATCCATAAGGCTTACAAGCAAATGTAACTTAATTCAGTGCAAATACTATTAAACTTGAAATATGCTCATATCTATTAAGATATAACCATTCTAATATAAACAGAGCTAGTGCTTCTACTTGAATACCTGCCCGATCGGAATATGGCTTCGGTGGGGTGGCTAACAGCTATTAGCAGCTAGCATCGCATCTAGCATCGGCATCGTTTAGCTCAAAGCATTCAACACTTATAACACACTGTAAAGAACAACAGGAGAAGTAAAACAACACGCCAGATTCTCATAGCTCCCGATTGGTTTTTGTTCAAAGGTTTCTGAGCTGAATCGGCTAGTAAAATACATTATCTAACTTAACAGGTAGCTAACAAAAGCACATGACTCACCGGGATTTCCAGACACAAATAACTTGACAGACATTATTCCCTATGTGGTCAGAGTTCGGGGCCTAATAAAAGAGTACCTTATTAGCATTTATACATAAAACAATCTGGTCTCATTAACCGGGTTGCAGTATTGCATACCAAGATACTTTTTCCATGCGCTCCGACACGTACTTGACCGCCATCAGAGGGAAAATCTCACAGGAAGAGACAGGTAATACTTCCTGCGCACTAGACGCAAGGTTGTCAAAACACAAGACTGCATCACAGCACCCCCTTGTGGCAATAACAGGCTATAGCCTTAGATTACAAAAAGGGACTTTGCAGCCCTGTATTTCACATGGGTTACACTTGTATTGTGGATGGATTATCTCAGTTGCTCTCCTGACTATGCTAACATAGCTAGCGGTCACGTATCATTATATAACAGCTAGTCCAACTTCAGTAACCCTACAAAAGTCACTGCTGTTTTCTGTCTTCATTCATGTTGGAAGTCATAGCAGAGCTTTAGATTTAGCTTTACGGGGGATGGTGTGATCTCAATCAGGTCCAGGTTCCTGTTCTGCAAACATTTTAAATGTATATTTGTTGCCGGCCACTAATCAGCCAATAATGTGGTTGTGCATTTATGCATGTAGACATGGCCAAGATAACCTGTTGAAACTCCTGAGCATCAGGATGGAGATGAACACTGATTTAAGGGACTTTGAACATGCCCTGGTTGTTGGTGCCAAACAGGGAGGTCTGAGTTTTCTCAGAAACTGCTGATTTGCTGGCATTTTCCCACACAAACATCTCTAGGTTTTCCTGAGTCTGGTGTGAAAAAGAGACAATATTGAGTCATTAAATAGTTGGAGCTGAGTTTATGATCAATTGCCCCTATGGTGGAAAAACTGGGCCCAGGTGTTTCCAGTCGCTCATTATCCTAGCACACCTGCTGGGTACTTGGAACACAAAATAAACAGTCATAAATAACCTGCCAGGCTAGCAGCAAGTAGAGGTAATCACATTGTTCAGTGTGGGATCATGCAAAGTCCACCATTTGTTTGATTGACGCCCATCATGTCACCACATTCAGTAATACACTTACACATAGACTTACACACTGTGGGCTGAACACCAGTGAAGAGCAGCGTGTGAATTTGGATCAAAAGAAAAAGTGAATTAAAACGAGAGCCATAAATGGTACAGTGGAGACTATCATTATAATTTTTATTATTGTCATTATTATTACTATTATTATTTTCATTGTATGATGTATTTATCTGAGATATTGCTTACTCTGGTAAACATCTTATAAATATCTGCAGTTCACAAAACTTTTGGTATTGTTGAATTGTTTTAAATTTAATGATATTTTTAATGTATTTAAAAATGTATTTGCTAGTTCATTTAGTATTATTTTTCAGTAATTTCACTACAACACTTTAGCCCACCAAAGAAAAAGATCATTTTAGTCTAATGCCCGCATGAAAGAATTTTATTTGTTTATTATTTTATTTATTTTAAGACTTGTCAAAACATAATCAAGTAAGACATTAAATTAGTCATTATCTGATAACAGCAATCAAATTGTAAAATTACTATTCTTCATGCATCATATCTATTTATATATAAAATTTTATAGCACCATCAGTATACTGTAAACTCTAATTGGTTCTGCAAAAGTAAACATGAAAGTGGATTTTAATTAAATGTTGTTAACTAACTAACATTTTCCCCATCTTATTTTTCCACACAAGACCCAAGTACCACATTAAGAAGCATGTCAGATAACTCGTCTTCCTCTGCCATTGACTGCTTTACCTCAAGCATTGGAATTTCAATCACCATTTCTTTTTACATCACTAAGATGTTGGTCATCCTTTTTCTCTCCACCTTCATCCTCTACGTGGCTTACCAACGATGGCAGCGGCAGTCCTTCTTGGCAGCAACAAGTCACTCTGACATTTTCACCTATCATGTGACTGTCTTTGAACTGATATATGTATTGGTGGTCAGTACTTACTTACTTGGGAAAGACACTAATAACTCAGTGTTGCTTCTAATGGGGATGTATTCACTTTCTTTTGCCTACCCTGCAGAGATATTCTTTAACACTGTGACATGTGTGGAGCGCTACTTGGCTGTTGTTCATCCCATCACCTATATGGGGCTGAGACAGTCGGGTGGGGTCAGGATCAGAAACATCTGCATTGGGTGTGTGTGGTTGATGTGCTTTGGTTGGCTTGGAGTAACAGCTCTATATTACCCTGATCTTCCTTATGTTCCATATTTATGTATGATTGTGACCTCATTAATTATCATCTCTTTTTGTAGCCTCTCTGTTCTCTGTGTTCTGTATCGTCCAGGTCCAGGGGAAATGGGAGCAAACAGGGAGAAGATTGATCATTCAAAACAGAAAGCTTTCTACACCATCACAGCAATAATGATAGTGCTGTTGGTGTCTTCTCTAGGAATGCTTGTTGCATTTGGTCAGAATAATTCAAATCTGTTACGTAACACAGACAGGTGTATGCTGTTCTTGGCTGGAAGTTGGTTCACTTTGCCCATCAGTCTGATTTTACCTTTATTATTTCTACACAGAGCAGGAAAACTGTCCTGCAGCTGTTTTACCAAAAAGTAAAATTAAAGCAAATAAACAATAATAATAATAATAAAAAGATTAATGATAAGAAGATTAATAATGTTTGTACATGTGTTACATTGTTCACAAGTATTTGTACCAAATTATTTCAGTTAAAGTAGGGACACTATAGAAAACGAAATGAAATAAAAGCAGATAGTCAAAAACATTTGGAAACAGCAGGTACTGAAGTCGGTAGAAAAGAAACATAAAAAAGCACTAATAACAAATCTGGTGCTACTTATCTCTGTGGATTTCTTTTCATTTAAAGTATCCCATCATTTGTCTACACATTAGATCAGAAATATATTTTTTACACTATTGATCTTTTTACATTGCATAAATATTGTAGTAAAACCTTTTTCAACATAAAAATGTCATTTTGTCTCAGTAACATTTGACCTTGCAAGATTGAATGAGTCAGCACTTTATCTCTGTGATGCCTCGACAGTGAAATAATTGCAATAACGTGTTCTTTAAACCTTCTGAAAATTAAAACATAATAAATTAAATTGACTTTCAGTTTGCATTTGTATTAAATTATATCATTTTTGTTACATTTATTGCTCACAGTACCACTACATGTGTCTGATTTGACATACTGGTTTTTAGGTAAAAATAAGTCACACTGATGACCTGGGATGCCCAAAAACGTTTATTCCATTCACTGGATGGAACAAAGAAACAGTTCTTGTAAAAAGTGTTCGATCCCTTCCTTTAAGTCACTATCCCAACTTCTGTGTTTGGCTTTATTTACCATATTCTGACCATAAGGCGCACCAGATTATAATGCACACTGTCGATGAACGGGTCTGTTTTCATACATAAGGCGCACCGGACTATAAGGCGTATTAAGCGAAACAACAAAAAAGTCAGATAAGTCAAACTTTACTCAACTCATTCTTCGCGCTTCCTCCACTTCCCTACCATTGATTCCTTAATGTTGAATTCTGAGCTGCAAGAGAATTCAACATTCAACATGGGAATTCACATGTTGTTGCAGTATATTAATGACTAACCTCATATTGTGGATGGATTATCTCAGTTGTTCTCCTGACTGAAGTTTGGTCCATTTACAACATCCTGCCATGTGAATGCATTTGTCCCTAACCATTGGGAACCCTCTTCATTTATGTTAGAAATGATACATTTACATTTTAATTTTTTCTGAAATCTCTCAGTCAGAACATGCTATATCATGTTTAGGTGGAAACTAGCAAGCTAACTTCCTGCTAACTTCTAACTCTGTTAAGTTTCATAAATCCTGTTTTCATGGATGCCTGGATGTTAAACTTAATTGTTACACCTGGTAAAGCACACAGCAAATCCAGCATGTCCAAATTAACACTGTCAGATTTGATTTCAACACTTTTAAAGTGTCTATATGGGTCCACACCAGAGAGTGTTAATTTAACTCTTTTTGGAGAGTTGGTATGTTAACTCTGATTTAGTGTTAAACACCAAATCTCTCTGGAGTTGATAATTTAACACTTGGTGTTAAGAGTTTATATATTAACTCTCAAAGAGTATTTTAGTTTAACTACGTAAGAGTTATCTTCTAATTAATTCTAAAAAGCGGGAATTTTACTGTTCTGAACTTCTAGAAATTTCTTTTGGAAATAAACATTTACTAAAAAGACGCAATGGTTTTTGAAAAACATTTATTCTGAACTGTGCACCACAATTTCAAAATATTTTCTGAAAGATGTAACAGTGTACATGTTCTCACTTTCATTAGAATTTTGTTTATCAAAAGGTCTGACATAGGTGAGCTGGTAAATGCAAATAACAGCATTCTCATCACTTATTTCAATAAATACAAAATACAATATGCATGTCCTTCATTCATCACTTTGTGGAACTTCAACGCACTTCTGCTCTCCCCCATATTCCATCTTCACAAGCATATCCTATGTGGAGATTGAATAAAAATTAGTTGACACTAATTAATGGCACAAATCAATTGCAGCACAGTAAAAAAAAAAAAAAAAAGGAATCCTTTTTGAGACATTACTTGTGTAAAGTATTTTCCCAAAAGATAAGGACACAGACAACAGGTAATACTGAACTAAATGTAAAACCTCAACCTTTTTCATTTTTACCTAAACCGTGTGCACAAAACTCTGGAGGGATCTAAATGCTAACGTAGAACTCAGTCGGGACGTCTGCTACTGCTGTTTGCTCGTTTTTTATGGGAGATCGTTTTCAGGCTTCAAGTAGCACCATTATATCAACATTTCACATTCTAGACATTGTTTTAGGTGTATTTGACCAAAAAATTTAACCGAAAATTCACATGCAAGCTTTTTTTCAAGGCTGTGGTATTTGCCGAAAACAATACCTTTCAGCTAGCTAAAACAGCAAGCGGTGCTATCAGCGAGCAACATGGCTAATGCCTTTCACACAGCTTTGTCTCAACTCCAAAGAGCCACAGAAGTAAAAGCTAATAATAATAATTGAAACAATCTTTGAAAAAATGACTTACCAAGCATGGCAAACAACTCAAATATGTAGAGCAAAATGTTCTGAAACGGCTTCACTTCAGCTTCGATCGGAGCCGTGCTGGGGGCGGAGTCTGTGAATTTACTCTATTAGTGTCATAGCCCCTCTAGGAGTTCAGAGTTAAGAGGTCAAGAGTTAATGTTTCCATTGTAACACCTCCAGATTTGAAATAGAAACACTCATTTTTAACACTCGATTTTAACTACTATCATTTTACACCTCAGAGTTACATTAAAAGCATGTGACTCTACTTAGAGTAAAATTAACTCTAAGACTACTAACACCAAAACATTTAACACTTTTGAATTTGCTGTGCAGTAACACCAATCATTTTATTAAAGATGAAATAATTTAGACAGTTTTCACCTCTCAGTGATGCTGCAGTGTTCATTTGACTTTGGGACCTGAAATGGACGGTATTTTGGATCCAGATTACTCCGCAAGGTACCTAACTACAGTAGCCGTAATGCTCTGACAATCCATCAAGCGGCTTCCAAAGTTACTGTACTAGCTTACCAACGTCGTACTGAAGTACATATTCATACATAAGGCCCACTGTTCATCTGAATGTAGCGTTTTCAGTGGTTGAAACATTTTACCACTCATCCAATTGACTTCATCAGTCTCAGCTGATCAGCTGCCTCATACTTGCGTAACTGCAGAGCTCCTTCAGTGACAGACTGCTGCATCCTAGATGCATGAAGGAGCGTTTCCGCAGGTCCTTCCTCCCTGCAGCTGTCAGACTGTACAATCTGAACTGCTCCCAACAAACATAGATGTTTACATCAATGCTGTAACTGCAATAAGTTAGTTAATTAACCAATTCACACTACAACCTGGTTTGCCTCTTACCTGTAATTATTTTTATTTAATTTAATAACTGTACAGTACTCTCTGTTTATAGTAACCATTGTCCTTAATGTAAATATGTAAGAAAAATTGTGTATGTTTCTGTTCCGTGTCCTGTGTACTGTTTGTAGTATATTTGTCTTTTTGGCTGCTGTTACAACCAAATTTCCCCTTGTGGGACAATTAAAGGATTATTCTATTCTATTCTATTCTCTATGAAGCTTATGCGTAAGTTCAATAAGAAAGAACTATGGTCTCAAATCTGTCTGCTCCCAGGTGCTGCCTGACACAACAGGCATAACAGTAGGGTGCAAGATGCTAGCAGGCAAGGCATACATGGAAAGCCATAACCTAGTGGCCGGCATAGTGTACAGGAACATCTGTGCCGAGTATAACCTGGAAGTCCCAAGGTCAAAATGGGAGATGCCCCCAAAGGTATCCGAGCTAACCGAGCTAAGATCCTGTGGGACTTCCAGATACAGACGGACAAAATGGTGGTGGCTAACCAACCGGACATAGTGGTGGTAGACAAACAGAAGAAGACGGCCGTAGTGATCGATGTAGTGGTTCCGAATGACAGCAATATCAGGAAGAAGGAACATGAGAAGCTGGAGAAATACCAAGGGCTCAGAGAAGAGCTCGAGAAGATGTGGAGGGTGAAGGTAATGGTGGTCCCTGTGGTAATCGGAGCACAAGGCGTAGTGACTCCAAAGCTAGGCGAGTGGCTCCAGCTGATCCCGTGAACAGCATCGGAGATCTCTGTCCACTAACTTCCTGTTTTTCAGTCTGGCTGAGCACTTAGTTTGTGAGTCAAAAGTGGCCTTGCTTTACAAACCTTCATTATTAAAGTACATAAAACAATATAATTAGAAAATAAGCACTAAGAATATATTAATTACATGACAGAGTTAACCAGCAAAATAAGAGACTGAGAAGAGGAAGAGAGAATGAACAGAAAAGAAGAAACAGCTGATGGGACCTCTCATGGCTGCAGAGGTCAGGCAGCAGGAAGCAGCTGTGAGAAGAGGGGACGAGGACGGGTGAGAGGTGAAGCCTGGTCTTCCTAATTTATCCCATTAAGTTTATTGCATGTTAAAAGGCTAAAATATAACAAAAGAGATTATACTAAACAAAATGAAACCTTTCAATTGCCCAACCCTATCTCTCCCCTCAAAGGGTTGTATGTTTTCAATGTTTCCTTATTATTTTGTCATAATTACTTCTATCCACCACAAATAAATCAAGCTCTAAGACAGCACCTGTGAAATGTGAAATGTCCTAAATCTACTTCCTACACCCCCTTTTTTTACCCAGAATCCCAATTTAAACCCACTTCTGACTTCCCTCAGTGCTCACTGTAAACTCCAAACAGATAAAATTAGCTTTTTCTGGGAAAAGGTCCTAGATTATTTTGTCAGTCTTTGGAAACATCCTCTATAGAGTTAAACCGTTTCATCTTTAAAACTTAGCCCTGGTTTCTTCGCCCCCTTTAACGGGTAGCGCATATCCGGCCTGAACACTGTGTTTGGACAATTTACATAACATAGAAATCCTACAAACTATTCAATCTAAACAACAAATTTTCTGAAACTGGGCGATTCTCTGTGCTCTGTGCTTCTTTTGAGTCCCCCTTTCTGATGGTTGGCTTCTGGATTCTCGCCAACCCCTCCGTGGTTTCGCTCTGGTTCTGGAATCTTCTCCTGTAAATGATAGAAAACAAAACGCTTCTCTCTGCTACACCTCAATAATCTACTGTGTTCATCTATTGTTCCCTTAATTATTCAAAGTTGGTTCAAAATATCATGTTCTGGGCTCTATCCTTTATATTAACTTTACTTAACCTCTTAAGCCCCAACGCCCCCTGATACGGGGGCAAAAAGCAGGAGATCAGGTAGGCTTGGGGCTTAAGAGGTTAATCTTTACTTAATCTTAATTTACTTCATCTCAATGCTCGTTATGTGTGTGAGCAACACTTTTAATTTTATTAAACACACCCAGGGTAAGATATACACCATCACCATATCAGCATAAATCTCCGCTAGAAAGCACACTTCAAAATTTTGTCTATCAGGGTTTACGCCCCTTTTTGCTTCAAGCAGATACATAACATGCAAAAGTTACAGTTAATGACAGTTAGACAAGTTTCCATTATCTGCAACATTTTTGTTTCAACCGTCTCACCCCCACACGTTTCCTGTTGACTTATTCATGGCATGCTTATCATTAACACCTTCTGCATCACTAGTTGCTAAGCAAATACAAAGCAAAATGCGTTCCACCTTTACCCTAGAAAATAAATCTATGTGATGTTTGTGTATGTAAGCATGTTATGCATTCATTCACTACACTCCACGCCATCCCTGCAATATATCAGTTCAGACAGTCACACTGAATGAAGCTTTTGACCTTCTTAGGGCTAAGTGCTTAACAACTCTTTATGATCACACTAATAAAAAGAGATCAAAGAGAAAACAAATATTTTCAGTCAGTTAAGCTTAAGAATATAAGCAATTACTTATGCATGAGTTTTACTGTAGCTAAATGATCAAACACCCAAAAAGTCATAAAATGATCATAAAGCCCCGTATTTCAAATTAAACCCCAAAATCCCCCTTTTTTTGACACATTTTATGTGTCAAATAAGCTAAAGACCAGCTACTGAAACTGAAAATGCTTCACCACATCTTAGGAAATTAAAAGAAAAAGGTTAGCCAAATTATTTCTCAAAACACCTCAGGGCTTGTGCTCTCTGGTATATTTGCTCTGGGCCTGCAAACCTGTGTTAAGTAATAAAATCTGTTTAATTATCATGTTAAATCTTCTGAACTCCTGGCTCCATCCAGAGCCTGCATCCTCGGAACTTCCTAGAAACAAAACCTGTGTGTTAACCTGAACTTCACATTTCATACTCAGTTTTCCCCACTGTCCTTCTTTCACTGTGTTCCAATCTGTGCTATAAGAAACAAAACTTAAGACAGAACAGTTATCAGTCATGTTCTTCATAAAAAATTTCATATTTTTAATTTCATGTTGCTCCTCTGAATGTAATGGTACTTCTTTTAATTTTGACTTTATCAGAGCTAACCAAAATGTGTTTTCTCTCTTTACTTTGCTCCTGTTTTCCTCCAGTACCAGCTAGTATCACCTACCCTTACCGATCGTGCTCTTTTTAATAATTTACTGTTTTAAAGGGAAAAAAACCTCAGTCACTTGGACCAGTGTTTGTTATTCCATAACTGTACTTTCAATGTAAGAACTCTACCAATCCCCGATATAATTCCTAAATTTTGCTTTCGTTCTAACTATTTTCCTTCTATAAACTTTAATTGACTTCTACAGTGGCCTGCTTTTGTTAACAGTAACATGAGTAACGTCCAACATTTTCTCCCCTTTAGCATTTGGCATTTTCCCAAGTGTATAATGTACTACCATAATCTAAACCCAGTCAATAAAACAGAATTTCCTTAAAGCAAACATCAGCAACCCAAAATTAGCAGCCGAAAGATTAAGTCTCCAGCTCCACACTCTTATGTGAACCTTCAGTCTCCCCTCCGTTCTCTCTTCTCCTCCTGCTCCTGCCAAAAGCAAAGCAAAGCAAAGCATCCCCTTTCTCTTGCCGGCATGGTAAATTGTTTGTCAACATTTATTCATCCTAACATTGGTCCAGTCTTTGTCTCAGTGTCCAGTCAGTCAAACCTTTAGTCCCAAGGTCCACTTTAGAATTTATCCAATCTGCACAAATTAGCTTGTTCTTTGAACAGGTTTGTGCCTACCTTTAAATCTTTTTAGACCGGTCTTCTGTTCGCCTCATGTCAGATTCCACCTTAAACCAAATTTGTTCTCTCTGTTGCAAAGGGAACCGGGCGGAAACACCAAATATTAAAACTCAATACTTTGATCTCCATGATAGAACAGAGAAAACCCGACTCAGAGTGGTCAAAACATTTATAATTCTTTATTCAATCATCTTCCGGAAGAGAGAGCCCTGAACAGCCCAAAACCAGTTGCCGAATCTCTAACATTAGAATCTAAAAATGTGTCTCATATAGGTGTTTCAACAGTTTCAACAACTCCTTATATGGTACAAGTTCCTCTTTTCTGTCTGGCTTCCTGTATTTATTAACATGCTTGTATAGCTCTACACTAACTTCCTGTTTTTCAGTCTGGCTGAGCACTTAGTTTGTGAGTCAAAAGTGGCCTTGCTTTACAAACCTTCATTATTAAAGTACATAAAACAATATAATTAGAAAATAAGCAGAGACTGAGAAGAGGAAGAGAGAATGAACAGAAAAGGTAAATAAAATAAATAAAGAAATGAAGAAATAAATAAACTAATAATTATATAAATAAATAGAAAACATACATACACAAATAGAAACATGTGAAATTGTTTTTGGAGAGAATCAGGAGCTGGGGGAGACAGTTTCCATTCACAGCTTCACGCCAATATGCATGCATTAATCTGGATAAAAACCCATACATGCAATGAAGACCAGCTTACACTCACAAATGTTCATTCATTAGATAAATGCTAAATAGTGTAGATTTAACAGATACTTGCTATTAAATGCTGCGGTTATCCATTGCTGAGGAATAGCTCTAGAAGTCCAGGACAACAGGGGGCTTTTGTGAAAAGGAAAATATAGGGTATTACCAAACGGTGATCAGATAATAAATTTGATTTTAAAATAGTAAATTGGAAGTGATCCTGTGCTGATTGAGCAAAAGAAGTGATTACTGTAGGAAGAAAAAATAATAATAATTTAATTTTGTGGTAATGTTTTGAATATGCATTTCTGTTGTCATGGTAACTTCTTGAGATATGACTCAATATGCAAATTAGATGAATGAGTGAAGACAAAAGAAAAAAGAAAAAAGAAGAAGTTCTAATTCCATAACATACTAGTAAGCAAAAACTTTCCTGTGAATAATCAGCTCTCGCTCTCTCATTTCTGTTCTAAGCAGGCCTGCAAGACTGAATTAACAGCGCTGTAAAATACTTCCTTGAGAGCAAATATAAGGTGAGCTTTTCCAGATTATAATGGGCTGAGAAGAAGGCCACCTGTGGGGACCCAAGAATGTGTGGGTCCCTGTCTAAAAGGATTGCACCGAGTCAATCAAGTCCAAAATCATAAAGAACTTTGTTTTGTTTTGTTTTTTTTAAAGAAAACAACAAATGAATGCGCTCATATTGCTGATAGTGGAGAATCTGAAAATTTGTGCGTGACACTCAATTATCCGCAAGATCTAGTGCGAATGTGTGTGTATGAATGTATGACTGGACTGTGATTGACTGACGAGGTGGATTAAAGTTTTGACTGACTTGACACTGAGACAAAGACTGGACCAAGTTTAGGATTAGTAACTGTTGACAAACAATTCACCACGCCGGTAAGAAAGGGCAGAGGTTTTTTTTAGTTTTGTTTTTTGCAGGAGTAGGAGGTCAAGAGAGACCAGAGGGGGAGATTGCAGTTTCACATGAGTGTGGAGCTGTAGACTGAACCTTTTGGCTGCTAATTTTGGGTTACTGATCTCTGGAATAATAAAATTGGGTCATTGTTGGGAAAAGATAAATGTTAAAGTGGAAAAAACAAAAACAAAAGAAAAACAAAAAGAAAAAAAATCGGTTTCAAATGTGAAGGTCATAATAATTAACAGGTTTTGTTTTCAGGCATGGGTGATGTGGAAGAAAGCTCGAGGAGTCCAACAGATTTAACATGATAATTAAACTGATTTCATTTCTTAACACAGGTTTGCAGGCCTGGAGCAAATATACTCGAGAGGAGAATCGCTGAGGTTTTCTGAGGAATAATATGACTAACCTTTTTCTTTTAATTTCCTGGATGCGGTGAAGCCTTTGGGAATTTTAGGTTTAATTTGAAAGAAGGGATTCCATGATCAGTGTATGACTTTTTGTGTGCTTGATAACTTAGCTATGGTAAAACTTACGCATAAATCATTGTGTTCATGTTTAAGCTTAACTGATTAAAATAAACTGAATCCTGTTTAGAAGATAAAATGCCTGTGTTCAACAAAATTTCTATTTTTGTAAAAGAAAAGACCTTAAAAGTTGAAGAACTGCCATTTCTTCGTATGTTTCACCTACAGATGTTTAAGAAGTTAATGAAACTGAGTGGCATTTATGTTGTGGTTTTCTACAATTAGTGGACACTGCTGTGTGGTTACTACAAGCAACATTCACACAGATCCACACATGCATATAGCACTTTCAAACAATCACTCTTGAAGAGATTTTCCTTGAATTTTCATGACATTTTCCGTGAAAATCTCCATGAACCGCGATCATGTCACACGTTCAAATATGAGAGCAGCAGCAGATACTTGGCCAGGCAAAACTTCAGCAAGCTGTCGGGTCTGTTGAGTCTAAATATATCCTTCTCACCTGCACAGGGCTGTGCAGAGACGTTTAAAGGGGCGGGTGCTCAAAGTTAAAAAGGGGCACATTGAACCAGGCTGAATAACAACAACACATTTACCAAGATTCTAATATGGGATTGCATCATACTATATCAAGAAAGTTATGCCAGGGAGTCAAGTTCTTCTGATTTGAGGCTTTCAACAGTATCAAAAGTTGTACACAGTGAAGAAGTAACAATATTAACAAGATGATCAACCTTTGTGTGAGTTGGGTTCAGGTAGTTGCGCTGCAATGTGTTGGCACGAGGCATTAAGGAAGATAAGAGTGGATGTAATATATCCTTAACTTTCTTAACTTAACTTTCAGAAAGACATCTACTGTGATGAGATCTATTTAACACTGATCTCACAAAGGAAGGTTTTCAGGAAATACTGTTAAATGTTTCATTTGTTTGCCATCAATCAGATCAAGTTCTTGAGTGTAATTAAAGTGGTTGATGGGTTCTTTTACCCACCAGTTTATTTGATATCTGATAACAGCAATCAAATTGTTAAAATTACTTGTCTTCATGTATACATGTATTTGATATTCATATATCAAATGTCATCATCAGTAAACTGTAAACCTCAACTACAGAAAACATTAACTCCATTAGATTTAGATTTACAAGGGATGGTACGATCTCAATCAGGTCCAGGTTCCTGTTTTGCAAACATTTTAAATGTATATTTGTTGCCGACTGCTAATCAGCCAATATTGTGGTTGTGCATTTATGCATGTAGACATGGCCATGATTTTCTCAGAAACTGCTGATTTGATGGGATTTTCCTACAGTAACATCTCTAGGTTTTCCAGAGTCTGGTGTGAATAAGTGAAGATGTTGAATCACTGAATAGCTCGTGCTGAGTTTATGATTAATTGTCCCTATGTTGGAAAAATTGGGCCCAGGTGTTTCCAGTCACTAATAATCCTAGCACACCTGCTGGGTACTAGGAACACAAAATAAACAGTCATAAATAACCTGCCAGTCTGGCAGCAAGTAGAGTTAATCACATTGTTCAATGTGGGATCATGCAAAGTCCATCATTTGTTTAATTGACTTCCCATCATATCACCACATTCAGTAGTACACTTAAATATAGACTTACACACTGCAGGCTGAATACCAGTGAAGAGCAGCGTGTGAATTTGGATCAAAAGGAAAAGCAAATTAAAACGAGAGACATAAATGGTACAGTGGAGATTATTATTATTATCATTATTATTGTTATTAGTGTTGGTATGTTAATTTTCACTGGTCACTAACAGAGGTTGGTGACACCTCTACATTTCATGTAAAGGTGTCACCATACAAAGTAAAGACAGTATTTTTTATGTATTTATCTAAGATATTGCTTACTCTGGTAAATAGCTTAATGAGTCATCTTTGCAGTTTATAACTAGTTTATAACATTTTTGGCATTGTTGAATTGTTAAGATGTAATGATATTTTAAATATATTTAAAATGTATTTGCTAGTTCATTTAGTAGTTATTTTTTCAGTAATTTCACTACAACACTTCAGCCCACCAAAGAAAAAGAAAATTTTAGTAAATATAATGAAATAATTTTACTTATTTATTGTTTTATTTATTTTAAGACTTGACATGTCAAAACATAATCAATTAACACATTAAATTAGTTGTTATCTGATAACAGCAATCAAATTGTAAAATGACTATTCTTCATGCATCGTATCTATTTGCTATTCATATATCAAATTTCATAGAAATTGGTGCTGCAAATGTAAACATGGGGGTGGATTTTAATTAAATGTTAACTAACTAGCTTTTTTCCCATCTTATTTTTCCACACAAGCCCCAAACGCCACATTAAGAAGCATGTCAGATAACTCGTCTTCCTCTGCTTTTGACTGCTTTACCTCAAGCATTGGGATTTTGATGATCATTTCTTTCGTCATCACCAAGATAGTTGTTGTTCTTTGTCTCTCCACCTTCATCCTCTACGTGGCTTACCAACGATGGCAGTGACAGTCCTTCTTGGCAGCAACAAGTCACTCTGACATTTTCACCTATCATGTGACTGTCTTTGAACTGATATATGTATTGGCGATCAGTACTTACTTACTTGGGAGAAACACCAATAACTCAGTGTTGCTTCTAATGGGGATGTATTCAGCTTCTTTTGTCTACCCTGCAGAGATATTCTTTAACATTGTGACATGTGTGGAGCGCTACTTGGCTGTTGTTCATCCCATCACCTATATGGGGCTGAGACAGTCGGGTGGGGTCAGGATCAGAAACATCTGCATTGGGTGTGTGTGGTTGCTGTGCTTTGGTTGGCTTGGAGTAACAGCTCTATATTACCCTGATCTTCCTTATGTTCCATATTTCTGTATGACGGTGTCCTCATTAATCATCATCTCTTTTTGTAGCATCTCTGTTCTCTGTGTTCTGATTCGTCCAGGTCCAGGGGAAATGGGAGCAAACAGGGAGAAGGTTAATCATTCAAAACAGAAAGCTTTCTACACCATCACAGCAATAATGATAGTGCTGTTGGTGTCTTCTCTAGGAATGCTTGTTACAGTTGGTCTGAATAACTCAAATCTGTTACGTAACACAGACAGATGTGTCCTGTTCTTATCTGGAACCTGGTTTACTTTGCCCATCAGTCTGATCTTACCTGTATGGTTTCTCCACAGAGCAGCAAAAGTGTCCTGCAGCAGTTTTACCAAAAAGTAAAAATAAAGCAATTAAACAAAAAATAAAATAATAATAAAAAGATTAATAATGTATGTACGTGTGTTATATTGTGCAACAAGTCTGTATTCCAAAATATTTCCGTAGGGACGGAAATAAAGTAGGGACAAAAGTATGGAAAATCAAATTAAATAAAAGCAGGTATAGACAAAATGATTAGGAAACAGCAGGTACTGAAGTCGGTGGAAAAGATACACGAAAAAGTACTAGTGACAAATCTGGTGCAACTCAGCTCTGTTGATTTACTTTCATTTAAAGTATCCCATCATATGTCCACACATGAGATCATAAATATGTTTTTTAAACTACTGATATTTTTACATTGCATAAATATTGTAGTAAACATTTTTTCAACATAAACATGTCGGTTTGTCTCAGTAACATTTGACATTGCAAGATTGAATGAGTCAGCACTTTAACTCTGTGATGCTGTGTGATGCTCTGTGAACACCTAATTGCAATAAAGTGTTCTTTAAACCTTCTGAAAATTAAAAAGCAACAAATTAACTTTCAGTTTGCTTTGGAGAAAATCTTGGGGGATGGCTGTTATGAGGAAAGGTAGCCCAGAAACTTTACCAGCAGCACACATCGTTATGTGCCTCAAGTTTCAGTCTTTTACGCATGCTAATCTGCCATTTTTTCTTCTTTGTTTATATTTAGGGATTAGAGATCTGATCTAGTTCATAAGATCATATTAAAATTTGGAAAGCGTCATCAGTAGTGGATCTTGGATTCATTGGTTGTTTCGGCCATTTATCGCTAGACACCCTCTTCCAAGGAGGCCCTGCCAGGGTTGATCAGGCCCCAAAGTGTGTCGCTGGTTTATGTTTATTTGTTATTTCTCCTCTTCTTTCTGCTGTTTAGTTTTCTACAGTTTATTTTTCTATCTATTCACTGCAACTGAGAAATAATACGTACCTCGTTAACATTTATGGAGCCTCACTTCTTCAAAGGCATAGAAAAGGTGATGGAGAGTAAGACAAAAGGGACAAGATAGGAGAGAGCAGAGAGGAGAGGTGGAAGGGGGGTGCCCAATCTGGCTTCACACACCTCCCCACCGGATTGGGCTGTAAGAGTTTTAAATTGTATCATTTTTGCTTTTTTTGGGGATGTATCAGCATGTGTCTGATTTGATACATTAGGCTTTTAGGTAAAAATAATAAAAAAAAAAGTCACTGATGATCTGGGATGCAGGCACGTGCAGAGGGGGGGGGCCAGAGGGGCTTGAGCACCCGCCCCTTTCCTGATGGGTGCCCAAAGTGCCCTTTTGTTGAGGCAACTTTTTAAAAAATTTTTTTTTTTTTTAATGTGTGTGTGCGTGCGGAGTCCTGTCTGTGCCCCTCAACAATAATATTTAACTATTAATCACAGTTTTGCTAAATAAAAGGATCTGGCTTGCATCAGTCACATGATCACATTTAACCAATGATCGCTCTTGACAGCAGAATGCACTGGTCACGAGCCGGGAACGAGCTCACAAAGAGCACGCGCATTTTTTGTAGTCCGGAGCTGTAGGAGAAACACAAGTTAACTCAGAGACACAGACTGATGCGACAAAACCAGTAAGCAGGTGTACAGCGTACACTGTAGTGTATAGCACACAGGAGTGTTAGCTTATTATGTACACGTTGGTAAGCTGTCTTGTTGCAACTGTTGAACTGAAACAAACGAGCGTGCTGTGCGTGCAACAGCATGACAAACATTACCTGTCCTTTTATTAACTGCACATGTAGTGCTGGTCATAGCTGCTGGCTACCTGTGTAAGGCTGTCATGGGTCTGTATCTCTGTCACCGTTTTAGGGAACATATTTAGTTTTAAAGTAAGTTTCTGGGCTTTTCCTGCCTTTCTGGAGGGATTATATTTCACTAAAAACAATCTAATATGCATGTCCACATAATTATGCATTATTATAATATATTAAAAAACACACGCTGTATTTTAAAGAACATACATTAAGAAGCAGATTATATTAGATTTATATTTTAAATAAGACAAAATTTGGATTTTACAGCAGTAAAATTATTGTATCTCTACAGTTTAAAAATGTAATAAGCTTTGCCCCGGCACAGAGTGGATAGTGAAACAAATGGAATCATCATAATGACATTATTTCATATTTATTACTTCCCCCTCCTCATTGCTTTATTATTGTAGCTCTAGTAATAAATAATAATGTAAGGATTCTGGATCAGCACCGTGATGGCATGATAGTATATACAGTATTCTGA
Source organism: Neolamprologus multifasciatus (assembly GCF_963576455.1). Classification (NCBI taxonomy): domain Eukaryota; kingdom Metazoa; phylum Chordata; class Actinopteri; order Cichliformes; family Cichlidae; genus Neolamprologus; species Neolamprologus multifasciatus. Next base: position 36,410,693 of record NC_140441.1, on the reverse strand, counting down.
AGAAGGTCTAAAATGTCACTGTGTGTGCGTGCATGTGTGTGTTTTATTTTAAAAAAAAAAAATTACCCATGATATAACATTGTCCAGACATGGCTGGTAAGGACATGAGGAGGAAACAGTAGGAGCTGTGTGAGGCTACTAAAGGCAGGGCTATAACATTTTTCTGTCATCATTTTATTATAGATTAAGTGCTGGAGTTATTAGGTGTGGATAATTAGATTATAGTTTATTGCAATAGCAAGTTGTGCCTTGTTCTCAGATAGACAGCAAGTGGAGAGTGATATATGAGTTGATGGGATGGAAGAAGAGAAGAAAAGAGTGATTCACAGGCAGAGCCTAAATTATTTCTCACAGTTTTTTGTTGCCTTATGGTTCCAAGCGCTGTCACCAATCTTTGCATTTTGTTATTATCTCATGACACTTGTTTAATCAGCTACCATCTCTCCTGTGGACTTTTTAATGTCTACAGTCTCAGATCAGCACAGCCCTGCCCTTCCCATATTAGATTCTTGATGAATGTCTGTTGTTGTTATTCAGCCTGGTTCAATGTGCCCCTTTTTAACTTTGAGCACCCGCCCCTTTAAACCTCTCTGCACAGCCCTGCTGGGATGTCTCAAAAAGTTTGCTCCATTCACTGGACGAAGTTCTTGAATTTACTTATTTAAAATTTGAATTTATTTATTTAAAAGGGACAGTGCAGTTTAACAGTGCAAGACATGAAACTGATACAATGCACATAAGTTTATAGCTACTGCTAATTTTCAATAATTGTCCCTTGTTGGGCTTACAAGCTAAATAGGTACATTTTACAATAAAACATACATTTTCATAAAACCAAATTACATCATAAATACAATTAATAGACAATAATTTAAAATAGTGTACAATCCCTTCCTTTAAGACACTACCCCAACTTCTGTTGGGTTTATTGACCATATTCTGACCATAAGGCGCACCAGATTATAATGCACACTGTCGATGAACAGGTCTGTTTTCATACATAAGACACACTGGATTATAAGGCGCATTAAGCAAAGCAAAACAGTCAGAAAAGTCAAACTTTTCTGACTGTTTTTAAATTAAATAAAATTAAGAGGCAAACCCTGGTTATAGTGGGAATTGGTTGATAAAATAGTGCAAGATACAGCGCTGATATAAACATCTATGATTGTTGGGAGCAGTTCTGATTGTACAGTCTGACAGCTGCAGGGAGGAAGGACCTGCGGAAACGCTCCTTCATGCATCTAGGATGCAGCAGTCTCTCACTGAAGGAGCTCTGCAGTTCAGCAACATTTACATGCATGGGGTGGGAGACTCTGTCCATCAGAGATGTTATTTTGGCCAGTGTCCTTCTGTCTCCCACCACCTGCACTGGGTCCAGGGTGCATCCCAGAACACAGCTGGCCTCATAGCTGGACTGGCCATCGGGCATACCGGGCATTTGCCCAGTGGGCCGATAGTGATTTTTCGTTTTTATGGGCCGATGGGTTTTGGGGGGGTTTTTCCGTTTTTTTTCCATAACGGTATAAACACTGAAAGGTGGTGGATTGGCCAGATGCTGGGAGATGTGTAAAAATAACTCAATTGTTTGGTGGTGGTTATTGTGGAGCTTCTAAAGATTCAGTAACATTAGCAAGTGGTGGAGGCCAGCAGATGCAACACGCTGGCAGGTGGATGACGGAAAGGCAGGAGGAGCAGAGACTGAGGCGGTGAACTGAACTTCAGGTAAGAAGTTATGACCTGCAGTCTATCTGTGTCAGATATAAACCAAGTTTAGGTGGAGTTTATTTTTGTTATGCTGACTTTTTATAAGTTACAATAACTCGTACTGCATACTAGCTAGCATGATGGAGTTTCTATACAGCTGGGTGGGTGCTATGATATTATTGATGTTGAACTTGTTTTATCTTATTTTATTTATAAGGTTAGTTATTAGAGTTTCCAACCGTCCCGTAAAAAGCGGAATCGAAAAGAAAATATTACGCGTTTCTTATTGAGGTGAAAAGGAACAGTTTGTCCCGGACTTCAGCTACAATGAAAAAGACACAAAGCTGGAGTTATTCTGTGTCTTTGCTGCACAGCTGCCTCTTCCTCTCTCATTCGCTCCCCCCCCCCCCCCCCTCCTGTTTCTACTTCAATCATGAAACTGATCAATGATCAGCTGATCGGCTTTCCTCTCTTGTTTGTTTATCGCCCACTTTGCTAAACAACAGCAGCACGTTTAAGCTTGATCAGCTGTTGTTAGAATTTATTTAATATTAATTTCTAGTACAGCTGATGTTTGCTGGAGCCACAGCTGTAAAGCTGCTGGTCATGATATCGGTTTGGTTGAGAGGGAAACATGAAGATGAAACCAGGAGATGTCCTTACTGAATCATCAGAGCTGAACAGGTGATGGAGAAACAGGTTTACTTTTTAGGTGACATGAATGAGTTGAAGGGAAGTTATGAACTGTTTCTGAGAAATAACACCAGGATCCTTTTCTATGTAGCTGACAGCTGGTAACTGTGCAGGGGTGCATCTAGCAAAGTTTTGCCAGGGGGGCCAGGTAGGGCATTAACATGGAAAGGGGGGCACAAAGAAATACTTTTTTATTGTTATTTAAAATGTCTCGCTTTTAACAAATAATTATCTGAATCTTACAACAAACATTTTCATCTGATGTAAAATGTATAGAAATCCATTATTGTACATAGTAATTTTTTTAGGGTCCCATCATAATTTCTTCAGAAGTAGCTAAGTACTGTATATGATGCCAGTATTTTCCCCACATTTTCTAGATACTGTACCAGTACTGTGTGTAAAATGCCATCAAAAAGTCAATTAAGTTTTATTCTTTCTCACCTGTCTTTCTGTCTCCTTTCACTTATTAAAGGTTGCCATGTTAGAAAAAATATTTTGCTCTGCCATGCTGTTTATTGATGTGGCAAATGAATGGTTTATGAACATACATCTAAATCTGTCATCAGTAATCAGTAATGATCATGTCTCACCTTTAGTCTTCTCTGTCTTAATTTCAGGTTTTCACCATGTGTTGTAGATAGTTCAGGAGGTTAACTCGATCAAGCAGTCTACTTTCGGGCACTGTTTAGAATACCAGAATAGGGAGGATGATGTAGGTTTAAGTTTATTAGACTGATACATATGTACCAGCAAGACAGTGTACATCACTGTGACAACAGCGTTTGTTTTCATTCAAAGGCTTCATGGTTTTTCCTATAATACCTGGTGGGCCGGTCTCTAGTCAAAATGCCCGGGCCGATTTCTTGTCCCAGTCCAGCCCTGGCTGGCCTTCCTAATGAGTTACTTGCCTATAGGTTAATACTCATAGCATCACTTATCAAACAGAGAGCTAATCCAGACTTCCTCTATTTGGATGCTGGTTCCACAGATGGACAGCGCAAAAGTGATAACATCTCCAACAACTAGTTTATTTTTCGTAGTTTCGTTCTTCATCATGTCTGTCTTGCTGAACTATGCAACTATGCAAGGACTTCGCAGAAAAAATCATGACCAGAGTTTATAATTAGTGTTCCCTTTGCTGGGAAGACTGGGTCCAGGTACTTTGAGGTTTTTACAGTCAGTGACCAGACCTGCTGGGCACCTGAAACACAAAACACACAATCAAAAGCAGCCTGCCAGGACAGCTGCCAAAAGAAGTAATCACATTTTAGCTTGTGAGATAATGCAAAGTCCATCATTAGTTTGACTGATTCCCATCATTTAACCACAGTAATACACTTGCAAATAGACTTATACACTGCTGGCTGGATACCAGGGAAGAGCAGTGTGTGACTGTGGTCATGCAAGTTATAGACTATTTAGTATTGAAATATTTTGAGATATTGGTTGCTTTGTTATATATCTTAATGAGTCATTTTTGCAGTTTGTACAGTGTTTTGTAATGCTGCATCGTTTCAAGATTAGATATTTATGACATATTCAAAACATTATTTGAAAAAATATATATTTGGCAACACTTGGCATTTGATTGGGTGGTTACTTTTTTTTACTCTGATTTTATGTCTTGATGTTTGATTTTAGAACAAATCTGTTAATGAAAAATGTCAAAATGAAAAAGAAAACTACAACATATGAGGTTGTACTGAAAAGAATTAATATAAAATGAATTAGAATTAAGAAATACAGAGTTAAAATCAAAAGTAGTCAAAAACTGCCAATTATACCATGGAAAAAAGGGGGTTACGATCAAAACAGGCTGTATATAGTAAAGTAAGTAAAGTTTATTTATATTGAGCTTTTCACAGACATAACAATCACAAAGCACTGAACAACAATTACATGACCATGTTTTCTGTTCTTCCCTGTTTATTTCCTACATGTTTCCTTTCCTGTTTCATTATCTTCAGCTGCGTACTCACCTGTTTCCAATTTCGTCATAATTCAGTCTGTGTATTTAAGTTCCTCAGTTTTACCAGTTCACTGTTGTGTCATTGTCGCTGTTAGGTCATCGTATGTTCAGTTCCGTCAGTCAGTCAGCCAGTCAGCCATTTCCTGCTTCAGTTCTGTTCGCTCATTTCGTTCTGCAATAAACACCAGCCTTCACCGATCTGTGAGTCCAGCGTTTAGGTCCGCCTTCCCTCACCCACACTTCAACCCCTGACAAATGCACAGGGATATGTATAAAATGTACAGAGCTATGTATAAAATTTGCAAGGCTATGTACAAAATGTAGTAAGATAACCAAAAGGATGTTAAACTGTGTTATAGAGTCAGACAGCTGCTGGTAGGAATGACTTGCTGTAGCGCTCCTTCCTAAAATGTGGATGTAAAAGTCTACTGCTGAATGAGCTGCTCAGGGCTTGTACAGTCTCGTGCAGAGGGTGGGAGGTGTTGTTCATGATGGATGTTAGCTTAGACAACATCCTCTCCTCCCCAACTTGCCTGATGGACTTCAGCGGACAGTCCAGGAAAGAGCTGGCCCTCTTGACCTGTTTGTTGAGTTTCTCAAGAGTCCCTCTCTGCCATTCCACCACTCCAGCAGACCACAGCATAATGAATAGAAGATGCCACCACAGTGTCGTAAAACGTCCTTAGGAGTGTCTGGTGAACACCCAGTTATTTGTACTCCTCCACCGTTTCAATGTTTAACCCTTTAAGACCTACCATAGAACCAAGTCCGCCAGAGCTTATATTATATTTTTACATGTTGTAGAGCCATTTTTGGGAGCATTTCAAGTTGCTATACATTAATACAACCATTACAGCCTAAATTTTAATAATATGTATGCATTAAGTGCATAGTAATTACATAAATTGAAAAAAAGTGTAATAAACTAAAAAAAAAAATTGAAAATCGTTTTTGTTTTTTAACATATATTTAAATTAAATAAATTTAAGAGGCTTATCCCTCAAAACTGTAAATACAAAAAAGTTGCACAAAATAGTTTCCCACCACAGGAAATTTATTTTAAGTGTCTTCATAGTTTTATTTTTGAAATACACCAATTTCTATACACTGCAGGAAAAACGAAAATGAATGAATGAATGAATGCTTTATTGGCCATATGCAGGTTGCCCCGCAGAGGAATAGGACCCCCCCCCCCCCCCCCCCCCCCGACTTACACACACAACAAAGACATCACATGGGAGATCGGCAGCGTTACAGAGAAAACACTGAAAAAAAAGTACACAACAACGGGAAAAGTACAAGAGGAAAAAAAGAGACCTCTACTCATGCTGTCCTCCATTCTCATGCTGTCCTCCCACCTATGGGAGGACAGCATGAGAACATGAAACAAAAAAACTCCTCTGCACAAAAAAGCACATAAATGTCCACATTACAACATTGGAGCACATGACAAGCCACAGGGTTGGGTAGGGAAACCCAGCAGTCCTCCTGCACAGCGCTACCATTCCAGCGCGGCACACAGACCCGCCGTCTTCCCCCACAGGAAACAAGCATCGAAGGCGTTTGGAGAGGGAGGGGGATGAGTGCGTGCTTATCAGTGTAAGTGTGTGCATGTCCAGAGTTCAGCTGAGACAGAGTCCTTCGTCCTATCAGGCTCGGTAAACAGTCTGCTAGCCAACCCAGGTGGCCTTGGGATGGGAAGAACAGTCATCACACAGACGTTATCAGGGAGTTGTTGTTGTTCGGCACCAGCCTTGGGCCCGCAGCTGGCGCCATGGTTTCCGCATGTTGAATTCGTAGATTTTTCTTTTATGCGAGCAGCTCAGGAGAATTTAAAGCTGTTCATTTACACTCAGACGCTGGTCTCTCGATCTCCTGTTGGAGAGCCGCGAGCCTCCCCATGATGGTATCAAACTTCTGATCCGTGGTGTTGTCATTCTTGTGATTCTGAGATCCCACAACTCCAACTTTCGCTCAAGGGTCTCAATTTGAGCAGGCCTCTCTCTGATGTATCCCACCATACGCTCAATGGTGTTGTTTTGAGCCGTCACAGCAGCTGTAAGCGTCTCCAAGGTGTTAACCATGCTGCGTTCGTTGTGAGAGGCCGCGCCTCGTCCCATCGCTTCAATTCCAGCGGGCAGCTTTGGGGGGGTTTGAACAGCCGGTTCCGCTCTCTTATTTCTCCGATAAGTCAGGGCCAAGCCAGCTCCGATCAGCAAGAACCCTGTTATCATGGTTCCGAATAGGTAGACATCTTCAGCGTCCTCGATCGACAGTCCCGCCAGGCACACGACCCTCCATTTCTGCCACCCGTCCATCGTGTATCCGGCAGGGAAAGTCCCTCCAGGGCACTCGGGCTCTCCCGAGCCCAGACTTCTCGTTGAGAAGAGGGTGTCAATAGCATTCAGAGACCAGTTGATCAAATCCATAATTCTCTTTTAGGTTTTAGAGAACGACAGTGAGAGACTGTTCGAGGGAAAGTAATACACATGAGACAAGACAAGGACACAAGAGGCTAAGCAGGGAAGATAAGGGGAAGGAGGAGAGGAGAAAAAAGTGCGACCGCCTTCGCCAAGAGCCAGAGAAGAAAAAATAAATAAAATAAAATAAATATTATGATGCAAATTTGCAAAAAAGCAGCATATGCATCAAAATAAACTATTTCCAGCAGTGCAATATGAGTCCTAAGCATCCCAGAAACGACACAGAAAGTCATAAAGTCAAACATAACTTTTAAAAACACCAGTATAAGCTCATGAGGCCTTGATGGTAAAAAAAAATACATTTCCGCGAAAATGACGTCACTTCCGGTTTGGGGCAGGTCATAGCGGAAATGCGATAGTTCATGCTGATGGACGTAGGAAGTGTTATGAACAGCTGATCGGATCGGCAAAGCGTGTTTCTGGAATATTATGTTTTTGTTGCTGCAAGTGCTTTTTATGCAGTTTTTGCAAAGCTATATTTGGAAGGAAACTGTGACCGAGGACAAGCTGATGGCATAAGATGTAAGTACAACTCCTCCGGTTTCATAGGCAAAAAAAATTATTGCGCTAGCTTACGTGGTTGCAGAGCTACCAGGATTTAAAAATAGTTACGCAAAACAGAGCGTGCCCGCTCCGACCGGCTTTAAAGGGTTAAACCATGGATGTTCTTCTTGCTGAAGTTAATCACCAGCTCCTTCGTCTTGCTGCCATTAATGCGAAGATGGTTCTGTTCACACCAGCTGACAAAGTCATCGATGACCCCTCTGTACTCCAGTTCATTTCCCTCTAATACCCGACCCACAATGGCGGTGTGGTGTGAGAACTTCTGGACATGGCAAGTGTCTGTGTCATAACTGAAGTCTGCAGTGTACAGAGTGAATAGGAAAGGGGTGAGTACTGTTCCTTCTGGGGCCTCGTGCTACAGACTACCACCTCAGACACACAGTTCTGCAGCCTCACATACTGGGGTCTCCTGGTGAGGTAGTCAATAATCCACAAGGACATCTGATAGTCCACTCCTGCTCCCTGCATCTTCTCCTGTAGCAGCGAGGGTTGTATTGTGTTGAAGGCACTGGAGAAATAAAAAAAACATGTCTCTCACAGTTCACCTGGCGCTCTCCAGATGAGAGAAGGCCCGATGCAGCAGGTAGATGACAGCGTGATCCACCCCAATGTTCGGCTGGTAGGAAAACTGCAGCGGGTCTAGGTCTCTCCTGACTAGTGGGTGAAAGTGGTGAAGTATGATTCTCTCCATAGTCTTCATCAGGTGTGAAGTCAGGGCAACAGGTCTGAAGTGGTTCAGCTCCTTGGGGTGCATTGTCTTTGGGACTGGGACCACGCAGGAGGTCTTCTGCAGAATGGGGACTCTCCCCAGGCTGAGACTGAGGTTAAAGATGTATGTGATAACCTCACAGAGTTGATCTGCTCAGTCCCTCAAAAGTCTGGAGCTGATTCCATCCGGACCCGTGGCCTTCCTGATTTTCATCTTCCTCAGCTGACTTCGCACCTGGTCAGTTGTGATGGAGAGGCTGCTGTGTAGGGTGTGGGTGGGTGGCTCCTGATGACTGCCATGGGGGTAGGAGGCAGTAGAGTCGTTGAAGAAAAAAGGAGGCAGGTGTGGTGAATCTAATGTCCCCGTTGCTATGGGGGGTTGCAGAGAGGTGTGAAGAGCTCTGGTGGATGGGGAAGGGCTTCTGAATCGAAGCTGTTAAGAAACTGGCTCAGTGTATTAGCCCAAACCTGGTCTCCAGACTCTGGACCTCCTCTGCTCGTTGTGCTTCGTCAGGTGATTGTGTTCAGTCCTCTCCACACATCTCTGGTGTTGCTCTGCTGGAGCTGCTCCTCCAGCGTCCTCCTGTAGTTGTCCTGACTTCATGCCTTTCCCCTCCTTATCTCTCTCCTTAGGTCATTCTGGACTCTCCTCATTTCCTCTCTGTTTCCAGATCTGAAAGCCCTCCTTTTCTTCTCCAGCAGGGTCCTCAGATCTGGAGTCAGCGATAGCTTGTTGTTGGAGTAACACCGTACTCTCCTTGTCAGTACAGTACATTCACATCTTCTATTTTTAAAGTTTACGACAGCAGATCACTTCTCAACATCGGTAATAAGTTTGCACATGTAACCTTGGACACTGTTAAACCCGACCCGTCCTTGCTGACTGAGATACTATGCAGTGCGGACAGCAACAATGGACAGGAAGCACACCTGAGGCGAAGAACAAAGAAGCGCCGGGGTAAACATGCTCGTGTTTGGAACAGACTGAGGCAGCAGGCGCACTGCAGGCCAGAAGCATTTCTACTCTCTCCAGCAACTGCTCGCCACATCTGGAATACCTGAGCATTACGTTCCGCCTTTTTTTTTTTTTTACCTTCCCTGCGAGTTCACCACGGTAATCGCCAAGGTAGTCTACATCCCACCCCTAAACTACATGATGTTGCTGAATAGCAACGGGGACATTAGGACTCTGGCTCAGCCCTCATTGTAGCAGGAGATTTGAATAAAGCAAAACTCGGACAAGTCATGCCAAACTTTATCAACATGTCACAAGTCTGACGAGCTGAACGAGTTCTACGCCCACTTCGAGGTTAGCCAGGCAGCTAATGCTAACAACCGCCTGACAACTGAGGATGGTGACATCATCAGAGAGGGACCGGCGATCATCATCGCAGAGCACGACATCTGGGCGGCGCTGAGTGAGCACAAGGAAAGCAGCAGGACCAGACAGCATCAAGCTTTCGGGTCTGTTGAGTGTAAATATATCCTTGTCACCCTCATGTGTTTCTATTTCTGTCCTTATTTTTTTCCATGTCGTGTATTGAAATATTCCTCCACTGTAATCAGTTATCATATTTTTGATGTTGCATTTTACATTAATGCTGCATTTTGATTGCAAAACTACATTCATATTCAAAACAACTTTACTTTTGGCTCCCTTTGTTGGCTAGAGCTGAACAACTAAACAACAGGTGGTGCAGTTGTACATTTTATATTTATGTTACATTTGGGGATGTTTGGCTCCTCAGAAAGTTTGTTCCGTTATAATGCCACCCCATGCCACCCTTCTAGATCCGCCCCTGGTTTAGTTTCTGTTTTCCTTCCTAACCACTCTCATCTATGCAACTGCAAATCTCTTTCTACAACAGTTAATTCTTACACAGCCAAAATCAAACTCCTGTATCCTTCAAAAGATATTTTGGTAAGAGTATACTCTTTTTGTATCTGCATTAACAGCAGACATTTTTTTTGGGGGGGGGACCTCTTGTGCTCCTCACATCTCCGCACACCAGGTCTTGTCTTCATTCATCCAATTTTTTCCTTCCTCAGCTAAAAATACACACTCGTAAAACTAGATAAATACAAATAAACCTACAATAAAACACCAAAGAAGCTTTAGGTAAGTTACGTATGTCTCACTCATTATTTTCATACGCATTAATAATCATGAGTTTAGTAAAGCAAAAAGAATTTATGGTTTTTGTGGATCCCGTAGATTCCTGTTCACCTTCTAACTCTTATTTGCACATTAGTTGGAAGTGCAAAATTGTTATGAAATTCTAATTTTTCAAGTCAGTTCTTTGAAGAGGGCAAAGCTTTGTGTTGCAATCAAAACTGACAAACAGTGTGACTTACAAAAGAGCTTCCCACATGCGTTTTTCGAAGATGCTTCAACTCTCATCCAAGAAGTTCATTAGTGAGCCCTGAAAGTGCTTTCACACAATAACCTGCATTCATCCATTCATACACACACTCACAGACTAATGAAGGACTTCCTGTACTGTACTTTCATTTATGTTTGCACATATAATTTGATAAATGGATTTATTTTCAGTGCAGTTTGTGGGGATAGGTTAATTGGTTAATCCAAATTGCCACTAGGTGTGAATGTGCGAGTGAATGTGAGTGCGAATGGTTGTCTGTCTCTGTGTGTTGGCCCTGCGACAGACTGGCGACCTGTCCAGGGTGTACCCCGCCTCTCGCCCTATGACAGCTGGGATAGGCTCCAGCGCCCCCCGCGACCCTGAAAAGGAAAAGCAGAAGCGAATGGATGGATGGATTTATTTTCCATTCTGCTATTACAAAATTAGGAAATAGAGGTTGCTAAAAAAAAAAATCCACACCATTGAATTCTGTTTCCACAGACACACTATAAAGGAGGAAGAAAGTATGGAGCATTGTGAAAGAGAGACACTAGGTTTCACAACCAAAAGAGAACATAGGCACACACAGCACTGAATCTAGTATTTAACCATTTGTCAGCACCCTGATTTCACTCAGCACAATGAAGACTTTGGCGGGTTTACTCATTTTCTTTCTTACTTATGCAGCCTCAGCAGGTATGTTCACTGTTTTAATAACAGCAACGTTTAAAATAAGTACAATCAGAGATGTTACAAAGGGGTCAAATTCATATTCATCCAATAAAGATCTTTTAAAAGATGTGCCACACACACATCTCAAGTGGATGTAGGATGGAACAGCAAATAGTAAATATTTAATCAAAGTATTTGAAATTGTAAGTCAGTACTTTCATATTTCTCTCAATATTCCAACAGCTCCAGCTGTCAGTGTGCGAACGCCGATAAGAAATACAGATAAGAAAGGACCAAGATGTGTATTTTCATTTGTTAGACTTTTTTATTGTTAAACAAAAGCAAGTTAGTGAATTTAACATTTTTTTAATAATTAACTAATGATTAATCCCATTCTTTTTCACTTGGCTATAAACTGTACCAACACTAGGGTTCGCCATTTCATTAAGACAGGAGTAAAAAAACATGTCAAGTCAAATGAAGCTGATATTACTGTTGAGTTAATTATCTGTTCTCACTTGTTGTATATTTTTAGACAATCAAAGGACAGTTGTGAGAATAAAACTAATCTTTCTTTTGTGTATTAAAAGATGAAAAATAATTCATTTACATGAGTTGTAAATGTTTGATACAGAGATCCAAAACACACATCAACTTTAAGTAAATATTTGGAAAAACACATTTAACTCAGTGTAATCTAACCTCCATAGTTGTCATTGTTCTTGGCACATCTCGCTTATATCACAACAGTTCTCTTCTCTGTGGTCTGCCTCATAAATTTCTCCATCAACTGTATTTAGTTCAAAATGCAGCTGCTCGTATTATATCCAGAATCAGATCCACTGAACATATAACACCTGTTCTTAAACAGCTTTAAAACTTTAAAATCCTGTTTCTTACTTTATAAATATAAATATATATAAAACTATGAAACTTATATAACAACTAATGTGTTAAACAAATTGTTTATAAGTATTAATTTCATTTACGTAAAAGGTTTCTTTTTCTGACCACCTCTTGCATTTATTATTTTAGGTCCTCAAACTGGCGTACACCTTAATGGTGGCATCATCGCCGGCATTGCCATTGCTGCTGTTGCTGTTACTATAATGGCCGTTGCCTTTATAGCATTAGCATGGAGACATGGTAAGTTTAGCTTATTTTTGCACGTGTGCACGAGGTGGGTGTTTATATCAATTGTATTACGTGTTAATTACTTTGTTATTTGTATAATTAAAGGGAAAAAACAGAAGGAAAAATGGAATGGGCAAAAAAATTACAGTATTATATGTACCATGATTTCAAATGCACAATATAATACATATTCACTTTTTATAAGTGTTGCTAATTTGACAAAGTGCATCAAAATAGCTACTAAATTATCTTATGATTGTTTTAAGAAGGTAAATTATGATAGGTATTTGTCAAATCTGCTAACCTGTAACACACTGAATTTGTTATTTTTAGTCATGTCCAGGTGTAGATGCATCATCTCTGAGCTTTTTCTTGACTAATATTTACATTTTGGGTACATTTCATGTTTTTAGTCTTTCAGACGAATCTTATCTTTAATCATGCTTGTAAAAGATGATTTTAAGCTCTTTAACATTTTTATACAATGTTACTGCATACCTATAAATTATCTATGCATGACTTTTTACACAGTGCGTGTGTGCGCATGTGCACGTGCGTGCATGTTTTAGGGGGTGGGGAGATAAAAGTCCAGCTGACTCTTTTTCCTACCTGGTGATAACACTGTCATAAAACCATGTCAATAATTAATGTGGTCTTTTGTGTGTGTTTTCCTTACACACAGACAAACACACACACACACATCTGGTGTTACTAGACAGAAAGTGTGTGTGTGTGTATTGGTGAGAGGGAGCAGAGCTGTTCAGACTTCGCCCCACCTGCAGGAAACTGTCGCTCAGTCGCTACATTGCCAACACTGCAACCAGCCGAGGAGCTTTGCACCAGCCCCTGAGTACAAACTGGGGAAACTGTGAGGAAGGTTCACAGCTGGCGGGGGTGGGAGGCACACAACAGCCTGATAGTCTTCACTAATCCCAGCTCTGTTCAATACAACGTTTCCTTACAAGAGCAACAAGACAGGAGTGACTATGGTGAGTGTGCTGGTTTACCCGAGGCTGAGAATGTTTTTTGTATTGCTGTCTGTGTTTTGGCCAGTGTTCACTTTGACAGACACACACCCACTGAGTCTTTCCAGTTTCCAAGGATCACCACACTGGGAGTAATGCTGCTGGGACAGTTACTGCCTCTCCTGTGGGCGTAACCCTCTTCTGTTTAAAGGTCAATCTTTGTCTTGTCTGGTTAGTTTCACCCTGCAATCTTAAACTTTTCACTTCTATCACATTGATAGTAATGGGTGCAATATTCAGTTCCAATTTGCTGGTAGCCAATGCATTTTCTTGCTGATGCTCCATCCAGGGACATGACACTGGCATTGTGATGCTAACCGTTGGTTTTGGCCCACCTCACCAATCTGGCCCGATATTTTGAATTCTCTGCTTGATGGTAATGACAGAACAGCCAGGGTGTTTCTTTGGTACTGTTCTCCTTCTGATCACGGTTAACTCTTTTAGTTTTATCACTCTCTTCTACATTACATCAGTTTTAAAGCAACCTTTTTTAACCTTTATCTTATCCCATTTTTCAAATGAATAGATTCACTTGTGACCACTTCGTCCTAGATTTTGACTACTAATCAATCCATCACAATGATAGTTTGACGTCTGAGTATTGGAAAACAAGATGGCCTGAGTGAGTCAAGCTACAGGAGAGAAAAGTGAAAAGTCCCAACACTGCTGCTTCAAGCTGCTGACTGTCCACACACTGAATGTGGGTTTGAGCAAAAACATGCCTCAAAGGAAGTATCAGCCACCTTTAAACCTGGCTTTAAAGAACCTGTGTGAGTCATTCTTACAGGAGAGAGATCAGAGAGCTTCAGAGGCTCTCTGCAGTCTGCGCTCGGAGAAACTCAAACTATTCTGTCTGGATCATCAGCAGCCAGTGTGTGTCATTTGCAGAGACTCAGAAAAACACACCAACCACCAGAGATTACTTGTAACGCGTTACTGTAATCTGATTACTTTTTCAGGTAACGGGTAAAGTAAGGGATTACTATTGCAAAAACAGTAATTAGATTACCGTTACTTTCCCGTAGGAACGCTGCGTTACTGCGTTACTAAAACCGTGATTTTTTTTGCGAGAATGTCTCATGACAGTGACATAAGCGAGTGCGACGTTTGTGAAAACAGCTGTGTGCAGATCAACAGTGGATCATATATCGAGTGCGGGAGAGAGTATGAGCGTGCAGCGTGTAAAGCGTGGAAGTACTGACCTTACTTTGAGGCTGATTCCATAAAAAGTGACAAAAACATTAGCGTCCGTTGTGCATGGGAAGAAAACTTCTTTTTAAAGCAAAAAAAACCCTAAACTTCCGAGAAGCACCGGGAGTGCGCTACGACGTTATGAGAAACTCACAGAGAAACTCGCGGATTCTTCCACTGACCGCTGCGGCACACCTGCACCAGGCTAAACCTCCGCCTACCCCACTCCTGCTTTACAGGTGAAAATAGAGCAACAGGACCGCTAGTCTTTGACTTTATTTATTTTCTGCTGTGTTTTACTTGCATCTATTTGAAAGATTGAGTGTAAACACACACACAAAAAAAATGATGTGCTTGAATGTGCAGAAAATAAGTTTAAATGTTAAACAAATTTCTTCCAGTCAGTGAATGTTGCATATAATTAAATTTTTGCTTGATGCATAAAGTTAAAAGGTTAAAACTAATAAAACAAGTTTTAAAAAGAGACTTTTCCATTTGATTACATTTTGTATGATGATTATGCAGAAAAAGTAGAACTGGGCTGAAAGATCTATCGCTTTATCAACTATTCAGGTTGTAAATCGTGTTTCTAAAAAGTAACTAAGTAATTAATTACTTTTGAAAATAAGTAATCAGTAAAGTAACGGGATTACTTTTTTGGGGAAGTAATCGGTAATTAGTTACTGATTACTTTTTTCAAGTAACTTGACCAACACTACCAACCACAGATTCAGACCCATTGATGAAGCTGCACAACAACACAAGAAGGAACTTCAGGAAATTCTGGAGAAATTAAAGAAGAAGTTGAAGGTTTGTGAAGAAGTTCAAGTGAAGTTTGATAAAACAGCAGAACACATTAAGGTCCAGGCCTGACACACAGAGAGGCAGATTAAGGAGCAGTTTACGGTGCTTCACCAGTTTCTAGCAGAAGAAGAAGAGCCCAGGCTGGCTGAACTGAGGGAGGAAGAGGAGCAGAAGAGTGGGATGATGATGGAGAAGATGGAGGCTCTGAGCAGAGAGATAGCAACTCTTTCAGACACAGTCAGAGCCACAGAGGAGGAGCTGAGAGCTGAAGACGTCTCATTTCTGCACAACTACAAGAATGCATTGGAAAGAGTACAACACTGCCCCCTGCTGGATGATCCACAGCTGCCCTCAGGAGCTCTGATAGACCAGGCCAAACACCTGGGCAATCTGACCTTCAACATCTGGAACAATATGAAGGACATGGTCTCCTACACTCCTCTCATTCTGGATCCCAAACACTGCTCATCCAAACCGCATCCTGTCTGAAAATCTGACCAGTGTGATGGGAGGAGAAAGACAACAGCTTCCTGATAATCCAGAGAGGTTTGATGATTCCTGCTCTGTCCTGGGCTCTGAGGGCTTTAACTCAGGGAATCACAGCTGGGATGTTGAGGTTGGAGACAGTATACGGTGGGGACTGGGTGTGTTTGCAGAGTCTGTGCAGAGGAAGGGAATCATACTGTCTGGATTATGGAGAATAAGGTTCTATGAAAGTAAATACTCAGCACGCTCACCATCAGCTCCTCCCACTGCTCCAGAGGATCAGAGTGAATCTGGACTGGAACAGAGGACAGCTGTCGTTCTCTGATCCTGATACTAACACACACATACACACCTTCACACACATTTTCACTGACAATATGTTTCCATATATTAACACTTAACAATAAAGCCGATGTGCTGTCGTTGAAGGTTCAGTGTCAGTGGAGCAGATGAGTTGAGGATGATTATATTTCTAATGTTGTTTCCTGTCAGTGAATTGAAGCTGTGAAGCTGAAGCAATGATTCATGTTTAACTCCATATATGAAATGTTTCTGATATTTGATTAAAGACTTTCTTCGTGACAGAAATTAGATTTCAGTACATTAATAAAACTAAATAAGATCAGAGTTGAAAGGTTGAATTATTATGTATGTGCTTCATTGTCAGTATCTTCGGGGGGATTCAAAGTTATGAGATAAACTAGTGTAGAGGCATGTAGAGAAAAATATCTGAGCTTTATTTTGTTTCAAATCGGAGGAACGTCTAAGACGGCTTCACATGGAAACGTCAGCAGGAAGTTTATAATGACGGCGCTTGTTTCATCAGCTCATTTTTCTCATTTTTCCTTCATTTACAGCAGAAGAAGAACTGAAATTGTGTGAGGATTCAGAGCGCTCGCTGTCAGAACAAATAAAGGAGGGGGTTTAAAGCAGCAAAGCGCTGTTTTTAGAATCGTATTTGTTTTATGCATCTTATGTCCCACAGAAGTGAAGATTTGAAGATGAAATTGTTCTATAGCTGTAAATTCAGTGTGCACAGTGAAAAGCAGAGGGAAAAAACTATGATTACAGGAAAACACATATGCAGGAAGTAGCCACTTCATTAGGTACACGTGTTAAACCCGCAATAGAGCAAATATCTATTCAGATAATCACATGACAGCAACTCGGTGCATTTGGGGATGTAAAGATTGATCAAGATGACCTGCTGAAGTTCAAACTGAGTATCAGGATGGAGACAAAAGGTGATGTAAGTGACTTTGAACATGTCAGGGTTGTTGGTGCCATGCGGACCAAAATCTTTAAGGAATAAAGTGTCTGGTGAGTGTATGTAGACATATATTTAGTATAGAACATTTTAATTACACACATTTTATTCTTACATATAAACAAATGCTCAGATTGTCTCACTGCTGTTTATATAGGTTTGCTGCTGTTTTTATTAAAAACTGGGGACTAAATTTGAGATAATTAAAAAATGGTCAGTCGAGGGGATTCACTTTAATGGACTGAATGGTAAATGGACTGATTCTTATATAGCGCTTTTCTACTCTCCCGGAGTACTCAAAGCACTCTATACAACATGCCTCATTCACCCAATCACACCCATTCTCACAAGCACTTTATCTACACTTAGTGCTTTATAACTACATTCACACACATTCATACTCCGATGGACGCATCGGAGAGCAAGTTGGGGTTAGTATCTTGCCCAAGGATACTTGACACGCAGACACGCAGGAGCCAGGGATCGAACCACCAACCTTCCGATCAGTAGGTGACCTGCTCTACCTCCTGAGCTACTGTGAAACTAACTGATCCTGTTCAGTTAGTTTCACACTGCACATTAAAAGGTGTTAAAATAGTATCCATTAATGTAACATTTGTTTTGTATAATTTTAAGTGAACCTGTTGGGTTTTTTTTTGTTTGTTTGGTTTTTTTTGGGGGGTTTTTTTTTGTATTTACCATTGCTGGTGGAACAACACTTTCTTCAAATGAATCACTTTTTAAGAAGAACTTAGACATCAGTGTAACATTTTGGAAAAACTGAATCTTTTGAGCTTTAAATGAAATTATTAACTGATGGCTGTGATGTATATGCCACGGCCACCACTAGAGGGCACCACGAGTGTCTCATTTAGACAAGCTGTGCTGTCACCACAGGCAGGTACATACCGGAATTTTGAAAGCACACCTCAAACAAACCAACACTGTGATCATTTTAGTCTGATGTATTATATTTTTTATTTTTCTCTTTTATATCTGAAAGTATTTTATATATTTTATGGTTTAATGTAACTCTCTGACGGACTGTGGCTTTATATTAGCTGTATGTGTGCTAAATTTTGGAATAGTTACATCTTACATGTTTACATGGATGTGTTAATGCTGCGTTGTTCAACCTGCTTCCCTCAGGGAAGTGCTACAGGTGCATCAGCACAAAGACCGACAAACTCAAGAACAGTTTCTTCCCAAAAGCCATAACCACCCTGAACTCACACAAGCACCAATAACACAGTTCCACCCCCATTCCAAAGACTTCCCTCTATATACCACCACCACTGTGAAATAATCCAAACTGTAAATACACAACATTATTTATCCATCACATATTTATTTCCTCTTTTTTTTCTAGATTTGTATATCTGTACACAAACACACACACAGATAGAGGTGCGCGCCCCTTCTTCTCCAACATGTTTGCACTGAGTAAGACATGCTCTTTATGCTCTCTATCTCATCGTACATCTGCATAGTGACAATAAATGCCTTCTATTCTAATGTGCACTGTCGCTACTGAAATTAAAAAGAAAAGATGTGTGGAGACATCACCATTTTTTTCACACGAAAGGTTTTCATATTGCTGTCCTTAATCTGCGTTTATCTGCTAACAGCTCATTTAACACAAGATTTCAGCTTTCAAATCATTTTCCCTCCTGTTTTGATGAAATGTGATATTTCCCAGCAGTGTTTGAACGCACCATTGGACCCCCTAAAGCGCTGTCCTTGGTGCTGAAACGCAAACACCCCAAACTCTCCTCCTCCTCTTCTCTATTCTCATCCAGATGTAGTTTCGTATCCTGCCAGCGCACTGAGGTCGCGCGAGCATCGTGACATCATTATTATTCGTCTCCAACAAGCAGCACGAGCCCGCGCGGGTGTCTCGTTCTCAGGGGGGCGTCGCGGGGATCGCTCGTAGGTGGCGAAGGCCGACGTGCTGACGTCACTCAAATAACGTGAGGCTCCCCTCCCCGCCGAAGATCGTTTTCGTAAGAAAGATGGAGGCTCCGAGGACAGAAATCAAAACCATGAACGCGAGATTAACTTGTGCAGGGATTCCAGAAACTTCATCAAACATCTGCAAAAGCTCTTTTTGATCACAGCAACATTTTCTGAGTTCTTATAACTGCTTCTTTTTTGTTTTCCCCTGAGTTCAGTAAGTCTCCATGGTGTTTTGTTTTGTTTTGTTTTGTTGCTCAGATATTAGTGTTGTTTGTCAGGAGAGATAATTAAAACTTCAGAGCAAATATTACTTCTGTGGTTTTGTTTCCTGTCTGATATTTGACTTTTGGTCACTGTTTGATGGTATGTCTTCTTTCTTGTATTGCTAGGTCTTTATGTCTTCCCCATGTGTTCTGTGTTTCTTTGTTTCTGGCTGCAGTCAAACACTCATTTCTTCTTAGAAAGGTTCCTAACCCATTAAACTGTCCCCAAAGCACCTCTGTGGCAGTATATTCTCTAAATACTCAGGAAACAAACTCCCTTTATTACCTCCTTTGGCAGAGGACACACTGGACCTTAAATCGTCAGTGCTAATGCTCAAATAAAGTAGAGAGGCTGCATTAATTACCCACCATGCCCACAGCCAAGTCAGGTTCATTTATAAGAAATTGATTGGGCTGTCAGACAGTGTAAACATTTGGGTGAACTGGCCCTTTAAATAATCCAGAGGAGAGGAGAAAAAACAAAACAAAACAAAACAAAACAGAGTAAAACACCTCAGATCATCTTAAAATCTGCTGCCTGTGGGGCTCAGAAAAAATGTTTATAGTTGCTGAATAAGGTAGATAGATAGATAGATAGATAGATAGATAGATAGATAGATAGATAGATAGATAGATAGATAGATAGATAGATAGATAGATAGATAGAAAAAAAACAAAACAAACAAAAAACAAAAGAAAAGAAAAGAAAAAACTGTTAAAATAAAAACACATCAAGTCAGCCGATGTGTAAGAAATTATTTCTTATTCAAACTGTGACTGTGAGTGACAGCTCACCTATCTTAGGTGTAGAGAAACAGATATCCTGACTTACAGTGATCCTCTCTGAATAATGCAGTAGTAACTGTAGCTGTAGCTGCTGCGCCACAGTGTGAACTTATGTAAATGTCTCACTTTGGAGAGGCACCTCTGGGTCCTGTGAAGCTGCGGGGATTTAATGAACGTAAAACTCCAGCTTCTGTTAGTCTGCTTCACTGCTAAACCTCTTCATGATGTCACACTGACACATCTGTGCACATCTGCCAAATCAAACACATGAGCTGTATGCTGGGCTCTGACTGAACTTTATGTTGAGACTAAACAAGCTTGTTTTCCCATTGAAGTCCAGCTTTTAGTTTTGGTCTCATCAAGCATGTGATTGAATGGAGAAAGTTTCCCATGAGCCATAAACTGAGAGCTGGACATCCTGGTTTATAAGCACATCACATCACTGGTGGACAAAAGGGCAAAAGAATAAGATCATAAATATGAAATGAGTTTTTAGTGCCAGCATGAAGAGGCTGGTGTGATCCATTTTCTCATTAGAGGATCTTTGCCCTTCCTCTTCCTCCTCTCCTCCTCTCTCTCTCTCTCTGACTGAAAATAGATCCAGCTGGGTTTGGTTTGGCGATCAGCGGCTCGCGTTTCCACCACCTTTTCCTCCACAATAAGCGGACAGTACCGACTTTAAAGCGAACCGGAGGATTTACCGCCGTCTCTTCGGGCTCCACCTCGCTCCCGTCCCAGGCTCCGTGCTGTGCGTGCAGCTTTCACATAAATATTTCACACACCGTCTCTCTGTGGTTGCTGCCTCCGCCGCTGAAGTGATGTCTGTCGCGGGGTTGAAGAAGCAGTTCCATAAAGCCACCCAGGTAAGAAGAAGCGAGAGACACGCTTCCTGTTTCCCTTCATGTGTCTGTACATTTCTCTGCGGAAAAAAACAAACAAACCTGTGGACCTGTGGTTGCACATAAATCCACTCATATCAACAAAAACACGTTTAGTCTTTAATGAAATCACGTTTATTCCGTTAAAAGCTGCGAGTTAGTATTAAAAATCTACATTTTACCTCATTCAGATGTTTTTAAATTTGTTTTTGTGTCTGATTATTTTCCTCAGATAAAAACGAGATTTGTGTGTAAAATATTCAGATTTCTCGCGATGTTTTGTGTGAATTAAAAGCGGGGTATGCCCCCCTCAAACACACACACACACTGAGAGGTTTGCATGTAATGTTATGTAACACTGTGTGAGCTGAAAGTGTGTGTGTGCAGCTGATTGGCTGTTGATCCACGCAACAGGGAATTCCCTCCTTCCTCCTTCACATCCCTCCATCTTCTTCTTCTTCCGCCATCTCTCCATCGTCTTCCTTCATCCTTTTTAAAAATCGATACACCTCTAAAATACAACCTTCCTTCATCATCATCATCATCATCATCCTCTTCCTTCTCCTTCATCCATCCCTTCTTCCTCCACACTTTCTTCGCCTCTTCGTGTTATTGTTATCCATCCCTCCTCTATAACGCTGCTTCATCTTTCTCCTTCTTGTCCTCCTTCCATCATCTTTTCCATCTTTCACGCCATCATATCTCCACCCATCCCTCCTTTTCTCTCTGTGCCTCTTGCATCACCTCCTTCTCCTGATCTCTCCTCGGTTTCCTTCCATCCACTCGCTTCTTTCTTATCCATCCCTCCATCCACCCTCTGTTTTCCTTCCTATCCCTCCATCTTTTTCTTCTTGCTCAATCCCTCTATCACTCCATCTTTCCCATCTTCCAATCCTGTCTCTTTCTCCACACGCTTCTTTTTCTTTTCATCCATCCATTACCAACCCAACATCTTTTAGCTTTAGACACCTGAACATCCCCTCTGCTTCTTTTTCTTCTTTCTCTTTTTACTTTTCAGTCCTCCCTTCATCTTTTCCTCCACTCTTCCTCATCCCCCTGTTCTTTGAGACGTTCCTCCATCTCTTCTCACTTCTCCCCCTCCTTGTGCTATTTTTCTGTCTTTTAACATCCCCTCATCCACCCTCTGATCATCATTTTAATCCATGTTTCCTTTATTCTTTCTTCCTCCTACACTCATCCTCTGCTCCCAGATTTCTTCACCATCGATCCTTCTGTTTAATCTTTTTTTCTTTTTTTCCGATCATCATGCCTCCATTTTTCATTTTCCACTTTCCTTCACATCCACCTCCTACCGCCCTCCATCATCTGTCCATCATTACAGTGTAATCATAACTCAGGCTCAGATTTCAGTCTCATTAATGATTAGGATTTATTTTTAACACTTGCTGACATGTTTTTCTTTGGAGGTTTTGGGGGAACCGCTTTAATCTTTCAGCCTGTTTTCTGGTGGTTGAATCTGAATGTGAGATGAATACAAAGAGGGAAGCACAAACAGACAGACAGACAGAATCTGTATGACCCAGCGTCTGTCCATCCGGCCTCCTCCCCACAGGGTTCCTCGCTTATCATGTCGGCTGTGGAGTGATGTCGGTCATGCTGGCAGCTCTGTGAGGTTGCAGATGGAAAAGTGGCAGGACTTTGAGCTGAATGGTCATGTGTGTGAAAAATAATAAGGGACAGGAGGAGGAGGGGACTCGGGTTCCTTATATTGAAGTTTGTTAGGGCTGCAATTATTCATCAAGTAATTTGATTAAATAAATTATTCACCCAAATTCTTTGCTTCAGTGCTTAGTTTAACGCATGGCTCTGTTGCACCCTGATGTAATTAACTATGTAAACTAGAGTGTTTCACCTACATTTGAGACTTAAAAACAGACCTGCAATAGATATGTATTTAGGAGTAGCGTGTGATTAAAAAGTTAAACAACATCAAGGCCATAGTGCCCCAAATTTCAGGCCGAGTGAAAGAAAACATCCAAAACATCAGCGCTGTTCCTGCACTCACCTTTTACATTTTCAGTCCTTCATTAAAACACCTGATCAACAAACTTTTTACTGCTCCATCCACCACCGTTTGTTTTATGCTGAGAAAAATCAGCAGTAAGCCTCCAGAAAATATACAAAACTGTTAACTTAGTCACACTGGTTTAATTAGACAGCTTGCTGAAGGCTGACAGCAGCTGTCCTGTTTTACATGGAAGCGAACAGGGTTGAGTCTAAGAAGGGCATAGGGTGTATTAATTGCAAGGCTTTCGTAACATTTTTCAGATTGAAAGTGAAACAATATCAAATTGGACACTGTCTGTTGGACACTGAATTATTATTATTTATTAACATCTACACCATTTTTCAGCAGCACAAAAAAGTTGCCTCCCATTAAAAGGGAGTTTTACCTTCCCACTTTCGCCAAAGTGCTTGCTAATAGGGGCTCATAGGATTGTTGTTGTTTTTTCTGTATGTATTATTGTAGGGTCTACCTTACAATATAAGTCGCCTTAAGGTGACTATTGTTGTGATTTGCCGCTAAATAAAACTGAAATAAAATTCAATTAATGTCAGAAAACCTTAAAAAAAAGACAGAGTAAAGGTACATTTTTATGCCTTAGTTCAGATTGTTTATTTATCTTATTATATTTGATTTGACCTTTGACTGTACTTGAGATTTTTTTTAATATATTTTTCCATTTAAGAAAATGTTTCCTTTAAAAAAATACAAATTTAATATGGCGCGTAAATACAGTCAAAGGGTTTAGTTATTTTGTTATTTGAGATGTTGGTTGCAGTTAAACGTTTAAAAATTGCGATTTCTAAAATGGAAACCAATAAGCAGTTCATTTTGAAAGACCAGTTTTTTCTCTCTTGAATATTTACAATTGCTCATTAATAAGACAAAAAAAATTTTCATCTGATTACTTGATTAATTGATGGAATAATCAATAGATTACTCGATTGCTAAAATAAATGATAGCTGCAGCCCTAGAGCCCAAGCAACAAGCCTCTACTTGAGGCTGTGTCTATGTTTAGAGCCTGGTTACAAAAACCGTGTTAGCCCCTGTGGATGGATTCACTTTCATAACAACTGTGCTTCCATAGCTCCTACATTTGGAAACTGAAGAACAGGACGGGGCTCTTAATTGACAGCTAGCTCACCTGAACTAATTAAATCGCGGAAGTTGACTTCTCCACTATATCTGTGCTGTTGGTGCCATTTTAATGGAATTACATAACAAATCTCCTCCACTGTGTGGTTCACACCATCAGTTCTAGTATTTTATTAATCTGTAGTTATTATTAGTGTTCATTTATTGGTGGGGCTTGCTCATAAGCTTGCCAAGCTTGCTGATAACTACACCACGCTTAAGGTTGGGGCCCAATCTTCTTCCCTTCACCTCCAACTAGTCACGGCTGTTATACCCTGCACCTGGTTCAGCTGGAGGGTTCTTCCTGTTAAAAGGGAGTTTTTCTTTCCTACTGTCACCACAGCATTTGGTCAAAGGGGCCGATGTGATTGTTTGGGTTTTTCTGTTTTCTCGGTATTATTGTAGAATCCTTGCAATAAAGCGTTTGACCCTGTGAAAGTAAAGCAAATTATAAAGTTGTGTTGCGGGATAAAGATCTTGGGGAGCAAAGATGGTCAGATTGATTGGCCATTAGCTCTCAAGTAACTGTGGGGGTTTTTTTCAGCTTGTTATTATGAATGCATTCATTTCCTGTTCTCAGAATTGTTAGATTAATTATTTTAGTTCAAGATTCCAGATTCAATGTGCCTTCATACCATCCATGTCAACACCTGTCCATTTAAACAATCCCTGCAGACCTGGGCTCGTACTGGTTCCTCTTTGAAATGAATGAATGTGTGTAGAGTGTCTTCATTGATCCAGAGTTAGAGAAAACTGAAAGAAGTGTGGTTTGTTTTTTAATCTGGTTTGACTTTAAATTACAGTTTAATTAACAAGTACACTTAACCCTCCTCCACAGCCCTCCTCAGGGACAGTGGTTGGTTATTGATTATTGGCGATCTCGCAGCAGGATGACGGCAGGAGCAGGTCAACAAACCCGAGTATCCAGTTGTACCTTCAGTTTTACGGGTCGATTGAGGCTCAGGAGGTGAAGCTGGAAGGTCAGAGTTTTAATAACCCAGCTCCTCTACTCAAAGTGTCATCGGGAAACAACAAATTGCTTAGCGTGTGCTTGTCACTGGAGCGCTTCCCCTTTTCATTGAATGCTTGTGGTTTGTACCTTTCAGAGGCCAATCTTTAACCTCCACTGACAGTGTTGCACA
Organism: Neolamprologus multifasciatus; assembly: GCF_963576455.1. Lineage (NCBI taxonomy): Eukaryota > Metazoa > Chordata > Actinopteri > Cichliformes > Cichlidae > Neolamprologus > Neolamprologus multifasciatus. Next base: position 36,385,438 of record NC_140441.1, on the reverse strand, counting down.
CTACAAAAATGGACTTTGTGAAAAATGTTGCAGAATTTCTATGCATAGTACCAATTAGTATTTTTTTTTATATGTGCTTGGGAAAAAACCACAGTTGCACAGTGCATTTCTAGTCTTACTCAAAGTGGTCAAACAACTTCTCACTTGTCTATAAATTAAAATGACTTCCTCTCTTACTGCTGCTTTTACCGCTCTTACTAATGCAGCTGATGCCCCTGCTGCTCCTATACTTATTAAAACAGCTCTTATTCTGATTATTTTGCAAGAAATATTAACAGCTAAGTGTCTGCGGAGAGTCACTGTAAGACACTTTTACTGCTGTAGCTGGTAGTTGTGCTATAAACACTTGGATAGTCACGCGCTGTTAAGGTTCATAAATTGGAGACATCACAGACGATTACCAGAGAGGAAAGAAGAGGAAATAAAGTCGTGACACACAAATTACTCTTATCTTTGCTCTTCTTTGGTAAATTAATGTGTGTCTGTGCTTGTCTGGGCCTCCCACTGTTCTTAAAGAGAGTCGAAATCAATGAAAATGTTATTAATATGACATTTTCATGCAGTAATCTGACCCCGAGGGCTTCACTGATGTCCTTAAAAAGTGTAAAAAATAAAATAGGAGGAAGAGAGAACAAGGAACAAAAACAGCAGATCGATGTTGTCCATGTTTGCTTTCCGTCTCATCTGTCATCGGGACAAATTCCTACACATTCGTTGCGTTTGCGGGTGCTGATAAAGAGAGAAGATAATGTTTATTGATCCCTCAGGGAGAAACTGGGTCACTGCAGCAGAGCAGAGCAAAAAGCAAAAATAAAAAGTACAGCAACAGAGACGGAGGGCATCCTGCAGGTTCAGACAGCTCCAGAGGACAGCGTTAACTCTGAACCTGGTGCACCAAAGGCAGTCAGGTTCTGTTTTTATGTGGCACAGTCTATCCAAAAGAGACGAACGGCTGGCTCGGCTGGTTCTGGATTGGTACTCGTGTCATACTCATCGAAGGCTGTTTTTCACCTTTCAGATGTCTAAGCAGGCTGTAAAGATGTGTGCAAAGTAAAAAGTGATCTTCTTATACATGGTTCTCTGTGAGGGTATAAATACACTGTATGGACAAAGCTATTCTACACATTACACTTACAGTAGCTCTTATGGCATCCCATCAAGCTTTCCACAATATTTTGGAGTGTGCCCACTTATCCAGAAGAGCATTTGTAAGGTCAGACACTGATGTTGGATACGAGCGCCTGGATCTCAATCTCCCAAAGCATTCATTGTTCGTTCTAGTTCATCCAAAACTGAAAGGGCTGGTTCTTCTATAGTTCTTTTCTACTCTACCTGAGCATTCAACATACTTTATTCTCCCATTCACATACACATTCATACAAGCACTTTTTTCTATGTCAAAGTGCTTCCTATCTAACATTCACAGTCCAATGAACACAGCAGAAGTGAGTCTGGGTTCAGTATCTTGCCCAAGGATGCTCTGGCCAGCAGAATGGTGCAGCCAGCAAACCATCAACCTTCCAATTAGTAAATGAGCCGCTCTACCTCCTGAGCCACAGCCCCCCCGAGGTGTTCAATGGGGTTAAGGTCAGGACTCTGTGAGGACCATTTAAGTTCTTCCACGTCAAACTCATCCAACCATGCTTTTATGGACCTTGCTGTGTCACTTGGTCACAGTCACTCTGAAACAGAAAAGGGTTTTTCCCCAAACTGTTCCCACAAAGTCGGAAGCTTAGAATTGGCCATCTTGTCTTGGTACGCTAAAGAATTAAGATTTCCTTTGACTGGAACTAAACCTTCAGGCATGTTCTCCTGGCATTTGCCAAACACATTCATCAGACTCGTCAGATGATTGCTGGATAAAGAAACATGACTCCTCATTTCCACTGCTGCAGAGAACAGCGGTGGCATGCTTTCCACAACTCCATCCGGGGCTTGGCATTGTGTGTGGCGATGTCAGGCTTCCAGCCATAGAAACCAGCACAGTGAAACTCCCAGAGCACAGCTTCTGTGCTGATTTTAATGCCAAAGAAAGTTTAGAAGTCCAGAGTCACTGACTCAGCAGAGTGTTGTTGACTTTTATACATAATGCTCCTCAGCACTCAGCAACTGTGCTCTATAACTTTACATGACCTGCCACTTTGTGAATGAGCTGCTGTGGCTCCTAAACACTTCTGTTTTGCAGTTCAGTTGTCCCTCGTTTATCACTGGAGTTACGTTCTATAACCCGCGATAGGTAAAATCCGCGAAGTAGCCAACTTTATTTTTTACAATTATTATAGATGTTTCAAGGCTGTAAAACCCCTCACTACACACTTTATACACTTTTCTCCGACAGGCACGAACATTTTCACACTTTTCACTCTTGTTTAAACACTCTCAAAGTTCAAACCTTCATAGAAAAATAAGTCCAGAGATAGAATGAACCCAAAGGCACCGGCGGTTGGCTTTGATGGTGCAAAATGTTTCATCGACATTGTTGTGTCTTTTTGAGAAAACTTACATACATACAGTACAGCACTTCAAAGTCACACTGATAGTGATCAAAGATTTTGTAATTCAGCTTGTCAAATTTGTAAATTTTGCATTCTGTCCTGTACAGGAGACACGGCACGAGATGATTGACAGTGGTCTACAACCAATTAGGATGCAGAACACAATGGGCTATAAAAACACACAAACACACACACACACACACACACAAAAAAAACTTCCAAAAATGCAAAACAGCAAGGCCGCGAAAGGTGAACTGTATTATAGCGAAGGACCACTGTAACACCATGTAGAGTTGAGCGTGGTATATCTAAGGGAAGAAATTTCACAGACTGACTGGTTGCAACTGTGGCATCCTGTTACAGTACCAGAGTTGAATTCGGTGAGCGCTTAAGAACAACCTGTTCTTTCATAAATGTTGAAAGGCATCTGGCATCTGTGGCAGTGGGACTGGAAAATACCTAAAATCAAGATTAAGAGACTGTGTAATCTAGTACTTTAATATGAGTGTAGTGCACAGATGTTACAACTCAGAGATAGTAACTGCTAAATAAGAACAATGCTAATGAAACTCTGGATGGAGAACAATTCTATGAACCTAAAACATTTTAAAGGAGGCAAACAATTAAAAATGGAAGCAGAGGATTAAAGGGAAACTTAAAAGATAAATCTGGTGTTGCTACATAGAAAAGGAGCAGAAGCATCAGTATGCATTGAGTTTAGCTCCCAGTAATTTCAGATTGGACTCTCTGTTCTATTCAACATGGAAATCTTTTATAATGACTTGTAAATATACAGTTTTATTTCTGGAATAAAGCTGAGTATTATCCTTGTTCGGGACTATTTCAGTGGCAGATTTATTGACATTTGGTGACTATTTTCAGAAGCAGGCTGAGTCAAAATAAACTAAAATCATGAATGAACTTGTCATGTTGTGTTGCTGTGTACGGTGGATCACAAGCTAAGTGTATAAATGAGGTATTATCTCAGTTATAAATCCAGATTCTACAGGTGTTTCTTTAAAAACACCTTTGACTTGTCACATATGAATTTCCCGTTTGATTTGAGGTGGCAACGGATCTTTGAGGTGAGAGGTCGACGGCTAGCAGCCAGGTAGCGAGGCCTGAAATAGATCTGTGAATCACCAGTAGGCGTTATTGGAAAGTGAGGGGGCAGCAGGCAGCACGAGATGTCAGACACCCGTAACTCTGGAAACCAGAAAAGAGAGACTGTCTGTCTGCCTGTATCTATGAGTTTCTCTCTGTGTGCAAACTGAATTATAAACCCGATTTGTCATCTCTCTGGTGCTGATTAACCATCGACACTCTGACTGCTGTGATGTCGTTCACAGCCATGGTTTATTCATGGCTGTACCAGGCAGAGTGCAAACACACAAGCACAAAGCAGAGAGAACCGAGTCTGAACGACAGGGTAGATGCTGAGCTGCAGAGGTGAGAGATAATAACCCGTGATTACATGCAGCAGCGCAGCAATACAGTGTGCTGCTTCACTAAGTAATAGCAGGTTGGAAAAATCTAATTCAATAGGACAAATGGAGGAAGTCTGAACTCAGAAAATGAAAAGACGTAGCACATTATTATGAAATTAGGACTTATGTGTTTGTTTATTTTCAGCTTCTGTCTCATTTCAGGAATGTCAAGTTAATGTTGTGTAAGAAAAATAAAGGACAAAATATGTAATTCATCCACTGGCCACTAGAGGCGCACCCAGAAATATTAGTTATTCACCATAGACACAGATATCTAAAAAAATAAATAAAATACTAATAAAATGCCAGAATTTAACTCACTGAAACTGATTAGCATAATTAACTGCAGGGGTTGATAAAAAAAAAAAAACATGTGTGCATTATAAACATCCTCCATTCATTTGTTGTGGTTAACCATGATCTAGTTCACAGCCATGGTTTATGTCAGACAGAGAGCAAAACTAGTTTAAGAGAGTAAAACTGTATGAGGTTGTAAACACATTTATTTCTGCTCTAACAGGAGTCAACTGGTATTGACTCACTTTTGGAGCCATTGTCAAGTAGCTGTTAGAAGAAACTGCAGGTTTTGGTAATCCAGCGTTGGTGTTGTGGATCTTGTTGCCTCACAACAAGTAGGTCAAGGGTTCAAATCCAGGATGGAGGTTTTAGGTTCTCCCTGTGCCTGCATGGATTCTTGTCTGATACTCCAGCTTCCAACCACAGTCCATGCACGTGAGGCTAGCTTGTGATTCTAAATCTGTATATAACAGATTACAACGGATGGGATAGGCTCCAGGCAAAAATTAGATTAAAAGGTTAACATATAAATTTTTAGCTATAATTGAGGTGAGATTGTAGAGCAAAGTGAATTAGGCAGAGCTCAACAGATGAGTCATGTGTTGCGACAGCTTTAACAACAATCTGCTCACCTCATTTGACCAGGCTCGTCTTATCTGTGACAGAAACCTTGCAAGCAGAACGTTTTTCAAATGGAGAGCATAAAAAAAAAACCTTTGTGTTTTCCACTCCTTGCTCATGGGTTGTGTGAGCCAATCACATGCGAGAATTGGGAACATTAAAACTTGATTTGAACTTTTTGCCTGCTGAGACGTGAATCTGGGACACATCCCAGCGTGTGTGTGTGTGCTTTAACAGATGGGAAAAGAAAAATCAGAGCTGAGCTAAGCGAGCAATGGCAGTGTGAAGCCAACTGCCAAGTCGCAGTGCCACCAACCAAGATGGCCACCAAGCAGGAAATGGGATACCTCGGTCTAAACGGGTGAATAAAACATGAGAGGGAGAGAGAGGACAGAGATCGATATCCAGCTGTACAAACGTCAAAGAAAGACCTACAAAAGAGGAAGAACAATAAACAAAAGATCAAAGAGGAAGTAGATCATAAACAGGCCTTTCATTTAATAATTTCATACGTTTTAAATCTTCATCCCTGATTTGTAACTTATCCTTCACTGAATTTGCCTTTATTCATTTAGTATTCCCAATTGTTTGAAATGTGGCATTTTAAAGTAATATTTTGTTGTTTTATTTAACAGGTGTCTCCAGTTATTCTACTTTACAGATTTTGATGGTTATAGCCATTATAAGCCACTCAATGATGCACAAATTCCCATTTTTGTTGTAATTTTGCATGTTTTAGATACAAGCTTACTTAATTGTTATTCAAATTTACCCATTACAGTACACATAAGATTGAGATTTCATTGCATTAGCTCCAATTGTGCACTTAGCTTCATTTGTTTATTTTTGCTATTTACAATGATTCGCAAAACAAGTGGCCTCCTGATAGCCAAACTACAATCTTATCAAAGGGAGAGCCCAGCCACTCTTCAGAGGAAACTCATTTCTGCCTCTTGCATCTGCACTCTCACTCTTTCAGTGATAAGCCAGAGCTCGTGACCATAAGTGATGGTATGAACGTAGATCAACCTGTGAATCGACAGCTTTATTTCCCTTTAATTTTGCCGAGCTGTCATTTCTGGAAGACTTTTAATGTGAAGGGACACGGGGATTGATAGTTGATGATTAGGGAATGAAAATTACAACAGGTAAACCTTCGATATGAAACATGACCACAGAATGTTATAGGCTTTGTTGACTTTAATTTGGCAGGAATTTATATAAATGAAAATACGAAGGTAATCAAAGGTAATGAAAGGCTCCCTCACTCCTTTGTGGCAGTGAATCCACCTGCTTCTTCAAAGGTAATCTTTTCATCTCCCCTTTTTGTTTTCTGCTATGTTTCTTTGGTTTAGCCACTGTTTCTTTCCTTGAGCTCTTCAGTTGAAACATGTTCCGCATAGGCTTGATAATAAACTACTATCATATTACATCCTTATTAGCAGCAGTATTGATACATACAGGTAATTCAGAATACAGTCGTCCTTACGCATACATGGAAATTTGACCTTCAGTTTGACCTTCAGTTCAGTACTACCTTTAAATCCATTTAGTATTTCATAATAGATTCTCTGCCTCATCTTCACTGATCTCACCTGGACCCACAACACCAATGTCCTGGTAAAGAAGGCCCAGCAGCAGCGCTTCCTTCGTGTCCTGAGGAAGAATAACCTGGACTGGAAGCTGCTGCTGGCCTTCTACCGCTCCACAGTGGAGAGCATGTTCTCCTACTGCCTTGTGTTTGGTACGCAGGGGCCACAGCTGAGAACAGGAAGGCTGTGCAGAGGGTAATTAACACTGTCCAAAGAATCACTGGCTGCCCTATGCCAACCCTGGAGGCCATCACCAGATCCTCTTGTCTCAGGAAAACCAGCACCATCACAGGTGACCCCTGCCCTCTGCCCACTGCATATTTGACACGCTGCCCTGCGGACAGTACCTCAGGTCAGTCAGGTCCCACACCTCCAGACTCACAAACAGCTTCTTCCTCTGGGCCATTCGGACTGTAAACAAACACTATCCCCCCACACCCCACTCCTGCCCACCCACAGTCACTCAGACCACTACCACACAGACTCTATACTTGGACCAAGTCCTTTGCACTACATTTAGGCACTTTGTAACTTGTCCTTTTAATGTGTGTCTTCCTCTTATTTTGTATATATTCCTCTTTTTTGTTATTCATTCCTGTTGTCTAACTATTTATGTGAAGCTATTCTTTTATATGCTATTGTATTCTAAAGCTCTCAGTGGTTTGGTCCCTCAGTACATTTCTGACTTCTTCAGTTTCTATAACCTGATTAGATTTTGCAGGTCATCAGGTGCAGGTCTGTGAACTGTTTTAATAGAGTTGGATCTAAGTGTGTTCAAAGTGCTTTCAATTACTGTGGTCCTGTTCTTGGGAACAAGCTGCCCACTGACAGACTCAGAACCTTTTTATTCTCACAGTTGCACACTTAATAACAGAGTGTGTGTGCACATGTGCATTTCATTGATTTGTGGATTTTTTTTTTTTTTACTGTTATAAGCTATGTGGGGGTAGAGCAGGTCCCCTACTTATCGGAAGGTTAGTGGTTCTATTCCTGGCTCCTCCAGTCTGCACGTCAAGTATCCTTGGAAATACTAACGCCAAGTTGCTCTCCGAGTATGAATGTGTGTATGTAGTTAGGAAGCACTAAGCATAGAAAGAAAGTGCTTGTGTGATAAGGTGAATGTGGCATGTTGTATAGACCACTTTGAGTACTCCAAGAGAGTAGAAAAGCACTATATAAGAATCAGTCAATTTACATGTTGTAGACCCACATCAGTTGTTTTTATCTTTTATGTTTAGCACACTGAGTTAACATGAAATTAAATGTGCTATATAAATAAAATTCTGTTTTCTGATCATTTTAAGTGGCTAACATTAACATGTGATCATGGGTCAGGTTAATGTTGATGATAGCTGTGTAAAATGAAAATGTTAAATGTGTTGAATGTGTTCAGCTGCTAGTGAGGGGAGGGGCTGTGCACCTGCCAGTTGTGCATCAGCTGAATGAGGTGAATACGGCACTACTAGTATCAATACTGCTGAGTATCTAACTAAGTGTTATGGTTTAGAGCAGCGGTCCCCAACCCCCGGGCCTCGGACCGGTACCGGTCCGTGAGTCGTTCGGTACCGGGCCGCGAGAGTTGAGGCTCAGGTGTGAAATGTATAGTTTTCAGGGTTTTTATCGGTTTTCAGTGTTATTTTGTTATCGTTTTTATCGTTTACTCGGTTTTCCTTGGTCTTTTCACGTGTGTTATGAATAAATTTTCTTTTTTTCGGTACCGGTACTAGTTTTATTTTGTTGTATTTATCCGTGACACCTTAAAGGCCGGTCCATGAAAATATTGTCGGGCATAAACCGCTCCGTGGCGCAAAAAAGGTTGGAGACCGCTGGTTTAGAGTCATTATGTCTATATGCTGCCCTCAGTGTTGTTTTCCAAATTTTCATATCAAAAGATATCAGGTGTAGTAAATGTTATCAGTCCTGCCCATCTGTAACAGTAATAGACAGTGTTAAATGAACAGGATAACACAGTTACATGTGCCTATGTGTCAAGTTTGTCTGTCTGGTTGTACCAGAGAAAGTATCTCAGCAGTTGGAAACAGTGGCTGCCTTCCTTAGCAACCGTATTTGATCAGCACCAGAAGCAAAGCATTTCCTCAAAGAGCCTAAAAATAGTCATCTTTCATAGTTTGCTCTACCTAAGGAAGTATTGAAATATTTATTGTGTGTGTGCCTGCGTGTACCTTGCAGTTATGTTACTATATTATTATTGTTAGTAGTAGTAATACTTAAGATTGAGTAAGTTCTGCGTAAATCTGCGATAAATCTAAATGCAATATTTGAGAGATTTGAACTGTTAATGTGGCAAAGTAAGTCTTTTGTGAGATTGTTATGAAACACTCGATGAGTTAATTTAGAAATAATGGTCCTGAGATTATGTTTGCAGGCTGTTACACTTATATTCACTATATTCTGAACCCACAGCCCTGCTCTGCATCAAGAGTAAAGGAAATGAATGGGTGCTTCAGGTTTCTTTGAGGATGTTCTGTTTCCTTAAAGGCTGAGGTTCAGAATGATCTCTGATCATCCCGGTTATGTTGATAAAAGTTCACAATGAGGTATTTATTTGCTGTGGAAACATAGTGAATTCATCTTGTATTTCACTGCGTGGTTGTTCTCTTTCCACATTTTTCTTTCAGCTTGCAGTCTCTGTTTGTGTTGACCCTAGACTTGTATTTGACGATGAATGATAGAAGAAGAGAAAGACACAGGAAGCACCCTGAAGATAATTAGAGAGAAAGAGGTGAAGAGGATTGATGGAGCAGATTGAAGAAGCTGCTATTAAGTGGGAGCAGATGGGAGCACAGTTTGTCTCTCTTAAATTCAAATTATGGTGACAGGACACTCAAAAAAATGAGGAAATAGAAAATAATGTGTCAGCAATCAGATTTAAAAAGACATAAAGATGTGAATTTGAACAAAGATTGAGGATAAAAAGGATGTTAATCAGTCTGTCTCTGCTTCTCTGTTGCTTCCTGATCAAACATGCTTCTCTCTCCCTTCGAGGGACGTGTTGTCCTGGCAACCACACAAGTGTGAAGTGAAGGCAGGCTTGATGCAAACACACACACACAGGCCAGGCTGAGCTCTGGTTGGCTCGCTCAATAATTGATTGTCCCTGAGGGCTTCATACGTGAGCAGAGGACCTGCGTGTCTCCGTGTCCTTTCCTTTTGTTTTCAAGTCACTTCATCAATTTGACCTTTGACCTCCTCACTGCGTGCTGATGATGTGGGTGCAGCCATCGGCCACTGTAAGGGAATTCAGCCTAAAATCAATGAAAGCTGGAAGAAGACAGAAGCTCTGCTGCCTGAGGCAAAGCTCCAGCTGAGGGCAGAATGAATCCCATTGGCTGAGATGAACCTCAGGCTGTGTGGGTGTAATCAATATGCTGCATATTACAGTGTGGAAAACAGACGAGTGCTGTCATTTTGACCTCCATGATTTTAAATTGCTCATTTGTATTTAATTTTTTAAAATTAGTCATCAGACTTGACAAAAAAAAAATTTAAGATCCAGATTAAGAGTCTTACAGATTAAACATCTGTTTAACAGATGATGACAAAAACTTCTAAACTGAAATGTGAAAATCTTCCAGAATCCACAAAAAATCAGGACGTCCTTGTTTTTGTTTCCGTTTTTGTATCTAATCGTGAGTTTTTCTTTGTTTATTATTTTTATTATTACCAGCTGACAGCAATCACACCACTTTTTCTCACCAATACATTTACTTTATCTGGTGCCTGCAATTTAACCATCAGGTCAAGTATAGGTTAAATGAATTAAAAATAACAGTTCATTTGAATACCATCACTCTGATTTATGTATTTGATAGTTTTTTTTTCCACCTAGCATACAGTTTCAGAATAGCATTGACCATTTAATTACAGATTGGGAAAGTAAGACATATTTTTAAAAAGCACAAATAGGACAAAAACTAACACATCTGAATAATCTAATTACTAGAAGTAGAAGTAACATGTTGCTTTAACTACACTAAAATAAGGAAATAAAAGAGCAGGCTGAACAGGTCACAGTCCACGTTTTAAATATGCAGCTCAGTTATTTACAACAGCTTAAGGAACACACTTTTAACTGTTTCTTCAGAAACTGGTGAGATCATTGCTGGCCTGCTATATATGTATCAATATAAATGCTGTATATGTAGTATATTTATTAATTTAAACATATGTAGCCAGTTGGCTAAGGTAGATAGCCGATAATAGTTACACAGTAACTAAAATGGACCAACTTGGTTTGGGGCCTCTTATTTTGAAAATCTCATCACTTTAAGGAATCTTAAAACATCCAAAGAGGAACTGGAGGGATTTATTTTGAAAAAAGTATCACTATAAAGTCCATCATCTACAATAGGAGTGGGCAATCTGGCCTTGAAATTATATCACAATATTTCTAGGAAACACTGATATTAATGATGTGGAAGAAAACAATGAATGCTCGCAGCTGCGAGGGAGCTGAATTTATTAGTGCAAATAAAATGAAGGACAGTTTCCATTCTCCTCTTTCAGTGAGCCACTGCTATTAATGTCTAGGGATGGGTACCGGTTTGGCACCGGTTCTGACATAAACGGTAGTAACCAGACCGAAAAGCAGCGCACATTTCGGTGCTTTTTTTTTCCCTGAGATGTCATACACTTTAGATTCTAGCCAATCATTTTACCTTTGCAAGCGCAGTAGGCGGACCCAGGTACGTACGTTCTTTTAGAGCAGAGTTACAGATTAAAAACGCCCAAGGCGAAGCAGTCAAAAGTCTGGCTGTACTTCACAGCAAAATATGCAAACTCAGCAGCCTGCAACAAGTGCTTTAAGATGATACTGTGATACTGTGCAAAGGAGGTAACACCTTGAATCTGATGAAACACCTGGCAACGCATAGCGTTTTTTCAAAAGCCAAGAAATGCACCGTATTATATAGCTTGCTGCGAGACCTCACACCGAGCACATCTACGGCGGGTGGGTTGCCTGTTATCGGTCCCGGAGTTAGAAACATCCCCCAAAAAGCCAAAGAGGAGAGTCCTGGCCCCTAGCCCTGCCAGTGTAGCAGAAATGATGAGGATGATGATGCAGCAGCAGCCGTTCTTCTCTGCGTGAGTAGCTTAATGTTGTTCGTGTGTAATTTACGTTGAGTAGGCTAACCACGTTATTACATTAATGCACGTAAGGTGAACTAGCAAACACCGTCGTGGATACATGCGGCTGTCTTGTTTGATGGCAGATACTCCCTTCTCCCTGGCCGAAAAGGCTAAAATGACCAAAGAAAAAGTGGAAAACAGTTAAACATAAGAGGTGTTTGGACAAAGTTTGTGTTTTTTCCATTGATTAAGCACTGCTTCCAGCCAAGAGTGATACCATAAATCCCCTATATCTGCAGAAAAGGCTAACATTGTTATCTTTTTACAAAAAAACAGCTAAACATGAGAGGTTTTTGGACCAATTTTGTGTTCTCCATTCTTTAAGCACTGGTTTGAGCACCGTTTAAGCACCGGCACCGTTTCAAAAGTACCGGTTTGGCACTGGTATCGGATAAAACCTAAACAATACCCATCCCTATTAACGACATACTGTCTAATTCAAAATTGTGAATAGATTGAAACAAGGCGCCATTACAAGGCCATTACAGTGCAATAGTAGCGACACAGCATAAGTTTAACCTAAGCATAAAAGTCACCTCACTGGTGCTTTTCTCTGGAAATGTTAAAGTATAAAATTACTGAGTAATATTTTAACAATAGGTGAAGTAACTTAACCTTTGAACTGATGAGATGCTGCACACAAGTGTTACAGTGCCATGTGGGGTGTTGTTTTATGTATTTCCAGCTGCTTATAGTTCCATTATGTATCAATTCAATTCAATTTTATTTATACGCACCAAATCACAACAACGGTCATCTCAAGGCACTTTATATTGTAATATAGACTGTACAATAATACACACAGAGGAAAAACCCAAGCAAGCACTTTGGCGACAGTGGGAAGGAAAAACTCCCTTTTAACAGGAAGAAACCTTCAGCAGAACCAGACTCAGGGAGGGGCGGCAGATCATAGTTTCCATCAACCCTTTGTGCTCCAGCGATGCTCATTTGAGCCATTTGTTTTTGTTTGGTTGACACATTACCAGCTGCTAGCATCACCTCCTCACCTGTCCTAATCACCTCATCATTGTTGGAGGTTTTTTAGAGGTTAGCTATGTGCTGTATGATATGCAGACCCCTCTTCATCATGACCATGAAAAGGGGTGGATTTGTGAATGAACTTTTTAAAGTAATGGGCACCGATATTATGTTTTTATAAACAATCAAACGTCCCTTTGCAACCAGAGACTGCTGACTGTTAGGAAGAATGCAGGTTTGATGCTAAACCCGTGTCCACCTTTTTTATACAGTCTTTGTTTGTGCCCAGTGGGTTACAAGGGAATACTGGCATTATGGTATGGCCACCACATTGTACAATTAGCAATTACTTAGCTATGATGAAGCAAAAAACTTGTGTTTCTATTTTAAGCACTGAGGTGAAGTCTGGTAATTAGGGCCAGGATTAGCATAATAACTGAGAGTAGGAGGACCATTAGAGCCTGCTCAATTGCTCATTTAAACATAATACAAATGGAGTGTGAATGTATTTTCTTAAAAACTGTCATTTAATGTAAAATATAATGTAAACATCATTGATTTGTTATAAATTATAGCCTTACACTGTCTGTTTAATCTAATGTGCAAACACTACCAGTCTCACCAAGCATGACTGAAGATGGTTCAGTCCCATAAAACAGTGTTAAATTTCCACTGAGTAGCATCAGTTACATGACTGACTAAGTGGATGGGTGGATTTTGTTCAAGCTGCCATGTTTACTCACATTAAAAGCCTTTAAATTCATGTCATAGATATTTAATTTTTGTGGTGCCTTTTGAATTGTTTACCAACTTTTGTTCAAGGTCAGCCATCTGCCACCAAACTTGTTGAAGGCTAGGTGTGCATGCTGATTTTTTTCTTTTTCTTTTTCTCCCGGTGCTCCGACCCAAGGTTCCCTCTTTCAAAATAAACGCCCTGCTTGCCAGCCCCGCTGACATGATGACACACTAGCAATTCTGACAGGGACGGCACGCTCGGCTCTAAATATATCAGAGTGATCGAAGCGTGCATCTGTGCTTCTGTGTGTGTGTTTGTGTGCAGCTGCAAAAACAACTGGTCGCAGTGATTGCAGACTATTCATCCTCTCAAGCAGGAAAATCGATGCTCGGCAGAAGAGTTACAACCTTTTTTTTTTTTTTTTGCCTGTCCCATTTGGTTCTTTAGCCGTCAGAATTGTTGCCTGAAGACCAACAAGGATACCCAATGGATTTATTTTGCCAAATGGATCATCATGGCATTGCCGTATTGGTCCATTTGATCGACCTTTGTTTTTATTATTTATTTTATTTTATTTTCAGTTGTTACAGATGGGACAGACATGAGTGAGGGATAGGAAAGGGAGAAAGAAAGAGGAAGGAAAAGAAAAACAGAAGGGGAGAGGGACAGTGAGAAAGGGGGGGTGGGGGGGGGGGAAATATATCCGGGATCACCTGTTGAGAGAAAAAGAATAGAAAATAGAAAACAAGCAAAAAAAACCCAAAACAAAGCAACATACTATACACAACACCATCGCATTAATCTAGCTAAGTGTAAACAGCAGTAAATACTAAATATTGAATGTTGTTGTGCAGCACGCAGGACAGACAGCGCACAATGTGCTTTGAAGTAGCAGCCAAGAAAGGTGTGATTTAAGTCTACGAACAGTGAACACCCGTGTGCAGAGTTACAACCTTGCCAGTTTATTTTTTTCCCACTTATATAAGGCTGCTTCAGCTTTTAACCTCTTCAGAGTGCAGAGGTTGGAATTTTTCCTGAGTGACACATTTCAGGAAACTGTTGCTAAAGAATTCAGTCCCCGGTAATCAATAACCACAGTCCTGTGATTGTGGTTATTGCACAATACTCCACTGCTCTGCTCTTTACAGTCCAGTGTGATAAATAATAAATACATGAGGCCAGTTGTCCTTTTGGAAGCTGGGCAGAGATGGGAAGGGAAGCCTTCAGAGTCCTTGTAACAAACCATTTGCACCCCCCTGTTGTACAGGCACGACATCATTCCTGGAATCATTATATTTTATATAAAACTGGAATAATTCACTGACTTCACTGCGGTTTTTCAGGCATAGCAAACCCTCTGCTGGGCCTAACCCTTCAGGCCACATGTTTGACACCTAAAATAAGGTAAAAATTCTTACGTCTTTCTGTAGATTAATCATTTCGAACTGAGTGCACTTGATCTCTGTGGGTCTCGCAGTTGCTTCTAGCTGTGTCCAGCTGACAGGTTAGTTGGGTTGGAAGAGGTACAGATGTACAGGTGAAGTTAGCTCTCTGTCTTCATTCTTGTCTTTGCCGGCTTGTGTGTTTTACTTCTGTGGTTTTTGCTTTTGGCCAACAAATGCTCATTTTTGTAGCGTACCCCACCCGTCTCTCTCCTGCTGTATAAAGCTGGTTTGCTGAGGGGGACAGGTCCACTTATCAAAGAAAATGCTGCACTTCACTAAACCTTTTGCCCAGGTGCTGCGCCGCCATATTGCTGTGACAGTTCGACATGTTTCTTTATCACTGTGTCTGAGTTTTAGCACTGTAACATAGATAACACTGCCATCATCAGAAGAAGGTTAAAGTTACTGTCAACTGTCATTATCATTCATCATCTTATAAAAAGTTTGATTGGTCAAACTCAAAATTGGACAAAAACCATTTTATATACTTCAAAAGTTTGAAGACACCGTTTTGCAGTTAAGTGCAGTGGATGAACCGATTATATCCGATAGCTCATTCTCTTTCCTTTGGATGCTTCTTGTTCATCCCTCTGTGTTTGTTTGCTGTCACATTACAAAGTCATACTCCACATCCTCCTGAGCGCTCATGCATACTAATGTGTCACCATCTATCTCTGCTTTACTTCCCTCTCTTTCTTTTGAAAGCTTTCTCTCTCTCATATTTCCAACTCCCAAAAACCCAATTCAGAGTAACGCTCTGTATTAAGGCCGCCTTCTGTTGCAGTACAGGTCCTTCTGCTTGGCTTTGTTATTGCCCCATCAATCCTGAGCAGCTCTCTGAAGAGCAACAACAGGGCAGCCCTGCAGGGCTCGAGCACAAAAAGCCCTCTCATATTCTGAATAAAGTCGAGTCAGACCCGTGTGCTGGACGGCTGGCTGGTCAAATGCAGGCTGAGCCGTGCAGATAATTCCTGAAATATATTTCTGGTAAACACAAAAAGTCAGAGGGCAAATACACGGAAATGGATAGAATGGCAGAGAATCAACAACAGTGATATATACATACATACATATAAATATATTAGGGGTGCAACGATTCTCGTATCGATATTGAACCGTTCGATACAACGCTTTCGGTTCGGTACGCATATGTATCGAACAATACAAAATTTTTAATTTATTTTATCAACTTTTCTTCTGACGATGCTGTCTGTGTTGAGCGCTCAGTGGATCTGCGTTCGACTACTCCGCCTAGGCTGCACTGTACTCCCCGATCCTTACTGCGCATGTGCAAAGTTGGACCGTACAAATCGGGTCTACCCAATCCGTACCGCGCATGTGCAGATGTTTTCTTCTTCTTCTGTTTGTTTAATGGCAGTTTACTCCCCAGTGTACGAGGATACTGCCACCTGCTGACCGAGCGAATGAACCGTATTGTAAACTGAATTGGCATCATTACAAACGTGTGTTAAATTTGATTTAGTGATAATCGAGTGTGTTTATGCTTGTCTGTGTGGAGAGGATTGACTGGAATAGTGATGATGATGTCCGCTATCACTGTCAATTGTCAGTAAACACTTAATCTGGCTGCTGAATCTTTACGTGACATATTACAAAGTCTGTATTATTAACTCTGTCATTAGGCGCCATTGTTCTTATTTTACGGCGCTGTTGTTCAATCGGGGGACGCTTTCTGTTGAGGAGAAAAGCGTGAATTTGTTGCGGATACGGATTATCCATTGTTTAAATGTCCCGGTAGTCAAAAAGGAGGCAGAGCTGTTGAGAAATGCTAAGAGCTAACTGGGCGCTAACCATGTCATTCAAATATATTGAATGTCGCAATGTTGGCAAAGAGAGGAAGTGACGTAAGATTTGCGCATGCGGGGTACCGATCGGGTTTCCGGTACGGATCGGGTAGTGACACTCCCCCACCCTCATTCAGATCTGGCGTTTGGAACTATTTTGGTTTTCATGTGAAGTATGACCCTGATGGTAAGCGCGTCATGGTAAAAGTAAAACAGTATGTCGGATGTGCCACGCAATGCTCAATTACATGGGTGGGAACTACTGCGTTAGCACAGTTAGCTTGTTAACGTGTTGACGCCGTCCAGCCCCACTGACGGGGCGATCCGCGGTAGCTCGTTAACGGAGATTTGCCGTGTTGTAGCGTTAACGTCATTTCAATGAGATTAACGCTGACAGCACTAGTGGGAACACAACGAATATGACTGCACATTTACGCCGACATCATCCTAGTGCAAAGATAAGTGGAAGCAGACAAAAACAACAAGCACGCATGCTGCAAACTTTACCCGAGTCATTTAGACAGCCGTTAGCACGTGATTCTCCTTATGATGACCTGATATGTTTAATATGCTGCTGAGAGTATAGCCCAGAAGAAGCGTATAGTATAGCTTTTATTTTGGAAAGAGCCATTTCTCTGTAATAAACTCTCTTTTCCAAAGATGAGTGATTTCTCGATCAGATAGATTTTTTTTTTTTTATTACTTTGTTGTTTCAGCAACATTACATTTAAAAACTGTACTTTTGAGTTAAAATATATATTTATAATTTTAATAAATGACAAATTAAAAAGGCATGAACATTTTTGTATCAAAAAAATATCGAACCGTGAATTTTGTGTATCGTTGCACCCCTAAAATTTATGTATATTTATGTGTATATCACTACTCCACTCCAGCGTCTCCTTTCATGCTGTTTTCAACTTAAATATAAATTAGTGCATATAGAAATAACAGCCTTCTTTTCACTATAGCGTTCCTGACTTCAGTGTATTTCCTAAAAAGTCAAATAATTTCTTTAACTCCAAGGATTTAAAATTTAGAATAAACCAGCCATTTTATACACGTTTCATTTTCTTAATCAGACGATTAACTGAAAGCAGTTTAACGGTCAGGTGAGGCTCGCTCCTTTGTTGTTTAATGACAAATGAAGCAGACATAACATCCAAAGTTGGTTCAGTGTTTAATTTTTGTGTTTAACAGCTTTTCACTGTAATTTTAATGTCATTTTTAAATATGAGGCCCAAAGAGACGTCAGTGGAAGAGAAGCAGAAAAAACATCTTCTTAAGTTCAACAAAAAACAACTCAAGTGCATGATGACGAAATTGTTTCCATGGTTTTATCTGTTCCAACATTATGGAGGGCACTGTGTCTTAGTCATCCTTTTAATTTGAAAGAGATGGGGCTTGGAACTACTGCCGAGCTCCTCGCATGTAAGGCTGAGTCCAGGCACGCCTCAGAGGAAGCTCGATTCTGCTGCTGGTTTCCACACTCTCATTCTTTCTGTCACTGCCCACAGTTTGTTGACACAGGTGAGGGTCAGAAAGTCGATCGACCTGTAAATGGTCAGCTTCCCTTTCACACTCAACCATCTCTTTGGCACAGGATCAATGCAGAATCCGCAGCACTGCCACTGTTACATCAATCCATCTGTCAATCTCCGTTTCCGCTCTGTCCTCATAATTTAGGAGTAATTATTTTGGAAAATATGACAGTTTTTGAACAATTACATAAGGTTTAGGATTTGCTGTGTGGTGCAAGCTGCTTTGTAAGCCATCCCTTTCCCTTACTCCTGACTGATCTGTTGCCAATGATGAAGGCTTTCTCATTCAGAGGTCCCCAGAAATTTGCACAGAATTTGGTTGGTGGCTTATTGAAAGTTTCATGGAAGGTTTTACTGTGTGCGTCTACCTGTCTGACCTAAATATTTGTACAACAGTGGCATTAAAGTAGCTGTAGGTTTGGAAGAAAATATAAAATTGTGTAAAAGAAGGACTTTAGGATCATAAAATACTTTGCTCTGAAACACCACAGACAACCAAAACCTGTTGTATTTATTTAGCCCAGGGCTGTGTTGCTTATTGGAAGACATCTGTTATTGTGATTGGTGTGAAAGGAGTATATTAGTATTCATTGTACAGCCTGTGAATCGTAACTTGTGCATGCTGACAGGATGAAGAAGCCGCTGTCTGGTGTTAGTATAAATGAATGTGGTATTGGGTCCAGTAGGTCTAAGATACTTGTCTTTCCTTGAAGTTTATCTCTGGTTGTTCTTTCAAATTCGATTTCTTTTAATAAGTCCGGCGGATCTTTGATGTCTCTTTGTCCGCCTGAATGTCTCAGTTCTCGCTGTTTCATCTTGTTTCTCACCTTTTTTCTTTCACACTTTCCACCACGACTGAGGCTGTGGGTGTAATGTGACATCATTTTTATGAGCTCTATAGTAGCTATGAATGATCCCTTGTTTTAATATTTCTATATGACTAAAGTCATAACGTTAGAGTGAATGTAGGGGAAATATATTCATTTTATGTGCTCTTCAGCTGTCAAGCAGCCTTTGTAATCACTGGAAAAGTCTAAAATAAAAACACTGAATAAAATGCTTATTTGCAGTTGTTTCATATGTTTACAACCAGATTATCTGAGATTGCAGAACAATTCTTCTTTCCTAGTGGTTCATGTCTGCTTAATAGAGGGCCCACTGTTTTGCACGCCTTCCTCCACTTCTTCATATCCAGAGCATCTTACAGTGTCACAGTCATATCATCTTTGATTTGGTCCATCCAGCACTTTTTGTGGTCTTCCTCGTGGCCTTTTGCCGCCTGGGTCTAATCGTCGGGCTGTTTCCGAGACAGAGTTCTCATCAGAACGGCCAACATGGCTGTACCATCAGACCCTCAACTCTTGCATCTTGTCAGTGATCGGCGCCACTCTTCATTATTTCCTGAGAAATCGGTCGAGAGGTAACCGAGTGATGATCAAAGATGTTGAGCTGAGGTGGCCCCGAGACCCAGACGCCACCTCAGCATCTTCATCTCCATGGTGTGGACTTTATCCAAACATTTTATTTCATGCACTTCACAGTGCATAAAATAATATGTTTTCTGGAATCCATTTTTTGTGCTTTATATACCCACCATCCACCCCAACCTCCTCCTAGAAGTTGATAACTGCATTTCATTATTTAACAGTTAATAAAATGTTGCTTCTACTGTAAATATAATCAAGCCCCGACTGCAGGCTTTATATAAAAAATTAATACAGTCACCATCACATCAACCGTTGGCTAACACATGTCAGAGCTTTGGCATTTGTATTTTGGCTGGTGGATTGTGTTTGTTTTTGGAGCCAGTAGTGACCATACAAGTATGCAGTGCTGCATTATCAGCTGCATTTATAAAGTGCACACGAGCAACACACACAGGAAAAAAGCAAATAAACAAAACGAGGACAGTTTAATGGTGCCACTTTTATAGCCTACTCAACAAATTCAAACATAAACAACCTATCTGGAACCACAGTATGCATAATAACCATAAACACTCGGTACATTCAGAATAATTTATTTTGGAAATTAAAGGTGAGATCATGCTTTTAAAAAAACGCCTCATGAGCTGATGATGACCTTTTTGTAGTCCCAAAGAGACATATTGTAGCCTATAAGGAGTAGCTGATGACCCAAGAGCACAGACCCATGGTCTCCAAAATCAGTGTCCTTATTTGTAACACTGCTACTATTAGCTAAAAAATTACAAACAAATGTATAAATCATATGACTGAAGTTTGGCTTATAGTGATACAGCGGGGAAAATAAGTATTTGACACATCAGCATTTCCAGCAGTAAGGGGATTTCCAAGTGGACTATTGACACAACATTCCCACCAGATGTTGCCATCAAGCCAAACATTGAAGTCATACACACAAATCAGAACATTTAAGTATACAAGTTAAACCATAATAAATAAAGTGAAATGACACAGGGAATAAGTATTGAACACACTTTATTTAATACTTTGTAGAAAAGCCTTTGTTGGTGATTACAGCTTCTAGACGCCTCTTGTATGGATAGACCAGTCGTCTGCATTGCTCAGGAGTGATTCTGGCCCATTCCTCCACACAAACGGTCTTTAAATCGTGGAGGTTCCTTGGGCCTCTTCTATGAACCTTAATCTTCAGTTCTCTCCATAGATTCTCTATGGGATTTAGGTCAGGTGATTGACTGGGCCATTCAAGCAACTTGATTTTCTTTCTTTGGAACCACTTCATTGTTTCCTTGGCCTTGTGTTTGGGATCATTGTCTTGCTGGAATGTCCACCCTCTTTTCATTTTTAGCTTCCTGGTAGATGGCAGCAGATTCTTATCCAGAATGTCCCGGTACATCGCTCCATTCATCCTGCCTTCAATGATATGAAGTCTGCCAGTACCCCTTGCTGAAAAGCAGCCCCAAACCATGATGCTTCCACCCCCAAACTTAACTGTTGGTATGGTGTTCTTGGGGTGGTGAGCAGTGCCATTTCTCCTCCAAACATGGTGTGTAGAATGACTGCCAAAAAGTTCTATTTTGCTTTCATCTGACCATACTATAGTCTCCCAATAATCCACAGGCTTCTCCAAATGCTGTTGCGCAAATTTTAACCGAGCCTTGACATGCTTTTTGTTCAGCAATGGAGTCTTGCGTGGTGAGCGTGCATGGATGCCATGGCGGGTCAGTGCATTGCTTATAGTTTTCTTTGACACAACAGTACCTGCTGATGCAAGGTCTTCCTGAAGTTCTGTCCGAGTGGTTCTTGGCTCTTGGAGTACTCTCCTGATTATTCTGTGGACTCCTCGGACAGGGATCTTGCGTGGAGCACCTGATCGTGGCTGGTTTATGGTGAACTGATGCTCTTTCCATTTCCGGATAATGGCCCCCACAGTGCTCACAGGAACATTCAGCATTCTGGAAATGCGCCTATAACCATTCCCATCACAATGCTTTTCAACGATGAGATTACGCAGATCTTGTGAGAGTTCTTTGCCTTTACCCATCATGAAGTCTTTCCTGTGTGCCTTCTGGGTAATGAGGGGCCTTTATGGGCCATCAATTAGGACTACAGCAGCTGATTCCAGTTAGTACTGATAGGGGACTGGGTTTCTCCATCAATACTGACAGATTTCAGGTGATCTCCTGGCTTTCTATGTCATTTTGCCCCTTGTTATCTTCATGTATTCAATACTTATTCCCTGTGTCATTTCACTTTATTTATTATGGTTTAACTTGTATACTTAAATGTTCTGATTTGTGTGTATGACTTCAATGTTTGGCTTGATGGCAACATCTGGTGGGAATGTTGTGTCAATAGTCCACTTGGAAATCCCCTTACTGCTGGAAATGCTGATGTGTCAAATACTTATTTTCCCCGCTGTATGTAAGTAGAACTCAGCTTAGGGGGCACCGACCCCCGGAGCTCATCCATAATGCCGACGCCACACCTGCTACCTGGGCTGATAATTCAGACACCCTCTACAGAAAAGGGCAGAGCAGGCTGTACCTGCTGCGGAGACCCAGGTCTTTTGGAGTGAAAGGCCCACTCCTGAAGACCTTCTATGACTCTGTGGTGGCCTCAGCCATCGTTTACAGCAGACGTTCCCAAAGTGTGGGGCCCGCCCCCTAGGGGGGGCGCAGAGCCATTGCAGGGGGGGCGCAGCATGAAAAGGGAAAAAAAACAAAAAAAAACCCCAACGCTTGGACACTGCTAGCATAGCTGAATATGTTTCCAAACCAACTTCATTCTAAGCCAAAGACTAGAAAATATGGTGAAGCACATCTTCCCTTTGGTTTTACCTGCACAAGTGCCGAGGTAGGTCTCCCTGCAGGATTGGTTTTCCCTTCGTCGGGAGCAGCGCTGGGCTGTTTAAATCACGGACAAACAGTATCCCACATTCTTGATTTGTAGTTCACAAACACTTGTTGTAATGACTAACTACTCCTGACATTTTGGAGATGCTAGCTCTTTATACAGTAAAGTTACAGTGGGATACAAATAATATCAAGCTGATCCTGCCACGATTTGTTCCCCCGGTTCAAATCACGGACAAACAGCATCCAACAGTTGTTTATGTTTTTGAACCCATTTTGCAGAGGGATTTTTTGAAAAATGTATTGATAGCAATGTTAAATATTATTACACAGGAAAAAAAAAAAACAACTACATGTAAAATAATTACACCGTGACGCCTCTGCCTTTGGAGGACGTGTTCTTGCATGCGTGCGCGCGCGAGGGGAAGGGGGGGGGGGGGGCGCGAACATTTTTTTTGTAAAACAAGGGGGGCCCAGCAAAAAAAGTTTGGGAACCACTGGTTTACAGTGTGGTCTACTGGGGTGGCAGCATCTCTGCTGGGGACAGGAAGAAACTTAACAGGCTGATCCGGAGGGCCAGCATTGTTCTAGGATGCCATCTGGACCCAGTGGAGGTGGTGAGTGAGAGGAGAATGGTGGCTAAGCTGTTGTCCCTGTTGGACAATATCTCCCACCCCATGCAGGAGACTCTGACAGCACTGAGCAGCTACTTCAGTGGCAGGCTGCGGCACCCATGATGTGGGACGGAGAGATTTTGCAGGTCTTTCCTCCCCACTGCTGTCCACAACAAAGACTTCAACTGACCAAACACACACAAACCCACACATGTGTAGCAGCAATAACCAGTGTTGGGGAGTAACGGAATACATGTACCGCCGTTACGTATTTAAAATACAAAATACGAGTAACTGTATTCCGTTACAGTTTCCGTTTAAAAAGGTGGTATTTAGAATACAGTTACTTTGTTGAAATAAATGGATTACACGGCGGTACTTCCCTGTTTCATATTGTGGCGGGTCAGGCCTGTTTGGGTTTTGTTTGACTGCTATGCTCTGTTGTTCCAGGCGGCAGCGTTACGGTTGCCATGGTTACAGGGTGACGCTCTCTCTCTGCGCGTTTCCTGGGTGAGAGAGGCCTTTTTGTTGTTGTTGTGCTAAGCTAATAGGCAGAATGCTACAGGTATAGCGCTAACGAATGTAGCATCATAGGCAGTGTAGTCCGTGCTGCAGGGAGAATGGACTGCCATACCCGTTATGTGTCTGTGAGCGAGGGAGGGAGAAAAAGGAAAAGTACGAGCTGTCATCGAGCAAAAACAGGAGCTGGAAGCATGTAAATATAATAATAACCACTGCAGCCAAGAAGAGAGCCTGACGAGCCCAGTTGTAAGTAAGCTATTAAGACTCGACTGTACACCGTGTTCATGTTTTCCTCTGAAACAATAAGTTCCGTTGGAGCAGCCTTTCAACGTCTCTCTCTGTCTCTCGCTAACAAAGTTGACCCAGACAACAAAGTAAAGCTAGTTTTCAGCTAGGAGCCGACACTGAACCCACTGTATTAGCCAGAGGTCCCTTTACTACGGTTCGGAGCCGCGGGCCTTCAGTAACAGTAATAAATCACATTCATGTAGTTGTAAACAGCATGACAATATATTAAGTAATCCAAAGTATTCAGAATACGTTACTCTCATTGAGTAACGTAACGGAATACGTTACAGAATACATTTTGGGGCATGTATTCTGTAATCTGTAATGGAATACATTTTAAAAGTAACCTTCCCAACACTGGCAATAACACTAAGTGCAATACTCTTTTCTGACATCGTTGTATTATACTCAGTTGTATATAGCATTTGTCCATCCATCCGCTTATCCTTTTTCAGGGTCGCGGGGGGCGCTGGAGCCTATCCCAGCTGTCATAGGGCGAGAGGCGGGGTCCACCCTGGACAGGTCGCCAGTCTGTCGCAGGGCCAACACACAGGGACAGACAACCATTCGCACTCACTTTCACTCGCACATTCACACCTAGTGGCAATTTGGATTATCCAATTAACCTATCCCCACAAGCTGCATGTCTTTGGACGGTGGGAGGAAGCCGGAGTACCCGGAGGGAACCCACGCAAACACAGGGAGAACATGCAAACTCCACACAGAAAGACCCCGGCCTGATGGTGGAATTGAACTCAGGACCTTCTTGCTGTGCGGCAAAAGTGCTAACCGGTGTATTAGCATTTGTATTTTATTTTATTCTATTCTATTGTGTACAATTTTGTACAGTATCTTATCCTGTTCCAGTGTTTTTTCTCATTTTTGCTATGTAACTTTGCACTGTCGGCTTTCTGCTGTGACGAAACAAATTTCTCATGTGTGAGACTAATATTGGTTTTCTTATCTTATCTTACTTGGTGCTCTGCAGCAGATTAATAAAACATAAAACAGGCTGTAACTCAAACCAAGGCATATTATTACTCTGATAATGCCATTCAAAATGGTTCACAAAGCACCAACAGCACAAACACGGAGGTCCACGTACATTAGAGTAAGTGAAGCCACCCAACAGCACTTGGACACCTGTCAACTAGAGCGGCAGAGTCCCTAATTTTAATTTTAGCACAATTCAAATGGCTAAGTTACATAGTTGTAATGAAGGGTGGAAACTGTCCATAGAGGCCAAGACTGTTTTTGTAGCAGGCTATAAATTTGGGCATTTTACCATGGGAGTCAGGGGGACTGAGTCACTTTTGGAGCCATCCTCATGTGACCACTGGACCAACTGTAGCTTGTGTTGGCTTAATTTTTTAGCCCTGCAAAACTCAGCACTCCACCATTTCATCCAAATATGCTTAACGTGAATGTCAAGGTTTTAAAATGTGGGGTACAAACCCAGCTGCATATGTTTTTAATGCTAAATCATGGACTTGAAACACTCGCTTTAAATGGTAGATGTGTTTTTGTTCTTTTTTTAAATAATAGATTTAGCATGGCCTTTCAAAGTGCGGTTGAACTCGTGAAAACCATAGAATTGAAACCATGGTTTCAATTGAAACCATTGAAACCATGGTTTCAATTGAAACCATTGAAACCATGGTTTCAATTGAAACCATTGAAACCATGGTTTCAATTCTACTCCAGAGCCAGCATTTCAGATTTAAGCCTGTAGGGAGCAACTAATATGAGTGATAAAGTCAGTGGATTTTCTCTATAGGTGGGTTTATCGGAAATGTGCTACCTGAGATAACGAATTCTGCATAATGTCTTATTAGTCCGCTCTAATTATACAGAGGTGTTATCCTGTCAAAAAGAGAAATGTCAACAAAAAGCTCTGCGCAGCATCATTAACCTTGCAGACAGAGTGGGATGAAGATGAAAAGCAGAAACGTGAATTTTAAAGCTTTGTTAGCTGCAGTGTGTTTTCTCTATTTCACCTTTTTTTCTGTTTTCTATGTATTGATCCTGAGTGCTCGCGCCCCAAGGACACAAGCAAGAGTGGTTATGGATCCCTTTGCTTATAGACCAGCTATTGATCGAGCATTGATTGTGAACTAACACGACTTCCATAGGAATTCCTTAAGGGCTGAAAAAAAAAAAACCCATTAAAAAGCCCCTTGAGTTTCATGCTCACTTGTTTGTGGCCATTTATGTTCTTTTTATTTCGATCTGACTGAAGTCTGTTTAAACCAGCTTCTTCTCTCTGAAACAACACAATCACTCAAATGCTGTCTTTAATCCCAGCTATGCTTGTTTTACCCATTGTTATAAGCACTTGCAATCTGCCACTTGTTCTGCATTAACACGTAGAACTCATTAGATGATGATAATATTGGATATTCATGTATGGAGAGAATACTGAAGCTGGCTTAAGTACCATTATTTTAGGGTTTTGAGTTACTGTAGTAGTCAACAGTGAATAACTGAACCTTAGTCTGTTGAGTTGGAGGGAGACTGATTTAATAACTTCACCAAAAGACACCATGCATGAGGTAAAGAAGGTAGAGAAGTTAAAGAAGTTAAAATACAAGAATGCCCTTGAAATCGCCCTCTGCAGGCTTGCTGCTCAGAGCAGAGTGTTTTGTGTGTGAGCAAGTAAATAGCAGGAGGATTGTGTTTTGCTTTTAGGTTTCGAGTTTTTAAAAGCAAATATAGCTGATAGTGATGTGAGCTCCTGCTTAACCCTTTAAGACCTACCATAGAACCAAGAACGCGAGAACTTTTTTTACATGCTGTGGAGCCCTTTTTTGGAGCATTTCAAGTTGCTATACATTAATACAACTGTTATAGCCCAAATTTTAATAATATGTATGCATTAAGTCCATAGTAACTACATAAATTGCAAAAACTACAAAAAATCTGAAAATCGTTTTTGTTTTGTTTTTTACATATATTTCTACTTAGAGAAATTGAAGAGGCTTATCCCTCAAAACTTTAAATACAAAAAAGTTGCAAAAATAGTTTCCAACAACAGGAAATTTAGTTTGAGTGTTTTCATAGTTTTATTTTTGAGATTTTTATATACTGCAGAAAAAACGAAAAACAATCCTATGATGTAAATTTGCAGGGAAAACAGCATGTGCATCAAAAATAAACTATTTAAAGCAGTACAATTTGAGTTCTAAGCATCCCAGAAACTATTCAGAAAAGCATAAAGTCAAACACTGACTTATAAAAACACCAGTAAAGGCTTATAAGGACTACACGTAAAAAACTACATTTTCCGCGAAAATGATGTCACTTCCGGTTTCGGGGGAGGTAATGGCGGACATGCAATAGTTCGCACTGACTTCTATTTTAATGTAGGAAGTGTTACGAACAGCTGATCGGATCGGCAAAGCATGTTTCTGGAATATTATATTTTTGTTTCTGCAAGCGCATTTTATGCAATTTTTTGCAAAGCTTTATGTGGAAGGAGACCGTGACCTAGGACAAGCTGATGGCATAAGATGTAAGTACAACTCCTCCGGTTTCATATGCAAAATAATTATTGCGCTAGCTTACGTGGTTGCGGTTCTACAGGAATTTTTAAAATAGTTGCCTGCTCAGACCGGCTTTAAAGGGTTAATGAGCTCTACTGTCAGGTGGACAAGCTGAGATGGGGCAACAAGAGATGGGGCACATCCAAGCCTGAAAATGTTGTGAAATGTTTTTTTGTTTTTTTTCTGTGGTCTCATCTGGTGGATATGTCCCAACTCTATTAGCAGCTATCTATGTAAACTCCAACTTTAAGCTTTAAAGTAAATCCAAATGGATGAGTTATAAAAACAATAATACCCTGTGCAGTTCTAATGAAGGGTCAAATTATCTATATAGACCAAGCTGGTGTTTGTAGCATGTTGTAATCATGTTTGTTTCTGCTGTAGAGTTGGACATTTTAACATGAGACTCTATGGGCAGTGACTCACTTCTTAGAGCGAGCCTCAAGTGGCCACTAGTGGAACTGCAGCTTTTAATACTTGAGCGTTGGCTTTACCTTTCAGCCCTGACTGCTGCTGCTCAATAGAGGCCCTACTGATAAAAAAAAGAGGGCTTCCAAACTCTTAAATGAAGTGTTGCATTTATATGAAGAGCTTGCAGTAACTTAACAGGGCAAACAGCATGTCTTCTTCTGTGTTAATAAATTAGGTTGTGTTTGACATCATCAAATCTTTATTAATGAAAGGATTGACTTTATGACGTGATTTGTGGCTCTGCTGCATTTCCTTGCTCTTCTCCTTTCCCCTCTACCGCTGCTGTTAATAATGCATGAGTGTTGGTTGGTGAGGTGCTTGTGTTGTCTGTGAGCTGCTGCAGTGCAGCTGGTCAAGGGCTTTCTGCTGGAATCTGAATGTCGCCTCTTGAGAATTAAATATGTGTCTGCAGAGCAGTGCAACCTGCAAGAATTATAATGCAACACGTGAGGCAGAAGCTTTGCAGTAATCCTCTGCTCCTGCTTTGTTTTTCTTCGCCCCTTCATGTCCTCCAGTCTTCAACTTTTTCATCTCCCTATCCTTTCTATCTCTTCTAATTCACCATGAGGCCCCTGATCCGATCTTTTCCTGTCCTGTCTAGATTACAATCTCTTTAGAATCACTTAGAGAGGTTCTGAGGAAGAGTTTAGATTCAGATAACGGGAATAAACAGTCATCCAAAGACCTTGCAGGGTGTGTGATCTCCGTCTTTCCGAGGGTTTTCCTGCCCTTGGGTTGAATTTTTTTGGGGGGTATTCATCCAAAACACACACTTCCTCAAAGCTTTGTGGTTTTCAAAGCAGAGTGATTCATGCTTCTGGTGTTTTTTCCGACATCCTTTTCATGCATTCTATGTGTGTCTCATTCTGCCTTCCTGTTTGGGGTCTGTAGAGAGGGTGGGGTCAGTAGTACAGAATAATAAAAAATAAAAATCAGCCATAATGCTCATTTTCTTGAATTCGAAGGCCTATCAGAAGAGATAAAATACAGCTATAAAGGAAATATGATTCTTAAAAAGTGTTATTCCTCTGAGAGGAAATTATGCATTTGTACCAAATAAATTAATAAACTTCATATCCTGAGAACTGCAGTGTCTTAGTTAATATTATCAGGTTAAAGAACTTATTTAAAATCAGTTTAAAACATCTGGATAAAAATATGATCTTTCCTGCAAAATATAAATATTAATTTCACCCCATGAATACTGTTTTTCACACATAAAGCTACTTTTGGCTCATTCACTAGGGGTTGCCACCAGGGGTTGCCTTTCCTGACACAACTATAGTGGGATTTTTGTCTCCTCCTGGACACGTGTAAGAAGCTAAATTGAATCAATCAATCAGTCAATATTTTTAATGAACAGGAGATCAAAGGACAAAAATGAAAGTTTTTGAAGAGCAAACCCATAGATAATTATGACATTGTGTTTTAGCTTCTTTCAGTACTTTGTTTTACAGCCAAAATATTTGTTGAAATTTACTGTAAAGCACGTTATTATTTATTGATTAAGATGATAAGTTACGGCCATTTACTTCCACTCAGACTCACTCGTCAGTTTTCAAATCCTCGTTCAAAGCAGAAAGCCAAAATACTCCGTTTATTAATGAATGGCTGGCAGTGGATGTCTTTTTATTGTATTCCTGATGCTCAGGGACGTCTTAAATTTGTCTGCAGTGATTGGTGGTTTGCTGGACTATTTCTTCTTGGTTTGTCCCAAATGTAACATATTCATCAAGAAGGACAGAGTTGTTCTGCTCCCAAGAAGCCAAAAATGTAATTTTTCAAAGGCTTAAAGTTTGATTTAACGACACACCTGGCTCTGATGGGTTTACTTTAGCATCAAAGTTTTAGTTTAAGCTGGCAGTATATGTAATTGAGCCAAAGAAATAAAGAAACATAATGTTTACATTGTAACGTGTAAAATTTAGTCTAAATAATGCATCAAGTGTTGCATCTGCAGCTCTCCAAACTGCACAAAAGGAACTGCCTGCGATTTCCACCTGCTCTGCAGAAACTTACAGACTGCACCTTGTTTTTTGGAATTAAAAAAACAATTAAATACAACACATAACCCATAACTGACAATGGCTTTTACTGTTCTAGAATGAGTATTTTTCATTGGATAACTGAGAAATCCCATGCTGATGAAACTGTTATATAGATTTCTTACACAGAAGGGTAAATCACATCTTTTCTTGGTTTGTTTTCTGAGATTGTGTTATTTCTCTTTATTTGTCTATCCTTCTTAGTTCTCTGACCTCTTCCCTGCTCACTCATTGCCCCTCTGTCTCTGTAGATGTACTTTTATCCCCTCACACTGATTTTCAGCCCTGCGTGTCATAAAATATCAAAAAGCTATCACTCCCCTCTCTCAGTCTTTCATCCTGATTTACTGCAGGTCTAGTAACTACACCTCCCTCTCCCTCAGTGTGGTAATTGAAAGCCTGCTGCGCCTCACATTTTCTCTCTGAGGAGTAAATTGCGAGTAGACGACTCATAATTCCTCAGCTAAATAAAGCTGCAAGGAGCGGTTGCTGTTTAGGTTTCTCATTGTGAAGCTGATGGCAAAAGCTTGCGTAATTTTCCTGAACATTCACCAGCTTTCTACATCAGATGATATAACCATGGCTGCTGCTGGTAAAATAAATGGACCGTGTGTAGGAACCTGGCTCCGAGACAAAAGGCTCTCGGCACTTTGTGTAATAAAATCACTTCTGCCTGGCAGCAGTGCACAGAGCAGGAGATTATACCGTAACACCTAATGAATCATATAAAAGCAGCACTGGACATTGTTTTAAGTGAAACTGTAGCTGACTAATGATCATGTTTGTCCAAACTGGATTCAACATGACACCAGGAGGTAATTAAAGTGACACCTGAGCTGTTTCACCATCGTGAATATTGAATATGAGGGCTTTCCAAAGTTTTTTTAAGTTTCCTTAAAAATTCCCCAAAATATACAAACTTTCCAATCTCAGACCTACAAATATAAGTTAACATAACTCTCTATTGTCATTGCACAGTCATACTTAGTACAATAGTACAACCAAATTGGAAAACTGTCCCACGTTGATACTAAACGCAACACAATAAACTTTAACGTGGATAAAAAGTGCAAAAAAGGTATGAATAATAAATGAAAGAATCAATATTCAGTGTGCATTATTGCCCCCCCCCCCCCCCAAAAGAAAAAGTCCAAGGGGGTAATTATTCAGGTCAACTGTTAGCATTGATTAGTGTTGCAAAAGCTATCCTTGAGTCCTAACCCTAATCCTACTATTTACAGTTTCAAAACAGTCAAATTTCTGTAATGTTTTATTTTAATACTATATTAATATTTGTTATAATCAATTAAAAGGTTAAATCTTAACATTGAGTTTAAACTGTTTACATCTCACAAAACTAAAATCTCTTGAGATGTAAACAGACTACTTCATAGTTTAGTTTCTTGGGTTTTGGCATGGTTTGTAACTGAACATATAAAACCAGAAAGCATTTTAATAACCAGTGACCGAGTACTGTATTATTCAGACCATAAGGCGCATTAAGCAGAACAAAACAGTCAGATAAGCCAAACTTTACTCAACTCATTCAAGTCAAGTCATCTTCAAGTCAAGTCATCTTTATTTATGTAGGACATTTAAAAGACATCAAGTGTCAAAGTGCTGAACAGAGGAATATAATGAAAAGAATTTTTCTTGCTTCCTCAACTTCCGCAGTGTTCATTTGACTTTGGGACCTGAAGCGGAGTTTGGACCCAGATTACTCCGCGAGGCTCCTGACTACAGTAGCCGTAATGCTCCGACAATCCATCAAGTGGTGCGGCATGAGCGCCGTGTACCACATAAAATCGGTTCAAGGTCAGTAAGCACAACCAGAATTCGCACATAAGGTGCACCGGATTCTAAGGCACACTGGCGTGCAGAAATCTGTTAAAAAATATGTTTTAGTACAACTTTGGTAAACCGCACTGCTTGATGGATTGTCAGAGCATTACGGCTGCCGTAGTGAGGAGCTTCGCGGAGTAATCTGGGTCCAAAACTCCGTCCGCTTCAGGTCCCAAAGTCAAACGAACACTGAGAGTTAAAAACGATCTAAATTCTTTCATCTTTAATAAAATCATCAGCGTTGCTGCTTTATCGGGTGTAACAATTAAGTTTTACATCCATGCATCCATGAAAACAGAAGTTATTAAATTTAATGGAGTTACAAGTTAACAGGAAGTTAGCTCGCTAGTTTCCACCTAAACATGACATACCATGTTCTGACTGAGAGATTTTTGAAACTAATTAAAACGTACAGCTCTGCTATCACTTCCAACATAAATGAAGACAGAAAACTAAACAGCACTGGCGTTTGTAGGGTTATTGAAGTTGGACTACCTGGTATATAATGATGTGATTGCTAGCGACACAGCTATGTTAGCATAACATTAGCACAGTGAAGCTGGAGGATGAACGCCAACTTTTTTTCCACTCGATAAAAGTTAACGTGACGGATTCTGGTGGTCAGGGACAAATGCAATCGTATAGCAGGATGCTGTACACGGGCCAAACTTCAGTCAGGAGAACAACTGAGATTATTCATCCACAATACAAGGTTAGTTATTAATATACTGCAACAACATGGGACTAGAGCAGCTGCGAGAGAATTCAACATTAATGAATCAATGTTCCGGAAGTGGAGGAAGCGCAGTTTTTGGTTTTCCCCATATTTCAAAAGTGCTTCATCTCTTTGCTATGACTGTCGCCCTCCATAATTTGCAGATGATAATGGTTTTAGCCGCTGTGGTGCTTTCGACCAAAACAGGCGCAGCTTGATGACATCATCAACATGCGCTATCGCGATAGAGCGATATAGTCCAAATCTCTATCGTTGGCCAAATTTATATCGTTTCTATCGTATATCGTGTATATCACCCACCCCTAACTACAAGTTCAGCTGTTCTTTCCTAAATGCAGTAAAATGAAAACTAGTGATACAGAGTGCTGGGTTGAGGGTCATTAAAAATGCTTAATTATCTTTTAGGCCAGAATCACCAGAAATTTCAAAATATTGATTGAGATATAAATGTTTGTTTTTCTATAAACCAACCTTATTACATTTTGGCATAACAGCCTGCCATCAATCCAGCCTTTTATCCATCTACAGTTCAAGATGGCGTTTGAGTGTTTTGGCAGCCGTTCAGACTGATAGATGAGCTGACTCCGGCTGCCAACCTTTACTCTCCCTGATTGCCCAATTCCCTTCCAAACAAGATTTATGTCAGCTGGAGGAAAGGCTATCTTCTCTCTCTGCTGGCAAGGTGCCACAACCTTTGACCTTTGACCTCTTCGCGGTCGTTCCTGTTATGGCAGTCTTGTAATTAGGTTTATTTTTTTGTGGCATCAGTTGGAGTGAGTCAGCAAAAAAAAGAGAGGGGTGAGGGGGAAATCAAGGACAAAGAGAGGATGGAAAGGAGAGAAAATGATAACGAGCAACTGTGGAGGTGGAGAGATGTAGAACAGATGGGGTTTGTTAATGCCTCAGTGGTCTAAAAGGTGGTTAGCTTCTACTGTCTGTGTTTCTGTTTGTGTGTGGGAGGGTTGTGGGTGTGAAATGACTTTCTCTAGAAGCACCCACTGGGTCCATTTTTGAGTTTTTATGTGTTTAAAGCCAAAAAAGTAACTTTTCCTGTGATTTGGCAAGGGAAAAAAATCCAAATCCACTAATCCTCCAAGGGTAAATAAGGGATAGACACAACTACCAGGATGGCACCTTTTCTAACTTTTTTGGAGTCTGAATTTTGAAGCTTTAACATTAGCAAATGGTTGCTGCCACTTTGACTTTCTTGAAGTCAAAAGTGAACATATTTACATGAGAAGGTAGAGTCCTAAGTTGTCAGCTACTGCTAGCAAACACGGTTAGCAAGCTGTATCGGTACAGTAATTAGAATATCACTCACCAAAACTACAGCTGGAGGATTTGTTGGATGGTATTTTAGTACAAGTACAAATAATATCATGAAAAATAGTCATAAAGGCACCAACAACATAAACAAGAGGTCCTTTAAAAAAGAAAAATCACCTAGTGGGGAAAGTGCATCCATAAGGACTAAACCATTATTTACTTGGAAGGAGCTTGGAAGGAAAATGACTCTCTGCCATTGTTCTTAGAACTGAAGAAGATTCTCGGATGAGAGGTTCAGTCCAGTTGCTTTTCTTTCCAAGCTCCTTAGATTACCAAGACCTGGATGACTGAAAACCTCCACAGCCAGTGTTTGCACCATTAACATGTTTATTTTTTATTTGAAGTTGGCCTTGAACCTCTATGGTAGCGGTGTCCAACTCCAGGCCTCAAGTGTCAGTGTCCTGCAGGTTTTAGATATTACCCTGGGTGAGCACACCTTAATCAAATGATTAGTTCATTACCAGGCCTCTGGAAAACTTCATGACAGTGTTGAGGAGGATTGCAGGACACCGCCCTTGTAGCCTGGAGTTGGACACCCCTGATCTATGGTGATCAACTTACTTTTGGAGCAACCTTCAAGTGGCCATTATGGGAACTTCAGTTTATGACACTTTCCGCAATGGCTTCATTTTTCAGCTCTGAAGCCTTGGGGGCTACTCTTGCATTTAAGCAGTAACCTCCTGGGCTGAAAACTGGGAAGCATTAAATCTGCCCATCTCTAGCTCCATAGTTTTCTTGGACACTAGCAGAGCAGCTTTTCATCATTCATAGTTTAAAAATAATTCTTATGTATCATAGCAATGGATCATTGGGCCTTGGCGCAGCATTTCAGTTCAGCAGTTTAGCTCCTGCTTCTTTAAGACAACTTTCCTATGATGGCTGCTCCTTGTAAAGTTCATTGGAGGAAGCAAGCTACCCTAGTGGTGACCCCTTGTAAATAAGGGAGCGGCATTATTAAACCTCATTATACGAAACTTAGCTCAGTAGACTTGTCTACCAATTAGATGATCAGTGGTTCAATCCCAAGTCTCTTTAGGTAAAGCCCCCAGAATTCCCCTGTATGCTTTCATCAGAGTGCAAGTCTGTATGTGTGATATACAGAAAGTGCGTAAATGTTAGAATAAAGAGGGTGTAGCCTGTAATTAAAAGCATTATAAGTGCTCAGAAAGCAATACATGAGTAACAGTCCAGTCAGTTTACCATAAACACTCATGTTTATGCAACAGGAAATAAGCAAAAGCACTATCGGTCCTCTTGAAGGCGTGTGTTTTTGTATTTCAAAATCTGACGCCTAGGAGGCATGAAGCTGCTCATGTGTTCATGATCGTCGGTAGTGCGGATGCTTTTTGTAACCTGACAAAGACTGAATGGCACAGAAATGTTGTTCGTATTAATCAGATTGTATTTCTGCTGTAATCTGTCATGTTTACACTGTGCTTGAGGGTAAATGTGTTGTCATCACTTTATCAGGGTTTTGTTTAGTATCTGGTATCTCCATGAAGGCAGCTTTGACTCAAAAATAGACTAATGTCATGTTTGTAAAATTAGATGTGACAGCCTGGAATAAGTGAAGGAGTGATAATTTGATTAGCGCCTGTTGCTCCGGTGTTCCCGGTAGAGTAAATCAGCTCATCAGTTATATGTAATTGTGGTGTTAAGCAAATCTCTCTTCTATCTGTGCTGTAATTCACTCTTTGCATTATCAAGTACAAAAATAAACTGTATCTAAACTAAATCATGCTGTTATCGAGACGTACACTGCGCTGTTTTCCACAGTTGGTTGAGGTATTTTAAAGTAAAAACACTGTGTGTTTGTGAAAGTCGCCGCTCCTCAACAACTGCACCTGCACACTGTTATTACCATGCTGTAATGAAGGAGTGTAGGAAGGTGCTTTAAATGTGTGCTGTCAGATCAAAGAAACACCCCCCAAAAAAAAATTTTTTCTAGTGCCAGTAGCAGTTGTAGGTGTAGGTTGTTTTCTGTGTTTAAAAACAGCCTAATTGTCTGGTGATGAAGTTTAATTGGTGTGTTTACTGCTGTGGAAATTATAGTGAGATGCCTTGTGAATTGCAGAGGCACCCACACACAAAGATATAACTCTTTTATAATAGATTGTGACAAAAGCCATATTTGTCTATGTTTTTTCCTTTTATATGCTTGGCCTTTCTGGGTTAAACGAAAATGTAGTGATTTGGTTTTCGCTTCATACAAGTCTGACAAAGGGTCGCTCAGATCTGTGTTCAGTATACCAAAGGGGTCGGTAACAGCAGCGGTCCCCAACCCCTGTGCCACGGACTGGAGTCGTTTGGTACCGGGCCGCAAGAGTTGAGGCTTGGGTGTTTCTTTTTGGTTTTCAGGGTTTTTATCAATTTTTGCGTCTCTCTTTTTGTGGCCTTTTCCTGTGTGTTATGAATAAATCTTTTGTTTTTTTGGTATTGGTACTGGTTTTATTTTGTTGTATTTATCCACGACACCTTAAAGGCCGGTCCCTGAAAATATTGTCGGACATAAACCGGTCCATGGCACAAAAAAAGGTTGGGGACTGCTGGGTAACAGGAAAGCTAGCATTGCGTGCATGGATGGCAAAAGCTAACAGTGTCACGAGGTTGGAGATCTAAGTACCCTAATCCCTACAATCATGTGATCTTGGACTTTTGAAGGATGTTCATTGAAGTTAGGCCCTGAGCTGGCAACACTGTTGCCTCACAGCAAGATGGTTCGAGGCTGTAAGCTAGCTGGGGTGTTTGCATGTTTCCCCTGTGCCTGTGTGGGTTCCCCCCTCCAGTTTCCTCGCACAGTCCATACACCTGCATGTTGTGTTATCTAGTGATTCTTTATTGGCCTAAAGGTTAGGTAGAATGGTGACCTGTCCACCTAGTAGTAGCTGAGATTGACCTAGAGCTCCTGCGACCCTGGAGTGGATAAGCTGTGTTGAATTGATGGAAGTTTCTCAGAGTGTTGAAGACTTTGAGTTTTCACATTTTGCAAAGCCAACCAATGGGACAGCCAGTCATCGAGCTGTAGGTTTAAAGCGCTGACGTTTAGCCTCATGTTACCTTACTAGCCTCTTCCTCAGGGTGAGGGATACAGCTTATTAAATTAACACTGGTGTCAGATCAGTAACCAGTATCAGCAGATGCCTAAAGCCCTGTATTGAAATAGGAAAAGGGTTAAAAACATTATGGAGGTACAGTGAGACCTCGAGAGCTCCAGAAATGTGAATTTTCCCTCAAAACAAACTTACATCTTTTGCTAACATGGTGTGAAACTCTGTGAAGAAAACCTGACTTTGCACCTTTCTAGATGATGTACAGCTTGCAGTGTTTCCACTCTAAAAGATGGAAAAATAAACATCAGCGAGGTGTAAACATGGGTCGTCACACACAGCATGGAGGGACAGTAAGAGGGAAATATTAGAAGAAAGCAACACTGCTGAGAGAGAAGCAGTTACGTAACAGCGTGTCAGCGCGCCGCTCCGCAGCCGCCTCGCAGACGCCTCGCAGACGACAGCAGGGCTGCCAATGTGCGTGTTTGGTTCTCAGAAATATGAAAGGATGCAGTCAGCTCCCTGTCTCCATGGTAACTGCATCTTCCTCCTCATCTGTCTGTACTGCTCACTTTCTTTCCCCGCTATTGTTTTTCATTATTTTTACATTTTCATCATTTCTATTTTTTCATTATTATGTCGCCTCGCTCTCTCTGCCTGTCTGAGAGACCCACTCAGCCTTGTGTCATAACAAGCACACACAGGTGCTCAGGTGCACAAGCCGTTACATAAACACGCACATATTTATCTTTATGCTTGCATGGCTTGTTGCTTTGATGAAGATGTGTGACATCTGCTGTACCAGACACATATTTAGCTGCTCATTCCACGAATTGCATGTTTTCATAATTTGCCTCCATGTGTGCAGAAATGGAGAAACAAGTCTTACCAGAAAAGTCCACTTTAATTTTTACCTTTGGCATGACTACATATGTTACTGTTGCTGCTAAAGTGGAGTTACTTTTGACTACTGCATATCCAGTTCATTGGCTCCTATCCAAGTGATCATTTTTAAAGGTTATGAAATTCAATCATTCAATCAATCAAATGTTTATTTTGAACATATAAGCAACAGGTCTTAGTAACCATAAAACCAAACCAAAAATAAATAAACATAAATCACTGAAAGCATATTTACACGAACAAAAAAACAAATGTTGATGATTTCCTGTTGGAAAAGGAGTCAGAAGAACCAAATGTTTATTCATTCTTACCTCCCGATCCTCACTGTGGGTTGCAGTGGGTAGGGATATCTGGGTACTGTCACATCTATGTGTTGGTGTTTAGGCTGTAATTTGGGTGGTTGATGGGTGTAGGAGTTTCCTCACTGAGTGAACCACTATACTGCCTGTTTGTATTTGTTGTTGGGTTTTTTTTTTCCTTCTCTGGCCTTGCTCAAGTGTTTTGTTATTGGATGTCTTTTGCCTTTTTAGGTAGAAGAGATGGTAGTCGGGGTTGCTCGTGCCATAATGCTAAACAACATTCACACAGGATTCATGTTAGCTGAATTTGGTAGCTAGAACAATGGGGTATGTTGCCTAGTTTTCTTAATTAGTCTTATTTGTATTACATAAACAATGAAATTACATTATTCTGTTTTCTAAAAAAAAAATCAAAAATCCAAATTGCAGACTGTTAATGTTTACAATATGTATATTTAATTAGTTTTTACTTTATTTGATGGAACTTTATTTTTTGTCATTCTAACATCATACTTTAATCATGCAGCACATTTTGGTTGAATCGTGTATGAAACTTAAGAGAAATGTTTGGCAACTGTTTCCGATGAGCATTTCACGGTTTCTTATAGTACTGCAATAGTGGCAACAGCAGTTCAAATATTCATTTGAACTGCTGTCAGTATACATAAGTGCAGCTGTCTGCTGTTGTTGCCGTATGTTGTTTTTATGCATTTGTTTACTGGTATCTACTGCATAGATAAGTGGAAAGGTGCATATGGGTTCACTAAGCTGTGGGTGTCTGATATGAGTCACGATTGTGGAAAATCCCTCTCTCCTCCTTCCCTGCAACCTGAGGCGATTAGCAAGCAAGCAGTGTCACTCTGCAGCAACTCCCTCTCCTACAGTGACAAGCAGAGCAGAACAAAGATCTATATATAAGCAAGGCAATATCTATAACTCACTGAGCGTCAGTGTGATTGCAGTCAGATGGAGGTCATAGCTTTTGTGATGAGTCTGCTGTCTTTGCTGTGCAGACTTCATTCGCTCCACTATGTCTTTGTTATTACAGACAGGGCTGTAGTTGTGTAACGTTAAGTCCTGCTTTTTTTGTTCAGTCTGAACACTAAAAGAGGAGATTTTTAGAGGAAATAATCACACTTTCGTTAAGTGAAGAAAAACTAGTACTGCTTGTTTTGAAAGAGATGAATTGAGGTTACTTTGTCGTTTTTTGGTCGTCTGTGGACTCTTTGTGGTTAATTATGCTTGTCTTTAGGATCATTTCAGTAATTAAGTGTGTCTTTGTGTTTGTTTTGTCTCTTAAGTGTTTAATTTCTTTACTTCACAGGGGTGTCTGATATATGGATATTTACCTTTCCTTGTTACTCATTTCTTTTTTCTTCTGTGTCTCTTCAGGGTTGTTCTACTTGTGTTGGGGATTATTTTGGTAATTTCAGTCGTCTTTGTGGCCATTTACTGGTGGCTTTTGATCCCTTTTAATTGTTTTGAGTCATTTGCGTTGTCTTTGAATGGTTGGTTTCTGGTTGTTTGTGTCTCTGATTATTTTGCTTGTCTTTAGGGCCGTTCAGGTAACTGTGTGTTTCTATGAGGCTGTTTTTGTCCCCCCCCACCCCCTATTTTTTTTTAAGTTTGTGTCTCTTTGTGGCTGTTTTCCTTCTCGTTTGGTTTATTTCTGTAATTTTGTGTGTCTTTGTGGTCACTTTGTGGCTGCTTTGGGTCTCTGTAAGCTTTTGTCTTTTTGTGGCCCTGTTGTTCTTTTTTGTCTCTTCATGATTGTTTTCTCATCATTTTGGTGTCATATAGATTACTAAGGGTGTTTTTCTCGCTCATTTTTTGGGTCTCTTTGTAGTTAATTTTGGGTCTTTTGTGTATCTTTAAGGTCATTCTGTGGGTGTTTATTGTTATGTTAGATTGGAGCTATTTGGTAATTTGGGGTCTCTTTGGTGAGTTTGTGGTGATTTGGGTTCTCTTTGTTAGTATTTTACACTGTTTAACTGAGCTCTGTGATCTTCAAAATGAGAACCATACTGAAGTGACTTCATAGAGAAGCCAGGAGGCTTTTTGGTGTTCAGACTCCCAGAACTGTGATGGTGGGATTGTAAATGAATCCATTATCATCCATCACATTCATGCAGAGTACCACTCATAATTGAGCAATCTTCTGTTGTCCAAACCCGTATTTTAACACTTTAAATGTCCACATTTTGATAATATCCACACCAAGACTGCAGTAACAAAAGAAAAATTCAAGCAAAAAATGTGATTTATTCTCAGAACAAGTGAGTACAAGTTTTAACCTTTTATTATTTTATTGAATAATGTAATATAAATCAGCTTGAACGTGTTTCTGAGAAAAATATTGAAGCATTTCAGTGAAAGCAGAAAGCCGGCTCATCAGCCGAGAGATGCTTGGCCATCTGAAAGAGGTTTTTA
Organism: Neolamprologus multifasciatus; assembly: GCF_963576455.1. NCBI lineage: Eukaryota > Metazoa > Chordata > Actinopteri > Cichliformes > Cichlidae > Neolamprologus > Neolamprologus multifasciatus. The sequence continues at coordinate 36,344,928 of NC_140441.1, read as the reverse complement.
TTTAGGATGAAGAGACTGTCTGAGAATTTAAACTGCTCAATTTCTGCCTGCACAGGCCAAGGACACAGATGAAAATAAACTGTTATTGACTCACTCTGAAACACTGTATTCTAATGGTATTAAAATAGAAGACCAAAAAGTCGAGGAATCAAAGGTTGAGTGAAAGCTGTTGTCACTCCACACCGACTTTCCTTCTCGTCTCTTTTTTCCTGCATAAATTATTTTGTACAACACTTCCTTTTTTTCTGCCTTTGTTCTTATCACACAGCCAGACTTCATTACCACTTTAAACGCAATTTGGTGTTTCTTCCTCTGAGGTTTGGTTTCAGTAATCAAAGCTACTCAAATATGAAAGTATTAACCATCTTTCTTCCCCTTTCTGTCTCTTTCCTCTGATTTCTTATTACAGAAAGTCAGCGAGAAGGTTGGAGGTGCGGAAGGAACCAAGCTAGATGATGACTTTAAAGAAATGGAGAAGGTAATTATCTTTTTGTCTGTGATCTGATACGAAATTTAATCTTAGCTTAGTGTTAAGTGTAGAAGCAGAGAGAAACTGGATCTCTCTTACCTCTGCTGGTAGAGGTTAGCTAATTTAAAACTTATACTTGCTATAATCACTAAAATAACCTGGAAGCTTCAATGACAATTTTCTGAGAGAAGGTTTGGTGCCAGAATACTTCTTGCATCTAATCCACGAAGTAAGTGGGCACAGCAGAGATAGACTAGCATACTTTAAATTATGTTTATGTTTTGTTTTTGTTTTTTTAATTAAACAAGACATAAGTAAAGGTAAAGTTTGGTGCTCTAACTACAGCCTAACTGGCTGCTATGTGTTGCTTCATTTTGACCACATATGAGTCTTACTAACTTGTAAACCTGTATTACACCAGCAGATTTTCTAATGTATATCTAAATATATATAGAAAATATTGCAAAGCTGTATTCATTGTAGTATATAGAGCAACTTTATTACTTGATTAATAACTGATGAGCTGTTGGCCTTCATCGTGTTCATTAACAGAAACGGAGTGTTCACCTTCAAAGGCAAGGCAAGTTTATTTGTATAGCACAATTCAACAACAAGGTGATTCAAAGTGCTTTACAGATACATTAGAAACAAAAACAATGATTTAAAATTGATTAAAACAAGCAAACTAACTAACTAACAAACAAACAAACAAACAAACAAAACAGTATATAAAATCAAAACAGATAAAATCAGTAGTTAAAATGTAAGTTTTGAAATTTAAGCTTAACAGTGTGGATTTGGTGCTTTATTTAAATGCAGCTGAGAACAGGTGAGTCTTCAACCTGGATTTAAATAAACTGAGTGTTTCAGCTGATCGGAGGCTTTCTGGGAGTTTGTTCTAGATATAAGGAGCATAAAGGCTGAATGCAGCTTCTCCGTGTCTGGTTCTGACTCTGGGAACTGATAAAAGACCGGATCCAGATGACCTCAGGGATCTGGAAGGTTCATACTGGGTCAGAAGGTCACTGATGTATTTTGGTCCTAAACCATTCAGAGCTTTATAGACCAGCATCAGAACTTTAAAGTCTATCCTCTGACGGACAGGCAGCCAGTGTAAAGACCTCAGAGCTGGACTGAAAAAGTAAAAGTGCACTTTTTAAAATGCATTGGTTTCGACATTAAGGTACAGCTTCTAATTTGAAGGTGAACATTCTAAGTTTCTAGTTTGTAGGGTTGGGGAATACACATTTTTCCCCTAGTAATATTTGGTACAGGGGATGGCAGACCTATCTCTAGGCGTATGTCACTGAGGGTGAAGTTGCACCTTTCCAGGTTATGGCTATATAAGGTACCACCCAAGTTTTCTATTGCCAGAGATAATCACTGACTCTGTATGAGTGTTGGTCACATGTTGTTGTTTTGATTTATTGTTTCTGCTTTATGAAATATCCTACCAAACATGTTGTTAACAATATGTTTCATAATTACCTTAATGAAGGCCACAAGCCTAAATACACAGGAAGAAAAATAGAGTTATACTGCGTACTGAAAACATTGCTGGAGCTGATCTATGCACTTTGGAAGTAGTTGAAGTTGTTCCTGGACTTTCTACTCTGTTTATACGAGTGAGTATCAGTTGACATGCTGATAATCTGGTGTTTCCCCTGCAGAAGGTGGACGTCACCAGCAGAGCAGTGTTGGACATCATGACCAAAACTACAGAGTACCTTCAGCCTAACCCAGGTATTAAATATACAAAGGTTGCAGTATACTAAAAAAAATTGCAAAACTATTATATTGTAATTCAAATTGTGACTCCTGATGTTATTTCTGCTTTTTAAAGCATCAAGAGCCAAGCTGAGTATGATCAACACCATGTCAAAGATCCGTGGGCAGGAAAAAGGACCTGGTTATCCACAGGCTGAGACCGTCCTAGGAGACGCCATGTTGAAGTTTGGACGGGAGTTAGGAGAGGAGTCCAGCTTTGGTAAATGTATACCTGTAAAAAACTTAAGATAGTATCAGAAAGTTAACCATTTTTAATTATTTTTTCCAATTCAAGATTAGATAATAGAGGAAAATAGGTCATAAGCAGGTAGCAACCTTGGCGGCTCAGAAAAATTAGCTTTTTGCTAATTTCTCACTTTACTTCCAGGCTTGGCCCTCATGGATGCTGGTGAGGCGATGAAGGAACTCGGGGAGGTGAAAGATGCTCTGGACATGGAGGTCAAACAGAACTTCATTGATCCACTGCAGAATCTTCATGATAAAGACCTCAAAGAGATACAGGTCAGTAAACACAAATCCATAACATTAGATATGTGGGAAATTGAATTTATAATGGTGACATGTTGTTGAATTCTTCTTCAACATGAATCTTAAATTGTTTTCACAGTGGTTTCACAGTGGTTTATTCAACATATCACATGTTCCTTTCTCATCTATTCCAGCATCATTTGAAGAAGATGGAAGGCCGACGTCTGGACTTCGACTACAAGAAGAAGCGTCAGGGGAAAGTCCAGGATGACGAAATCAAACAGGCACTGGAGAAGTTTGATGAGAGCAAAGAGATCGCAGAGCAGAGCATGTTTAACCTACTGGAGAGCGACGTAAGGATAATGTAATATACGTATTCCAATTCCACCATAACTTATTATTATCAGAGTTGAAGGTAAATATGTTCCTTAGCTCTACAGAGAAAAGCGTTAAATAATCTCAGATCATTAATACCAAAACAGAGTTTTGAAGACCAATCAGAAGAAGAAAAACTAATCATATTGTGCCCTCAGCAAATTAAAAGAAAGATTTTAAATCACAGCCACAAAAACAAGTTGAATGTTATTAAAAAAAAACAAAAAGGGGGAAACATATGAAATCAAATATTAAGGTCTATTCTTGTTACTGACATGTTCCAAGTAAAAAATTTGATGCTATACACAAACATGGAAAAGACGAGCAATCTTGTGCCTTCCTGTGTTAAGCCAGTGCCAGCCCAGTGTGGGTATGGAGGATGGGTTTGGAAGAAGAAAAACAACAAAAAACACGTTTATGTGTGTGTTGCAGATAGAGCAGGTGAGCCAGCTCTCAGCATTGGTCCAAGCTCAGTTTGAATACCACAGTCGTGCCTCTGAAATCCTCCAACAGCTCTCCAGGAAGATGGAGGACAGGTATCGATCCAGCCTCCTACTCAGGATAGAAATAAAGCTATAAAAATAGTCTGTGTGGTTAGATAGAACTTAACTGTGTGGCTTCCTTCCAGGATAAAAGAAGTGTCCAGTAAACCGAGGAAGGAGTACACTCCAAAACCCAGAATGACACTGGAGCTGCTGCCACCCAGCGAAAGCCACAATGGAGGGATACACTCTGCCAAATCCCCAGGAAGATCACCAGGTAGAGAGAGGATGTCAATCTTCGATGTGCAGTTAGATGACTGCCAGAATCCAGCTCAATGGTATCTGTCAAATAATGTCCAGTAGAGATGAGGTATCTGCAGTAGTGTCTTGGCAAGTCAGGATCTGGGATGCCTCATGTAGTCTGAGCAAAAAGACGAGCACGTCTACCAGATAGAAGAAGCCGTGGGAGTTCAGATGAGATTTAGAAGAACGGGTTGGCCTATTATCTGCAGGGTTGGAAGTTCAATTCCTAGCCCTTCCTGTCCATGTTGCAAAGTGCAAGGCACTGAACCTTAACATGCGATGCATCCTGTAAAAGCAGTAGATACTACAGACTCTACATAAAAGCCTTGAGGAGTGAAACCAGTGCAGCAGTGCATTAACCATATTTTAAGCAATCAGCAGGGAATAACTCCACTGGTTAAAATAAGTCTGATTGTATTTAAGCGTATAAGAAAATTGCCCCAGTTCTCAATTGCTTGATGTTTTTAATCTTAGTCGCTATTTCAAAGTCATCTTTAAGAGAGTTTTGTGTTTATTTTTTAATATATATTCCATATATTCCTGATCTGGGTCAAAATCTGTATGTCTAATTTTCAGTCAGACTCCATGTTCAACACCTCAATTGGAAAAACACAGGAAAGACTTCAGAAATGCTTATCTCAAGGTTTCACAATGAGTCTTCACCATCAAAAAAAGGCCATCACAGTGGCTCATTGCTCTATCTGCCAGCCCCAGCCCCCCCCCCCCCCCCCCCCCAAATAAATTAATTAATTAATTAATTAAAGCATGTCAGAAAGGAGACACAAACCAAGCCTCGGGGGTCGCAAGCTAGTGTACTCCCAGTGCTCGGCATCTGGTGTAAACTGAGTTCCAAATTAGCATGCGCATCCATCCACTGTGGCATCCCCTTGGGAAATTATTTAGCAGCTGAAAGTTTCTTTCTACCTTCCAGAGTAGTATTAGAGTCTGTTAAACTTGTTTCATATTCGAGACAATTTACTTGTATGGACTTTTTATTTTAAGTTTAATTCTGAAATATACAAAGTTATTTAAAAGATTCCTGACTTTCTCTGGATTTTAGTTGTGCAGGATTTCAAAGTTAGTTAGAATGGTTTTCAGTTAACAGGTGAGCTTTGTCAAACCATTATGTTGATATCCAGCAAATTAGCCCCGTTCAATGCACAGCAAGAAATTCTTAAGTAAAACAAAATAGGCCCCGTATGTAACAGTGTCATTAAGCTAAACCAAAACAAACCAGATAACCAAAAATGCCTCATAGAGAGTGAAACTGACTCGCTATGTTTTGCTTCTGTCCATTCACAGCCCCTATGGACCAGCCATGTTGTCGAGCGCTCTACGACTTTGAACCAGAGAATGAAGGTGAGCTGGGCTTCAAAGAGGGGGATGTCATCACCCTGACCAATCAGATCGATGACAACTGGTACGAGGGTATGATCAACGGCCAGTCGGGCTTCTTCCCCATCAATTATGTGGATATCCTGGTGCCGCTCCCTCATTAGGTCCTGTTACCAACCTTCCCCTTCCCCTCGACCAATCCAGACACCCAGAAAACAGCCTGTATTTGCATAAACAACAAACCACGCCCTCCTTCTACTTCTTCTTCTTCTTCTGTGCTTCTGTGCAATTCTGCTTTCACAAAATGGACTGAAACGAGAGAGAAGCCCGAGATGGGATGCATAAGTTGCGGCAGTAGAACAGCGATTAGAGTAGAAGAAGAAAGGGAGAGGAGGATTATAGCGTGAGAGCTGCATAAGCAAGGGACTGAAAGAGATGAAAAGACAAAGAGATGATGTTCTTTTATAGCGCAGTGCTTGGCCGGGCAGCACAGAATACTGTGAGGTTATGGAGACTTGCGAATAAGGCACGGTGTATATGTATGTGCATGTATGTGTCTGTATGTGCGTTTTGACCTGTTCTTACTGTATTTATGATCAAGCCAGCACAAATTCCTGCTTGTCGTTTTAGCTGCCTGACAGCTTTTTTGTGAGACTGTCTTCTTTCTTCTTTTCTTGCTGTATTTCTCTAAAAGTAACTGTTCTTTCTACCTTAACTTGCCTTCTTGTGCTCTTTTTCATACCTAGATTTTTCAGAAACTGTCACAGTTTTACCAGCTGTCTATCTTTGTTACTTTCTCTTGTCTTGTTATTTTCTTTCATTGGGTAGCACTACCTTTTAGAAAGGCTCCATAGTCCAGATTGTAGACCATCAAAATAACAACCCAGAGCCACAGATCCATAGAGTTTACGATTTAGATATATTTCAACCTCTTTCTAGCTCTTTTTGTAACACCCTCTGCCTTTGCTGACACTGCATAGCATTTCAATTCAGTGGCTGAATGCATGATCCAGCCAAAAAAAAGATTGACTATGTTGAAGTAAGCTTGGTCTTGCTAGAATGGAAAAGAGAACATTTATCCACTTGTTTTTAAACCCATTTATCTTGTAAAATGGAACTTTTAGGAGGGTTTTGAGGCTTGAGGATCAAGAAACTCATTCAACACATCACTAAGCAGGAGTTCAAGTGATGAAAAGGAGAAGTTTGGGTTACTCTTTTTTACCAAGCAGCACTGATTTGCCATCACAGCCACAGATGAATGTTATTGAACAGAGCCTTGTTTGTTTTTGTTTTGTTTTGATACACATTTGAACATTCCAGTATGCATAGTGAGAAAGAAGTTTGTTTGTTTTTTCCTTTCTATATACTGTGGTTTCCTTGTACTCTGTGGAGTAGGAGCTTGCTGATTTGTCTAAATATGTGGCTTTTGCATGCATGACTGTGTGTGGCTAGATGGCTTTAAAAAACAGCAATTTTAGATTTCTTCAGATTTTCAATAACTGATGCTCAGAAACATAATTAAGTTTGGGAGGTGATACTCCCTTGCCAAAAGGCACGTCAGTAGCACATGTAGTAGCTGATGAACAGTTACAACTAGTGCTCCCAGCGTTAATCTCATTAAAATGACATTAATGCCATTTTAACGAGATTAACGCTGGGAGCACTAGTTACAACAATTAATATCTACCCAACAATCTGAGAAGTATCAGTAAAGTCTACTGTGAATGACCATGGCAGACCCGATGACATGAACGTGCTTTGCATCCTTTATTTACACACAAACACATAGAGATTCAGCTCTCCTGCTGCCAGCTCAACAATACCACAACAACTAACCATTACAGGACCCGTCAGCGGGGCATGATTGCAGATGCTGTGCAGGTGCATCTGCCTTCCTTGCATGGCACCGCAGGCCCCACCCTGCCACATACCCCCATCGCCCGACTGAGGCCGGGCAGACATCCGGCCGAACCTACTCCACCACAACGAGCGGGAGGGGGGGATCAGCCCGGATCGTCGGACCCCGGGCCCTGGCCAAGGGTTGTCAGTTCAGGTGGCCGCCCGTGAACCCAGCGGCGCCGGCGAAGCTGGTCCGGAGGTCAGCCGCGTGGCAGGTGGACGCGGCGCGGCTGGCACGGTCGTGAGCCCCAGCTCACAGGCGGCTGAGCAGATGTTCGGTGTACACCGGCCACTGGTTGGGGTGAGGCTGGTCTGGCGTGCACGTCCAATTGAGCAGGCTCCCCTGGCACAGGGACCTCCGTCTCCTCGCGCGGCCCCTCCGTCACCACCACCACCGCCGCCGCTCCTGGCTGAAGCAGCCCCTCGCGGCTCCTCTGTTTTCACTGTCACCACCACCGCCGCTGCTCCCGGCTCGAGCAGCCCGTCGCGCGGCTCCTCCATCACCACCCCCGCTTCCGGCTGGCGGGGACCCTCACACGCCTCCTCCACCTCCAGCGATGGCGTAGCAAGTTCCTCCCACGCTGACCTCCAGCTCGGGCTGGGCAGGTGGGTGAGCTAGTGGTGGGCCCAGCAGTTGCTCCTTGTCCCTCCTCCGGAGAGCAGGAATGGGGGCAGGAATGGGAGCCGGTCCCTGCCGGGCACAAGCTACTCTCACCCGAGGAGTGAGGAAGGGTGCGGTGACAGGCTGCGGGCCGGCCACCCCAGAGGTGTCGGGGAGCGCCTGTGGGGGTGGCGGCGGTGTCGGGCAGGACCGGATTACCACCACCAGATCCTTCATTGTCTGCAGGTTCTGCTCTGCCTGGTCCTGCAGCTCTTTCTGCCGCCGGCGACACACCGCTGCCTGCTCCCGCTGCATGGCTGCCAGCTCAGCCACCATTTGCACCAGCTCCTCTCTCTGCTGGCCCAGTCCTGAGTCTGCCGAGCCTCCCGTCCTGGGTTTCAGCACCACTGTGAATGACCACAGCAGACCAGGTGATATGAACATGCTTTGCACCATTTATTTACACACAAACACACAGAGCTGCAACTCTCCCGCTGCCAGCTCAAAATTACCACAGCAACCAACCATCACGTGATCCGGCGCTATGCTTAAGTCGGCGGGTGTATCCGCCTTCCGTGCACGGCACGGCCACATCTACGCTTTAATCTTTAGAGTGCTGTTAGGGGCCCGACTATTTTACATGATCATAGTTCCCACTAAACAAAGTATCTGAAATTCCTTGGTGAATATTTCAACAATAAATTATTGTTTCCAACAATAAAGTTGGAAACAATAAATTCCAACTTTATTGTTATTTGACAATGAAAAATTTCTAGTATTTTGGTCTCAAACACTAAAACTCTCTAACACTAGTTGCTAAGCTTTATATTGAAACAGTAAAGCAAGATCAAAACATTTTGCTGTCATGAAACCTGCTGTAATGCTAATACTAAATTCCAGATTCACATTGTTTAATGTCAAAATCCTGATAGCTCAAATTGCTTACCAGGGAGAATATACTATATTTTTGCCTGGTCATGATACCAGTTGTCTGTTATAGCTGTGTTTAATGGCAGTTAACTGGGCATACAAAGGTCAGTGCAGCTCAGATGTGCCATATTCACAATGGAAGTCATTCGCTAAACCATCTGCATTGAATAATATCTATAATGTAAAGTTGCACACAATGGAATTGATTCATAGCAATGTGGCAACCAGAGGCCATAAGAAGTCCGTGACATTCAGTGACTTCAAGCGACTATGGCCAAAGTAACCACTGGCAATGGGAAATGGATGGGATCCAAGATAAACTTTTCTCATCTTCCAGATGAGCAACTGAAATATATAACAATGAAGAGTGAAGTCTATTGAGTTTGGAAAGAAAAGCTTCTGGACTTTCATCTAAGAAGCTTCTTCAACTCTAAGAACTGATGGAGCTTCTTGGATGAGAGGTGAAACATCATCAACAAACTTAAAGAAGTCCAGACGCTTTTCTTTACAAGCTCCTTAGACTACAGTGACCTGGATGACTGAGAGCCAACAGACAATAAATAGTGAAGAATATCTGTATTGTCATATGACCTGATAGTGAATAACAATAGAAGGTAACCTAGGCAACCAGTGGCCGGAACACTCACCAGCAACCAGCTGTCACCTTCAAAGTAATGCGTGATGACCAAAATTGCTGTTTGATGACCAAACTTTTTTTTAGGTTGCACTCAAGTTTTAGAATCTTGTCTGCCTTCTTGTTCATAGAATGATACATTTTGTCATATTAGAATGTTGTTAATCCCCTTAAACATCTCACTAAAATCAAGATTTACTCATTTATTTATTTTAACCCTACGATCGTGACATCTTTTTTGCTTCTGAACCTGTTGTCATAATCTCAGGCATAATTATACCATTCTTTAGCCAAATGCTTCAGATATCTCATTCTAGTTTTCTCTTAAACAGTTGTTGGAATAGTTAAATGTTAGTAAGAACTCTGTGTTGGTGGTAGCTCCCTGCTGCAAACGCGATGTGTAGCATCTAGCAGGATGGCTACAATGTCAAAATGCTTCTCATTATTCTCAGTTTCTGGACAGATCTGCAGTATTGTTAAAAGCAGTGTAAAGGAGTCTACTTTGACAACGACCATATGAAAAAGGTTGATATTATTTACTGTTAAAGGTTCTCTGATAAAGCAACTGATTTATGTCTTTTAGGTTAGGTTATATAGAGATAGTCACAAAACTACGTTTGAAGGAAAATGGAAACCATACGTTTACATAAGAACATTAGTGGAACCAGGTGATAGCAGGAAAACATCATGTTTGAGGATAACACTTTAGTTGTTTTGTATATAAATGTATGACTTTTAAAGATCTGGACTCACAATTAGAGAGATGACTCAGTTTAAATAACTGAAACATTCTAGTAATATTAAGAGCTCTCTTCGAAATAGAGGACAGGACTACAAACCTATAATTACATGTGCTACTTGTTGAAATAGGCATCTAAGTATAGTTCTGGGTTTATGTCAAATCAATTGATAAAGGAAAACAATAACACCTTGGTCATCTCTGCTTTGAATTCTAGTTGTAATTTACCAGTCACACATTTTTTAAAACGGACTGTTTGATACTTATTGTACAGAGTTTAAGAATAATTTAAAAAAAAAATCTTAGGATTCTAGGGTTTTCTATCTGAGCATTATTTATGAACCAGCAGGAATCTGTGCTAGCACGGCTGATGCTAATGTGCCAGAAGTGGCTAACCAGCTAGCCTTTAGCTTAACATTCCTGTACTCGTGCTTTGTTGATGCAGTGTTGAGCAGAATACGTTAGAGTATTTAGTGCCTGATTACTGAATACCTCATCTTAAATGTAACATATAGGCTATTGAAAACAACAGAGAAATATAACATATTCCGAATTTTTCTAGAATACTCCGTCAGAAGAGCGGCTTTCATGTTAAACAGGTTATACTACAATCTTTTTTTCCTATTACTTACAGACCATTAACATATATGATCATTTTATACTATTAAAATCAACATACTAAGATCTATTAGCAGGTTAATGGTTTACATGTATAACATGGACCATATTAAAATATATAAAATCTTTACGGTTTCTACCAAACTTTAGGCAAAATGACGGGTTTGATTGTCTGCTTGTTAAGTAATCAGGTATTAAACCCTGTTTCCAGGTATCAAAGCTCAAGACATTGAACTTAGGATCACAGTTTTTCATACTAAGCAATCCAAAACATGAAGTAACACACTGATTATTATTCATGTGTAGTGGATGGTGTCATCTCTGACTTCTAGGCTGATGTTTTATCTGTGTCCAGTGTTTTCTGTCTTCCATATGAAGTTTATATCTGCCAGCAGCGCATCCTCTTACATTTTTATTGAGAACAATTTAAGCCGCATCCTACATCCTCATCCCTGTGCTGATGTGTTGATATTAGCCTACCTATTGCTCTGTAGCTAGCTACAAAGGAGTAGATCATTATGTCAACTAAACCAACTTCAGTGACCTCTATATGTTACTGCTAGTTTACATAGCAGTCTTCATTTGCATCTAGAGTTACAGAAGTGCTGTATGTTTATAGTTTTTCAGAAAGACGTCAGTAAAAACATGGTATACAGTCTTTAAATGACAACTATCTCAGTGACTAAAGTCAGCTTACTGCTAACTCTGCCAAACCCCCATAGATCACTGTTTTAATGGATGCCTGGATAATAAATTATAACACCTGGAAAACACCACACTGATAATTTTATCGGAATCTGGACCTTGCTCAGAAACAGTGCTCAGAAAGGACATTTGGACCTGGAGATGGCTGATGAGGTTAGGCTTAAAAAGCAGATATAAAAAATCATGACCATTATAATTATATTTACAATCTTATTGCCTTCTCTTGCTAAAGTCTAATGATTAATCAGTGCATGACACATACCAGAGAAAGTGTATGCCACCTAAAATGGCACAGATACTTAAGAAGTGTGACAGAGGCAAGACAGAAAACAACAAAAACAAAATGCTTTAGTTGAGATATTTGTCAAGATAAAATATTTGATAGAAGTTTGGTTGAAGGACGGGAAAACCTAAAGCTACTATACAATCCTTTTGAATAGTAATAATAATAGTAAAAAAAGAAAAGTACTGGTTCAGACTAAACAGTATCTTCTATAAACTGTCAATAATACTGAATATAAAGGCAATAAGTTCTGATGGAACAATAAAATTTAAGGTTTCATCAAAGGAAGAGCTATCTATCTATCTATCTATCTATCTATCTATCTATCTATCTATCTATCTATCTATCTATCTATCTATCTATCTATCTATCTATCTATCTATCTATCTATCTATCTATCTATCTATCTATCTATCTATCTATCTATCTATCTATCTATCTATCTATCTATCTATCTATCTATCTATCTATCTATCTATCTATCTATCAAAGAGCTAAGACATCTCTTCCATTGCCAAAGCACATTCATGAAAACAATACAATCATCAAATAAAACTTTATAATAATCTCTTTCCAGTCTTCAATTTTTTTTTCTGCCATATACCTGCTTTTGCTTAAATGTTACAGGTTTTTGTAAAAGACGGAGGTTTGGTTGGTGCAAACATATGTTCAGTGTTTTCTTTTTACTTTATTCTGTCGGTAAGTTCTGTGTCTGAAAACCTGATTTTTCTGAGTCTCTGTCGAATGTGTGTGAGCTGCATGCAACTGGACCGCTTCACGTCTGCTTTTTGAGATGGATTTTTTAAAAGACAAAACGTTCAAAAAGGGAGAAAGAGAAGGGGGAGATGTTCATCCTGCTGGCTTTTGTCTTGCAGTGCAGTGAACCTAGGTTAACTCTGCTACTCTTCTGTTTTTTGTTGTTCAGTTATTGTACTCTTTGACCTGTTGAAAATTCATATGGCACTCTTCTTCAACTTACAAAGTGCTTTAAGACTTTTTTTTTTTATTTCTTTGAATGATGTTTTTATTTTTGCTTTTTTTGTTTTACTTCCACTGCGATTTGCCCTCTATGGCGACATGTATTCTAACCTCAATGAGGGACTTTTACAGTGTTACCCTCCATTTCCCCTGTTCACCTTGGTAAGAGTCAGACCTAGGCCACATTACCTACCTAAAGTCAGTTTCACCTCTCCAGTTGAGAGATCAGTCATGACACTCCAAACAAAAGCTGCAGGTCTCCAGTCTTTCCTCAGAGGTACAGCTGTTCTGAAAGGAGCACCGTCATTGTTTGGGGCTAAACTTGAGAAGCACCAGCTGGCAGATTCTAATATACTTTACATTTGGACTTCTGCTAAAAAATAATAATAATTTTACATTAATTATGTATTAATAAGCAGGTTAATAACCTAAAAAAAAAGCATTTGCGAAATTGTATAAGTATTATTGGTGTCTTGTGATAACTGGTTGGAGAAATTACGGGCTTAATTATTTTCTTGCTAACATTAGCTTTAGAAGATTTAGGGGCTTCTCATAGCTGATGGTTTCCACCAGTGTGCAGCAACAATGAACTAAAAAGATGGTGTATAATTTAACAGTAAGATACAATAGTTAATATCACCTCCCACTTCATTATGGACATCTGTTTAACCTCTTGTTAACCATATATAAAATCAACCAATCACATGACAGCAACTCAGTGCCTTTATGCACTATGACTATGAATACTTAGATAATGCTGAGGGAAGAAACAATATTCACATGGCTTTGAATGTGGCATTATTGCCACACAGGGATCTCCAGGGTTTTTAAAAATGGTCCAAAAAAAGAGAAAATATCCAGTCAGTGGCAGTTCCCTTAGTGAAAATGTCTTGTTAAGGTCAAAGGTTGGAGCTGATAGGAAGGCAACAGTAACAGTAACACTGTGCCATTCCTTTCAGCTAAGAGCGGGAGACCGAGATAGCAATTCACATAAGCTCACCAAAATTGGACAATAGAAGAGGGAAAAACATTTCCTGATCTGATCAGTCTCAATATCCGCTGTGACATTCAGACAATAGGATCAGAATTTGACATAAACAAAGCATCTTTCCTTGTATTAACAGTTTAGGCTGGTGATAGAGTGATATTGTGTGGGATATTTTTTTGGCAAAGTTTGAGCTCTTTCTACTAGGTGAGCATCATTTAATGTGACTGCTTACCTGAGTATTGATGTTGACTGTCTTCTGATGGGTGATCAGAGTTCATTGTATTCAAATGGTTCCCCACAGTCACCAGATCTCAATTTAATAGAGCATCTTGGGTGGAAGACGAGAGTCACAATGGGGCGTAGCTGACAAATCTGCAGCAACTGTGCGATGCTTTCTTTTTATATGCACCCAAATATCTGAGGAATGTTCACAGAACCTCGTTGAATCTATGCCATGAAGAATTAATGCAGCTCTCAAGGCAAAGGTGGGTCCAACCCAGTAGTAGCAAAGTGTACTTAATAAAGTGACCAGTGAGCATATATACTCTCTGTGCTTCAGAATTAGTGTTGGAGTGATGTGAAACCCCTGAAGCTACAGCCAGTTATCTCAGAGAAATAAAGAATTGCTTGTCTTGCTTGGCTCAAAGACGGCAGCATACGCCAATAAACTGGGCTTGATTGATCTAACTACTTGATTGATCAACAGGTTATGATTTGAGGTGTAGAGTGTCCACTTGCGAAAAACAATTAATGTAAGCTACTTTCCTTTGTGCACCAAGGATGACAGTATATTTAAATAAAAATTGGTGTTTTATTTTTAACTCGAGCTGTTTTTTGCTTTTTTGAGGCTCCACCTGTGAGGTTTAACTCAAGCAGAAGGATTTATCCCAAGGGAGCGGGTCTGCCTCTGAGAGCTGACCTGCTTCAAAGAAACATTTGCAAAACTAAATCTAATCTCTGCACCATGATTTTTGGGGTGTAATAATGTGGCCGGGGTCTGAACTGTGGCTGTGTTACATAATAATACTTTATGCCTTGTGGCTGTATGAAATGGCCCTATGACTTTGGAACCTGCTGTCCTCTGGTGAGCTACTTGTGTGTATGTTAATATATACACACCTTGTTGGTATTTATTTATTTATATATGTATTGTATGTATTGATTTGGTTATTTATTAATTTATTTATTCCTGTGTCCTATTTAATGGTTAGGCACCTGTGACATATTTGACAGTCGTCAATACATTGGTGTATGGTGTTGAGTATGGGAGGGGTGGTTATTGGGGGGAGGATGAAGGGGTATTTTGGGGGGGTTGGGGGTGGGGTTGGTCAATGGAAAAAATCTAGCTGTGATACTAACTCTAACTGTTGCTCTCCTCGTATTGGACAATGATATAATCTAAGACCACTGTATGTATAACTGCTTGTCGTGAAGATGAACTACAATGTAATGACAATAAAGATTAACACTATGATGACACGGTGCAAACAAGACTCCAATCTGTTCTTCACAATGAGTCGATAAACGGAGGGATCAGACAAAGAGCTACAGCACCACTGACTGCACAAAAGTGGAACTGCAACAACAACCAGCAATGATGGCTAGTTTTGAAATCCTTCCTGTAATTTCATATTGGAAATGTTTCGGTTTGAGTCTATAGCACATAATTTGCAGGTCAAAGAAAAAAATGAATTCATGAGCCAACAGTTTTAATCTGCATTTTAATCACATTTTTTCAAAATTACTGTTAATATATTATGTTGTAAGTTAAAAATGATAACCAGAATGATACATTAAGCTACAACAACGATAATAATAATAATAATAATAATCATAATAATAATAAAAAAATAAGTAAAGGCTATAGTGTGTAGTGAAAAATGTCATAAAGTCATAGTGAAAGTGAATTATCTCACATGCCAGACATTTTTTGCTAGTGATAAGCAATTCTTCATTATCGTTTATATTAATGTAGAAATAAATGAGATATGATTTTTCTTTTAGAGTTAAGTTACTGCACGTGGTCGACTTTTTATATCTGTGTAATGATTCCAAATGACAGTATAGTGGCGCTGTAGAGTATTGTTTTCCTAGTGCTGCCGTTTCCCTCCATTTACAAATCAATATCTGATATGTTCAAGACCACCTCAGAAACTCGAAATTTACAAGCTCAAGCTGAAAAAACTCAAACTATCTATATCACAGGAAAATTGGTGAATTTATAAAGCACCTAGTAAGGTTTAAGGAATCCAGCAATCTTGAATCCGTTTTATTATCACTGTTTAAAAATACTGTCCGCAATTAAATGTTTTGGCCTATTTGCATTAATTTTAGTCATTTTCTGTGCGAAGGCTGAATATCTGATTTATAATTCAGGCATTTAATGCACCAAACGGTTTGACCCACTTTTCCACACGCGCCACTGGAGCGTTCCGAGCATGCGTCAAGCTAAAGCGAGTACACTAGAACCGAAAGGAGGTTTCGTGTGTTCCCGCTAAAATGAGATGAAACGTATAACTCTCACACGCGCTGGATAATCTCATAAAACGAAATCAGAGCATGTACGTGGATGACTTATAGAGTGCATGTCCTGAATGTAAAGTGTGCGAACCTCTGGGCGGAATAAGCACTGTTTCTACTTCCGCTATACCCACATAACCACAACTTTATTTTGAAAACCGTTCCCGGAAATGACGAGTATCTATTGTGGCTAGCTTCACTCCGGTTCCGCGTGTTGATGCTGAAGAGAGGACGAGAGAGAAAACAAGCTTTCCATAACGTAAAGAACCAAAGCCAGGCAAAACCGGAGGAAAATGGACATGAAGAAGAGGGTCTCCTTAGAGCTGAGGCACCGGTCGCCATCGGAGGTGGGTCTCTCGGGTTGTGTGCTTCTTTATTGGAATTGATCTGCTGTAGACCGGCAGGAGGAGGGGTGGCGAGCACATGGCAGCGTGTCTGCAGCTTGAGGGGGAAAAAGTGATAAAAAAGCATATCTAAAAAAAGCTAAAGTTTAGATCTAAGCTAACACAAAGTCTGCGAAATTCTTGAATTAGCTGCTTCCCTTCAACTAAGAAGCTGTTATCGCCGCTCGCAAACAGCGCAGTCACGCAGTTGTTTACCACGTTGTTTTCATTTTATGCCCACGCATTTCTCGTTTTATTCATGTTACTGATGCTCTTGAAAGTTATTAAAATTTAAATGAAAATCCCCACGCATGAAAATTAACTTAAAACCGCCTGCTTATCGGGAAATAAAAATATAATCGACGTCTTTCGGGCCTGGCTAATTCTAGAATTTCATTTATTTCGAAGTCGATAGATGGTATTTTAATTCTAATAAACCCCATTGCGTATTAACATTTTATTTCCTTGTTAACTTTTTGTTAAAAATATTTTTCTGCAACTCACCGAGTCACTTTTTAAAAATAACTGTTTACGCGAGCGCGTTTCCAGAGATTAGTCGGATCCAGCGAGCGTAAACGCGCTAAGGGCGCGTAGCCATTGGCGTGCTAGCGCTACTTTTATAAAGTGGCTGAATCGTTGTGGCCCGAATTTACGACACTCGTTTACTCATATCATTTCGCATAGAACCACCGTAATGAGAGACATTTTCCGCCGCAATACCTTATCAATTTGGGGCGATAAGTGAGGGCTCCGCGGAGCGGAGAGGCTGGTAATAACACGCAGCTAGCAACAGAGCTAACTAGCAGCGTCACGTGTTGCTATGAGTTTACAAACAGAGAGCCTCGGTCGGGCCCCGTTCCAACATGAAACCGCACAGGTGTCCTCTGTAGGATCCTAGTGTGTTTTTCTTTTGGAAACACCTGAAAATGACAAGATTTACAACAAATAAACTGATATATACCTAAAGTGTTTTGGTGGTTTTTAAAAATAACATATTTCATGTAATGCTGTTGTATTTCAAACATTTCAAAAGGTTTAAATGCTGAGGGCAATGTATGTACAGGTAATCTCTGAGCTCAATGCTCAGGTATTAGGCAGTGTCTCTCTCTCTTTCTTATTTTTTTTCTCTCCTTTTGGCTGTCCCCAATCTCCCTACTGTGGCCATTTCAGAAGTTTTTGAACCAATAAAAAAAATCATGTAAAGCTACTCTTGGATTTGGTGTAATGTTTAATTGGGCTAATGTGGTTGGAGTGATAGATAGGTTCAAGAGTGAAAGGGAAAGTTTACTAGATTGTCGTGAGAACTGCTGCAATGTATGGTTTAAAGATGGTGGCACGGTCAAAAAGACAGTAGGCAGAGCTGAAGATGTTAAGGTTTCTGTTTTGATTGAGCAGGGTAGGACAAAATTAGAAATGAGAACACAAGAGGGACAGTTCGGTTTGGGAGACAAAGTTGGAAAGCCAGTTGGAGGCTGAGATGGTTTGGTCATGTGCAGAGGAGCAATGGTGGATATACTGGACAAAGGGTGATAAACATGGAGCTGGCAGGCAGGAGGAAAGGAGGAAGACCACAGAGGAGGATGCAAAGTATAGGGCGATCAGTTATCAAGTTGTTCCAGATTTCCAGCTGAAGCTAAATTCAGGTATGAGGTGGACACTTTAAGGTTTTGCTGTGGTGCCCACTAAAGGCAGCGCTCAGAGAAAGGAAAAAAAATGTTGAAGTTTTGTCCACATTATTCACATGAGTGAAAATTATTAACTGATTATGCTTTTTGTACATTTTAAATCTGGCTGAAAATAAATTTCACTACTACGCCAGGAATACTAGCACATTAACTAATTAAGCCATTGCATATTTTTAATACAGACCACTATTTAATAGTAAAAAGCTGCCGTGTGTTATTGCCCCCTGGTGGTGACTAAAAATACTGCATCTTATAGACTGAAGCTTCATCCATCTTTTATGGTGTCTTGTGTCAGCTTAACATTCTGCAAAAGTCCTCCTGTTTATACGTAGGGGATGATTGGGTTTTATTACAAGGGAGGCGCTGTGATCATACAATGAAACACCGACATGTTTCAATGAAAACGCGGTGGAAACTCCCGTGTTCTTGCGCTGCTTCTGTGGGTAACCACGCTTTCTATTTAAAGTCACCTCACCCGTTAGGCAGTGCTCAGTACAAGGAAAATGAATTAGTCACATTGACTTCGCTATTTAATCAAACCATCAAGTGAGTCATTTGAGGTTACAGATTTGTTTCATGTCACCAGCCGACAACGAGATTACAGCGGCAGCTCGACTGATTTTGCAGATTCTTCATCCACATGTAAACGCAGAAGTGGAGTTTCTGAAGAACTTCAACTTGGAAGAGTTTCGGTGATCTAAAAAGTTGTTTACATGTGAACGAAGGATCAAAACACACAGGGGAAAGAAACAAAACATAAACTAGGGCTGGGCAATATGGCCTAAATTCCATATCAAGATATAATTTAAAGCAGCGGTCCCCAACCCCCGGGCCTCGGACTGGTGCCGGTCCGTGAGTCGTTTGGTACCGGGCCGCAAGAGTTGAGGCTCGGTGTGAAATGTATGGTTTTCAGCGTTATTTTGTTATCGTTAACTCTGTTTTCCTGGGTCTTTTCACGTGTGTTATGAATAAATCTTCTTTTTTTCGGTACCGGTACTAGTTTTATTTTGTTGTATTTATCCGCGACACCTTAAAGGCCGGTCCGTGAAAATATTGTCGGGCATAAACCGGTCCGTGGCGCAAAAAAGGTTGGGGACCGCTGATTTAAAGCATGTGCGGTAACAATATATATTGTGATACGTTCTTTTCTTCTGTATAATGTATTTTACACACTATAAGGCACGCTTAAAATCCTTTAATTTTCTCAAAAATCAACAGTGTGGCTTGTGTATGAATTCTGGTTGTGCTCACTGACCTCGAACCGATTTTATGTGGTACATGGCACTCAGTAATCTGTCAAAAAATGTTTCAGTACCACTTTGGTAAGCTACGAAGCAGCACCGCTTGATGGATTGTTGGAGCATTACGGCTGCTGTAGTCAGGAACCTCGCGGAGTAATCTGGGTCCTAAACTCCATCTGGTTCAGGTCCCAAAATCAAACAAACACTGCAGCATCACTGAGAGTTAAAAACTGCCTAAAGTCTTTCATCTTTAATCAAATCATCAGCATTGCTGCTTTATCGGGTGTTTAACATCCAGGCATCCATGAAAACAGAATTTATTAAATTTAACAGAGTTAGAAGTTAGCAGGAAGTTAGCTCGCTAGTTTCCACCTAAACATGACATACCATGTTCTGACTGAGAGATTTCTAAACAAATGAAAAAGTACAGCTCTGCTACCACTTCCAACATAAATGAAGACAGAAAACTAAACAGTAGTGACTTTTGTAGGGTTACTGAAGTTGGGCTAGCTGGTATATAATGATGTGCTACGTGATGACTAGCAAAACAGCCACGTTAGTATAACATTACCACAGTGAAGCTGAAGGATGAACGCTAACTTTTTTCCACTCGATAAAAGTTAACATGAGGGATTCTGGTGGTCAGGGACAAATGCAATCACATGGCAGGATGCTATAAACAGACCAAACTTCAGTCAGGAGAACAACTGAGATTATTCATCCACAATACGAGGTTAGTCATTCATATACTGCACCAACACGGGAATAGAGCAGCTGTGATGGAATACAGCATTAATGAATCAATGTTACGGAAGTGGAGGAAGCGCAGTTTTTGCCCATATTCCAAAAGTGCTTCATCTCTTTGCTTTTACTGTCGCCCGCCATAATTTGCAGATGATGTTGTTTGCAGCCACTGCCATGCTTTCGACCAAAACAGGCGCAGCTTGATGACACCATCAACATGGCGGTAGAGCAGAATAGTCAAAATCTCTAACGCTGGCCAAATTTATATTGTTTCTACCGTATACCGTTTATACCGCCCACCCCTAACATAAACCCTATAAATACCTGCGTATGTGTGGAAGGACAACTGCAGATTATTATAATGAAGTTTTTACTTTTGCATAAACAACAAAGTAAGCAGAGAGGAAAAGCTCTACTAGATTAAACATACAAGAGCACACAGTGTATTCAAAAAAGCTGATGTTTTATTATTTTTTTATTACAACATGCTGTTACTGTATCAACCATCACGCAAAAATTGAAAATGATATGTTGAAAACTGGAGGCTAAACATGAAACATTCAGGGTTAAAAGTGGCGAAGAGTCACAGAGTCAAACTGTAACCAGTTTAATGTGTCACTCTTCTCACATGCTGCTTAAAATAGAAATAGAGTTTACAGTTATCCACTCTTTCACCCGGTTGGCAACTTTGAGCCATGCTGGATTAACGCCTTCCCTTCTCTCCCCTCAGGTCCAGGAGCTGGTCCTGGATAACTGTCGCTCGAGCGAAGGAAAGATTGAGGGAATCACAGAAGAGTTCTCGAATCTGGAACTGCTCAGCCTCATCAACGTCGGCCTGACCAGCGTCGCAGACATCCCAAAGCTGGCCAAACTCAAAAAGGTGAGAGGGCCTGCAGAGCGTCAGGAAACCAGATGTTCATGTAGATGTTTGAAGAAGGTGCAGATGTTCAGCTTTGCTGAGCTTTCAGTTCCTTTTCCAGCATGTTTTCTCTTTGTAGTTTCTGAAAGGTGATTCAAATTTGATTGTTTTGTTATTGGTGAATTTCTCAGTTACGTAGCCGGTGGACAGCTGCCTCTGGTATACTTTGCTTGCTTTTTGGTGCAGCAGAGGGTTGAGAAGCTTTGTGTTTGGCTTCAACTGTCACACAGTTTGATGGCTTTTCACGTCTTTCTTTTTGTCCCGTCAGCGCTCTAAAAATAAAAGACACTAATGATGTAATAATATAAAGCTGCGATATCACCAGGTTTTTAAAAAATATATATATTTCTGTTTGATTTTTTGATTCACAGCTTTTCTTTGTGTCTCTGCAGTTGGAGCTCAGTGACAACAGGATATCGGGTGGTCTGGAGGTCCTGGCAGAGCGGCTGGTGAACCTAACGCACCTTAACCTCAGCGGGAACAAGTTCAAAGACATCAGCACCCTGGAGCCGCTGGTGGGTGGAGTCTACATCGTTATTTAAAAAAGAAGTGACAGATCACTGCTGTGTGCCTTTGTATGTGAATAGATTGTGACCATCAGTAAATCATATAACAGCATGAAATACACACACACAAACACATTTATATATGTATATATAAACAAACAGTTTCTATAGTAACAGCCAACATGGACGACAGTCAGCAGCTCTGTTATCCTTATACTGACATGTAGGTATACAATATATGTGCTGGTCTCAGGTGTCCATGATGCAGTTTCAGCTTGTAGTGACATAATAGTGCACAAGAGCTGTGGGTCGTCAGTATTCTGTCCAAAGCAAACTTGCACACCGTGTGCTGTAGCCAAACGAGGGCAGCACTTTGTACTTCTTCATTAGTTCTTTGAAAATGTTTTCAGAAAACTGATCGGATGTCCGTCTTTGTCCCTCCAGAAAAAGCTGCCCCAGCTGAAGAGTCTCGACCTGTTTAACTGCGAGGTGACAAACCTGGCCGACTACAGGGAGTCCATCTTCAAGCTGCTTCCCCAGCTCACCTACCTGGACGGCTACGACATTGACGACTGCGAGGCCTCCGACTCCGAGGGCGAGGGAGACGGCGTCGACGATGAGGACGAAGAAGGTGAAGGTTTGATTTCTAGAAAGCTGAGAGAAAATTAAAGCGACAGTAATATTAAGATAGTTCTTTTTATTTTGCAGAGGGCGAGTCAGAGGACTTTGAGGAAGAGGAAGAGGAGGATGAAGAAGACGTAGTGGCTGAGGAGGACGACGAAGACGACGACAGCGGTGATGATGAGGTGAGTTTGGAGTTAAATCAGTAACGTTTACATAGAAATGCTGAAGAACAATGAAAGATGTGATGTCTCTTCTGTTTATCTGTGACGTATTTGCTCGTCTGTCCTCCACATGCTGTCTAAAACCACTTTCATCACAGCATCACAGTCAAATGCCCTCTGTCCTGTGAATTTGGTGCATTAAGACTAGAGATGGACCGATCCGATATTACGTATCGGCATCGGTCCGATACTGACCCAAATTACTGGATCGGATATCGGCGAGAAATAAAAAATGTAATCCGATCCGTTAAATATCAAAAAAGCACATCACAAAACTTGCTACACGGCGTAACTCGGCTCATAACCGTAGCACGTCGCAGCAATATGCATCACGTGTTAGAGCGGCTGTGTGTATTTGTAGCCTTGCTAGCAAACCAGCATTTCATCTCCGAGGAAGTTATCCCAGAGAGAAGTAAAGCAAATGTGTAAGTTCATCTCTGAATGTCTGTAAAGCATTCCCACGTTAAGCTTAACAACAGATATATGGAGGGACTGCCCCTCTCTCTCTCTCTCTCTCTCTCTCTCTCTCTCTCTCTCTCTCTCTCTCTCTCTCTCTCTCTCTCTCTCTCTCTCTCTCTCTTCCCCCCCCCCCCTCTCTCCCCTGTTGCTACTTCAATCTTGAAACTGCTTAATGATCAGCTGATCGGCTTTTCTGTCGCGAGTCAGTCTCTCTTCTTAGTTTTTGGCCCACTTCTCACCAGAAAGAGGATACCAGCAGCTGAACAACAGCAGCACGTTTAAGCTTGATAAGCTGTTGTTAGAATTTATTTATTATTACTTTCTACAGCAGGATCCTTTTCTACATAGCTGACTGCTGGTAACTGTGCAGGGGTGGATCTAGCAAAGTTTAGCCAGGGGGGCCGATAGGGCATGAACAGGGAAAAGGGGGCACAAAGACATACTTTTCTTTCTTATTCTCATTTAAAATGTCGAGCTTTTAATAAATAATTATCTGACTCTTACACCCAAAGTTTTAATCTGATGTAAAATATATAGAAGTCCATTACTGTATATAGTAACTGTTAAGTCTAATATACCCTAGTAAGCTATAGTACTTTTTCCTTTGGGAAGATACCATCTGTGCAGTCTGCAATTCTGTTGAAGAAAGATGTTGAATCTATTTAATTATTCTTGAAAAATAATTTATTTTGTGCATTTTCCCCCTGCATCAAATTATATTTGATTACATTGATTAAGCATCATGAGGTGGAGGGTGGTTCCCTATTTTTTATTTTTTTTTTTTTTGCTGGGAGTTTGCAACCCTATTAGTTAGGTTGCTTAATATTTTTGCTAAGTACTCTTTAAAATACCAGAATAGGGAGGATGGAGCAGGTTTAAGTTTATTAGATTGATCAGTGTTGCTGAACTATGACATATTTTGGGCGCAGTGTATTTTTTACATACAGGTATAACAGAATAGCTTTAGTGTTGTTATTTATTTAAACTTGAGTATAAACTTATACAAAATGCAGCAAGATATTAAAAAAAACGTTTTATTGATTAAAAAACACACTATATCGGATTCATATCGGTATCGGCAGATATCCAAATTTATGATATCGGTATCGGACATAAAAAAGTGGTATTGTGCCATCTCTAATTAAGACTACAATAAGATGGAGTCAGTCTGCAATTTAATGAGGTTAAGTTGGCATTTACATGTTAAGGTTCGTGATGAATCTCTGAAAAGTCCAGCCAGAACCTCAGAAATGTAACCAGAATGCAACCAGTTAAGTGCCATACTGCACAGAGACGTGTTGCAGACAGGTTGCATTCAGGGACACAAGAGTTGCTCAGCGTTTGCTGCATGTTGGGAATCTGTCTGCATATATAAATAATTAATTGTAAACTCCTCGACAAAGTGACTGACTGCAGGCACACTGGGATTGGTTGGAGGCAGGTTGGCTCCCACCAGGAGACCCGTGCAGTTGTGTAAACACCCATATGGATAATTTATAATACAACAGCTCTGTTTGTTTATAGGTACACACATGTGCTTTCATGTAGTCCTCCAAAACCCGACAGGTGTCCGTAGGTTAAACACAGATTGCTTGGAAAGGAACAGGGAAGCTGCGCTTGATGAGTCAGGAGAGGGTCTCCTTAATTCTTGTTCACGAAAATTAAAAATCATCATGTTTGATAACAACAAAGGAAACTGGCTACACTTAAAAACAATACGGCGACAAAACACTTACACAAAGTCTGACGAAAAGCTGTACGCCAAGCACAGTTTACTATAACAACCCCACACACTATAGGTGGTTCCAGTAAAAGCAACGAAAGGCAGGATTTGTTTGGTTCTTAGCAAAGTAAAACCATTCAGGCGTCACTAGTAAAACATCATCATGCTTTTTCTCATGTTCATGAGTAGAGGCTGGTCAGTGTTCTGCGCATGGCTGAGTCGGTCAAAAATACACAGCTTTTGCAGTACAGTTTAAATGTTCACAGTTTACGTTCAGTAAACAGTAAAACTTTGATTGTTAGCTTGTGGTACATTAGTCTGCTCTGACTTTCCGACGGGGTAATCCGAGTTGAGGGAGCGTTCCACAACACATTTCCAACTGGGAACTCAGACTTTCCGACTGATTCAGAAGAGGCACTGTGAGTTTGCATCAGCAGTCTTTGTCCCTGCAGGATGGAGAGGTGAACGGAGATGTGGACAGCGAGGAAGAAGACGATGATGAAGATGAGGAGGAGGATGGTGAGTAAACCTGTATTTTTCCTCACTATTACTTCTTTGTTTTGAGGAACACTCAACATTCATTTATATCTGATGGTGTCTGTTGAGTTGGTTCAGTCAGGTGTAGCCAAGTAGTAATTAATCAGCCAAATAAAAGACTCCCATTGTTCTTCCTGCAGATGAGGACTCGTCTCCAGCCAAAGGAGAAAAGAGGAAGAGGGACCCCGAGGACGAGGATGATGATGACGATGATGAATGAGGGCCTGCAGAGACCCCTCCCTGACCCCCGCAAACCCTGCTGACCTCTTATCCACCCTCAGTGTAAATGTCTCATCCCTGCTGCCAATTCTTCCCCCTCTGCCTCCTCCCACTTTCACTCTGGGCCACGTCCCATTTCTGAAACTGGTCTCCTCGCTTGTCGCCTGCCTCTAGCAGAGCAATTGACATCCGTTATTGTTTAAAACGCCTCATTAATTATTTGTTTTGCTTTTTTTTTTTTTTTTTTTTTTTTTTTTTAAATACTTTCATTTCCACAAGTTGAGCCAAATTTTTTTCACATTGTCATCAACAACTTACAGCCTCCATTTAGTCCTCTGTTTTTGCCGCAGTGTTATTCTTTTGGTTTAATGGCAGCACGTTTATTTTTTGTGAACTCAGGAAAGAAGAAAACACTTTAACAAAAAAGTATCTGTTTTCTCGTCCCACCATCAACTGTATAAAAGAGTTTGTTTAGCTATTAAAATAAGAAGCTGCAGAGAGATTCTCACATTTTTAGAAGCTGGAACCAGAGGATGTTTCGCCTTCTTTGGAAACCTGCAAATCTTCCATCAGAATATACAGCTCGACAGTTTTTTGTTTGTTTATTTGTTTGTTTGTTTTTTCACAGTTTACATTTAAAATGGGGGGAAAAACAACCTAAACTTGTGCTAACAGGAAAGAAACTATCTGAACTCTAAATTCCAACTCTTGTTTGTGGGCAGTAAATGCATCACCTGTCTGGAAAAGCTCAAAAAAACAAAACATCGCAGACTTTACGTCAGTTTTCCTCTTCCTCCTGAGAATAAATGTCTCTCGTTAACTTTTTTTTTGATTGCATGTGGGCGTGGTTTATTTTTATTTTTTTTACAAGACAATAAAAACATGAGGAGTTAATAAATGAATTAATGAAATTTGAACCCAACCCCATTTCCTTATTTTTCCCCTGATGTCATCGGTCTGTGATGTAGCTCGTTGCTCTGATGACATCATTGTGTTAAAGCCAATCTTAAAAAAAAAAAAAAAAAAAGCTACCCACCCTCCTCCTCCTCCCTCTTCCTGTTGCCAAGGCCAAACCTGCTCAGGGCAAATCGTGTTGTCTTTTTTTGCCAACAGAGCTTTTTAAAAGAAATATTTTTTCAGAGGAATTTGTTTTTGTTTAATTTTTGTATGGTTGTCTGGGGAAACGCTCTGCCTCTTTCCTCCCCCCTCTCCCTCTTTCTGCCTCCTTTAGTTTCTGTCTCCTCAGTAGAGAGCTCCAGATGTTCCTTCAAGCTTACACTGACTAGTCGAGGTTGTTTTCTTTTTGTTTTTGTTTTTTTGTGTTTTACTTTCTGTAAGTTAAATGAAAGCAAACAAAAATACATACAAAAAGGACTTTGTAAATAAAATCTTAACATTTTGCTCCTGGCTCTCTTGTGTCCTCGTCTCCCCCCGTCTCGTTTAGTCTTTTAAAGCCAGCGCTGCTCACAGTCAGTAGCGGTTTTTGACATGTGTGACATGGGCAGTTGCCCAGGGCGGCATCACGGGCATCGGCAAAAAAGAGATGCTCGTACTCATGCTGCCCCAACATCATGAGCGCATATTGGGAATGGCATATGGCATAGGCACCGCTCGATTTTCTATCGCCCACTTGCTGGAAGGGCGCATTCCGTATGCGAGGTGCACCTGCTGCTTGGGGCACAGGAAGGAGAGGGCGGGGCAGCGGGTTATTCACTGGCTGGTTGGAGCAGCATCTAATAACCAACCCGCGCTAATATAACAGCACTAATATATTCCGATCACTCAATTATACATATCAAGAATTAACAGAGGTTAGGTGCTTTTTGGGAATCTCAGTCTCACTGAACGTGCTCCTGTGATTAGCCAGCATGTCATGGAGTGGGTGGGAGGTGTTATCCATGATTGTTCTTATCTTGGACAACATCTGCCTCTCTGACACCACCCTAACGGAGTCCAGCTCCATCCCCACAACATTACTGGCCTTGTGGATCAGTTTAGTCTGTTGGCATCTGTGACCCTCAACCTGCTGTCCCAGCATGCAACAGTATAGAGGATAGCACTGACCACAACAGGGATGCAACAAGATAACATTAATTAGTACAGATAGTGAAAACTTCTGTTTGCATTTGTTAGCCACTTGGCTATGATAGTAAACAGTAGACACTGATGTAGCTTACTGAATTTTTTTTGGCCGATGTTTAGCACAATTGCAGTTGTGCTGCCATATAGTATTACACAGTGGACCAAATGGTTCTGTGACAAGAACCCCACAGGCTGAAATGCAAAACCATAACAGAGCTGCCCCATGTTCTACTATAGATCAGATTCATGACTCCATCAGATCTGTTTTCACTGATTTTTCAGTCCAGTTCTGATTTTTGTCCCTCAGCCTTTTCTCATCTTTGAGGTTCGGTGTCAGGTCTGTGCTGGATTTTAAAATATTTATTTCCGCAAGCTGATGTGACCTCACAGATCAATCAACTTTAAATATGAAACACAATTAAGTCAGAAAACTGCAGTTCCTCTAATGGCCACTGGAGTGAGTCACTCATCACAAACTTTAAAGCAGAAACAAGCACATTTACAGCCTGGTGCGAAACACATTTTTGGTCTTCATAACTAAATTTCCGGCGCACGGGAGCTGTGTGTGTGCTGATCTGGAACATAATATTGCATAATGTAATTACCTGACTAATGATATGGCTCTATGTGTGTTGCAGACCACCCAAAACGAATAGTCAGTTTTGTTGAGGGAATCACTCATATTTTATTGGTCTTACATTCATTTTAATGAGTATTCAATGAAACACCAGGACTGAGGCTTCAAAGAGTCCAGAAACCCTGGGTGACTACATCAAACATTTTCATGCAGTCCAGTTCCAAACTTCATTCAACATTTTTTGCACACTCACACTGTGTTTTTCATGAGTTTTGCGATTTATGCATTTTAGCTCCTTTGGCCTACCAAAACAGCAAGGTCATGTATCTTACCCTTGAAGTTAGTTTGCAAACTGCTAACAAGAAGATCTGCTGTGTCCTTCTGCCCCTTCCATTGTTTCCAACCTGCTTGCACCAGTAAAAGTCACTAGAGCAGGTGGTGTGTGTCTGCTGCCTGACATCACTGCGCCTTGCATGTGGTCATAATTACACTTAGCTCCATAAGTATTTGGACAGCTTTAATTCAAGAGGTTTAAGAAATTTGCATTTTTGCATCCCATCATCCCAGACGCAGGGTTTCTTATATTCGATGGTGACCATTGTGTTTCAGGTAGTTTGTGAAGTATGAAGGAAAATAGTCTCTGCTCCCAAATAAACCATTTTCAGGAATTTTAGGAAAACAAGAGTTGTGGCTTCAACTACAAAGTCCAGTCTGTGGAGGATAACTCCGCTGTCTGTGGGTCACGCTGTCTCTGTAAGCCCCTCCTACACAGCAGGGTCTGAATCAGAAGGTCGCTCTCATGTTCTTTCTGGTGTTTTTGATATCCTGCTCCAGCTGAGCAATTTTCATCTGCAGAACGTGAAAACACAAAATATAAAAAAGTATCTGACAAGAACTTCTGATAACGTACTGTTTGTGAACTCACGCCTTTCTGATGGAGCTCCTCCTTCAGGCCTCTGAGCTCATCCTGCTGCTTGTAAAATGCCTGGAGTAGCTGAAACACAGAAAAAACTAGGACTGAGTTTGTGTGCAAGAGAAGGAGACACTCTTCTGAAGTGTTTTATTATTTATCCAACCTCACTCTCGGTCATTGGTGGCGGTCTCTCAGCAGGCTCGCAGCAGTGCGGGGTGCAGCAGTATGTCCACAGTGGGACCTGGGTCTCGTCTGGCTGCCACCCCGACAGATCGCTCAGATCTTTGGGATATTTGGCATCCTGATAGGACAGCTGCTCCTCCAGAAAAACCTCAACAGAGAACAGCAACAAAAGTATCAGAGAACTACTCTCCAAAAAAGGATCAGGTCTCAGGTCAGTTTCGAAGGATGTGACGGTTACTGTAGCAAAACATATTTCCTAGTTTGTCTAAAGGAAACAGAAGTTTCTAAAAAGAGTACGGTGGCATGAAAAAGTGTTTCCCCTCTTTCCCAGTTTCCTGTTTTTTGTAGGTTTGTCACATTTAAATGTTTCAGATCATCAAACAAATTTAAATATTAAGCAAACATGACACAAGTAAACACAAAATGCCGTTTCTATATGAAGGTGTTTATTATTAAAGGGAAAAAATCCAAACCTACATGGCCCTGTGTGAAAAGGTGATTGCCCCTAAACCTAATAACTGGTTGGGCCATACTTAGCAGCAACAACACCAATCAAGTATTTACAATAACTGGTGATCTTTACAGATATTTTTACAGCCTTTTACTGTTACACATTTAAGTGTGGAAAAAACATACTAAAAAACAGGAAACAAGATATGGACCAAGCACTTTTTCACACAACTGTATACCACTTTAAAATCAAGAAAAGGCACCACAGATTGGTATATTTTACCCTGCAATGTCAGGTAAAATAACCAGATCACACTTTACCTCCTCTATAAAGTCTTGGCCTATCTCTGTCACTGCAGCCGGGCTGCTCTGAAACCTGAGGGAGCTAAGCTGCCTCACCAGCCCCTTCTCAGCTTGGGTTTCTGGGTAAGGGTTGGGTACTCGAGTGTCTGGCTTCAGGGACATCAGCACTGGGCCTGGTGAGGAAATGTAAGAGATCAGTGATAAACTGAATGATCTATAGAGAGTAAATATCTTTAGTGTACCTGATGGCCCAGCTAGGTTACAGACCTCTGTTGACCCCCAACAGCCACTCCTGAGCGGTCATGGCTGCCTGGTTTCCAGCTGTCATCGGGTACAGATCCTCTTGAAAAATTCCTGACTGGAAGGAACAAGAAAAAAACTGGACCAATACTTCTTGTACTCTAATTATACTCAAGATAAGTACATCACCCCAACCTCTTTGCGTGGTACGATCATGGACAGCGGTTCGACCAGGTCTTTGATGGCAATCAGGCGATAAAACCGGAAAATCTCACAGGCGGTCACATCTAGGCCACGCTTTGGCATCACCCCTGGAGTGAGCCAGACGTCAAAACACATTTTAGTCCTGTGTCATAAAGTATTGTGGATATTCTAAAAGTGGCACTAAACTCTTTGCCTTTTTCTATCATTACAACATGAAAGTCTAGACTTTAAAGAACGACAACATCAATATTTAAAGGTTGTTGAGAGGGTGGTGGAGCAAGGCATGGGTTTTTAAGACAGAAGACTGGTCCTGCATAGAATGCCTTAACAGTCTTGCAACCAGTCATAAGACAGTTTCAGAAATGTAGGATGACCAACAGGCATGAAAAGACGACAATTGACCAACATTTGTTGAGTTGTTGGGGCAGAAGCTTGGTTCTTGGTGTCTTCCAGCTGTTAACATGACCGCAGGATGTAGCATTGAAACAGTGAAGGAAATTATCCATCAAAGTCGACATTTAAGTCAAGTTTATTAGATCAGCATCAAAGTGCCTGTGAATGAACTTAGA
This sequence comes from Neolamprologus multifasciatus, assembly GCF_963576455.1. Lineage (NCBI taxonomy): Eukaryota > Metazoa > Chordata > Actinopteri > Cichliformes > Cichlidae > Neolamprologus > Neolamprologus multifasciatus. The sequence continues at coordinate 36,314,031 of NC_140441.1, read as the reverse complement.
CAAGCTTTCTTAAAATTGTGTCAGTACCTTGAAATGAGTATAGGTATAGATGATGAGTTGGATACAAAGTTTTAGGTTAGTTAAAAAATGCAACCAAATCACTGTTACATCCACTTCAAGAGGATCACAATCTAAAGTCAAAATCACATTTGTGTGCTCTATGATTTTTTTCATATCCAATCAAAGAACCAATATCCTTGAATATCTGATAGTTATAATAACAACATGGAACCAATTTAATGTTTGCGAGAGAGTAAAAGAGACAAGTATGTTTGATCTGCTTTGATGATTTACCCAAGTTTGACTCAAACAGCATTTTGGGTAAAAATCCAAAGGGTCATGTCACCATGTGATTAGATGTCTGGTCAGAAGAAGTCATGGAAACTCAAAACTCTCCTATTTACCTATCTGAGTTTGGGTCGCTGTGGGAGGAGACTTAGAAGGGTCTTTGGCCCCGTCTTGTTCTGGTTCTACCTGATGAGCAGGTCTTACTCCAGGGTCTCCGCCCAGTTGGGCATGCCCAGAGTTCAACATGGAGGAGCAGCTGTTCTACTCTTTATGTCTGAGCTCCTCACCTTAGCTCTTAGGGAGAGCCGACCTACTCTTTTATTTTATGACATTTTATGACTTTCCTCTTTTGGTCATTACCCAGATTTCATGACTGTAGGTGAGAGCTGGAACAAAGGTGGACCGGCAGCTGTATAAATGATGTCATTTACTAGCTAACACACTTATGGGTGTGTGTTGGTCTCACCAAGTCCTTTTTGTGGGAGCAGGGACCTGTACTCAGTCAGGTAGCTGATGTAAGGTTTTTCAGCACTTAGCTCATAGTACCGGATGTTTCCATCACCCTACAAGCATAAATACAACATATACAGTGGTGCTAAACCTCCTTGATGATGGTTATTCAAATTTAACGGCACATTTTGCCATAAGCAGTTTATGTTTTTTGACCTTTCCAGCCAGATACAACATGTGTGTGTCTGGGTCATAAAACGGGAAGAGTACTCCAGCAGACCCATCCAGATCTTCTTCATATAAGGGTTCAGATAAGTCATCCTGCATGAAAACACATATGAGAATGAATGTAGAGCAAATTGTAAAGGAAAAAATATGCAAAAGTTGCTCAATTGAGATATACAGTTTATTTAATAATTTTCCAGTGAGATTCTCTTAAATCATTTCACAAGAAAGCAGTTTTTATTATCAGCTGTTTAATTTTATATATTTATTATATATTTATTTGTTTTTGTCTATGTGCCTCATTTTCAGCAATCTCTTTTTTAATCATGTCTTACGACCCAAGTATTCTTACTCCTAGAAAATGCTGGTAATTGGATTCAGGTTTAAGAACAAGCACAGCTTAGATTAAGTTTCAGATTACAGTTGAAGGGAAAAAAAACTATCTTACAGGGTCCCACAGGACGATCTGCCGGTGGTTCCAAGATGAGCTGCCAGTGGACAGAAGCAACTTCAACCCCCTGATGTATAAAACTTTGTTGGCCTTGTGTGAGTTACTGCTTGATACCTGCAGAAGTATCAGTTACCTTCCTGGCAATTTTCTGTCAGGACACTCATTCAGATACAATAATCATACCTGTAAAATCTTTCCTGTCCGAGGGTCCAGGACTCGAACATGTCTGTCTTTGGATGTGACTGCCAGCCTGCTGCCATCACTGTTGAAGCTGACTGAAAGCAGCAGTGCCTCAGATGGGTAGCGGTGGTGGATGGGCATCAGCACCACCCGAACTGGATACCTGATAACTGCACCGGCCTGGGATACATCCCAGAGAAGGACCTGGAGCAGTAAGTGGGACAAATTCATGTCTGTTTTGCAGCCTAAATGCACTGGAATTACTGATTGTAGAGTGTAGCTCTTTAACATTTGGTTCTCTTGTGTTGATACTTTCTTTACTGGTTCAATCCTGTAAGGTGTCTGTTATAGAAAACGTTTTATGCCAACCATTGGCTTTTTTTTTCTGTGCATTATGTTCATAAGATATATTGAAGGAAGTTGAATACAACACAAAAGCAAAGACTGTTTCTTTTAACAAAAATACGGTACTCATTTAAGGCAGAATGTTATATGATTGGCACTGACCTTGTAGTCATAGGCAGCACTTAGCAGAAGGTTCTCAGCAGTTGGATGCCACTCAATTAGCCCCACTCTTCTGGAGTGACCAATCAGGGTTTTCCTGGCCTTGGTGAGGTTCTGTTGGACTCCACAGATTGGGATATCCCAGATCTTCACCTGTATACATGCACAGGACCAAAGTGTATGTGCTGTAGACTAAATGTTATATAATTCCCAATAATTTAACCCCATCCTTATCCTAAACCTAATTCCAAAGTTAATCCTAGTTAGTCGTTAACTAACAGTGCAGTCCTCTGAGCACGAGGCGATGCAGTAATCATCGAATGGATTCCACTTGACGTCCAGGACTCTGCTGCTGTGGCCACAAACCCTCGGATGCTGAGGATCTACTCTGCCTGTCTGAAAGAGAGAACATGAAACTATTTTAAAACTTTAGGTTTCCCCATTTTTTTTTATCCTTTAATATGTTAATTCAGAAGAAATTAAATTAAAAAGGCCTGTGTACATGATGGATGGGCAGGACTAAAAAGGACCCGCCTCCCGCGCACTCAGTCACCACAGCGATGAAGCAGGGATTGGCTGAGCAGTAGTGGTTGTCATGGACGCTACGCGTGATTGGCACCCTGTCGTAGCTGTGCTCCTTGGTGGCAGACTTTCCAAAAATGTGACGAAACTTTGAGCAGCGAAAGGATGATCGCCATGACATCTGGTGGACAAGAGTACAGTAGCATCAAGCTTAGAGGAGTTTAAGTTTTGGTGCAGATTTATATCAAGAAATCAGAAAATGGGGGGGAAATCTAATGGGGTATGTTAGATTAATGTTAATCATTGAAGGATTAATCCTTGACTAGATTAAAGTTAGGGGAAGTTAGGATAATGTTTAAGGTTAGGATAAATACAGGCTAATTTTGGGTCAAGCGAAGACTTAAGATGAACCTAAGCGAAGGCTTAGTTGGTTTAGATATAGGCTAAGTGTCACGGTCCCCGTGTCTCTCTGGTTGGCTCACGCTGGCTACAGGTTTTGTTGTTGTTGTTCTTTTTTGTTTTTGTTTTCTTTGTCTCTCCTCCTTCTCTCTGCCTGGGTGGAGCTCGTTACAGGCTCTCGCTCTTGGCCCACGCACCTGTGTGATTGTCTCCACCTGCTGTTGCTCTGGCTGATTTTCCCAGCTGCTATTTAAGGCAGTGGCACAGAGCAGCTCACAGCTGGAACGTTGAACCTCCTGAGTTCGTGCTCTCGGCATTATCAGAAGAATCGCCTGTGTGTATTTTGCTGTGGACCTAACATTAACTCTTGTGTGTAGATATCCCTCTTCTGGACCAAATCACGGGACCTGCCCAGGTGTGGCAGCATGTGTGGAGTTTTGGAGCGAGTGCGGCTGAAGAGGAGTGCGTGTGTGCGGAGGAGCTGTGGCGGTGACTGTGTGGAAGAGGAAGCGTGTGTGTGGATTCCCCCCCCCCCCCCCCCCCCCCCCTTTCTCTCCCTGGAGCCCTGGACCCCCCTCCCAACTCACTGTACATATATATAGCACTGAGGTGATCCCTGTTGTAAATAAATAATCTCCTTTTGTTCTCAAAGAAAGAACTGTCTGCGCGTGAGTCCGTCCAGTAGTCATGACACTAAGTTGTGGTTCAAGTTAGGTTTAATTTTATGTTGGTATTAATCTTGGCTTTAACCAAAGCTTTGATTTAAGATTAGGATAAAGATTTATCCTAATAAATTAAGGTTAAAATCAGATTGAAAGGAAGGAATTGTTTGGATACAAAAAACTTAGAGTGAGATTAGTTTTAGGCCATGTGAAGATCAGAGTAAGTGTAAATTATGATTATAGTAATGCAAAAAATACCAATTTAAATTAAGGTCAGCTTAATGCTAGACCTAGGAAAGATCAGGTTTAGGTAGGATTAAGCTTTTGAAAGGCAAGATCGAGGTGATGATGCATATTTTCAACTGTAGCTCTCAGTTTTCCTGCATGTTAATGTAATACTGCTATAATACTGAAATAAATCTTTCAGAATGGCTCTTTGTCAAGTTATAAGAGCTATCCAGTCATTTAGTAGTATTTTTTATTCATTAATTACTTGTAGTATGAATGAGCTAAAGCTGTAAAACTTCAGAAAGTATGATTAAAAGTCCAAAATGAATGCCTTAGGAAAGACTGGGCTTAGGTTAGATTAATGATATCATAGGTAGTTTGGGATAGGGTCAGAGGTCAAGGTTAGAACAGAGACAGGTTAAGGAGGATAGTTTAATGATAGGTTTAGTTGATCATTTTGGAGGATTATACCTAGGTTTGATTGAGATTAGGGAAGATTGGTATAAAGTCAGTTTAAGACCAGGATAAAGATTGGTTGTGTTTAGTTTTAATAAGGCTGAGTTTAATAGAAGATCAACAGGAGGCTCTCTCTGCAACCACTCAAACTGAATCTGTGGTCCAACCCTTCAGTTTTTCTCCGCTAAATGTTTTTGAGGTCCACAGGGCTTTAAATCTGTTGGATCTAAATAAATCTGCAGGACCAGATCAACTTGATCCTTATTTTCCTAAGTTGACTGCAGATTTTATAGCAGAACCGATAACTTACATTTTTAATCTTAGCCTCTCAAATAGTGAGATCCTTGTAATATGGAAATCTGCCTCCCTTTGCTGAAACGAGGTGATCCTTTAGATGTTGATAACTACAGGCCCATATCTAATTTGTGTGTTCTAGCAAAAGTTCTAGAAAAGTTCATTAGTGAACAACTTTTTGGACAGAAATTCAGTTCTTTCCCAACATCAGTCAGGATTCAGAAAACAACACAGCACAATAACTTCTGCTATTAAAGTGGTTAATGACACCATTGATTCAATGGACTGCAAAAAATACTGTGCTGTTCTTTTTCTTGACTTGTCAAAGGCTCTTGACCATGCTATTTTATTAAATAGACTAAACAATATTAGTCTATCTGTAAATGCTCTAAGTTGGTTTTCAAATTACTTGTCAGCAAGAAAACAGTGTGTCCATGCTGCTGGGTCTTCTTCTTCTTTTCTCCAAGTATCCAAAGGGGTTCTGCAGGTCTCCATATTAGGGCCATTGCTATTTTCTCTTTACATAAACAACCTTTGTGATAATTTGTCAAATGCAGCATTTCATCTTTATGCAGATGATACAATTATTTATTGTTCATCCCCTTCAGTAGCACAAACACTGCAATTTCTGCAGTCTGCCTTTGATCATGTTCAGTCCCATTTAACTCAACTTAAGTTGGTGTTAAATCCAGAGAAATCCAAGTTCATGTTATTCTCAAATGGCAAAGAGTTGTTAGCTACGTCTCCTAAGATTAAAACAATTCAAGGAACTGAAATTGAAATCGTCACATCTTATATCTAGGGATCATTATAGATCAGAATTTGTCATTTAAGACTCACATTCAAAGGCTTGTGCCGAAGTTAAAACTAAAACTAGGTTACTTTTTTAGAAACCAATCCTGTTTCTCCCTCCAAGTGAGAAAACACTTGATTCATGCAATGAGAGAATAACTCTTTTACTCAGTGTGATTGTTTTTAATGTCACTCTTAATTTGATCTGTTATTATTTATTTTACACATGTTGGTATGGGATATTGTATTTGTTTTAAATGTTATATACTTATGTGGTATGTGTATTTTGACTTTTGTTGCCATGATGCCAGGTCTCTCTTGGAAATGATATTTTTAATCTCAATGAGATGTTTTACATAGATAAATAAAGGACTAATAAATAAGAAGATGAGCTAATTGAGTGTAAGATAATAACCTCACAATATGAAGCCTTTCAGGTAAAAAACATTTAGCAGCCTATTGTTCATTTTCAGACAGTTGTAATGTCTTCTGAAGCAATGGAGAAACGACTGCATGTTTTTGTTTTGGAAAGAGCTTCAGAACCTCAGCAGCTGCATTATTGGCTCTAATCAATAATGCAATTTGCTGTTATTAATGGCTTTCATAATCTTATCAATAATAAATCAGTTTCTTCAATAAATGATCCTAATCATTTACACACACACACACACACAAACACACACACACACACACAGAGTGATATATCCATCCTCCAAGACAGCTTATTTGTCTCTATTAAATATTTATTGGCTACACACACACTTCCTGTTGTTACAAACTCCCCTAACCTGACCTTTGACCTTTACTGTGGCTGAGACAGATCACCTTACTGTCGAGTGAGGAGAAGGAAAGAAATAGTAAAGGAAAGAGAAGAAGGTAATCAAAGGGGAATTTTTTAAATAAAATTTACAATAAGTGAAATCAAAGCACAGTTTAAGTGGGGTTTTTTTTTTTCAATTCGACTAAGTGTACCTGTAATATGAACATTATCAGTGGCAGAATGCGATTTAAATACTTTAAATCTACTTGTACTTATTTGAACTCTACTTTTTTTTTTACGTGCCATACTTGTTGGTGCCAGATAGGCTGATCTGGGATTTTACCAGACAACCATCTTCAGTGTTTACAGAGAATGGTCTGACAAAGAGAAAATATCCACTGGATGGCTGTTCGCTGAGTGAAAATACCTTGTTGATGTCAAAGGTCAGTTGAGGTTAGACTGTTTTGAGCTGATAGGAAGGCAGCAGTAACTAAAACAACCTCTTGCTACAACCAAGGTATGCAGAAGAGCATCTCTGAATGCACAACACTTTGAACCATGAGGCAGATGGGCTAAGGCAATAGAAGACCACACCAGGTGTCACTCCTGTCAGCTAAAAACAGGAATCTGATTGTCATACGATCATTGATTTTCATACGTATATTAAAAAAAGAATATATAACAATGATGAAATCACAGTGGTTTCTTAGTTAGAACTTTTATAGCCTTGTATAAAATTGTAAAATTATGAGAGATACAAGATAACAATTTCCAGTTATGTTCTTTGTAAAAAGAAACAAAATCTGAGGTTGTGTAGTTTTTATTGGTTTGAGCGAACCAACACTTCAGAAGAATGATGACTCTTTGGTTTGCCCAACTCTCAGGCTGGAAACCACTCAGCTGGCACCTCATGTTGGAGCAAGGCTAAATACAACAGCTACTGAAAATGAAAAGCCCAAAACAAAGCAAAACAAAAGTCCCAAAGTAACAGTCCTACAGGGGACTGGGACCCTGGATGAAAGTCAAGATTTTATGTCTTTAAATAATTCCAATAAAAGGTTTGCATAAAGGGTATGCAAAAATGTGGCTTAATTTAAATTAAGAGTAAATTAAATATAGTAAGAGTAAGGTAAATCTAAAATTGGTTTATTCTTATCATAGGAGAGAGAGAGCTTGGGTTTAATCAAGGCCATGAAGGCTGGGATGAGGTTCAATTAATCCTAAAATGAAGACAGGTCAAAATTAGGTTCAGCTTAACATTAGGAAAGATTATGTTTAGGTTTGATTAAGCGTATGGATTGTTCAGATAAGGTTAGGTAAAGTTTAGGTTCATCCTGAGGTTAGGAAAGATTAGATTCAGGTTCAGTTAAGGTTTTCGAAAATGTTCATTTAAGGTTAGACTAAAAATAAGATTAAGGTAAAACAAATAATGCTTGATAGCCTTTCACCTGCTCTTTCGAATGATCTTTTAAGAAAGGCATACAATCCTCCCTGAAAAATATCATTTGAATGAATGAATATGGTCTTACCTTGAATTCAGTTACTTAGGAATCACTGGGATCTCTTTCTGCTAAAAACATATACTGTTATTATTAATAACACTGCTACCAGTTTTGTGACTTCCACTTCTTCTGCAATACCTTTTATTAGAGGTACTATAACTGTGATACAAATACGGCTTTTTAAACCTGCTCCCTCCGTGTCTACAGCTGAGCTGATCTGCATCCACCTCTCAGTGTGTTTCCGTGTGTGGGTTCACTCCTGATCCATGACGTCTAGCCTCTGCTCCCGTATTAGCCGAGCTGTTTATGCACGGCTGCACACACACAAACACACCTCTACAATCCGATACGACCAGCACAATTGCACGCACTCACATTCTAATGCAGCTCCAAGACCTAAGACAATAACATATTTCAAATCTACTGGAGAGTTGGGACAGTGTAAAAAATATATTTTACCTTAGAACTTGGTGAGCCTAACAAATACCAATCAAATTTCTTATGACTGTAGTTATGATTAAGACAGTCCTGTTCTATTTTTGTAGTCATTTGCATTATGTTAAATACTGGGGTAGATCACCCCTACATCCAACATCCATCCATCCATAGTCTCCTTCCACTTATCCAAGTCCAGGTCTTGGGTACAGCTGTCTCAGTAGACATCAAGACCCTGTCCCTGGTGACGACCTCTAACTCTTCTGGAGGGACTACAAAGCCAGCTGAAAAATATAACCTCTGCAGTAGAACATGTCCCAAATACCTCCTCTAGGAGGCATCCAGGAGGGATCATGGTCATTTTATTGTGGAGGAGTAGTGGCTCTACTCCAAGCCCCTTCTCAGCGACCTTCTTCTCCTGTCTCCAAGGCTGAGTGTAAACATCTCCTGTTTCACCACATCCCATAAGTGCGCTATTGGATGAAGAAGACATTAAATATGGAGGTAATTTGAGTACAGGGAACTCATTTTCATGTTCATGAAATCAGTTTGATGCAGTGTGTGGGAGCAACCATCAGAAGATGGATACACTTCATAAAGACATGGACATGGTCAGCAACAATAATGTACTTCAAATATCCTTTCAGCTAAAAAAGCAGATGAAATCAGCCATTAATTTTAGCAATGGTGTATTTTTCTAGCTTGGTGCTCAAAAGGTATTGTATTTAGTTATTTTATTAATGCTGGATTAACAAACAGTCAGTCATTGTGCTAAAAACACATAGCAACTTAATATAAAGCATGAATTTCCCAAAATTTAATAACCACCTGGCTTTCCCACACCTTTATCCATCAGTTTAACACCAGGTTCTCTTTCTGCAACAGGCTGACTCAAATCAACATCTGTCTCTTCAGTTACCACATTTGCTTCTCCTACAATGACACCTGGTTTCATCTATCACTTCAATAGTTCATATCATATTAATATGAACTATTATACTGATAAAAGTTTTTCTTTTTGTACAGCAGCCACAGACCAATTTTATTAATTCTGAAAAGGAGAATAATCTCCTAAAGAGTCTCCACAGGGAGGCAGCAATACGTTATAGACTAGAGTTCCATCTGTTTTTCAGCTTCATAAAAACTCTGTGAAATCTCTGAAATGTAATTTAGAACTACATAAGTAATTAAATCTAATAGAACTACTTATTTACATTAGGTAACATCATTTTAACTATGACAAAAACTAGTTGTAACAACTACATAAGATTATTTTAGCATAAAAATAAAAACAAACAAACAAAAACATTGTTTCAAGTTAATGAACGCTAACTACAAAACAAGATATTGACGAGGGCAAAGATGCTTTATACATCTGGCTCTGCCTCTACAGTGAACTCTCAAGGACACTATTGGCCCTCACCCAGGGAAGTATTGAAGTGTGTTGATGCCGTTTAAAAGCTGTTTCCTTCTATTCTTTTGTGTTTGTTGTATATATTTACAAATATATGTAACAAAACGTATGACGCCTTTTGTATGGCCTGCTTTAACAACTTGCTAACCTTATTTACTAGTATATATATACATATATATATACTAGCTGAGCTGGTTTGGTGATATGGTTGTTTGTCGTCTGGTATTCATTCACTGAATATCAAACTCATCTGGATTCTTGTCTGACTGCATACTTTAACTGTCAGGAAAAATCTCTGAAAAAGAGAAAATGTAGCAGACACCATGCCTATGGCTTTAAGCCTGATGCCCTCCAGTTAAACACCTGCTGGTGAAAGCCAAGCACAAAAAGCTTCAATCAATTTTTTTTATCAATGCATCTTTTTCTCTTGGTGGACTAATAATACAGTAGTACTGTGTGAAAGCATTGAGCTACCTGTAGTTTCTTTATGTTTAGCTAGGAAAAAGGGAAATATGTGCATTGAACTGTAATGCAATTGGAATAATTGGGCCTTATTTACAAGCATTTGTGTGGAAATATTTTTACCCTGTGCAAATAAATAAAAATAAAAATATATAAATCAAACTGAATGTAATGAAATAGAACTGAAAAATATCTGAAAAAAGTGCAAAGTTACTCGACACCACACATTGATGTCCTCAAGATAAACAGGTGTTAATAAACATATTAACACCTTTAATATTTATTAAATTTATTTTCTGTTGCTAGACTATTATTACAGTACAGTGTGAAAGTCTCTACCTACCTCTTGTTTTTTTTAAATATTTTACTAGGAAAATGGTGTAAATAAATGTAGCAATTTATTAAATTGTGTACAAGCATACATGGAAATATAGGATATAAGGCAAAAACAGAGTTTGTACTCAAGGGTGTAGATTTGGCATGGATGGAAGGGACATGTCCCCACCAATATCCAGCGATTATTGAATTGTCTCCACCAATAATTTGATCTCTTTGAGTAAAGGAAAACAATACCGATAGAAATTAAAAAAAAAAAACCAAAACGATTTGTCAACGTCTCATTCACCCAGCGGTGCAGAAAGAGTTAAATTACGTTCTCTACTGGAGTCCTATATCATGTGACAAATATGGCCAATGTGATTGGCTGTGCCTTTCAGGGAGCTCTTTTTAGTTTTAGCAGCGGCAAACCTGCGCTGCGAGGACCTGCAAGGAGGAGAGGAGGATGGCAGCAAAAAGAACCTGGATATAAGAAAGTATTTTTCAAAGAAACCTGTAAGTCACTTAAAGTCAAGTTCACTCATAAAATCTGTCCATCATAATAACGTTACAGGCTATGCAAGGCAATACATGCCCCTCTTATCACTCTTTCTGGGTTGCAAAATAAACTTTTAAAAAATTTTCAGGCGAGAATGTGCAAACTTCAAATATCTGAGCCGGCGAGAACAGCAAACTCCCGGCACATCGTTTTAGGCTTTGGCCCACATCAGTCTAAAATTGTATGTAACCATGAATAACGTGTTGCCATGTCCACCAGGAGAGACTGGACAGTATAGATGTAAAACAAATATGCCAGCAGTTTATCTCAGTTAATGAGAGGAGAAGGCATGTGTTTGGCTCCTTCACATAGTGGACATTGAGTTGTTGTGTGGGACACCAGTAGTCCATGTCTGTTGCTGTAACAGTAGTTCATGTTTAGAGTTAAACATCCCAGCTCACTGAGTTGATCGGGGCAATAGTGCCTAAAATGTTGCATAATTTTGCTAAGAGATCTGTTACTTTGTGGTAATCTTAGATGAGTAGTTTTATGGACAAAAACCACCAGGTCATTCAGTGTTCCCTTAGTGCTAATGTGTTAGAGATGTTGGTGCACTATAACTGAAGTAATGTTGTTAAGTCCTTAAAGTCATATTAATTTATTCTCATGACTGTATTTTAAGCTATTTTTATTTTTGTATGATACCTGATTTATATGGATTATGGTTGAAGTAAACTAAAGTCTAAAATACTTAGTCAGTCATTTGTTTAATAGTAACTTAACATTATATAATTCACATATAAAACTATGAATTGTAATTTTAAATGGTTTAAAAGCATGCAGAATAGCATATGTAGGCAAGACGAAAAGGAAAAAAAAAAGAAACAGGGCAGGGTTCGGTGGTTGAATCATCCGTCCCCACCAAAGCCAAAACCAAATTTACGCCCTTGTTTGTACAACTCTAATCTGGTGTGACCAACTTTATTCTTCAAAACAGCCTGCTCTCTTCTAATTTCTTCAAGTAGTCTTCTGTAGTGTTATGCAGTCATTCAAACATCTTTTTTGAATGTCGGCTGCCTTCTATTCTGTTCCTTGTCAACACACTACATTGGTAGTGTGTTAGGGATCATCGTCATTCTGAAAAAGGAACTTTTCCAGAAATTTACAGACAGATATTGCATGGTGGATCAAAATCTGATTGAACATAACTCATAATTCCATCAATTTTAGCAAGATCTCCAACATCAGATCTAAAGTGCAGCCCTGAATCAGGTCAGAGCGTTCACCATGTTTTACAGATGGCTGTAGAGACTCACTGTTGTACGGCTCTCATGAGGTCCTTTATATATATTGTCAAAAATTTCAACCAGAATTTTCAAATTTTGATTTTCTGTTAATTTTTTTTTTTTTTGTAATTTCAGACAAATGATTCTTGTTCAACCTTTTTCTACTTGTCAGGTCATTTATATATATTTATAATTAAAAAAAATAAAATATATCATTTATACTCACTGTTTGCCATCATGCCAGTTATTGGAGGGATCACAACGATCGCAGGTTTGGAAAGCAACAGCTCAGCTCTGAAAACAGAGTAGCAAACACTATAGGTTCCTGCCTTTTAAAGAGCCTGACATACTTAAAGAGATAAAATTCCTGCTGAAACAGGTTTTTGGGACATTTCTTTAAAAGGCAGATCATTTAAAACTGCCAACCAAGTGAGACTGATTAGAATTAGATAACATTTTTAGATACCAGCTCAGAAAAGGGAAAGGGACTGCTTTAGTCTCCAACAGTTGGCATTATGTAGCTGATTATATCACATGATTCTTTTTGCTGCAGGTGCCATCAAACTCATAGATGAGTAAAAAGCACAACTAGCATTCACTGTGCAAATGAGCCAGTCGGTCAGGTCCAGAGACCAGTAACCCTCTGGTAACCGCCAATCACCATGAAACTGTGAAAGCTGCAAGCAAGTCTTCAGCTGCCATTTTTCATATGAAATACAGGCAACCGTTTCAATCTGCTGGAAACCAAAGCCACCAAACCAAACAGGGTTAAAAACAGCAACCAAATTTTTAACTTGAGCTTTTCTAGCATCACCAATCACCCAAAGCACTTTAGACTACAAACCACAATTATTATTATTAAATAATTATTTGATCCCCTGTTGGGATCCATACAGTACATTTATTTTCTGTGTTTTTTAAATCCAGATTCAGAAGAGTTTTACGTGTTTTAAAGTGTTACAAAATCTTATTATTATTATTATTATTATTATTATTATTATTATTATTATTATTATTATTATTATTATTATTAGCCTAATACTGCGAGTTTTGCTGACACATATGATTAATGATCCTTTTATTCTCAGTCACTGCAATTGCCCAAGAAATGTGGGGATATTACACTGGTTTTAATGACTCTGCACCAACTGCCCATTTGTTTAAGAACTGATTTTAGGATTATACTTTTAAAGCCTTTCATGGCCCCAAAATAGAATAGAATGGAATAGAATAGAATAGAATAGAATAGAATATTGGAACTGGTGTCTCTGTACCAAGCAGTACACAGCTGACTCTAAAGGCAATCTAGTGTTAACAGTTGGCAGTTGTTAATTACAGTTTTCATTGTTAACAACAAATAACCTCAATGAAAAATCTTAAACCAAAAAAACTGTAATACCAAAATTCCCATAACAAAACCCCACTTTCATGATTGCTATTGATGTGGCAAAGGTAAATTAGCTCTCAATTTACCATTTTGGTGTTATAACCATAATGGTTATAACACAGCTGATAATATTTAAATGCACAACAAGCTGCTGCTTTGCTTAAATATGATCTATTATTGGAGCTGGGTCGTCTTAACTCTGCATCAGGTGATACTTTTTGTTTTGCAAACCTTTTTGTTCTTTATCTCATTGGGTGTGTCTCTGAAATGTTTCTGCATAAGTTCACACCTGTGCACTTATGCTGTGTGTAACACTGTCTGATTTTTCGTAAAGATTAGATTTCAGTTATGTCAGAAAACACATGCTATTTTATGTTATCTTCTAGGCTGTTTAATTTCATATTCAGCAGCTTGTATAAAGTTTTAGCAGGTGAGGGTACAGTGAGGTGAGAACAGCGAGACATCCTTCGAATGCCACTAAAACTGGAATTTTAATTCATTGTTATCAGAGATTCTTTAATAGGACGTTTCAAATTTAGAAGTATTTAAAGTGATGTCCAGTTTAATTAAAGGGAAAATAAATCAAAAAGGAAAATAATTAATGAAATACTTAAAATATGGTCTTCATCCTTCAAGGTCGGTCCTCTAACAGTGGAGTACCTTTGCTGTTCCTAGGACTGCGCTCCTCTGGACAGAGATCTTGGATCTTGGTCCTGGCATCTGCTGGAGCCACTCGCCCAGCTTACTCTGATTACCATGGCGACCACTGTTACCTTTACCTTTACATAAAATCATATGACATGTGACATATACCGTAAATTGATGTGTTGTTCTGTGAATAGTCAGTGAAGCATTTGCGTTGACATGACTGATGGAATTTCATGTAATAAATTTGTTAAACTCAAAAATCACATTTTTAGAATCCTAGAGACAATGATCAAAGAGAAAACTAAAACAAATAACCACCTACAATAATAAGTAAAAGACAAAAAAGTAAAAGACAAAAGATTAAAATAAGGAAAAAAAAAAAAAGAGAAGCAACTGAAACTGAAACAAACTGCATGCACACAATAATCAAATAGTTTTGATCAAATAGATCAAAACAGGCGCTGCAGGCCTGGCAAAAACCACCTGTATAAAACACAGAATATAAATACATATAAAAATGAAAATCTGTGAATGTAATCATAATTAGGAAAAAGCAATTATATTTTTCTTGACAGTTGGTTTTATTGATCTAACGCCAAAGAAAAGACCCACGCGGTGCTTTGCTAGTGACACCTGCTGGCCAATTTGGTTTATCGCCAGGTCTTGAAGATGATGTTCTGTGAAACAGTGACACAGACGAGTCCTGCACAAGTCAAAACAATACTTATCATACCATTCTGTCAATAACTGTGATCAACACATGTTTTGGAGAAATCTGCATATAAACAAGTCAAGTAAATAATGAGACTGTTAAAGACAGCAAGCTGTCTTTAAAGAGGATGAATCAGTGGTGCAGATTTAAAACATTGTACAAGTTTGAACAAGAGCAGGAAGAATCAGGTGAATAAATGGGCTGATAATGAAGTTAGCTGGAAAAACAATGATCACTTTTCACAGAATAATTTTTAAATAGCAATGACACCTTGTGGCGAAAAACTTAATCACCATCTCATGACTGGTTACCCTTCTCGCTACAGCAGCAAATTTAACTAGACATTGTGAGGCTTACCATGCAGTGGGCATTTACTTCTGTGCGTTTATGAAGCAGCTGAGAGTATTAATACGTTTATTAGCTGTCACAACCTTTGTTGCTATCAGTTTATTGCAAGACCTGTGCATTTTTGTCGAGGGGAGTTCTTTCTAAGTGTATCTTTGCATTCCATGTGGTGCATAGCATCCATATGCTAGTCCAGGCAGTGAATGTTCTTGTGTTAACTTGATAAATCTGTCCGAGTGTGGGTGAAGTGGAGAGAGGTGAATAATCCCATAGCAAGTGAAAATGGTGACTGAAGAAGAAACACGATGAAGTGCATCATGGGAATTCATCCATCTATCCATCCATTCTCTTCTGCTTATGTTAAATAGGGTCAATGGTTGCACTGGAGCCTATCCCAGCTACCATAGGGCGAGAGGTGGGGCACACCCAGGTCAGGTCACCAATCTGACATAGAGCTAATAGAAGGTGTTAAAAGTAGAGAAACAGATGTGTTAGGAGTAGAATTTGAAGCGTGGGAGTCAGTTGTAATGTGGTTGAACCAGAAGGTGGAGTGGGAGTTGTTAAATTGCTAGAAGTGGTTGATATGGATGAGGGGCAGAAGCAGTTTTTGATATCTGGGTAAAACTGTGAGACAGTCTTGTGTAGAGGACACTGTGTTCCAGGAAACATGTTAAACTCAGAGTCTGCTGTCCTCAGTTTGTTGTGCAGTTCTGACAGAGTCTTGGTCTGTAGATATTTGTGTTTAGATTCATCTGGAACATTTTCACCCCAGTGTGCGCTAGCGATCCACATGTCCATGTTGAAGCTGTAGCAGCAGAATGCCGACCAGTGCATGGAGGGAATGTTAATCTTGTTGTTGAGGATGTTGTTAGAGCTGGGTTGTGCTCCAGTTACCACAAAAACTTCAGTGACACCACTGCTATTTTTGCAGTATTTGTCCATAACACATTTGATGCACCTCTCCATTTTGTTCCAGCTTCCCTGGTTGAAAGTTCTTGCTTGTGGAACAATGTTGGTCAGGGTGAAAGTAGCCAGTTTGTCATCTTTAGTGAATGCATGAGAGCTTGGAAATATGTGACCTTTGTCATATGTTCCATTGGATTTGAAATCAGTGTCGACAGCCTGGTGATTGTAGATCTTCTCTTTGTCTTTTCTCCTCATGTTATTGCTGTCATTTTCATTCTCAAGCTGCAAAGAGGCTTACAGTTAGTTATGAATATACAGGGTGGGCCATTTATATGGATACACCGTAATAAAATGGGAATGGTTGGTGATATTAAAGTCCTGTTTGTGGCACATTAGTATATGTGAGGGGGCAAACTCCTCAAGATGGGTGGTGACCATGGTGGCCATTTAGAAGTCGGCCATCTTGGATACAACTTTTGTTTTTTCAATAGGAAATGTCACAAGAAAAACAATGGTGTGCTTGGTTTCAACGTAACTTTATTCTTTCATGAGTTATTTACAAGTTTCTGACCACCTATAAAATGTGTTCAATGTGCTGCCCATTGTGTTGGATTGTCAATGCAACCCTTTTCTCCCACTCTTCAAACACTGATAGCAACACCGCAGGAGAAATGCCAGCACAGGCATCCAGTATCCGTAGTTTCAGGTGCTGCACATCTCGTATCTTCACACCATAGACAATTGCCTTCAGATGACCCCAAAGATAAAAGTCTAAGGGGGTCAGATCGGGAGACCTTGGGGGCCATTCAACTGGCCCACGATGACCAATCTAAAAATGTGATTTTTGAGTTTAACAAATTTATTACATGAAATTCCATCAGTCATGTCAACGCAAATGCTTCACTGACTATTCACAGAACAACACATCAATTTACGGTATATGTCACATGTCATATGATTTTATGTAAAGGTAAAGGTAACAGTGGTCGCCATGGTAATCAGAGTAAGCTGGGCGAGTGGCTCCAGCAGATGCCAGGACCAAGATCCAAGATCTCTGTCCAGAGGAGCGCAGTCCTAGGAACAGCAATGGCCCACCCTGTGCAGTAGCACATTGTAAGATATAAATAACAGTTTGATTTACAGTCTGTGAGACCTACCTGTGGCTCTATCTGCCAATGACTGCGGGGTCGCTTTATTTCCACGTCTCCAATGTACTTGTATGCAGAAAATACTGGAATCTTGTTCTTGATGTCATAGAGAGTTAAAAAACCTTCTCTTGTTCTTATAAGTCTGGCAAATAGGCTTGTACTGGTTCTGATTCAGGATTTTTCCACTTTCCAAGACACCAGGGACCTGAGGGGGAGTTTCCTCAAGAAGAAATTGTTTACAGATTGATACTGATGTCACCACTTCAGCTAAAGTGGGATCTATTGGAAGGACTAGAAAGAGCAGGGCAGGGATGGACAGGAAACAGGTTTGTATTGATGACATCCTCAACTGAGATGTGTCCTGTGGTCAGATGAAAAAACAAAAAGACTGATCAGCAATACACCTTAAAACTTTTTGGACAAGACTGAACAACCTGTGTAGAGGAGTAATGCTAGCCTACACATAATGACAACATGAGGTCTCGATTCTACAACAGATATGTACCAGGGTTGCATAAGTGGAAACGATAACATCAAGCTGCAGTGACCTTGCATTTAATGAGCCATTGTGATTCTACTTCTCTGCATTTGCAGACTGAGTACTTACAGGCCTTACTTTCTTGGAAGGCCTGTAAGTACACAGTAGGTCTTTCTCAGAGAGTGTGCTTTGGTTTAAAAAGAAGTTGAAGGGTGGTGTAAGCAAGTGAAATAAACAGTTATGATGACGGATATTAAGTCGTTCATTGCTAGCAGAAAACATTCTAAAATATATTGCTTACTTGCATAGAATAAGGTACTGTTTTAATATGTGGTTACAGGTGGCTTAGAGCACCAGTAGACACACCTGTGGTAACAATTTCAACATCTTTTGTCACCTTATCGCTTTCACAAGAGTTTCAGAAAACTTACTCTCACCTCTGATACTGTGACATCAAGGTCAGTGAGATTCAAACTCGTCCGAGATTTTTAATAGATACACCTGTGGTGTCAGTTTGAAGGTCCTACGTCATTTCATTCTTAAACTGGCGAAGTGACTTGGTGATTTATTCTAAATATAACATAGAAACATATCAAATGTTTAAAGAGGGAAAAAAAAAATCACAATTAAAAAAAATATTAACTCATTTTGAATTTGATGGCAGCAGTATGTTTCTCCTACCGTTTCATTTTCCACTTACTTTTCCAGGATTTATTTTTGCTCCTGTCCCAATATTTTTACAAAGTGTTTCTGCCATCACTTTCAAAATGGGCTAGTTTCTTTTTCATGAAAGTCGAATGTCTGCATTTAAAAGCACCATATAAATAGTTTATATAAATAGTCCATGATTCAAATGTTGACAAGCATAGCAACTGTAACTAATGGAGATGCTCAATGGTCAGTTACTTTCTTAGTATTTAGGTGGAAGTCACATAGCGAGCATACAGCCTACAAACACCACCTCAAGTCAGTTCATGTTTCTTCATAAATATTAAATATTCATCTGTCATCCGAATGTGTTGTTTTCAACACACTCAGATGACTAATAATCTTCATTTGAATGATAATTTGAAGTATATATGCATTTTAATATTACATGTATATGATTTACCTTACGTTAAATTTTTATATATTTAATAGTTAAATATTTATACCCATAAAATACTTTAATGTTCTGATTTTGCATTTCTCATTCATTCTTCGGCGACCATGACAATGAGCTAAAATGCCGTCACAAAAGTTTATAAATACTTTGAAATATAATTCTCTAGCATTGGTGAATGATTTTATTTTTTGTCCACATAAATATATAAAGCTGTGAAAATTAAAGAGGATTAAAGATTACATTTTAAATGTAATGCACACCCAATATTAAAAAAGGACAAATACACTGAATAATCAGCAAGAAGACTTAACTTACCACTCTCAAGATTATCACTGAAACTCCTGTCACGTGAAAATGGCTGTGGAAACTGGGAACGCTTCCTCGGTTACTTAAATATGAATAATATGGAGTAGTTCAGCAGTTTTATTATGAGACGAGTATGCACTGTCAGCAATTTGTCATCAATATTATTCTGAAGACGTTGATGTCAAACTTGTGTCAAAGTCTAAATGTCTAAATACAATGTTTGTTATCACAGAATGAAAACTGGCCTTGCAGCATGTTGACATGGTATAACTTTTATTATATTTTTTAGTTGTAAAAGTAACACAATTATTTATTTATTTATTTTCTACAGTACTCTAATGTTATGCATTGCATTATACATATTATGTGTGGGATGTGATGGGGAAGTACACAACATAAAGAGCACACACGGGTAACTCCCTTAACTCTGTGAGGTCTAGGTCATCAGTGACGACCCCAACCTGAGTCCCAACACGAAACACAATCCTATGATTTGAATTTCAAAGACTTGGGAGAGCAGTTTTTATAAAGCAAACGTTCCATATTTTGACTTTAAAAGGTTAGTTCAATGGTGACCCCTCTACTGTTAGGGTCAGGGTTTCATTAGAATCCACTATTTTATTTAGGAAACAATGGAAAAGCTTTTACCAGAACAAATATAATGAGATTCACTATTTGAAAAGTTTGTTTATTTAGCATGGGTCAGAACAAACCCAACATTGACACTAGATGGGTTGCTGTAGACCTGATGGATGTCAGAGCAACACAAATGAGTATAAAGTTAATGGAAACTTAAGCTTGACAAAAAAATACTTTGTGGCTTTTTCTTGCTGACAGGTCTCTGACCAAACGGCTTCCTGTTCGTGTCTGAGTGGGAGGAAACATGTCAGCAAATAATGCATCGTACATGCAGAGCCTGTCGTTATGTGTCTTCATTGTTGCTGTCAGTTCATCCCTGTGAGTCATCTTGAAATACCGCCAACATGTGATGTGAACGTTTGTCTTTAGTACTGCTGGTGCAGGTGTTCATGGCTGTGAGCTGATGTGATTTAGTGAGCGGAGAATGAGTTTAGAACTGGTGCGATTGGTCCTTCCTCCTCATTTAGTTCATCGGTCCATTCCAATCACAATAAAGCACCATTGCCTGGCATTTTAGATGTGGCTCCTGAATGGCAGCCATGGAGGGTGTGAGCAGCTGACTGGTCAGTTTGGAGTTGCCTCGTCATCCTCCAGAGCTTCGGAGATCATTACGCAAAGATTGGCGAATGAGGGACGGTCCTCTGGCTTCTGCAGAGAGCGAGAAAAGACAAAAGATATTTGAATACAGGACTTTTACATGTTTATATCATGTAAGATGATGGGTTCTCGTATCACGAGACATTTCCAATTATCCATATGAAAAAGCATTTTTAAATGAGTCAATGTTCAGCTTTTGTGCATGTACCAAAAAAATAAATAAATTAAAAAAAATTGGGAGTTTTTCTTGTTCAAGTCATTCATGTTTGCGTTGTTGTATATTTTAATAACAATGATTGACACATAATCCCAAGGCAACAAGGCGCTCTCACTTCTCCATTAGTAAACCACTGTTAGAATCGGCTGAGCTAAAAAGGTCAGTAGAGGTCAAAAAGCAAAACAAATTATCGCATTATGATTTTTGTGTTTCATGCAATGTGTTCCAAGGTAAAGTGTTATTGTAATCTAGAGCTGCAACTATTCACAGAGTAAGATGATTATAAACAATTCTAAGCACTAAATCTTGGTTTTGATGCTTCGTTTAGGGCAAGGCTTGGTAGCACGCCATTGTCACCATGGAAACGTGAGTGTTTCACCCACATTCGTGACTAAAAACAGACCTGCAATACAAACTTATTTCAGAGCAACGTGTGAATAAAAAGTTTGACAACATTAAGCCCACACAGCCTCCAGTTTTAAACATTAACACTCATAACACAACAGCAGCGATGATGACGCTGCCACAGTTTAACGTGGAGCCGGAGTCCGCTTACACACCGGAAGTGCAAAAAGGCGGAGCCGTTACTCCATCCACCGCCATTTGTTTTACGCAGAGAAAAATCTGCAGTAAGCTTTCAGATGTTGTATAAAAATATGCAGAAGAACTTTTAACATGGTCTGATATCATGTTTAAATTATACAGCTTGCTGAAGGCTGATGACAGCCGTCCTATTTTACATGGAAGTGAACAGCGGTGAGTCTAAAGGGGGGCATACGGTGTACTAGACCATATTAATTTGAATACTAATAAAATAAAATGGTATAAAAATAGTATAAAACACTATCAATATAAAAATAAAAGCTAAAAAATAATTTAAAAAAATAAAAAATTATAAAAAATAAAAGACAACAAACTGAAACCTAAAATATTTACTAAAAAAAAAAAAAAAAAAAAAAAAAAAGCCTCATATGAAAAATTTACTTCCCATTTTTTACTCACCTCATACCAACACATCTGCATGGTGTCATAGATGGCAGGCTTGGCCATTTTGGGCCTGTACAGGCGATGACCCTGTGTAACTAATGTCACCACCTCATGGTTGTGGCTTTGCTCAAATGGCATCCGACCCTCTGTGAAGACCTCCCACATCAACACACCTGGAGAAACACAGAGAGGCGATTTTTTTTATGAGCGCTGAGACAATTTCTGTCTGTTAAACTAAGTGGAAAAAAGTTCCAGCTCACCGTATGACCAGACATCCGACTTGCTGCTGTATCTGCAAAAGTTAAAGACTTCAGGAGGTGACCACTTCACAGGAAACTTGGCGCCCGATGAGCTGGTGTACTGATCATCTAACACGTATCTGCATTTAAACCATTTAGTGATATCAGACGCTTTTATTTTTATTTATTTATCTGCTGACTTGATGCGAGTCATTTATAACTGGAGGGAAACTTATACCTGGTCATGCCAAAGTCAGACACTTTCACCACTAGAGAGTCGTTTACCAGACAGTTTCTGGCTGCCTTTAGAAAACGAAGAACAACAGAAGAGGATGGAATCAAAACATATGACTAAAAGTACTTAGCAGCTCAATCTACTTAGTGATGGATTTAACAGTTTCCCAACGACAAGCCAAGCTTGAAGTTACCAAGTCTCTGTGGATGAAGCCGTTGGCTTCCAGGTGTGCCATGCCCTCGCAGACATCCAAACAGATACTCAGCAAGCACCCCTGGTTAAAGCTGCCCCGCCGCTGCCTGAGGTAGTTCAGCAGGCAGCCCTGCTCCATGAACTCCGTGACAATGTAGATTGGCCGCTGCTGGCTGCACACCCCATACAACTGTACCAGTTTGGGGTGGGACAGTTTCCTGGAGAGGGGAGTTGGTTTTGTAAAATGGAAATGACATTTTCCAAGCAGCAGTTTCAAATATTTATTGGTCAAAGAGTCTCAAATGTGAAGAGTCGGTTACAGATTTCAGTTCCTCCTTTGTCATATTTGATTGCTTCATCTTTTCTCTACTTGTTCTGAGACAACCTTCTACTTGACAGAGAAAAGATAAGGAAAGCTCCTTTTGGCTGCTCCCTTTTCCGCAAGCGGTCACCACACTAGGTAGCTCCACATGTTTGATGTGGCAGATTTTCACACAGTGAAAGGATGTGTCGTCTCCCAGGACAATGCTGGAATCTTTCACTTATGAGGTGAATTTGTAAACCACTATAAACTATGGAGGCACATAGATAAGGTGTAGGTGAAATATTGCTGTAGGACTTTTTAAACTCCACCAGGTGGTAGTACAGGTGAAGGACGACTTCATCTGTGCTGTTTTTGAATAGACCTGCAATAATCCCTCTTTCTCACACCATTTCCTCATCCAGTATGACTTTGACCTTTTCCTTACTTACATCATAACCTTGGCCTCCTCAATGAAGTCTTCCTCATACATGGCTCCCTCCTTTAACGCCTTGATGGCCACTTTGTGTTGAGCTCTCCACTTGCCGAGCCTCACTACTCCAAACTGACCGCAGCCCAGCTCCTTCATGAAGGTTAGTTCATTGGGGTCAATCTCCCACTTTTCTGAAAGGAAAAAATGTCAAAAGTTACAAGAGCACACGATAACTCCTACCAAGTAAACTCTAGTCTGTACTCAAGCTAGCATCAATCAAGCAATGGTTAATTTTTAATGTTAGTTCAATAAAGAGCATTTGATACATGGAAAGGGTAAGAAAGGTAAGAGCATTATTTGTTTAAAGATACACAGTTCATCGTAAAGACTCACCATAGCTGAAGCCAGCAGTGGACGGAGCTGATTTGTCTTGTTTTCCAACAGGATATCTCAACCTGGCTACAAGACCTAAAAGAGACACGTAGAGAGATATAAATATAAACTTTACCAGAGAGCCCTTCATGATAGGCTAAGAGGGGAGCCCAGAAAAGGAAGCTTTCCATCACATGTATCCACATTCAACATTTTTGAGTCATTATCTAGATCGGTATAGGTGAGGCTTAAATGATACTTCAAAGCTTTGCCTTTATTCTCAGCTGTCAGAGTTAAACTGTTCTCATGATGGCAGCAGTCAACACAAATAAGCACAAATTCACAAGTTCACAAATTGTTCTTTTCAGAAAACTGTGCAAACGAGCTTGAACTTTCTACCGTTTCAGATGCACGATTGCATCACTCTATGAACTTAACTTCTTTTGACCTGTGACTAGAAAAAGCAAGCGTGATGGCAGACCTGCCTTGGGGCAACAACAGCAGTTGCCTCAAGGCACTTTATGTTGTAAGGTGAAGACCCTGCAACATCCTACTACTATACACACACACTACTTTCAGTAGTGAGGTAAAACTGCTCAAATTAAAGGCTAAGTCTAAGTACTGTGTAATATTAATTTTCTTTAAAACTGAACATGGTAAGCACAAAGAACCTAAAGAACTTCTTTTTAAACTGTAAACTATTTAACCCCTGTTACAGATTTGCAGTTGGGATACAGTACCCTTGACTGGATAAGTGGAAGATGATGAATGGATGGATGACACAACTTTCAATAAGTTGGAAGAATAATTCTCAATTCCGGCCAAATCTAATGTTGTCAGAAAACAATTTCTTTCTACATTAATACCTTTATATATCATATCATATTATAGTATTTCTTGCAAAGTGTTGGGCAAATTACTTTGAAAAAGTAATTAGTTATAGTTAGTAGTTACTTCTTCAAAATGTAACTGAGTCACAATTTTATAAAAGTAACTGATTACTAGGAAAAGTAACTATTGTGATACTTAAAAAAATGTTTAACCAGGTCCATGGTACAATTGGCCGTTTTCGACTACGTTTTACTTCTACATTTTACCTTTAAAAAATATTTACCTTTCCTTCTTTAGTATCATTCTTTTCAGCACAACCTCACGTCTGAATTTATAGTTGTTTTTTCATTCAGACTAAAAGCTTAAAATCTGAGTAGAAAAAAGTGATATTTTTCACTGTAAAAAACACAAACATGTTTACCGAATGATTTTCATAACTTGAAATGCAAATATAAATTGTAAATTTTAAAAACAAAGGTTATATGCAGCTATTTACCTAAAAATGCAAAGAAGGCATTTTGTAATTAACATTTCAAAGTATTTACAAAACAATCAGGTGTTCTGCATCAAATAAGATGGCACTCAAATTATTTGTGCCAGTCCAAAACATCATTTCTGTCCACTGTAAGATAAAGGAGAACATCACAAGCCTGATACCTGTAGGCCTGACAGCAGGAGGTGTATCACTCCTCTGTGATATTCAGCAGTCGCACTATTGTTCTGACACACAACAAAACTATCAATTACACTACACAACACAACGCAACAAACTAACTTTAGACTCCAAACACGCTAAAAGTCACATCTCACGTCTCAAAATCCCCACTTTTAACACAAAAATGGACACTCAGGGTTGTCTTGGGCTGACATAGCATCTTGTTGCTTTGATATCTTAAATTGGTCATGTTTAACATGACTACCTTTCTTTCTCAACCAATCAGCAGCACTCATTTGTTTGTTTCACCCCCCCCCCAAGCTCCCGGTAAACTAAAGGCAACTTTAACCGTATAACACCATTACTTTTAACGCCCTTATTCCCATAACTGATTGCAAAGTGTCTTGCAGCAACTGTAAGTTCACTAAATTAGCTTGAAAAGCACTGACTATATGAAGCCATATAGCCATCTAAGCCATCAGCAGATGTATAATCAGAAGTATAATCAGCTGATTTACAGCGATTACAACAGAGAAAAACCCAACAATGTTTTCCCTGCTGAAGTTTTGTTTTCCTGAGTTTGACACGAAGACCCTCCATCACATTGTCCGTGAACTCACTGGTGCAAAGAGTGGGCAGCGAGTACCTGTCAAAAAAAGAATATCAAGCTGCTGCTGACCAAACAGGAAGAAGATGCCCTCTGAAACACTTCAAAGAGACCCTGAACCAGTGCATTCTCTCTCCCCTACTCTTCCTTCTCACCATCAACTTTGTTTTGCGGACTGCCATGGCCATGGATGGCTTTGGGATACCTTGGCATCCACCAACACATCTGACGGACCTCGGCTTCATGGATGACATCGCTGTGTTGGCTGACGTCCAGAAGAACATGAAAACCATGACAT
Organism: Neolamprologus multifasciatus; assembly: GCF_963576455.1. Taxonomy (NCBI): domain Eukaryota; kingdom Metazoa; phylum Chordata; class Actinopteri; order Cichliformes; family Cichlidae; genus Neolamprologus; species Neolamprologus multifasciatus. The sequence goes on along the minus strand of NC_140441.1, from coordinate 36,288,269 downwards.
CAAACTTGGAGCAAGAGCCAACGTGGGCTTGCGGATCAGTGGGAACAAGACCAAGGCCATGAGGATTGGTTACATGACAACACAGGACCCCATTATGGTAGCACTGCAACCGCTGGAGGAGGTGAATCAATTCACCTACCTGGGCAGCATCCTTGCAAGCAACAGAGATGCTGACCATGAATGATGTTGTGTGTCGGATAGCAACCATCGGACTGCAACACGTCCCCTCCATGGCATTGTGACTTTGGAGGTCACATTCTATGCCAATTCCCGCACAGACTGCCCAAGACTGCCATCACGTGGAACCCACCCCATGGAAGATGCAAACCAGGCCACGCCCATACAAAAAGGCGGAGGACTTTCCTTGATGATTTACGTGCCTTAGACATTGCATGGGATGAGGCCAGCCGCAGCTGATCGAGTACGCTGGCGGGGATTTGCCGCCCAATGCGGACAGGGCGACCAAAGTAAGTCTCCTGAGTTTTGAAAAGCAGGGATCAAAATAAATAATCAGCTGATATGCATAAAATATCATTTATATTTTTACCAGAACAGTACTTCGTCCCATCTCTGTAACACAGGGTTAGTGTTAGGGGGTGGGTCTGGGGCACGTCACTGTCACCATTGATGTTTTAGGCCTCAGAGGGTCAGAAAAGCACCGTAATGCATTTAGCTTAAGTCACTGTTTAATAGTCTACACAAATTGTGTGTTGGTTACCTGCTGCATTATGTTTGTGGTATTCGATCAGGTCCGGGATGGAGCTGAAGAGGTGTTTCTCAGCCAGGTAGAAGTGTTTTGGTACGGTTTGTGTCTCCTTGATGTGGTAATGTTTAATAGCTGCACCTCCATCCCTACAAATACAACATAACCACAGTGTAAATCAAGTTACACCAGCTTTTATTACATAAAAATTATAACTACCACACATGTGCAGAATTACCCTGAAGACTTGGTGTAGAGCGAAACAGTGTAGGTTCCTGGGGTGCTGGAGTTTCTAATAATGAAGGCTCCTTCTTTATCCTGGAGGGCATGGCACAGAAACAAAGGCTGAAAACTAAATAAGATTTATGCTAGTTATTGATATTAAAATAATCAAAGAATATTTTTGTTTAACCTCTCAACATACACCAGGCCACCGACAGACTAGATTTTGGGCTAGGGTTGTTTCAGCCACAAAATAAAGTTTTGACCTTGCAGTTTTTCCTCTTTCAGGATTTTCCATTTGAGCCTTCCAAACAGGCAAAAACTAACTCTAACCCCAGATGGCTCGGACACATAGGCTGTATCCCAATTCAGGGTCTGCAACCTTAAAGTACGCAGCCTCAACGATCCTCAAGGGCCGTGTACTTAAAGACCGCTAAGGCCGGAAGTGCGAGACTTGTGAAATGGGACGGTCTAGCCTCCGTTGCGCTGCCCAGGTTGCCTAGCAACCATGATACTAACAGCTGGAAACGTTTCATAAAGCTCTGTTTGACAGAAATGAAGGAGAAAATCTTTTGTTCATTTGTTTGTTTGTTTCTACATGAGCTTTGATCATTCTCTGTAAGATTAAGGTCAGCTATTGAACGGTGTATATTTTAAAGTAACGGCTGTAAAACCAAATTAGTACAAACGTCACTAATGTCACATAACTTTGCCGACATGTGGCCAACAGTAATGTTTTAATGTTCTTCGTTATTAAACATTTGCACATAAATAAGTGACATAATATTCAGTACTTACTTAAAGTTTACTCTTCGGGCGCCCCTCATCCGCCATTTTTTTCGGCAAAATTATCCACACCCATGTATTCTGGGATATGTTGGGCCACGAAGTCTACACCGCCACCTCCTTAAAATTCAGGGAAATGAAGGACGCATTTGAGGGCCGCATTTCGAGCAGCCTTCGAATTGGGACAGCCTTCGTTGCGTCGCGGTGACGTAATCGGCCTTAAAATGCGGCCTTTAAGGCTGCAGACCCTGAATTGGGATACAGCCGTAGTGCTTGTTAAAAGATTAAAGAAAACACTCCATTCAACCTTAGTTTGATATAATTCATTTTAGCTCTGCCCCCTGTAAGCTAACCTTCTACTGATTTGTATATAGAAGAGCTGAGCAGGTGGATTTCTGTTCAGCTGTTCACAGTAAGTTTTATGTATTTCTTGTCTGCATGTTTCATGTTGTCAAGCCTGTGTTGTCATGTCTACATCTCTGTTTCCCCTTTTGAAGAGTCAAGTGTCTCCACGTTCTATACGTTTTGTTTTACTTCCCCTGTGGCGTCTCTGGCTGTGTCCCAATCCAGCGACCGCACGCTTCGTAGTGCGCATTTGGAGACCGATTACGCCACAGCGACACGATGACGGCTGTCCCAATTCGAAGTGTACTCCAATTTGAAGGGTGAGTCCGGTGTAGACTTCGTGGTCCCATATATCCCACAATTCATAGCACGGCGGTGGGTGTGGATATTTTCTTTGAAAAAAAACGGCGGATGGCTGAAACGGGGCGGCCGAAGAGTAAACTTTTAATAGTAAGTACTGAATATGACGTCACTTATTTATGTGTGAATGTTTAATAAAGAAGAACATTAAAACATTACTGTTGGCCACATGTCGGCAAAGTTATGTGACAGTAGTGATGTTTGTACTTTCAGCGTTAACTTGGTTTTAAAGCCTTTACGTTTAAATATTCGCCGTTCAATAACTGACTTTAATGTTAAAGAGAATGTGATGATTTTGTGGATAATTAAAGTCAGTCATATATCCACAAGCACAAGCTGAAAGTCAGTGATGCTGCTCGGTTTGCAGTCCTGAATATCACGGCACAAGCAGGATTCACTGCACTGTTAATGTTAGCTATGTTACATTGTTGCCTCTGTTCGATGGTGTGTTCATATACCTCTTGTCATAGTTATCATTGCTGTCATAGTTGATTCATAGTTGATTCATAGTTCCTCAGCCTCTTCACAGTTTGTCAGAGTTATTTAGTTTTCCCAGTTTAGGTTTAGTTTAGTTTCGCCCAAGTTTCATCTCGGCTTGTTTTTCTGTTTATTGTGTTTCAGCCCCAATAAAGGCTCGCTTTTTGTTTAACTTCAGTTCTCCCGTGTCTGCTTTTGGGTCCGTTCATTGAACACACCAGCTGCTCAGCTGTGAACGTGTGCCTCTAATTACCATATTAGAGATATCCCTTCTTTCTGACATCATAGAAAGCAAAGAGCAAAAATGCCTGAAACTTTGCAGACTAAACTTTGTAGTTTCACCTGTAAAACAGTTACCAGAACATGTCACTGACAAACCATCTATGATTAGGCCTTATATTTGATTAACATCCACCTCTTTTACAATAGATTGCTAACCTGTGTGGAACTCTTAAATGTAAATACTTTGAAAAGAAAAACTGAAAGGCCAAAATGCATGAGACTAGACTGAAATCTAACATTTTCTAGTTTGTGGACACCATATAGCCAAGTAAAACCCATTTAAACATTAAACAGTTTGCCTGGTGGCTATTAAGAGGTTGACGGATTCCACAAGTTTAAAATTCAAGACTTTTCTAATCCACACAACAGTAATTTATGTTATCTCAGTCACCTTAGTCAAAGAATCCAGAAAACTGGAAGGGCTGATAATATCTAAATTTGTGTTTTCTTAAGAATAGATTTCGTTCAGCAAAATGCTATCACTAATATCACTGTCTCTAAATCATAGAAGTACGTATAAACAGGGAGGGAATAAAGACAAAGAACCAAAGAAAGGAAAGAGAGCCTAACCTCCTTCCTCAGCAACTCCTCAGCTTTATTCCTGTTGACATTTTTATTGTACCAGCTGAAACAAACAAAGAAAACACAACATGAGACTCTCTAGTGCTCTGCCTGCTTTGTGAAGCACTATCAGCTGGCTGAATCCAAACATCAAGAGTGAAATGAGCGTTTACTGGAGGATAACATGACTCACAGTGAGCTTTACGATTCAACTGCAAATACATTTACTTCAAGAGTACAACGTCAGCCTCCAAATGATCGAAATTTCTCTTCTACAGTTTTTGATCAACTTACAGTGGCAAAACCTGGATTTGCCATTTCACCAATGACATTGTGATGGTGTCTCAGGAAAGCTGAAAGTCAACCATGGGAGTTTCAATTTTGGTTTAGTTTCACTTCATTTAGTGTTTTTAGCGTTTTTTGTTAATAAATGTTCAAGATTCGTTTAATTTTAATTAACCCTTTAAGACCTACCATAGAACCAAGTCCGCCAGAGCTTATCTTTATATTTTTACATGCTGTAGTGCCATTTATGGGAGCTTTTCAAGTTGCTATACATCAATACAACCATTGTAGACCAAATTTTAATAATGTGTATGTATTAAGTGCATAGTAACTACATAAATTGCCAAAAATTGCAATAAACTACAAAACAATTGAAAATTGTTTTTGTTTTTCTGTTGTTGTTTTTTAACATATATTTCTAGTTAGAGAAATTTAAGAGGTTTATCCCTCAAAACTGTAAATACAAAAAAGTTGCACAAAATAGTTTCAAACAACAGGAAATTTATTTTGAGTGACTTCATAGTTTTATTTTTGAGATACACCAATTTTTATATACTGCAGGAAAAATGAAAATAAATATTATAGTGCAAATCTGCAAAAAAACAGCATGTGCATCAAAATAAACTATTTCCAGCAGTGCAATATTAGTCCTAAGCATCCCAGAAACTATTCAGAAAAGCATAAAGTCAAACATGACTTTGAAAAACACCAGTGTAGGCTCATAAGGCCCTGAAGGTAAAAAAAAAATACATTTTCCGCAAAAATGGGCAGGTAATGGCGGACATTGGCGCTTACGTCTATTCCAATGTAGGAAGTTTTACGAACAGCTGATCGGATCAGCAAAGCATGTTTCTGGAATATTATGTTTTTGTTGCTGCAAGTGCTTTTTATGCAATTTTTGCAAAGCTATATGTGGAAGGAAACTGTGACTTAGGACAAGCTGATAGCATAAGATGTAAGTACAACTCCTCCGGTTTCATATTCCAAAAAATTATTGCGCTAGCTTACGTGGTTGCAGTTCTACAGGGATTTAAAAATTGTTACGCAAAACGGAGCGTGCCCGCTCTGACCGGCTTTAAAGGGTTAATTTTGTAGATCAAATTGTAAGATTTAAGAAGTTGTCTATAGGACAGCAATACAACACAATGCAAGTGTGTGACCTCTACTCATACAGATGCTGGTTTTATCATAAAGGTCTAACTATTAAATATATAAATATCACAGCTTTGATCAGAAATCTACACTTTAACTTTGGAAACCTGTATAACCTGTAAGATGTAATTAAGTAAACACAGTTAACTTAAGCAAATAACCACATATCAAACTCAATTCAAATGTGGCGTTGCCCAAGACTACTTTTCCCAACATGTGTTTAACTGCTTGGTTTCCCAACATGTGTTTAACTGCTTGGTGGTTGGCCATGCTTTCAGTCCATAGAAAGTGTGCTTGTGTAGACTCAGTAAATGCCAGATTTCAAAAACCCTGTATTAACAAGGTCAAGACATTAGGATTCAGCCAGCCATTAAACTCAAACTGTAACTGGGAAATGATTAACACACTCACACATATTGGACCAAGTTTCCGGATTTTTTCTCAGTTACATAGTTACTTGGAATGTATCCTTCCTCACTGTGAAAAAACACAAACAAACTACCACATCACCACAACACACAAAGACACGAGAAACTAGGCGGTAAAACAGAGAAATGCAGCATGAACTCACTTATACTTGTTGCGTGCCCTGTACCAGTTGACATCACACTTATCCACGATGACATACTCTTCCCCTTTCACCAGACTCAGATCATGAGGCTCCATGCCGGGGAAGTCGTACATAGCCACGACCACCTCCTCTTCCTCAGCCTCCTCATCGTCTTCCTCATCATCTTCGGGGGTTGGGGGGGCAGGAGGAGGATTCCGACGCTGAGGAGGAGTAGGAGTGACTACAGGCTTGCAGCTCCTGGCTTATACTGATATATTGGTAGTACATGTGTACGTGTGTGTGTGTGTACGTGTGTGTGTGTGTGTGTACGTGTGTGTGTGTGGTTACCCTCTCTTTTTTACACTTCTCTCCAGGAATCGGGGGTAGAGGTTTTCTGGAAACTAAAAAAAAAAAGGAACAGAAACAGCGAGTCAAGCATGAAGTTTTTACATTTTCGTATTCAGTTTCATCTTCACCATCATCTCTGCTTTCAGTTCACACTGACCTCTTGACCCTTCTGCTTCTGGTCACCAGTGATGTGGCTGATCAACAGCTGTTGATCAGCCACATCACTGTGTTGCAGTGCACTAGTCAACGCCTTAGCTTTTAAGCTATAAATGTAATTTCCTGTTTTTGTCTTCTCACTTGGTGAATCAAGGGTTTCAAAATGTACTAAAATAACCATGACAACAGAGCAACTCAGTTTTATCTGAAAACCTTTACTGTGAAAGGTTCACCGACTTTTACAAATGTATTCTACTTACTGTGCGAACGAGTTTGAGGTACTCTACCAAAGTGTATTAATGTAGTTATCGCTACATTTCACTGATGACTGGAGTCACTTTGCAAATTCAAAGGTTTACATTTAAAGAAATGGTTGGTTTATTGAAGCACTGTAGCTTCAACTGTGTGTGTGACTATACAAAACTATTAGGCTTTATCTGGGACACTTAAATGCTATTCAAGTACAACTCAGCTGCCGGTGGCCTGTTACCGCTCCACGAGGGAGTATTTTAACATACTGACTCACAGTGTGGTAAGCTGGTTGCCCAGCAGCTGACAAAGAGTGTAAAGAGGCTACAAATGGTCATTAGCACAGGCCACAACATTATTGGCTGTCATCCTTCTCTCTCCTAGATATTGTTACCTCACCAGAGGCCAAAACATTGCCTGAGACTGCGGCCACTCTGGCCACCAGAGACCTGTAACATATGTCCTCATGTCACTGGCTCAGGCACTGAGAACTCGGACTAATAGACCATGAACAGTTTCTTCTATAAGGCCATTACCACTCTCTTACAAAAAGCAGGTGTGCTGCATTCAAACACTCTGTTGGAATTACATTCTCACTATATGTTTTTATGGGTTTTTTTTATATATTGCCAAAATTATTGTAGTCTCCTAGGCACATAGACATGCAGGCTGCTGTTACAAACATTTGTGAAAGAATGGGTCGCTCTCAGGGGTCCAGTAATAACATTTTCTCGCTACTAAATATTCCAGTCAGCTGTTAGTGGTATTATCACAAAGTGGAAGCGATCGGAGACGACAGCACACAGAGGTCGCCAACTTTCTGCAGAGTCAGTCATTGCTGACCTCCAAACTTTGGGGGTGTCCAAATTCATGGGCTGCATCCTCCTGAGGCCGCATTTGTAGACCGATTACGTCACAGCGACGCGGTGAAGGCTGTCCAAATTTGCAGACTCCTCCGAATGCAGCCAACAAATGCGATTTGAACAATGGTGGCCACTATTAAGTTTTAATATTACTCTTATTACTCTTATTACTTTTAGCATATTTTCAGGTGAGAATGTAGCTGTGTAAACTTCAAATATCTGCTTGGTTAATTAAGATATCATATATTTGTCCTCCGACGTTTTCGGAGACGTCTGTTATCCACCAGCTCGATAGCTAGCCGAGAGCTCGAGGGTCACTAGAGCCGCAGAGAACGGCACAACTCCCGGCACATCATTTTCAGATCACCGCGGTCTTTTGCTACTCAGGTTAAACGTAATATATAAGTCACTTAGACAACCTAGAAATTTTATTGTTTGGCTTTTTTCAGTGTTTTGTTTGTTCGTGAGTAAATCGGTTTGGCTGAGATAAAAGTTATTAGATTAGATAAAATAAAACTTTATTAATTCCCCGGGTGGGTTCCTCCTTGGTTTTCACACAGCTGAATGTGAAAACAGAAACAGAAAACGGATTAAACAGAAGTGTGAGACGATCGAGAATTTACGCCAGTGTCCTGTTATATTTTAGATAGCAAAGGCCGAGTTTATTAAACTCCACCGAGACAGCGGTGACGCAAATTTGAAGGCTAGACCGTCCAATTCCACAGCCGTTTACTTCCGGCCTACCCGACTATCTGAGGACCCGGCCTACATAGACCGCGAAGGCCGGGTCCTCAGGAGGATGCAGCCCATGAATTTGGACATCCCCTATATGTGGCCTTCAACTTAGCTCAAGAACAGTACATTGGGAGCTTCATTGGATAGGTTTCCATGGAAACAGCTGCATCAAGCCTTACATTACCAAGCACAATGCATATTGTTTGATGCAGTCGTGTTAACCACACTGCCATTAGACTTGTGTTCTCTGGAGTGGCGAATCACACTTCTCTGTCTGACAATCCAACGTATGGGTCTGGCGGTTGCCAGGGGAACTGTCCTTGTCCTACTGCATTGTGTGAAGTCTAAAGTTTGCTGGAGGGGAATTTTGGGTTTGAACCCTTAGTTCTAGTGACATTAACACTTCAGCACACCAAGACATTTTGGACAACTTCATGCTCCTACCTGTGTGGGAACAGTTTGTTTGTGGCACGCTCCTGTTCAAATATGACTGTGCACCAGTGCACAAAGCAAGCTCCATAAAGACATGGATGAGTTATGTGTGGATGATGTGGAAGCTCTTATAGCTGCAAAGGGTGGGCTAACATCATATTGAACCTTTTGGATCAATAATGGGATGTTACTCAAGGCAGACGAGCAATTACGTTTGGCAATAGTGTATTTATTCATTTTTATGTCACATGACAATAATGATTTGCGTATTCACTGTGGACTCGGACACTTTATAGCACAGCTACCTCTTTCACATTATGTGCACGTGGCTTTGTGGTGTAACTGATATCATGATCTAAAAATGTAACATGCAACTGTTACTTTGGGACATGAAAGCTCATTGTATCTTAAATACAATGTCAAAAAAGGCTTTCTGTTTTATTCTATTCCAGCATACAATGCACAGAATAAATTTTTAATACATAAATTATTCAGCAAATATGAAAACTGGTATTTACACACATTTTGTGGATTCTATGTGAAGCTCGGGGGCCAAAACTGTGAGCCAAAAAGACACTATAAAGGTCTGTAGCATTTAATGTTAACACACTGAGGTAGAATTTTGGAGTTAGTTAGTTTCCAGTATTATGCAACTGATGTGATGTGGTTGGTGCTAGCTCACACTGAGCTGACATAAAATGAGTGCAGCGCGAGGACATCAGCTTAGCAAACAGCTAAGATGTGCAGCTAATGTAAGCTAAACCTTGCTTCAGAGCTGGGTCAAAGTGTCACCCCACAGGTTTATGAGACTGGTTTGTTCTTTACAAAATCCTGACTGTTAAACATGGATAAAGGCATCATTTTCATTGGAGGGGGGCTGGTTGAAGCAGTGTGTGCCTTGCAGCTTCTTTGTAGACATTCTAGACAGCCCACCTTCGTTACAAGCTCCATTTGAAAGATAATTATTTTTCCACAGGTTGTTATTAACCATAAAGTTAATAACTTTGTTATTAACCATAAAGTTAATAACTTTGTTATTAACCATAAAGTTAATAACTTTGTTATTAACCATAAAGTTAATAACAAAGTCAAGAGACAGGAAGTCTAGATGGAGCACAGAAAGCAAACATATGAGTGTCAGGCACTTACTGTCTTCTAACGGGTTGTACTGCTCGCACCCCGGTGCTTGTTTTTCTGCCTGGCGGCAGCAGAGCCACAACCCATCCTGCCAGAACTGAGGGTGAAACTTCACCAAGACCTCTGCGTTGTCTTTGATCTCTGGATACACACACACACACACACACACACACACACACACAAAAGTTCAACAAAACCAGGTCTTTCCTGCTGCTTCTCTTTGAATTTTTATGTCTAGATTATCTGAGACTGGTTTTCATTGATAAGCTGTATATTAGGTTGATAAACTGCATACGCCATCACTAAAGCTGCAGCTGAAGTACAGAACTTTAGCTTTAATTTAGAGATGAACAAAAGTACTTTGTGAAATGTTTAAACTGCAGCCACAGTTGTAGTGACAGCTTGAAGTGAGGAACTCATGACTGTCACAAAAGGATGGGTTTCCTCTTTTGTCATCCCTTGCCAGACGTTTAATGCAGCTGTTTTCAGTTGTTCGTTTGTGGGCCTTCCTGCCTCAGTCAGTGCAGAATATTCCACTCCTTTACCTTAAAAACATTTGGTTTTCTTTAACTGGAGGTTTTGGGTTGTTGTCTATCTGTGCTTCCAAGCGGCATGAAGTCAACTTTGCAGCAGTTGACTGAATCCCTTCATCTAGCTCCTTCCCCACATCGTTACTAAATGCAAGTGATCTATTGCCACGGTAAGCCACATGTTTTCAGGTGCTGTTGTATACTCCAGATCATAAATCATTCCAAGCCCTGTTCTTACTTTTTTCTTCCCATATTTCTGGTACGAGTTCATTTTAATGTCACCTGCTCAAAGAAAGCAATTCTGTCCAGGTTTGGTTGGTCCAGATTTTTTTTTACTACTTTAATTTGGCATTTCTGTTCTTAAAGATGATTCATGGTTCATAAATCTTGCATTCAGTATTTTCTCTTACCAAGTTTTCTCTGTAAAATAAAATGTCTACCACTTGGAGGGTGCTCTTTATTAGGTTGAATGTTCTTAAGAGTTTGTCTTTATCATGCCAAGGATCCTGTGATCCTCTACCAGTGTGGTCTCTTGTGACCGTCTGGGTGTTTTTATGTTATCTTTTTTTTTTAAAAATTCTCAATATGCACCAGATTGATGTTGATTTGGTCACTTCTAAGGTTCCCGATCTCTGATTAATTTATTTTGGCAGCTTTAGGATTGTCTGTTTCATTTGCACTGTGGCTTTCAAATGTAAAAACATCTTTTTGAATCAACTCCAGACCTTTACCTTTTCCATAATTTCAGTATAAATAATGAAAGAAAAGTAACACCAGTCCATGACACAATTTTTTTTATCGACTGCCCACTTGCTTCCAGTCCATGCGAAAGTGAGGCTACATTTAAAAACGTGTAATTATTTAAGATTTCGTCCAACTTGTTCATGAAGATGCTCAAATTAAAGAAAGTTTGAGCGATTTCAATTTCAAACTGAATAAACTGAATAATAGTGTCCAAGGAAACAATTTCCTGAACAATGTCCCCAAGTCTAGCCTTTCTGTTGTGTTCGGGTCAAATCTGACTGATTTACAAATTAAAAAATGTTGTGTTTTACATCCGATTGACTCGAGGCCTTATGACATCCTCCACACTGTGCACGTGAACATATAAAAGTGATGAGCACCTCTTTCGTTGAATTTTGAGTGTTTTTATCAACGTTGTTACATCTGTTGTGTTACCGGTCAAAAGTGAATAGCCATAGAAAATGAATGGAGACCCTCTTTGGCCTCTGACCCCCTGAATGGCAAAATGAAAGACCCACTTTACGACCCATTGACCCACCCAACTGAACTGAATTTGGTGGTGAAAAATGTTTCTTATGTTAATTTAAGAGCTGTTAAAACAGACCGGTCAATTGTGACCGGAGCTCTAAAGTAAGGGGGTGGGGGTGAACACAACAGGAGGACTAGAGCTGTCATTCACAGCTGAAGCTGAAATATGTAGAGTATCCCTTCCTAACTTGTTGTTTTTGATCTATACTGCAACCAGCTACCTAACCTATAATGATACTGTTTGTATTTTACTCATTGATATCTATTTCCTATGAAAGACTTTGAGATGCACCCATTTATAGTCCTAATGACTGATACTTGCATTGTTTAAATAAAGAGAATTAAATTATTTAGAATAAAAAGACCATTGTGATCGGTGCACCTCTAGAAGAACATCAGTAATGATACACAGTTCAAACTATAAGACAGAAAAGTGAACTAACCATTGTACTTCTGAGGTTTGAGAAATCAGGTCAAATTACTAAGCAGTACACAAGCTTCTGTTGAGTAAAATAAATGCTAAATTTCTCATGACAGGAACAACAAGAACAATGGAAACAGTGCAGGGGTGCTGGAAGGTCTTTGCATGTGTGAAAACCAGTTTGTGCTTTGTGGTTCAAAGTGTGAAAAAACATCTCTGCAGTACTTCAGATGTCTAAACTCACAGTATGAGCTTTCATACCCAACCCCTGTATATGTGCATTTGCTAGTTTTTCACAGAACAAAACAGGGACTGACCATCTTTGAGGCTCTGGACCCATCGACTTCTGCTTTCATGACTTGGAGCAAATACATAGAGGGTGTTGGTATCGTACACCACCTGGACACAAACACACAGATGCTAACACAGTTTTATGTAGATTTCAAAGCTGTATAGGCATGGTTTAATCTTACAACAAAACAAGAAGTGGTCTGAAAGCTTAAACATACTTAGGAGGTTCATAATGCAACAAGAATAACACACCTCAGACTCAACTTGAAAAAAAGGCAGATGTGAAATGTAAAAGTGTGGTTACAGGTTAAATTTGGCATAATAATTGGATGTAAACTATAATGTGATATTTAAAATCCCCATATACCAGATATACCAGTGTCATTTCCTAAATGTTCCTGATACAGAGTAAAATTTAACCATTTAAGCAAGTTTGAGCTTATTCTGCCTTCAAGAGGTCCAAAACGATGTAATATTTAAATTTGTATAAGGGGCTTAGCAAGAAAGTGACTGGACTTCTTTGAGTTTCTTGAAGATGTTTCACCTCTCATCTGAGAAGCTTCTTCAGTTCTCAAACCAAATGGTGGAAAGTCCTAGTTGTCCCCTAAGAGGGACGTTGACCCACTATTGATCAATTCAAGAATGGTACTGCATTTGTGTCTATTTGCATTACGACAGTGTGCATATAAAGAAAGAGGTCTCTCTGGTTGCAGGTGAGAGTGTGGTAGTGTGTTTGTACCTGAAAGGGGTATTTGTTCTGGCAGGGGATGACCCCTCCTCCATTCTTGACAATCTCCACACATCTGATGCGACTCACTTCGATGGAGCCCCTCTTGAACTTCTTCTGTTGATGCAAACATGTCATTTTTTAATTTTTGCTGTCTTTGTAATATTATCCAACTTGCAGTCTTATACACTTTGACATTTTGTGCTGACATAGCATATTTGCACATTAGCAGTATTCGAATGATTGTTGAACTAATTTGACATGTAACTCATTTCCTTCAGCAGAATTTTTGATTTAAACTGGGATATGAGCACTGTATGCAGCTGTGTGGGCATTCCTGGAAAAACTGAAAGTGAACACTCAGCTTGAAACAGGGTGTTGCTACCTGAACCAACGAGATGTTTAAACAGACATTTTCAGTTTCACAGTTGAAGGGCATAAATCATATTAAAACAATGTAGATTGATGACACTTTCGCACCTGTGCAGTACAAATGAACCGGAACCATTAGCTTAACTTAATATAAAAAGAGATAAATGACTATTCTGGCTCAGTGTAACATTAAAGAGCTCCTGCTGACTCAAATGACTTTAATGTTTTTTGATGAAATACCCACATGTAGCTGCTATTTATTTAACCAAAAGGTTAAAAATCACCATTTGAAAGGTTAAAAGGCAGGAGAAAAAAAAGGTACCACAAAAGCAAAATTACAATATGTACCAAAGAGAGAAGAAAAGTCATTTTTAAAAGGCAATATTTTGATCCAAAGTACCATGCATGAAAAACTGGTATAAAATGACCAAATGCCAAAAAAACTTGGTATAAAAAAAGATGCTTTTCTTCCCTGGAAGTTAGATTTCTGCATCATCTCTGCTGTTGTTGAATTCTCCGAAAGCTTTCACTTCAGCATTCTTTGAAAACCGCGTCTCTCTCTAATAATGTCTCTAAAATAACTGCTGAACAGGAGCCCAGCTTGCTGTTTCCAGTTTTCATCTTCAAGTAAGCTGACTGGATACTGAACATGTTTCACTGGCAAGTTCAAAGATCTAATTCCCAGACTATGCTATAGGATTATAGTATAGAACCAGGTAAGCATGAACTCTGAACCAGTGCTTCTCCTTATTGTCTTATTTGTGTCTTGTTCCTATAAAACATGGCCAAAGTTTCAAAATGAACTCACTACATGTACAAGTAATCTATGTGAGCCAAAACTCACGTTGTTGACTGTTGTGAGCACTCCTTTTCTGTCCTTTTTTCCCCCAATTTTGGTTTTGGATCTGTATGATGTCATAGAGAGGGGATATCCCTAATATGGTCATCAAAACCCACAATCGTTCATTTCTATGAGAAGCAGCCAGTCAGAAGAAGCTCTGTTAAAGTAAGGGTGGCCTTAACGGAAGGGGGTTAAATCAGGTTGTAGGAGAGACTGTAAAAAAAATAAATAAGAGTTGTTTTGGTATTTAAATCATGCAAAATTACTCCAATAAAGTTCAAGAATAAAGTTACAGAGCTGGACATGGGCAGAATAAGTCGGCTTTAAGAAAAAGCAAAAATGATCAGATTGTCAGTGCTCGTCTTGCTCATGATCCATCACAATTCACAGGTTGTTATAATGTCTGAGAACTAAAATCCCTAAAATCCACTGAGATGTCAGGGAGACTTACAGTCACATCCTGTACAAATGAATGTTGTTCCACTAAAGTCTAACCAGTACTGTAGGAGTAGTGGATGAACGCTTCACCATCACATAATCTCATCAGTACTAAAGGAGCTAAAAATAAAAATACAACAAATGAACAGAAACTGAACGCGACCTCAGCTCTTCCATCGTAATATGTCAGCCGGCTCTTGGTGAGGACGAACAGCCTCTCCTTGTAGTTCAGCGGCGACGTCCTCTTCTTCTGCTGCGAACGCTTGATTAGCAGCTCCTCCAACAGCAGGTCCGCACTCATCCTGGCCCCGCCGACGGCCTCAGCCCATTGGTGGAAGACGTCAGACCGCAAAGGTATTAAACTGATCTAAGAGAGATGACCAAATTCCCAGATTTAACTCATTCCTCCTTCCAGATAAACACACCTTTAGATTTGTTGTTCCAAAAAAGTTAATATATTTCCTGAGATGAATCTCTATCATCAATATGGCCACAAACAGGAAGTCCTCCTTTGTCTGTGACCACATTGTTCTTCTGCCACAGTAAAACTTTATCTTTAATAAATGCTATCTCCTAAATTTCTGGTGGTACGGAGCTTTTTGGGAAGCTGGACACAGCGAGCAGCTCTGAGGGGTTTTATTGCACTTTATGTGGAAGCCTTATTTAGCAGGAATTTATTTTTGGTCATTACATCCACCCATACTCTGAGGAAGTGCAGCCATCTATACCGAGCTTTCATTATGATTTATTTCTGTCTGTCTGATTCTGCTTTTTTTTCTTTAGAGCCACAAGGCTCATAAGCACCGTCTGTTTACATGTGACGCACACCGATTTCCTTTATTTCACCGGCAACGCTCAGTTATCTTTATAATAACACAGTTTAGTTTCACTTGTGTCAACTCATTACACCTCAGCCTTTGTTGTTTATTCTCTTCTAGAAAGATGTGATTCATCCAGGATAAGATTTAAGAAGGGCTCACAGATCTCTTTTTACTTTTAAGAGTGAATAACATGATTTCAGTTTGGTTTCTTCTTTTTCTAAGTTAAAGCTGCTCCGTGTAACACACATATATGTCGCTTTAACAAAGTAATGAACTCTAATGACCTTTTCACTCAGTGGCTTCACATGCTATTCATTCACTGTCAGCTCATTATGCAGTGATCACATAGCTCTCTTGCTGATTATCAGCTCATTTGCTGTGATTGATTCAATGGCCCAAGTTCAATCAGCACAAACTACTGAGTGTGATTAATAAAAACATGTGGGCATGTAATTCATCGACTAGAAATTACCATAGTCACTAGCATTTATGGGTAGGTGAGTAGCATATTAAGCTTACAAACCACATCCGATAGTCAGTACATCTTTTGTGGTGGTTAATCATCCAGTAAAACACTGAGTCAATTGATAATGTCAAAGTAAAAGAGGTGTTTTGTCTCGAGCTGATGCAGGATGTGCTCTTATCTGTGTCCGCTCAATACAAAGCTCTTCTCTCAGTTTGAACTTATGAGGTGATTTACAAATTTGGTTGGTAAGTAATAAGTAATTCCGTGCAAATCTATCAGAGGCAAGGCAAATGGTTAGCTGCACTACACAGAAGCCTTTTGTTTCTGCTTTGTGAAACAAGTAATGTGAGCGTTCAACATCAGGAGGCAGATGGGATCGGGCGTGACCAAGCAGCAACATCTGAGGTTAAAAATACATGCCAATGCTCAAGTGCCAACACATTTCCCACAGGGGCCACCTTAAACTGTCACCAAAAGTGCATAAATACCCACGCACTCCTAATTTTACAATTCTCAAATTCAGCCGTGGAAGTCAGATTTTTGCTAACAAAATAAAATAAAATTCACCCAAGCCATTCGTTTGAATTTTTCTGAGGCTTAATTTTGGGGTCTGTTTGTGAGGCTGCATTAGCCAAGCGTCCCATTGAGTGCGTTCACAACATTGGCTCCTTATTGAATTAGCTGACAAATAATATGCTTCAGTATTTCAGAGTTTGTCACTTAGCATGAACCAGCAGGTACGTGTCTGTGTGATGCATCTGAGCAAGCGAGCCCTTTAAACTGCCAGAGTCCAGAAACCAGCAGGTGACTTCCTGGTGGCATTCGATGTGCGTCAGACACGTGTTACTGCTGCTCGAACCAAAAACGAGTCAAAAAACAAAGCTGGGTTGAGGCAGAGCAGAAGAGGCATCTTATTTTGGTCTCATGTGACTATTTAATGCATCAAAATGCAAAATGCTCATCTAAAACCTTAAACACATGCAGAATAACATCTGATAAGATAACTTGATATAACGCCATCAATACAACAGTGTTACAGTAGTGTCGTCTGGATCTCCATGCCAACTTATCAAAGTAAAAACATACAAAATCCTGGCAGGTTGCCTTCATGCATGTGTCTGCAGAGACATGTCAACGGTTTCCTTTATATAACTGTGTATGGGATAAACATGTTAACAGTTTTCATGCTATATCTCGACCTATTCCGAAGGGTGACAAAGGCAACACCTGTCTTACTGGCATTGCACAATGAAGCACATTTGTTACTGGTGCACTGTGGCTCCTTAGTCAAAGGTCACGTTGTTCCCCTTCTTCACCTGCTACCTTCTTTATTTTCATTTCAGGAAGCGGTAAAGCATCCTTTGACTATGAATAGTCCCCGCAGAACACATTCACATATAATCCTCACAGTACATTCGCCCATAAAGCATAAACCCTTCACTGCTACAGTTTGGATTTGAAACAAGGCCGAGATTCTTCACAGTAGTGTCCATTAAGTTTTTCCAACCGCACTTAAATGCAGCAGAGGGAAGGTAGCGCGCGGGTTGTACACCTGTTCTCAGGTGATACTACACCGTCCTACTACATATACCATACTATATGTATACTATATTTTTTAATCTATACTGTCCGATTAAATACTAATATGGATATTTTACAAAGCAGCAGCTGAAAGCAGGTCCACTGGTGTTTGTTTATAGTCACGCTGCAGCATCACCCCCACAAAACGAAAGAGTTTCAACGTTATTGAGCGTTTTTGCATCGTATCCTCTGTTTTAAACTCACAGCGTTTTTAAACTCACAGAGTTTAGAAGCGGCACTTCTAAACTCGCAGGTCCGCGGTTTCGTTTGCGGACAGCAGAACACAAAAGGCAGAAAGTTTACAGGAACTTCGCTGGGTGTCAGTGGAAAGAAGGATCCCTTACCTCCGCGCCTCATTTCCCAGTTTCTCCTCACTTGGTTGGAGTCCGTGGGCCTCCCATGTCGTTGCGAATCTCAGGAGCGGGATTCAGGAAATGAAGAGAAACGCACCGGCTCACGGGCACGCGCACTTCCTCGTATTGCGCTGCAGCACGGTGATCGCTGAGTGAGCTACGACTGATTTAGACTTCTGGGGTGGCTGCGTCACCAGTGGGTGACCGTCCCCGTCTCCAGCTTTCACGCATGTACGTGCTGTTACCTCGTGTTTAATGCAGAAGCAGCAAATGAGATGCCGGGATTTTCTTCCATCACGGGTCACATTTCTGCTGGGTTACTCAGGGTTTGTTTTTTCACTTCCATCTGTGATGAGCCCTGTTACACCTGAGCAAACAACGTATCTTTCACACACACACTATAAATCAAAAACTAGCAGCATATAGTCGTAATAAAACACAAACTGACATGATGAGTCAGCATACAACAAGTACTCTCCTTTATAAAATTCCTCACTCAGTGCTCGTTTCCACTGGAGCAGCTGCTACATGCACACACTCATGTTGCAGTTTGAGTGCACGTGTTTAACATGTAAGTGGTAACAATGGTTCATTGCTACGCAGCCGTCTGAGCTTCATCGTTCAGGCCTTGCACTGCTCAGATCTCACGTCCCGGTGCTGTCCTCACCCTGCTCTCTTCTTTCCTTCCTCTTTTGACAGGCACATTTTTGCTTTGCTTGCTAAACACAATTAAAATGCAGCACTACCGAACTAAAGTTCTGTTTTATGTTATATTAATACATCTTTCTTTGTTTGAGTTACCTGGGGGTTGGCTTCTCCTCCTGTCTGGCAAAAGGTGTGGCAAAGGGCTGGGAGACCTGAAGTACCACTGACAGCCTAATTGGATTGCACCACATGCTTCATTGCCTGGGGGGTGTTTCATGTTTGTTTAATTGTTTCGTATTAGTTGGTTATATGGCAGCCATCTTTTAGCTAAACCAGTATTTAAGTTCCCCCGTGTGTCATTTCAGCAGGTCAGTTTATCTCATGTTGTTTGAGGTTTTGTTAATTATTATCTTGAGTTTAGTCTATTGAGTTGACCTCTTTTATCGGTCTGCCTGTTTAAGTTTTGGCTTTGTTAAATATATTTTTGGGTCAATAAACCCCCTTTTTTTGAATTAAAACACCTGTGTCCTTTATGCTTTACTGCTTGGTCCCTGACAGGAAGTATAAGTGATACATTTTCCAGCATGCTCCTCTGCTACCAAAACATTTCTGATAAAGTGACTTTTTTAGTCAGTGGAGTGTGAGTGGAGAGTTTGCACTGACAATTCATCTCATAAGGAAAATGTATATGGCATATCATGATTCAATCATTTAAATCACGTTTTAATCAAAATTCTAGTGTTATAGTAACGTTACTATAACACTAGAATTTTGAGATTCAAGTGAAATGTAAAGAAAATGCACCTTGAAAAATGATTTTCACTGGACCCTTCCTACCTTCAAAGTCATTTAGTGTTAGCTTGGCTGTCCTGTCAGACATTACACTTTTTAAAATTGTGTGCAACTTTCCATAAAAGCAGTGGGCAGAGAGGAGTTTTCAGATTAACGAGCACCATCAACTATTAAATATTTCCTAGTGTGTTGTCAGCCTAATTTGACCAGTCAAATGTTCTCACACATTGCTGACCTCTTTCTCTTTGATGGGCACAAACTTACAGGGGGTTTATTCTTCTGTGTTAAACCTTCCACAAACCCTATACCTAAACACACACCCCTTTTGAAATGCTGTGACAAAACCTGCAGCTTAACCTGCGATGCATCTCCATGGAAATTTCACGCTGCACTCGGCAACTAGCCTGCTCAGTACCATCAATCAGTACCGTCTATGGTGACACAATGCCAGCCATAGCTTTAATATAAGGACGCACAGCTGTCAGATAAGCAGAGCGGTGAATAAGGAGAAAAAGTCTCATAATTGTACTTGTTTCTATTGTCACTGGCACCACATGAAACACTAGGACACAACCACAATGCAATTAAACCCATGCTCAGTCATGAATGCTAGCAATGGCATCAGCCTCTTATGTAGTTTACATCGCAAGCCAACGGCTGCTCCTTGGCTGATTGATTTGTGCTTCTTGAGAAACATGATAGTCTCTGTAAGAGAAGCTCCACCCACCTGCTTATCAAACCTCCTGTTTGCAAGGGGCAGCCAATCATGAAGATATTATCTTAAGGAAAGAGGAACTGAAACAGATGTTTGATGCAGATCAGGGTGAATTTGACAGGCTGCACCAAGGTCGAGTATACGATAAATAACAATGATTTTGAACTACCCCAGTAGAGTCCAAAATAAAAACACAAAAATAGATATGCGTAGGTGTGTGTGTGTAGAGGAAATTGAATCAAATTAAACTTTTTTTTATACGCATATATGAACGGTTTACCCTGCCATGATGAACTGACTAGAGTGGATAGATATCTTATATTAAATTATAACATTTGGCTTGATATTTTATCTCTTTTTAAACCTTTTTATTTAATTTTATTATGTGTTTAAAAAATGATTGACAAGAACAGCAGGCCTACAGGATACACTAGGTAAATTAGCCAAACTTCACAAGGGATTTATACTTATGTGTTGCATCCAACACGGTGATAAGGACACACACACACATAAATCATCTTCCCAGGGCCTATCGCAGAGTTTTTAAGCCTGTGTTTAAGATTAATGCATAATTTTTAAGGCTCGGGTTCTCATAAGTACCTTAAGCTTTAATCGAGTTCGATCATGAACAGCTGGCAGGAGTGCAGGATTGAGCCTTGACTTTTTTCAGACTAATGACCTGTCTTACTTTATTTCATTGTTGACGTAAACTTTCTAACACATTTCACGGTTTGCTGGTTTCATTTCTTTTATTAGACTGTGGAGGCACAACACTTCCTGTGGGTATACTCTTCATGGCAGGCACTTTGAACCATCGTTATCTTTACTAAAAAAAAGTAGAAGCAGCAGCGAATGACTGAGAACAGAGAAAGGATTGTTATGGATCACAGGTCTTTTCAGTGTTGTTGTGCCACTCAACACCTGATGATTGATAATCAAACATCAGACGCATAATGTTCTTTTTTGTTTCTTGTTTAGATTTGAATCTCTGTCAACATATTGTACCAGAGGTCGGAGTCATATTTGGGAAAACTGTTAAAAGCGAAAAGTGTTGCTCATAATCAGCAAAACAAAGCTAGGTTTTCCAAAAGACCTTCAGTTTCAGCAAATGCCCCAGAAATGTCCTCTAGGTCAATTTAAAATAGGAATATAAGTCACCTACAGTGTCTCAAAGGCAAAGCGTGGAGGAGTTTGGGATGGAGAGATGGATAAACAAAATCTGGATTATTTTACTAGATATTCTTGGGTATTTTTAATTTTTTGTTCTTTTTAAAATATGTTCTTTCTTCAAACTGAACATTTTTGACAAGGAGGAAGACCACACATGACAAATGTCTTGTGGTGGAGAGGAAACGTCTCCATGGCACGGCTACGTCTGCAGCCTGTCTGCAGCTCGGACACCAAGCATTTCACTGCATGTTGTACTCTGTATGATTGTGTATGTGACAAATAAAGGTTGTTTGTTTAAAAGGAAAAGAGAAATCTGCACAGTGCCATGTACCCTGGTAGGCTCAGGTGATTAAAAGGATAACCCTTACATGTTTTGCTGTTATCAGTTAGAGTGGGCTGCGACTTCCTTTCAAACTGTGGGAGGGGTGTCACACCACACGACTGATAGCTGAGTGGAAAATATTTAATGCTGCTTGTGCTGCTGTGTTGGAGGGTTGGTTTTGGAAAGTCTTTGGATCCTGTAAAGAGTGACGACAGCTCTCTGTGAATATATTTTCTAAAACTCACTTTTGAAAAGACATTTTCAAAAGTCAGACCACCTTTGAAGGTGGAAGCATTTATAAGAGCAAATATTTTGGAAAATTGCTAAGTTGACTTTCTCCGCTTTTGCTCATTTTCTGTTATTACACATACTGTGGATGCTCATATTAAACATAGCCAAATGCTGTAAAATGCCCTTAAACATAGTTTCTTTTCTGCTCTTTGCTCTGTCTGAGATCAGAGGGAGGTGATTTCCCATATATGGTCATCTCAGGAAACCAGAATTTGCTGTGACCACAAGAGTCTCATAAAGAGCTAAAACGGCACATGTCCAACACAGGATGCACTGAAGGTGATGTTATTGTAAGCAGTGTTGGTCAAATAATCAGTAACTAATTATTGTGAGTTTCCCGTTACGTGGTAGCGCACTCGGTGCTTGCTTGGAAGTTTAGGGGGTTTTTCACTGTAAAAATAAGTTTTCTTCCCACGCACAATGGACACTAATGTTTTGTCACTTTTTACAGAATCAAACTCAAAGTAAGGTCAGTACTTCCACGCTTTAAACGCTGCACGCTCATACTCTCTCCCGCACTCGATATATTATTCATTGTTGATCTGCACACAGCTGTTGTCACAAACGTCGCACTCGCTTACGTCACTGTCATGAGACATTCTCGCAAAAAAATTCACGGTTTTAGTAACGCAGTAACGCAGCTTGCTTACGGGAAAGTAACGGTAATCTAATTACCATTTTTGCAATAGTAATCCCTTACTTTACTCGTTACTTGAAAAAAGTAATCAGATTACAGTAAGCCCATCTCTGATTGTAAGATATATATGTACTGAAGACTCTACAGTCCAAGTACACACACAAGTGTGGATTGATAGGAAAGGTTACCAGGAGAAAGCTTCTTATTAAAAAGTTTGGCTGTAATGCACAGCAGTGTGTTGGAGAAAACCAAACACAGCATATCAAATGATGGTGGAAGAATGACTATTTGGGCTTTGTTTTACAGGAATGGACAGGTTGCAGGCATGATGTCGACCATGAATTCCTCTGTATACCAAAAATATTCCAAAGATGAACATGAGGCCATTTGTCCAGTTGCTAAATCTTGGATAAAGCTGGACTGTGATCGCTACCACAGATTTGCTGAAAAAGAAAATAACAAAGGAGATTGTTACACGAAGAAACCTTTTCAACTTAAGCGCTCACGCACACAGGTGCCAAGGAAACTATATCTTCCTTGGCTGCTACGCTAAAGCATATTGTACACTGTCAGACCTGCGTGCTGCTCAATAACATTCAATATTTAGTATTTACTTTTACTTACACGTATCTAGGTTGTTATCTCTATATTGTGTTTTCTCTTTTACTGCCCCCTTCCCCTCTGTTTTCTTTCTTTCTTTCTTTCTTTCTTTCTTTCTTTCTTTCTTTCTTTCTTTCTTTCTTTCTTTCTTTCTTTCTTTCTTTCTTTCTAATTGTCTGTCCAATTTGTAATCTCTTAAAATAAAATAAAATAAATAAACAATGATAATATAGATTAATCAAGTGAAACAATTTGGCATTGGCATATTTTCTCCACTTGAAAAAATCAGTCCGTTGCGCATCTTTCCTGGCCTTCAGACAACAATTCTGATGCTAAAGTACCGAACAGGACAGGCAAAAAGAAAAAAAAAGTAATGGGAAAGTGTCAGTGTGCAAGTTACGACTGTTTAACCCTTTAATGATCAGTCTAACAGTGAACTACTATATTACTGCAAACTGCAGTTGAATAAAAGCAGAAATATGAAAAATAAGGTTTTACACTTGACTGGGTTGAACATAAACAAACATACTTCAGGAAAAATGATGATATGCGTGAAACGTGTCACTTAAACATGACTCAAGCCTTCACGAAAGAGAAAAAAAACAGGGGGTTTCCCATCACTTGAGCCTTGACTGGAACTCTTTAAATTGTGTCGTCTTCTTCTTCTTCTTCTGTCATGCTTCAGTAGTAGAGCCACCATCTGGTTATCTCAATGAACCACTTCCTAATGTTTGCTTTCTGCAGATGAAAGCCTGCTTTTATTTAAAAATGTCAGACTTTCAGACTCCTGTAGCGCCTACCTGAGTACAAAGTATGGACAGGCTGTGTTGGGAGTGCTCCCTGTTGTTAATGAATTGTGGGCCCTCAGGAAAACCGCAGTAGTGTGAATGTCTTGTTGTAATCGGAGGGCTGTTCCCATGTGAAACTCTTGAGGTCACCCCAGGCAAGGTGAGAGTGGCAATCAAGAGTGCCCTTTCTCCTCTCTTTGACGAGGCCAGTCTTCACATTTTGGACCAAGAAGACAAACAGTCAGCTGAGACTGAAGAAGTCACTTATATGAGTGACGAGATGTTTCTCTCACTGAAATTGTTACATTCAGATGAACGTTGAACAGAGGTGGTGGATTATGTCACCAGCTATCAACCATCTGCAGTACAAAGCTGTCTTGGGTTGTCTTACCAGGTGTTTCAACCTCTGCTTTCATTTAGCATCAGGTGACCTAACCTGGTCGCACGATGGTTCTCACAGTGGTTTTACACACAGTGGCAATGATCACACCTTTTTTTTGGTTTTGTTTGTTTATACTTTGGCTGATGTGATGAAACACATCATTAATAAAAGGCCAGTGATCATTAGCACCACCACCTACAGCTTTAAATACCTGGAGTTTTAGAAGTGACTAATTCTCTTGGATGAGGGGGGAAATATTTTCATGAATCTAGACCAGTCTAGCTCAATTTTTTTCATACACCCTGTTACGGCCAGGCTCAAAAGCCGCAACATAAAAAAGGAGACGAATACCAGAGTGGTAGTGAGAAGAGGTTTTATCTTAAAATGGCATAGCAAGTTGGCTAAAATGGCTAGTGCCATCGAGGCAAAGACTAGTGAGCTTCCGGGAAGCTTGCCTCAGGTATGCTTTTATCAATTAGCACCGGCTGAAAACATTGAAGAGATTAGGGGCTGCAGAGGGACGTAACACACTCAAGACCTTAAAATCCTGAATTACTGAGAAAAAATGTCTCCCATCTGCCCCGGGGCCTTCTTCATGTATGACATGCCCAAAAAACTTAATCCAGGAGGCTTCCTAGTCACATGTGCAAACCACCTGGTTCTAGGACAACTCAGTCACCCTTGGGACGAAGATTATTTCTGCTACTTATATTCACAGCCTCATTCTTTTGGTCATTACCAGAGCTCGTGACTGTAGGTGAGGGTAGAGACGTAGATCGAGCAGTAAACTGAGAGTTTTGCTTTGACACTCTACTCCTTTTATCACAATGACCCATACAGTCCTGCTGCAGCTATCCTCAGTTGTGAATAAGATTAAGGAGTGACCACAATATGTAGGTGTTGGTCAGCTGTGTGTGTACCTCATCGTTTTGAGTTTGCTGAACTAATTTTAGCAGCTCTGCTATATCTTTGATCTATCTCACTCAGCCAATCACACAGAGGCTAGAAACAGGAAATGTGAAGAAGATACGGGATGTGGCCCTAACCTTTATAGACCAGGTAAAAGAAAAGGTGAAAGTACTCTAACAAGGCATCTGAAATAACATTTTCCTGACCTTTCTTAGGAGGAAATTACAGTTTTGGACGATATTACCCCAGTGCTAAAACTATTCAGTCTGAAACAAAACTCTTACAGTTATCTACTTTACACTGGATGAACCTGTACCCCATGAAATATTTTTATATGCTTTTATTTTACACTAAAGGAATGACTGGATGAGACACTTTCAAGTCACAAAAAGAATTTATGACTTTATGATCCTCTAATCACATACAGTGACTTTGTACTCTGAGCTCCCTAGACAGCATTTGGATAGCTCACAATTACACTACCTCTGATACAGTTTATTTACAGGACAGGTGAATCCTCTGTGGACCAGATGTGGCCAACAATTATGAAAAAAGGGTGGAGCTGTGGCTGAGCTGAAGCATGAATGAGGTCAATCAGGGGCAAATAGAAAACCTGTGTGAGTAACACAGGGTCAAACATTTCTGTTAAAACATTCCTTTTAAAAAAATCTTTGCTAAAGAAATAACAAAAATAAAAAGAGCAGCTGGAGTCAAAGGACCAGATTTTGAACTGGCTCTGACGGTCATAGCAGCTAAGCGGAGGATAAAATATGAGCCCTGTTTTTGCATTATGAGCCTCAGTGTGTGTGTGTGTGTGTGTGTGTGTGCGTGCACTCTTCCTGGAGATATTCACATAGACGGATGCTTTGTGGTTTCATTCACGTCATTCTTTCACTTCCTTTCTGTATCTTTGTCTTCATCTTTCTCCCACTCTCTTTCGCCCGCTCTCTCTCTGTAAACACTGTAAATATAAATGCTCTGCGTTCAGACATTCAAATCTTGATTCATGTGTCCAAAAGCTGACTCAAAAAATCGTCAACAGCAGCAAGGCAACTATCCTCCTCTTCTTTTTTGTGCCCATATCTTCTTTCTTTTGCCTTCTCTTCTTCACCTACTCTACTTCCTCCACCCACCTGCCTGCCCGTGTCTCCGTCTTTCTTTCTACCTCAATCTGTCTCTGCACCCTTGTCGCTCAATTATTCGAAGGTTTCCCACCTGTGGCGTCCTATCAGCTCCGCACCGATGGTTGCAGAAAGAGATTGAACCGAGCTGACCTAAAAAGAACTGAAGAAGAATAAGTGGCGCTGATGAGGAGATAGAAGAAGAGTCAAAGCAGGAGAAGGAGGGAGACAACAAAGAAGAGGTGGAAGACAAAAGAAACAGACAGTCATGATTCACTCAAGTAAGTAATTTACGAACATACGTACAAACCTTGCTTATTTCTTCTTTTGATATTGGAGCAGGATGCAGCAAACTAACAAAAAAGCCAACATTTGCACTGATAAGAATGAGTTACTCAGCGTTAAAGGAGAAAAAGTGAGTAAAATGTGCGGCGTTAGTACGCGGCGTGAAATGAACCCGAGACCATTAAAACGTCATTTAACAAACGGCCGGGCTTAATACCACCATAGGTTTCCTTCACTTTCTACCTGAAGTAACATCAAGGTTACGAATGTCTTCTGAAAGTTTTTGATGTTTCTTGATCTCTGAAGCTGTGGCAGTGAGGCAGTTAAAGGGGACACCAAAATGGCAGTTTGGCTTGAAATGTCACTTCATCACATGACAAAACACAACAAAGACTCAACTGTGGCTCTTTATAATCTTTTAATGCCATGTTCAGGGGTGTCTGCTCCAAAGTTTTCTTCTTAGGCTGCACTGGACTAGCTTTACACGAGTTTTACTTTAATTCTTGCTAATGGCACAATGCCACAGTTATGTTGCTCACGTTCGTACCGTCTGAAGTGACTCACTTGAATGTTCCTTCTTTAAAAAATTAGAATCTCAAAAAAGTCTGAACTGGGATGATTTTCAGGTCTTGTTCTCATTTGTTGCTTAGTTGTCTTAGTTCTCTGACTGTTTCTGGTTTCCCTCTTCTGCAGCCTACCTGACAGTTTTTTTGTAGTCCTTAACAGTAAAGCTTGAGTTTTAACCAGATGAAGTAATTTCCCCTTCATAATTTAAATTAATTTAACTTAGTTTAGCTTTTACCTGCACTTTTACCTGAGAGCCACTGATTTGACCCCCCAAAAAACCAAACAAACACAACAACACGAAAACAGTGTGGCTTAGTTTACGTGTTTAAAAATAAAAGAAGAGAAAATCTGTCTGCACATCCAAAAAAAAGTGTATTTTTTAGCCTGAAACATCTGCTGTTAAACTGTTAAACCATGTTTTGGCTTGAAACTTTTTCCACATTTATTATGCATAAACCCTTGAGCTAAGGACAATGTGAAAATGTCGACCGAAAGCTAAGCAGAGGCAGAGACACCTGTATGCAAACTAACACCTCTGGTTTGCTGAGCAGAAAGGAGTGTTTTGCTTGCTAATGTAAAGTTTCAGTTCTGTTTCTCACATGGTACAAAGGTGCAGTTACCCAGACAGGAAGGTACACTCATACTGGCCTTTAAATCTGAGCAGAAACAAAGTAGAGCTAGTTCAGGTTTCTCCTATATGTTAGTCTCATGTTGACAAAAGTAATGCTAATTTGCTGTCAATTAATGTTTACCATGTTCACCAGGACGGTGGCACTGTTGCCGCACAGCAAGAAGGTCCTGAGTTCAATTCCACCTTCAGGCCGGGGTCTTTCTGTGTGGAGTTTGCATGTTCTCCCCATGTTTGCGTGGCTTCCTCCCACCGTCCAAAGACATGCAGCTTGTGGGGATAGGTTAATTGGATAATCCAAATTGCCACTAGGTGTGAATGTGAGTGCGAATGGTTGTCTGTCCCTGTGTGTTGGCCCTGCGACAGACTGGCGACCTGTCCAGGGTGTACCCCGCCTCTTGCCCTATGACAGCTGGGATAGGCTCCAGCACCCCCCGCGACCCTGAAAAGGATAAGCGGAAGTGAATGGATGGATGGATGGATGTTCACCATCTTAATAAATTGTGTTAGCATATTTATTTGCTTTATGCACTGATTTGCAGCTGAGGCTGATTAGACTTTCACTTCAGAACAAGTTTGCAATTCCAGTTTAGCAGAGGAGAGGCCTAGCGGAGAGCTAGCAGCTACACCTGCCTGTGTCCGCATGCTAAGCAACCAACAGCATCTCTGTTAAAGAATAATTTTAGGCCTTACCAGTAAAACTCCAAGATGAGTTACAAAAACAAAAAGCTGACTTACTTCATAGCAGGCCATAAACGTGTTTCTTTTCAGCATTCTAAAACAGAAGTCTGCAACCAGCCTTATGACACGAACTTCAGTGTTGGCTTCATTTTTCACCCCAAAGGAAATATTACAGTTAATATTTTCAGGCTAACCACAGAAAACAGGAATCAGAAGCCCAAAAAGTGTCAACTAAAATCCACAGCTTTCACTTCAGGTACTCTATATACACTCTGAAACCTTTAACTGTTACTTTTAAAGGACAATTATGACTTTTATTTAGAATCTAAGTGCTTATTTTACCACTTGGTAAAGCAGTAAAGAGTTATACAAATCTTAGAAATCTGAGAATTCACGGATATGGCTTCTGTGGGTTTTTCTGCTGATTACACCCCTCTTAGACCCCCTGGCAATAACAGATACCTCAATAAAACTGTGTGTTCCCTGACCAGCTACGGGAAGTTGCTGCAAGTCTCTAGGTGAAACTGGCTGCAAAGAGGTATGCTACACCAAGATCATCCATACATTTATTGTGGTTGCTAGCAGGTTGCTGTGGTCATCCTTAGTTTGCAAGTAAGATGCCAGTTTGTCTGCAAACACTCTCCAACTAATTACCAAGCAGTAGTGAAACTCAACACAATCTGAGACAAACTGGAAATTGTTTTTCTTCATAGAAACACTTGAAATGTGTTGATTGCAACGATAACTCATAACAGAGTTTCATATTGTAACACTTTGTAAACCTTTTAGAGTTTTGCTTTTACTGATCGGCAAGAGGTTGGCAGGTGTTTGCAGACAAGTTGCCTTTTTTGTGCAGTCAATGGATGACTTTAGCAATCTGCTAGCGGCCAAAGCAAACAGAAGGACGCATCTGATGACTGCTTTCATCTAATGAAAGCCAATAACCTCAACGGATGACTTACTAACCAGGTTGACACAGAGGCTATAGTCAAAGAGTCAGTTTGCTTTAGGGAACTTCCTAACTAAGTGACTTGAAACAGAAGTATCTGCATGATGGCCATATTAAGAGCTGTTTCATCTCTTTAAATACTCAGGAAAGGTGAATAGCTTAGAGGAAACACTGAAACATTTCTTATGAAAAGAAAAGAGATGATTTTACCCCATCAGTCATAATGATAAACAATTAGAAAACATTTGGTTAATATCTACTATGATGCAGTAAGGGGCGAAAATATAAAATGAATGCAGGTCCTGTGGTACCAGCAGGTGGATTCTCTGTAACCATGCCTGAAACAGAAAGTTTTCAGCTGAACGTCCAGTTAGTGGAGCAGAGAACGGTTTGGATCCGTTAATTATTCACAGCCACAGTCATTTGGATGACCTCTGAGCTGAGTCCACAGTTTAACAGCTGCTGTATTGCAGTCACAAGTCACTTCAGTCACAGAAAACCTGAATAGGTAGAGGTTACACTGGATCACCTCTCCAGTAGGAAGTGAAACTATGACGGCACAGGATAGGCAACTATACACAGTATGGCAAACACTTCCTTTCACCTTACAGCCCATTTATTCCTGTTTATTTATCATTACAATGTTGGTAAGGAAGTGACATGATTTCACCGATAAATAGTCCAAGATGAGCATTTTATGATCCTGAAGAAATATGTCAGCTACATAAATGATCACACTGTTGAGGAGTTGCGTTTAAAAGCTGTTTGTTTCTCTGATCACCGAGCTTCTCTTTTCCTAACTCCTGATTCTCCTTCACACCTTTCCTCGACCTTGTGACATTTTCCATTGGGTGATCAGATATAGAAGAGGTCATTCTTTGGGCTATTTGACTGCAGCCCTCGTCTAAAGCTGTCCCACATCCTACTTTTTCTTTACAGGTAAACTTTTAAATAAGTATTCACCAGCTCGGACCACATCCTAAATTAGATTTGACTGCCAGTCCAATGAGATTTAGACTGGCGGTGGCTGCTGGGCTGGGCAGATCCTTCATCCACTCCCAGTAGCCTGATCGTCCTTTAAAACACAACAACCTACAAAAAAGTAAACCGGATTTAGGATTAAAAACTGTACTTTGTAATTATGACATTGTACACCAGTGGGAGGAAAAATGTAAAGTAAAAAAGTTTCAGAATAAATAAATATAAACACAAATCAGTTAATAAAATGTAAC
This sequence comes from Neolamprologus multifasciatus, assembly GCF_963576455.1. Lineage (NCBI taxonomy): Eukaryota > Metazoa > Chordata > Actinopteri > Cichliformes > Cichlidae > Neolamprologus > Neolamprologus multifasciatus. The sequence continues at coordinate 36,257,799 of NC_140441.1, read as the reverse complement.
TTTTATTTATCCAAAAGTTGAGGTTTTTAGGGCCCCAGCTGATAGAAACCTCGGAGACTGGTTGTTATTAGGGTGTTGGTTCACCAAAAACCACCAGGAGAGTTCATAACTCCCATGGCTTAACTTCTACAACAGGGAGGGCACTTGCAAAGCATGATGGGACATGCCATAGATGCATTTGGCAGTTACAGTTAAAATCACGTGACACTTCGAGCATTTTGCCTTTGAGCGTTTTTTTGTTCTCTCAAACACATAAAGTTGCACAGGAAAGAATGCAGCCATCACACACAGACACACCTGTCTGCTGGCCCACATAAACACACACACACATGCAGGCATGCGCACACAGGTTCACAGGAAACTCCACTTCCTGACAAAGACCTCCTACACAAAACCACAGAGAGAATTTGAACTTAATATCAAGAGATGACCAAAGCTACAGAGGAAGCTGCGTCTGGAGGCAAAAGTCTAATCTGTTCCGTTTGAAATAAAAATTCAAATTATTTAATTAACCTTTAGTTTTATTTGATTTTAGTACAGATAGATAGATAGATAGATAGATAGATAGATAGATAGATAGATAGAGAGAGAGAGAGATGGGAACGTCGACCCATGTGGTTAACTCTTAAGACTATGTGAAATACCCTATGAAAGTCTAGTAGAAAATGTGAATGCCTCATTATGGACACTCTCTACTGTGACCGTCATTGCTTGGCTATACGACAAACAGCCACAAGGAGCAGTACTAGAAGCAAAAATATCAAGCCAGTTTTTGTACCTGCAGAAGTCTGATGACGAAAGGGGCGCCTAAGAAGTACAGCAACCTGCCCGTTCCTGAGGCTTTGGAAACCTCCAAGCTAAGAATTCACCTAATTGTAAAGGTAGAGGCAGGCCAATAAATCAGCAGTTCTCCACTGAACCATCCGAGGTGTACGCTCAGTGGCAGGGGAAGAATATGAGAACAACCTTCCTGAACAGGATCTAGTAACCATCACCGTGGCAGGCACCCAGGAAAGAGTCTCCTGTGTGAAGAGTTGGACAGCACCAGGCCCTGACATGATTCAGACCCACTGGCTGAAGAAACTGACTGCACATCAGGAGCATCTGGCAGCACGAATGAACCACCAGTCGAGAGATGAAACACTCACCTGGAATGGAAAACCAAAGGTCCGAAAGTCCTGATCCTGAAGGAGCCCCATCGAAGTTTCTTATTGTATTAGTATATTTATAAAAATTGACCATTGTGGTTGCTTTGAACTCTGGATTTGCAATACTGGATTCCACTAGAGCAGGAGTGTCCAACTCCAGGCATCAAGTGTCAGTGTCCTGCAGGTTTTAGATATCACCCTGGGTAAACACACCTGAATCAAGTGATTAGGTCTCTGGAGAACCTTAAGACATGTTGAAGAGGTTATCTAACCATTTAAATCAGCTGTGTTGGATCAAGCACACATCTAAAACTTGCAGGACACCGGCCGTTGAGGCATGGAGTTTGACACCCCTGCACTACAGTAACTTTGCATCATTAAAAATTAAATTAAATTAATTAAAATTCTAAATTATCCTTATTTATCTTAAACTGGGCCTCGGTGATTCCTCTCAGGTCATCCTGTGTGTGAAACAAGCTTTTTTGCTCCTTCCCCTTCAATAAAGCTTTATTCTGATTGGTTGCCTCTTGCAACCACCGCAGCCATGTTAGGGATATTTACTCTGTGTGACATCATACAGAGCGCAGAGTGGACCGCCAGAAACTGAGTAGCAGTATATATTTGTAACAGTATATTTAGTATTTGACCCCAAATTAAAAATAAATAAAATAAAGAAGCATTTCAGTGTTGTACTTAATTCAGGTTGAGGTGGAAGGAGAGTCATCCATTCATTAATTAATGTTTCTGGTTCTTTTAAACTGCAGAGAGTGATGAGTAATAGAAACCATTGAGACCATACATTGATGCATCAACTCGTGTTATAATCTGACCTCTTCCCGCAGTGCACCCCTATGTGTGGACACCACACATAGGGCTGCAAAATCCAGGGGTCCAGCATTCGGCCCTTTAATGTGTTACCCTCATGTGCGCTTGTTCACTTATTGCAAATTTTGGTGAAAGATGACTCATCTGACCACACTCTTCTTTTTCCACTAACTCTGGCTCTGTGGTTTTTAGCAACACTGAGCTCTCACTAATGCACTCTTCTTTGTAAAGAGAGCCCTGCCATAACATCTTCTCTCTCTCTCTCTCTCTCTCTCTCTCTCTCTCTCTCTCTCTCTCTCTCTCTTCTTTGATTGTCTGACCGTGCGAACTGACAGTGTGATCACATCCTGCACTTACTCTTACAATCACCTTCATGCAACGTATTGCACTGAGAGCAACACGGCCATCAAATGAAAGCCATTGGCCACAATTTCCGTCGCCGCTTTTACGGATGTCTGCATGCAGACGACACGCTAACATGAGCAGTGTTTTTGACTAAAGACTCTGCTAGCAATAAAACTTTTTCAAAGTCATTCAACTCTCAAGTTTAAGCAATGAAAATAAAGTTGACGTAATTATCATGTCTACACCATATCTGTGATAGACAGTCTGAAGTGCTCCAATATCACTAATTGTGGTTTAGGCTTTGCAGTTCCACTAGATATCTATGACATGCTTAGCTGTTTTAGACAGCTAAGCATGTCATAGACCTCTCCTCATCCACACAGAGATCAGTGTATTTTATGTAACTGGGCCTCAAACGTCATCCAAACACCCTTAAAAGCCTGTCAGCGTTGGCTACTCAGTTTTTAAACGCATGAAATATGAGATATCTCTAAATCTCGTTGTGCGTGTCTTAGTCGTGAGTGAACAGAAATGGAAAATTACATTGAAAGTCAATCAGCAAATGTGAATGTAAACCTGTGTTGTCATTTTATTTTTAAGTGGACTCAGGCAATAGCTCTCTAGACTTTCTGAAGGTCTCTCAGAGATTTTCTTTGGACATTGGCTGCTTTTCCCATTCTTTTTCCACCCTACTATTTTTAGAGGAATATGGTTTTGTTTTGACTTAGGATTCCTAAGTCAAGTCAACTGTTGTTGTCTCTATCCACAGAAAACTTAGCAAAATAAATATTTCAAATCTTTAGGCATTTTGTTATCTGAATGTAAATTGGGAAGGACAGCCGAACACCCAATGGATATTAACTCCTTCATAATAAAAAGCCTGGTCTCAGAAACTAGAGGATGTTAAAACATTTGGGGTCTTTTATTATAAGACTGTCATACATAAAATTTCAATCAATCAATCAATCAAAGCTTTATTCGCCACATGCAGGTTGCCCTGCAGTGAAATGGGACCTCCCACCCCCGACCTTACACACACACACAACACAGACATTACATGGGGATACAAGTCGGAGATCGGTAGCATTACAGAAACACACTGAAATGTACACTACAATGGGAGAGTACAAGAGGAAAAAAGAGACCTCTACTCATGCTGTGCTTCCAAAAGTGAATCCAACTTGACTCTCGATGTGAGAGGTAAAAGTACTCTAGTAGTCAAAGCAGGGAAGAATAAATGTGTTGTAGCAGATAAGAGTGATATAATTATGGAAATTCTTCAGATCTTAAGAGGCTAATCAATGGCCTAGTCAGTGAACCTAGCTTAATGTAGCCCAAGACCATAGATTTTTATTTTGAGGAATAACTAATACGTCAAGTTAAGTTGGAGAGATAGAGTTGAGATGATTTGAGGCATAGTGGATATATTAGAGAAAGGGTGGTGAAGATGGAGCTAGTAGGTAGGAGGAAAAGAGGAAGACCACAGAGGAGCTACAAGGATATACAGTGATGAAGAAGGACATGCAGAGGGTTGGTGTGACATTGGACGATGCTAGGGATTTGCATTCCCTAAAGAGAGCAGTCAAAAGAAGAAGATGAACTAATCCATTAGATTCATTAGTTTAGAAAGCTTCGTGGCAGATCAAGGCTACTGGAACTGTTTGATAGCAGGTGGCCATATTAACCTACAGTGGTGAAAAAATGTTATGTCTTTGATTAATCTAGATTAAAAGAGGAAGAGGTATATTTGAACATAAAAGTGTGCCAGGAATAGAGCCCTGGGAAACTTTTATAAATAGCTCATTTTACCCCACAGTGCCTGTATGGAAGCATCTGCTTATGCTTCATGGTTCAGTTTTTTCCTTTAAATATGACACTCCATGAAAATAAATGAACATATTGAAAGCTCCATTATGTTTACAATTTGTTCACTAATTCAACTCTTTTCTTGTTTGTTCCTTTCTTCAGATCACTCTATCCGGTCGATCATCTGCTGCTGCTGTGCTGTTCAGACCAGGTGGGCATTTAAAGAGACCAAAACAAACATAAAAAAAAAACCAAGGAGCTCGTTCATTTTATAGATACTGATCAAAACATTAAGTTATACCTGATTTTTAAAAAATTATGGGAAGAACAGGAGGTGGGAGTACAGCTGGCACCAAAAACAGAATAACAAGGCAGGGGAAGTAGAATTAAACCCAAGCACATGAGACTCAAGACTTTCAAAATTAAACAGTGCTAATACAGACTGACACACAGACCAAGGCACGTGAAATAAAGGCTGCCTCAAACCTGCATTTTTAAAATGGTCACCAGGAGGCGACTCTGCTGGTTTTATTGCAGGGTCCTTGCCTTAAAATATAAAGCACCACATGGCTACTGTTGTTTTGATTTGGTGCTATATAAATGAAACCGAAGTGAACTGAATCAGTTTGGGTAAAAACAAAAAAACATATGTGGCATATAGACTCACTGATTGATTGGTTGATTCCAGGGAGTTCAGCACTCGTGTGGAGCTGGAGAGCAGAACCTCCCTTTGTTTCCCAAACCGACGGTATTCAGGACAAGCCACCCGGGTAGGTCAAATGGGTTTGCTTCTGTGTGTTTCAATGTTTCGTTCATTTCTATGAATTAATCTTTACTTTTTGTCTCAGTTACAGGTCGAGAGGTCAAGGAGAAAGCTCCCCCTCCCCCCTCCCGAGGGTGAGGACGGTGAAGGTGAGGGCCTCTTGAGTGTCGTGGCCATGTACGACTTCACCGCCAAGGAAAACACTGACCTCACACTCAAACAGGTATACACACACATGCAAACAAATAGACACACAAAAATAAACTGCAGAGATTTGTTCATCTTTTGTGTTGTGACCACAGGGGGAGGAGTACATCATACTGCACAAGCAAGACCAGCTGTGGTGGCGGGCGCAGGACAAGCATGGGTACTTTCACTTTAAATTTCAGTGTTTGTGTTTGTTACAGCAAGAGTATTTTGAGCAATATTACTGCTCATATAAGATATCATAGATCAATTATTGGTGGGATTGTGCTTGATCAGTAAAACAAATAAATATTGTTTTGTTATAGGAATGTGAAGTTTTCTGGACACAAAAATATGTTTGTTTATTTTTGTGATAATAACATATAGTATAGATAAAAATATTTCATAGTGTATGAAATACACCCCACAAGTTTTCATTTTGAAATGTAAATAAATTTTTCAATCTAGAACTATTTTTTTTTTATTTCTTAAACATCTTAAAGATTCTAGATTATCAGTGTTTTTTCTTCCTACTCTGTTTCTATCAGAAATAAAGGCTTCATCCCCAGTAACTATGTGACAGAGAAAAACAAAATCGAGGCAAACCCGTAAGTTTTACCATATTTTTTGACTTTTGCCTTCTTTTTTTCTTTTTTCTTTTGTTTTTAGTCATTTTAGAATCACAAAAACAATCCTTTAAATTCTCGTTGTCCATCCTGTAGGTGGTATTGCAAGAACATCACTAGGACAGAAGCAGAGCAGCTGCTAAGACAAGAGGTATTTATGCACCTATTTAAATGTGCTCTAAGCCGAGCAAAAACAATGGTTTAGCAGTGAAGCATTCATGTATGCTGACATGGCCCGAATCAATGAATATGAGATAAATCAAGCATGCACTGAAGTTTTTACCCCTCTCTAGTCAGTGTTTTTGAGCAGTGTTTAAAAATACTACTACTTAGATAATTGTTGTTTTGGGAGTTATTCCTGACAAAAATGTCTTTGTTTTTGTTTTTAGCTTATCAAATGTGAAAAGCTGTATCTGATTGATTATTTTAGACCAGACTCAAAGTGGATGCTTTTATGCACACACTCAGTATTATATTAGCGAAATTTTGAAATGTAATCTTTAGAGTGTTGGAGATAAACATGACCATATTTGGTCAAGAGGGCGGAGCATCAGATTATCAGCTAATGATGGCAAGTTTGGTTAGTAAACTGTCTTCGAAGATACGTACATGTGATAACCTGTGCAAGACAAGTACCAGCCTGATAAAACAAACTAAAACTTTGCTCTTTAAAACTGTAGCAAAACTATCCTGGGCTGTCTGTACCACAGTAATTACTTGATAATTCAATGTTAAATAGTTTAACATTACAAATGTTGTTTTTTCAAAGCACAAAAAGTGAACTAAAAGAAGAATCCAAATTGAGACACATTATGTTATTTAAAAAAAAATGATTAATGATTATTCAAATAAATAATGTTTATTTCTTGTTTTCTTCCAGGACAAAGAGGGGGGATTTGTGGTCCGGGAGTCTAGTCGAAAGGGAGTCTACATTGTCTCTGTTTACACCAAAACAAATAGGTGATTCATGTAACCTGAAGGGTTAAATCTTAGACTGTCTGACAAAGACAAAAAATACACTGAATTAAAATCACAAACAAAGCACATCTTAACCTACAAACTGATCAATTCTTCTGTTTCTTTGTCTTTAGTTCCAGCGGAGATATCAGGCATTACCAGATTAAAATAACTGACGATGAGCAATACTACTACTTAGCTGAAAAACATATTTTCAGCTCCATACCTGAGGTTATACACTACCATGAACACAACGCAGCAGGTAATTAAGCACATGGTATTTGTAAAAACAATACTGTCAGTTTTCCATTCAATACTGCAGTTAATATGTTTGTTTGCGTGTTTTGTGCAGGTCTAGTGGCCAGGTTGCGATATCCAGTCGGACCAATGGGAAGGTGTGTCCCTGCCACGGCAGGATTCAGCTCAGGTATGTGTATATAAACACTTACAGATCCTCTCTAGTACTAGTCAAAAATACCTGCTAAATTTAGAGATGGAGAAACATGTCAGCTATAGTTCTTACTGAGCCATTGAAACGGTTTTCTATTATACTCATTTCCTAACTCACACATTTTTTATTCTGGGACTGGGTTAGAGTAGCTTTGCATGATTTGCAGTTAAGATACTCATATTTATATCCATGTTTCTATCTATATTGGCTCTTTAGTCATGTAGAAGATCAAATGTCTAAAGATACTGAAGCGCCAACAGAATTTCAACAATTTTGGGGGCTTTAACACATTTTGCCCTTGTAACCTTTAGTGCTTGGCCTGCAGCCTTCATCGCCCTGATGAAAGCTAAGGTTAAAGTGAAATGATCAGTCAATGAATAAAGTTGTTCTTCTTACTAAAAGAATATGATGAACTTTGACAGCCTGCTGAAACTGGATCTTCAACCTTTGTAAACTAATATATTTCCACATAACAGTGGAAATATATAAACAGCTATAATTAGCAGCTTAAACGCAAACTTCTTTCTATCAAATTGCTTCTATAGCTAGCAGTCAAGTTTTAAAATGTGGACAGAATTAGGTCATTCAGAAACTGGTTGTATAAATGTATGCAAATGCCTCCTTAACAAGGACAGGAATGAGAAGCAAGCAGATATGACCAGAGCTACATCTAATATATAGCAAAGTAAATGAGTGAACACAAAAATGAAAGTATCTTTCATTTTGAAAATAGCTGAAAGTATCTTTCGTTTTTGTAGCCTGATTTGAAAAAAGATACAGATTAGAATATAATGTCTGTTTGTAGATGATGTGTTACTTTATATCAGAATTTGTTCCTGTTTCATTTCCCACGCATGCGACTAATAAAGGTTATCTCATCTTAACATTTCCTGTGGCATATTGCAATTATATTATTATCATAGACTAAATGTGGGTGTGTTCTTTATTTTTGAATTATTTTTGAATAAATGTAATCATTATAGGCAATAGGAAAGTGAATCCAAAGTTAGAAAAAATAAAAAGCAATCTAAATATTTAACTAAATAATATAACTAAAGTTTTGTTTTGTTTTTTTAAGAATTAGCAGTTTTTATGAAAAGCACATGGAATTCCCAACTTGTATTTATTCTGTTTCTTATATAGTGGTTGGTTTTTAGGTCTCATAGAGCAAGAGGTTTTGAGATGACCTCACTCATCTCTTTACTCACTTTATCTTGTTCTTGTGTTTTTTCTTCTAGAAAAGTGGGAGATCAATCCCAGTGAGCTGACCTTCATGAAGGAGCTGGGTAGCGGTCAGTTTGGCGTGGTGAGGTTTGGCAAGTGGAGGGGACAGCAAAGAGTGGCTATCAAGGCCATCAGGGAGGGAGCCATGTATGAAGAGGACTTTATCGAGGAGGCCAAAGTCATGATGTAAGGATGTCGGGATGATCCGGATGTGGGAAAAGGAAGAGCAATTAAAGAGCTCCTTAAAAAGAATTTGTGACTGATCTCTCTTTTAGGAGGTTGTGCCACCCGAAGCTTGTACAGCTGTATGGCGTTTGTTTGCAGCAGCGCCCCCTGCTGATCGTAGCTGAGTTCATGGAGAATGGCTGCCTGCTGAACTTCCTGCGGCAAAGGAGCAGAACTCTACCGGAGTCGTGGCTTCTGTCTATGTGCCAGGATGTGTGTGAAGGGATGGATTACCTGGAGGCACATAGTTTCATCCACAGAGACCTGGTGAGCCAACACAGTAATTCTATATAACATGAGTAACAGTCTATGAAATCATGGTATATTTTTTGTAAGATTTTAACCTGTTAATGAGTTTGTACAGACTCCCGTATAATGCATCTTTGACATGTTCAGATTCAGATTCAAGGTCTTTATTGTCAATATAACAATATACACAGTATTCAGTGTACCAAAATACCCCAAGATCCCATGGTGCATTTATAAGAATATAAAAACACACATCTTCAAGAGAGATTAACTAGAAATTATAAATAAATAATAACTTGCTAAATTTAGGTAAAATAAAATCTAAAATACTAAAATATGTGATTTGGTGAAACAGAAGAAGGACGATATTCAAAAAATCAATTTCAAAACTTGTGCTGCTCAACCCAAAGATAAAATAACTAAAATGCTCAAACATACAGTGGCTTGCAAAAGTATTCGGAATTTTTTGAATTTTCCCACATTTTGTCACATTACAGCCACAAACATGAATCAATTTTATTGGAATTCCACGTGAAAGACCAATACAAAGTGGTGTACACGTGAGAATTGGAACGAAAATCATACATGATTCCAAACATTTTTTACAAATAAATAACTGAAAAGTGGGGTGTGTAAAAGATAAATCTCTTTGCCACACAGCCTAGTTGGTAAGCTGTTTCAGCTGAATATTTGGTTTATAATGTTTCTTTTCCATATCCAGGCAGCCAGGAATTGTCTGATTAATGAGTACAATGTGGTGAAAGTCAGCGACTTTGGAATGACCAGGTATGTTCTTTTTTATTTTAACCACATTTGTTATGCAGACTTCCTATAGAATCTAAAGCATGGTGAATAACTACTCCTGCCATCTGTTCTCTGGTTATATTTAAATTCTTCAACTATGTTTTCCAGATACGTTCTAGACAATCAGTACACCAGTTCAATTGGTGCCAAGTTCCCAGTGAAGTGGTCTCCCCCCGAAGTTCTCCACTACAGTAAATACAGCAGCAAGTCTGACATCTGGTCCTATGGTGAGGAAACACAGGCCAAATACACCAAGTGTATAGCTCCTAGTAGTAGCTTAAAATAGATTGCAGCTTCTCTTTTTCTTCCCACTCTCTCTCTCTCTCTACGTGTGCATGTGTGTGTGTCTATATCTATATATCTATATATATATCTATATATCTATATATATACACACACATTACATATAAGTATGTAATATGTGTCTATATTACATATATGTGGCTATTTTTCTCCAGGTGTGGTAATGTGGGAAATATTCTCTGAGGGTCGGACTCCATTTGAAAACCGATCAAATGTGGAAGTAGTTGATGACATCACCAGGGGGATCCGGCTGTACCGACCACAACGTGCTTCACAACCACTGTACGCCATCATGTACCGCTGCTGGCACGAGGTATTAAACATTTTGTATTTTAATATTTTGACTGTACCATGTTTCTACACCTTCTATAAAGAAATGCATGACATCTTCCTCCTCTTCTTCTGTTCATCTACTATTACGTCTCCTTTTCTTCTTCGGTGGTGGTGCAGAAGCCTGATGGTCGGCCATCTTTCTCTGAACTGCTGCAGGAAATCAGAAAACTGGCAGAAAATCAAGACTAGCACACACATATTACTATATCGCTGGACTCCAAACTGTTTGTTTATTGTTGTCATGAATGTAAATATATTTTATTCTGTCTTTGTAAATAAATATTTTTATAAGGCCTTGTTTTAATGCTCCTGTGATATATTTTACTTAATGCACATCAGCTGTGGATACATACGAACAATGAAGTGAGCAATGCTGTTCCTTGTTTGCTTTGAATTTGAAGGAACTTACTGTGCACATGAAACACACATGAAAGTGATAGTAGCACAAATATATCAATAGTATGAGTATGCAGTTGTGTATATTAGGATTGAGTGACCAAATGAATAAGAGAATGCTTCATTCATTGAAAATTTGAAACGGAACAACAACAACAACAAATTGGTATCATAAAAATGTTAGCACATGTTTACATGTTTCCTATCTCCCTAGACCAGTGGACTAATCTTGACAAAGCATGGCATAATTATTTCAGAGGACACTGTGTCAACTTCTACAGGCCTATGGCTTTTATAAATATTTTATACAAATCCCAAAATCATGTTTATATTTGTAGATTTGACAGTTCACTCATCATCATAGACGAGTGGACTAATCTTCTTGAAACTCTGTATAAGCATTACATAAATCTATCAAGAGCTTCATCACTAATATCTCTAAATACACTACAGGTTAGAAATCATAGAAAAAAGACAGAACTTGCCTAAGAATTCATGTGTTTTTAAGGTTTCTACAGTTTACAAGGACTTTAGTGACGCTTATCATAACATGAAGCAATACATACCTCAAATAAAGTTTAATGATGAATTCGGCTTATTTAAATCCCTAAAATGTGAAATAAATACATGCTTAAAGAGACATTAAGCTAATTTACATCGTGGCGGGGAAACTTCAGCACTGACAAGCGACAGGTGGCGTTACCATGGTGACAAACACACGGACACGGAGTCAAGTTGTCTTCTCTTGTGACCGCAACACGTTACGCACATCAGAGAAACGGTGTTTACTGTGAGTGCAGGAGCTCAGTGCGCATATTAAAGCGATCAAAGGAGATCCGTATAAGGTCAGCTTGTGGTTTGAGTGTGTGTCTAATATAACTGCCGCTGTTTGTTGTCTGTGTCATGCGCTTGTCGTACTTCTGTCATATTTTTTTTTAAATGTGTCTATTTAATCACGATTTATTCACGATGTTCAGTGATAATGAGGCATTTTTATGCATCCAGAATATTAATAATCTAACGGCGCAATTAAGTCAGCAAAACCCATTCCATATTTTACATTAAACTTATATTATTTTACAGGTTTAATATCATATCTAAACTTGTATGAACAAAATGATAAAAAAATATATACATCAAATAAAACATAAAATAAAACATGTTAATAACTGGTGAGACATTTAGCCCTAGTGAAAATATATTACGTTAATACATGAGTGATAATAATAATAAATCATGTAGTTGTGCATGAAGAGTGGACTTTTTCCGGCATGAGGTACTCTCACTTGGATAGGTTATATAGATAATTTGCTTAATTGAAAGAACTTAAAAATTATGAAGTCGTCCATTAAGTTCAAAAGTGTGCAGGTTTAATGAAGACATTCACGACTCTGACTGCAATAATATTTTACTACTGTCTGTAGGCTACTCTGTCATTATTTGACAGGTACTTTTTTATATAACGAAACGGCAGCTGATTTTTTTTTCATGTTAAAGTAATGTAATTATTTTGTTCTGAGTAATATTTTAGGATAGATTTTATATTTTTCTTTTTTTTTTTTTTTTGTTACTTTCATATTTTAATAGCCTTTCCGTAATTTGATATGGCTTTGTTTTCTACAGGCATTGCTTGTTTGGGTAGTAATTGTAAGCAAATGGGGGCGATCCTGGCTCAAGAGTTGGTAGTTTGCCTTGTACTCGGAAGGTTGCCGGTTCGAGCCTCCGACAGTCTCGGTCGTTGTGTCCTTGAGCAAGACACTTCACCCATTACCTAATGGTAGTGGTCAGAGGGCCCGGTGGCGCCAGTGTCCGGCAGGCTTGCCTCTGTCAGTGCGCCCCAGGGTGGCTGTGGCTGCAACGTAGCTTGCCATCACCAGTGTGTGAATGACTGAATGTAGTGTAAAGTGCTTTGGGGTCCTTAGGGACTAAGTAAAGCGCTATACAAATGCAGGCCATTTACCATTTAAATATGAATTTGAAAACATTAATAGTGTTTTAAAATACATTTTCAATTACACTGATGAACACCAAACAGGAATTGGTTTTAAAATCCAACTTATTCCTCTTTCCCTCTGGAATAAGAATTCGATGGAACGTTATGAATCTCTGGGTCCAGTCGGAGAGGGCAGTTACGGCACCGTGCTCAAGTGCCGTCATCGTGATACTGGTCGCATTGTCGCCATCAAGAAATTCATGGACTCTGATGATGACAAGACTGTGAAGAAGATCGCCCACAGGGAGATCAAGCTACTCAGGGTACCTGTCAATTAATCCATCAGCCTACCACTCATTCGGTCATTAAGTGAAACCTGAATGAAGACATTTACAATAACAACCAAGAGACAAACAACCCTAAAATAACTGTGTCAGTTTCTTACCTTAAGTTTAAAAGTCACTATGAGATGATGTGTGAGAGGAACCCAACAGATTATTGTAATCTAAAGGGAAAATTTGAATCTATCCACTAAATATTAGTGTTGACTTGTTGGAAACCTATGAATAGTTTAATAACTTTACAGTAATCTGACATTGGACTTACAGGTTATATAAATTAGTATACAACATGGTGGATAAGAGGGTTGTTTGTCTACTTTAAGCAAGTCACAGTGAAAGGAAATGAATCAGTCCTTATTTCTAAAAGTTTTTTTGTCAACAAGTGTATCTCAAAACATTTGAATATCATGAAAAAGTCAAGGTCCTTGATTTGCTGGGCCTGTGCAGCTTCGGTGACCCAAAAGCACGGATACCATCAATGATAGACTCAGTACTGTATGCATTCACAGAATAACCACCCTTATCTTTATAAACTTCAAGCAACTGCGACACGAAAACCTGGTGAACCTCCTAGAAGTGTGGAAGCGCCGCCGCCGCTGGTATCTGGTATTTGAGTTTGTGGAACGGACACTTCTGGACGATCTGGAGCAAAACCCAAGCGGACTGGAGATAAACACATGCCGACAGTACCTGTACCAGATCCTAAGGGCTGCTGCCTTCTGCCATCAGCAAAATGTGAGGACATATGATTAATTATTCATAAGTTAGCTGTATAGCAAGAGAACACCCACACTAACTTCTGATTGTTCTATAAGCAGCCCTGAAACATGAGAAAAACCAATCACAAAAAAAGCTTGAAGGGTTACTCCTAGCAGGCTTTCAATGAGCAATATACCACATGATGCTGGTTCGTTCTTTTCATTTCCAGATCATCCACCGTGACATCAAACCAGAGAACATCCTCATCTCTCAGGACAGTGTGGTTAAGCTGTGTGATTTTGGCTTTGCCCGCACTGTTGCATCGATCAGTGAGGGCAGCGTCCTCACTGACTATGTGGCCACTCGATGGTACAGAGCCCCCGAACTGCTGGTGGGAGACATTAAGTATGGCAAGTAAGTATCTGTGTACTAACCTTGCTGAAATTACCTGTGCTATAGGGTGTTTGTTGATTAGAAATTTTAACATATTTGTGTGTTTGTGTGTGTAGACCTGTAGATGTGTGGGCTTTGGGGTGTGTATTATTAGAGATGTTAACAGGTCAGCCTCTGTTTCCTGGAGACTCGGACCTTGATCAAATATATCAGATCATCCGGTGCTTTGGTAAGCTCTTCACACAGCGTTAGCACATTGTCTTTCCTCTTCCCCATGCTAACTGCACTCGCTTTTTTTCTGCTATAGGTAACCTTAAAACTCATCACCAGGAGCTGTTCTACAGAAATCCTGTATTTTCTGGAGTTACACTGCCCGAAAGTTCTGACAGACTCACTCTCCAGCAGCGTTTCCCTACAATCACACCTATTAGCCTGGATCTGGCCCAGGTACAGTTTATTTTAATCTCAGCATATAAAAATACTTTCTTTTTTTAAATTTTGTTCATGTGGTCTTTTCAGTAGCTGTAGCATATTGTGGATGTATCAGTTAATGGAATGTGACAACTAAAAGGCTGTGTGTGGGTTTACAGGACAAGAAAAATATTTAGATTTAGAAAAACTTGGAGACATGTGAATGCCAGCATCTGTGGCCTTCACATGCATCTTTATTTCTTGCTTGATAACTGTTGGACTTCTGAAAGTATTTATGTCTTTTTGTGTCAGTTTCAGGGTTTCTTTTTTTCTCTTCTTCTCAGAAGTGTCTACACGTAGATCCAGAAAGACGGGCTCAGTGTTCAGAGCTGTTAGAGCATCCACTCTTTACACAAGACTCCTTCCACATCAGGTACCACTTTGTTTTAGATACTCTTGATGCTGGTACACCTTGAAATACATGTGAGCAAGAACAGCCCCGATAGCGTGATTTGAAAATTAACATTTGGGCTGGTGAGTAGCCACTAAATTAGAATTACTAACCTGCCTTTCTCTGTGCATTTAGATTTTTGGACGAGCTAAATTCTAAGATCCAAAAAGACCACAGAGAAAACTCTACATTTCCCAAAATAACCAAAAACCCAAGAAAGGATGAAAGGGATGAGAAAAACTGTAATGGCAAGGACAAGAAACAACCTGAAGACATGGATGACAAGGTCAACAAGGAAAAGATGGAGAAAGTAAAGGGAAAACAGCCTCTGAAGTTGTCTAAAACCCCTCGTCAGTCAGAACCTTTAATCTCCACTAAACAATCCAAAGGAGGCAGCAAGGTTATCCACAATGCAGCTCAATCTCCCATGGCTTTGAAAAGTAAAGCAGGCAAAGCTGCTGGTGTAGATTTGAAGAAAGAATCAGAGATTCCAAAGATAACCAGAACTCTTACTTTTGACTCATCAGAGACCACCAAGACTGTAGCAAACCTGGATGTCACAAACAGCACAGTAGCAAAACCAAAACATGAGCGAGCGCTATCCTCAGATATAAGGGAAGACCCTATGAGAATTATAAAAGACATGCACAGCTCTGACAATACAGTGTCAGGTAGGACCGAGAAAAATACCCCAGAGAGCTCAAGACTGTATCAGTTTGAATCAAGCCAGGATTTTGAACAAAAAATGCATAAAACAATCAAAAAAGGTTCCCAGTTGTTGAAACAATCAACTACTGACCATCTAAATTTCTGCTCATCTCCAAAACCTTCTGTGGAATCAGCCACTCATTGGTCCAAAACAGACTTGCCAATAAAATCCCCTAAATTGGGAATCAATCATCACATTGAGGTCCATACCACACTGTCTATCACCAAACAGTTTGAGACCAATAGTCATACTGACCAAACAGCTGATTCAGAAGAAAGAAAGACATCCAGAAGTACTGAAGTACTATCATTAAACCTCAAGCCATCTGTGTCTACCTCAAAAATGAACAACTCATCTTTGCACACATCATCTTCAAAGCTGCTTCCACAGCACATTAACTGTAGAGAAGATAAAGAAACCAAGCTGGGCACACACGTATCACATTCTTCTGGTGGAGACTACAAGGTACATCCTGAATCTTCTGAACCTTGCTGCCTACATCAGCAGAGCACCAAACCTAAGACCTCCGCAGAAGTCACAACAATTTCAAATGAAAATACAATAATAGGGGCTGGTCTTAGGACAACACTGGATGTCTTGAATAAAGAGAACCAAGAAGATTTAGCTCTCACTGTGCCCATTAGTGCAACAGCCAACTCATCAGTAACTCAAACCTCAAATGTGTCTTCAGGTAATGACAAACAGAACAACAGCAGTGACTTTGAATCTGACATAAAAGGCTGGAAAGTTCCTCACTCCAAATATTTGGTTGGAGAATCTAAAACAAAGTCTGGATCTTTCAGAGACCACATGAGATCCACAAGAAAGATGAATGACAACCCAGAAAGAAAAGACAAAGCCAGTATATCCAGTGTCCCAGATGTGACTTCAGTCACATCTACAGAAACTCTACACCACAAAGCTTTGACCAGAAGCTCTGTCCTTCACAACGAGGATAGTGCAGACGTTACTGAGCTTGATCTGAGTGTCTCTTGTTCTTCTCCACCCCCTCGTCCACCATCCTCCACTCCTGTCCTCATCCCTTCATCCTCCACAACTCTTGTCAACTCCTTAGTCATCAAAACCCATGGCCCAGCCATCAGAGATCATTATATCCTAGGGGCAAGTTCCCATCCAAGAACCCCTACCCTGAGGTATCATAACCAAATACTACTGTGTTTTGTAAAATACTGATATGGTTATGTGTCAGTGTCTTCGTTATTAGACTGAGCTTCCCCTAAATTAGTTAGGCCTGTCGGGTGTTTTGAGTCCTGCTTATCTTGCCTGGTTTGGTACAAGGTTTTTGTCTTTGTTTTTACAGGACTTTAGATAAGTTAAGACATCACGGTGGCATTTATAACCAAAAAACCCAACAGTTTCCATCAAGTCATGTTAAAGAATTACTCACCTTCCAGGTAACAGCTTTCTTTACAGCATAATCAGAAGATTTAAAAAAAATATTTGAAAATAACCTCTTTGTCCTTTCAGGAGCCAGAGAGGAGTCCAATCTGTGAACACTCCTTTGTATCTGACCGCCTCCAGAATAGCAGCGATGTTTCCAAAAATAATTCACACATACATTTCCCAGATTTAGGTACGTAGAGAAGGTATTCACACATGGTAACAGTTTTTGGCGCGCTAATGGTGATGATGGCAGCTCAATTTGACCCAGTAGTCCAGTTTCCAAGCTATATGTTAAGTGTGAGCAATAGCCCCCTTTTGGACTAACCGGCCCAGTTACATTTGAGATTTGACAAGAAAAACACATAAAGGCAGTGTGCAGGAGAGTAGTTTGCTTTGTTTCAACCTGATGTCTTTCTACTTTGTAAGTCTGTGGTACATCTATGGGACATGCTAATTTGCACTCTCCATCTCCTTTGTAAAGTTTCAGTGGACACCAAACAATATGTGTAGGGGTAAAAAGAGCAAGATTTTCAATAATCACTTATTTTTCAACCAGTTCCAGAGATTATCGACCTCAACTGGATACTTAGCTAACAACTTTGGGGATCTCTATGTAGGGATGCCCAGCACTCTCACCTAATCACTTGCACACTCATCTGCACATCATCCAGTTTGTTGGTATATATGTTATTCTGGCCATTACTGTCAAATGAGTCAGAGTCAAATGAGTCATGTCCTGTGTTCTCAGGAAAGCAAAAAGGAGCTGCCACAAACCAGCGGAAAGTCAAACAACCGTCCCACCTACCATCAGAACCACAGCAGAGTGGACACAACAGCACTGAAACACACTAAAACAAACATGAAATTTACTTTTATTTATGGACACAAATGTTTATCCTTTTGTCCATTATAAAGGTTTATTTATCTGGATTTTGCTTCTGTAACCAGATTTAGATTGAGTGATTTGTCAAATAACCAAATACTGTTAAAAAAACAGCATCAAAACAGTGAACTTTGAACATTTTTTCAAAGAGATAGACAATGTACATCATTGTAACTTGTTTTTCTGTTTAATTACGATAAACCTTTTAAAGTGGCAAATAAACAGTCTGTAAATACATTTTCAATCACCGCTTAAATGAATTCATTACATTAGTGTTGTTGTTTTATTTTTTATGAGATCAAAGTAAAAGAGCCTTTAAGGATAAAATAAGGGATGGGTTGTGATTTGGTAACTAAACCCAAGCTAAGAACAGTATCATACAGTCACTGAAACATCCCCAAAACAATCTTGTTATAACAGCCAGGTACAACAACTACTGTCCTAGCTTCTAGATGTGGTAGAGTTTAAAATACACTAATAAAAGAAAAACATTCACAAATCTGTAACAGAAAATCAGGTTCAAAACATGGTTATGGTATGATTTTAAGATTCATCACTTGAGTCCTCAGAAGAGAATGAACCTGCTTTCCAGGTTGCTGATGACTTGGCACTGCGTGATGCCATCTGTAAACGTCCTATTTGTCCTTGTCTATTGGCCAGTAAGTAGTAAAGGATTCTGAGGGCAGCGTTGGATTGGCTGTTAGGGATTGGTATTACAGCAGCTGGCTGTATCCTGACTGGTACTCCAGCATCTTTGGTCTGTGGTTTCTTTAGTGGCGGCTTGACAGCTGGCTTTTTAGTTGTAGTGGCTACCTGCTGCTGTAATACAAAGATAAGAGATTAAGTTTAACTGTAACAAAATTGGTTAAACTAGGCTACAGCTAATCTGTCAAGGTGCTACTTCTTAATATATCTAATACATCACCTTCCTGGTGATGGGGGAGGTTGTGGTTATCTCAGTGGGAGTGTCAGGTGTATAATCAAAGAAAATCCTGCAGGCTGCATCCACAGCCGAACCGTCAATCTCTGGAACCGCGAAACCCGTCAGATAGGAGATGGACCGATCTAACAGAGGGGAGGCTTATTTGTCAATTTCTTAACTTTGACGTTAACAGAAACATCTTTTTTGTTTTGTTTTTCTATGATAATGTAGCACAACTTTGAAAGTATTGCATTTTAACTGGAAGTACATTTATTGCACTTTGCATGTTTCCAAGAGTCTCTTAAGTCGTCACAGGTGGAGAAATACTGAATACATGGTAAACACATTTTTCTTCTTGCTGGGAAAGCACTATTTATACTTTCTTTTGTGAAAAAATTCTTTGTCTGCTTTTATCCAAAACATAGGGTTCAGGATTTGAGTAACATAATTACTATGAGTTGAAATTCAGAGGGTTAAGTTTTAAATTACAGCTCCACAAACTCATTCAGCCTGCAAATGCAGACATATTTACAATTTAAGGCCAGGTTCAGTACTCAGTGGTGAACCTCTATCTTATCTACACCAAGGTCAACAGCTCTGTTTTGTATCAAGGTGTGTGTGCTGCTATTTGATCTGTCAGTGTGCTGCATATTTCATGATGACAGGACTGAGGTGTGTTTTCTTTTGTCTTTGGTTTGTTGCAAAGCCGCCATGAAGATAGCATACTAAAAATAGATCCATTTACCAAATTTGTATTTACTGTATATGTTGTTTAATCATAAACATTTGCGTCCTATGGCTTAAGTTCTAAAATTAAATTAAAATTAGTTTACTTGTACTCACCATTAATTAAGTCCACACTCTGAACTTTGAAGAGGAAGAGCAGGAAAATGAAGGGTGAACTCCAAGACATGACCACCGATGCAAGGAAGGGAAAAGAAGGTAGACAGAAAGAAGACAGAGAGCAGAGTGATTTAGGAGAGCAAGGTGTTGAATAAAAGAGGCTGAAAGGAGGGAGGAGAAAGGAAGGGAAGACGTGTACAATGTCTAGACTGTAAATATTAGTCAGAGCAGGACTGACAGATTTGTGGTTCTGTTTTGCAACAGAGTAAAAGCCACTAATCCTTGCTGCTTTTTTAAACTTTATTCATTTAAGGTTTATGGAGCAATGTCAATATGTGTTCTCCATTACTGGGAATTTTTTTTCCCAGATTTTGTCATCTTTTCTAGACTTTTCTAAACCTGTCATATAAAAACTGTTTTCATATTATTTATATATAGTAAAACTCCTCCTCAAATTGCTTTTATATACAAACTGTAAGGTCTGGATATAAAAGATTTTTAAGTTAAATGTTGCAATAACTTTAGCCTAACTGTTTTTTAGGGATTGAAGAACCAGCACATTCACCCAGACTACCTTCATCATTCAGAGAATGCAAAGCTTAGTGAAATACTGTAAAGACATTGTGCTAAAATTAGCATGATGATACCTGCTGGCCAGTATTTACTGTATTGCATTTGTTTGAATGTGTTACACCTTATATTTTAGAGCTACAACAGATGATAAGAAACAAGCATTCAATATTCAAAACTAATTTTGCAAGAAGGATTTAGTTTATTTCAAAACAAATTTCATATTTTCCCTGATAATTACAAAGAAAAATATTTATTTAGGTGCTTTTTAAAAAAAAAAAATTTGCACATTTTGGGTTTTGTTGTTGTTGTTGTTGTTTGTTTTGTTTCTTAGACAGAATAAACCTGCGACCTAAGCTACAATTAGGAAACTACCAAGCTCCTATGCAAGGAGCTTGGTACTTTCACTCAAACCAGAGATGACTTCCTTTCAATCCTACTGCACAGAAGTTTGCTGTAGTTCAGTTGTGGGCACACCAGGGGGCAGTCAAGAGCTATTTAAATACTAATGGTTTAAGTTTTTTTTCAATTTATCCTTTATTTATACAAGTAGTCCGACTGAAACTCAATGCCTTATTCACACCTGTTTCTGATAAACATTAAAATTACAACAATAAAAAACAATAAAATACTAATAAAATAACAAAAATGCAAATTTTCTAATGTTTACACAGTCACATCAAAAATAGGAACAAGTTCCCAGTGATGATTTCACAAGGTAATTCGTACATCTTAAGAAATGTCATTACCTATTTAAACTTGCTTCCACACAAAAAGAGATACATTTTTCTTAAACACTTTGCTTTGTACCACAAAAGTATCACACAAATTACAACTGTAAAAAAAGAAAAGAAAATGGCCTGTGATGTGATGTTATGCCATTGACAAATATTCTAACATATCACAATAGCTAAAAACACTAAAAAGTAAAGGCCATAGTCAGCAGCAGGGAGAATTTCACGGTTTGATCCAGGAGTTGAAGCTTGGTCGCTTTCATGTATATTTCAGGATGAACTGTTCTTGGCAGAGTTGGGACCACATCTTCAGACTCAGAGAAATAATTTCAGAGAGATAAATGACCGGAGCAACATCTAGCTGTGTTTCTCAGGTAAAATAGCATTATGTTACTATTTGTATATTCAGTGCCTGAGTGCATTTTGAGCTACAGCACACTTGTTTCCAAATGCAGTGGTCTGATTGGCCAGATCTGGTTATTCAAATGCAAAATATCAGAAAAATTAAAGTTAATCCAAAAGAATAAAAATGCTGGACATTCTTCCTGCTACAAACTTTGTGGGAACAGTTTGGGGATGACCCCTTCCTGTTCCAACATGGCTGAGTACTAGTGCACAAAACAAGTTCCATGAAGACATGAATGAACAAATTTGATGTGGAAGAACCTGACTGGCCTGCACAGAACATCTTTGGGAAGAGTTAGAGTAGAGACTGCGATGTGAGCCAGGCGTTCTCATCCAACATCAGTGTCTGACCTCATAAATGTGCTTCTAGAACAATGGTCAAAAATTCCCATAAACACCTTTAAACCTTGTGGCAAGCCTTCATAAAAGAGTTGAAGCTGTTATAGCTGTAAAGCATGGGCTGACATCATATTACACCCTATGAATCCAGAACCGGATGTGACTCGAGTTCATATGTGTGAAGGCAGTTGAGCAAATACTTTGGCCGAGATATAGAGTAAGAAAGAAAAATGAATCTTGACTTTTCTGATCTAACACGAGAAACCCACAAATACATTTGGTTTTAAAGAAAAACTCTGTTAGCAGGGAGCACAAATAGCTTCACAATACTTTTTGTCATCTTGGGACTTCAAACAAAACTACGGAGCCCGCAAGGGACAGGGGAGAAAACAAACATTACGATGAACTTTTCGCAAAACTTTTGCGAGATCCCGAGTTTGTGTTGCGAGATCTCGCAAAAGTCCATCTTAATTTTATTTTTCTCCCATGTCCCTTGCGGGGCTCCGTACAAAACATCTCCACACACCATAAAGAAGGATAATGTTTGTCTATGCCCCTGTCTTATTTACATTCACAAATCTATCAGACTCCTTCGAGAACAAAATCTCCATCATTTGTTCAAATTTGCTTCTCTTTATAATCTCAGCTGTTGGCTTGATGTTTTGCTAAAGGGCTCATTAAACGGTTTATGGAAACAGTTAATCATCCACTTACCACACAGAGGTTTTCCTACAGCAACACAAAGCTGTTCTCTACCTATATGTCATTACTGCCGTTACTCATGTTAAGTGAGATTTCCCAACTTCCCACAACACCATAAACATAGCAGTGGTTTCTATGGGAGCTAGTGTCTGTTTACCGGCACACACCTACTGTAGCCCTCTGATGTTTCCAGGTTTGTGTACACGTGCTCTACCCTCATGATCCTCTCCCATTATCTCATCACGTGCAAACAAAAGGCAGATTGTTTTTGAGCCACGCTTTTTTCATGGCAAAGATCCAATAAAGTGTTGGAAACATTCCTCGGGGCTGTTTGGTCCACATTATAATGATAGCATTGCACAGATGCCGCAGATTAGTCGGCTGCACCTCCAGGATTTGACTCTCTCGTTCCACCACATGCCACCAGAGCTCTATTGAATTGAGATCTGCTGACTGTAGAGAACAGTGAACTCACTGTCATGTTCAAGAAACCAATTTAAGATGATTTAAACTTTGTGACATGGCGTGTTGTGCTGCTGGAAGCAGTCATCAGAAGATGTCTGAATATTTTCTCTGTTTTTGGACAATTCTCTGTAAGATACGGAGCCCCGCAAGGGACATGGGAGAAAAAAAAAAAATTAAGACGGACTTTTGTGAGATCTCGCAAAACAAACTCGGGATCTCGCAAAAGTTTTAGCCGCATTCTTCGGAGGCCGCCAGCTCGAAGCTGACCGGGAGAGCGGTGTTCCTCCCGGCTGTAGTAGGTCTCGACCTCCTGTTAGCTTCGAGATGGTGGGTGTCAGATCTCCAAAAACGTCAGAGCACTTTTGCAAATATGTGATGTCTTGTAAACCGAGCAGATATTTGACGTTTACACAGCTACATTCACCCCTCAAAATATCTTAAAAGTTTATTTTGTGACCCAGAAAGAGTAATATTACAACTAAGTAGCTGCCGCCATTGTTGGAATTCAACTTTTGCGAGATCCCGAGTTTGTTATGCGAGATCTCGCAAAAGTTCATCGTAATTGTTTTTCTCCCATGTCCCTTGCGGGGCTCCGTAGTAAGACTTGTAAATACTTGCGTGGGGAAATCCCAGATCAGCAGTTCCTAAAATAATCAGACCAGTCGTCTGGCACCAACAACTACACCACTTTCAATGTCACTTAAATCTGATTTCTTTCCATTCTGATGCTCAGTTTGAAGAATCTTGAACTGAGCAGCTGTATGACTGCACCTAATAAAATGGCTTGTGTCCCTGCCTGTTGCTTAGTTCCCACAGCACCACCATCTATGAGTTTTGACTGAAATGTTTTTGCTACAGCTGACTGGTTTAACACTTGTTTCAGCCTTTCATGAGTCCATCAGAATGAATTATAATAACTGTGAAGGTACAGTAGGAGGAACTGGTTCAAAGCTCATGTATGATTTTTTTTACAGGCAAACATTTACAGCTAAATGTTGCTGCTGCCACTGTATGTCCTAAAACGATCATGAAAATTTAAAAATGAGCAAAACAGACACGTAATGTAAATTCAAAGTTTATAAATATGAAATTCTTGTATTTGTGATGCTGAACTTTAAAGTGCAAAAATTATGATACAGCTGATGAGGCAATGACATTGTTAGTAAGAGGTGATCAAACAATCAGTTTTTATAACAATCTTTATAAAAAATTTACAAAAAGAAAAAAAGAAAGGAAAAAAAATCAATATTATAGATCTGTATTTATAAACTGAATAACCTGAATAAATGACGTGAAAACTAGACCTGAACTTGAGAAGAACAAATAACACAAAAACATCCACGACCAACAGGAGTCAGCGGTGTTTAGGTGAACTTCTTGATGAAGCGCAGTTTCAGGTAAGTTATGATGAGGAAGCAGATCGTCATGATGAACAAGGCCAAGTGGTTCTGCCACATGCCCCAGAGGGAGTATTCGACGCCCTGCTCCTCCAGAACCTTCTCCCCAGAGTAACAGCTGGAAACAAAAACAAAATAAATGCTGAGATATGTGAGATATGCTGAGATACCAAAAGCTGCAGTTGATCTGATATCACTAGAGGTGAGTCATTCCCCAGAGACTCCCAACTTTACAGCAGAAATTTGCTCATGGTACACCAGAACTGCAGTTCCTCTAATGACCACTTGAGACTGGCTTTATAAACGAGTCAGTGCCCACAGACTCTGATGTAAAAATGTCCAACTTCAATGCAGAAATAAACATGTTTACAGCCTGATACAAAAGCTGTTTTTGCCTAGTATCCATTTAAACAACATCTCTAAGGGACTTGAATTGTGTTAAGGCTTAACGTTAGATGTATCTGTTGTGTTAATAACTTTAATCCCTTTTTAATCCCATTTTCTAAATTTATATTTTGAATTTTGATTGCAGCACAAATTTGTTTTTTAAACGTCTTGCATTATTTTGGTAGTTGTGTGCTTTGTGCTCTCAGATGAGCCTGTTTTCCATGTTTCTATCTCATTTAGGAACACACAGTGAACCTCATCACTTCATGTTAACTTGCATGTGTCTCAGTGCTGCTTACTATTGTTGGTCGAGAGTGGTATTCATTTTCTCACAGAACGTCAGCCCGGTGAACTCATTAGCCTGCAGAGCCTGGAGAGATTCACAGACAAATCAACAAACATCACTCAACAAGAGTTTCATCTGAAGAAAAAGTTTTTTTAAACCCAGAGTACCAACCCTGCTCACAGTGTGCATTTGGAAAATGTAAAAACTCCTGAAGAGCTGCTTTTTTTAAACAAAATGTTCTTCCAGGTAAGGTGATGCTAGCATTATTGCACAGGAGTGAAAATCTACAGCAAGTTAAAAGGTTTTCTAAATCTTTGCAAATGCCTTCATATACTATCATGGTTTATTTCTAAAAGCTGATCTTACCTTATCTATAACTGATAATCAGCACATCAATCAATCAAACTTTATCTGTATAGCGCCCTTTCAGCTGGAGACACAAATCCTCTTTGGGGTTGTTTTAGGAAAGGTAGAGCCAAATGCAATACAAACTAAATGCAATGATGCATTTTAAAGTAATAACAAAATGTCAAAGAGAAAAAAAAAAAACTTGTAAGCACCACAGGAAAAGAACCAATAGGGAAAAAGTTAAATAAGCAGTAAAACTTTAAGTAAATAAAGACTGCCATATAAAAGATCCTAAAAAGAGAGAAACATTATAAAATAGAATAAAAAGTATGATTAGTTAATAAAACAATGTTGCAATGTTGTGTATCATGGTGTAGCCCAACTGAGATCAAATATGGTGTAACTAACTAAAGTAAGTTTAACAGTTTAGTCAGTTACATGCCTAACTTAAGGGAAGGTAAGATTTTTAAGTGATTATAAAATTGCTGCAGATATAATAAAACTGTTAAAAACAGATGTAATTGCCAGTGTTTGTACTTACACTGAGGCCATATCTGGGTATACTTAAGTACTTTAACCACGCGAGCCAGCTGACGATGGAGGGGATGTTCACTAGCAGTCCTGCAAAGATCTGGAGAAAAGGAAACATAGCAGATGAGGCGAGTGGCGAGGCTTTGTGTGGTAACTTCAGGATTAGCCTTGAGTTTTCATTTCTTCCTGCCTGTATGCATGGAAGATCCCACATCTACAGAGGTTTTTCGTTTCCCTGATGAGTACCAATTTCAAAACCATGGTATTGATCTGTCAGCCTTTTACAGATCAAACAGAGCACATAGGCCTTGAACTTGTTGACCTTTTATAAAATTTGTTGAAATATTGATTTGTGTTTTTATAGCTGTTCTTTTCTTGCTCCCAGACTTTTACCTCTGCCAGAAATAAAACTAAGTCAGTCTTACATGTCACAGGAATACATTCCTTTAAACAGCATGTTAATTTAATTTAATTAGAATAACCAGCGAATGAAATTCTCCTTTAGGCTGTTGTCTAACTTCAATAACATTAGCATTACCTGTCTGACCATCATGAAGATTAAAGGTGTTAGCTATAACTTCTCTAAAGCTGATATTTAACTTCTCACTGTCATTTTTTTCATGAATTGATGTAAATTCATATTTTTATAATCAAATGACTGAACATTATGAGATTTGCTTTAATTCAGTTTGCTGTAAACGTGTGTCAGAATCTCAGCCTGATGTTAAGGTGGAACCAGAAAAGGGAAAATATACCCCGGTGCACAGTGTTGGGGAGTAACGGAATACATGTACCGCCGTTACGTATTTAAAATACAAAATATGAGTAACTGTATTCCGTTACAGTTACCGTTTAAAAAGGTGGTATTTAGAATACAGTTACTTTGTTGAAATAAATGGATTACACGGTGGTACTTTCCTGCTTCATATTGTGGTGGGTCAGGCCTGTTTGGGTTTTGTTTGACAGCTATGTTCTGTTGTTCCAGGTGGCAGCGTTGCGGTTGCCATGGTTACAGGGTGACGCTCTCGCTCTGCGTGTTTCCTGGGTGCGAGAGCGCCTTTTTGTTGTTGCTGTTGTGCTAAGCTAACAGGCAGAATGCTACTGGCTCTAAAGAATGTAGCCTCATGGGCGGTGTAGTCCGTGCTGCAGGGAGAATGGACTGCCATACTCGTTATGTGTCTGTGAACGCGAGGTGGGAGAAAAAAGAGAGTCGAAAAGTATGAGCTGTCATCGAGCAAAAACGGGAGCTGGAAGCATGTAAATATAATAATAACCACTGCAGCCAAGAAGAGTGCCTGACGAGCCCAGTTGTAAGTAAGCTATTAAGACTCGACTGTACACCGTGTTCGTGTTTTCCTCCGAAACAATAAGTTCAGTTGGAGCAGGCTTTCAACGCCTCTCTCTGTCTCTCGCAAGCAGAGTTGACCCAGACAACAAAGTAAAGCTAGTTTTCGGCTACGAGCCCAACACGGATGTATTCTGTGTTCTGTAATGGAATACATTTTAAAAGTAACCTTCCCAACACTGCCGGTGCATGCAGGATTTTGATGGAGATTACCATTACCTGTGTTATAAACACGGTTTGCATTCTGCACTTTTTGATGGACTTATTGACTAAGCCATTGTTATTTAATACGTGATTCATTTATTATGTCTTATAGACTGTATACAAAAAAGCCAAAAAAGTGTCTTCAACTGATTAGTAAAGCCTTGAGCTGACCACATTTATGCTTTCCTCTTTACTTTTGGAGTCTTATGGAGTTGTGTGTGTATTCATTTTGTATTTGATTTTATGTTACATTTGTAATTTTGTAATAGTGTGCCTTCTTTGCCCGCTCTTCCTTGCCTGCTGTAAAAAGAGTTGGGGTTTTTTGTTTTGTTTTTTTATTTAAAGGGACTTTCGGGTCAAATAAAGTTTAAATAAAAAATAAACAAGTATGGGGCTAGTCAGCCTGTGAAGCCGAAGGACACTTGTGACTCACATGAAACAATAAACAAACCTATCGGGTCATGAATCAAGTCAAAAGTAGGGTCACTTTTCCATAACCTTCTGTACAATCAGACTTCATTTTGAAACAAGAGTCGTCGCCCCCTGCTGTCCATTAGAAAAAAATGCAGGTCTAGGAGACCTTCACATTGGCTTATCTTTACAGAGCCAGAAGCTACAGCCATCTTCATATATGCAGGCTCTGGATGTGTATGCACTAATGTTTGCACATGTGTATGCTGATGTGTGTGCATCACCATCATGAAGACGCAGGTGATTGTCATAAAGATGTTAGCGATGGCCACCACTGTCTGGTCAGCTGAGATAGCAAAAGCCATGGACGTGGCGGTGTAGGCACACAGAGCGACAGTGAGCATGAAGACGAAGAAAGCCCCAGCTGTCGGCTTCAGACCTGTACATACACAGACGAAATCATAAATCAGAGTGCCAGGGTTATAAATAGTAACAAAGATGCACAAACGGCACATGATACAAACCTCTGATGTGTAAAACAAGGTTGTTTTACACATATATGTTTTTTGCCTTGATTTCTGTGATATAAAAATCTGAGAGTCTAACAGTTTTTCCTTCACATATGCAAAGGATAAACAGATCAAGATCAACATTCATAACACAGACCATTAGAAACACTGACACATCGGTTTACCAATCACATCTCCTCTACTCTGCATACAATTAAAGAATAAACACCGGGATAGCACAGCTTGTCTTCCACCTACCAACCATGAAGTATGCCACACAGGAGAAGACGATAGCGGGGATGGTCCTCAGCGTGACGATGTCAGACAGGATCTTACACAGGAAGTAGACCGATACCCTGTAGTAACCGCTGATATACTCATGACTGCAGAGAGAGAGAGGAAGACATACAGGAAAAGTTGTGTTAGAAACAGCATCTGTGAAAACATAATGATAAATTACTGCAGACCTTTAACTAATAAAGTTGTCAGAAGCATTTAATCTGAAATAGCAAGAAAGAAAATCAGCATAAAAATGTAAAATAACAAAAAAATAAAATGATTGGAAATACATAAACTTTCCATTTTTAAAATGCTTCTTAATAATCCTACTGATCCTTATTAATTGAAAAAAAGACATTAAACATAATGTGTTTTTAATAAGTAGATGATAGTTGTCATTATGATATAAAAAGGCACTGCAAGAATGTGTGTATTACGATTTCTCTTTTGTTGGCTAAACCTAAAATAATACATTTTGTGAAAGAAGAAGGCAATGAGAGGAGAACATATTGATCTGACTAAAAAAGAAAGTAAAGATGTGCATTTTCTGCAAAGAATACTGACTCGGGTCCCTGGATGATAAGCAAGTCCCAACAATTTCACTTCATGAACACATCTTTAAAGAAAGCAAAGATGTAAGCTTCTCAACATGAATGAATGAGGGAATTTTACCCTCATATAATGAAAACCTTTCACCCCAAAGTGAAATAAAAAAAGTTCCTTGAGTGTGAGACCCACGTGAAGATTTTCCTCTCTGTGATGAAGAGTTCAGCAGCCGACAGGGAGCTGAAACACTGATTCACGACGACAAAGAACAGCGCACCAGTCCTGGAAACACAACCACACCATCGATAATCTCACATCCCAGATTCATCTTTATCATTTGTCTTTCAAATGTGACAAAGACAAAAGTACCACAGCAAATACCTGTTCTGAATTCCACTCGAATCATTCTGGACATTGAAGAAAAGGGCTCCGACAACCAGAGCGAGGAAGATTGTCACTGCTACCTAAACAGATTTTTTTTTAAAAGACACTTTTAACCACTTATCACAGTTATCAATGCAAGTTCATTATTCCTTGAGTTTGAGGCAGGGAGGTAGTGTATTTCCCAAACCCCATAAAATGATCTGATGATGCAGTTTCAGTTATTGACACCAGGTGCTGCTCCTGCTAAACTCCCACTGACTGATGACACATGCACACAGGAAGAGATGAGTGGTGATGCAGTGACCACAGAAAAGCCCAGAGTAAATTCAACAGCAGGAAAAATAACAGTCAAGAGAAAAAAAGAAAACTTTCAGATAAATATGTAGTCATGTAAAAGACTAAGTGCCCCCTTACTGCGTCCATAGGACTAAGAGGACAAACATCACCCACAAGCTGCTAATCAAAAGCACTTGATTAGAAGTCTTGTTATCTATTTTGTCTGTTCTGGAGACGTCAGATATGCATTAACACAATGCCACAGTATTCACAACAGTGTCAGTCCCAGACTGTGCAGTGATCAGAGAAACTGCAAAACATCCAAACATCTATATCACAGACACTACCATCTTCAGTTAGCATGTTAAATGTTAAAGTTCAAGCCGGTACAGTTAGAAAAACACTGAGCAAGTACGGTTTGTTTCAAAAGGTTTCATCCTTATATTTTGCTTGTTCTTATGTTATTGTATTTTTGCACACATCTGTTGCTTGTGAAGCCCGCACACAAGAATTTCACTTGCATGTGCTGTGCCAGTGTACCTCCACATGTGACGTGACAATAAAAGTGATTTGATTTGATTTGAAAACTTTACCAGCAGAGAGCCTCTTCTCTCTAAAGACAACATAGCAACAGAGTTTAGATAGTTTATCTGAACAAACCACATATCTCCTGGGACAATGTCCTTAGACAGATTAGATAGAGTAGAGCTGTTTGGCCATAATGTGCAGTGCCACAGTCGATGAAAACCAAACTCGACATACCAGCAAAACACCTCACGCCAACTGTCGACTGGTGGTAGAGGGGTGATGAATTTATGTCTCTGCATTATTCTAGGGTCTTTACCGTACAATGTAAAGTGACGGTTGTTGTGATTTGACACTATAAAAGTAAAAGTGAATTGAAAAAGACAACTGAGGGCTGCTTTTTCTCTTCACAGCCACAGGACCGACAGCCATACCAAAGTACTGTAGTGTCAAATGTGTGGCCATCTATCCTATAGCTAAATCTTGCCTTGCCCTGAAAGCATCTTATGTTTAGACTTTTTGAATTGTTTATTTTATACTCAGGTATAAAGACTTTCTCTTGTAGTGATAATCTGTATTTTACCATTTGTTCTTAATATCATGGTTATATGGGATTCTTCTTGAGTTTTTTATATCTAATTTCAGATTTTAGTTATCAGCCTTCCCCTGTGTTCCCCGTATTTTTTCATATTTCCATCTGTTGGTTTTACTTAATTTTTTTGTCATAGTCTTTTGTCTCACATGCCTTGTTCTCAGTTTTTCTTCCTCTGTCTTCTTTTCCCTGATTATTAGAGGTGCAACAATACTCGTATCGATATTGAACCGTTCAATACAGTGCTTTTGGTTCGGTACGCATATGTATCGAACAATACAAAATTTTTAATTTATTTTATCAACTTTCCTTCTGACAGTGCTTCTGTGTTGAGCGCTCAGTGATCTGCACTCGACAGTGCAGCCTAGGCGGAGTAGTCGAACGCAGATTCACTGAGCGCAGGGCAAGCTAGAGAGACAGAAGTTAAGCTCTCGTTGCAACATGGCAAACTGAACCTCCTCCACCCTCATTCAGATCTGGCGTTTGGAACTATTTCGGTTTTCATGTGACGTATGACCCTGAAGGTAAGCACGTCATGGACAAAAGTAAAACAGTATGTCGGATGTGCCAGCAATGCTCACTTACATGGGTGGGAACTACTGCGTTAGCGCAGTTAGCACGTTAACGTGTTGGCCGTCCAGCCCCACGCACGGGGCGATCCGCGGTAGCTCGTTAAGGGAGATTTGCCGTGTTATGGCGTTAACATCATTTCAATGAGATTAACGCTGACAGCACTAGTGGGAACACAACGAATATGACTGCACATTTACTCCGACATCATCTTAGTGCAAACACAAGTGGAAGCAGACAAAAACAACAAGCAGGCATGCTACAAACTTTACCCGAGTCATTTAGACAGCCGTTAGCACACGATTCTCCTTATGGGGACCTGATATATTTAATATGCTGCTGAGAATATAGCCCAGAAGAAGCGTATAGTATAGCTTTTATTTTGGAAAGAGCCATTTCTCTGTAATAAACTCTCTTTTCCAAAGATGAGTGGTTTCTCGATCAGATAGATTTATTTTTTTATTACTTTGTTGTTTCAGCAACATTCAATTTAAAAACTGTACTTTTGAATTAAAATATGTATTTATAATTTTAATAAATGACAAATTAAAAAGGCATGAACATTTTTTTTGTATCGAAAAAATATCGAACTGTGACACCAAAGTATCGAACCGAACCAAACCGTGAATTTTGTGTATCGTTGCACCCCTACTGATTATTTTCAGTTGTGTTCCCTGGCATTTTCCCCTTCCTCAGTTAATGTTTGCATTTGTTCTTTGTCATGTTGAACTGGTTATCCTCCCTTGTGTTACTTTGTGTTACGTTGTAAGTAAATGAATGCCTGCAAAACCCAATGAACTGAATAAATGTACTACAACATACTACAAAGTACCCCCACAACAATGTGAGAGACTGATGAAGACCTAGAGAAAAGGATTACTTTAAGGTGGCTTCTGAATCATAGTGAGCGTTTATTGTAGCTTGCAAAGATCTGCTTTGTGTCAGCACAATGTCACTATGGTAACAAATGTTTATCAATATAAATGAACTAATCCTATATTGATATTGATCTTATTACTTCCCTCTTAGACAGTGAAGATACACATTCCCCAAACTGGACAGTTCTTCTTTTAAATAAGTGAATAAATAAAGTGAACTTTACACAGACTTACCTGAGCGATGGAGGTCTGCGGGTTGAGTATGAGGTTGCGAAATGTCCTCTTGAGAACCCATCTGAACTGCGTGAAGAAGCCGGTGGTGTAGGTGATGGTTCTGAAGGGAGTAGTAGTGACCACCTTCTTTCCCTGCACGATCCTCTCTGAGACAGACAGAAGGTGGCAAAGGTTTGAATTAATTTACATTTAAACAAATGCTCATGTCTGTATGAACTAATGTGTTTTGTTCACATTTAAAGTCGTTAACATGTCCTGTGAAGTCCAAAAAATGGGGAGAATTTAAGGTCCGAGTGGCTAAAACACTAAAACATAACAGCAAAGTTTCACAGTAAAACCAAAATAAAAACATCAATTTGAGACAATGTAGTCATTCATTATCTCTTTGTGGTTCATTTACATCGGGATGCAATTATTTGGAGATTTCTGACCAATTTGTACTCACTATACCTCTTTTTTGTAGCCATCTAGCTTTGTTTATCGTCACCCAACATATTTTTGTAACAGTTTCAGATACAAACATTAAAAATCAATAAATACTGAAGCCTTCTTTTGGTACCCACCCAGCTCTGCTTTGGTCTCTTTGAAGTGTTGACAGTTTCTGTACTCCTCCACCAGTTTCTCCCCAATCCCTCTTCGGGACTTCGACATCGATTCTGAATCCAGCTCTTGATCTGGATCTGGACAAAGAGAGGTCTGGTCAGGTCTACAAAAAATAGGGTTTTATATTATTACTTCTAATCATATAATCACTGGCATATGTCACAGAATCAGGATAAATCACTTTACAATTACAACTACAGTAGTGTGGATGTATTACTAACATGCAAGCTGCAAATATGTGAAATTAAAAAGCATTTTTTCTTTTTTTTTTAAGCTGTCACTTGCATAGTGTTCAAAACAAGCCAAATATTTTAACCCAAACAAATTCAAACTAATGTCAAATCAAGTCTAAATAATGTCACGTGTCCTACAGTGCCTGAATGCAGCATGTGTTACAGGTTCACTTGAGGGAATTTTAATTTTGCACATCTTTCTGCAGCACTTTCACACCTGGTTGACCAGTGAATCTAAAAATGTATGTAGGACAGAAGAGGGCGCCTTCATCCTGCTAGCAGCTTGTCCATAATTTGAGTTCATAACATTTTAAAATCAATGTACTTTTAGTTATAGTAAACATTTCTGTAAGTATTTTGAGTCATTAGTAATACCTTTTTGGAGAACAAAAAAGGGAATAAAGTCAACCACTTTTACGTAACCACTGTATGCTGGACAGTTGGTTAAAACGTATGTTTTGGTTTCCACATGAAAGAAACTTCTCAGTGCTCAAAAGGTTTCAGGAATATTTGTCTTCTGTGTGTTTGGATGTTGTTGTTTCTCTTCTGTAACCTAATCATCATGATTATGATGCAGCTGATATCGTGAGTTAAACACAGTCTGCTGAACAAAAGTTATTGTTCAGACTTTAATGATTTCATGTTGGAACCAACTAAAGCTTCACAGGATGAATTCTCAAAAAACTATTTATCTAATGTGCTTTTCTCAGTAACGTTTTATGTAACAGCAGAAAGCCCTACGAATATTATAGAGGGCAAAGTTGTAGCTCCCACTGTGACCTGATAGTGGCAGAGTTGTCTCATTGTTATGTTGGCTGAACCTGGACACAGTGATACAGAAATGTGTCCATTTGGTGTTTTAACATAAAATGATGGTGCAGCAACTGGGTATCAGCGTTAGTGTAGAACAACTGTTTACTGATACTGGATGGTGTTTGAGGAGATGAAAAGGGAAGACTTGACTTCTAAAAGCTTCTTGATCTGAATTTTTTCCCCCAATTTGTCCACAGTCAACTGCAAAAACTGCATGTGATGGTTATTATTATTGTGTGAATGCCTGTTTCTTTCTATTCTTTATACTTTATTCTAGTTGCTCCGTGGTTCTTCGCCGTGAAACTACTTCCACAGTTTTTGTGCAATTTTCATTGTTCAAATTTTAAACTATTCTGCTGTTTCTGCTAATGCCGGCTTTGGTGCTCATAACGTCTATACTTTTTGAGATATTAAGGTTTTTATGCCATTTTAGGCCCATTTTGCTGAATGGGACCACATTATCGGTGTGGTCACTGATTTTGCTTGCCGGGGCAGCTGTGTTTTAGCTCAGTGAGATGAGCAGCCGTTCTCAGAGCAGGAGGCCCGGGTTCAAATCCCGCTTATGGCAACATTTTTTTTGATTAACAGTTAAACATTTTTAATTTTTTTCAACACAAATTTCAACTTCTTCACCACTTTTCAGCAGAATTTTGAGTTGTTTCAGCCCTTTTCAGCTAAGTTTCCGGTTGTGAATCAGCAGAAATTCTGCTGATTCACAGCTTTTCAGCAGAAAAAGCTTTTTCACCTCTTTTCATCACAAATTACAGCCTCTTCTGCTCATTTAAGCATATTTCTCCATATCATCTCAGTATACTGAGAACTGGTTTGGCTCAGTGAGATGATTAACTGCCTTGAGACAAGGCAGCCTGGGTTCAAACCCAGCTTGTAGCAACATTTCCTTTCAGGTGATAGTCTAACTTTTTCAGCACAAATTCCAGATTTTTTAGCTATTTTCAGCACAATTTTTAGCTTCTTCAGCTCTTTTCAGCAGATTGTTCTCCTTCTTCTGCTGTTTTCCGATTCCACTACAAGGTATTCACACAGCATTTTTGCAGGAAATGCAAATGTTTCTAGTTATTATTATTATTATTATTATTAAGAGATTTTCCAAACAAGGTCAGGTTATAACCACGATGGCTTACACCTCAGAGGATCTTTTTCCCCCACTGCTGTCTTTTTGTCCAGAACAAACTTACACACCTTCTGTTTTCCCACTGTTGAGGGCGACGGCGGTCGAGTCTCCGTTGATGACATCCAGGAAGAAGTCAGCAGGGTTGTTGTGGGGCTCACAGGTGTATCCTAGGAAACAGTTTTAAAACATAGTCACAAACATTGCCTTTCTGTCGTGTTACATCTTGTTGGGTTAAAGTTAATCAGGCGTGCTTACCAATGTCAGAGAAGTACTCCAGTGCACTCCGTGCTGGGCCGTGATAAACCTGACATGTTTTACAACAGAGAGAAGAAGAATTAACATGTAAGTCACAGTTTCCGCCACAGGTAGCTTGAAGTTAGCTCAGTGAAAATGTTTAAGCATTTCAATAAGCAGTATTTAAAGAGGACCTGATGACCGTTGACTAGCAGGGTGAGGCTGTCGAAGAGGCGGTAGATGGTGTATCGAGGCTGGTGGATGGAGAGGATTATGGTGCGACCATTGTTTGCCATCCTGGAATAACAGTAAAAAACTGTTGGTAGGTTAAACTTATTCAATGGATTTTTTTTTCATTTATTATAGTTATTCATTTAGTGATACTACTATTACTACTCCCATATGATGCAGAGGGCTGCAGCTTGTGGCTTTCACCCTACATTGACAATTTGCTAACTGAAGTTACCTTTGGCCTGCCTTTCTTTCCATGTTAGGGCAGCCTTTGGTCTTCTCACTCATGTGTTTGGTTAGGGTTACCCTAACCTTTCACTTCATGGCAGATGTTTATACAGCCAGCTGTTCTTTACAGTCCTAAATTTCAGCATTTGTTTGGCCAGAAAATGAAGACCAATGGACCAATGGACTCAGTGTTAACATTCAAGGTGTGGCCGCATGATATAGATGGGCATCTTCATGGCATCAGCACTAAAAATATGTGTGTTTTCACCTCTTGAGCAGCAGCAGCACAGAGTTGGCCGTGCTGGCGTCGAGGCCTGTGGTGGGTTCATCCAGGAAGAGGACAGGCGGGTCAATAATCAGCTCCATCCCAATGTTTGTCCTCTTCCTCTCGCCACCAGAAATCCCACGAATCAGCTGAGTGCCCACCTGCACAAACACACTACAATCAGACTTCAGTCTTTTTCCTTTCAATCTGTCTTCCAGTTCTTCTCATGCGTCTTTGTTTTGTTTTTTTCTAGTTTCTTTGCGCTTTTTAGCTTTCTTTTGGATACTTTCATTCTTCCTACATTTTAGAGTCATTTTTTATGCATTCTATTATTCTTTTGTACCACTTCTTGACTAAATGTTTTTTTTTATTTTTATTGAAGTTTCTTTCTTCTCACCTTGGAGTTGGCCACTCGGCCCAGTCCAAGCTCCTGGATCAGTCTGTCAACTTTCTGCTTCTTCTCCTTATGGCTGATGCTTGATGGGAGCCGCAGGGCTGCAGAGAAGGTGAAGTTTTCTCTGACCGTCAGAGTCCCCATCACCACATCATCCTGCAGGCAGGAAGCTACTGTTTAGAAAAAAAATCTAATACATTAAAAGTGACCAAACATTTACTGCTGCCAGATGCATTTTTGTTTCAAGGACATCTTTTTAACTCAGTTTAATTTCCACAGATGTGACCTCAGTATTTCTAAAACAATTAACTTTATGCAACTCAAACAGACTTGGCCTAAGAAGCCGGTTTTATTGTTGCTGGAAATCTCTTCCTGCCCTGTCCAGGAAACTCTGCTAAATCCTGTCGAACTTCCTGCCTGCTTCACCCACCTGAACCACATAGCCAGACAGACACTTAAAGTTTGGGGGCTGAGGGGCTCCGTCAATCAGGACCTCTCCTGACAGACCTGCAGGGTCCTTTCTAGCTGCCAGAACATCAAGAAACCTAAAACAAAAAGGCAACACTGAATCACAAATTGAGTCCCAGTCAGGAGGCTTTATGCAGACATCAGCTCACACCATCTATAAGGATGATTGCTTTCCTGTTACACACCATCTGAATTAGCAAAGGCAAGAATAGGCAGTCTTTGCTAATCAGCTGGCACAAATATAGACGGGAAGTTTGAGCGGAAAAATAGCAAAACGTTCTTGTTTTATTTCCTGTAATGTCTTTTCCATGTGGCAGGAAAATTGTTTATATATTCAAACTGTACTGGATAGAAGAAGACCTTATCTTTCTGTGTACAGGCAAAGACACAAACATTTTGTTTTCCAGCAGTTAATGTGTACAATACTTCCTCTACACTGATGCATCGACCACCAGTTGCTCATCTCTTAACAAACAAAGGTGTTTTCTTCAGATTTTTGCTAAACATGAATGGAAAACATTCAATCCCATTTTCTCCCTGTACAAACACATTTGCAGCACTCACGATGACTTCCCGCTTCCTGTCGCTCCCATAATGGCGTTGAGACCTGGCTTCATGATCCCACTGAGGGAGAGAGCGACAAAAATATTATCAGTGGTGAATCTGTAGATGTGCAGGGTTTCACATGAAAAATGTTTTAATAATTCATTTCATAAACAGCAGCCGGGAACGTTTGGACACATTCATTCAAGGGTTTCAGCTTCTTAAATTTTAAAATTTGCACCTTTTTTCTTTATTCTGTTTATGTTTTGCTATTTTTTAAATTTGAACTCTTGGTTAAATGAAGTCACTGTGGTAACTGTGAAATTAATCAGCAATAAAAATAATAAGCTTCATTTGCATGAAGCATATAGCTCTTGAAAATTACATTCCTAAAGTTTAATGGATCACTAATAAAGATTTAATGTTGATCTTATTTTTTACTGTGTAGGAATAATAAAATCTTCTTCTGAATTGGGGCAACCAAAAAATCCTGAAAGCAAAAACTCTGTGCTCTTCAGTGATATCAGGGTCATTATAGTCATCCCAGGCTGTATGCCACAGTTAAATCTCAGGGAAATAAGAGGAAAAAACACAGCAAACAGCAAAAACAAAACAATAAAAAAAAGAACCCAATCGCCCAATAAAATATTTACTTTCTGTAGACCTCCATCCCACTCACTCACCCTCTCTTCTCTCTACCAACCATCATCTTCGCAGTGCTGCTTAGCCTAGGATTACAGTAATGACCCCAATATCACTGAAAGGCTCAGAGTCGCTGTTTACGGAAAGCACTGGAATTCCTCCAATGAAACAAACCCTGTCTGACCCCAGTGACAGATTAGGCTCTAAAAAGTAACTTCCAGGGTTACTTTTCCGTGGACGTTTTCACAGGTTTTTTTTTCTGAAATGATGAAGCAGTTTGAGTTCTGCTTTTCTCTAGAGTGACTTTTGTGATACTACAGAAGTCATGCTGCTGTATTTCTGAGGAACTGAAATGGCTTTTTCCAGCAAAGTTTAGTGGCCGTTTGGTTGAGGATGTTTCGTAACACTGTGATTCTTATTCTGCATTTTCCCTGACATGTACAGGGATGAAGACTTCCTCTTTTTTTTTAAACTGCCACTAAGCAAATCTCAAGCTGTAACTATGACACAGCAGTTTTATATGTATCTGTCTTATAGTCGCCTTTCTCTCCTTCATGCCTTTCAGGCTAATGCGGGTTTATTTATTTATTTTGCTCTTGCTGGTATAGCTATAGTATAGTGACGGGGATTGAAATTTACCACATGCATCTGAAACCCAAAACCACATGGGCACACTGTTAAGTGTCTGCCAGGGCATTAGTCAGCAATTTACTGATTTGGAAAAGTGAAATTCATTTTTAGTCACTCAGTCATTTAAGTGACTGTCCTGTCATACATTCAGCAGAAAACATGACTCTGCAGCATTGTTTAGGTTCCTGCAAATGAGAAACTTGCCATTCTTTTCATTGACATTTAGAGGTTTTCCCCCCTACATCCCATTGCATGTATGTGCTCAACAAAGGGTCATATATTTTGTTACATTTTGTGTTACGCTGTAAAATAAAATTAACTGTCCCCATACAATGACACACTTTTAAAAATTACTCTGTTCAACAGCGATGTTTAGGGTTTTTTTTTTATAATTATGTGATCCAAATGATCCCTAATAACTAAGACAAATTAACAAGTCCTGGGAAGCTATTGTTTCTCTGTTAAGTGAGCAGGAAGTAGAACCTCTCAATGGACCACTGAGTCTATGTTTCGAAACCTCACGTAGGGTTATAGACACCACTGCCAGAAAAGAACGATATCGCAGATAAAAGTGGTTACTGAATTTCACTGATATTCCACAATCTCTGGTTGCCTCATTGCAGTTTTTCTCTTCCTGTTTAAACACCTCTTTAGAGATACGGTGAGTTCAGACAGACAAAGATATCTTGAAGTACAGTTGCTACTCCTTTGTGGTGAGAGGAGGTGCCTCCCTTTGGAGATTTGTAGTCCCCCGGGGAAGACCCAAAACTCACTTGAGAGATTATTTGCCTGGACTAGCAACATTGCTGGGAAAGAGTCTGTGACTACCCTGGACAGCCTGCCACCACTGCAAAATTAAAATGGATGAATGACTGGATGGACAGACGGCCAAGTTTCCCACTTTATGTGGAAGTGGACAGTCTCTGAGGCTATGTTCACACTGCAGGTCTCAATTCCAATTTTTTGATCAAATCCAATTTTTTTTGTCTGCTTGTTCACACTACAAATAAAATGTGACAGCAAACACGCTATAGTGTGAGCCCTCAAAGCGGCCCGCGCCCCAGGTCGGATTTGAAAATATTGGATTTGTGCTGTTCACACTTTCATACCATGATCGGATATTGGTCGCATAGGATCAAAAAAATAAATCAGATTTGATGCGCTTTTGCCTGCAGTGTGAACGTAGCATTAGTAACTCAAAACACATAAGAACATTAAAACAAAAACAAAAAATGTAATGCAATGTAAAGGGAAAAATTAAATACAGTATATTTGTCCTTCACATGTTATCTGCATTCTTGTGTCTATTTGTTTAACTTACAAAAAATCTCACTGCTTTTTAGCATTTGTATCCTGTCCCATGCAAAGATACTTTCACTATCTACTTTGCAAATGACTTATTTTTTTACACACTACGTGTAGGGTAAATAAAACATTCTAGTAATGAAAAGAAAACTGAGGGCGTACTGTTGAAACTCCACTTCTTTATCACATACTGACGTATCTCTGAGATTAAATGCACAGATAGGGTAGGTTCACTGCTTTACCGAGCTGCTCTAATGGACAGAGTGAATGGATGGATTAGCTTGAAGAAGAAGGCGACTGGACCTCTGTAAGTTTGTGAGGATGCTTCGCCTCCGGGCGATTGTGGCTCAAGAGTTGGGATTTCGTCTTTTAATCGGAAGGTTGCTGGTTCGAGCCCCGGCTCCGACATTCTTGGTCGTTGTGTCCTTGTTAGCTAATAAATCCAATGACACTTCGCCTACTGGTGTTGGCCAGAGGGGCCGATGGTGCAATATGGCAGCCTCGCTTATTTATCAGTCTGCCCCAGGGCAGCTGTGGCTACAACTGTAGCCTCCACCAGTGTGTGAATGTGAGTAGTGGAATTGTAAAGCGCTTTGAAGGTCTCGAAAAGTGCTATATAAATGTTATAAATATTATTATCTCTCATCCAAGTGACTCCACTAAAAAAGTGGATGAAATCCTGCTTTGTTAACTTTACCTTCTTTCTACATCTTCCTCTCGTCCTTTTTTTATTAGGTTTTTCTTTCCACATCTTATCACAATTCAGAATACCTTGCGTGTATTCGCCGCGTGACAATGGCGTTGCTGATAATTTAGCTTCCATTACGCCCAGACAGGTCAGTTTCTGGCCTGATTATAAATGCACAATCATAAATGATGGTAAAGTCAGTTTTAATGCGCTCCAGTATGAGCTGTCACAGCAGGATACAGCTGTTATTCTCATGCAAACAGGTTAAACTAAAGCACAGACCTTCAACTTTGTCAATGATTACACATGTCCAATAAAGTCTCACAGGTACAAGTCATTAAAATCTGCACACACGCACACAAACACACCTGCTACACTTTGACCCATTAAAGCTTTCATAACTTACATATATAATAACACATTGATCTTTTTTATAACAGAGTATAATCCATGGCTTTGTCTGCAGACACGTGTTGGTATAGTAGATTTAACTCTACCATTACCCTACATTTACCCTGACCCTACAAAGATAAAACCAACTATTTGTAAAAAAAAAAAATGTGAATAGCAATTATGGTCTTTAACAAATTTTTGAAGGTAAATGGTCTCCATTTCCAGGTTGCACTTTTCACAGTTTCACTATAAGCAAATCGCAATTTGCAAACAAGGTGACATCTTTGTCGATCGTCAACATGAGACCGTGGCATGGTTAGCGACCGAAGCTAACAAACATTTCAATGTTGAAGAACTTTTGGCAGCCAGGATTTTCACAGTGTCAAGTCATGACTAAAAAATTGTTTCAAAATGAAAGTTGAACAGACACTGAGAAAATATCAGCAACGTTGATTCAACTTTCATTTATTTTTGGAGTTCTTCTACATTTATGTTTGTTAGAATACAAATCATAATGTGGTTTTCTGTCAGCCCCCTGCACCTATTTGTGATAGATTTCACCTAGTGACTGACAGGAACCACTCACCAATTGGTCACCAATTTCTAAAACCATTTACATTTTCACAATTGGTCACCAATTGGTCAGGGAATTTTTTTCTAGTGACCAAAGGTTACCAGGGGATTGGCAACTGGTCTCTAGGTTTTGTGAATAGGGCCTTAGACCACTGAAGTTCAGTTGTTCTCAAAATCTCAAAGACTCAGACCTCAGAAGATTAATGAAACTATTATTTGACTATTATTATTATTATTATTACATTATTTTATTAGCTTTAACTCCAACATCATCTGCACGGCTCATCTGGCATTGTTTTAAGGACCTGAAGAAGCTTAACTGTCAACAACCTGGAGAACTTTCTTACTAATCATTGCTTCAGTGTTAAAGTAAGTTTAAATGTATATTCCCGTCAGTTTAAATGTATTAATCCTGGCTGCTATAAAGTGTTAACACCTTTGAT
The DNA here is from genome assembly GCF_963576455.1 of Neolamprologus multifasciatus. Lineage (NCBI taxonomy): Eukaryota > Metazoa > Chordata > Actinopteri > Cichliformes > Cichlidae > Neolamprologus > Neolamprologus multifasciatus. The sequence continues at coordinate 36,215,434 of NC_140441.1, read as the reverse complement.
TCAGTAACTTTTACACCCTCAACGTTCTTGCTAAGTAAAGTTTCAAACAAGCTGAGGCAGTACAGCATCCTGTACCCGTGCTTGTTTGTTGGTTTAAGCCCAGAGTCATTGTCTTCTCACAGGCTTTTGTATGTACAGTATGTGTATGTGTTTCACAGAGGCAAACTTGGGAACCTGAGTCTCCCAACAAATCAAACTTCCTTCCTTTGCCTCCCAGCATGTGGGAGTGTTTGAACCAAGCAAACCTTGATCGTGTCACGTTTGCATCCCAGGTAGGCTCCTGGCAGCACGTAGACAAATAAACACACAGTAGCTGCACATGCAGACTGTGCATTACCAGTTTGCCACAGTATGGGCTCATGCTTACAGTCACCTGAGGGCTAAAGCATGCCTTGCATTGTAGCATCACAGGAATTTCTTGTAAGACAAAGTAAATCCAAGCCAGCTTATTGCAGTTTGGTTGGTAAACTTTAAGAGGCAAAGTGCATCACTACAGAAACAGTGAGGTGACAAGATATGACTTAAAACGCTGTTAGTCAAGTTGTAAATCCACAATTTTTCCTTGAAGCTGTTTCATTATCACAAGTCCTGTCAAAACCTGAGCATTTCCACCCTCTACACATATATACCACGTGACTGTGTGGTATATCCTTGGGTAAAGAGCGTGCTCTTTTTGCCAATTTTTATTCATGGTGTATGTTACTCTGCTGGTTGTTAGAGCGTGTGATGTAAGACAAGGTTACATGTGCTCTAACAATAATGCATTACACAAGCTGATCTTATCTTATCTTTAAAATACCTGACTGCATGTTTCTTTTAGTAGAGTGGACCAGCATGGGCCCGCAAAATCGTCTAACTGAACCCAATGGATGGGTTTGCAAAGTGTGAAAACTGCAGTGAACTTAGAAATTATTAAAATACATTGGGGTTTTTTTTATGATGGCTGAATAACTACACAGGATTGGAAAGTTACAAAATTTGTTGTCTCACAATTTTGAAAAAAGGAAGGTAAGCGGCATCTTTCACTTGGGCTTCTTTGTTCAGCTTTTTTTTAAAAAAAAAACATTACTGGCACCGAAACTAAAATTCTGCAAACATGTCTCCTCATCTGCTCAGTGTCTTTCATGAACATCCACTGGACGTCCCTCGAAATCTTTCTAAAAAAAAGAAGTTTGTATTCTAGGAATTTTTGTTTGTTTGCCTTTACCGTGATGAAACAATAGCCTTTCACTGATGGTGTAACATCATAGCCCACTGAGCATCACACAAGGACAATTCATAACCAAGTTATACCATTAACCAGAATTTGGGAAAAACACACCTGTGAGTGTTCAAAGGTCCTCAGTAAAAAAGATGAATATTTTTTAAGATGAATGTGTGAACAACGTCCCTTTTATCAAAACATTCCTCAGCCACACAACTTTCAAAATGAAGCTTAAAGTTCTGAAAACCAATAGATAATTAGCCATTTGTGGGATATACATGGAAAAATCAAAATCCCAGACTTCATTTGCCTTTGTTACATTTAGGGATGGGTATCGTTTAGGTTTTATCTGATACCAGTACCAAACCGGTACTTTTGAAACGGTGCCGGTGCTTAAACGGCCCTCAAACTGGTGCTTAAACAATGGAGAACACAAACTTTGTCTAAAAACCTCTCATGTTTAGCTGTTTTTTTGTAAAAACATAACAATGTTAGCCTTTTCTGCAGCTATAGGGGATTTATGGTATCACTCTTGGCTGGAAGCAGTGCTTAAACAATGGAAAAACCCCAAACTTTGTCCAAAAACCTCTCATGTTTAACTGTTTTCCACTTTTTCTTTGGTCATTTTAGCCTTTTTGGCCAGGGTGAAGGGAGTATCTGCCATCAAACAAGAAGACAGCCGCATGTATCCACGACGGTGTTTGCTACTCACGCAGAGAAGAACGGCTGCTGCTGCTAACATCATCCGTCATCATTTCTGCTACACTGGCAGGGCTAGGGGCCAGGACTCTCCTCTTCGGGTTCTTGGGGGATGTTGCTAACTCCGGGTCCAATAACAGGCACCATACCCGCAGTAGGTACGGTGCATTTCTCGGCTTTAAAAAAACCCCGCTATGCGTCGCCGGGTGTTTCATCAGATTCAAGGTGTTACCTCCTTTGCACAGTATCATCTTAAAGCACTTGTTGCAGGCTGCTGAGTTTGCATCTTTTGCTGTGAAGCACAGCCAAACTTTTGACTGCTTCGCCTTAGGTATTTTTAATCTGTAGCTCTGCTCTAAAAGAACGTACGTACCTGGGCCCGCCTACTATCCTTGGAAACGTAAAATGATTGGCTAGAATCGGAAGTGTATGACATCTCAGGAAAAAAAAGCACCGAAATAAAGCACCGAAATAAAGCAGCGAAATGTGCGCTGCTTTTCGGTCTGGTTACTACCGTTTATGTCAGAACCGGTGCCATCATGGCACCGGATACTGGTACCCATCCCTAGTTACATTTCGCTTCTAACACTTTGATCAAGTCTTAAAATGTCTTAATCTAATGTTGTACTTTTAGGCTGCATGAAGATGAGATATTGCAGCTAATGCCCTCATTTTTTTAGAAGTGTGTTTAAAATGACAAGTAGCCTGTTGTTTGTTTGCTTAAAAAAAAACGTCTGTTGTCCTCGAAGTTTAAACGCATCAGTCTACTCACTTGAGGTCGATGAGGATGTCTTTGGTCGTGGCCTTCTTTCGGCAAAAACATCCACCTCCCTGTTTCACCTTGTAGTGAATATTGTGGAAACTGACTGTTGCGCCGTGCAACTGTTGTCTTGAACGGGACCCTTTAGAGGCTCCGTTTATCCCCATTTCCATCGTATCTTCGTTGTCTGACATCCTTCAGTTGTCTCCACCTGTATGCCCAACACTGAAGAACATTTTTGCTGTAAATACCATTTCTTAATAAAAATCTCATCTTTTACATCTTTTGAGGCAACGGTTTTGTTTTTACATAACAAATATCACCATATCTTGTCATTTTTTAAAACCAAATTTGAAGCAATTTGGTTTGTTACAAATCCTTATTTTTTGGATTTCCATATAAAAATGCCTATTCTACATCAACATTAACAATAGTAGATTTTAAAACATCATATTACAATCCTGTTGCTGCATTTTTTTGTGACTTTATGATATTACGTTCATTGCTGCTAAAGTTCAACTTGAAATGAAAGCTGCAGACAGGTCATTTACTCTCGTCTCCTCAGTGCTGCTGTCTCAGAATGTATTCTGTTAAATGTTGGGAATCTACAACAAAGCAAAGCCATATGAACAATGTCTATGCTCTAATGTCTATGTAGTTAAAATCAAGTATGTATTTCAACTATTATTATATGTTAGAGCTAAAACAAAGACCAGATGTTTAGATAACTGAAGACATTTAAAACACATGCAGCAACACAGTTCACTTACTCTTAAACCCAGCACCAAGTTCGGATATTTCTTTAAGTGAGTCAGACCCACTGAAAAAGAAAAAACACTGCATACGGCTTTTTGTTGTGTTTGCCCAAGTTTCTTTCCTAAACACTGTTTGACTTTTAAGCCAACATCAATAAATCCCAAGAACAACTATCTACAATTATCTAGAACCGTAAATGAATGAAGCCGGTGGTTTCCTGTCATTTTCCCTATTAATGTTTCGAATATTTCTGGAATCTGACCTCCTTTTGGCCAAAAGGTTGATGTCAACTTTTCTAAAACATTTACATTTTTACATTATTGTTACTGGATTCGGTTTTTTTAAGACTCATTATCCAACAGTACAAGTTCACAAGATGTGTAAACTGAAGCTTGGTTTGTTGAAAATACCGTAAAGGTCAAAAGTTCATATGTAAATTGCTTGTGGCATCCGGCCTCCGCAGTAGACGATGATCGGGCATCTCTAGTCTAATCTGATATACTCAGAAGCAACACAGTTTAATCTTAATGTCTGCTTTATGTCACGTTAATGAAAACATGTTCTAGACTCTTCCATCTCAGCGAGAGCTGATTTTAGATTTTAAAAATAGAAAAAAAAGATACACGTGGCAACCAAAAGTCAAAACAAAGACACTATCTCTCACCTGCTTTAGTCGGAAAGCACCAATGAAAACAGCTACTGACGGATATCCAAACCGCAGCAGGCTTACCAGGAAACTGCAGTGACTCAGACTGCAGAGCTAAATGCGTGCTTAGCAGAGCTAGAGAGGTTTGTTTAGTACATGTGCTCGGCCCAGTTTTATGTCTGAAAGGCGTGATAAGAGAAGTAGGGAGGAGGGCACTACTGTCTCTCTCTCTGTCTCCCTACCACTCCCCCCCCCCTCCCCCCTCCTACAATGGTGAGGTCCTGTTATTGCTTTATTGTGACATATGAGTTCCTGGGTAAGCAGCACTGCTGTTAAAATTTGCACTTGAGATTTTTGTTTATATCATTTTTCACTTGACAAGGGCAGGGCTTTGAACTTTATTGGTGACCCTAAGGGGCGGGTGTGTGTTTGTTTCAAAGGTCATTTACCTGCACATTCATTATAAAACTTGTGACTTGAAGAGATTTTCTGAAAAAAAGACCATTTAAATAATATAAAATAACTTTATTTAACCCAAATGTAATACATTTGTGTTACAGCAGCCAAAATATCAAACAGAAGCTATAAAAAAATTAAATCATAGCCTAAAGTGTCTCAATGATCTAGAGAATGACATAACAAAGTAGGTCAATAGGGTGAAAATTATATAAAGTAAAGAAATAAAAATACACCTTGAAAAGCAGCTAACCAAGCAAAATTCCAAATCCCATGCTATGTAAAAAAATTAAAATAAATATATATATATATACAAAGAAATAAATAAAATGCCTATTGAATGTCTATTGCTGAGTCACTTTAATGTCATTTAAAGTGATTCAGCATCGTCGAGTTTAGAATTTGGAAATCACCGTTATATCACCACAGCTGTAAGCACTTTAGGGTGACAGAAAAAACAGGAAACGGGAGAAAACCTACCAAAACCTCAGGGGGAATAAAATGTACAGGGTGGGCCATTTATGTGGATACACCGTAATAACATATCAAAGAATAAAGTTACGTTGAAACCAAGCACACCATTGTTTATCTTGTGACATTACCAATAAGTTTGATGTGTCACATGGCCCTCTCCCTATTGGAAAAACAAAAGTTGTATCCAAGATGGCCGACTTCTAAATGGTCACCGTGGTCACCACCCATCTTGAGGAGTTCGCCCCCTCACATATACTAATGTGCCACAAACAGGACGTTAATATCACCAACCATTCCCATTTTATTACGGTGTATCCATATAAATGGCCCACCCTTTATGAAAGATAAGTTTCACCCTTTTCAGAAATGTTAATTAAAAAAAAAAAAGACAGTTGGAGAATACCACAAACATAAGCCACTTTCCATTAGTACCTACTCGGTACTTTCTTTTAGTACCTGGTAAAACTGTCAGGGATCATGCCGACTCTATACAAGTAGATGAAAGTTAAATTATACAGGCTTCCATATTTTGCTTGACATAGTAGACAAAGTCTACTATCTGTAATCTGTTGGGGATTACACATTTTTCCCTCATGACTGATGTTCACCAAATGGCTGATTGTCGTGGACCGGTCTCTGGGTCTGTGCAACTAAGAATTTATTCACTTGATCCTGCACTTGTGCCATGATTGTCACGTGTCTGAAATGTCTGGCACATGGCTAGTGATCACTTGTCCGCAAAACCTGTATAGAAGTCCACAGGAAAACATCAATGTCTTGATATCTAAACACTTTCCCAACAAAGATATAAACAGAAACCATGAATTTTATGATCCATTTGATCCCGCCCATTAAAACCACTGTGTGAGAGGTGAAGATCAAGAAATCGTTTATCATTAAACAAAGGTAAATGCTACACAGGTTTGCTGACTCGGACTTATACAACATAACATAAAAGTTCCAGTAGTATTAGTCATATTTATGTGGTATGATGAAGTTGATTGCCTATTTTTCTGATGTCAGGTAAATCTTTCCTACATTTTAAATTACCCACCACTAACAGGTTGAGAGAAGCAGGGATTTGGTCGAGTAGGCATGTAAGGCAGGGTTGAGAAAGGTGTGCTAAAATACGCTGCCCTTCTGGCAGCCAGAAATGAACATGTCACAGTAGTGGGTGTGGGACCCAGTGTTTTGTGTTTGTTAATTAATTTATATTCTTTTATTTAGTGTTATTCATGTTATAGCATTTGTATTTCTTGTTTTTTAGTTATTTTCTGTAGTTTCTAGGATTAGGTTTTGTTTCCATGTCTCCCCGTATTTTACATCTTGGTCTCCCGGTCTCGTTGTGTGTGATTACTCTCAGATGTGATTACTCCCAGATGTGGGAGTAATCACAGCTGGGAGCCAGCTTTAAGCCCTTCTTCTTCTTTCACCAGGTTTCACTCTGCGTTTAGGTTGTGTCAGTTTAGTCACCGTCTTCCTGCGCTTTTGTTAATGTTTGATCTGCCTATGAATAAAAGGCACGTTTTTAGTTCAAGTTCACTCCCGGTAACACCAAACATTGACTAAGCAGGGGTGTCAAACTCCAAGCCTCGAGGGCTGGTGTGCTGCAGGTTTTAGATCTCACCCTGGGTCAACACACCTGAATAAAATGATTGGTTCATTACCATTCCTCTAGAGAACTTCAAGACATGTTAAGGAGGTAATTTAGCCATTTAAATCAGCCGTGTTGGATCACATGTAAAACCTGCAGGACCACCGTCCCTCGAGGCCTGGAGTTGGAAACCTGTGGATTGGTGTATCTGATAAAGCACAGTAGCCATCTGACATTTTGGCGACGTTACAATCCAAGATATTCAAAGGATGGGCAGAGGGCAAGGGAGGACATATAGTTTTGTAGTGTGTCCCAGCTCTGATGTTACTTGAAAACTACAGAAAAGCAAAAGCACAGATACTGAGTGAAAGACAGGACACAATAGCACTATTTACACACATGAAAGTAATCGGACATTCAAGATTCAAGATTTTCATTTGCTATTTGCACACAGGACCAACAGTCCATGCACATTGGAAGTCTTGTGCAGAGCTCTCTAGGTCAAGTCACACTTTTTACAAGATAAAGACAAAGCAAATAAAAAAGTAAAATGGAAATAAAGTAAAGAATGGAGCAATTATAGTATTATCCATCCAGCAGGGGGCGCTGGAGCCTATCCCAGCTGTGATAGGGCGAGAGGCGGTGTACACCCTGGACAGGTTGCCAGTCTGTCGCAGGGCTAACACACCGAGACAGACAACCATAACATTGGTTACCATCCAAGAAGAAGAAGAAGCTGTGAGTCAGGAGGGAGGGGGTGAGTGAGTGATTCGTTCGCTCTATGATTCAGCACAGGGGGGGTGAGCGAGTCCTGAGTGATTCGCTTAGGCTTACGATTCAGCACAGGCAGGGAGGGGGTGAGTAGCTCAAATGTACTGTTAGCATGTTAGCAGAGCGATGCTACTGTGAACCGAGGAGCTATTTTCTTGATGTGAGCTTCTACTCGGGGTTTTTTCTTCCAGTTCAGAGCAGAAATGCTTTTGTTAAGAAACTGGCTGTTGTTTCCCCGCCCCCACAATTTTAATTATAAGCTAGATATATTTCTACTAATGGAATTAGTTTGCTAACAGCAACAGGGATGAGTCAGTGAGTCAGTTGGGCTTGTGAATCATGATTCACGAGTCAGTAAAGTGATTCTCGAGTATTGAACGATTCGTTCACGAATCGAACATCACTAAATTCACCTATCCCCACCAACTGCATGTCATTGGACTGTGGGAGGAAGCCAGACTACCCAGGTAGAACATACAAACTCCACAGAGAAAGACCTGATGGTGGAATTGAACTCTGGACGTGTTTGCTGTGAAGCAACAGTGCTAACTGCTGTGCTGCCCCAATCATAGTATTTACTATATACAAAAACACTGTACAGAGAGGGTTGTAATACACTTCCTAGTATTAAAGTAAGGTGAGGTAGTGCTGTTATTTAAAGTGTTCAGTGTTTTTTGTCTTGCCATCAGTCTGACAGATGCAGGGAAGAAGCTGTTGAGAAACCTTGTTCTGTGTGTGATGATGCTGTCCGCTCTGTTGTGTCTCAGATTGTATGTACAGTTTGTGTGTCTGAGCAGAGAGTGAGCTGGATGGTGTGAGTCCCTAATAATTCTCTCTGCTCTTTTTTGGCAGCATTGTGTATACAAAAAGTCCATGGAAGGAAGTTTTGTTCCTGTGATCCTCTCTGCAGACTTTATGACTCCGTGCAGAGTTTTCCTCTTTGTCTGTGTGGTGTTCCCATATCAGATAGTGATGCCTGCTGTGAGGATACTCTATCAATCGTATCAGGCCTGGGTGAGAGGGCAGTGGTTCATGCCGCCTTCTTGAGCAGCCAAATGATATAAAGCCTTTGCTGGGCTTTTTTCACTGTTGCTGTGGTGTTGAGAGTCCAGCTCAGGTGTGATTTAACCTGCAGTCCCAGGAATGTGTGCCTGTTGGCCCTCTCCACCTCTGTCACTTTGACGATGAGAGGCTTCCTTGTTTTTGTCTGTGTTGAGGATTTCCTTATTATAGACAAGAACATTGTCTTCTAGAGTCCTGTGAGAGGCAGCAGCCCTGTGGAGATCCAGTGCTGACGGTGAGCTCAGCAGACACACATCCTCCCATTCTCACCACCTGTGGTCAGTCTGTCAAAAAGTCCAGTATCCAGTTTCAGGTGGGAGTCGGGATGCTATGGTCTGTCAGCTTCTTGATCAGCTTGCCCGGGCGGTTGAAAGCAGAGCTGTAGTCCAGGAAAAGCATCCTGACATATGTTCTGCTGCTTAATAATAATGGATTGGATTTATATAGCGCTTTTCAAGGCACCTAAAGCGCTTTATAATGCCATTATTCATTCACTCTCACATTCACACACTGGTGGAGGCAGCTACAGTTGTAGCCACAGCTGCCCTGGGGCAGGCTGACAGAAGCGAGGCTGCCATATCGCGCCATCGGCCCCTCTGGCCAACACCAGTAGGCTAAAGTGTCTTGCCCAAGACACAACGACCAGGACAAAGAGCCCGGGGGATGCGCTTCCCAACCCCCTGAGCCACGGTCGCCCCCTGCTTTCCTGGCTTTCCTGGTGTTGCAGAGTGTGGTGCAGGGCTATTGCTGTTGCATCATCCACTGATCGATTGGGACGGTATGCAAACTGGAGGGGGTTTGTGGTGTTCGGGACCATGTGATTGATGTGTGTGAGAACCATTTTTTCTGGACACTTCATAGCGACTGGTTTCAGTGCCACTGGTCTGAAGTCATTCAGGGCAGAGGTGTCCGGTCTTTTGGGAACTGGTATAATAGGAGTGTAGTAAGATCCAGGTGAAATCAATAAGGATAATTACAGAGCGGAAGTGAGATTGGATGAAAGACACCTACAATTAAACAGAAAGTTACTGACAAATAGAACTTAGGTGTACATATGCCCACACAGCAACATTACATGGAGGGAGAAAAGGCGAAAACTCGGAAGCTTTTTTTTTTTTTACATCAAAGTGTTGTAAAACAGCACTGTTTTACAGCACTGGTTTGTTGGTTTGTTATCCATTATCTTTTAACCTCACTTGTTTAGAGTTTTCCACCTCAATTGCCAGGTTTGATGCCCTGTCTAGCAGGTCATAGGGACAATGTATAACTAAATGCAGTTATACATTGATAAAATAATCATTCGTAAACTGACTGGTATATCTGATGCCAATTAGGAGGGACAGCAACTTTTAAATTCTTACTTATTTTACTGTTAATTGGTACTATGGCTATTACTAAACAAACTAGTTGCAACATTAATGTATACATGAATACGTGTATTATGATAATGGATAGAAGTTGACTCTAAATAGTCTAAAAAAGTACAGAGACTTGTTTTACCTGTTTTACCTAAATAATCATTAAAGCATCTGTATAAGAGAGCAGGGCTGCACTTGAGCCTAATACTGATACCCAGTGTTTTCCACACTGGACTTATTTCTGATCACATATTCTGATTTCCTGTGACACTAATAGTAAAAACTACATTATGCTGGAGTAAATTCTCTTTAAAAGTCTAACTTTTAAAGGAAATTTGAACTCTTGTGTGCCTGTCTGTGTAGGTTCTCAGTCACCCAGGTCATGGTAATCCAAGGAGCTTGGAAAGAAAAGTGAGTGGACTTCTCAGTTTCTTGAAGACCAGTTGGTCTTAGAACTGAAGAAGCTCAGATGAGATGAGAGGTGAAACAGACACTTTTCTTTCTAAGCTGCTTAGTTCTTCTGTGTGTGTTCTCCTCTGCGTTGCACTACAGCAGCTTCCCCTACTGGACGTAACACGTTACTACACTCCTCAATTTTAACATTGTAGGGGAAGTAACAGAGTGGAGGGTTAGGTGAGCTTTAGGATTGAGAGTCCCATAAATTGTAAATAATATGTAGTAGAGACCACCAAGATGAAATACCCAAAATAAATCAATAAGTAATATTTATTTATTTCATAAATCACATAAAATTCCCCATTAATTCCCAGACAGCTTCAGTCATAAAATCTACAAATATCTAAGCTGTAACTTGCAATACTGAAACCAAAAGGTGAAAACAAATGTTACTGCATTGCAAATTGTCACAGCCTATTTTAGAAACACTGCAATCAATTCACCTGTGAGCCAAGCGCTGCAAACAAGTCGGGTCTCAGCACTGTTTAGTGCTGTGTCACACTGGTTTACAGAGTACATCTAGGTCTTGATGGACTTGACCATAAAAATTTGTGGCCACAGCAAAAAAAAAAAAAAAATCCAAAACACACACTAATAATGACCACCTACAATGCTAAAAACCAAACAAACGTCTTACCCCAAATCATACCCACTAATGGTCTGCTAATGGTCTCCTGAATTTCCCACAAAGGAAACATGCACCTACTTCCTTTTCAATGGTCCTTTTCCATTCACATGACAGAAGACAGCAATGTGCCAGGTGGCTCTTGTTGCGAATATATAGATATTTCCTGCCATAAATATACATAATTGTGCATTACAATTTGTTAGCTGTTGGTTCTGAACTCCACATTTGTAAGTCTCTGATTCTAACACGAGTGTCAAATCAAAGTTCAAACCAACCTTTAAACTTTAAAGGTCTGCCAGGTTTCTAAATCTCTAACTGGCCCTCTCACGTGTATAAACACACACATGCACTCCCTCACAGAGGTACTAACATTACAACATTTTCTGAAGGTCAGCAAACACGCCGTCCATCACAAGGCTTTCCGGGTCAAGTTCTTGTGTGTGTGTGTGTGTCACTTTTTTTGTGGGTATTTAGTGTCACTGACACACAATATACATTAAGATACTCTCTCTGTGTGTGAGTGTGCCGTTGCAATGTCAGTGTCAAGTTGAGGCCACGTGAAGAAATTTAAGGAATCTCAATGGTTTCTATATTTACACACTGGCACCGGGACACCTCGTTACCCACAAGGTGGCAGGAGATTCCTGTGCTGCTATTCTGAGAGGAAAGAAACTTTCCATGACAGCATTGTGTGTTGGGAAATCACAATGCTACATAAATAAAGTCAGAAAGGCCAGCTGTGTGTATTCAGGCTTGTGGTAACAAAAACAAATGCAAACAAGATTAACCAGCACGCCATCAGATCATATATGTCACTAACAGACTAAACCTTTGCCCTCTTAATATTTTTAATTATTTTTAGCTACTATTTTCCTTATTTTTTAAAGTAAATCTCAATTACTTGTAAAGTAGAATTTAAAATCGCAGAATTGTTTACTTATATGTAGTTATAGATTATGTTTGCTTGAGAAAATAAAATATGTGCAGAATCAGGAAAGTTGTAAAAATGTTTTGGGAAAAAAAAAAACTATCCTAAAAAACTGTGGCAAGAGAGCAGCTAAGTTTCAGTTATTAGCTGCACTGATCCTACATGCATTTGTGTCATCGTGTTTACATTATTGTAATTCCCTGTTTACCAGCTTGGATAAATCATCTCTTTCTCGCCTCCAAGTTATACAAAACGCAGCAGCCAGACTACTAACTCGCTCTAGCAAGCATGCTCACATTACTCCATTCTTATATTATTTACATTGGCTCCCAATAGAGTTTTGAATTCGCTTTAAAATTCTTGTTTTAACATACAGAGCACTAAATGACCAAGCCCCAGATTATTTATCCAAGCTTCTCACAAAATACACTGCTGCTCGCCGTCTCCGCTCACAGACTCAGAGTTTGTTGGTTGCTCCCAGAACACGTCTGAAGACGAAAGGGGACAGAGGCTTTCAGTCTGTGGCACCAAGGCTGTGGAACAGTCTACCTCTACAACTACGTTTGGTTGACTCTGTGGAATCCTTTAAAAAACAGTTAAAAACTTTACTGTTTAAACAAGCTTTCTGTTGACCAATGCTTTTATATTTTTAATTTACATTTAAACTCTATAAACCCCCATTTTCATAATAAAACAAAAATGTATTTAAAAAGGAAAGAAAATGCAAATATAAATTTGGGGGGGGGAAGGTTTTTTTTTTCAAATATCTTTATTTTCCGATTCATTGTAATAAATAATAATGGATTGCATTTATATAGCGCTTTTCGGGACCCCTCAAAGCGCTTTACAATACCACTATTCATTCACTCTCACATTCACACACTGGTGGAGGCAAGCTACAGTTGTAGCCACAGCTGCCCTGGGGCAGAAGCGAGGCTGCCATATTGCGCCATCGGCCCCACTGGCCAACACCAGTAGGCAGTAGGTGAAGTGTCTTGCCCAAGGACACAACGGCCGAGACTGTCCGAGCCGGGGCTCGAACCGGCAACCTTCCGATTACAAGACGAACACCCAACTCTTGAGCCACAATTTACTGTTCGCTAAATAAACAATTTAGCAAACAGTAAAATTCAATTATGAGCACTAAACCTGTGAACAAAACTGACACAAGTCTGTGTAAGAAAGTGACACTGATAATAAAACAGAAACAAAATGATGTTTCGGTTTAAAATACCAAACTTTATTCTTCCCTGTGTCAATGGGTCAAAGGTCAGAGGTGAGAATGTGGAGCTGGGTGAGGATTTGTCTCATCAACACTGAAGTGAGATATGTGACCCAGCTAGAGATATTTTGTATTGGATTTCTCACTTATATTTTAAAATGTTTTTTCCAAACACAAATCAAACTTTTTACAAACATAATGTACATACAAACACTACAGCAAATCTCTGTATGTACAAGATATATATATATCTATCATTATACACTGTATAAATACGGACTTTCTTTTGTTAGCGCCCAGCTAACAAACGAAAATTGATGCTAACATAATGTTTTCAAATAAATTTGATAGGGGTTATGGATCATTTTTAGTATAAAAAAAGATTTTTGTATCCTTAAAGTCATCTTCAACTTAATTCCAGAGCTTTGTGAAGTTATTGTGTCTTTGTGCCGTCTACGCCCATCTCCCACTTGAAATGAAGTTCCTGCTCATGCTGTACACTGTGGTGGAGCTCTGATGTCTCCCCCAGGCTCCGAATGGGATGATGACGATTGTAGCATTGTCCTCTGAGCCGTACTGCAATGCCTAGAAAAATATAAATCACATTATTTATGTCGGCAGCCTTGGTGACTATTCAGATTCACAAAACTCACAAAAAGCCATATCAATTCAATGAAACACATTTTTACTCATTTTCTTTATCTAATTTATATAAAGTGGATGAAATAATAATGAAAAACCTGCTGAGCGATGACATCAGCAGCCTCAGTGGGGTCTTGGCATTGGTTGATGATGTCACAGATCTCCTGATCACTAAGCAGGAAGTTGATACCGTCTGTGGTCAAAGCCAGGAACGAGTCCTTGGCATGTTGGACCTGCAGGAAAAGACAGGTGAGTTTTCTGTCATTTCAGCCGTAGAAAGTACCGTTACACTTGTGTATAAACCATGTGAAATACCGTGTAAAATATGGATGTGACATCACCAGTATTTTGAAAACTTGACATGGACATGGCTGTGACTTTAAAGCCAAGGTCACCATAGACTCAGGGCTGTTTTCCCACAGACTTTATGACCTGAAGTTTTGTAGCCATTGGTAGGCCAAGGCAATATGGCCAAAAATATTTATCACGATATATTTTTGAAAATTTGGGATAGCGATATAACTGACGATATGGTTGACGCGAGACAAAATACTTTACAACTCCACAACTATATTAGTGCAAAAAAAACCCCCATCAATGTATTTTCACTTCAACAAGCAGCTGCTTTTTTATGTGCATTAAAGCTACAGTGGGGCAAAAAAGTATTTAGTCAGCCACCGATTGTGCAAGTTCCCCCACTTAAAATGATGACAGAGGTCAGTAATTTGCACCAGAGGTACACTTCAACTGTGAGAGACAGAATGTGAAAAAAAAATCCATGAATTCACATGGTAGGATTTGTAAGGAATTTATTCGTAAATCAGGGTGGAAAATAAGTATTTGGTCAATAACAAAAATACAACTCAATACTTTGTAACATAACCTTTGTTGGCAATAACAGAGGTCAAACGTTTACTATAGGTCTTTACCAGGTTTGCACACACAGTAGCTGGTATTTTGGCCCATTCCTCCATGCAGATCTTCTCAAGAGCAGTGATGTTTTGGGGCTGTCGCCGAGCAACACGGACTTTCAACTTCCGCCACAGATTTTCTATGGGGTTGAGGTCTGGAGACTGGCTAGGCCACTCCAGGACTTTCAAATGCTTCTTACGGAGCCACTCCTTTGTTGCCCGGGCGGTGTGTTTTGGATCATTGTCATGTTGGAAGACCCAGCCTCGTTTCATCTTCAAAGTTCTCACTGATGGAAGGAGGTTTTGGCTCAAAATCTCACGATACTTGGCCCCATTTATTCTGTCCTTAACACGGATCAGTCGTCCTGTCCCCTTGGCAGAAAAACAGCCCCATTGCATGATGTTTCCACCCCCATGCTTCACAGTAGGTATGGTGTTCTTGGGATGCAACTCAGTATTCTTCTTCCTCCAAACACGACGAGTTGAGTTTATACCAAAAAGTTCTACTTTGGTTTCATCTGACCACATGACATTCTCCCAATCCTCTGCTGTATCATCCATGTGCTCTCTGGCAAACTTCAGACGGGCCTGGACATGCACTGGCTTCAGCAGCGGAACACGTCTGGCACTGCGGGATTTGATTCCCTGCCGTTGTAGTGTGTTACTGATGGTGACCTTTGTTACTTTGGTCCCAGCTCTCTGCAGGTCATTCACCAGGTCCCCCCGTGTGGTTCTGGGATCTTTGCTCACCGTTCTCATGATCATTTTGACCCCACGGGATGAGATCTTGCGTGGAGCCCCAGATCGAGGGAGATTATCAGTGGTCTTGTATGTCTTCCATTTTCTGATGATTGCTCCCACAGTTGATTTTTTCACACCAAGCTGCTTGCCTATTGTAGATTCACTCTTCCCAGTCTGGTGCAGGTCTACAATTCTTTTCCTGGTGTCCTTCGAAAGCTCTTTGGTCTTGGCCATGGCGGAGTTTGGAGTCTGACTGGTTGAGGCTGTGGACAGGTGTCTTTTATACAGATGATGAGGTCAAACAGGTGCCATTCATAAAGGTAACGAGTGGGGGACAGAAAAGCTTCTTACATAAGACGTTACAGGTCTGTGAGAGCCAGGGATTTTCCTTGTTTGAGGTGACCAAATACTTATTTTCCACCCTGATTTACGAATAAATTCTTTAAAAATCCTACCATGTGAATTCATGGATTTTTTTTTCACATTCTGTCTCTCACAGTTGAAGTGTACCTCTGGTGCAAATTACTGACCTCTGTCATCATTTTAAGTGGGGGAACTTGCACAATCGGTGGCTGACTAAATACTTTTTTGCCCCACTGTATATAAAAATTTAACAGTGCAAATGCAAATTCCTTGCTGACAGTTTAACCAAAAGGCATTTTGGGCTGACATATCCTCATCATAACCACAAAACTTAATATCCACAAACTTAAAAAAGGAGGTTATATTTGGTGTGTATCTGATGGACGAAAGTCAAACCAGTTCCACACCACTGAAGTTGCGATTCAACGATCCGCTTTCGCCCTTCTCATTCTCCGTTGCCGCCATGCTTTTCCGTCATGTGCATATGAAAATGAAGGCACTGCGCATGCATGTTTTACCTATATTCTATCGCGATATTTTATTTTCTCATCATTGGCTAACATTATACCGATATTACTGTGAACTGTACGATGTGGCCCAGCCATAGCCATTAGAAAGGATTTGGGTAACAAGACACTTCCGTGTTAACCTCACTTTTTAGACCTTGAAGCCACATCCATGTTTTTCTTTTTTAATTGTGTGGTATAACTCCTCCAGTGCAAGTAAAAGTATAGAATTTAAAATAAATATTAAACTCACTTGAAAGTCAGAGGACTGAGGAAACAGTAGGAAAACTTACGGTGCGTCGTTGGGTATCTGGCTCTGCGATGACACCGCTAGCTTTCAGGTGGAAGTCTCCAATGCTTCGTGTCATGGCCAGCCTCCCGTTAACATTAGCCTGACCCACGCTGTTCCATGTCACGTAACCTCCAAACCTCTGGATCCTGAACAAAAATGCACACCCAGGATTACCGTCTCAAAGACCAGGATCAGCTGTGTGAAACTTTGTAAGGTTGTTGCTCTTTCCTACGTTTTTAGTAATTACTAGTTTCACAGTTAGTTAAACAGTGAGTTGCACAAGATTTTCATTTTTACATATTATTTACATCTACTAGCCACAAGGTGTATAGTAAACATTTACAGTGATAGCCATTTTTGTGGTTCAGCCTGCTTTATTTAAGTTACATGTCAATTGAGAACCATGAAGAACTGACCCAAGTGGCTCCAAAGTAGTAACAGTTGGAACATTTAAGGTCTTTAATAAGTTTATGTTTTTGCATTCTGCAGAATGAGAAACCAGACACCAAAGCGTTAACTAGCTTTGGATTAAGTTCAAGTGAAACAAGACTTGGTCTGCTGTTACATAATTCTAGCAGCTTATAGCTAAAGGTAAATCCAAACGTCTGTCCCTGCACATCTCGTTTCGAGTACTGGATGAACCAGATCTAATTTCTGCAAGGATGTCCTGGAGCCCCAACTCTGTGCCAGCTGTAGGCACATGCTGCAGGGTGTATTTATACACAATGATTTGACCAGCTGCTTTTGGGAAACCTGAACCCTTCTGAACTCTTTTATCTGTACAAATCTCTTTGGACTGTAAGTGGTTTTGACTGAATCCCCCTCAAATATTCCTGCATCTTATTAAAATCTAATTATAATATTCAACAGGTCAATATTACTTTAATTATTAATTTGTTTTTTGCGTTGATTCATACTATAATTTTAAGGTAGCATGAACACAGTCATTTGATTGCCGCTAATAGTGCCCATAGTAATTGTAATAGCAGTACTGTACTAGTGGGTGTAGAGAAAGTTTCATTAACCAGAGGGGCTAACATTTATTGTGGTAGTGGGGACCATGTACCGGTGTCTCTCGTCCTCGCGGTCAGGTGTGTGGTCTGTGGTGAGCTTGTTGGCTTTTCCATTCGTGCACAACATTGCCCGACTGTCACCAACGCTACCGACCACCAGCTCTACGCCGTCCCGTAGTAAAGCAACCGTTGCAGTGGTGCCAGCTGTCAGGAAAGAGGCTGGAGAGGAAGAGATGCACAAATTTTTGATTGTTATATTATAATGTCCAAAATGCTTTACAGAAAGTTCTAAACTTGAGTTTTTCTTTAAGCACTTTTTGTATTGGTTATTTATACATAGATAGACAGTACAATAGCCCTTCAATAACTCCAAACTTTATTCCCTGTATATGTTAGTTTGATGTGATTTTAAACCAATGCATTGCATTATTATCTACACAAGTGTCAAAACTATAAAGATTAAAATGCTTTTCTATTAACTTAAGACAAAAGTTGTGATCAAAACATTAAAAATACACTTCAAGATTATCTTCTTGTCCACCTCTGGACTGTTTTAAACTACTTTTAGATCAGTTCTGATTACTTGCAATGGTGGACTGTGTCACAGCATCTTACAACTAAATGGAGACAAAACTGGCAAATAGGGTAAGTGGTGAGTGAACATTGTGTTGGTGGGGCTCAAAAGTGTTTTTAGTACACTGTGAGTCAACGCAGTCCAGCACACTCTAGCTTTCATATGTTTTATTCTGACTATCATTCCTCAAGTGTTTCCACACAGGCAAAGACTAGCATGTCAGGGATTTGTAGTGACTATGTGTAAAACCTGAGACATTGTTATTCAATTAAAGCAGCTACCAATGAGAGTAATGGATGCTGCTGATAAAGACATGACATATGAGAAGATGGCAAAGATATGGTTACCTATGCAACTGGAGCCTGGAAAGTCCACTAGGGACCAACCATCAGTCACAAAATCTGTTTATATGTGGTTTGGGCTTCACCCTTGGAGGTGCACAAGTTCACAGTACAGAAGCCAGGAAATATAAAAATGAGGGACATGTTCCTGGTCGGAGAAGAAGACGACGTTGAAGCTGGGATCCAAATTTAAACCAGTTATGGGTTTAGGTTCATTTGTTGGCTAAGTCACTTTACAGTTGCACCATGTCACCTCCAGATTTATCCACTATGCTAACTTCAACTTTTCATTGAAAAGTCTATTACTCTCACTGAATAACCATAATGAACTCTTTATTACTATTTACTTTCAGAGCATCACAATTAAAATTCAGTTGTCCAATACTTACCCTTTTTTAAATCATTTTGATTCACTCTTTATCAGCAAAGTCACAGTTCTCTATTTAGTTTTTTGTTTTATGTCTTAGAAACTACAAGACATAGTTGGTGTTAACATATTGTGTAACTTCCTTTAGGTATCTCAAAGATTTCACAAATACAACAAGTCACATTGTGCCTGCTGATAAGACCTGACAAACTCGAAACGTGAATCACTTTTTACCATTTTGGCTTCCAGCGCTTTACGGCTTTAGAGAAATGACTTGTGTCTCACCATTGTTGAAGTAGCTGAGATGTGTGTGTAGAGCCTTGTCAGCATCTAAAAAGGCTTTCTTTAAAACTTTCTCCAGATCATCATCCTGTTCCAAAGCATCTCTGCACCAAAAAAATTGAGTTTAGGTTTTTTGTTTGTCTGTTTTTGTGAAGTGCAGTCATTAAGGACTACACAGCTTTTCCAGTATTCAGTTGTTTATGTTCTCATATGCTCAACCTGATAAATTTCTCCATGAAGGTGTAGCAGTAGTCGGCAGCATGCGGGCCACCATGGCCGTCGAACACAGCGAAGTACAGTAGGTTGTCATGAATACGGCCGATGCGGAGACGGTCCTCGTTCTGATTCCTAAGACCGAGAACAGACGTACTGCCGACCCGAGACAGACTGACCTGAGAGGTGGAGGAAGACAACCTTTGGTTGATAAACTGAACTGACTGATTAGCCATTTCATTCATGTGTCCCAACCATGGGGGGATATGTAACATGTTAGGTTAAAATCTTTTTGAACCTGTGACCATGCCCTTAAAATAGCCACTGAAAACAGTCATTGTATACTTCAATACTTAACTATTTGTGCATTTCTGAATATATCTATTCAACCTATGCTCTACAGACCTTTACTTTACTTTAATAGGTACACGGTGCCAGTACCCAACTAAACTCAAGTTTGTCTCCAGAAGTACTTCAGGTCTTCATGGCTTAGATTAAACAAGGTGCTGGAAATATTTCTCAGAGATTTTGGTTCATACTGACATGTTAGCATCAGTTTGAACTTTAGCCTAAAGCCTTTAGCCTGCCATGTGACTGACTGATAGATACTAGCATTTGCAGCTGTACCTGATAAAGTGGCAGGTGAGTGTATTTATTTATTCTTTTATCCATCCACTGCTCTTTCCTACCTGTGGGATGGGTCTTCCATATCTGATACTTGAGGGCAGTAGTATTGGTTCTTCTATCCTGTTGTCCCAAATACCAAATGAGTCCCAGGTCACTGGACGGACGCTGACGTCACCGTCCAATCCGACTGATCCACTTCCCTGCCGCACGCCCACCATCCCGAACAATGCCCCGCCCACCTACAGGACGATCATCCAGGACAAGGTTAGACTATTGTTGTAGCTTGTTTGTGTAAAATCTGATCAGGGATTTTTTTTTTCTTATTATAAGATCGTGAGAAGTGTGTTGTTTCAAAGAAGACATTACATAGTTACTTTACTCACCAGCAACTAATCCATTTTCCAAAATAGTCATAATATTTATGTCTAATGACAAAAAATGATCTTTTTGTTAACACTATTGACAAAATATTTAAGAAATCTGTCTTTTCACATCCCACTATGTCTAAAATGAATAAATCACATTTCTGGTGCTTCAAATGAGATTGAAGTGTTAATAGTAAATAGAAAACTCTGGATTTGTAATCATGCAAAAAATAAACAAACCCAATCTGAACAAATAATTAAATTCTGTTCCAATTTTCTGAAAGTAGGATTACATTATTTTTAATTTGGTTTTTTTGTTTGTTTGTTTTTTAATAATTTTGAAACAGAACATCACCTGTCCAGAGGCTGTGGAGGTTTCTGGTGAGGATCGTATGGAGAGGAAGGTTTGTCTGGCGATTGTGGAGCGACCACAACGCAGCATATTGAACAGCACTGCAGATGACATGACTGATTGCCTTTAACAGCTGTGGAGATTTTACAAAGGAGGAACGACCTCGCCAGGTGCTGGACTTCTAAAAAGAACGAAGAAAAATCATGTTAACAGGGCTGAGACTTGGTGCAGTAAATAAATTCACATTCTTCCATCCTCATGTTTCTAAGTGAACTGTATATGCACAATTTTCTTTCTTAGAAACTTGTGGAATTGTTAATGTTAACCTTCAAACCCAGTGTTACGATCATGCTTGTGGTTTTGTTGAGTTACGATTTGGATTCTTGTAATTTTTTTTTTTTGTGATTGGATTTCTTAATTTTTCTTATGGTAACAACTTTTTGTAATTAGAAAAGTTGTGCAGAAAAAAGTAAAGCATACTTTTTAATATATAATATTACTGGTTTTTCCATCCAGTTGTCCAGATGTTAATAAAACCTATATTCCTATAACTTTGCAGGATGTGATTCACAACAATGTGACAAGAAGAACTTAAATCAGGTATAATCATATCAGATAAATGCACATTATACTTTCTGAGAATCAGTTTTGAGTTTGTTGGGGTAGTTTCTAGGATGAGACCCTATTAGACTGAGAAGTGGTCAAATGTTGGCTCCAGTTGGAGTTTAATCTTTCAAGTGTACGTAAATGACATTAACAAGGATTCTTCTTATGTTTCTCATTCTCTCTCTCTACTTTTCCATCCATCATCATCTCTCTATATATGAGTATGTCCACAAATAACCTCACGCCTCCTGCGGTGTCTTAGCCCTTGATCCCCTATCTATTACAAGTATGGCATGGGCATGAGCTCTGAAAGTACAGAGAGTATTACTTCTTTGGAAAGGAGTTTCCTTCCAAAGAGACACTTTTTTTTAAAGATAAGTAGCCTATATTATCTATAATTTAAATAATCGGAGAGACAGGTAGACTACTGAAGTTGCAACCTTTCCCCAAATACCTTTGACATAATTTATGAACCTGTCAATACCTTTGGATTAAATTTCACTCTGCAGCTCTGGGGCGTGCTTAAGTAAAGCTGCCTTAACTCTGCACTTCAAAACAGTGTGGGCACAAATAAACACATATTGTTGACAAAACACGGCGATGCCTGCTTTACAGATGAGTAAATTCAGAGGTCACATGCATTGACACACATAAAAGTAACAGTTTTAGGTCAGTTATTAGAATTTCGACCTGAATTTATTCAAAACCGAGCATTTTATTTATGAGATGAAAAAATAGCAAATAAAAAAAATTTAATGAAGAAAATTTAATAGACAAAAATTACAGAAATATAATTTTAAGTTATTCTATATGCTAAAAATATTTTTGTAAATACATCACACGTCTTGACATAACCTAAAAGATTATAGCATGTTTAAATGAATATGACATAACTATGCAGGACTAGCAACTTTAAAAGTAAAGCAAAAACTGAACTGCAGCGGCACAAAATCACCTTCTTCCTGTTTCTTGTACTTCTGTTATTGATCTTCCCCGCCTTGTGCTGCCTCTGTAGCAAAAGGTGTCCAGAGTCCCAGCAGCTGCCTGGAGCCTTCAGCCGCTCTTGCGCTGTTGCTGTCAAAGCTCAGGGGCTCGGCTGGAGGGTATTTAAACTGAGCCGCACCCATCCAATCAAAACGTGAGATGTCCTGACGTCACAGTTGAATCACATGTGGAGGTTGTGACTATTTTGGGCACCAAGCCAGTTGAAACACTGTGTGTTAGGCAGGTCTTTGTATGCTTGTTTTTACAAATAGTTAAAAAAAAAAAAAAAAAACGACAACAACTACAGCTCCAGTCCTAAAAGTTAGAGCAATTCAAAATGATTTAGAGAACACAAAAAATAAAGCAGGTGTAAAATTAATAATACCAACAACAACAACAACAATAAGAGTAACAAGAAGAAGAAGAACCAAACTCTGCAGATGTGTACATGATGGGTTGCTATGAAGGTTCTCATCTATATTAGATATTGTGACATCATCACGTTGCCTAGCATCTATCAATTAACAGCTTAAAATGGTGCATTTGTAACTTTTTTGCATTTACAGTGTATGCTGTTGTAATTTGGTGCTAAATAAAGACATTTTTTGGATGGCTGTAAGAAATAATATAATAAAATAAAACTACAAACACAATCACTTGGAGCCACACATACGTCAGCTTTTCCTCCTTTATTTCCTCTCTTGCTCTCCCTTTTATCCTACTCTGGTGTGAATGTGGCAGATTGTCACCAGCTGTGGGAAGTCCTCCAGGGGGTTAAGCTCCTGCTGGCTCCTTACTCACACACCTGTTTCTCATTCACTTGTCATTCATCTATGATAAGAAGACTGTCTGTTCACCCAATTGACATTACAGTTTCCTGGTGATAAAGCATGTAAGTGGTACTTTAGCACTGTAGTACTTTGTCTTACTACTTACCCTAATATCTTTTTTTTTTTCTCCTGCTTCAGCTTACATTTTGGTGTGTCAGTCAGGCCTGTTAATGGGTTTTCGCTGATGTGGCTGTTCTACCTGGGTTCATGCTTACCTCCTGCAAACCTGCTCACCAACAGAACTTTCAAAGACTTCTTTTTGTTCCACAGTTGCAAGCCAGGTGAGTAATAGGTTTGACTGGCTTGTGAGTGTGGGTCAAGAAGGGTTTTCTTGTTGCCCTGAAACTGATGCTCTCATTTGTCTTGGGCCATTCTGACCTTTTTCACTTTGCGTCAGTAGGAACTCTTGATAGCATTTTGTGGCTTTAAAGGAGAAATAGTGAAAAATTAATATCACCAACTGCATTAGGAAGAAACAAAAAAGCTGAACTATCATTTCAATGATATATTTATTGTTATATGCTTTTTGCTTTCAGTTTTTAAAGTGCCCACATGGGATGGCTTTCGTGGCCCTATATGGTCTTTTTGTGGGAAAGACCACTGCAAGCTTCCCACAAAAGCCCATACAGGGCCCCAGGGAGCAAAATGACAACTACAGCTGCTCTTTGGTAATCAACATCTTAAAGACAGTTGAAGAGGGTATGGTGAAATTGACTAGATATGGTAATGTACATTGATCAGGCATAACGCTATGGCAGGTGAACTGAATAACACTGATCTGGGAACACCTGGCACCAGGATGCACTTTGGTCTGCGAATCCTTGAGGCCTACCATCCATGTATGCCTGCAAAATAAGCATTGTTGCAGACCATGTACATCCCTTAATGGAAATGGTATTCCCCGATGGCTCTCATACAGCAGGATAATGCACCCTGCCACATAACGGAAATGGCTCAGGTTAGAGCACAACAAGAAGTTTGAGGTTTTGACTAGGTTTCCAAATTCCCCAGATCTGAATCTATCTGTAGGATGTACTAGACAAGTGAGTCTGAGCCATGGAGGCTCCAATTCACAACTTGCAGGATCAGTTGCTACCACCTTGATACCAGATGCCACAGCACACCTTCAGGAGAGTAGGTGAATTGACAGGTGAGGGCAGCAAGGGGATCAACATAATATTTGACAAGTGGTCAGGTTTTGCCTAAATGGGGTGTAAACCTTTTGGCATGCTCCATTCTTAAATTTGTTTTCATCTTTACTGGCATTTGAAATTTAAGAAAAAAAGCTATGAATCTAGAAAGCAGTTGTTTCTGGAGTCCATTTGTTTAACTGTTAGTATGCAATTTTAACCCTAAAGCTTGAACTCAACCAGTTTCAACTAGCCAGCCAGTCGGGAGTCTCCAGTGCTACTGAGCTCTTGACTGGTTTGGTTTTGGGGAGTCCCTTGGAAATAAAGCTGGTGGAGATGAGCTTAAATTTACACCTCAGGATGACAACATGAGGCACGTCATCTGTGTGTTTCTTTGTAAGTTGTGTTTTTCTGCTTCTTTCAAAAGAGTTCGGATGACTGTGGAAACTTGAATGACTCTTTTAGACTCTATTTTATATGGTGCTGTCTGTCCACTGTTACCCTGGAAACACAGTAAGCATCGATGGATCACAATCTCATAGTGATCCATCAAAATTGGTTTTGCAGTTTCAACTATAAAAACCTGAAATGTTAAATCTTAGTCTCTCTGATGCTGTAGTAGTAGAGTTGTGTTTTTTTATTTTTTATCTTTTTCTATTTCAGTATGACACAATAGTTGTAATTCTATGCCATGAATGTATATAAAAGTCTGCATAATTTATGTCATTTGCTCTTAACATTACAGAAACAAAGATTCTCTATGGAACTTGACTGTATGCTGAAGTGGCAGCTCTCAAGGACTGGAGTTTGAGA
Organism: Neolamprologus multifasciatus; assembly: GCF_963576455.1. NCBI lineage: Eukaryota > Metazoa > Chordata > Actinopteri > Cichliformes > Cichlidae > Neolamprologus > Neolamprologus multifasciatus. The sequence goes on along the minus strand of NC_140441.1, from coordinate 36,190,468 downwards.
CCCCTGGGTTAGGTGATGCCACTTCCAGGCACAGTTTGTCCCTTTTTTTTTTTTTTTTAAATACATAATTTATTATAAATAATAATTATAAAGAAGGAATCTTATCATTTTTAAACTGCAACACTAAAATCTATTATTTAAAACTAATATTATATTATATTTTGCATGTCCACTGTTTGGTACACTTGTTTCTTACTCAAGCAGATGTTAAAGTATGCTTCAACATGACTAAAGGTTAAATGGCTCTATCTAGTGGGGAAAAGAAGCTAGTGTCAAGAGTTTGTTGGCATTAATCGAAGTAAAATCCATCTCATCAATTAGACAAATCTTCTTCAGGACACACAGTTCTCATGCCTTTTCTCTTAGAGGTCCTGGCATCTCATATGTACTGGGTCCCATTACTCATGAGCAGGTGGCAGCGCACCTAATGCTGATGACGCAGCTGTGCACCATTTAATCTGGGTTACTGGTTGGCAATGATTTTATTTACTATTGTAGCCCTTCATAATAAAGCTTGTGATTTATTTGCCAACATTCACAAAGTAATTCATAACTTAAAACAGCAGTTCATAATAATACTCAATTTATTTGCAATCCACAGCTTTAAAAATTATGTAGTATGTGAAATGTAATGATTACCTTAAGGATATTTGTCAGTAAATAAAAACAATGCTCAATCAAATGGGCTACAATTCATTATGAAAAGAATAGTTGCTTCCCTTGTAGTTAATGTGAAAGATAAGACATGCTGAGGCTCCACTTTCACCTGCAAGCATAATAATCACTTAACCATACAAGCCTACAAAACAAAATATACTGTTACAATGTAACAGTGCACCTCTACAGTGTAATTACAATATAAGAAATGGGGATGGTGTAATTTCATTTTTGAACATTGTTCAGTGGAAAAACTGTCAGCTTTACTTTAACTCTGTTCTCTTCACACAGACAGACAGCATACTTGTCACTAGAGATGTTACAGTAATCGGACTCGTGCTCCACTCGTGAACCCTAGCCTCTGGAAACATTCAAATTCCAGCTGATTCACTTTAAATTTGGCCTGAACAAGATGCAGTCTTAAAATATTTCATCACTGAATGAGACCTGATTAAATAAAATGACAAAATGTTGATGCTAAATGTGAAATTTAATTTCAGACTGCGTTGTCTTTCTCTAAAGCAACACCAATAGAAACCAAAAAGAGATCACCTCCAACTTTGACGCCAGCTTCTACAAGGGCTTTAGTCCCATCAGGTAAACGCATTTAATGTGCTAAAGTTTCTGCAAATTAACACCTTTTGTGTATCCCAGTGGAAGCTCTGAGTCAGAGGGCAGCGTGACACTGAAAGCTGTGACCAAGGCTGATCAAGGATTCTACATGTGCCACCACCCAATAGCAGGACGGACTAATGACCTCTGGATTACTGTTAAAAGTACTGAAAAGGACACCGGTGCAATCCCACAGACACGGCAGAATTTGAATCTTACTCTTGGCTTCACAGCTCAACCTGAAAACGCGTCTTAAAGGGAGTGATGGAAGCATGATGCCATCAAGTCAACTGCTTGCCGATGGGCAGTGGCTCTTTGAGTGCCTTCAGTGACTGTGCAACAAATATTAAAATTACACTTGAGTGTTTTTCTTTGTCTGCCTAAAATGTATCTTCTGAACATGAATTAACATGGAAATATTTATCCATGAAATTGTGCCAGCCTGCTGTAAATGTGGGGTAGAAGTTATAGTACTAGGGCGTGTCACCAAGGCTTATTTCCCAAAACTTCAGGTGGTGTTTTGTGTGTGTGGGTTTTTGGTTTGTTTATTTTTTTTTTTTTTTGGAAAAGACCTCAAATTTTTAATTATCGACTGGCTTAACCTCACCTAATTTCCAGGTGTTTTACAGGAAAATTGACACCTTTAAACACTTTCAGAAAATTGTTTGAACAGTGATTTGTGAGTCCGTCAGTATAAAGTCACATAGGGAGGGATTTAAAAAAAAAAATAATAATAATAATTTAACACTGGAAAATATTTCACCTAAATTGCACAATATTTAAAATTGTGCAATATTTCAATTCATTTACAGTCAAATTATTTTTTTGGCTTGTTTTATTTCATTTTATTTTTTTTAATGGAAACATTACCCTTATGCTGATGCACCTGCCTTGTAGGAAAGTCAGACTGCACAGTAATTTTTACTGTACTTATGTCTGTATTTGCCTCGCAGCAAATCCCCAAAGAAAAACATTTCACTTTCCCAGACAACTTAACCTGGTTTAAACATGTAATAGTGGATATGGGAACGTTGCTGTTGTGGCACTTCTCAATATTCAGCTGCTTCCCCAGAGAATCAAATCTTGAGGTCACACCCAGTCCATCTCCACTCCAGACTGCAGCTGATGTCAGCAACCTCCCTTTAGTGAACTCTGATCGGAGCCTGCAGTAGGTGGATGCTCTGTTTAGCTCGGAGCAAAGATTTGTCACCAGTCAGATTTGCAGACAGTGGAAGAGGACTCTTTTTTTTTTTTTCTTCTTCAAATGACTCATCTTGCTACTACTTGTAGGGCTAGAGTGGGTCAGACTGGTTAGTTTAACCTCATTGGTAACAAAGTTTAAAATCTTAGTTTCAGCATAGTGTGGCAGTCGACTATCAAGTGTCTCATTAATAAACAAGTGCAACTCCCCCTGAAAGGCAACATCTGAACTTTTTTTTGTGGCAACATGCTGATTTCAGCCTTTTATCACATCATTGTAACACTTTGTCATCATTGTCAACTTTTACCTTCAACACTAATGAGGAAAGTCAAAGTCAAATACGTATCCAACCCAGGTGCTCATGATCCCCACGGCCTAGTATAATATTGTAAAGTCTGAAGATGATCCATAAAGAATTGTAGGTAATAAGGTTTTTACTGATGTTCACATTTGTGGTTTTGATGGTTTTGACACTAACGTGCTAACAGACAAACTAAACCAATTATATACTCCCTTTTGCAGGAGTGTAATTCTAGTGGAAACATTACAGGCCTACTGCCCTCCGCTCTGAGCATGCAGTACTGCATGACACAATATGCAGTTGTTTTTGAGTTAAACTTTTGTAGGGTTACGAACTAAAAATTCTAAAAAATGCAGGAGCACAAAAGTGGTTTTCTTTGGAAATCCAATATCACTGATGGACAGTCGGCTCACTGTGAGGGGTTTTTCCTTACATACTTTACATATATAGTGTAAATGTACCCTGTAACATATGTAATGCACAATGCAAAATCATTTTAGATGGATTTTACTTTTCAAAATATTAAATATTTCTTTTGATGTCATTTCCTGGAAAAAGACAAGGTCAGCATTTTTAAAGTGGCTTTCAAGGCTAAAACTACAACACTTTGAACAATAAGTCAATAGATGAGATAATCAGGAGTACTCCATCAATAAGTAGCTCCAAAGTCAACATTACAGAAGCACTGATGTCCTCTTTACTGAGAGGATGTAGTACTCATTGCATAAATGCACCAGTGGGATCAGTTTGAGCATTTCTTTAAAGGGACCAACACTAAAAATCCCAATAATGCAGAATTTTAAGTGGGGGTGGGGAGCACACACTAAAAAATCCACTTCACATATATTTCACCAGCAGGGGGTAATGAAGCGACAGTGCTCTTCAATACTTGTAAACTATAAGGGAATTTGAGTTGAGACCGTTTAATCATACACAGGTAAAACTAACATTTTCTTTAATGCACACAACGAACTAAAGACAATCACATCTCAATGATAATGGAAGACTTCAACGGCAATTCATAAGACATTAACAACCCAAGAGTATTTCTTGAATGCCATGTCAACAATTTGGTTGTCAGTTGTTACGGATTCAAATATTGGGGATGGATACAAGAGGAAAACCAAAAATAACCACACTGGTCTGGCCGGGTCAAGTCAAACGATGATTTAATGAACACACGCGTGGGAGATGGACAACATACAGCCGACAGCATCAGATCTCAAAATGGTGGAGCCTTGATCAAACTCTTATAGCCTCTAGTGGCCCCCACCTAATCATAAAAGCCTAAACATTCACATTCTTTCTCACACACAGCGCCTAAGCTACGACCTTGGCTCCCTGTTTATCTGCTCCTGCTGAGATGGGGCAGTATGCTCTGTTCTCTTCTAACCAGACAAATAAGGCGATGACTTTCTGTGAACAGTATTTCTTATAACTCAGCAGTATAATGCATCATAAAACAATATCATTCATTCACAATAAATCAACAGTCTAATGTAATGCAAATCAGTTTACCAAATGTAATAGTTATCACCTTCTTCTAATTCAGGAGAATAATGCAAACTAAAACTACATAATAATTCACAATCTTTAATTAGGGGTCTAACATGGCATAAAATAATATTATAATCCGACACAGTGCATAATTTGCATGTTTTCTGAGTTTTTGGAGCTAACACTAGCCAGCTTGGTAAACAAGTAACCAGTGCAGCCAAATACATTAACCAAGTACATTAACATAATGAGTGCCAAGTAGGGATGGGTACCGGTGTCCGGTGCCATGATGGCACCGGTTCTGACATAAACGGTAGTAACCAGACCGAAAAGCAGCGCACATTTCGGTGCTTCATTTCGGTGCTTTTTTTTCCTGAGCTGTGACACACTTTGAATTCTAGCCAATCATTTTACGTTTCCGAGGATAGTAGGCGGGCCCAGGTACGTACGTACTTTTAGAGCAGAGCTACAGATTAAAAATGCCCAAGGCGAAGCAGTCAAAAGTCTGGCTGTACTTCACAGCAAAATATGCAAACTCAGCAGCCTGCAACAAGTGCTTTAAGGTGATACTGTGATACTGTCAAAGGAGGTAACACCTCAAATCCGATGAAACACCTGGCGACGCATAGCGTTTTTTTTTTTAAAGCAGAAAAATGCGCCGTATTTGATAGCTTGCTGCGAGACCTCACACCGAGCGCATCTCCTGCGGGTGTGGTGGTGACGGATGATGATGGCAGCAGCAGCCGTTCTTCTCTGCGTGAGTAGCTTCATGATGTTCGTGTGTAATTTACGTTCAGTAGGCTAACCACGTTATTACATTAATGCATGTAAGGTGAACTAGCAAACATCATCATAGCTACATGCGGCTGTCTTCTTGTTTGATGGCAGATACTCCCTTCACCCTGGCCAAAAAGGCTAAAATGACTAAAGAAAAAGTGGAAAACAGTTAAACATGAGGTTTTTGGACAAAGTTTGTTTTTGTTTAAGCACTGCTTCCAGCCAAGAGTGATGCCATATATGCCCTATAGCTGCAGAAAAGGCTAACATTGTTATCTTTTTACAAAAAAACAGCTGAACATGAGAGGTTTTTGGACCAATTTTGTGTTCTCCATTCTTTAAGCACCGGTTTGAGCACCGTTTAAGCACCGGCACCGTTTCAAAAGTACCAGTTTGGCACCGGTATCGGATAAAACCTAAACGATACCCATCCCTAGTGCCAAGTATGAAACACATAAAACACAGTTTTAGTGACCAAACTGGTTTGTTAGTAAAATTAACTGTATTTTTATTTTTCCAATAAGGAGCAAGCTTGTTGGCACTGAAGACATAAAAGCAGTAAAATAACGAGCTGCATTTAAATAACAATGGCTTTTGTAAATATATTCTGGTGTTCCTGAACTCTAGGAAATATTCAAACATTTTAGAAATTTCATGACACAACTGTTTGGAAGTTAAACACTAAAGACTTTAATTGTTTATTCATCACATTATGGTCACAGAGACCTGTCTCTAACAATGACCACAAACTTGCTCAGGGTCAGCTTGTTCTATGTAAAGATAGTTACTGTTGGCTGCCAGCTGACTGGCAATCAAGAGTCAGTGGAAAATAAGGAGGCTGCTAAGGTCACCATAATCTATCAAGTAGATATGTTGCAGCAGGCCATTAATAAATACATAAAAAGACAACAGAGGAAACAATTGGTACTGTGGCTTGCTTAGCTAGCATGTAAACTCTTTAGTTGAATGAAGAAAGAAGAAAAGTCTCAAGGTCCAGCTTCACTTCCATTCTGTGGTGACAGGTTGGACATGAACACAGAACACACCACAGATTGTCCCAATCGAATGGATCTTTATCTTACGATAACAAACACCTTTAGATGACTTATATTCTCCACAGTTCTACACCATTTCTAGTTGTACAAAACTGTATTTATATACAAATTTATGTGGACACATGGAAAGTAATTTACTAGAAATGTGATCAGAAGTCTGCATGTTTGTTGCATCTTTGTAATGATGTTCAAAAAGGCATAATTGGTTTTAGTATTTTTTGTGTTAAGGTTTTAATATTTCAAGGGTAAATCTGAAACTTTATAATTGCAGACTGCACTATGTATTTATCACTGTAAAGTATTTTGGCCTTTGTCGCTGCTTATCCAAAAAAAAGTTTAGCTTTATGTTCTGAAGTTTTCTGAGATTTGAAAAAGTAAACAAACCCTACGTGTATCTAAACCTGCCATCAAAAGCACTGTTACTCTGAAAGCAGTGACCAATTTGTATTATTGTTAAAGGTATTAGACAACACATAGGAGAGAACGAAGTAAAACAGCAGTTGAGTTTTATTAACCTTCATGTCTTCACAGCTCCATCTGAAAACAAGAAGAAAGGAAAAAGCCATGGTGCTATAATGGCATCATAAATCAGTCCAGTCACCGACTTCTAACCTCTGATTTTCTCTTCATATTCACTGACTTTCCAATAATGTCTCCTGTCACACCAGAGGAGACAAGACTTTAGACCATGTTTATTCCAACCTGGCTGGGGCCTACAAAGCAACACCCCTCCCCCACATTGGACAGTCGGACCATCTCTCCCTGTTCCTCACACCTCGGTATTCACCACTCATCCAACTTGTGAAACCTGCTGTCAGGACAATTAAAGTGTGGCCAGAGGGGACAGACGCAGTTCTCCAGGACAGATTTAAAAACACAGACTGGAATATGTTTACCCACCCAGACCTGGATGTTCGTCTCCTCCTGAAGGCCCGCAACACCGCCTTTAGGCCAGTAGATGCACACGCCTACAGTACAGCCAGGGCTAATCTAAAGAAGGGTATCAAAAAAGCCAAACACCATTACAAAAAGAAGGTAGAAGAACACTTCTCCAACTCCAACCCCCGACGCATGTGGCAAGGACTCCAGACCATTACAGACTACAGGACCACCAAACCCTCCCCCGCATCCTCTGATGTCTCCTTCCTCAACAAGCTCAACAACTTTTATGCTCGTTTTGAGCGAGGGAACCCCACAACCACAATCAAAGCAGACATGACGCCAGACCACCAACCTCTGACTCTCTCCCCCACCGATGTAGGAGCGGTGCTGAGCAGGATCAATGTCCACAAGGCTGCAGGCCCTGATGGTATCCCCGGGCGTGTTCTCAGAGCGTGTTCTGGGGAGCTTGCAGGAGTGCTCACAGACATATTCAACCTGTCCTTGGCCCACGCTGTGGTACCGGCCTGCTTCAAATCCACCTCCATCGTCCCGATACCCAAAAACTCCAACCCATCTAACCTCAATGACTACCGCCCAGTAGCACTCACCCCCATCATCACTAAGTGCTTAGAGCAGCACACTTCAAATCCTGTCACCCTGTCACTGTCATCCTGATGAACCGCCCCCAACATGTCCGGCTGGATAACTACTTCTCATCTACAATCACAATGAACACCGGTGTACCACAAGGCTGTGTGATAATCCTGCCCTCTGGGAGGCGCTACAGGAGCCTCCGGACAAAGACCACCAGGTACCGCAACAGCTTCTTCCCCACAGCTGTCAGACTCCTGAACTCTGCCTCCTGACATCTGACCCACGTTAACACATGGACTGGACATACACACACCCACAACCACCTACACACACACACACAATGGACAACTGTACCCTCAAACACACAATAATAACATGGACTGAACCACCACTCACAACCACTAGCACTTTATATAGCCTAAATTATCCACATATCTCACTTATCTTAACTGCACTACTGTATAGTTCTGTGTAAATAATCATTCTGTAGAATACGATAATTTTTAATTCTACAACTGTTTACAACTTGCATAGTTCACATTTCTGTATAACTGTATATCTCATATTTCTGTATAGTTTTCTTTTCATATTTATATCCTGTTCATAGCCTGTACAAGCTTGTACTCACTACAGCCTGTACATACTTATAGTTATAGCATATTCATAACTTACTTCATACCGTGTACATATAACATACCATAATAGACCCATTTCTGTAATATACTCACATATCTATATTATTGCTAATATATATTGTAATATATCTATATCACTAAAGCACTTCTGGATGGATGCAAACTGCATTTCGTTGCCCTGTACCTGTGACATGTGCAATGACAATAAAGTTGAATTCTATTCTATTCTATTCTATTCTATAATTATTAATGCTCAGAAGATTAATGAACACCACATTTTTAAATGGTTTGACTAATGTAGTGAGATAATCATATTATTTAGAATACTCATTTTTATTCTCAATAATACTAAAAAAATATAAACGAGGTCTTAAGAAACCTGTGAAACAGTGGTGATTTATAATTAATAGGATTTTTTTAACCTTTCAGAACCAAAACCTTTTATTTAATATTATTAGTAACTGCTCGATATAATATTTAGAAATAAATCATAAATAGCATAATAGCGCAATGTTTATGATATTATGTCTGTATTCCTGAAATTTTTGTAGATTTCTGAGGATACTTTAATAAACCATGTCTGCTCAGTGTTTCCTACGTACCAGCTGAATAAATCATGGTGGAGACACTCTTGTTAAGATGAGGGTGACTTTAATGTTTCTGAATAATTCAAAGAAGCAATCCAGTGCTCTGTCAACAACATTACTCCATTGCAGGAGGAGGAGTTATGAAAGAGGCGGATGGAAATGTAACAGAAGAAAAAAGGGAGGAGAAAGATTTGGCTCCCAAAAGGACAAAATCACTGAGATGCCAGAACAGAAAACGAAAAGAGAATTAACATGAAATACAAAAAAATATTATTTTAATAATGGAGACTAAACAAGCACATGCTGTTTCGCCCCCTATCAGTACAGACCAGCTACTGCAATAAAAAAGGACTACTGACAAAAGTGCAGGAAAGGAAAGGCAAGGAAGAGAAGAAAAGAGAGAAAAAGACAAGTAAAAAGAAATTAAATTAAATTAAATGAAAGTAACAAAAGAAAAAGAAAGCAGGAACGTAAAATTATGAATAAAACAACAAACAAGTAGAAAAGGATCAGAAGGCAAAATGAAAATAAAAAACAGAACAAGAAGGCACAAATAAAGAGAAATCAAATAAAATAAAAAGGTAAAATGAGAGGAAAGGAAAGCACATCCAGAAAAGAAAAGAAAAAAGAAAATAACGACAAAAGAAAGGTAAAGGATGACGTGAAAGCAAAAAAAGAGGACATAACCAAAATTATAACCATAGAAGGCCAATGAGAAATAAGAAACAAGGGGAAAAGAAAGTGCATGTAATCAGAAAGGAAAGGAAAGGAAAGGAAAGGAAAGGAAAGGAAAGGAAAGGGGGAAGCCCAAATGATATAAAATGGAAAGGAGTAAGGAAAAGATACAACAATCTGCCGGAAACAATTTAGTGGCTCACTCGAGGCAGTCTGGGATCCCGGCTGCCTGAGTGCTTTGTCAAAAAGAAAGTGGATGAAATATTCAGCAGCAGCAGAGCTGCTGTCCTCTCTGCTCCACATCAATAACCACTGGCTGTTTGAATATGAAACACTGGAAGAAGCACACAAAATGGAGCACCACTGACTCCTGCTCTTACTGCTGTTTAATGAAACTGTAATAAATTTTTAAACCTGTACTGATATTGTTGGAAAACTAGCAGTGAGAGTGGTAAAAGTCATAGCAAAACGGTAGAAGTACGATGTGAGAGTGAGCAGCAGTAAGAATTACATGTAGCAATGTTAGTGTACATGCAAGTGATTTTAGTAGCTAATATAATGTTACCTTTCACCTCCAGGAGTTTCCTACTGTTTTTAATCATTATGCTAAGATGGTCAGCTTTCAGCTCTGTAAATGATGATCGAATGACAGATCCACATTTAGTTGAGGTATCCATTAACTGTGCATTTACTCTCCATTTTGGTCTTGCTCCAGGTACAAGATCCCTATTTCTAACACTCACAAAAAGCAAGACCCTTACTTGATATACATTTAATCATTGGGTGCTTCAAGGTTAGCTCCTTGTGTATCTCTGGAGCTCTTCTAGCTCTGATGAAGTTTCAACATTTGTCCTTGGAGAGTGGTCAGAGTAGGACTTCTGTAGAACAATCTAAATACAGTAGCTGTTGTCAAAGTGATTCAGAGGTGCACAAGAAGATGACTGTGATGGGAAGAACAGAAGATCTGATTGGGTTATTCTGAGTGATAGTTGCACAAGGTGTAAGATGACATGGGGTGATATGAATAGGAAAGTGCAGTAAACAAATGTGCTGTGCATACATTGCAGACTTCTCCATTTAAGAGCATTTCTGTTTTAGAGTCATATCTCAGAGGGGTTTGATGTTTCTAGACTGCTCTCAGTCTGCCACAGCGGATGCCTTCCTGCAGCAACTCAGAATCCTTCCTGTCCTCTTCTTCCGCTTCTTCATCTTTAACCCTTTGAGGCTACTGTCAGAGCAGATGGACTTCCTCAGACTCCTGATGTGTTTTTCCTGCTCCTGAATCTTTGACTCCAAGTGGGACTGGATTGCTGTGCCCAGAGATTCCAAGTCCACAGAGGCGCCATACACCTCCCATGTCATCCCTTGCTCATCCCATGCTATGTCCTGTGGCTTTTCTGTCTCCTCCTTATCCCCATTTTCTTCCATCTCCTTCTGCACCATCTTTGCCTCCTCCTGCTCCCCATATTTCCACATGCTATCAGTGCTAACATCTCTGTCTTGGTTTTGTCCTAGTTGTTGCCCCAACATGAGAGAAGGGCTTTTCTGAAAGCTGTATGTACGCAAACAGGCAGGCAGGGAGTTTGCCTTGTTTGTCACAGCTGACGGAAGTAATGACTGGCTACGCAACTCAATGTCAATCTTGCAGATATGCTGGACAGGTTTCTGAGTAGCTGGGATACAGCAAAGGGATGGAACTGTTGGCAAAATCAAACTAGCTGTCTGACAGCTAGGTGAGCCAATGAGAGAGGAGGTGATACCTCCCTGGTAGAAGCTGGGACTGGTGGATGCTGACCGTTCCACAACCTCCACCTCCACTTGGACAGCAACTTCTCTTTGCCCTCCTGCCAGTGGATAAAGGCTCTCCCTTGGGTCAGTCATGGTCGCCATATCTCTGACCTTCTTATGGTTTGCTGTAATGGTGGAAACGGGATAAAGAGAACTACCCTGATCCAGTCTCTGTCTCCCCCTCTCTTGTTTTTTTTTCTCTGTGATTTTTCTCTCCACACTCTCTGTCCTCGATGAAGAGGTGTTGCTGCCAGCAATTGTGGCATTTGGCTCTCCCAGGTGGCCAGTTTTACTCAGCAGACCCTCTGGTATTCTCGCAGCACCTCCTGGTGACCGTGCTGCATTGTCAGTCACAGCCCCCTGGGATTCTGATGTTCCTCCTACAGCTGCTGCTTTTCTCTCAGGCACTTTTAAATGCTTTTCTTTGACGTCAGCACCCATTTTTGCTTGTGTCTTAGTGATAGAGTCAAAAGTGAGACCCCGAGTCAGAGAGGTATTATAAGATACACTGCTGGGATTTGTTTCCACAGTTACACATGCTGCAAGTTCATTTATGGATCCTCCCATTGTAGTCAAGGGAGTGGTGGTTCTGGTTTTGGGGCTGGAAGTAGCCAGTGGGCCTGAAATCGCAGAAACACCTGAAAGTAAGAAATAAATATTAGCTCATATATATATGAATTGCATAAAAAGCATAAATTATTATTATTATTATTATTACTATTATTACTATTATTACTATTATTATTATTATTATTATTATTATTATTATTATTATTATTATTATTATTATTATGCCCAATTTTTTTCTTATATTTTTTTCCAATAACCACTTGGATATTTAAAAGTAAATTCATCTCAGTGCTGATTTTGTGACCTTTCAGCATTATTGTTGTAATTCTAGTTTTGGGCTGTGACTTAATTGTTTCTTCTCTTTTTCTTTTGCTTACATTGAAATGAAACATTGCTGTCAAATATAAACTAATATAACTAAAAACAAAAGAAACTTCCCAATGAAAAACCTTCTACAATGCATACACATAGTATTTTTTTAACAGAAAAAAGATGCTTGATGCTTGGCTAACTGTCCATTGTTTTGGATTTTTGTCAGGTTTTTCCTTAGTACCATTTGTTTTAATAAAAACAATAATGGATTTTTGTTATTACAATCATGAATACCCAAATCTCAATTACTGTATTAAAAGCTACCTGACCTGAAAGTTTTTATAGAATACCACACTAGAGTATTGGAGGTGGAGGTTGTACCACATTGAACCCCGACTGAAGCTTATTTTGTCAAACTGATTATTACATTACAAACTGATGATCATAAGATGTCGGTTTTGCAAAATGTCTAAATAAAATTAAATTGTGGCAGTAGTTACCTGGAGCAGAGCCAGGGCTTATCTGGGCATCTCTGTGTGGTCCAACAGGATTTGAATCAAGAGTTTTCCCAGCACAAGATCCAGGACTCCTACTTGCTGAGCCTGGTCTTGGAGACAGTGTCAAGGAAGAGGGCAAATCCCTCAAAGCTAGTTTTGAAGTAGAGTGAACTGGTCCAGACTTGGAAATGTTTGATCCAGCTTTAGGGTCCGTACCTTGTTTGGTACTGGATGCTGAAGTCTTGAGGTTGCCATCTTTGGACCCAGACAGACTGGTTCTGATGGATGATGGGGAAACAGATCTGACAAGGTCTATTTTAGAGCTAGAGTTTGTTAAAGTAGACATAGAAGTTGACCGTGTTGGCTCAGCTTTATAATTGGAAGAGGCATCAGAACTAGAAGCAGTCCCACATTTAGCAGTTGGGCTAGTTTGAAGATTGATTTTTGAATCTGGCAGAGATTTGGGATCTTGGTCATCCTTTGACCTTATGCTGGTTCTAGAGGCCCCAGCTGTCTTAGACTCTTGAGTAGTTTTGTTTGGTTTAATATCTGACATATTTCTAGAGTCAATGCTATCTCTGGAACTCATCCCTGACTTAAAGTTGGGAGTGGCTTTTGAAGTGAAGTCATTTTTAAGATCTAAACTATCCCTAGAGTCTGAACTTGTTTTGGAAGCCGAACCACTTTTGGAATCTAAACTGTTTCTTGACCCAGTCTGTGCTTTAGAATTGTGACTGGCTTTGGAGTCAGTGCCAGTTTTAGAAACCAGACTGTCCTTGGACACTGTGGTTCCCTTAGAGTTTGAAATGAATTTAGAACTGGTTTTGCATCCAAAACCAGCACTCGAATCTTTACTCTCAAGGTTCTCCTTTGGTTTCGTTGTATTACTGTTTATAGTCCCGGTGGCTGTTCTTTGTGTGGATGGCTTGGGACTTACAGACGTCAATAGGGTGCTCTTGTTACTCGGAAGTGCTGATTCTCCCCTCTGACTTGGTGATTTTGTAGCTGTAGAGGATGTTTCAGAACTATGAGTTCTTGAGTCATGCCCAGTTTTTGGATTTGACTTGCTGGTTATGCTCGCTGGAGTTTGGTTGACTTCCACTATTGGTATTGGATTTGCCAGTTTTGAGCTGATAGCCTTTGCCTCTGCTTTCTGGTTAGGAATTTGGGGGCTTGCAGGTAGGTGTAAAGTTTGTGGCGAAGGTGTCTTGATCACTTTCCCCCCATCCTCTTTTTGGTTTGACTGCATACTTAGACTGACTGTTATTTTATTTGTAGTCTTTGTGGTTAGTCCACCTGTCAGAGATTTTGTAGTGTTCAGGCTCTGTATTTTTATTCTTTCAGTACTTTTGGGGATGCTAGCCATTGTTGTTTGCTCCATCTGCTGTGGTTTTAGACTTGTGTGCATCTTGGTGCTAAGTCCTGGGGCATGTTTGATACTTGCTGATTTCAGCAGTTGCTCATCTTTGCATCTAACCGTTGGTTTAGCTGTTGGTGAACGAGACAAAGCAGGGATTTTGCTTTTTTGCCGTGATGGGTCATCTCTCTCTTCTGGTGATGTCACAGTGGGTGTAAGGATGCTTGCTGACATACTTACTGCTTCTTTCACCCCAGGTTTTTCACCTCCTTTGGTCACATTATCCTTTTTCTGTCCCCCATGCAGCTTTGAGGACTCGATGAATGCGCGGGGATTGCTTGGTGAGGTAAGATTGAGGTTAAGGTTAAAGTTAGGTTCCAGTTCAAGTTTTGTATTAGCATCTATGTTGCAGAGATTGTCTTCAAGTCCATCCTCCCTTGTAACTGGACCTTCTGATTGGATGATATCTCTCTGTCGTTTTAAAAGATTTTTTGAGGTTTCCATGATAATAATGATGATGATGGTTACTGTGTATCCAGTAGAAATAAGGAGCAATTTCTGTGATATTTTTCAGTTGATACTGAGAACCTGACGAGACAGATGGATAAAGAGATGATTAAAAACAATAAGCCAAGCAGAGGCTATAGATGATGCATGTTTGATTGAAAGATAGCGGTCTCACTAGGCAAAAGTATTCAAAAGTTATTGACGTAATATTATGAAAAAGTGACACACAACAAGAAAAAATGCCCCCTCACACATAGGAGTAAAGACTTCAGATTAGTAGTTCAGCCCTGTCTGGCAGCTATTTTCTGCCAAACACATGAATTCTCATGAGACCCAGTTTCACTCACGTTTGCATTTTCCCTACTGTGCTTGATACAGGCATCCATAGTCATGACTAGATTTTAAAAAGGAAATACAAGCGACCTGCTGTTTCAAAAAAAGTTCTGTACATATAATGAAACTAACTGAGACAAAACTGAAAGGAGTCACATATTTATAACATACAATTACACTTAAGTTGACATCTTACAGCTTTTTCCTGGTTTTAAATTGAACTACTAATGTATTACAAAAATATCAGGCAAGTCTTGATATAAATAGAAATATAATTAAAAGAGCAAACAATAATTTAAGCATTTTAAAGTCACTCGTGGGTATGACAGAAAGTTGTCACTGGAATATTACTGCAGGCTTGTAATATATTTCCTTCATACCTGTTTAGGATCCACATACATCACTGTTGGTTGACAAAGGCATGGTAAATGTTCGACAGTCCACCGCTGCAGACTCCCAAAGTGGAGAAAAAGTCTTCATCTGGTTCCCCGCTTCTTTCTCCTCAATGCTCTACCAGAGGAGGCACCAATGAATAAATTACAAGAGGAGGGAGCAAGGAAGCAGAGAGGAGAACGCAGGGGCTAAGAAAAAAAGAAAAACATTATCACACTCCCCTTATCCCATTTTTCTTCTGTCATGGATTTGTCTTCAGATGTACTCCACCATTTGATTCTATGCCTCCTCCTCAATTTGTAATTCCCTCTTCTTTTTTTAGGTTTTCCTTGTCTGTTTTTCCTGTCAACCACCCAATATTTTGAGCGCAATCTATGCTGTGAAAACGTAATGCAGTGTTAAAGGCAAAAAAAGGAAGTCTAAGCCTGTACTTGTCATGGTCCTGGGTCTGTGACCCTGGGTTTTGAGTTTTGGGAATGTTTGGGAGTTTTCTTGTTTGTTACCCTTATGTTATAGTTTTGTATTTTGTATCACTGTCATTAAGGATTTTGTGATGATATTAAGGTCAGGTTTGGGTTTCAGGCTTTTATAGTTTCTTATAGTTGTCATGTTGCTATGCTCAGTATTTGTATTTTCTGTTCTTAGTCTTGTTATCTAGTCTTTAGGTGTCTGGGTCTCTGTTTCTGTATTTAAGATAAGATAAGATAAGATAAGATAAGATAAGATAAGATAAGATAAGACTTTATTGATCCCACAATGGGGAAATCTTTTGCGTCACCTCAGCTCAGGTACAGATATCAGAAGGAAATGCAAAAATACAAACAAGTACAATCAATGAAAAAAGTAAGATAATACACTATATACGATGGTAGCATACACAGTATGTGATTATGGATATGGTTGGAAATATGGAAGACATAAACTATATAGCTTGATATAGCTATTGTACCACTACTATTCCTATTTATAGACATGTACACACACACATGTACACACTAAATATACATATGTATACATATACAGACATATATACCTGCACATGTCCATACACATGGAAGGTCCATTATGCATGAAGTGGTGACCGTGGATGTTCACAGTGTCCAGTGACTTATGACATTGTGATTGAGGAGATATAGAGTCTAACTGCTTTTGGGATGAATGATCTGCGAAGGCGCTCCTTCCTGCAGCGAGGGTGTTTCAGTCTCTGACTAAAGGAGCTGCTCAGCCCACTTACATACTCATGCAGTGGGTGATGTGGGTTGTTTATGATGGATGTCAGCTTTACTAACATCCTCCTCTCGCCAACCACCTCCACAGACTCCAGGGGACATCCCAGCATGGAGCTAGACCTCCGCACCAGTTTGTCAATCCTGCTCCTGCTCCTGTCCCTGTCCGTGCATCCACTCCCCCAGCAGGCCACTGCATAGAAAAGGGCACCACAGTGTCATAGAATGTCCTTAACAGAGTCCTGCAGACTCCGAAGGACCTCAGTCTCCTCAACAGGTGGAGTCAACTCTGGCCCTTCTTATACAGGATTATACTGTATTTGTTGTCCAGTCCAGTTTATTGTTGAGGTGAACACCCAGGTACTTATAAGAGTCCACTATCTCAATGTCTTTCCCTTGGATGTTCGCCGGTGTTGTAGGGGGTGACTTCCTCCTGAAGTCTATGATCATCTCCTTTGTCTTGCCGGCCTTTGGAGCACGTTGGTCTCACACCAGCCAACAAAGTCACTGATGACCCCCCTGTATTCCTGATCATTCCCGTCTGATACGCATCCAATGATGGCTGTATCATCTGAGAACTTCTGTAGATGGCAATCGTCCGAATTATAAAAGAAGTCTGAAGTGTAAAGGCTGAACAGGAAAGGTGAGAGAACCGTGCACTGTGGTGCCCCCGTGCTGCAGATTACCACCTCGGACACACAATCATGGAGCCTCACATACTGTGGTCTGTTGGTAAAGTAGTTGATGGTCCATGCAGTCAGCTGTTTGCCTACTCCGGCTCCCTCCAGCTTCCCTCTCAGTAGTGCAGGTTGGATGGTGTTGAAAGCACTGGAGAAGTCAAAAAACATGATCCTCACAGTGCTCCCCACCTGCTCTAGGTGAGAGAGGGATCGGTGTACCAGGTAGATGACAGCGTCATCCACCCCAATTTTAGAATGATACGCGAACTGCAGGGGGTCCATCACTGAGTCCACCAGTGGCCGAAGGTGGTGCAGGATGAGCCTTTCCATGGTCTTCATCAGATGAGAAGTCAAGGCAACAGGCCTAAAGTGGTTGGGCTCCCTTGGGTGTGCAATTTTTGGCACCGGAACCACACAGGAAGTCTTCCACAGTTCAGGAACCGTCTCCAGGCTCAGGCTCAGGTTGAAGATGTACAGGGCCACCTGACAGAGCTGGTCTGCACAGTCCCTGAGCAGTCTGGAGCAGATTCCATCCAGACCTGCTGCCTTCCTTGCCTTCATCCTCTTGAGCTGATTTCTCACCTGATGGGGCTGGCTTTGTTGTGGGTAGATGTGTGGATAGGGGTGAAGCAGGGTTGTGGTGAGAGGAGAGCTCAGGTGACAATGGCATTGCACCCGGAGGGGGGGGGGGGGGCAACTGGAGGGGGGTTAATGGAACCTGGGGGGGTGGGAGAGGTGATAAGTGGGCCATTGTCAAATCGGTTAAAAAACAGATTCAAGTCGTTAGCCCACCCCCGGCAAGCAGACACTGTGGCTCCTCAATTGTCCTGGAAGTGTCCAGAGATTTTTTTCATGTTCCTCCAGACTTCTCTGACGTTTTTCTGTTGGAGTTGGTTGGCACTCCTTGCCTTCTCGGATCTTGTATTTAAGATCCTTTTGGACTTTCTTAAGTTCCTCCTTGTCTCCCGACCAGAAAGCACTCTTCTTCTTGTTCAGCAGGGCCTTCAATTCTGGGGTGACCCATGGTTTATTGTTTGAGAAACACTGTATCTTCTTGGTAGGCACAGTGTTCTCATCACTGAAATTAATGTAGTCCGTGATGCAGTGGGTGAGGGCGTCGATGTCCTCACCATGAGGCTTGCAGAGTTCCTGCCAGTCTGTGCATTCAAAACAGTCTCTTAGGGCCTCAGTGCATTCCTCAGACCACACCCTTATCACCTTCTTCGTGGGGGGGGGGTTCCTCTTCACCATAGGAGTGTAGGTGGGGTGGAGAAGGACCAGGTTGTGGTCTGAGTGGCTTAGCGGGGGAGGGGTGATGCACTGTAAGCCTTCTTTGTGTTGGCAAACAATAGATTCATCTCATACTTCCTGTTTTGAGGTCCTGTATTAAATGCACACACATATACACACACCTCTTGAATTGATTTGAGAATACGAAAGTTGTTATTGGGAAATATCGTGTCAAAATGCTCCCCAACTGCTGATATAGTTCACCTTTTTGGTGGTTCCATAATGTTCTCCTTGCAAGCTTGTGATGATCATGAAAATCACATCAGATTAAGTTCACACATAAATACAAATCCCTGCATCTTTTCAGCAACTAGAGTCACATAATAAGGCAGTGATGTCATTTCAGAGAAATTATGTCTTGTTTATCTTTGGTTGTGAAGGACGATACGTGTATGTGGCGATCGTGGCTCAAGAGTTGGGAGTTCGCCTTGTAATCGAAAGGTTGCCGGATTGAGCCCCGGCTTGGACAGTCTCAGTCATTGTGTCCTTGGGCAAGACACTTCACCCGTTGCCTACTGGTGGTGGTCAGAGGGCCCGGTGGCGCCAGTGTCCGGCAGCCTCGCCACTGTCAGTGCACCCCAGGGTGGCTGTGGCTACAATGTAGCTTGCCATCACCAGTGTGTGAATGGGTGGATGACTGGTTGTGTAAAGCACTTTGGGATCCTTAGGGACTAGTAAAGCGTTATACAAATACAGGCCATTTACCATTTGGATACGCCCCTATTTCTTGACACAGGCCTGGGGGCTTCCAGTGTCAGACGTAACATCATTACTTACTACTGACCAATTTTTTGTGTGTTTTGAAAAGAGTTCAACAATAAAGCTGTTTATGGAGTCATCTTTGGGCTATTGGCATCTTGCACTTGGGTCTTAAACCTGCTCGCCATACAGTCGTTCTATGACAGAACTTACAAAGTGTTCCTAATGAAGTGGCCGGTGTGTGTATTTTTCTTGTCAAGGCAGTTCAGTTTCACTTCCAGTCCAACTTGACCATCAGTCAAAATGATACAAAAAAATATTCACTTTTGTCAGACACTGGCAGCATACTGAGTTTAAACTGTTTCTGGTCAAGCTGATGAAACAAGGAAAAACATGCAAAAGGTAAGGCTGTGTAACAATACTTTTGTTGTCTACTGGAAAAAAATACGAGTCAGCTGAGTTCACGTTAAATCAAAAATATCTGTTCCTTTGTTAGATGATTAGGACATCTGGATTGACTTCCTCCACTGAGAAAACAAGGCTTCAATAGAAGATGATTAATTTAACTTTACAGCTGTTGATATGTATTATTGTTAGATGCACTTTAGGGGAAGTAATTCAAATAACAGAATGTGAAAACTATTTACAGGCATCTGCATTTATGTTGAACATGGTAATATTTCTCATATACACATAATTTGGCTGCATTTCCTTTTTTGACAACAATATTGAGATGATGACCAAGAAAAACCTTTTGTGTGAAAAAGCTTTAGAAGCTCCTTGTATTTAGGATCTCTATCTGTTTTAGAGACTCTGTGCTCACTCTGTTTTATCTGCTAGTCTTACAAATGCTAAACCTTTAGGATATTTTGGTAAGTCTGAAATATGGTTGTTCAAGTGTCATGTACCCTTGTAGGTGCAGGCTGCTGCACTGGTGCCCAAATCTGCACCATGTGGTCCACATGTGTCAAATATTTCATGCTAGCAATGGGAACCATAATGGAATCTCCACCCAGGTCTCACACTGTGTGGCTCACATATTCCCCACGATAAGAAAAAACAGAATAAAAAAACAAAAACAAACTTAAAGCCAATCTTGAGTTTTTTTGCAGTAAGATGCACTTTAATTTCCATTTACTGATGTTTTGAATCAGTCATCCCAGATATAGACAAAAATAATAATAATTTGTGGTTTCCATATTACTCACATTTCCTTGTATGGTGGTTCCTTATTATAAATAATAGGGAAGCGCTACCTATTGTGGCTAGGTGTGGGTGAACTGTGGGGCTTTGTGGGCAGGACAAACCTATATTTATCCCACTTGGGGTTGTCCACAAGTTCCCAACACCAGGTTTGACCTTTGGGGTTCCTATATGGGTTTTTCATAGAAAACAGTGATTTGCTGGGACAAGACAACTCAGATGCCTTTCTGTAGTTCAGCTGCCTGCCTTTCTGTCACGACCGGGTGGCCAGACACAAGTGGACTCAAATGCAGACACCACACGGAGGCTCGCAGGTGTAGTGCAAACGAACAGTTTATTTAGCACTCAAAAATGGCACATCATGAAAGAGGCAAATGAAACAAAAAAGCTATACGTGAACTAAGGGCGAGAGGGAAAACATAGACCTCTGAATATTAGTTACCTACTAACGTTAAGTTTCAGATTACAGTACTGAGAATCTGTAGCTACAAACACACTGTGATTGGCAAGGGCTAGTAGACAAAACTGTTACTAGGGATGCTGTGAAAGTAAACAAGACTTGGCTAGGACTATCTCCACAAGTAAACAAGAGTCACACTAAGTCCAAAGGAAATAGTCTCCTTATCCGGCTGGGCGCGTTATTTGGTATTTTCCAGAGCAGGCACACTAGGTACAGGGTCACAGGGTTTCTCTCTGAATTACTGTAATGAAAGGTGTGTAGAGTCAATACAAGCCCCACGTAGCAGTGAAAGAAATGGTGGCAACAAAATACACAGTCTTACTTGTCTGGGTTGAAGGCAATGCTTGGAGGGGATTAAAGGTCCAAGTGAGGCTAAACCAGTTTGTGTACACTCACTGTGAGGTGTTGGGCAGGGAGACAGGCAGGTGAATAGCGCCGAGTATAGAAAGCAGACCAGTGACGGGAAGTAGAGTGGTTATTGACAGCAAGATCCAATCCACTGTGAAGCTGCAGAGGCAAGTAGACAGGGTTAGCGTGACAAAAACAGCAAATGGGGGATTACCGAGCGATGACTCTCACTAACGTGGGTTAGCTGACGTTCCGGCTAGGAATGTTTGAGAACGCTGGTCTTAAGAGCCTCCCAGCAAATTACAAACAGGTGCCACAATCGAGGGGTGTGGTGACTCTGCCCAGTGATGGATTTACTGACACGCAGGAAAACCCAGCACTCGCCCGGACCATGACACTTTCCTTTAAATTTAATTCTGTGTTATCTATCTTGTTACCACAAGTGTGATGTGATAAGACCTACCTTAAATTTTCTTTCTTCTCTGGTCTGCTTCAGGTGTATTGATCAACAGTATGCTCCCACCTCCATCTTCCTCAAGAAAGTGAAAACCACTACTGAGATCAACATGCTAGCTACAGAAAGAGTCCTTCTGCTGCTTGTCTCACTTCTGTCTTCTTTGTTTCATTGTGAACATTCACTTGCTTTTTCTCTAAAAAACTGCACAATCCTCTATTCTGAAAATTCAAACAACGTGCCAGTTACATGTGCAGAGCATCACCTCACTGCTATTCCAGATGACATTCCTGGTAATGCAGTATCGCTCAATCTCAGCTCAAATGGCATTTCAAATATTTCCAGGATGGATTTAGGAGGTTTATCTAAGCTTGAAGCTCTATATGTTAAAAATAATTGGATTTTACAAATTGATGATGGAACTTTTGCAGACTTGGTAGAGTTAAAAGTTCTCGACTTGGGTGAAAATTTACTCACAGCACTGAC
Organism: Neolamprologus multifasciatus; assembly: GCF_963576455.1. Classification (NCBI taxonomy): domain Eukaryota; kingdom Metazoa; phylum Chordata; class Actinopteri; order Cichliformes; family Cichlidae; genus Neolamprologus; species Neolamprologus multifasciatus. The sequence goes on along the minus strand of NC_140441.1, from coordinate 36,168,392 downwards.
AAAAAACATGTTTCAGGGTCTTTCCAAATTAGAGACCCTATCTCTGAACAACAACGTTATCTCATTTATTTCCCCTGTGGTCTTTCAGCCCCTGGTCATCTTACGTTTAGTAGATTTGAGCAATAATTATCTGCATCAAATTTCAGATATTGATTACATTGTTAAACTTCCAACTTTACAACATTTGATTATTACTCACAACAACTTTACTTCGTTTCAGTCAGATGACCTCCATGTAAATACCTCAAACCTACTCATTCTAAGTTTGGATTCAGTGAAGAAGTTCAGCATTACAAGAGACATTTTTCCTCATCTGCAGTCTCTGGACTTGCGAGGCTGGTCCAAGGATATTGAGTGGGAAGTGTCAAACAAGACCTTTTTGAGGAGCCTAACAAGACTGCACATGAGTGAAACTTCTCTTAGCTTTGAAGTGTACAGAGCAATTCTGCAGACTGCTTACTCTCTTCAAGAGTTTCAGATGGATAACATACAAAAGTGGATAGATGATGGTCTCATTGATGTTGCCTGCCAAATTCCTTCTCTAAGAACAGTTGATGTGAGAAATAGTGAAATTCACAACATAAAAGAGCACATGCTGCAGTCTTGCTCTAACCTTACTGAGCTCAACTTATCATTTAACAATATAAAAAGCATGGCTGATAATACACTCCAGTCAATGACACAGCTCAGAAGCCTGATATTAAAAAATAATGAACTGTCCGAACTGCCAGTGGCCGTCCAAGGACTTACCACATTGGAAGTCTATGACCTTAGCATCAATGACATCAGTGAACTTTACTGTCCTTACTTCTGGAATTTAACAAGCCTAACAATACTCGACCTGAGCCACAATCAAATATCCTATGTCTTTGACTGTGTTTTTGAAAATTTAAAAAATTTGAAAATCTTAAATCTTGAAAACAACAAGATTCTGTCATTTATAAATACTTTCAAAGATAATTTACAGACATTGGAGTTTTTGAATTTGAGAAATATTGATATCATGAATTTCATTCAAGGAGATTTTCATAGTTTGTCTTCCCTTCAATACTTGTGTGTAGACTTAGACAAGTGTGACAGTGTTGATGAAGGAGGGTTCGAAGGACTTGATAACCTCCAGATTCTTTATCTGTTAGGTGATAATTATTTTTATGACCATTTCAGTGGACTGTCAAACTTAAACACTCTGCTCTTAAATGTTGTTCAAAGCCGAACCCACAACAGCTCTAAACAAAGGGATAGGCCTTTCTCAAATTTAAAAAGATTGAAGGAACTTGTTATCAAGGTTCATAGAGGATATTACGATATTTCAAAAGATGTTCTCAGTGGTCTGACTTCTTTAGAGTACTTAATAACAGAGGCATACTTCATGGGCTCTTTGCACCCAGACACATTTAAACACAGACCGCAACTGAAACATCTCACAATTACTTACAGCGAACTTTCAGTTTTAACATCTGACGTGTTCTTGCCAATTCCAAACCTGATGATACTTGACCTCTCCAACAATAAACTCCGGTCTTTGGATTTTCTAGCAGAGGCCAAACTGTCGGCACTCAGATGGCTCGATGTCAGTAACAATGAATTGTTCGTAATTAGTGAAACAGTTATCCAATCCCTTCCAGGCTTGACATATCTGGATCTGTTTGCTAACCTTTTAACATGTGAATGTTCTAATTACGGTCTTATCCAGTGGATTCAAGGCAGCAAACAGACACAGGTTGTTAATGCACATCAGTACACTTGCGCGTTTCCTGTCAGCCAAAGGGGAAACAAATTCCTGGACTTTGGTTTTGACTCCTGTCGGATAGATGCTGCATTGCTCTGCTTCCTTTTTAGCTCTAGTCTAGTTGTGCTTACTCTCCTTGCATCCTTCATCTATCACTTCCTGAGGTCACACCTCACATATGCCTACTACCTCTTCCTGGCCTTTCTCTATGATAATAAGAGGAGGAAGAAAGGTATTCCTCACAGCTACGATGCCTTTGTCTCCTACAATGTTCATGATGAAGCTTGGGTCTACGGAGAGTTGCTTCCAGAGCTGGAGGGTCAACAGGGCTGGAAACTCTGTCTGCACCACAGAGATTTTGAACCAGGTATAGATGCTTTTCATTAGCGTCTGTTTTTCTATTTTTAGATAAATATTTAATGAAGCTACCACACAAACTGCCTCATCTTTCCTTTAAACACTATTGTTTAAAGGAAAACAGCCACAGGCTGCAGAGGGATGTAACACACTGTAAACTTGTAATGACAAAGATCAGGGTTTACACCACTGTTTTTTGTTTTGTTTTGTTCAAAATTTTACTACACTACCTTTACACAAACACAAATGGTTGATATGATGTCAAACAAGAATACCAATCACACATGACCCACAAAACAAAGTTTGAATGCTAGATCTAGATATTTTAAGACTGACTATCTGGACAAAAGCTACAAACTGACCTTTAAACCTCTAAAAGTAGACTTTAGATGTGCTGCTCAACTGTCAAAGCATCCTACATGTAGGAAAATGAAATCATGAAGTTTTGTTTTGCATAAAAGAAAATAGAAAGACAGATGTTTTTGTAAGCCTTGGATTCCAGAAACTATAAAAATTAAAGGTCAGCACCAGTTATTACTCCAGAAGCTTATTGAATTGTTCTTTGTTCTTCAAAGGCTGTGACTGAAACCCTACTGTAGATCCTTCTATTCTCAAAAGTGAGAATTTTTTAACTTATAGAAAAGGCTACACATTATGTTATTCACCAGAGCTGTTTTAACTAGAAAATATTAAAACTTGAAAAATGCTGACATGTTTGATGTGTGAGATTTTTGTTTAACGTCTCAGATTTTTGTTTTTACAGGTAAGCCCATCGTCGAAAATATTACAGAGGCCATCTATAGCAGCAGAAAGACTATCTGCGTGATCAGCCAGCATTACCTGCAGAGCGAGTGGTGCTCCAAAGAAATCCAGATGGCCAGGTGTGGTTACCAACTCTTTGTCCTTACATGTAATGACGTTGCCAGCTTCTACACTGATTAAGCTGCGTGTGGTGTCTTTAGCTTCCATCTGTTTGATGAGCACAAGGATGTGTTGATCATGGTGTTTCTGGAGGACATACCAGCCAAGCAGCTGTCTCCGTACTACCAAATAAGGAGTCTGGTGAAGAGGAGCTCTTACTTGAGCTGGCCACAGGCTGGTCAACACACTGGAGTCTTCTGGCAGAAAATACAACAAGCTCTCTCAAGAGAAGAAAACCCTGCTGAGCGCATGTGCCTCCTCACTGGACACCAGAGAGTCATCCAGTGAGATTTAATCTAGGTGAAAAAATCACAGATTGTATATAAACGAGCTAGCTTCTTGGTTCAGAGAGGTGAAGCTTCTGCAGAAGTGGATAAACTTGCAGTACTTCTAATGCCCAGCAGGGGAAACAATAAGGTTTCAATAAGGTTGCTTGTAGGTGTCTAGTGGCAAACAGCCCTATGGTGCCTTGACCTATGACCTCAGTGGACACTTTGTTGTCTGGTGGACTTTCCTGGAGTTTATGGACTCGGTCAAAAGTGTCAAGTCTTATTTCATGTTGTTGTTTTATAAATGGATAACCCAGTGTTACCAGAATTATATGTGTATTTTTATTAACACATGTACCAAATTCTGACACATTAGCATGTTTGTTGTTCTCACCCTGTCAGGGGTAAATATACTGAATGACATTTAGTCTTGTTGTAGTCACAAGACCACACTGCTGGTTTCCTTCATACTGTACATTCCTGTTACTGCGACCTGACATTTGCTAGTGTTTGTGACCAGTGTTGGTCAAGTTACTTGAAAAAAGTAATCAGTAACTAATTACTGATTACTTCCCCCCAAAAGTAATCAGTAACTAATTACTGATTACTTCCCCCCAAAAGTAATCCCGTTACTTTACTGATTACTTATTTTCAAAAGTAATTAATTACTTAGTCACTTAGTTAATTTCAAAAACACAATTTACAACCTGAATAGGTGATAAAGCGATAGATCTTTCAGCCCAATTCTACTTTTTCTGCATAATCCATCATACAGAATGTAATTAAAAGGAAAAGTGTCTTTTTAAACCTTGTTTTATTAGTTTTGATCTTTTAAAAAAATGTAATTATATGCACCATTCTCTGACTGGAAGAAATTTGTTTAACATTTAAACCTATTTTCTGCACATTCCAGCACATAAAATAAAATATTTTTTGTGTTTACACTCAGTCTTTCAAATAGATGCAAGTAAAACACAGCAGAAAATAAATAAAAGACTAGCGGTCCTGTTGCTCTATTTTCACCTGTAAAGCAGGAGTGAGGTAGGCGGAGGTTTACCCTGGTGCAGGTGTGCCGCAGCGACCAGTTGAAGAATCCGCGAGTTTCTCTGTGAATTTCCCATTACGTGGTAGCGCACTCTGTGCTTGCTTGGAAGTTTAGGGTTTTTTTCACTGTAAAAAGAATTTTTCTTCCCACGCAGTGAACAGCGGACACTAATGTTTTTGTCACTTTTTATAGAATCAAACTCAAAGTAAGGTCAGTACTTCCACGCTTTAAACGCTGCACGCTCATACTCTCTCCCGCACTCGATATATTATCCATTGTTGATCTGCACACAGCTATTGTCACAAACGTCGCACTCGCTTACGTCATTGTCATGAGACATTCTCGCAAAAAAATCACGGTTTTAGTAACGCAGTAACGCAGCGTGCTGACAGGAAAGTAACGGTAATCTAATTACCGTTTTTGCAATAGTAACCCCTTACTTTACTCGTTACTTGGAAAAAGTAATCGGATTACAGTAATGCGTTACAAGTAACGCGTTACTGCCCATCTCTGTTTGTGACAAAGAGTGAGAAACAGCACTGTTGGTTGATAACACTGATGAAACCCAACCTGAAACCAATGAATGATTTTTCCTTTGCAATACCTAAAAAAACCCTGCATCAACTAAATTCCACTAACCTCAATGCCAAGGTCAAGGTCAGGGGTCAACGTTTCTGAAAAACATCTAGGATTTTCAAGTTGATGTTATCAGAAAGTCAAGCTAATGTGGAGTTCCCTTAAATATGCATCTGTCTAGAGGCAACTCCTGTGGCTCCAATAGATATCCAGTTGTTTGAGGTCTTTGGGAAAGCTGCCCTCGGCTTCCTTTCCCTGTAACCTCAGTGAAGCGTTCCTGATAAGTCTTAAATACAACATGGTTCTTATTTGGAAATAATGGTTTTTGTGTTATAGTCACACAAGAGAATAAAGCAGGGTATGGTTTTCAGTAGGTGACGTTGTGCCAGAAATATTTGTGTACATCCTCATCAATTAAAGTGTCCACTGGCCTGTAAGTGTGAATAGACTGTACAGTCCTGGCCTGACGAGTAAGCACTTACCTGGATGATTGAGCATGCATCATTTCGTCTTTTGTTAGTTCTAGCAGTGCACTGTTGGTTTCCTTTATACTTCACTTGACTGACACAGTACCTCAGGGCTGGAGTGACATTGGGGTAACTAATATTTTTTTGTTGTTTTTTTATTTATGCTCTGATGATGTGGAATGAGTTTTTGTACTATATAATTTTACTGGTATGTGGAAAGTGTATTTAAAATGAAGGCAATTCAATGGTTTCTCTCTTTACAGAAGTTTCAGTTTTGAATTAAAGTGTAAAAGTAAAATAAAAAATGAAGCTAAATAATACAAAATACAGTAAACTGCCTTTCACCGACATAAAACAACTATAGTGCAGCATACTTAAACATATTAAAACTTGAGCAGTGGTTATAATAAGTCTGCTTTTCCCAGACAGTGTCTCAGCTTAGACCTCAGTTCAATGGACTGATAACATGAGAGGCAGGTAGCAAAATCCATCCTGCTAATCTTTGAAATACAATTTGATGTGAGGTTTAGTTTTGGGAATGTCACTCAGGTCCGGCACTGCACATACAACTGGCACATCATTTAAATTTTGAGTATAAAGAACTGTGCAGTTGTTCAGTGAAAAAGCAAGTGAAGTAACCCTTCACTTATTTCTTGACAATGAAATAAAAACAGAAGTTAAATGAGTTGCAGAGGCTAAGAGCAGTGGTGTTTTGTTTTGTTTTTGACTCACCATAAATATTGCTGCCACTTTCTATGGCTTGTTCAGTTTAATCCAAAAAAAGAAAATATGTCAAACTGTAAATGGGCTAAATGATGACATCCTCCTCCTCAAATGGGGATGTCATAGATTCAATTCAATTTTATTTTATTTATACAGCACCAAATGATAACAACAGTCGCCTCAAGGTGCTTTATTTTGTAGGGTAGACCCTACAATAACGCATACAGAGAAAAACCCAACAATCATATGACCCCCTATGAGCAAGCACTTTGGCTACAGTTGGAAGGAAAAACTCCCTTTTAACAGGAAGAAACTTTTGACAGAACCAGGCTCAGGGAGGGGCGGCCATCTACTGCGACCAGTTGGGGTGAGAGAAGAACGACAGGATAGAAAACATGCTGTGTAAGAGATATCAAGTAGATTATACATTAGATTATACATTTCATTGTCTTAGATACCCCTGGGTGAGGGAACTTTTTCCCAGTGGTGCACTTGACATTTCACACAGGATATACAGAAACATGAACTATTATTAATGACCGTTCTTAAAGACCACGAAAACAGGAAGCAAGCAACCAATTTGTGCACGCAGGCCTAATGATATTCACTGTAAGATGTGAGGGCAGGAAGGCATGCTGTCACTGTTTGCAAGTGAATTATTGTTATTTACTACAGACCAAAACATTTTTTGGACTTGGCAAATCCTAAATTGTTTAAATCAAATAAAAATTATTAAAAAAAAAATTTTTTCAATACATGAAATTGGACATTGTTCGCGGCTCATCTCAAATATAAGGAACAAAGAAGACATCAGTTCAAGCTGCAGAAAGCAATGTTTTTTTCATTAGGCTGTTTTGCTTCATGGACCAGTCACACTTGGGCTTGTTTAGACAGACTGCAGAAGTAGTGGCGTCTGTGGGAGGAAACGATCCAACTTCCTCTTTCTTGTACAAATGATTTGCCTCTGGGGTTTTTCTTTCTGTAGTGAAGCTGGTGAAAGAAAGAACAATCTTTGGAATAGGTAAGTTTCTTTTATCTTGATTAATGGAAAAACCATTGACCACATATATTATTTGTATATAAAAATAGATGGTCAGATTTTATGCAAATAACCTTTACTTTGTAAAACAATTTAAACTAGACTTTTTATTAGAGAACTGAAGGCATATAAAAATCTACAGTAATTGAACAATTACCTATTTTAAATACTGAATGTCCTTGTAAGATCTACTTTAAGTCTAAAATAGTTATGCTTAGATTTTATTACTGAATTACTGCATTTCTGATCATAATTTGTAAGAAATATTGAAAATTACCCTCAAGTCGAGTTAATTTAAGTATAAGCTGCTATGTTGGTTCACTTACACGTCACATGACACAAAGGACAGAAAGGACAGGTTAAGCAGTGTGCAGGTTTGTATTGTGTTATCTATAGTTTGTGGATATTGTAGTGCATTTTTGTATTTTTCAGAGTTTGGGTATTTACTTTCATGTACTCTACCCGACACGTTTTCTGAGAATCCATAGCATGAAATAACTCTAGGCTGAGAAGTGACTCGAAAGTAGATGTTAAGCAGTGTTAAATCAAGCAAGATATTATTTTTAACTTAATCAGTAACTGCTCTAGGCTACTGGTGCCTGGTTGTGTTTAACGATGAGGGCAAAAACCACATTAGTGGTCCTGAATCTCACGTTAACCCGATTCTCCTTTCCAGCACTGCAGCACAGACACAGTGATAGGCAAGTCTTAAATTCATCCCTGGACTCTGCTTATTCTTTAGAAGCATGTCAGTGTGGTTGATGAAATCCTTAAAGTATCCCTTCCCTCATCTATTTACTCGTAATACAAAGAAGAGAAGGTTTACACAACAGATGCAGGTAGGATGACTACTGTTATAAGTCATGCATGTAGATACTGGAGTTAAAGGTGTGACGAACTTAAAATGGCTCCATCTGCTTGCCTAGCTCTGCTAGTTCACTAATGTGAAGAAGAGAGTTTAATGATGGGGACTTTTAATGAAAATTGTTTGGTTTATGGTTTTGGTTCTGTATATTAAAGTGACACTAACTTGGGTATGTCCATCATTATTTAAGACTATGCCATCACCTATGGATATCCATAAATGTAAATCTTAACCCTATGCCATGACATGTACATATACTATAATGTAGCATTTATTAATTCAATTCAATTCAATTTTATTTATATAGCACCAAATCACAACAGTCGCCTCAAGGTGCTTTATATTGTACACTAGATTATACAATAATACAGGGGTAGGCAACCTTTCTGATGAGGAGTGCCATTTAAAATTTCCTCAGAAGTCAGTGTGCCATATGATTGCATTAGCAATAAATTTAATAACGCTCTATATTAACGGTTACACACTATATAGAACAACTTTATAGAATTATATTTGTTCGCAGATGTTGGCAGCTATCAGCGAATAGTTATCAGCTATTTTGAAACAAAAAAAGACACTTTTATCCATAACAGCAAATGAACTGTACAACAGAAAATGCAAATGCTATTTATGGTCTCCTCACAACAATGATAAGAAAAATAAACTGGGCCAATATGGCATGTTTGTTAATACAATCTGATCTCTGGTCTCCCACTCATAGACACAAGTGTCCAGCATTCAGACGGCTACCTGAGGACACTCATGTGAGAGAAAATCTGCTCACACAGATATGTAGAGCCAAATAGGCCTCTGCAATGTTCTGAAGACAGTTAAACTTGTCAGGTAGTGATGTCCAGCAGGTGAAAATGCAAGCTCCATGAACACGCACAGCTGTGGATTCCAGCTGCTTCTTTGTTATATGTATGATTTCTATACATTTTACGTCAGATAAAAACTTTGGTTTTAAGCTTCAGATAATTATTTAATAAAAGCGAGACATTTTAAATGAGAATAAGAAAGTATTTCTTTGTGCCCCCCTCTCCCTGTTAATGCCCTACCTGGCCCCCCTGGCAAAACTTTGCTAGATCCGACCTGCACAGTTACCAGCTGTCAGCTACATAAAAAAAAGGATCCTGGGGTTATCTGTCTCTCAGAAACAGTTCATAACTTCCCTTCAACTCATTCATGTCACCTAAAAGGTAAACCTGTTTCTCCATCACCTGTTCAGCTCTGATGATTCAGTAAGGACATCTCCTGGTTTCATCTTCATGTTTTCCTCTCACCAGATATACAAACCGATATCATGACCAGCAGCTTTTACAGCTGTGGCTCCAGCAAACATCAGCTGATACTAGAAATTAATATTAAATAAATTCTAACAACAGCTGATCAAGCTTAAACATGCTGCTGTTGTTTAGCGCGACATCCGCTGGTTTCCTCTTTCTGGCGCAAAGTGGGCGATAAACAAGCAAGAGAGAAAAGCCGATCAGCTGATCACTGATCTGTTTCATGATTGAAGAAGAAACAGGAGAGGGAGGGGGGAGAGAATGAGAGAAGAAGAGGCAGCTGTGCAGCATAACAACAGAATAACTCCAGCTTTGTGTCTTTTTCCATTCTAGCTGAAGTACAGGACAAACTGTCCCTTTTCACCTCAACACGAAACACGTAATATTTTCTCTCAATGCGAGATGATTCTGTTGGCAACTCTACTTATGAATTAAATAAAGTTCAACATCAGTAACAAGCACCCACACAGCTGTATAGAAACTCCGTCATGCTAGCAGGTACGCAGTACGAGTTATTGTAACTGACTGTAAAAAGTCAGCACAGCGAAAATAAAATACACCTAAACTTGTTGACCAAGATAGACTGCAGGTCATAACTTCTTACCTGAAGTTCAGTTCACCTGACACTCGGACCGGCAGCTGCCTCGGGGCTCTTCTCCTGCCTCCCCTTTCTCTCATCCACCTGTTGGCCCCCACCACTTGCTAATTTTACTGAATCTGAGGAAGCTCCCATAGCCACCACCAAACAACTGAGTTATTTTTACACACCGACCAGCATCTGGCCAATCAACCACCTTTCATTGTTTATACCGTTACAAATACCGCGTGCTTAGGTTTGCCGACCCCTGCAATAGAGATTTCGAACCTACCACTCATTAGCTAAAACAAACAATGTGTATGCTTTAAAAGCATCAATATCAGCTCCTCTCTCACAGCATGGTGGGAGTTTCTAAAAAATGATGTAGTCTTCATTAATCCCATTCAAATGTACATCCATCTGGAATAAACCTGACATAATACAGAACAACAACAGGATTAACTTCCTTGATTGGAGCTGTAAAGGAATTCGATTCTTGGAACATCTATTCAAAAGAACAGACTTTATTCTATTTGACAGATTAGCTAAAAAACATGGAATTAAAAAGAATTGATTTTTAGAATATCAACAAATTAAATCTATAGTAAAAAAGACATTTAAGCCTAATCAAGTCAAATTACAAACACCAACAAGTGTGGTACAATTCCTTGGTCTCAAAATCCTAAAATTACTCTCTAAAATATACAGAACACTCTGAAAAATAGATGAATCAATATCCCTTCCTATTGCCAAATGGGAGACGGATCTATCAGTCAGCTTGCACAACAACTCCTGCTCTAAGATATTTTTAAAAATCTTGAAATTGATTAGAAATGCCTAGGGTTGCCGACCCCTGCAATAATACATACAGAGAAAAACCCAACAATCATATGACCCCCTATGAGCAAACACCTTGGCGACAGTGGGAAGGAAAAACTCCCTTTTAACAGGAAGAAACTTCCGGCAGAACCAGGCTCAGGGAGGGGCGGCCATCTGCTGCAACCGGTTAGGGTGAGAGAAGGAAAACAAGATAAAGACATGCTGTGGAAGAGAGACAGAGATTAATAACAGGTATGATTCAATGCAGAGAGGTCTGTTAATACATAGTGAGTGAGAAAGGTGACTGGAAAGGAAAAACTCAATGCATCATGGGGAATGCCCGGCAGCCTACGTCTATTGCAGCATAACTAAGGGAGGATTCAGGGTCACCTGGTCCAGCCCTAACTATATGCTTTACCAAAAAGGAAAGTTATAAGCCTAATCTTAAAAGTAGAGATAGTGTCTGTCTCCCAAATCCAAACTGGAAGCTGGTTCCACAGAAGAGGGGCCTGAAAACTGAAGGCTCTGCCTCCCATTCTACTTTTAAATACACTAGGAACAACAAGTAGGCCTGCAGTGCGAGAGCGAAGTGCTCTAATAGGGTGATATGGTACTACAAGGTCATTAAGATAAGATGGGGCCTGATTATTTAAGACCTTGTATGTGAGGAGCAGGATTTTGAATTCAATTCTGGATTTAACAGGAAGCCAATGAAGGGAAGCCAATACAGGAGAAATCTGCTCTCTCTTTCTAGTCCCTGTCAGGACTCTTGCTGCAGCATTTTGGATTAGCTGAAGGCTTTTCAGGGTTTTTAGGACATCCTGATAATAATGAATTACACTAGTCCAGCCTGGAAGTAATGAATGCATGAACTAGTTTTTCAGCATCACAGGACAGGATTTTTCAAATTTTAGAGATGTTGCGCCAATGGAAGAAAGCAGTCTTACATATTTGTGTAATATGTGCGTTGTAGGACATGTCTTGGTCAAAAATTACTCCAAGGTTCCTCACAGTGTCACTCGAGGCCAAGGTGATGCCATCCAGAGTAAGAATCTGGTTAGATACCATATTTCTAAGATTTTCAGGGCCGAGTTGGATAACCAAATAGAATAACCTTAAGAAGCAGAAAGTTAGCGGCCATCCAGGTCTTTATGTCTTTAAGACATTCCTGCAGTTTAACCTCTTAAGCCCCAACGCCCCCTGATACGGGGGCAAAAAGCAGGAGATCAGGTAGGCTTGGGGCTTAAGAGGTTAACTAATTGGTGTGTGTTATCTGGCTTCATGGAAAGATAGAGTTGGGTGTCATCTGCATAGCAGTGAAAATGTATACCATGTTTTCTAATGATGCTGCCTAAGGGAAGCATGTATAATGTAAACAGAATTGGTCCTAGCACTGAACCCTGTGGAACTCCATAATTAACCTCAGTGTGTGAAGAGGACTCTCCATTTACATGCACAAATTGGAGTCTATTAGATAGATATGATGCAAACTACTGCAGTGCAGTACCTGTAATGTGTACCACATGTGTGTACAAAGATAACAAAGTTATTCCAAGAACTTAGAGCTGAGGTTTCCCTTTTCTAAGTCTGTATGTTCTTAGAAAAGAGGAAGCTGTTAGATGCTAAATAAGTTTATCACACAAGAGTTCATGTAAAAAGTCACGTAGACATGTGGATTGCTTAGTGATCCATAAAAGAACACATTTCATGTAGCTGATCACACTATGTACAATTTTCTTCTGACAATTTGTAGCCTTCACTAAAGCTGTTTCTGTGCTGTGATGAACTCTGAAACCTGACTGAAACTCTTCAAATAAACCATTCCTCTGCAGATGATCTGTTAGCTGTTTGACAACTACTCTTTCAAGGATTTTTGATATGAAAGGAAGGTTGGAGATTGGCCTATAATTAGCTAAGACTGCTGGGTCTAGAGATGCTTTTTAAGTAAAGGTTTAACTACAGCCAGCTTGAAGGCCTGTGGTACATAGCCGATTATTAGAGATAGGTTGATTTTTCAGATTTAAAATTGAAGCATTAATTAATGGCAGGACTTCTTTGAGCAGTTTTGTAGGAATGGGGTCTAAAAGACACATTGATGGTTTGGAGGAAGTAATTATTGAAGTTAACTCAGAAAGATCAATTGGAGAAAAAGAGTATAACTTAACATCAGTCGTACTAAGAGTAGCTGTAGATAATATTACATCTGTGGGATGATTATTGGTAATTTTTTCTCTAATGATAAAAATTTTATGTGTGAAGAAGTTCATGAAGTCATTACTAGTTAATGTTAAAGGGATGGTTGGCTCAAAAGAGTTCTGACTTTTTGTCAGCCTGGCTACAGTGCTGAAGAGAAACCTGGGGTTGTTCTTATTTTCTTCAATCAGTGACGAATAGTAAGATGTTCTGGCTTTGCGGAGGGCTTTCTTATAAAGCAACAAACTATTTCTCCAGGCTAAATGATGATCCTCTAAATTTGTGACACTCCATTTCCTCTCCAGCTTACAAGTAATCTGCTTTAGGCTACGTGTTTGAGAATTGTACCACGGAGTCACGTACTTCTGATTTGAGGACTTTGTTTTCACAGGAGCTACAGTATCCAGAGTCGTATGTAGTAAGGAGGTAAAATTAGAATAACTTGTATTATATAACATGTAAGATATGCATTTCCCTCCTGTGCTTGACACAGGCATCCGTAGTCATGACTAGATTTTAAAAAGGAAATACAAGTGATCTGCTTTTTCAAAAAAGTTCTGTACATATAGTGAAACTAAACGAGGCAAAATTAAAAGGAGTCACATATTTATAACATTACAACTACACTTAAGTTGACATTTTACAGCTTTTCCCCTGCTTTTAATTATTAATATATATAACTAAAAGAACAAGCAATAATTTGAGCATTTTAAAGTTGCTCCTGGGTATTATAGAAAGTTGTCACTGGAATATTACTCCAGGAATGTAATATATTTCCTTCATGCCTGTTTAGGATCCACATACACCAATATTAGTTAACAAAGGCATGGTAAATAGTGGACAGTCTATCACTGCAGACTGCCGAAGATGAGAAAAAGTCTTCATCTGGTCCCTTGCCTCTTTCTCTTCAATGCTCTACCAGGTGAGGCACTGATAAATAAATTAAAAGAGGAGGGAGTATGGAAGAAGAGAGGAGAACGCGGGGGCTGAGAAAAAAAAAATTATCCCACTTTTCTCCTATCATGGATTCTTCTTTCAGTTTTGTTTGTTTTTATATTGTTCCTGCTATGTGTCACTCAGGAAGTCGGGTCTTTACTGGTCTACAATCGCCAATCGCTTCTGAACCTCCAAAGCTCTGGTCAAAATACCATTCCGTTTGCTAACGGAAAACAAAATTCCCGTTGACCGCTGCTGTCACAAATACCATGCTTATGCCATGCTGTTATGCTACCTGCCCAGCGAAGGCGGTTGGCTGGTTAAGCTCAAGCTCTCCTTGGCACATCGCCCCACTACTGCCCAAGGAGTGCATTGATTATTTCCTGGTGTTTTTGTGCATCGACGATTCTTGAACCCTGTGGAAGCCTGCCTCATCCCCGTGAGCAACTGGGATGATACTCCACTTTTTCGCAATCAATGTCCTCCTGGGCTGAGGGTGCGCCAAATGAACCTCCGCAATCTGCAGCCATTGTGCCGGGTTCCCTATGCTGCTGAGGCCCATACCTCCACCCCAGCTTCTGTCAGGGTTGGATTGATAAATGCCAGATTGCTGGTAAATAAATCTTTTGTTCTTAAGGAGTTATTCACCTTCTGGAGTCTGGACTTCATGTGTGTCACTGAGACTTGGCTGAACACTGCTGAGTCTAGTATCTTTTTCAAACTTTTACCATCAGACTGTTTTTATTTTAATACACTGAGGACATCAGGAAGAGGAGGAGGTACGGTGGTTGTTTTTAAAAAGGATTTTAAATGTAAACAACGCTTTTTACAGCCTTTATTTTCCGGCTTTGAGCTGGTGTGTTTTGAAGTTATTTGCTCTAACTCAGTGCTCTTTGCTGTTATTTATCATCCCCCCTAACATAATAAGGACTTCATAAATGACTTTTCAGAATTTCTAGCTGGGGTTATGCCCAACTATGATTACGTTCTCATTGTGGGAGATTTTAACATTCATGTCTGCTGTCCTGACAAACCCCTGGCAAAAGAGTTTTTAAATCTTATTGACTCTTTGAACTTGGTTCAATCCGTATCTGGCCCTACTCATGATCACGGTCACAGAGTAGACCTGGTCTTACCTTACTGTTTACCTGTGTCTAATGTGGAAATCTTTGACACCCTCTTTTCTGACCATAAGGCTGTGTTATTACATACTGTGTTTTCGTGCACTACAGTTCAAAACAGTGCTCCTGCTTGCCGCTGCTGCCCGGTTGCTGTCTGTCCCTTCCGATCTGGACAAAGAGGTCCTTAGCTCTTGGTTTGAATCCTCGTGCCTAACTATTTTGGACTCGGTGGCTCCATTTAAAACCAGGCAGCCCAAAGCTAAAACCAAGCCTTCGTTTAACGACACCACTTGGGCTGTGAGGAGGGAATGTCGTAGAGCTGAATGCAGATGGAAGAGGGACAATTTACAGGTGTCTCTACAACTCCTAAAGAACTCATGGCATCTCTATCAGGATACGGTTAAAGAGGCTAAGGGGGAATAAACATTTCCAAGATCATTTTCTCCATTAGTCATAATCCCCGTGTGTTATTTAACTCTATTGGTTTAGTTTTAAATGCTCCACAAAGTGGCTGCTTATCGAATTATCAAATTATCAAAATTATCAAATTATCGAATGATTTTATTTGGTTTTTTATTGATAAGGTTGCAACCACGCAGGACCTCATTTCTGCCCCTGAGTCTGACCCCTCTGTTTTAATCCCTTGCTCTGCTGTTTTCGACCAGTTCGAGACTATAACTCTTTCTTATTTAAAGGATGTGGTTGGGCACCTGAGGCCCTCTGGCTCTCCAAACGATCCTCTACCGCCACAATTTTTTAAAGAGATGTTTTCTTGCATAGGGCAGGCTGTTCTTACTGTTATAAATAGCAGTTTAAGATCTGGTGTAGTCCCTGCTAATTTTAAGCATGCAATAGTACAGCCTCTGCTTAAAAACCGGCCCTGGACCATATTGTATTGGCTAACTATAGGTCTATCTCTAAGCTGCCTTTTATGTTGAAAATATTAGAGAAAATAGAATACTCCCAGTTGATGCACTTTTTAAATGAGAATGGTATTCTATAGGCCCTCCAATCTGGTTTAAAAACCTTCACAGCACTGACTCAGCTCTCTTAAAGGTTTTTAATGACATCCTTCTTACCTGTGATAATTATGCGGTAATTATGTTCTTCTTGTCTTTCTTGACCTTACAGCTGCTTTTGATACAGTAGACCACAACATCTTATTGTCTCGCTTACACCATCTTGCAGGCATCTGTGGTACGGCTTTGAATTGGTTTAGGTCCTATCTCACTGACAGAACTTTTAATTTAATTAATTTAATGCACTGTATTTTGGAGTTAGTCAGTGTCTTCCCTCTCGTCTGCAGCTGGTCCAAAATGCTGCTGAAGGACTTCTAACCAGAACCCGTAAGAGAGAGCATATAACTCCTATCTTGGCTTCACTCCATTGGCTGCCTGTTTAGTATATTTTTAAAATTTTAATGTTTGTTTTTAAATGTTTAAATGGTCTTGCTCCACCTTATCTCTCTGAGCTTCTTCGTGCTTATTCATCTCCTAGGCCTCTCAGGTCAGCTGACAAGCTGCTCCTGGAGGTACCCAGGTTTAAGAGGAAGCTCAGAGGGGACAGGGCCTTCTCTATAGTTTCTCCAAACTTCTGGAACAATTTGCCTCAGCACATAAGAGAGGCTCCATCATTGTCCATCTCAAAGCCCGTCTTAAAACTCATTTTTTTCAGGGTTTTTTTTACATATACTATTTCACTATTGTTATTTGTTGTGTCATGTGTACAGCACTTTGTTTTCAGCTGAGAGTTGTTTCGAAAGTGCTGTATGAAATAATTGCTTGCTTGTTATCCTTATGTTATAGTGTCGTATTTGTATTGTTGTTGATATTAAAGTTAAGTTTGGGTTCCAGGCTTTGGTTCTTATAGTTATCATGTTGCTATGCTCAGTGTTTGTATTGTCTGGCCTTAGTCTTGTTATCTAGGTGTCGGTTATCATATGTATATATTATATCAAAAATGATGTGCCGGGGGTCCGCTGCTCTCGCTGGGCTCTAGTAATCGTTGACCTCCCAGTCTGCTATCGAGCTGGTGGGTAACAGACATCTCTGAAAACACCAGAGCACGTTTGGAGATATGTGATATCTTGACAAATCGAGCAGATATTTGAAGCTTACACAGCTAGATTCTCACCTGAAAATAACTTAAAGGTTTATTTGTGAAACAGAAAGAGTAATATTTAAAAGATTTTAGCTGCCTTCCACCAGCACTGCCGCGTTTGAGTTTTGGACAAGATGCATTCTGGGACGACTGGGATACACACAAGTCACCAACTATGCATGCTCAGTAAAACAGGTGGCGCACGAACACATCCGGGAATTTTTCGCGTTCTCGGCTTGATGCTTACTTTGAATTGGAACAGTACTTGGTCTCCGACTGATGAGGTATCACGAGTATACGAGAACGCAACTATGCTTATTGAGACAGGGCCCTCGATCTCTGTTTCTGTGTTTCTCATACTCCCTGTTTTGAGATCCTCTATTAAATACATACATGCACACACACCTCTAACTGACCCATCCATCCATACATACATCCATCCATCCTTCCATCTTCTTCCGCTTTATCCGGGGCCAGGTCGCAGGGGCAGCAGCCTTAGCAGAGAAGCCCTGACCTCCCTCTCCCAAGCCACCTCCTCTAGCTTGTCCGGGGGAACACCAAGGCGTTCCCTGGCCAGCCGAGAGATATAACCTCTCCAGTGTGTCCTGGGTCTGCCCCGGGGCCTCCTCCCGGCGGGACATGTCCGGAACACTTCGCCCAGGAGGCCTGCTTGTCAGATGCCCAAACCAGTTCAGCTGACTCCTTTTGATGTGGAGGAGCAGTGGCTCTCCTCCGAGCCTCTCCCGGATGGCTGAACTTCTCACCCTATCTCTAAGGGAGAAGCCAGCCACCCTTCGGAGGAAACTCATTTCCGCCGCTTGTATCCGTGATCTCGTTCTTTCGGTCACTACCCACAGCTCGTGGCCATAGGTGAGGGTAGGGACGTAGGGGTCTACATCCCTACATAGATCCTTTAAAAGCGAAGCCCCTGAGTGCTTCACTTTTATGCCCAGCTCTCTCTTCACCACGACAGACAGGTGCAGAGTCTGCATCACTGCGGCCGCAGCACAAATCCGTCTGTCAATCTCTGGCTCCCTTCTCTCATGATTCGTGAACAAGACCCCGAGATACTAGAACTCCTCCAATTGGGGCAGAAACTTGTCCCCGACCCGGAGTGGGCACTCCACCCTGAGAACCATGGCCTCAGATATGGAGGTGCTGATCCCGTTGCTTCACACTTGGCTGCGAACCATTCCGGTGCAAGCCAGAGGCCATCACCCGATGAAGCCAACAGAACTACATCATCCGTGAAAAGCAGAGACGAGATTCTGAGTCTGCCCAAGTGAAAGCCCTCCGCCACTTGGCTGCGCCTAGAAATCCTGTCCATAAAAATTATGAACAGAGTCAGTGACTAAGGGCAGCCCTGGCGGAGCCCATCACCGACAAGGAATGAGTCCGACTTATTTCCGGCAATGCAAACCAAGCTCTTGCAACGGTTGTATAGGGATCGAAACTCCCATGCGCCCTTAAGTGTCCTTCAGAGCATAAAGAGCTGGTCCAGTGTTGAGCGACCAGAATGAAAACCGCATTGTTCCTCCTGTATCTGAGGTTCGACAGACGAACTCTCCTTTCCAGCAACCTGGCATAGACTTTTCCAGGGAGGCTGAGGAGTGTGATCCCCCGTGTAGTTGGAACACACCCTCCGGTCCCCTATCTTAAAAATGGGGACAACCACCACGGTCTACCAGTCCAAGGGTACTGCCCCTGATCTCCACGCAACATTGTAGAGGCATGTCATCCAGGACAGCCCTACAACGTCCAGAGCCTTCAGGAACTTGGGGCGGACCTCATCCACACCAGGGGCTTTGCCACAAAGGAGTTGTTTAACTGCCTCAGTGACCTCACCCCCGAAAATTGGCGGGTCATCCCCCTCATCCCCAGACTCTGCTTCCTCCTCTTAAGATGTGTCAGTGGAATTAAGGAGGTCCTCAAAGTATTCCTTCCACTGCCCGACAATTTTCTCAGTCGAAGTAAGCAGCGCTCCACCAGCACTATACACAGTGGAGGTAGAGCATGGCTTTCCCCTCCTGAGATGCCTGACGGTTTGCCAGAATCTCTTCGAGGCAGTCCGAAAATCTTTTTCCATCGCCTCTCCGAACTTCTCCCACACGCGAGTTATTGCTTCAGCCACTGCCCGAGCCGCATTCCGCTTGGCCTGTCGGTAACTGTCAGCTGCCTCCGAAGTGCCACAGGCTAACCAAGCTCGATAGCACTCCTTCTTCAGCTTGGTGGATTCCCTTCACCTCTAGTTTCCACCATTTGGTTCGGGGGTTACCACCACGACAGGCACCAACCACCTTGCGGCAGCAGCTCACTGCAGCAGCTTCGGCAATTTCAGATGCTGAACATGGTCCATTCGACTCAATGTCTGTTCAATGCTGTTGAAGTTCTGTCGGAGGTGTGTGTTGCAGATCTCACAGACTGGGGCCTCTGCTATGCATTCCCAGCACACCCTCACTACACGTTTAAGTGCACCGGGTCTTTCCAGTGTCTTGCCCCACCACCTGGTCCAACTCACCAACAGGTGGTGATCAGTTGACAGCTCAGCCCCTCTCTTTACCTGAGTGTCCAGAACATATGGTCACGGGTCTGGTGATACGATTACAAATCGACCTGCGGCCTAGAGCGTCCTGGTGCCACGTGCACTTATGGACACTCTTATGTTTGAACAAGGTGTTTGTTATGGCCAGAATGTGATTTGCACAGAAGTCCAATAACAAAACACCGCTTGGGTCAAATCAGGGAGGCCGTTCCTCCCAATCACGCCCCTACAGGTCTCACTGTCATTACCCACGTGAGCATTGAAGTCTCCCAGAAGGACAACAGAGTCTCCAGGTGGAGCACCTTCCAGCACCCCACCCAGGGACTCTAAGAAGGCTGGTTACTCTGAACTGCCACTCTGCGCATAAGCACAGATGACAGTCAGGACCTGTTCCCCGACCCTAAGGCGCAGGGAACAAACCCTCTCGTCCACCAGGAAGAACCCCAAAGTACAGGCAGTAAGCCGAGGGGATATTAGAATACCCACCCCAGAATCCCACCTCTCACCAGGGGCAACTCCAAACAGAGACAGGAGACTGATTCCGGAGCCCAAGCCAGGCGTAGAGGTGAGCCCGACTATATCTAGCCGGTACCTCTCAACCTCACGCACTAACTCAGGCTCCTTCCCCACCAGAAAGGTGACATTCTATGTCCCAATTGCCAGTCTTGGTAGCCAGGGATCCGCCGCCCGGCACACAATGCACCCGACCCTTACGGCACCTCCTGCTGGTGGTGGGCCTGAGGGAGGATGGGCCCATGTCCCCTTTTTGGACTGTGCCCGGCCAGGCCCCATGGACTAAGGCTCGGCCACCAGACGCTCGCCCTTGGGCACCCTCCCCAGGCTTGGCTCCAGGGCGAGGCCCTGGTAACCCTATCCCGGGCAGGGTAAACTGTTCCCTCGATGTTTTCCTCATAAGGGTCTTCTGAATCGCTCTTTGTCTGGTCCCTCACTCAGGACCAATTTGCCATGGGAGACCCTACCAGGGGGCAAAAGCCCCCAGACAACATAGCACCTGGGATCCCTGGGACACACAAACTCCTCCACCACGATAAGGTAGTGATTTGTAGAGGGGCGAACTGGCCCTCCTCTCTAATTGATTTGAGAAGACATGTATTATTATTGGGAGATATCATGTCAAAATACTGCCCAACTGCTGATATATTTCACCTTTTTGGTAGCTCCATTATGTTCTCCTTGCAAGCTTGTGATGATCTGGAAAATCACATCAGATACAGTTCACGCATAAATCAAATTCCTGCATCTTTTCAGCAACTCCAGTCACACAATGAGACAGTGATGTCGTTTCAGAGAAATGAGGCCTCGTTTCTCTTTGGTTGTGAAGAACGATACAGGTATCCACTGGGGCTTCATTCAGATACGCCTGCATTGCTTGACACAGGCTTGGGGGCTTCCAGTGTCAGACGTAACATCATTACTTACTACTGACCAATGTTTTTTGTATTTTGAGAGGAGTTTAGCAATAAAGTTTTAGAACTCATCTTTGTGATACGTTTGGGTCTGAAACCTGCTCACCACACAGCCGTACTATGACAGAACTAGCAAAGTGTACCCAATGAAGTGGCCGGTGTGTGTATTTTTCTTGACAAGGCAGTAAAGTTTCACTTCCAGTCCAGTTTGATCATGAGTCAAAATGATATAAAATATATTCACTTTTGTCAGACACTACCAGCAGACTGAGCCTAAACTGTGTCTGGTGAAGCTTATGAAACAGGGAAAAACATGGAAGAGGTGTCAAGGAGTGCAGATTTCAGTACAGACTCTCAGTACAGAGAGCAGACTTGAACGCAGATCTCCTTTGCGATGAATTTATTTACAGTGCAAAAAAAACAACAGTTCAGTGCATAATCTTTAGGTAGTGGTATCCAAAAGGGCATCAGAAATAATACATGATCTCAACAGTACTAACAGTACTAACAGTACTGGCTGGTTTCACCTGAGACACATGAAACACATTATGAATACGCATATTTTGAGGGAGGGTCAAATGCACAGTCACAGGATTGAGGACCTCTTGCACAGGAAAAGGACCGATGAATCTAGGAGCCAGCTTCTTAGACTCCGTCCTCAGTGGTATGTGTTTAGAGGAGAGCCAACCTGTTGGCCAACTTGGTAAACAGGAGTCAGAACGCGATGATGGCCCGGCAGTCTCTTGTTCTACTCTGCTGTCCTAAACAATGTTGCCCTAGTAGCCCGCCATGCTCGCCGGCAATGACGCATGTGATGTTGCACTGATGGGACTGCAAACTCACCCTCTGTGATGGAAAGGAGTGGGGCTTGTTATCCCATCGATGCTTCGAAGGGAGACTCCCCTGTGGCCGTCGAGGTGCTAGCGTTGTGGGCATACTCCACCCAGGCCAAATGCTCGCTCTAGGAGGACTGGTTGGAAGAGGCAACACACTGCAACATGGCTTCCAGCTCCTGGTTAGCCCTTTCAGGTTGGCCGTTAGACTGTGGATGAAAACCGGTCTATGATGGTGAGTATGGTGGTATTACCTGCTGACGGCGGCAGTCCAGTAACAATATCCACGGCAATGTGCAACCATGGGCCATGGGAGTGGCCGCTGGTGGCCCAACAGTGGGGAGCTTGGTACCTTGTTTTGAGCACAAATTGGCCAAGGCCGTCACATATTCCTGGACGTCCTTGGCAAGGGAAGGCCACCAAAATAGACGGTGGAGGAATCTAAGTGTGAGATTCCGACCCGGATGGCAGGAGAACTTTGCCGTATGTGCCCAGTGGATCACCTTGCCCCGAACAACCACAGGGACGTACTGTCTGCCTGCCTGGCCTGACCCAGGGTCTGGATCCTGCTGCAGGGCATTTATGACCAGCCTCTCGATCTCCCAGGTGACTGTCCCGATGATACAGGAAGCAGGAAGAATGGGTTTGTCCTTTTCCTCTGCATCCTCCATCAGTGAGAATTGACGTGAGAGGGCGTCGGGTTCAGTGTTGCGTGAGCCTGGCCTGTAAGTAATCACAAGGCTGAAACAGGTAAAAAACAAGGCCCACCTGACTTGTCTGTCATTGAGGCATTTAGCCGCTTGTAGATAGGCAAGGTTCTTGTAATCCGTCCAAACAAGAACTGGGTGCTCGCTCCCCTCCAACCAGTGATGCCATTCCTCTAAAGTTAAGTTTGATAGCAAGCAGCTCTCGATCCCCCACGTCACAGTTCCACTCGGCCTGAGACAGACAACATGAGAAGAAGGCACGTGGATGCAATTTACCTTCAAATCGCTGTGAGAGGACCGCCCCCACACCAGAGTCCGAGGCATCCACCTCCACCGCGAATGCTTGATTAAGGTCTGCCTGAAATAGAACAGGTGCAGAGGAAAACAGGCGTTTCAGAAGGTCAAAGGCCTGCTGTGCTGCTGATGACCACAGGAACTGCTGTTTGGGAGAGGTAAGATGAAGTCCCGAAGGACTTAATCCTCAGGGCAGGATTCTTCTCAACAAAGAAGAATCCTGCCCTGAGGGGTGACGTGGACAGCCGAATAATGCTCGATGCAAGGGAATCTGTGATGTAATGCTCTATGGCCTTGCGCTCAGGCTTAGAAACTCAAACAAATGGCTGGTGGGCAGAGATGCGCCAGGGAGAAGATCAATACCGCAGTCATAGGGGCAGTGGGGTGGGAGTGACTGTGCTCGACTCTTACTAAACACTAACCCAATTGCCAACTCACGTGTTATCCTTTCATTGAGGCCGTTCAGGAAAGCTCCTCTAAGTACCTTCTCTTTCCAGCCCGTCTCCTCTACCAGGGTCCAGAACTCCATGGAGAAATCAGCCATACTCCTTCTGCCCCATCATATGTTCTCTCTGAGAACATACGATGGGCAGCCATATCCGGGCTGGAGCCCTTGTCAAAAACACACCTAAACTTATAATCTGGGTAGGAAACATTAGGATTGGTGCTTAAGACAGCTTGAGCCTACTTCAAAGCCCTACCCGTCAATAACTGAACAATGAGAGCGATCTTGGCACAGTCGGTAGCTATTATTATTCAGCTATTATTATAAATAATAGGGAAACAACTACCTATTGTGGCTAGATGTGGGTGAACTGTGGGGCTTTGTGGTCAGGACAAACCTATACTTATCCCACTTGGGGGTGTCCACAAGTGCTCAACACCAGGTTTGACCTTTGGGGTTCCTATATGGGTTTTTCATTGAAAACAGTGATTTGCTGGGACACGACAACTCAGTTGCCCATCTGTAGTTCAGCTGCCTGCCTTTCCTTTAAACTTCCTTCTGTGTTATCTATCTTGATAACCACAAGTAAAACTGTGCAGGACAAAATATATGGAGAATCTTAAGTGATATGCATGTCTCTTTGAAATATGTAAAGAGTGGGCTCTGGCCTGCAGGTCCCAATTTGGATATACGTGCTGGATTGAGCCACTGACCTATGGATAGGTAGATAAACTCTCAGACTATCACCAGTTTTCACCACTGACTGCACCAGATGTCACATTATTTTATGCCAAGTTGTGGACACTGTGATGTGATCAAAACCTACCTTATATTTTCTTCCTTCTCTGGTCTGCTTCAGGTGTATTGACCAACAGTACGCTCCCACCTACATCTTCCTCAAGAAAGTGAAAACCACTACTGAGATCAACATGCTAGCTACAGAAAGAGTCCTTCTGCTGCTTGTCTCACTTCTGTCTTCTTTGTTTCTTTGTGAACATTCACTTGCTTTTTCTCTAAAAAACTGCACAATCCTCTATTCTGAAAATTCAAACAACGTGTCAGTTACATGTGCAGAGCATCACCTCACTGCTATTCCAGATGACATTCCTGGTAATGCAGTATCGCTCAATCTCAGCTCAAATGGCATTTCAAATATTTCCAGGATGGATTTAGGAGGTTTATCTAAGCTTGAAGCTCTATATGTTAAAAATAATTGGATTTTACAAATTGATGATGGAACTTTTGCAGACTTGGTAGAGTTAAAAGTTCTCGACTTGGGTGAAAATGTACTCACAGCACTGACAAAAAACATGTTTCAGGGTCTTTCCAAATTAGAGACCTTATCTCTGAACAACAACGTTATCTCATTTATTTCCCCTGTGGTCTTTCAGCCCCTGGTCATCTTACGTTTAGTAGATTTGAGCAATAATTATCTGCATCAAATTTCAGATATTGATTACATTGTTAAACTTCCAACTTTACAACATTTGATTATTACTCATAACAACTTTACTTCGTTTCAGTCAGATGACCTCCATGTAAATACCTCAAACCTACTCACTCTAAGTTTGGATTCAGTGAAGAAGTTCAGCATTACAAGAGACATTTTTCCTCATCTGCAGTCTCTGGACTTGCGAGGCTGGTCCAAGGATATTGAGTGGGAAGTGTCAAACAAGACCTTTTTGAGGAGCCTAACAAGACTGCACATGAGTGAAACTTCTCTTAGCTTTGAAGTGTACAGAGCGATTCTGCAGACTGCTTACTCTCTTCAAGAGTTTCAGATGGATAACATACAAAAGTGGATAGATGATGGTCTCATTGATGTTGCCTGCCAAATTCCTTCTCTAAGAACAGTTGATGTGAGAAATAGTGAAATTCACAACATAAAAGAGCACATGCTGCAGTCTTGCTCTAACCTTACTGAGCTCAACTTATCATTTAACAATATAAAAAGCATGGCCGATAATGCACTCCAGTCAATGACACAGCTCAGAAGCCTGATATTACAAAATAATGAACTGTCCGAACTGCCAGTGGCCGTCCAAGGACTTACCACATTGGAAGTCTATGACCTTAGCATCAATGACATCAGTGAACTTTACTGTCCTTACTTCTGGAATTTAACAAGCCTAACAATACTCGACCTGAGCCACAATCAAATATACTATATCTTTGACTGTGTTTTTCAAAATTTAAAAAATTTGAAAATCTTAAATCTTGAAAACAACAAGATTCTGTCATTTATAAATACTTTCAAAGATAAATTACAGACATTGGAGTTTTTGAATTTGAGAAATATTGATATCATGAATTTCATTCAAGGAGATTTCCGTAGTTTGTCTTCCCTTCAATACTTGTGTGTAGACTTAGACAAGTGTGACAGTGTTGATGAAGGAGGGTTCGAAGGACTTGATAACCTCCAGATTCTTTATCTGTTAGGTGATAATTATTTTTATGACCATTTCAGTGGACTGTCAAACTTAAGTACTCTGATCTTAAATGTTGTTAAAAGCCAGTCACATAACAGCTCTAAACAAAGGGATAGGCCTTTCTCAGATTTACAAAGATTGAAGAAGCTTCATATCAAGGTTCATAGAGGATATTACAATATTTCAAAAGATGTTCTCAGTGGTCTGACTTCTGTAGAGTACTTAATAACAGAGGCATACTTCATGGGCTCTTTGCACCCAGACACATTTAAATACACACCGCAACTGAAACGTCTGAGGATATCTTACAGCAAGCTTTCAGTTTTAACATCTGACGTGTTCTTGCCAATTCCAAACCTGATGATACTTGACCTCTCCAACAATAAACTCAGGTCTTTGCATTTTCTAGCAGAGGCCAAACTGTCGGCACTCAGATGGCTTGATGTCAGTAACAATGAATTGTTCGTAATTAGTGAAACAGTTATCCGATCCCTTCCAGGCTTGACATATCTGGATCTGTCTGCTAACCTTTTAACATGTGAATGTTCTAATTACGGTCTTATCCAGTGGATTCAAGGCAGCAAACAGACACAGGTTGTTAATGCACATCAGTACACTTGCGCGTTTCCTGTCAGCCAAAGGGGAAACAAATTCCTTGACTTTGGTTTTGACTCCTGTTGGATAGATGCTGCATTGCTCTGCTTCCTTTTTAGCTCTAGCCTAGTTATGCTTACTCTCCTTGCATCCTTCATCTACCACTTCCTGAGGTCACACCTCACCTATGCCTATTACCTCTTCCTGGCCTTTCTCTATGATAATAAGTGGAGGAAGAAAGGTATTCCTCACAGCTACGATGCCTTTGTCTCCTACAATGTTCATGATGAAGCTTGGGTCTACGGAGAGTTGCTTCCAGAGCTGGAGGGTCAACAGGGCTGGAAACTCTGTCTGCACCACAGAGACTTTGAACCAGGTATATATGGTTATCATTAACCTATTTTTTTCTATTTTTAGATCAATATTTAATGAAGCTACCACACAAACTGCCTCATCTTTCCTTTAAACACTATTGTTGCCACTCTAAACTTGTACTGACAAAGATCAGGGTTTACACCACTGTTTTTTGTTTTGTTTTGTTCAAAATTTTAATACAATATCTTTACACAAATACAAATGGCTGGTATGAAGTCAAACAAGAATTCCAATCCCACGTGACCCACAAAACAAAGTTTGAATGCTAGATCTAGATATTTTAAGACTGACTATCTGGACAAAAGCTGCAAACTGATCTTTAAACCTCTAAAAGTAGACTTTAGATGTGCTGCTCAACTTTCAAAGCATCCTACATGTAGGAAAATGAAAGATTTACTCTGGAAAATGTACAGTGAAGATTGGTCCAGTTTTTTCCTGAAATCATGAATAGGGATGGGTATTGTTTAGGTTTTATCCGATACCGGTGCCAAACTGGTACTTTTGAAACGGTGCCGGTGCTTAAACGGTGCTCAAACCGGTGCTTAAAGAATGGAGAACACAAAATTGGTCCAAAAACCTCTCATGTTCAGCTGTTTTTTTTGTAAAAAGATAACAATGTTAGCCTTTTCTGCAGCTATGGGGCAAATATGATATCACTCTTGGCTGGAAGCAGTGCTTAAACAAAAACAAACGTTGTCCAAAAACCTCTCATGTTTAACTGTTTTACACTTTTTCTTTGGTCATTTTAGCCTTTTTGGCCAGGGTGAAGGGAGTATCTGCCATCAAACAAGAAGACAGCTGCATGTAACTACGACAGTGTTTGCTAGTTCACCTTACATGCATTAATGTAATAACATGGTTAGCCTACTCAACGTAAATTACACACGAACATCATGAAGCTACTCACGCAGAGAAGAACGGCTGCTGCTGCCATCATCATCCGTCACCACCACACCCGCAGTAGATGCGCTCGGTGTGAGGTCTCGCAGCAAGCTATCAAATACAGCGCATTTTTCTGCTTTTAAAAAAAACCCGCTATGCGTCGCCAGGTGTTTCATCGCATTTGAGGTGTTACCTCCTTTGACAGTATCACAGTATCACCTTAAAGCACTTGTTGCAGGCTGCTGAGTTTGCATATTTTGCTGTGAAGTACAGCCAGACTTTTGACCGCTTCGTCTTGGGCATTTTTAATCTGTAGCTCTGCTCTAAAAGTACGTACGTACCTGGGCCCGCCTACTATCCTCGGAAACGTAAAATGATTGGCTAGAATTCAAAGTGTATGACATCTCAGGAAAAAAAAGCACGAAATTTTCATTATTCATATAATTATGGGTTTCACATAAAAGAATATAGAAGTACAAAAACATCTGAATTCCAGAAAATATTGAATTCCATAAAATATTAAAATTAAAGTCTGAGTCAACCCCAGAAGCTTATTGAATTGTACGTTGCTTGTCCATTACACAAAAAGTCCCACCAAAGGCTGTGACTGGAATTTAGACACTACTGTAGATCCTGCTATTCTCAAAAGTGAGAATACCTTTGAAATGTTTTAACTCATAGAAAAGGCTACATTTTATGTTGTCTAAGGAGCTTGGAAACAATAGACTACAATGACCTGGATGACTGAGAACCTTCACAGACATACATTTTATGTTATTCACCAGTGCTGTTTTAAGTAGTAAATGTTAAAACTAGAAAAATGCTGAAATGTTGGATGTCTCAGATTTTTGTCTAACGTCTCAGATTTTTGTTTAATGTCTCCGATTTTTGTTTAATGTCTCAGATTTTTGTTTTTACAGGTAAGCCCATTGTCGAAAACATTACAGCAGCCATCTATAGCAGCAGAAAGACTATCTGTGTGATCAGCCAGCATTACCTGCAGAGTGAGTGGTGCTCCAAAGAAATCCAGATGGCCAGGTATGGTTACCAACTCTTTGTCCTTACATGTAATGACATTGCCAGCTTCTACACTGATTAATCTGTGTGTGATGTCTTTAGCTTCCGTCTGTTCGATGAGCACAAGGATGTGCTGATCATGGTGTTTCTGGAGGACATACCAGCCAAGCAGCTGTCTCCGTACTACCAAATAAGGAGTCTGGTGAAGAGGAGCTCTTACTTGAGCTGGCCACAGGCTGGTCAACACACTGGAGTCTTCTGGCAGAAAATACGACAAGCTCTCGAGAGAGAGAGAAGAAAACCCTGCTGAGCACACGTGACTCTGCACTGGACAGCCCATAGTCACCCACTGAAGTTTACCTGAGGTGGAAAAATCATTGTTTGTTTGTAAAAAGCAGATATAATTATTGCAAATGAGAATAAATCAGGGTATGCTTTACAGTGAGACTGACAAGTTGCTCTTCTTATCCTTTTGTATTCGAAGGAGCTTGGAAAGAAAGCGTCTGGACTTCAAGTTGCCTGAAGATGTTTCACCTCTCATCTGAGAAGCTTCTTAAGTTCTAGGGTCAAATGGTGGAGAGTCACAGATTTAAGCCCTGTGGGAGTGTCCCTCTGAGAGGGACAATGGACCCTCTAATGATCCTCTACCTAATCACACGAGCCAAGGTGTGAAAATGGGTGGAGGTCACAATCAGACAAGGTTTTGGGTGAGCTCATTGTGAAACCTAGCCCCACCCTATCATGTGATTTCCTGAGGTCAGATGGCCCAGGATATCCTTTGGTATCCATGTCAGATTCACCCCCTTACGTTCAAAATACCAAAATGAAGATTGCAGACATGCTCAACTTGAGGCTTCATAATGGGACTTCTCCAGCTGGTGGATAATGCTGTGGTGGCTCCATCCATCTTTCATATACAGTTTATGTAAAGAACAAGCATAGTTGTGTTTAGAGCCAAAGGTGCAAATATAAATATAAAAATGGGGTTAGGGTTGTACATATTTTTTATATTGTTATATTTAATTACTAATCAATAAGTCTATCAATAAATACTGCAATAATTAACCTTTTGTTAAAACCAGAGAAAAATCCCAATCAGCCAAATGGTTTTAGGCCACTTTCTCTGGTAAATACAGACATTAAAATTATAAGCCAAGTTCTTGCATCCCATTTAGAAAAAGTAATTCCAGCCATTATCCATCCTGACCAGACAGGTTTTATTAAAGGCAGATATTCCGCTATAAATATTTGTAAACTATTCAACTCCATGCAGCTTTCAGAGTATCAGAAAACTCTAATCTTATCAGTTGATGCAGAAAAAGCATTTGACAAAGTCTGCTGGAAATTTCTGTTTGAGTGACTATGAGTTATAGTTATTTCCCATATTCTTGTTATAATTGTGTTATTGCTATCATTGTCATTATTGTGATTACTGGTGGTGATGGTGAAAAAACTGAGTTAATTTTGCCTTAAGTATTATTCTGATTATTGTAATAATTCTTTCCTCAATTGCATTAATCCTGGACTGAATAGAAATTAATGTACTCACACTCGTATTTTTCTGTAAGTTCCCTAATCTGTCCTCCTCTACTCTGTATGTTGTATATTTCATGATAATAAGAAAATAGGGAAAAAAGAAACATTTAAAATTTTAATTGTTAGGAATTAAAATTATACTTCTATTTCAAATGCTAAATGTATTGTTCTTTTTTCTCAGTTTACATTGTTTGTATTTACACGTATGATTAATTTAACAAGTGTTACAAAATAATAACTAGTATGTTTTCCTGTTACTAACATTCATACTAACAACTGTGACACAAATATGTCTTTGGTGTGTTAATGCTTACAGGACTCAGTGTCCTTAATTACATTTAATCTTTGGTTTAATCTTCACAACAGCCCACAGCAAGTTTCCCTAGTGCTTTACTTGCCTGTCACCACTAACTGAAGGCTTGAGTGAGAGACAGTACTTTCATCTTAGACACATCAGTCATTTCAATTCATTTTGTTCTTATTTTTCAAAACAGCAAAAGAATAGGAGTAACTAACAGTTTTATATGGTTGTTAATCGTAAATGGCACGCTATGAGTGTTTGTACTATATAATTTTACTGTACAAACTGTGCGAGAGTGGTCTATTGCTCAGTGAAAATGGCTTTTTTCTTTGCAGTTTCACAGTTTTGAAAAAGGTTCAAGTTGTTGTCATTTGCATGTTTCCTCCTGAAAACAAAACTCAATTCTAGAGAGAGAGATAGCGTGATAAGAGATAACGCTTTATTGTCATTGCACAGTCTTACCTAGTACAATAGTACAACAAAAGTGGAAACTGTCCCCAGGTCGGCATCAGAGATGGGCAGTAACGCGTAACTGTAATCTGATTACTTTTTTCAGGTAACGAGTAAAGTAAGGGATTACTATTGCAAAAACCGTAATTAGATTACCGTTACTTTCCCATAGGAACACTGCGTTACTGTGTTACTAAAACTGTGATTTTTTTGCGAGAATGTCTCATGACAGTGACATAAGCGAGTGCGACGTTCATGACAACAGCTGTATGCAGATCAACAATGGATCATATATCGAGTGCGGGAGAGAGTATGAGCATGCTGCGTTTAAAGCGTGGAAGTACTGACCTTACTTTGAGTTTGATTCCATAAAAAGTGACAAAAACATTAGTGTCTGTTGTGCGTGGGAAGAAAACTTCTTTTTACAGCGAAAAAAACCCCCCTAAACTTCCAAGCAAGCACCAGGAGTGCGCTACCACGTAATGGGAAATTCACAGAGAAACTTGCGGATTCTTCCACTGACCGCTGCAGCACACCTGCACCAGGGCAAACCTCCACCTACACCACTCCTGCTTTACAGGTGAAAATAGAGCAACAGGACCGCTAGTCTTTGACTTTATTTATTTTCTGCTGTGTTTTACTTGCATCTATTTGAAAGAGTGAGTGTAAACACAGCAGAAAATAAATAAAATCAAAGACTAGCGGTCCTGTTGCTCTATTTTCACCTGTAAAGCAGGAGTGGGGAAGGTGGAGGTTTACCCTGGTGCAGGTGCACTGTAAAATCTAATTAGTTCACAGAACGCAAAAAATCTATGTAAACTCGTTGCCTCAAAAAAATTGAGTAACGTTTTACTTAAGATGATTAAGCTAGGGCAACTTACTCATTTTGAGTACACTGTACGGCCTTGTTAGTTCCCAGAACTCAGAAAAATTAAGGAAACTCGTTGCCTCAAAAAAACTAAGTAAAGCATACTTAAGATGACTGTTAGGGCAACTTATTCATTGCAAGTCTGCAGTATTAAGAATAACTTGATTTGTTGTTCTGTCACAAGTGCAGTCTCTGATTTAAACAACACATTTATTTTTTATTCCAACACATGAGCTGGAATGTTGTAATATTTTAAGGATGGCTTGTTTCCAGCCCAGGCATTACTGCCTGAATGACTGTCATGGATCGAGGTGATCCAAATGTAGGTGCAGAAGAAAGTCTTTAACTTCCCTTAAGTACAGTGGCAGTGGATGTGGGTTGGAGATGCAATGAGCTTGAACCTGCAGGCGACCAGTTTCACTGACCACACCATCTGTGACGGAGGACTCATCTCTCCTGTTGTCCTGCAAGCAAACAATCATATTTTTGGAACATGAACTTAATTGCTTTCTTAAAACATTTTTTCTGCATTTGGTATAAAACAGACTCCAATTTACACAATCTCAGGCTCCCTCCCCACCAGAGAGGTGACATTCAATGTCCCACTGTCAGTCTGGATAGCCCTGACCACCACTCAACATATAATAATGTCATGAAAGCATCATTTTAAAAAGGGCTATGCAAACATGGCCAATAACTTTCATTCTAATGATCTGCAAAATGATTTGGGCACAAAACAAATTTTGCTGTTAGAAAACTTGCAGACTTCACTATATACAGTGTAGACCCTCTAAACTGAGTTTGGGGGATGTGATCTTTCAAGAAATGCAGAAATGTTGTTTGTTTACTTACACAGCATATCTTGTAGAATTAACTGCAGTTAGAAGTCTAATAACAGAAGACAGGAAAAGATCAGTAAAGAAACAACTTCCCCAAACCAAAGAACAAATAAAACAATAAGTAAAACAGGCTGATCTAAAGTATGATTAAAGTTCAGCCTGATTAATATAAATGTCACTGACAGTTGCTAATATATTGGAAAACCAAAATACTTACCACTGAGTTGATGTCTTTCTGTCCAACAGCAGGAGTGCTGGTCCCGAGCCTCAAAGACAGTAAGAAGCAAGCAGAGGGAGAAAAAGCAGAACATTTTTAGAAGCTGATTTGATCCTTAATGGCTGTGCAATCATAATAACTTACAACACAGAGGGTCAGTGTAGACCCCATACAGCCGAATTAGACTAACACATATAGTATTAAAAACACCATCTACTACTGTGTCTGAATGTGTAGTATTGGCACATTTTAGGCCTAAAGAGATATGTTTTGAAAAAAAGACCACCTAATTTAAATATAATCATTGCATGCTTGTTAAAAGTTAACTTCCAATATATAAAGTTTCTAAGATCTAACATTTGACAGGGTTTATATGTAACATAATGTTTCTTATGATTCAACTGTGTAATTTAACTTAATTCTTTAGAAGGACAAGCTATATTACTTTATTCTCAGTTATAAAGCCAACCTAGATGTTAAGCATTTAACAGGCCACTTATCTGGATTATAGCTTTCACAGCAAAACTTGTTTTTAAACACGTTTTAACAAAACAAATACTATTGTTAATATTATTATTTAGAATGTAATTCAACAGAAAAGTCGGTTAAATATAAAAGCAGTTTGCTTATGTTGTTAAATAAAGGCTAGATTTGACATTAATAGATGCCACAGATGTTCAAAAGCTGCCACAAAGCATGAAAAAAAATAGACGTCTCCGAAAAGGTCAGAGCATTTTTGCAAATATGTGATGTCTTGATAAATTGAGCAGATATTTGAACTTTACACAGCTACATTTTCGCCTGAAAATATCTTAAAAGTTTATTTTGTGACCCAGAAAATGTAATATTTAAAGGTTTTTTAGCTGCGCTCCTCCGCCATTGCCGTGCTTACAAGTAGGCACAGGCTCCGACAACCGCAGCCGACAAATGCGATCCTCCTTTTCCCCAGACTACCCTTTCTGGGTCACCAAATAAACTTTTAAGATATTTTCAGGCGAGAATGTAGCTGTGCACTGCTCAGATATGTACTTAATTGAACCTTGCTTCGACGTTTTCGGAGAGCTCTGTTATCCACCAGCGCGATAGCTGACCGGGAGGACTAGGCTCAATAGAGCGGGTGAGCACAGCTAACTCCTGGCATGTCGTTTTCAACCCCCCTGCAGTCTTTTGCTACTTAGGTTAAACATGATATATATAGTTAGTTAGTTAGTTAGTTAGTTATGGCTATGGATTGAAAATACCCCCCACACCCCACCCCTAACGGTTGCACCTCCCGAAAACTTTTGTCTGGGCTCTTATCTTACTTTTTTATTTCAAACAATCAACAGAAAATTTCACAGACATATTTTTATAAGGTTTTTAAGGCTGTGGTGTTAATTTTTAAGTAACATGAACCAAGCGGCAGCAGCAACACTAGGCTAACACTAACTAGCTAGCAAGATTATAAACCTGGTGCTAAACTAAGAGAAGCCACAAAATCAGTTTGAATAAGAGTAAACATTTACTCACCAAGTCAGTGTATCAGGTAAAGATCCACGGCAATGACAATAATCTCTTGAGCTGAAGCTTCTCGAGGTTTGCTCAACATATTCCAGAAAAAATGCTGGCGCCATGAACCGTGCTAGGGAGGAGGACGGTAGTGACGTGGCATTTTCAAACCACATCTTTCATCCTTCCGCACTGAGAAGCAAAACTTCCAGCTTACTTAGCTTTTCTAAGTAAAGAAAATTCAAATAAATTGAGTTGATCAGCATTTTTGCATAAAAAGTACTGGTAACTTATTTAAATCAAGTTCTAATAACAAATTGATAAAAATTGAATTGTGCCTACTTAATATTTTTAATTAAACACAATATTACATTTTACAGTGTGAGCCGCAGCGGTCAGTTGAAGAAACCGCGAGTTTCTCTGTGAATTTCCCATTACGTCGTAGCGCACTTGGTGCTTGCTCGGAAGTTTAGGGGGGTTTTTTGCTGTAAAGAGAAGTTTTCTTCCCACGCACAACGAACACTAATGTTTTTGTCACTTTTTATGGAATCAAACTCAAAGTAAGGTCAGTACTTCCACGCTTTAAACGCTGCATGCTCATACTCTCTCCCGCACTCGATATATGTTCCATTGTTGATGCACACAGCTTTTGCCACCAACGGCGCACTCGCATGTCTCCTCTTATGTGTGTTACTGGTCTGTCTGTGTTTCTCCCTAGTTGGTGTTCCCTGTGTAGCCCTGCTCTAAATCCCCTCGCACTTAAGGTTTGTTAGTGATGGTTCCTTGTTTATTGGTTTTCCCTGTGGAAGTTATCCTTAGTGTCCGTCCATGCTTACTTCGTCTCTGTTTATATCCTTACCTCACTAATAAAGCTAACTCGCATCACAGTCGTACCTACATTTTGCGTCCTCTCTCACGCCACACGGCTTGCCTCGCTAGCCATGACAGTACGGACCAGTCAAAATGGACCCAGCGACACTCGCCACATCAGAGGAGCTCTGGAAAGACACCAGTGATTCTGTGGCAAGACTGATCAATCTGTGGCTAGATCTTTCAGAGGGGGAGTTTCGTGGTGCTGTAGCAAGCCGGCTACAGCGACTGATTTCTGGCCTCCCCTGGCTACTTGGTTCACTCCACCCACTCGCACAGGATTTCCTCCTCAACATTCTCCATCTTCACCCCCCAGCTGCTTCCGGTTCCCTCCCCAGCCCGGCAGAGAATGTTCTGCCCGGTTCACCAGAGAAGTTGCGGCCCGGCCCACTGAATGTGGTGTTGCCCGGCCTGTCGGAGCCGTCTCCAAGGAGGAAGCGGCAGCAGCGCTGCAAGCACGTCACCCCACAGCCAGATCTCGGGAGTGAGTGAAAGGGACACTTGTTCTGTTTTTGCCTTTTCTGAGCCTATATTGAGTGTGAAAAACTGTAGTCACTCTGCTTCTTCCAAGCCTGGAGTTAAAATCACCAGGACTGTTAATTTAAAAACTGAGAATGTTAAGGACTTCTGTTGATCTGCATCTGCTCACTCAGAGCAGAGAGCTAATTTGACAAAGACTGTTTTCAATGAGCCTGCTCCTCTGTCGATCTGTGTTTCTACTTGGCCTTTAGCGCAACCTGCAGTTCTGTTACCTGGTCAGGTTGCAGATCAACCTTCTGTTCAATCATTAGCTCAGTCGCGTATTCGGCCACCATCATCAATTTCTTTGTGTCGGCCAGAGGACTCCACGCCTGCTGGTTCTTCTTCCTGTCAGCCAGAGGACTCTGTGCCTGCTGGTTTTTTGCTGCAAAACAAAAAACTGCCCTTTCGTGTTGGTGGAAAATGCATGTCGACCAATCAAAAATGATATGGCGACATGACATTTGGTTGTTTAGAAAGAGGGGGAAGCTTTAGAAGTGACGGCAAGAAAGGGAGAGAGAGAGAAAGACAGCAGAAAAAGAACCATTCGCACTCATGTAATCCACACATGGGGCAGCAGAGGACCACCAGTGTGTCTGCAACTGGCCTTGTGCTAGCCCATGTGTGGGCGACCTCTGGCAAACCAGATCTGGGCCGTCATTCTTTGCGGTATGTTGGCCACGTGTAAGCACATTGTGTGGGCCAGATCCAGGCCATACCAATTTTGCTATGTGGGTAAATACAATGTGGTGTATAAACAAATTGTGAGTGAAGAAGGTACACACTTAGCCTAGGCCTGTTGTGTTGGTTAAGGGTGAAGCCTGTATGCTATGTGTCTTCCCTCACTCAAGCACCTAATGAGTTTTGTGGTTTCTGGTGTGGAAGGGTGGGCTGTGTTTTTAGATAATATAGTGGTATATATCGCAACACCTGGCAAGATCATCTTAAGTCCATCTGTGCATTCCTTGATTGCATGTAAAATCTTACAGCGAACCTTGCCAAGTGTGAGTTTGCTAAGGCCACTTTGACTTACTTGGGTAAGGTGGCTGGACAGGGCCAGGTACATCCAGTAAGAGCTAAAGTGGACGCTACTGATCACTTCAATTCTCCCACTACTGAGAAAGAACTTATTATTGTGGGTTTTGTGAGAATTTCTCTGCAGTGGTTGCTCCTCTAAGTGACTCCTTAAGTCCCAAGGTTATGTTCCAATGGTCAGATCACATTCAGACAATCTTTGAGGATGTCAAGGCTATCCTTGCCTCTGCTCCAAGGCTTGAGAGACCCCATCTCAGAGATTCTTTCCAACTGAAGGTAGACGCTAGCAAAGTGGATGCTGGGGCAGTATTGTTGCATCAGGATGCAGCAGGTATTGAGCTACTTCTCCCACAAGTTTTATTCCTGCCAGTTTTGGAAAAGGAAACTCATGCTTCAATTCTGGCTTTGAAACATTTTGAAGTATATTTGGGTAGTGGTAGAGTCCTCTCGTGGCATAAGAATCCAACTAAGAGCTTGATAACATGGCTCGTATTTTTACAGCCTTACCATATGCACATCTGACACCTGAAGGCTTCGGAAAATGTGATGGCTGACGCTCTTTCTAGAACTTTATGTTCATCATAGTATGTCTTTTTTTTAGTTTAAGCAATTCCTGGTGTTTCCATGTTCCATTCTCTTAAATATGCTTCATAACTACCAAATTATTTCTAGGGATGTTGGTGAGTAGTACAGTTGGTGTAAATAGGAACTGAGTTTTCACTGGTGCACTGATAAGCACATTTTAACTTCATGTGACTCATGGGTAGCGCTGTCAATTGTCCTCATTTCACCCCTGACTTACTGACATTTCTGTTTCCACCTTTTGTAAATAAACTTTAATAAATAATCATATCTTTATATTGTTCATATCTTCGTTGTGTAAACTCCTTTTTGTTGCAAGCAAGAGTCAGGTGATGCAACAGAGATTGTGTTTTGGACAAAAACAGTGAAGATTACACAAGGAAATAAGTCTTTATCTAAAAGGTTTTTAATTAAACAGCCTACACAAAACATCAGCATCATAATAGAAACAGGAAATGATACGACACAGCAGTGAGAGCTAAAACCTTTTCTGATTTAACAGTCCAACTTCCCCATTAGTCAGACGGGAAAAAAAGACAATTTCCACTGTTGTCTTCCTCAGATTAATAGCACTTGCAGCGCATCCACTCTGAGTTCAGGCCATTTTCATGTCTCAAGGAAAAACTTATGAAAGAGGTAAGACTCTGTTTATAAACCCTAACAATATTATTTGCGTTTACTGGAGAAAAAATATATGACACAAATGTGGTCACATTAAATAAAAAAATCTGTTATTTTGCTTTAAAGCTGTTGAGATGTAGCTGACATTAAAACACACAAAAATCTAAAATCAATATCAGTTAAGCAGTATCAAGGTTTTTCTCAGAACTAGATTTTGTAATGATGGAAACCTAGCACACTGAACTGTCTTATATTTATTTTTATTATCTATGTTGCATTTATATGTTGTTTGCTCTTTGGTTTTTTTGAGAGTAATATTGATGTCAATGGCCAAGAAAATGCTTTTTTATAAGAAAGCTATAGATGATTGGTTTTGAAAAAATAAATCAAAATTTGTACAATTCAAGGGAAAGTCAAGTTATAATGCTGTTGACTCATAATGATGTTCTTAGGCCCAGATAGATGTTGTGTCAGGAAGAACATGTAATGCAAAATCTGTGCCAAATCAAACATACCGATTCTCCCACAGCGAATCATCTCAGAGATTTACCCTTTGAATTTGATTCGATTCAGTTTTATTTATATGCTGTCAAATTACAACAATGGTTGTTTACTTATAAAGCACCTCAAGGTGCTTTATAAGTAAAGCACAAGACAATAATACATAATACAACCCCAACTTTCAGACAAGCCCTGAAGAGCAAGCACTTGGTGACAGTGGGAAGGGGAAAAACTCCCTTTTAACAGGAAGAAATGTGGCCATTTTTGTTGAATGCTTATAAATCTAATTTTTACTAATTTTTGTTTTTTCTTTAAAGTTGTAGGAATATGCTGACCTAGTTTTGTTATGTAAATTTGTAATGAATTTTTGGAACAGTTTTTGGAAAGTGGTTGGTTTATTAGCATATGGACCCTCGCATTAATCAAGGGATTAAGAGCACCCTGGAGGGGTGTGGTAACGAGGTTTTTTGTTTGCCAAGTGTCAAATGGGACGACGGGAGGGTTTAAAAAAAAATTTGACCACTTTTTGAAGTTGTGAAAGCAAATTAAGTTAACTTTCATTTAATTTTAAGTTGTAAGAAGTTATTTGGTTGATTTTTGTTTATAATTTTCCACGAAATAAACGCCATATAATTTTAAACAATGAAGTCAGAAGTGCGTTCTAAAACAAACCTTCCATTGCCACCCATGGCCTTTTCTTGGACTTTTTTGGTGTTTGGAACATAAAAGGCCATGACAACCTGTTCAGGGTATACCCCGCGTTTTACCCTATGATAGCTAGGACAAGATCCAGCACCCCCTGTGATGATGATAAAGACAACCAGAGGAGACTGGGTGGAAGGATGGATGGATTGACCTTTCTGCAATTCTGAAATCTGTCTAACTTCCCTCTGTGCTGCCTTGATGTTGGCCTCTAGTCTTGCTGTTCTTCATGGCTGTTATTAGTCAAGCATAGCAGGGATCACTGTAGCTGTGGCATAGACCAGCTAGTTGGTTTCACTAACGGTAATGCTGCATTCACATCTGCTAGTAGACATTTACAGGGTAATTCACGTAATCTTGGTAATAAGCACAGAGGGTCCAGGTTTAGCCAACTTAGCCATAATCTTCTCTTTCAGGTCAACATACCAGTTGTTTATGGGGCTTGCCACCTGACATTGAAGTGTGGAGATAATTATATCTCACTCCTGATTTTAAATCCTGGCTCCACCTTGCCATAGCATTTGTGTTCTACTTCATCCTTCTCTAGCTGTGATAGCAGTTACTTGCGTATCACTGAGCTACTAGTTGTTTTGATGTTAGTCTAGGTGGGTTTCGATTTGTAGCCTCTTCATGTAACCTTCTGGATTAGATGAAGCTTTCACTGAAGTTAAATGTATAGTAGGATTCCAGTAGTTCACTATTCTGATTTGTTGTTCCAGTAAACCTCTGAGACATACCGATTAGAGGTGTGTCTCAGAGGTTTACTGGAACAACAAATCAAAATCACAAATTTTTCATCACTATTTGCAGCAAATCTCACGTTGTTTTATTCTGTGCTAAAACGATGACATGGTAATGTAATCAGACTAATACCTTCAATTTTATTCTTTTATCCTGCCCGACTCAGGTGTATTGAACAACAGAATATCCCATCTCTAAGTGGAAACAGTACTGCTTCCCAAGATCAACATGCTAGCTACAGGAGTTTGGCCTCTGCTGCTTTTCTCACTTCTTTTGTGTTTCTTTCATTGTGAACATTTACTTGCTTTTTCACTAAAAAACTGCACAATTATCTATACAGAAAAATCTCATGTGTTAGTCACTTGCACAGAGCGTTACCTCACTGCTATTCCAGATGACATTCCCAAAAATGCAGCATTGCTAAATCTCAAGTCAAACTACATTTCAAATATTACCAGGATGAATTTGGAAGGTTTATTCAAGCTTGAAGTTCTAAATTTGGAAAAAAATTGGATTTCAAAAATTGATGATGAAGCTTTTGCAGACTTGGTAGAGTTAAAGGTTCTCATCTTGAGTATAAATAGGCTCGCAAAACTGACAGAAAACATGTTTCAGGGTCTTTCCAAGTTAGAGACACTGTCTCTGGACTGGAACCAGATCTCATTTATCTCCCCTGTGGCCTTTCAGCCCCTGGTCAGCGTACACTCAGTAGATTTGAGCTATAATTATCTGCATCAAATTTCAGATATTGATTACATTGTTAAACTTCCAACTTTACAACATTTGATTATTACTCACAACAACTTTACTTCGTTTCAGTCAGATGACCTCCATGTAAATACCTCAAACCTACTCACTCTAAGTTTGGATTCAGTGAAGAAGTTCAGAATTACAAGAGACATTTTTCCTCATCTGCAGTCTCTGGACTTGCGAGGCTGGTCCAAGGATATTGAGTGGGAAGTGTCAAACAAGACTTTTTTAAAGAGCCTGACGAGACTGCAAATGAGTGGAACTTCTCATAGCTTTGAAGTGT
The DNA here is from genome assembly GCF_963576455.1 of Neolamprologus multifasciatus. Taxonomy (NCBI): domain Eukaryota; kingdom Metazoa; phylum Chordata; class Actinopteri; order Cichliformes; family Cichlidae; genus Neolamprologus; species Neolamprologus multifasciatus. Next base: position 36,127,521 of record NC_140441.1, on the reverse strand, counting down.
ACAGAGCGATTCTGCAGACTGCTTACTCACTTCAAGAGCTTCAGATGGATAACATACAAAAGTGGATAGATGATGGTCTCATTGATGTCGCCTGCCAAATTCCTTCTCTTAGAACTCTGAATGTAAGCAGTAGTGAGATTTACACCTTAAAGGAGAACATGCTGCAGTCTTGTTCTCACCTAACTAACCTCAACTTATCATTTAACAATATAAACAGCATGGCTGATAATGCACTCCAGTCAATGACACAGCTCAGAAGCCTGATATTACAAAATAATGAACTGTCCGAACTGCCAGTGGCCGTCCAAGGACTTTCCACATTGGAAGTCTATGACCTTAGCATCAATTACATCAGTGAACTTTACTGTCCTTACTTCTGGAATTTAACAAGCCTAACAATACTCGATCTGAGCCACAATCAAATATCCTATGTCTTTGACTGTGTTTTTCAAAATTTAAACAATTTGAAAATCCTAAATCTTGAAAACAATAAGATTTCATCATTCGATTATTCTTTTAAATTTAAATTACAGACACTGGACTTTTTGTATTTGAAAAACAATGAGCTGATAAATCTCTTTCAAGGAGTCTTCAGTAATCTGTCTTCCCTTCGTTATTTGAATTTAGATGTACGCATGTGTAACAATGTTGAGGAAGGAGGGTTAAAGGGACTCTATAACCTCCAGTTCCTTCTTATGCAAGGTGATATTTATTTTTATGAGCATTTCAGTGGGCTGCCAAACTTAAGCACTCTGATCTTAAATGTTGTCTCTAGCCTGCCACATAACAGCTCTGAACAAAGGGATAGGCCTTTCTCAGATTTACCCAAACTGAAGAAGCTTCATATCAAGGTTCATAGAGGATATTACGATATTTCAAAAGATGTTCTCAGTGGTCTGACTTCTTTAGAGTACTTAATAACAGAGGCATACTTCATGGGCTCTTTGCATCCAGATACATTTAAACACACACCGCAACTGAAACATCTCACAATTACTTACAGCGAGCTTTCAGTTTTAACATCTAACGTGTTCTTGCCAATTCCAAACCTGATGATACTTGACCTCTCCAACAATAAACTCAGGTCTTTGCATTTTCTAGCAGAGGCCAAACTGTCGGCACTCAGATGGCTAAACGTCAGTGACAATGAATTGTTTGTAATCAGTGAAACAGTTATCCAATCCCTTTTAACCATGAAATATCTGGATCTGTCTGCTAACCTTTTAACATGTGAATGTTCTAATTACGGTCTTATCCAGTGGATTCAAAGCAGCAAACAGACACAGGTTGTTAATGCACATCAGTACACTTGCTCATTTCCTGTCAGCCAAAGGGGAAACAAATTCCTGGACTTTGGTTTTGACTCCTGTTGGATAGATGCTGCATTGCTCTGCTTCCTTTTTAGCTCTAGTCTAGTTATGCTTACTCTCCTCGCATCCTTCATCTACCACTTCCTGAGGTCACACCTCACATATACCTATTACCTCTTCCTGGCCTTTCTCTATGATAATAAGAGGAGGAAGAAAGGTATTCCTCACAGCTACGATGCCTTTGTCTCCTACAATGTTCATGATGAAGCTTGGGTCTGTGGAGAGTTGCTTCCAGAGCTGGAGGGTCAACAGGGCTGGAAACTCTGTCTGCACCACAGAGACTTTGAACCAGGTATAGATGCTTTTCATTAGCCTCTGTTTTTCTACTTTTAATGAAGCTAGCGCACAAACTCTGTCTTCTTTCCTATAAATACAACTGTTTCTTGTTGTTCTGCTTTTCAGTGGTACTGAAAAAGATCAAGTTTTGACACCACAGTATCTTTTTTTCTCTTTGACAGCACTGCAAAAATATAAACAGCGTCTATAGTGTCAAAACAAAAATACCAATGACATGTGACTCACAAACCGCAGTTTGAATGCTAGATCTAAAAGACTGACCATTTAGAGAAACGCTACAAACTGATCTTTAAACCTCAAAAAGTAGTATATAGCTGTGCTACTCAACTGTCAAAGCATCCTACATCTGGGAAAATGAAAGTTTACTCTGGAAGAACCAAAGCTTTAACTAAATTGAAAACATCTAAGTTTCTTCCATATTTAAAATGTATGAACATGAAATTACTTTCATTGATTTTTTTTACTGCATTGAAAAGAGAAAAGCACCAAAGATGTATTATGCACTTACAGGCCTGTAAGAAAATCTTCACTAAATTAGATTTCAGCAAACATAAAAGTTGAATACTGTAGAATCTGTTAGCAGCTGCCATTAGTAAATTGGGCACTTTTAGACAGACTTTAAAAATGTTTAGCCAGAGACAATCATCCATCTCCACTGTTCTCCGTTGAGCTTGTCAACTGTTCCAATCCAATACAAATATATGTAGCTGCCCAATTAACAAAGTATAGACTTAAGAATTTCACAAAAGAAAATTATAGATTCTCATTAGCTGGAATTTGATTCAGCATCAGTGTACGCCTCAGTGACTTAAAAAATAGTTTTTTGCTTACTCGCCATTGCTAAAAAAAAAAAAAGTACAACCAAGGAATTTAAGCCCTACTTTAGACCCCACTATTCTCAGAAGTGAGAATACCTTTGAAATCTTTTAACTTGTACAAAGCTAAATTTTATGTAACTTACGTGTGTCATTTTAGAACACAATGCTGACATGTTTGATGTGTCAGATTTTTGTTTTTACAGGTAAGCCCATCGTCGAAAACATTACAGAGGCCATCTATAGCAGCAGAAAGACTATCTGTGTGATCAGCCAGCATTATCTGCAAAGTGAGTGGTGCTCCAAAGAAATCCAGATGGCCAGGTATGGTTACCAACTCTTTGTCCTTACATGTAATGATGTCACCAGTTTCTACATTGATTAATCTGTGTGTGGTGTCTTTAGCTTCCGTCTGTTTGATGAGCACAAGGATGTGTTGATCATGGTGTTTCTGGAGGACATACCAGCCAAGCAGCTGTCTCCGTACTTCCAAATTAGGAGTCTGGTGAAGAAGCGCAGCTACCTGAGTTGGCCACAGGCTGTTCAGCACACTGGAGTCTTCTGGCAGAAAATACAACAAGCTCTCAAGAGAGAAGAAAACCCTGCTGAGCACACGTGCCTCCTCACTGGCCACCAGAGAGTCATCCAGTGAGATTTAACCCAGGTGGAAAAATCACAGATTGTATATATATATTGTATATATAAACAGAGCGGTCATGCTAATGCGGGAGTGGCTAAAATGCATTACTTCTAATGCCCAGCAGGGGGAAACTCCTGTGGCTTCAATAAGGTTGCTTGTCGAAGTCTATGGGTAAACATGGTAGCTTCAGGATCAGAGAGGTGAAGCTTCTGCAGAAGTGGATAAACTTGCAGTACTTCTAATGCCCAGCAGGGGGAAAACTCCTGTGTTTTCAATAAGGTTGCTTGTAGGTGTCCAGTGACAAACAGCCCTATGGTGCCTTGACCTGTGACCTCAGCAACACTTTGTTGTCTGGTGGACTTTCCTGGAGTTTATGGACTCAGTCAAAAGTGTCTGTCATGTATGGTTTCTTGTTACTTGTACTAAACTGTCACACGGTCACACGGATGTATCCTTGCTGTCCTAATGCTTAGGCAGCACACTGCTGGTTTCCTTGATACGTCACCTGACTATCACACTACCTGAGGGCTGGAGTGACAGTCAGCAGCAGCAGTATTTCGGTAGCTAATGCTTTTTTGTTGCTTTTTATTGATGCTCTGATGATGTGGAATGGTATGAGTTTTTCTACTATATCATTTTACTGGCATGTGGAAAGTGTATTTAAAATAAAGGTAATTCAGTGGTTTGTCTCTTTACAGAAGTTTCAGAGTTTTGAAATAGGATCATGGTTCCATTATCCTCATGAAAATTAAGATAAATAATAAACAATAAAATAAACTGCCTGTCACCAACATAAAACAACTATAGTGCAGCATATTGAAACATTTAAACTGGAGCAGCATTTTAAAATTATAGCAGCACAGTGACAGCATTTAAAAAAACACACAAAAAACAGATCAGTGTGCTTAAATACAAAGCATAGTAGCATAGTAGAAGCATAGTAAATAAAATAAAACCAAACAAAAGCAGTGCAGCGCATCAGAACAACTGGGTTATCAGTGAGCAATGGAGTTGATCAGTCTTATGGCCTTGATACTTTAGAGCCTCCTGTCTGTGTGGTGGGAGGGTATCAGTTCATGATACTGACCGCAGTGCACTGTGTGAATGCAGAAGTCTTGGGTGCAAACTGTACAGCTTCCTCATGAAGTGCTTCATTAAACATTGATCTGAAGGGACTCAAATGAATTTGACAAAGTGAAACGTAATAATGGTAATAAGGTCACAGGCCTCACTTTTGCCATCGAACAGCTTGTCAGTCAATTCTTATCAACTGTGAACCCCTGAAAATGGAAAACTGTATATTAAAATGTCTCTAATTTCTAAACACGTAATGCAATACTTTAGTCAAACTTTGAATCAAAGGTGAAAGACTGCACTGTATTTACACCTTGATTGTTTGATTTTAATTCCCCTGTTGTCTGCAAATGCAGTTTCCCTAATAAAGGATAGAATAGAATAGAATAGAATAGAATAGAATAGAATAGAATAGAATAAAATAGAATAGAATAGAATAGAATAGAATAGCACTTTTATTGCACATGTACAACTAAATTATGGAATTATGGGTGCTCCACGCCAACTGTGTAGGAATAAAATATAAATAGACAGCAGGAATAAATAACAAACAGGAGAAATGTATATATAATCAAGAGAAAGATACATTGGAGAACAAAGTGTTTGGAAGTAGTACAAGTTGTTGAGTTATGGGGGTTAGTCAGACTGTGGCACAGATTGGTGAGGTGAGTGGGAAGGGGTAGGATCGGGGGGGGGGGGGTGTAAGGGGTGTAAGGGGTCACCTGTGACAGCACTGTTTTTCCTGAGATAGGAGGATCTGCGGATGACCTCCATGGGTGGCAGAGGGCAGTCAGTAATTTTTTTGGGCAATGTTAATTACACTTTGTGTAGCCTTCCTGTTCTCCTTGTGGCCCCTGTGTACCAAAAACCCAGGCAGTGGGAGAGCAAGCTGTTGGGTCTTTGATTTCAGCAGGCCCGCTAGTTCAGAGCAGGGCTGGACTGGGACAAAAAATCGACCCGGTCTCATTGATGTCGCCTGCCAAATTCCTTCTCTTAGAACTCTGAATGTAAGCAGTAGTGAGATTTACACCTTAAAGGAGAACATGCTGCAGTCTTGTTCTCACCTAACTAACCTCAACTTATCATTTAACAATATAAACAGCATGGCTGATAATGCACTCCAGTCAATGACACAGCTCAGAAGCCTGATATTACAAAATAATGAACTGTCCGAACTGCCAGTGGCCGTCCAAGGACTTTCCACATTGGAAGTCTATGACCTTAGCATCAATTACATCAGTGAACTTCACTGTCCTTACTTCTGGAATTTAACAAGCCTAACAATACTCGATCTGAGCCACAATCAAATATCCTATGTCTCTGACTGTGTTTTTCAAAATTTAAACAATTTGAAAATCCTAAATCTTGAAAACAATAAGATTTCATCATTCGATTATTCTTTTAAATTTAAATTACAGACACTGGACTTTTTGTATTTGAAAAACAATGAGCTGATAAATCTCTTTCAAGGAGTCTTCAGTAATCTGTCTTCCCTTCGTTATTTGAATTTAGATGTACGCATGTGTAACAGTGTTGATGAAGGAGGGTTAAAGGGACTCTATAACCTCCAGTTCCTTCTTATGCAAGGTGATATTTATTTTTATGAGCATTTCAGTGGGCTGCCAAACTTAAACACTCTGATCTTAAATGTTGTCTCTAGCCTGCCACATAACAGCTCTGAACAAAGGGATAGGCCTTTCTCAAATTTACCCAAACTGAAGAAGCTTCATATCAAGGTTCATAGAGGATATTACGATATTTCAAAAGATGTTCTCAGTGGTCTGACTTCTTTAGAGTACTTAATAACAGAGGCATACTTCATGGGCTCTTTGCATCCAGACACATTTAAACACACACCGCAACTGAAACATCTCACAATTACTTACAGCGAGCTTTCAGTTTTAACATCTGACGTGTTCTTGCCAATTCCAAACCTGATGATACTTGACCTCTCCAACAATAAACTCAGGTCTTTGGATTTTCTAGCAGAGGCCAAACTGTCGGCACTCAGATGGCTAAACGTCAGTAACAATGAATTGTTTGTAATTAGTGAAACAGTTATCCAATCCCTTTTAACCATGAAATATCTGGATCTGTCTGCTAACCTTTTAACATGTGAATGTTCTAATTACGGTCTTATCCAGTGGATTCAAGGCAGCAAACAGACACAGGTTGTTAATGCACATCAGTACACTTGCGCGTTTCCTGTCAGCCAACGCGGAAACAAATTCCTTGACTTTGGTTTTGACTCCTGTTGGATAGATGCTGCCTTGCTCTGCTTCCTTTTTAGCTCTAGTCTAGTTGCGCTTACTCTCCTCGCATCCTTCATCTACCACTTCCTGAGGTCACACCTCACATATACCTATTACCTCTTCCTGGCCTTTCTCTATGATAATAAGAGGAGGAAGAAAGGTATTCCTCACAGCTACGATGCCTTTGTCTCCTACAATGTTCATGATGAAGCTTGGGTCTGTGGAGAGTTGCTTCCAGAGCTGGAGGGTCAACAGGGCTGGAAACTCTGTCTGCACCACAGAGACTTTGAACCAGGTATAGATGCTTTTCATTAGCGTCTGTTTTTCTACTTTTAATGAAGCTAGCACACAAACTCTGTCTTCTTTCCTATAAATACAATTGTTTCTTGTTGTTCCGCTTTTCAGTGGTACTGAAAAAGATCAAGTTTTGACACCACAGTATCTTTTTTTCTCTTTGACAGCACTGCAAAAATATAAACAGCGTCTATAGTGTCAAAACAAAAATACCAATGACATGTGACTCACAAACCGCAGTTTGAATGCTAGATCTAAAAGACTGACCATTTAGAGAAACGCTACAAACTGATCTTTAAACCTCAAAAAGTAGTATATAGATGTGCTACTCAACTGTCAAAGCATCCTACATCTGGGAAAATGAAAGTTTACTCTGAAAGAACCAAAGCTTTAACTAAATTGAAAACATCTAAGTTTCTTCCATATTTAAAATCTATAAACATGAAATTACTTTCATTGATTTTTTTTACTGCATTGAAAAGAGAAAAGCACCAAAGATGTATTATGCACTTACAGGCCTGTAAGAAATTAGAATTAGATTTCGGCAAACATAAAAGTTGAATACTGTAGAATCTGTTAGCAGCTGCCATTAGTAAATTGGGCACTTTTAGACAGACTTTAAAAATGTTTAGCCAGAGACAATCATCCATCTCCACTGTTCTCCGTTGAGCTTGTCAACTGTTCCAATCCAATACAAATATATGTAGCTGCCCAATTAACAAAGTATAGACTTAAGAATTTCACAAAAGAAAATTATAGATTCTAATTAGCTGGAATTTGATTCAGCATCAGTGTACGCCTCAGTGACTTAAAAAATAGTTTTTTGCTTTTTTGTACAACCAAGGAATTTAAGCCCTACTTTAGACCCCACTATTCTCAGAAGTGAGAATACCTTTGAAATCTTTTAACTTGTACAAAGCTAAATTTTATGTAACTTACGTGTGTCATTTTAGAACACAATGCTGACATGTTTGATGTGTCAGATTTTTGTTTTTACAGGTAAGCCCATCGTCGAAAACATTACAGAGGCCATCTATTGTAGCAGAAAGACTATCTGTGTGATCAGCCAGCATTATCTGCAAAGTGAGTGGTGCTCCAAAGAAATCCAGATGGCCAGGTATGGTTACCAACTCTTTGTCCTTACATGTAATGATGTCACCAGTTTCTACATTGATTAATCTGTGTGTGGTGTCTTTAGCTTCCGTCTGTTTGATGAGCACAAGGATGTGTTGATCATGGTGTTTCTGGAGGACATACCAGCCAAGCAGCTGTCTCCGTACTTCCAAATTAGGAGTCTGGTGAAGAAGCGCAGCTACCTGAGTTGGCCACAGGCTGTTCAGCACACTGGAGTCTTCTGGCAGAAAATACAACAAGCTCTCAAGAGAGAAGAAAACCCTGCTGAGCACACGTGCCTCCCCACTGGCCACCAGAGAGTCATCCAGTGAGATTTAACCCAGGTGGAAAAATCACAGATTGTATATATATATTGTATATATAAACAGAGCGGTCATGCTAATGCGGGAGTGGCTAAAATGCATTACTTCTAATGCCCAGCAGGGGGAAACTCCTGTGGCTTCAATAAGGTTGCTTGTCGAAGTCTATCGGTAAACATGGTAGCTTCAGGATCAGAGAGGTGAAGCTTCTGCAGAAGTGGATAAACTTGCAGTACTTCTAATGCCCAGCAGGGGGAAAACTCCTGTGTTTTCAATAAGGTTGCTTGTAGGTGTCCAGTGACAAACAGCCCTATGGTGCCTTGACCTGTGACCTCAGCAACACTTTGTTGTCTGGTGGACTTTCCTGGAGTTTATGGACTCAGTCAAAAGTGTCTGTCATGTATGGTTTCTTGTTACTTGTACTAAACTGTCACACGGTCACACGGATGTATCCTTGCTGTCCTAATGCTTAGGCAGCACACTGCTGGTTTCCTTGATACGTCACCTGACTATCACACTACCTGAGGGCTGGAGTGACAGTCAGCAGCAGCAGTATTTCGGTAGCTAATGCTTTTTTGTTGCTTTTTATTGATGCTCTGATGATGTGGAATGGTATGAGTTTTTCTACTATATCATTTTACTGGCATGTGGAAAGTGTATTTAAAATAAAGGTAATTCAGTGGTTTGTCTCTTTACAGAAGTTTCAGAGTTTTGAAATAGGATCATGGTTCCATTATCCTCATGAAAATTAAGATAAATAATAAACAATAAAATAAACTGCCTGTCACCAACATAAAACAACTATAGTGCAGCATATTGAAACATTTAAACTGGAGCAGCATTTTAAAATTATAGCAGCACAGTGACAGCATTTAAAAAAACACACAAAAAACAGATCAGTGTGCTTAAATACAAAGCATAGTAGCATAGTAGAAGCATAGTAAATAAAATAAAACCAAACAAAAGCAGTGCAGCGCATCAGAACAACTGGGTTATCAGTGAGCAATGGAGTTGATCAGTCTTATGGCCTTGATACTTTAGGGCCTCCTGTCTGTGTGGTGGGAGGGTATCAGTTCATGATACTGACCGCAGTGCACTGTGTGAATGCAGAAGTCTTGGGTGAAAACTGTACAGCTTCCTCATGAGGTGCTTCATTAAACATTGATCTGAAGGGACTCAAATGAATTTGACAAAGTGAAACTTAATAATGGTAATAAGGTCACAGGCCTCACTTTTGCCATCGAACAGCTTGTCAGTCAATTCTTATCAACTGTGAACCCCTGAAAATGGAAAACTGTATATTAAAATGTCTCTAATTTCTAAACACTTGATGCAATACTTTAGTCAAACTTTGAATCAAAGGTGAAAGACTGCACTGTAATTACATCTTGATTGTTTGATTTTAATTCCCCTGTTGTCTGCAAATGCAGTTTCTCTAATAAAGAATAGAATAGAATAGAATAAAATAGAATAGAATAGCGCTTTTATTGTACATGTCAACTAAATTATGGGTGCTCCACGCCAACTGTGTAGGAATAAAATATAAATAGACAGCAGGAATAAATAACAAACAGGAGAAATGTATATATAATCAAGAGAAAGATACATTGGAGAACAAAGTGTTTGGAAGTAGTACAAGTTATTGAGTAATGGGGGTTAGTCAGACTGTGGCACAGATTGGTGAGGTGAGTGGGCAAGGGTAGGATCGGGGGGGAGGGGGGGTGATTGGGGTGTAAGGGGTCACCTGTGACAGCACTGGTTTTCCTGAGATAGGAGGAGACAGTAAGTAATTTTTTTGGGCAATGTTAATTACACTTTGTGTAGCCTTCCTGTTCTCCTTGTGGCCCCTGTGTACCAAAAACCCAGGTAGTAGAAGAGCAAGCTGTTGGGTTTGTGCTTTCAGCAGGCCCGCTAGTTCAGAGCAGGGCTGGACTGGAACAAAAAATCAGCCCGGGCATTTTGACTGGTGACCGGCCCACCATGGTATTATAGGAAAAACCATAAAGCCTTTGAATGAAAACAAACGCTGTTGTCACAGTGATGTACACTGTCTTGTTGGTACATATGTATTAGTCTAATAAACTTAAACCTACATCATCCTCCCTATTCTGGTATTCTAAACAGTGCCCGAAAGTAGACTGCTTGGTCGAGTTAACCTCCTGAACTATCTACAACACATGGTGAAAACCTGAAATTAAGACAGAGGAGACTAGAGGTGAGACATGATCATTACTGATTACTGATGACAGATTGAGATACATTTTCATAAACCATTCATTTGCCACATCAATAAACAGCATGGCAGAGCAAAATATTTTTTCTAACATGGCAACCTTTAATAAGTGAAAGGAGACAGAAAGACAGGTGAGAAAGAATAAAACTTAATTGACTTTTTGATGGCATTTTACACACAGTACTGGTACAGTATCTAGAAAATGTGGGGAAAATACTGGCATCATATACAGTACTTAGCTACTTCTGAAGAAATTATGATGGGACCCTAAAAAAATGTACAATAATGGATTTCTATACATTTTACATCCGAAGAAAATGTTTGTTGTAAGATTCAGATAATTATTTGTTAAAAGTGAGACATTTTAAATGAGAATAAGAAAGTATTTATTTGTGCCCCCCTTTCCCTGTTAATGCCCTACCTGGCCCCCCTGGCAAAACTTTGCTAGACCCGCCCCTGCACAGTTACCAGCTGTCAGCTACTTAGAAAAGGATCCTGGTGTTATTTGTCTCTCAGAAACAGTTCATAACTTCCCTTCAACTCATTCATGTCACCTAAAAGGTAAACCTGTTTCTCCATCACCTGTTCAGCTCTGATGATTCAGTAAGGACATCTCCTGGTTTCATCTTCATGTTTCCCTCTCACCAGATAACCAAACCGATATCATGACCAGCAGCTTTTACAGCTGTGGCTCCAACAAACATCAGCTGATACTAGAAAGTAATATTAAATAAATTCTAGCTAATCAAGCTTAAACATGCTGCTGTTGCTTAATGCGACATCCGCCGGTTTCCCGTTCTGGCGCAAAGTGGGAAATAAACAAACAAGAGAGAAAAGCCGATCAGCTGATCATTGATCAGTTTCATGATTGAAGTAGAGAGAGGGGGGGAGAATGAGAGAAGAAGAGGCAGCTGTGCAGCAAAGACACAGAATAACTCCAGCTTTGTGTCCGTGACAAACTGTGTTCCTTTTCACCTCAATACCAAACGCACAATATTTTCTCTGAATACGAGACGATTCCATTTTTTACAGGACGGTTGGAAACTCTAATAACTAACCTTATAAATAAAATAAGATAAAACAAGTTCAACATCAATAATATCATAGCACCCGCCCAGCAGTATATAAACTCCGTCATGCTAGCTAGTACGAGTTATTGTAACTGACTGTAAAAAGTCAGCATAACGAAAATAAACTCCACCTAAACTTGGTTTATGTCTGACCCGGATAGACTGCAGGTCATAACTTCTTACCTGAAGTTCAGTTCACCGCCTCAGGTCTCTGCTCCTCCTGCCTTTCCGTCATCCACCTGCCAGCATGTTGCATCTGCTGGCCTCCACCACTTCCTAATGTTACTGAATCTGTGGAAGCTCCGCAATAGCCACCACCAAACAACTGAGTTATTTTTACACATCTCCCAGCATCTGGCCAATCCACCACCTTTCAGTGTTTATACCGTTACGGAAAAAAAAGAAAAAAAAAGAAGAAAAAAAGACAAAACCCATCGGCCCATAAAAACGAAAAATCACCATCGGCCCACCGGGCAAATGCCCAGTATGCCCGATGGCCAGTCCAGCTATGGTTCAGAGACTCCTCACTCATGAAGAAAGCAAGACAACGACGGAACCAGTTTTTCACTTGCTAGCAAGGGAAGGCTGGTCGGAACCCAGGCTCTTGGAGCTGAACGCTCCACACCTGTTTCCTAGCTAACTTCAAATAAACAGCCTTCCTTTTTATTATACAGTACAGTTTACACAGGTACCACCCATTGTAACAACCCCTGTGGTGTGTCGGACCCTGTATGTGTGTGTATGCATGTGTATGCATGTGTGAGAGCGTGTGTGTGCACATGACTTCCTGCCACACAACATATGCTTACAACTGTTTAACCACATTTCCTAGTTATCCAAAGGTCATCTCCCCACACCCGTATACGACTTAACTTTAATTGTTCACCATATGCAAGCATAGGGGAAAATTTAAGTACAACAATGACAACATTTAACAATTTACTCTGACACAAGCCCTCCACTGAGGAGCACTATAAGGACAGCAGCACCTTCTGATCCAGACATGGAGGAAGTGTAGCTGCTGCTGGGCCTTTCTTAGCAGGGTTACGGTGTTGTGGGTCCAGGTGAGATCAGCAAAGATGTGGATGCCCAGAAACCTAAAGGTGGAAACACATTCCGCCTATTGTTCATTTATAATTAGAGGGGAGTAGACCTGTCTGTGCCTCCTGAAGTCCATGATTCAGGAGTCCATGAGTTCTTTTGTTTTAAGGACGTTTGGCATCAGGTTGTTTCTGAGCACCAGTGGGACAAGTTCTCTACCTCTGTCTCATCTCCATCAGAAATGAGCCCTTGATGATGATGATGGTTTGGTGGGATTGTGTACAGTCATAGACGCGATTCTAAGTGGCTTCCTCAGTCTCAGCTGACTGCAGGTTTCATCAATCTTACATTTGCATAATAACTGAACCTAGCCCACTGAATGAACAATGGGCTGTGAGGTTTTGCAGCCATTTCCCAACTCTCTCTGAATGGTACTTATAGTCTTTGATCAGTTTTTGTTGATCAGTGTTTATGAAAATTTGCATAATCAAGAAATTATCAAGGAACTGACCCCCAGGGAAATACAGTGGCTTGCAAAAGTATTCGGCCCCCTTGAAATTTCCCACATTTTGTCACATTACAGCCACAAACATGAATCAGTTTTATTGGAATTCCACGTGAAAGACCGATACAAAGTGGTGTACACGTGAGAAGTGGAACGGAAATCATACATGACTCCAAACATTTTTTACAAATAAATAACTGCAAAGTGGGGTGTGCGTAATTATTCAGCCCCCTTTGGTCTGAGTGCAGTCAGTTGCCTGATGAGTGCTAATGACTAAATGTGCATCTGTGTGTAATCTAATGTCAATACAAATACAGCTGCTCTGTGACGGCCTCAGAGGTTGTCTAAGAGAATATTGGGAGCAACAACACCATGAAGTCCAAAGAACACACCAGACAGGTCAGGGATAGTTATTGAGAAATTTAAAGCAGGCTTAGGCTACAAAAAGATTTCCCAAGCCTTGAACATCCCACGGAGCACTGTTCAAGCAATCATTCAGAAATGGAAGGAGTATGGCACAACTGTAAACCTACCAAGACAAGGCCGTCCACCTAAACTCACAGGCCGAACAAGGAGAGCGCTGATCAGAAATGCAGCCAAGAGGCCCATGGTGACTCTGGACGAGCTGCAGAGATCTACAGCTCAGGTGGGGGAATCTGTCCATAGGAAAACTATTAGTCGTGCACTGCACAGAGTTGGCCTTTATGGAAGAGTGGCAAGAAGAAAGTTGTTAACAGAAAACCATAAGACGTCCCATTTGCAGTTTGCCACAAGCCATGTGGGGGACACAGCAAACATGTGGAAGAAGGTGCTCTGGTCAGACGAGACCAAAATCGAACTTTGTGGCCAAAATGCAAAACGCTATGTGTGGTGGAAAACTAACACTGCACATCACTCTGAACACACCATCCCCACTGTCAAATATGGTGGTGGCAGCATCATGCTCTGGGGGTGCTTCTCTTCAGCAGGGACAGGGAAGCTGGTCAGAGTTGATGGGAAGATGAATGGAGCCAAATACAGGGCAATCTGGGAAGAAAACCTCTTGGAGTCTGCAAAAGACTTGAGACTGGGGCGGAGGTTCACCTTCCAGCAGGACAACGACCTCAAACATAAAGGCAGGGCAACAATGGAGTGGTTTAAAACAAAACATATCCATGTGTTAGAATGGCCCAGTCAAAGTCCAGATCTAAATCCAATCGAGAATCTGTGGCAAGATCTGAAAACTGCTGTTCACAAACGCTGTCCATCTAATCTGACTGAGCTAGAGCTGTTTTGCAAAGAAGAATGGGCAAGGATTTCATTGATTCATGTTTGTGGCTGTAATGTTGCAAAATGTGGAAAAGTTCAAGGGGGCCAAATACTTTTGCAAGCCACTGTACTTACCTGGATGATTGAGCATGCATCAACACATAATTATATATTATCACAGTTACAGGTGCAGTTCAAACTCTCTTTTGCAAGGGGATACAGTTCAGCCACAGAATGTTATAAATGCATTTATGTGCACAAAACTTTATTGTGTATATATCAACTGTAATATTTACTCATCTAGAAAATATAAACGTTGAGGTGCCCATGATCTTAGTCCAGATATTTTAGACACCAGCATCTTATAATATTTGAAATTTTTCAACAGCTGTCTGCAGTCATTCATACATAGGGTATTATATACAAAACACTGAGTGAATAAGTGGAGAATTTGAAGAATGTCTTAGGGTCAGAGAATCAGAATCAGACAGTTATCATGACAAAAATGCTGGACACTATAATGTGATCAAACAAACACTTGATGGTTTCCTTTCTTTTGCCGTCCTTCTCAGATAAGTTGAATAGCAATGCAACCTTAGCAACAGGTTCCTGCACACCGCTGCACCCCGAGATCAGCGTGATAGATAACGAAAGCTGGCCTCTGCTACTCATTTCACTTCTGTTTTTAATTTGTTGTAAAAAGCAAGTGAAGGGTTACTTCACTTGCTTTTTCACTGAACAACTGCACACTTCTCTATACTGAACATTCAAATTATGTTCTAGTTACATCCCGATTGAATTGCACATATCTCTCCCATACTACTGCCATTTAATAACAGAAAGCTTAGGGAATTAGGACTTGCTGTTAAATAGCTCAAAGGAAGCAAATCTAATTTGGTGTTAACTCTGTTCACCATATTTCCTCATTTGCAGGTGATGGACTTAAGCAACTATATCACTGATGCTGAGTGGAATGTCTAAGACATTTACAACATCACTTTACTTGGGTCAAAGTTATGAAACAATACTGCAAACAGCTCATTCAAGTCAAGATCTTTAGCTATGCGTTATAAAAAGGTGGATGGGTAAAGATTTCACAGACATCATCTCCCAAATTCCTCCTCTAGTAGTTTTTGATGTAATATTTGCAAAAACTGGCGCTCTAAATGACATCCTGCTAAAGTCTTGGGCTAATCTCACTGAGCTCAGTTACTTGGTCCCAGTTGCTCTCTTCGACCTGAACTCTTAGACCTGAGCTTCAACATTTTCAGCGAACTAACATACTGAAAATCAATTACATTTTCAAAATCTGAACAATTTGACAGTTCTGAAAACAAAATCTAATTTTATTTGTTGGTAAAACCTGCAAAAAACAAAGCTTTTAAAAGGGTTTGGGCATTCAGGGTTCTGTCTTCCCTCCATTACTTGAATTTAGTATAAGACAAATGATACAATGTTCATAATGGGGTGTTCAAACCCCCAGCTGTTCACAGAAGATGACTGTTCCTTCTTCAGCCTGGTTCTGCTGGAGGCTTATTTCTATTAAAATGGAGTTTTTCCTTTCCACAAGCACCAAGTACTCGCTCAAAGGGGCGTTCATCTGATTGCTGGTGTTCTTCTCTATTAGTGTCAGGTCTATTATACAATATAAAGCACATTGAGTTGAATGTTGTCGTGAGTTGAGACTATAAATAATAATGAATTGAACTGAATTAAAATTTCAAGTCTTCATTTGGTATGTGAGCGTTATGATTAAAAGAAAACAAATGCAAAATTAGAAAGTTAATATCTAGCCTTACTATACTTATATGACTATAATTGGAATATGTTTCAGTAATCAGGTAAAGCAAATTGTGTCAGTGTCCAAATATATACGGACCTAACTATGATTAACATGTGACATTCAACATATGTTGCCAATGTTGCCAAGTTATGTTGTAACTTATCCGTTACCAAAATTTGCATCTACAACAGAATTTTGTTCCGTTAACCTTCCATATGCCCTGATCCAGGATGCCATGACAGTTTGGGGTAAAACGTGATCGCTACTCTTGTTTCGACACCATAGCAGCTATTCATAGATAGAAGAGCAGTCATAGAAAGAAAAAATATAATGGTGTGGAAAAACTTTCAGGATTAGTGAAAAGAGGAAGTTTAGCTTTCTAACAATAGCATTTAGATGAACAGGAATGGACAGGAATCCTGTTGCTTTGTGAACTTTCGATCTATAAAAAAAAAAAACTTGAAGCATTTGTATCATTAGTTTCTGTGGTGCAGACAGAGTCTCCAACACTGCTAACCCTCCACCTCTTCAAGCAATTCTCTGACCCAAGCTTCACCATGAACGCTGTAGAGGCAACAAATGTGAAAAAAAATGCCCTGAGCTTTTTGTTATTATATGGCAGACAAATATTGTAGATTTAGTATTGGAGCAATATGTGCAATTCAATCATAATCATTCAATTTGACGTGAGGTTTAGTTTTGGGAATGTCTTCGCTGCACATATAACTGGCATATCTTTTGAATTTTCAGTAAAGAGAAATGTGCACTTGTTTAATGGAAAAAGCACTTGAAGTAACCTTTCACTTGCTTTCTTACAATGAAATAAAAACAGAAGTGAAATAAGCAGCAGAGGCCAAGATCTGTTTTGTTGATCTTGGGCAGCAGTGGTGTTTTAGCTGTTTCCTGGGCGTGTGTGTGAAAATCTTTCGTTAGACAACAGGCCTGGAGTGGATTTGAGGTGATATATATGCTGTGATGTGTAAGAAGATGTGTTGTGTTAAAAGTGTGACAGTTTCAAATGAGAAGGGTAATAAAATAAAGGCAAGTGAGTGGTTCTGTTTTTCCAGTTCTGAGACTGACCTTTGTGACTCACATGCTGCCATTTTCTGTGTCTAGACAAGCTTAATGATGGCATCATCCTTGTCAAATGGGGATAGATACATACCATTGTCTTTGACACCCCTGGGTGAGGAAACTTTTGTGCAGTAATGTACATGACATTTCACACAGGATATACAGAAACATGAAGTATTATTAGTGAGTGTTCTTAAAGACCACAAAGTAGAAACAGGAAGCAAGCAACCCACTTGTGCACACAAGCCTTAAAATATTCACTTAAGATGTGAGGGCAGGAAGGATGGCTGCAGAGCACAACTTGTCTGGACTTCAAAAATGCTAAAATGTTTAAATCAATTAAAAGATCTCTGAAAAATCCCTTTCAATAAATAAAATTGGACAACGGTCGAGGCTCATCTAAAATACTGGGGAAAAAACTATGAAAAAACAAAAGGAAAAAAGAAGACATGCATGCAAGCTGCAGAAAGTAATTTTTTTTTTTCATTGTGGTGTTTTACTTCATGGACCAGTCAAACTTGGGTTTGAGTAGACAGACTGCAGAAGTAGCAGCATCTGTGGGAGTGAACCATCCAACTTCCTCTTCCTTGTACAAGTGATTCACTCTGAATTTACTCCACTTTACTTTTGTCGGATTGACCTCAATGGTTACAGCTTGGTTTTTTTCTTTTGTTCTGTTATCAAGCTACTGACAGAAACAACAATTTTTGGAATAGGTAAGTTTCTTTTATCTTGTTTAATGAAAAACCACTGACCTTATATATATATATATATATATATATATATATATATATATATATATATGTGGTCAGTTTTAATGCAAATAACATTTACTTTGCAAAAACAATTTAAACTGGACTTTTTTTTTATTAGAGATGGAACAACTTAACTCTAAAAATGATATACTTTAAGTCTACAATAGTTATGCTCATATTTTATTACAGAATTACTGCAATTCTAATGAAAATATGTAAGAAAATTCAAAATTATCCTCAGGTGGAGTTAATTTAAGTGTAAACTGTTGGACTGTGTTGGTACATTTACACGTCACATGACACAACAGTAAATAACTATAGGTTAAGCAGTATGCAGGTTTGTATTGTGTTATCTATGGTTTGTGGGTATGGTAGTTGCAATTCTGTATTTTTCAGAGTTTGGGTATCTACTTCCATGTACTTTACACGACATGTTTTCTGAGAATCCATAGCATGAAATAACTTTAGGCTGATGAGTGACTAGAAAGAAGAGGTTAAGCAGCATTAAAGCAGGCAAGTTATTTTATTTTGAACTTAATCAGCAACTGCTCTAGGTTAGCAAGCAAGCAATATTTGTTTATGACCAGAGTCAAAAAGTGTTACATACAAGGTAACCTTTATGTAGCACCTCATCTCTGCTGCTTCATATTTGTTCCCTAAAATGGCGCTATCTGCTTGGCCTAGCCTGGGGGGGGGGGTTAAAAAAAGAAACAAACTGTATATTAAAGTGACACTAACGTAGGTATGTACATTTTTATTAAGTCCATGCCATCACCTATGGATATCTGTAAATCTAACCCTTTGCCATGACATGTAAATACACTAGCTAAGCATCATTTTTAAATGTGAACAGTGAAGCTTCAAATGGATGACTGTGGACGTCTCATATACGGCCCCTGGGCCACACCCAGCTCGGGACACAATTATATCTGGCCTTTGAGATAAATTCATGTGTCATGTGTTGTTAATGGCTCATTGGTATGTGGGATCTGAAACTTCAGCCTTGCTAAAAAAATCCATGCAGACAGGGCACACCAGCCAATCACATGCAAAGACAGACTGGGGTCATGCCAATATGTGGAAGAAGGAAGGGGTTAGACATTCTGAAGACACCGAGTGTAGTGGTACAGGCCAAGTAGACAGAGAGAAGGGGAATGCATACGTGTTGGGAAAAAGTGAAGAAATGAGATAAAACGTAAAGTGAGCATCATCTGGCTGCAATTTAGTGACATTGGAGACTTCAAAGCTGGGTGCAGAATTTATCAAATTAGGAGCTGGCTATTTTTATTTTCAGTCATTTTCCAATGTGAAGGACAAAAGGTTTCAAACTTGTCCAGGCCTTAAATCTCATTTGTTCCCCCTAGTAGTAGTAAATGTATATAAAGGCTTTTATGAAAACACTGAATAAAAAATTGTTTCCTTGAAAAAGACTAAATGTACAGATCATTATTGAATATTACATAAAATAAACAATATAAAAACTACATACAAAGTGTCTTTGAATACCAGACGTCATGTTGTTGCTATCTGGGGTGTGAACGCTGAATGGTTAAGAGTAATTTCTTCTCCTGTCATTTTCAGATGTTATGAACAACTATTTTTTGCCCCTTCCAAGTTTGTCAGAAAACTGAAGTAAACAACATTTCAACATACTAGCTACAGGAAGTATGTTTCTGCTACTCAGCTCATTCCTGTTCTGCTTCTGTTTCTATAACCCCTCACATGCTTTTTCACTGAAAAACTGCATAATTCCCTATCCTCAAAAGGAAAATAATACATCCATTTTATGCACAGACCATGACCTCACTGCTATTCCAGATGACATTCCCAGAAATGTAACATCGCTGAATCTCTCCTCAAATAAGATTTCAAACATCACCTGCAAAGATTTAAGAGGTTTAGCTAAGCTCAAAGTTTTAAACGCTGAAAGTAATGCGATTGTACACATTGATGATGGAGCTTTTGCAGACTTGGCAGAGTTAACGGTTCTAGTCTTGGCTAGAAATAACCTCTCAAAGGTGACAGAAAATATGTTTCGGGGTCTTTCACAATTAAAAGAATTATCTCTGAATAACAACCTGATCTCATCCATCTCGCAGGCGGCCTTTCAATCCCTGGTCAACATAATCTCAGTAGATCTGAGCTACAATTCTCTGTCTGAAATTGCAATTATTGCTCCAGTATTAACACTTCCACATTTACAAAATTTGTCCATTGGGGGAAATGATTTTACTTCTTTCCAGTCCTCCGACCTGCCTTTAAATAGCTCAAACATTAGGGAACTGGATATAATTTGGTGTAAACTCAGAAAATTCAGTATTACAAAAGACATGTTTCCTCATCTGCAGTTACTGGACTTCAGGAGATGTAATAGTAAGATTGAATGGAGTGTAACAAACAAAACATTCTTGAGGAGCCTAACTTCACTCTACTTGGATGGGAATAATGTTACTTTTGAGGCATACAGCAAGATGCTAAAGACTGCTGACTCACTTAAACATCTTAAACTGTACTTCATGAAAATTCCGATAAAACTTGGTCTTATAGATATTGCCTGCCAGATTCCTTCTCTACACATTCTCGATATAGGGAATAGCAAAATTACCCACGCAAATGATAACCTGCTGCGGTCTTGCTCCCAACTTACTAAGCTTAGGTTACCTTTTAATAAGATGGAAACAATGTCTGATCATGCACTCCAATCAATGACACGGCTCAAGCACCTGGACCTGCAGAAGAACGTTTTATCCAAAGTGCCGCTTGCTCTCCGGGGACTCTCCAAATTGGAAGTTCTGGACCTGAGCTTCAATGTCATCAGCGAACTCAACAGCTCTGACTTTAATAATCTGAGGGCACTCACACACCTCAATCTAAACCACAATCGCATTTCTCGAATCACACCGCATATTTTTCAAAATCTGCCTCATTTGAAAGTCCTGAAAATAGAAACGAATGGAATTTTTTCTTTTGAGCATAGCTTCAAAGGAAATTTAGAAAAACTAAAATATTTGTATTTGAACAACAACACTTTGGCAGATTTACAGGAAGGAGACTTCAAAAAACTCCATTCCCTCGATCACTTGGAATTACAATCAGACGACAGTTGCATTGATCATTCGGGAATATTTGAAGAACTTAAAAGTCTCCAAACTCTTAAAGTGTCATGTAGGGGTTACGTAAAAGAGTATTTTAGGGGACTAACAAACTTAAATACTCTGGTCTTCCATATTACCAAAAATCAGAACATACAACATCATGCACATCCTTTCTCATATTTAACCAAATTGAAGAAACTTATTATCTTTGATAAAAGGGAAACTCACGAGGATATTCCGTCAGACGTACTTAGTGGTCTGACATCTTTAGAGTACTTATGTATGGAGAAATTTTTTATGGGGTCATTGCACCCCGACACATTTAAATACACCCCCCAGCTGACGTCTCTGAAGATATCTAATAGTGAGATTTCAAATTTAACATCTGAAGTGTTCTGGCCTGTCCCAAACCTGACAATGCTCGACTTCTCTAACAACAAACTCAGATCTTTGGATTTCCTGGCTAATGCCAAACTGCTGGCACTCACCTGGCTGAAACTCCGCGATAATACATTGACACTAGTCAGTCAGAATGTGATCAGCTCCCTCCCTGCTTTGACCTATCTGGATCTAACTTCCAACCGTCTAACATGTGAATGCTCTAGCATTGAATTTAACGAGTGGATTCAAAACAGCAACCGGACACAGATCGTTAATGCTCACCAGTACACTTGTGCATTTCCTGTGAGCCAACAGGGGAAAAAATTCCTGGACTTTGAAATCGACTCCTGTCGGATGGATGCTAATTTTCTCTGCTTCATTTCTAGCTTTTTTCTAGTTGTGCTTACTCTTCTTATATCCTTCATTTACCACTTCCTGAGGTGGCACCTCACCTATGCCTACTACCTCTTCCTGGCCTTCCTCTATGATAATAAGAGGAGGAAGAAAGGTATTCCTCACAGCTACGATGCCTTTGTCTCCTACAATGTTCATGATGAAGCTTGGGTTTACGGAGAGTTGCTTCCAGAGCTGGAGGGTCAACAGGGCTGGAGACTCTGTCTGCATCACAGAGACTTTGAACCAGGTATAGATGCTTTTCTGATTACTATGAAATGCTGGTTATGAAATGATGATTCTGACTGTTTGTCATGCTGAAGTCATGCTCGTTCTTCTGCATCGCTCACTTCCTCTTAATATCTTTGTCAGCAATTTAAACGTCTTTTTTTCAGACTTGGTTTGGACCCATTTGTGTTTTTCGTTTCTATATTTGTTAAGTGTTACGTTTTCATACCAAATAATGTGAAATCAGCACGACAGCCAGTGCAGAATTTTCAAAACCAGCAGACACAAATTAATCAGGACCAAGAATTATTCTTTTAATTTCACAAAGAATTCACCTGCCATTTCTATTGTGCATTTTTTTAAACAGGTAAGCCCATTGTAGAAAACATCACAGATGCCATCTATAACAGCAGGAAGACTATCTGTGTGATCAGCCAGCATTACCTGCAGAGTGAGTGGTGCTCCAGAGAAATCCAGATGGCCAGGTATTGTCAACATCTCTGTCCTTGCACACGATGATGTCACTATGCTCCTATGCTTATTCAACTGTCTGTTCTGTGTGTGGTGTCTTTAGCTACCGTCTGTTCGATGAACATAAGGATGTGTTGATCATGGTGTTTCTGGAGGACATACCAGCCAAGCAGCTGTCCCCGTACTACCAAATTAGGAGTCTGGTGAAGAAGCGCAGCTACCTGAGTTGGCCACAGGCTGTTCAGCACACTGGAGTCTTCTGGCAGAAAATACAACAAGCTCTCAAGAGAGAAGAAAACCCTGCTGAGCACAGGTGCCTCCTCACTGGACACCAGAGAGTCATCCAGTGAGATTTACCCAGGTGGAAAAATCATAGATTGTATATATCAATCAATCAATCAAGTCAAAATGCAGTGAAACTGGACCCCTTCCGACCATAGACACATAGCACAAACATCACATTGGAAGACAGGTTGGAGAGAGGTAGAATGATAAGAACAACAATGAAAAATAAACAACATCAGGGACAAGAGGAGGAAAAACAAACTCTACTCAAACTGAGCTAATAAGTGGTAGAGCAGTTTGAGGACAGTAAAAAAACACCTCAGCGCAGAAAAGCACATGAATCTTCACATCTTATACCATGTAAGAAGGATGCGACATGCAATGAGGGGTAGCCATCGCCAGCTTATTGCAAACAAACTGCATTCCAAATTTCACTTCAATTTCAATGGTTCAAGAAGGGAAAACAACCCTGTGCTGCCTTGACCTGTGACCTCAGTGAACACTTTATGGTCTGGTGGACTTTCCTGGAGTGCCATCTGCTATTTACTATTTCTTTTTCTTTTTTTGCCATTAAAGTATTAATAAAACTTTTTTCATCGTTGATATGCTTGAAAGAAATGCTATGATAATATGTGTTATAACATGGCAACATGGTAAAGCTGTAATAAAGGCAAAACAATGTTTTTACATAACAGTAGTTTCATGTTTTATTCATTACATCATTTTCAGTGTTTCCATTAGCAGCACCAAAAATGTTTTAAAAAAATAATAACCATGAATTCATAATGGTGTTGTTCTCCCCCCCGTAATTTATTGTGATAGGTTTAAGCACAGTACGAGATCCAAATGTTCTAGCCTAACTGCCCAGTAGCGACCATATTTTAGGTAAATTTTATTCTAATTCACGTTACTTTCAAATCTGGGACTCTATGTCTAGACACCCACCTTTGACAATTAGTAGGTGTTGGGGATGATAGCCACGGTTTCAGGTCAAAGTATGTCACTTCTGTCACTGTTTACAGATAAATATTTTAAAAAGATAATAAAAAAGCTAACGTTTTATCAGACAATAGCCAATGGTTTTGAAACAACTCTTGAGAAAATCTGTTCCCTCTTTAATTCGCCACAAAGAAGTCTTACCTGTGTTCTCAAACTTGATAGGCCAGTACAACTCAAACAAACAAAAAGGCTACCGAAAGGATTGTCTTTGCATACAGATCCTGCGTATTCGTGTGTAATTTTTAGGTTTGTCACCTAAAAATTAAATACCAACAAAACAGGTTTTTGTGTGGGGCCTGCTGACAGCAGTCTCTAGCTACATCAGTGGTTCTCAGATGATGTGCTGAGACCTTGGAATTTTTATTTTTTCTATAATTAACACAACATTTGTAATTAAGTATATATTCATACTTTCCAGACACTCCTTTGCCAACACTGAATTTAACAAAAGAAAATGAAAAAAAAGTCTGTGAGTTTTTGGTTTGTAAGTCCGAAAACAATCACAAAGGGTCTGATTGTGTGAATAAAAAAAAAGTATGTTTATTATTTCAAACAGATACTTTTAAGTGCAACAGTGTAATTCATATACTCATATAAAAGGAAAGGAACGGCCAACTTTACTTCAGACTGAAGCCATAGTCACACAGAAAAACAAGGCTGGGCTCGTGATGCATATTCTTTAATCTGTGATAAAATTGTGTTTTCAGTCACTAACTCTGCTCATATTCGTCCAAAAACACTGCACATACAATATTGGAACACATCGTAATTGTCTAAATGCCTCAGCTCAGAGAAGTCCGAATCCAGATTACTAACTTTCAGACTAACTCATCTTGACTTAGAATAGAATAGAATAGAATAGAATAATCCTTTAATTGTCCCACAAGGGGAAATTTGGTGGTAACAGCAGACAAAAAGACACATATACAAATAAACAGTACATAGGACACAGAACAGAAACATACACAATTTTTCTTACATATTTACATTAAGGACAATGGTTACTATAAACAGAGTACTGTACAGTTATTAAATTAAATAAAAATAACTACAGATAAGAGGTGAATCGAACTTATTGCAGTTACAGCATTGATGTAAACATCTATGTTTGTTGGGAGCAGTTGTGATTGTACAGTCTGACAGCTGCAGGGAGGAAGGACCTGCGGAAACGCTCCTTCATGCATCTAGGATGCAGCAGTCTGTCACTGAAGAAGCTCTGCAGTTCAGCAACATTTACATGCATGGGGTGGGAGACTCTGTCCATCAGAGATGATATTTTGGCCAGAGTCCTTCTCTCTCCCACCACCTGCACTGGGTCAAGGGTGCATCCCAGAACAGAGCTGGCCTTCCTGATGAGTTTATCCAACCTCTTCCTCTCAGCTGCCGATAAACCGCTGCTCCAACATACAACACTGTAAAAAATGACAGATGCCACCACAGAGTCATAGAAGGTCTTTAAAAGCGCTCAGCCGCCTCAGCAGGTAGAGTCTGCTCTGACCCTTCCTGTAAAGAGCATCAGTGTTGTGGCTCCAGTCCAGTTTATTATTCAGGTGAACACCCAGGTACCTATAAGAGTCCACTATCTCACAGACTTGTCATTTCTGTTTCCAGGAATTGACCGGAATTGTTTGTCCAATACATCCATTAATAGACACTTTCAACTATGAATTAAAAGTAATGGACATGGTCGTTGTTTGTGCACTGCAACTTGGAAACAAAGCCAGAGAAGATTATTTGCTTCCCTCACCTGTGACTCTCTACTCATATTGGGCTTCAACAATTCTGGAAATCTGTTTTCTTAACCTGTAGTTGTAAAGCTGCAACCTTGGCTCTGACATGACTGGAGAAAAATTAGTTCACAGAAACAGGAAGGATTTGGAATTACGTTCATTCTATGATACAAAAGAAAGAGGAAACTGGCTGGAAATGTCTATTTTTAATGGTTTCGCTTGCTATTGTGTTAAATATTGCAAGAAAATGGAAATTTAAAAAAAACTGCTTTAGAGGATGGAAGCATTAATCTCTTTGTAAGTTATTGGTGCAGCCCTCCAGTTAATATGCTCATCTCTTTAAAATACGCTACAGAGCCAGTCCAATACATCGTATCCCAGCTGCTCTGATCATGTTCTGGATGTGTTCAAGGTAGTGAGCTTGTACAAAGGCATGTATTGTCTAAGTACAAGTTCTGGATTGAAAAACCACCTTCACTTCTTAAAGCTGTGAGACGTTACAATTTCAAAGTTGTAATTGTTCCACTTTAGTTATTACCAGGTATTTTAGTCTCTCCCCTGCGGATCTATTGAAGGTCTATCCTTAAAGCTCGGGTCCTCTACCAGACGCCTGGGAGCTTGACAGTCCGGTGCAGTATCTTAGCTGTTCCTAAGACTTCGCTCTTCTAGACAGAGATCTCGGATGTTGTTCCCGGGATCTACTGGAGTCACTCGCCTAGCTTGGGAGTCACTGCACCTAGTGGTCTGATTACCACTGGGACAGGGGTTGGCAACCCGCGGCTTTTTCATCCTTATACTGCAGCTCCATGTGGCTTGGGAAAATAAATTATAAGTATTTAATTGAAGTATATTTTATTTGTGTAGGTGCTTTTTTTTTAAAAATTGTAGATCTAAATTGGAAGATTGTGATCTTGAAATATTAAAATAAGCGTCACACTTCACACCAGAAGGCTGCGCTCATTCAGAATCACAAATGGAGTGGTATTGAGAACCTTCCAAGACCAGACGAACTCGTGTTTGAAACATTGAATGCCATCCCCGACACATAAACACGAAGAAATATGCATTCAGAGTCATCTCGAACTTTGGATCCACATACTATATGAGCAGCTATTCTCCACCATGAACTATGTTAAAAACAAAACACCGCTCATGCCTCACAGACGACAGCTTACAGTCCTGAGCCTAAAAGAGCCTTTGGCAGTGACTGACTTTAGAAATTGGAGCAGATGACATTTTCCTGGAGGGTGTGTGCACTACCTCATACTCAAGAGGGCAACTGCACAAAAGATTTGGCAGCAGTGACATCATATTTGATAAAAACATAACTACCAGCATGGTAGTTCTCTACAAAGAAAATGGAGGAGAAATACTGACTTCTCAGAAAAGCTGTCATCACACTGTGTCTCTACTGCAGACACATCTCCAGGGGCAAAGCTTCACTCAGACATACACAGACACACCTCAAGGCACCAGTTCCTCTCCAGAGACAGCTGGTTGTGTCAGTCAACAGCCATGCTGGAAGTGACGGCACACAAGTGTGTATGTATGTGTTTGTGTGTGTCAGTGAGTGAGAGACAGATGTTAGGTGTGCCTTGACGTTTGTTTGCAGGTAAATTCAAGATGCAGGTGCTGGTCCCATGAAATCACACAGTGCACGAAGACAAGCAAGAAAACGTGAGGAGAACCGTTCATGTCACTGCCTTTTGTATCATTACCGCTCAGTAATAACCATGGATCTTAAAACATGTGTTGTGGAGAATGAAGAAGTGCCAGCAGCTGTAGCAAAAGAGTTTGTCCTTTTAGGAAGTTCATGCTTCCATCCTCTGGACTTTTTTTTTCTTTCATTTTTTTTCTCATTATAAACTTATTAGTCCAGCACTCCCAAACAATCCCAGTTTCTCATGGGAAAATAATTTTCCCACCTCTACTCTAATGGTGTATAAACTAGTGGTAAATTAATTGATTGTAAACATAACTGTAAAAGAAAACCCTGAAAAGTTCTGAAAGGTTGAAAGGAGCTTTAAGTCATTTACCAGGCAATATATGTTTGTCATTTGTCGCCTTCTTTATTAGCAGGTAAAATGTCATCAGTACCTTTTTTTACTCGCACAATGTGATGCTTAATGGGGCACAGGTGGAGTAAAGGTCAAACTGTTATAAACTAAATGACAACAAAAATAATTATATATACACACACACACATATATACGTATTTCACTTGTGTGTGTAGGTGGCGGAAACCATGACCACATTCGTGCGGAGATTAATTTGCTGAAGCCAGAAGAGAAATGAGGAGGTAAAAACTGAAAGTATAACACCATCTACTGGCTAACATGAAGCAAATAATAAAAGGAGTGCTGGCTTTTTAATCTATGTAAAGGCTTAATTTCAGGACAGTTGTCAGTTGTGCTGCCTTGATGTCATACAATCATTGGTGCTTTTTTGCCATTTTAACTTATTTAAAAAAACAAAAAAAAATTTGTTTCCTGTTTGCATCCTTTCATACTGAGTAAGACACTTAACATCAAGTAGTGAATAGGTAAAGGTGAACACAAGTTATAGTAAAATGCTATCCAATGACATCCAAAATTCTTAATGTTTACCTTGAATAGATTTCAATTCTTTTCTTCTTGCAGAGGTTTCCTTACAGAGCAGCAATAAGGAATGCCTGATTCTGTATTACCTGAAGACCAGTGGAAACCAACCAGCTGCCATGCTGAGTCTTGAGGAAAGCTGTGACTAGAGTTTCTTTGTAGTTCTGTACGGTTTCTGTTCTACTTCCAGTCTTAAAATTGAACTACCAAAAACAAGTCAAACCACCACCTTGTACTTCAATGTACAACAGACCAATTAAAGTCTATGGTTCTTGTTCATTAACTTTGTTTGAAAAGCATAAAAATGAGTACATTTATTTTCATCTGAAACAAAACAAAATTATAGCAGATAACCCAAAAAAGTAATGCTTAATGTGAAAAAAAAAAATTATATATATATATATATATATATATATATATCAGACCACTCCTGGTCTCCCCAATCAGACCAGGAGTGACATGTTTAGCCGCATGTTCTCCTTAAATTGCTGGCTGTCTGAGTGGTGTCCCAGAAACGATGTGGGCTTCATAGATAATTGGCAAACCTTCTGGAGGAAACCTGGTCTTGTTAGGAGAGATGGCATCCATCCCACTTTGGATGGAGCAGCTCTCATTTCTAGAAATATCGACAAATTTATTAAACCCCTCAAAACATGACTATCCAGAGTTGGGACCAGGAAGCAGAGTTGCAGTCTTACACGCCTCTCTGCAGCTTCTCTCCTCCTGCTACCCCCCCAAAAACCCATCTCCATAGAGACTGTGTCTGCTTCCAAAAAGACAAAAAACAAACTAAAAACCAGCAACAAACAACTTAAACAATCACAAAGAAAGAACAATACAGTATCCACATCTGAACCAAAGAGTAAAACAGTGAAATGTGGATTATTAAATATTAGGTCTCTCTCCTCCAAGTCTCTGTTAGTACATGACTTAATAATTGATCAACAAATTGATTTACTCTGCCTTACAGAAACCTGGTTGCAGCAGGATGATTATGTTAGTTTAAATGAATCAACACCCCCGAGTCATTCTAACTACCAGAAATCTCGAAGCACAGGTCGAGGGGGTGGTGTGGCAGCAATTTTTCACACCAGTCTATTAATTAATGAAAGACCAAGACAGACTTTTAATTCATTTGAAAGCCTGATGCTTAGCATTGTCCACCCCAGCTGTGAAACTCAGAAACCAGTCTTACTTGTTATCATCTATCGTCCACCTGGGCCTTACACAGAGTTTCTGTCTGATTTCTCAGACTTTATATCTAATTTAGTTCTGAGCTCAGATAAAATAATTATTGTGGGTGATTTTAACATCCATGTAGATGCTAAAAATGACAGCCTCAACATGGCATTTAATCTGTTGTTAGACTCAATTGGTTTCTCTCAAAATGTAAAAGAACCCACCCACCACTTTAATCACACTCTAGATCTTGTTTTAACATATGGCATAGAAACTGAACATTTAACAGTGTTTCCTGAAAACCCTCTCCTGTCTGATCATTTCTTGATAACATTTACATTTACAATAATTGATTACGCAGCAGTGGAGAGTGGACTTTATCAAAGTAGATGTCTTTCTGAAAGCGCTGTAACTAAGTTTAAGAATATAATCCAGCCACTGTTATCATCGTCAATGCCCTGTACCAACACAGAGCAGAGCAGCTATCTGAACGCTACCCCAACAGAGGTCGATTATCTTGTTAATAATTTCACCTCCTCACTACGTACGACTCTGGATACTGTAGCTCCAGTGAAAACTAAGGTCTCTAATCAGAAGTACCTGACCCTGTGGTATAATTCTCAAACACGTACCCTAAAGCAGATGACTCGTAATCTGGAGAGGAAATGGCGTGTCACAAATTTAGAGGATCATCATTTAGCCTGGAGAAATAGTTTGTTGCTTTATAAGAAAGCCCTCCGCAAAGCCAGAACAGCTTACTACTCATCACTGATTGAAGAAAATAAGAACAACCCCAGGTTTCTCTTCAGCACTGTAGCCAGGCTGACAAAAAGTCAGAGCTCTGTTGAGCCAACCATCCCTTTAACGTTAACTAGTGATGACTTCATGAACTTCTTCACAAATAAAATTTTTATCATTAGAGAAAAAATTACCAATAATCATCCCACAGATGTAATATTATCTACAGCTACTCTTAGTTTCATTGATGTTAAGTTAGACTCTTTTTTTCCAATCGATCTTTCTGAGTTAACTTCAATAATTACTTCCTCCAAACCATCAACGTGTCTTTTAGACCCCATTCCTACAAAACTGCTCAAAGAAGTCCTGCCATTGATTAATTCTTCGATCTTATATATGAACAACCTATCTCTAATAATCGGCTATGTACCACAGGCCTTCAAGGTGGCTGCAGTTAAACCTTTACTCAAAAAGCCATCTCTAGACCCAGCAGTCTTAGCTAATTATAGGCCAATCTCCAACCTTCCTTTCATATCAAAAATCCTTGAAAGAGTAGTTGTCAAACAGCTAACAGATCATCTGCAGAGGAATGGTTTATTTGAAGAGTTTCAGTCAGGTTTCAGAGTTCATCACAGCACAGAAACAGCTTTATTGAAGGTTACAAATGATCTTCTTATGGCCTCTGACAGTGGACTCATCTCTGTGCTTGTCCTTCTTGACCTTAGTGCAGCATTCGATACTGTTGACCATAATATTCTATTAGAGCGATTAGAACATGCTGTAGGTATTACAGGTATTGCACTGCAGTGGTTTGTATCATATCTATCTAATAGACTCCAATTTGTGCATGTAAATGGAGAGTCCTCTTCACACACTGAGGTTAATTATGGAGTTCCACAGGGTTCGGTGCTAGGACCAATTCTGTTTACATTATACATGCTTCCCCTAGGCAGCATCATTAGAAGACATAGCATACATTTTCACTGCTATGCAGATGACACCCAGCTCTATCTGTCCATGAAGCCAGATAACACACACCAATTAGTTAAACTGCAGGAATGTCTTAAAGACATAAAGACTTGATGGCCACTAACTTTCTGCTTCTTAACTCAGATAAAACTGAGCTCATTGTACTCGGCGCTGAAAAGCTTAGAAATATGGTATCTAACCAGATTCTTACTCTGGATGGCATTACCTTGGCCTCCAGTAACACTGTGAGGAACCTTGGAGTCATTTTTGACCAGGATATGTCCTTCAACGCACATATTAAACAAATATGTAAGACTGCGTTCTTCCATTTGCGCAACATCTCTAAAATTAGAAATATCCTGTCTCAGAGTGACGCTGAAAAACTAGTTCATGCATTTATTACTTCCAGGCTAGACTACTGCAATTCATTATTATCAGGATGTCCAAAAAACTCACTGAAAAGCCTTCAGTTAATCCAAAATGCTGCAGCAAGAGTACTGACAGGGACTAGAAGGAGAGAGCATATTTCTCCTGTTTTGGCTTCCCTTCATTGGCTTCCTGTTAAATCCAGAATTGAATTCAAAATCCTGCTCCTCACATACAAGGTCTTAAATAATCAGGCCCCATCTTATCTTAATGACCTTGTAGTACCATATCACCCTATTAGAGCACTTCGCTCCCGCTCTGCAGGCCTACTTGTTGTTCCTAGAGTATTTAAAAGTAGAATGGGAGGGAGAGCCTTCAGTTTTCAGGCCCCTCTTCTGTGGAACCAGCTTCCAGTTTGGATTCAGGAGACAGACACTATCTCTACTTTTAAGATTAGGCTTAAAACCTTCCTTTTTGCTAAAGCATATAGTTAGGGCTGGACCAGGTGACCCTGAATCCTCCCTTAGTTATGCTGCAATAGATGTAGGCTGCCGGGGGATTCCCATGATGCATTGAGTTTTTCCTTTCCAGTCACCTTTCTCACTCACTATGTATTAACAGACCTCTCTGTATTGAATCGTATCTGTTATTAATCTCTGTCTCTCTTCCACAGCATGTCTTTATCCTGTCTTCCTTCTCTCACCCCAACCGGTCGCAGCAGATGGCCGCCCCTCCCTGAGCCTGGTTCTGCCGGAGGTTTCTTCCTGTTAAAAGGGAGTTTTTCCTTCCCACTGTCGCCAAAGTGCTTGCTCATAGGGGGTCATATGATTGTTGGGCTTTTCTCTGTATCTATGAAGCGCCTTGAGGCGACATTTGTTGTGATTTGGCGCTATATAAATAAAATTGAAATTGAATTGAATTGAATATATATATAACAACAATAATTACAAATAATAATAAAAACAGTTAACTGGATTTTTTTTTTTTTTTTTTTACATTGAGACTATGTATTTTGTAAACAATACTATTCACTTGAAAAGCAGGAAACAAACCAAACCAGTAAAATGAAGGAAAAGAAAAATTACATGGTACTAACTCTTTGTACCATTAGACATACTAATGTTGGCTATTGTCCTTGTTCAGACTTGAAAACCACCAAAGGGCCATCTAAATAATAACACCTTATTGCATGCATTAAACCAACTAACCGTGTGTAATTAATACATATATATATATATATATATATATATATATATATATATATATATATATATATATATATATATATATATATATATATATATAACTGAAACAAAAACTTGGGGTAAAACTTTATTTAAATTCTGTCCTGAATCAGGACGTGTGCAACAACTGAAACACAGAAACAACATGGCATCATGCCGCCTTGTATTTACACGTGTGTGTATGTGCATTTGTTTTATGTTTGCGTGCATGGGACAAACACACACACACACACACACACACACCTATACGGGTTTCTATGTATTGCAAGGACACTTTTTCCAAACCAGCCCAGGTGGTGGACTATGGGGACACCACTTTCCGCTTGCCCCTGAGAGATGCTGAATACGTCAAAAAATCTGTTTTGAGCCACAGAGCACAGATCTCACTTCAAAGTTCCTATACACGCAACACAACTAGAGATATAAGAACCTGTTTTTTTGCAACCTTATCAGGACATAGATAATTAGGTGAGAAGCCCCGCCTATGAAAATATTAGACATTTTAACACCCAACAGGATTTGTAAGGACACTGGCTATACAACACACATACCTGTCACCAAAGTATATTATAGGGCCAAAAATGAATAAGTGGGACATGGCTAAACTCAAACACTACTACTGCATATTAAAATTAATAGTTAACAAAACGTGGTCTTATGACAAAAATCGAACATCACAAAACACAAAGACCTGAATTTGAGAACTAGCTCAATGCAATTTGCAAAGACAAACCTTATTCTTAGATTTGTACTGGAGCCATCACATATTTATAATGTGAATTCCCTATAGTCTTTATGAAATGTCTAATGCTCAAGTCAAAGCAATACAGGGATAAGAGTTCCAAAGGTAACTTTTCAACCATGAATTTACAGGTCTTCTCTGTTAAAGGCTAGCAATTAAAGGTTAGATTTCCTAGTTGGTATATTATGCATTTACATTAAGCACATATCTTCCTTAATTTGAGTTATACAACTGCTGATGAGAATTTGCTTTTAGGAACTTTTCCCCTCAGTATAAGAAAGCCTCACTGAAAGACAAATATTCAGTTCCAAAAGAAAAGGTTCCAGGGTTGTGTATCTTCAGAGTTCTTGAATTGGTAATAAGATACATGCTCAAGCACAGAAAAGGTGCTTTTCACATATCATGTTCCCTTTAAGTACGGTCTTTAGAGACAAAAAAAAATTATATATATATATATATATATATATATATATATAAATAATAGCCAATCTGATGGTGAATACTCAAGTTTATTTCAACAAGAACACGTGCTTTTTGCAAACATGACATATATGTCAAACATCTGTGTATATATTTTTGTAACTTGATTAATCGTTTAGCGGCTGTTCCTTTTTTTTAGAGTTATGCCGCGGTTCCTGACGAAGTCTCTCACATTTTGAACAGAGCGACTGTCTAATACAGGACGTTCAGCATTTTTACACTGTTTGATTTCTGTCACAGTGGCTAGTTTCCCATTTGCAATGTGCCCACGGAAATGTCTCATGACTGCTGCAATCTCTTTGGGAGACCATGGACATTTTTGTCTCCTTCGAGGATTTTCCCCTTCTGCGCCATTTCCAGGGAATGCTACAAGGGGGAGAGAAAATAAGATCAGCTTACTTTTGATTTGTTAATTATTAAGTTATTATAAAGTTACTCTTCAAGAACAATATGGATGTAAACATCAAATCCATTTCATGGTACACATATCAAAAAGAAGTCCAGGCATTAACCACAGCATTTTTTAACTTGGTTTAAATAGCTGTGGGGCTTTAGATTTACACGGGGGTTTGGCTTTTTGCCATGTTAGATAAATACAGTGTCTTAAAAGCTATATTCTGATTAGAAGATCTAGCTCGTTCTTTCCCGCAAAAACATTAACTCAAAGAAAACTATTAAAGATAGAACTTCTAACTATGTGAATGCCACGGGACACCCAATTACAAAGTGACATTAGTTCCCATCCAGTTTCATCATGTCCTCCTTTATTGTCCTCTACTTCCAATCATGCAGAATCCAGGTTCAACCCATTACTTCAGCTTTGTCCTCTGATCTTTTCACTTAGTTTGTCAAGCAAATTATTCCTCATTTCCACCACTCTTATTCTCATGTGATTTTGTACTGTAACAGTAGCCCAGTTCAGACCTGGCATTATGACAAGTTCTGGGTGATCAGATACAACCAGCATTAATGAAAACTCTAAAGATATCCAGGATACTTTGAGGACTCATTCAAGATCCAGTGATGTAAGGCACACATTTGTTTCCATTCCTCTGAAAGTCAAAACAATCTGTTCCGAAGACAATGTAGGACAGTCTACTCTGATGTCATACTCAGCAAAACAAGATGACTCACATGAAACCTCTTTCTCATTTGATAAAAACCGTGAAACATGGGAGATTAAAAAACATTTGAGTCAGAAATAACTCGTGCAAAAAAATATTAGTTTAAAGATGTACACATTTACAGAATCACCAACACTGACAATAAACTCTCATATTGTCTCTTAAAATAAAAATAAAAAGATTTCAATCAAAAGGTGATCTAACATGCCAATGTAGTTTTCATATATGGTTTAAAAAGCAAGATAAGCAGTTTCCCATCTTTGTTTTCGAATAGTTATGAACATTTGAACTGTTAATCAGGCTTTTGAAGATGATTAATGGTAAGTATTAATATGCAATATTAGTATTTAAGCTGAGTTTACTGGAGCTTTAAGTGAGCCAACTTTCAAGTCGATGTGTACTGTAAACCTATGCAGACAGATCAGTATTTAAGGCTTTACTCTCACCATCCACTGGAGCACAACTTGGGCGTCATCAAGATATTACAAAATAGAGCAAAGACACAGCGGCCAGGGAAGCACAAGAACATGACATCAAGAAGGCCCCGAGTAAATGAGGTTATCCCAGCTGGACTTTTGTCAAACCTGGGAAGGCACCTAAAGAACGCTCCAGCCAATCCAGGAGCGAAGAAGGACAAGAACAGCTGATACGGATTTTCTTAAAAGATAACGTCTCTGTGGCTTTCAAATCCCAAAACTGAAATAAGAACCAAAATAAGAAAAGTATTCTAATGTTGAACCTGAGAAGAAAATTCCTCATGCCAACTTTAAGGTCATACTGGATATTAGTCATGAACTATGCAATGTTTGTAAAATTCTGGCATGTCATATTGACCAAACTTTCATATCAGATCTTTTCAAACACTGTTACAGAGATAACCATTTGCTAGTCTGTTGTTCAAAGAATCTGTTCAAAGGTGTCTTGATATTTTAAAATATTTTATTCTTGTGGTACCTCGTGATGTGCCTTCTCCAGCCGAGTCCACATCTGTAAATAGAAAAGTAAAACAAAAATATCACAAACAACATGAGTGGCTTGGTAATCATGGAAGAGCCATCAATATGCAGGGTGGTGGATAGTTATACCGTTTGAGGTGTTTGGAGGTTCCTCTACAGGTGGCATAGTACTCCTCCCTATAGTACAAGGAGTATTTTAGCTCAATATAGCAGTCACATTTTCTGTTCCTGTTTAGACTTTCCTTTAACACGAAAATAATTTTCACTAACAAGGAGAGAGGCACCCATAAATACAAGTAATCCTCAGGTCCATAGCTCAGTCCTAAAATGACTGAAGAAGTTTAAAGTTACATTGACCATTTCTTCAGCTGGCATATCAGTGAATTGTCATGATATATCTGCAGTACCAGTTAAAACTTTGGACACACCTGTTTATTCATTCTGAATTTGAATAAGCATTGTGTCTTTTCAAAGTAATCTTAACTGCATTTCCCAAAACTAGAAAGCATTTTACTAGAAATAAAACATAAAAGCCATCTACAAAGATGAAAGACATCAAAAATCCCGTCAAACACTGTTACAGAGATAACCATTTGCTAGTCTGTTGTTCAAAGATGTCTTGATATTTTAAAATATTTTATTCTTGTGGTACCTTGTGATGTGCCTTCTCCAGCCGAGTCCACATCTATAAATAGATAAGTAAAACAAAAATATCACAAACAACACGAGTGGCTTGGTAATTATGGAAGAGCCATCAATATGTAGGGTGATGGATAGTTATACCGTTTGAGGTGTTTGGAGGTTCCTCTACAGGTGGCATAGTACTCCTCCCTGTAGTACAATGAGTATTTTAGCTTAATATAGCAGTCACATTTTCTGTTCCTGTTTAGACTTTCCTTTAACACGACAATGATTTTCACTAACAAGGAGAGAGGCACCCATAAATACAAGTAATCCTCAGGTCCATAGCTCAGTCCTAAAATGACTGAGGAAGTTTAAAGTTACATTGACCATTTGTTCAGCTGGCATATCAGTGAATTGTCATGATATATCTGCAGTACCAGTTAAAACTTTGGACACACCTATTTTACTAGAAATAAAACATAAAAGCCATCCACACAGATGAAAGACATCAAAAAGCTTGTCAAACACTGTTACAGAGATAACCATTTGCTAGTCTGTTGTTCAAAGATGTCTTGATATTTTAAAATATTTTATTCTTGTGGTACCTTGTGATGTGCCTTCTCCAGCCGAGTCCACATCTGTAAATAGAAAAGTAAAACAAAAATATCACAAACAATATGAGTGGCTTGGTAATCATGGAAGAGCCATCAATATGTAGGGTGATGGATAGTTATACCGTTTGAGGTGTTTGAAGGTTCCTCTACAGGTGGCATAGTACTCCTCCCTATAGTACAAGGAGTATTTTAGCTCAATATAGCAGTCACATTTTCTGTTCCTGTTTAGACTTTCCTTTAACAAGACAATGATTTTCACTAACAAGGAGAGAGGCATCCATAAATACAAGTAATCCTCAGGTCCATAGCTCAGTCCTAAAATGACTGAGGTCGCCAGTCTCCCACAGGACTAACACAGAGAAAAACAACTATATGCAATCACATTCACATCAATGGGCAATTTAGAGTGACCAATTAACCTAACCCCAGTTTCTTTGGACTGTGCGAGGAAGCTGAAGTATGCCGAGAGAACCCACGCAAACATGGAGAAAACAACTCCATGTTTGCGGACCCTGGACCGATGAACTCAGGACCGTCTTGCTGTGAGGCAACAGTGCTAACCACTATGCTAACGTCCCGCCTTATCGACTGGGCAGCCAAGTCCAATAAGTGCACTTGCTGGGGTTAGGATAAGCGGAAGAGATGTTCTCGGCATACCTTGTAAAAATGTAAACACAATACTCCAACAGTCCAGTTATAAGACAATCATCATCAGTGGGCACACTGTAGGAAGTGGGTAATACTGTCAGAGGTCCCTGGAGGTACCTCAACAAATTGCCTAGTTCCCTTTTCTGTAGTTGAATAGTGTAGCTCAATATTAATGCTCTGTTGCGTTGTGGTTGATTCATTTACACACATCTCTGGCTAGATATCTGTAGCATCACAACACAAAACTATCAATGTAAGTACTATTACATTTTTTGTACTGATCTGGTTAGACCTTTCTTTAGTGACATTATTTGACAGACATCAATCTTTATGACTATGTCAAGAATAGCTTAAGCAGTGTATTAACCTCAGCCCAAAACAAATTAAGACATTTTCAATACTTAAGACTTACAGTGCACATATAATCCTTACTACTACCTTTTAAATAACTGTGTATACCTGAAACATCTCACAATATTGCATTCAACTGAATACTACATAAATATGAGTTGTTTGTTGGTGCATTTACCCATTTTTGTTTGTGCTGGTGGGTATTCTTTGTCAGCCTCGCCGTCTTCACTCTCACCAGAGTCTGTCAAGTCTAGGTTATCTGACAAAAAAATATGTTAAGCAGCATCTTGATGCATTCTCAATCATCCAGGTAAGTAAATCTCCAAGAGTTGATTCTGTTCATCTGGACATAGCGTTTTGTGGGAAAAACGTTTCGTCACTCATCCAAGTGACTTCTTCAGTCTTAGCTTACTGCAGGTTTCCCCAATCTTATAAACAGTACATTTGCATAATGACTGAAACCAGCCCACTGAAGGAACAATGGGCTGGGAGGTCAGTTCCTTAATCTTAATTATGCAAATTCTCATGACCATTGATCAACAACCACTGACCAAAACCCACTGATCAAAGACCACTGATCAATAGCCATGAGTACCATACACAGAGAGTTGGGGAATGGCTGCAATCACAGCACTGTAAGATGGCCTTAGGCCCCCTCCTTGATTATGAATCGAGGCATTCTGAATGCATCAAGACGTTTTAACCCACTTTGGCAAGGACGGCCTGAAGCTTGTACGTCAGTATGAGCAAACAGCACGTAAGATGGTGGATTACAGGAACCACCTGAGATTCAGCCTCAGATGCAGACAAAACCGGATTACTCCTAAAAGTCTGCAAATGAGCTCTTCGTTAAAGGCTTCCGGGCAACAAAAATCCTCCAGAAGGCACAGCATCAGTTGCTTAATGAACGGGTGAGGCAAACAAATTTTACCATGGACATGCTAAAATCTCAAGAGGAGCGGATCCAACAGAGACTGACAATGCTTCTAGATGAGAATACTCTTAAAAAGGTGTTTGACTTTACTGAGAAGGCTCGTCTAGCACAGCACAAGAAGTCTAAGACCAGGCAACAAAGGAAGTTTGACTTACTTGTTGTACGTCGGAAACCACGGCAAAATACGGAGAGTGTCCTCAGTGACCAGAAGAGACAAGGATGCGACACAGAGGATGTGGACAAGTGGGTGAAGAATTTGTCTGACAGACAGCTCACCGAAACAGAGAAAAACATCCTTGTTCAAGGGCTGAATTTTGCTGTCACACCGGGACAAATCCCGCTAGTGGAGCTGATCACAGCCACAGAAACAGCAATTCGTAACAACAATATTGCAGAAATGGAAGCATAGCAACTACAGACGAAAGTTTTGGCCTGTCTCAGCAATGCAAAGCCCCCAGCATCCAAAATCACCATGGAGAGGAAGGTGCTCCACCTGGAGACTCTGTTGTCCTGCTGGGAGACTTCAATGCTCACGTGGGTAACGACAGCAAGACTTGGAGGGGCGTGATTGGGAGGAACGGCCTCCCTGATCTGAACCCGAGCGGTGTTTTGTTATTGGACTTCTGTGCAAATCACAGTTTGGCCATAACAAACACCTTGTTCGAACATAAGAGTGTCCACAAGTGCACGTGGCACCAGGACGCTCTAGGCCGCAGATCGATGATTGATTTTGTAATCGTATCACCAGACCTGCGAACATATGTTCTGGACACTCAGGTAAAGAGAGGGGCTGAGCTGTCAACTGATCACCACCTGGTGGTGAGTTGGATCAGGTGGCAGGAGAGGACGCTGGACAGAACCGGTGCACCTAAACGCTAGGGGTGCAACGATACTCGTATCGATATTGAACCGTTTGATACAGTGCTTTCGGTTCGGTACGCATATGTATCGAACAATACAACATTTTTAATTTATTTTATCAACTTCCCTTCTGACGATGCTGTCTGTGTTGAGCGCTCAGTGGATCTGCGCTCGACAGTGCAGCCTAGGCGGAGTAGTCGAACGCAGATTCACTGAGCGCAGGGCAAGCTAGCGAGACAGAAGCTAAGCTCGTTGCAACATGGCAAATTGAACCTCCCCCACCCTCATTCAGATCTGGCGTTTGGAACTATTTTGGTTTTCATGTGAAGTATGACCCTGAAGGTAAGCGCGTCATGGATTAAAGTAAAACAGTATGTTGGATGTGCCAGCAATGCTCAATTACATGGGTGGGAACTAGTGTGTTAGCGCAGTTAGCTCGTTGTGTTGGCCGTCCAGCCCCACGCACAAGGCAATCCGCAGTAGCTCGTTAACGGAGGTGTTGTGTCGTTAACCTCATTTCAGATTAACGCTGACAGCACTAGTGGGAACACAACGAATATGACTGCACATTTACTCCGACATCATCCTAGTGCAAAGACAAGTGGAAGCAGACAAAAACAACAAGCACGCATGCTACAAACTTTACCCAAGTCATTTAGACAGCCGTTAGCACATGATTCTCCTTATGGGGACCTGATATATTTAATATGGTGCTGAGAATATAGCCCAGAAGAAGCGTATAGTATAGCTTTTATTTTGGAAAGAGCCATTTCTCTGTAATAAACTCTCTTTTCCAAAGATGAGTGATTCCTCAATCAGATACAGGGCTCGCAAAATATATGTCAATGCTTTTGCATTCTTTCGGAAATGTAGCTGGGTAATTATGTCATTGGCATCGGTGAGCCACTGTCAATATGTGACATATTGAAATTGCGTTTGAATTTGCGCTTGTTTTTTGCTTTCACTTTGCAATCGTGCGAACTGCGTATAGAGAGCGACAGCACTGATTGGTGAGTGATGATAATTTGCGCACCAATTCCTCTGACATCTTATCAATCGTTAGCTTACTATGCAAACATGACAAGTGAAATCTCCCGCAGCAAGCTTAAACATGTGAGAGGTTGATCGCGCAGAGAATCGCTGAGCGTTATGTGAGTGCATGTGTAAAAGCAGCAGGATATATATTTTAGTTCTGCTGAGCCAAATAAGACAGGTCAGCGTGAAGAAGTGACAGCCAAACAAAGCTTACCACAAAACGGAAAAGTTATGACAAATCAGACTATAAGGCAAAAAGAAAGTGCAGCTTTATGGTTTCATGGACAAAAGAATTTCTGTGGCTGCAATATGACGAGCTAAATAACCAGGGCTGCACATAAGTGGTCCGCAGGTGCGCATTCGCTGTCAAAATAAAAAACGCGCACAAGATAAGAAGTTGCAACGCGTGTTTGCGTACATAGGATTTTCTGGAGGAGGACAGACATTTGTTTAGAACTCTTAAAGATGTTGAAGAAGCAAAATCCTTTAAGCAATTACTTTGGTGTTCCTTCACCTCCAAAGAAATGGAGTCTGAACCACAAAAGAAGCGCGTATTCTCAGAAAAGTGGTTGCAGGAGGTGAGCTGGCTTCAAACAAATGATGAACGCACAGAGATGTGGTGCAGAATGTGCCGTGAAAATTTAATAAATGACAAATTAATAAAAAGGCATGAACATTTTTTTTGTATCGAAAAAATATCGAACCGTGACACCAAAGTATCGAACTGAACCGAACCGTGAATTTTGTGTATCATTGCACCCCTACTAAACGCGTAGTGAGGGTGTGCTGGGAATGTCTAGCAGAGGCCCCAGTCCGCAAGATCTTCAACGCACACCTCCGGCAGAGCTTCAACAGCATTCCGAGGGAGACTGGGGACATTGAGTCCGAATGGACCATGATCAGCGTCTCCATTGCCGAAGCTGCTGCATTGAGCTGCGGCCGCAAGGTGGTTGGTGCCTGCCGTGGTGGTAATCACCTAACCAAATGGTGCACACCAGAGGTGAAAGGAGCCACCAGGCTGAAGAAGGAGTCCTATCAGGCTTGGTTAGCCTGTGGGACTCCGGAGGCAGTCGACAGGTATCGACAGGCCAAGCGGAATGCGGCTCGGGCAGTGGCTGAAGCAAAAACTCGGGTGTGGGAGGAGTTCGGGGAGGCCATGGAAAAAGACTTTCGGACTGCCTCGAAGAGATTCTGGCAAATCGTCAGGCGTCTCAGGAGGGGAATGCGGTGCTCTACCTGCGCTGTGTATAGTGCTGGCAGAGCGCTGCTGACGTCGACTGAGAAAATTGTCAGGCGATGGAAGGAATACTTCGAGGACATCCTTAATCCCACTGACACGTCTTCCGAGGAGGAAGCAGAGTCTGGGGATGAGGGGAATGACCTACCAATTTCCGGCGGCGAGGTCACTGAGGCAGTTAAACAACTCCTTGGTGGCAAAGCCCCTGGTGTTGATGTGGTCCGCCCCGAGTTCCTGAAGGCTCTGGACGTTGTAGGGCTGTCCTGGTTGACACGCCTCTACAATGTTGCGTGGAGATCAGGGGCAGTACCCCTGGACTGGCAGACCGGGGTGGTGGTCCCCATCTTTAAGAAGGGAGACCGGAGGGTGTGTTCCAACTACAGGGGGCTCACACTCCTCAGCCTCCCTAGGAAAGTCTATGCCAGGGTGCTGGAAAGGAGAGTTCGTCTGCTAGTCGAACCTCGGACACAGGAGGAACAATGCGGTTTTCGTCCTGGTCGCAGAACACTGGACCAGCTCTTTATCCTCTCAAGGATACTTGAGGGTGCATGGGAGTTTGCCCAACCAGTCTACATGTGTTTTGTGGACTTGGAGAAGGCATTCGACCGTGTCCCTCAGGGTGTCCTGTGGGAGGTGTTGCGGGAGTATGGTGTATCAGGCCGATTATTACGGGCCATTCGATCCCTATACAACCGTTGCCAGAGCTTGGTTCGCGTTGCCGGCAGTAAGTCGGACTCGTTCCCGGTGGGTGATGGGCTCCGCCAGGGCTGCCCTTTGTCACCGGTTTTGTTCATAATTCTTATGGACAGGATTTCTAGGCGCAGCCAAGAAGTGGAGGGCTTTCACTTTGGTGGCCTCAGAATCTCAAGTCTGCTTTTTGCGGATGATGTGGTTCTGTTGGCTTCATCGGGTGAGGGCCTCCAGCTCGCAATGGAACGGTTCGCAGCCGAGGGTGAAGCAGCGGGAATGAGGATCAGCACCTCCAAATCTGAGGCCATGGTTCTCAGCCGGAAAAGGGTGGAGTGCCCACTCCGGGTCGGGGATGAGTTCCTGCCCCAAGTGGAGGAGTTCAAGTATCTCGGGGTCTTGTTCACGAGTGATGGGAGAAGGGAGCCGGAGATTGACAGACGGATTGGGGCTGCGGCTGCAGTGATGCGGACGCTTCACCGGTCCGTCGTGGTGAAGAGGGTGACCGAAAGAACGAGATTGCGGACACAAGCAGCAGAAATGAGCTTCCTCCGAAGGGTGGCTGGCCTCTCCCTCAGATATAGGGTGAGAAGTTCGGCCATCCGGGAGGGGCTCAGAGTAGAGCCGCTGCTGCTCCACATTGAAAG
The DNA here is from genome assembly GCF_963576455.1 of Neolamprologus multifasciatus. Taxonomy (NCBI): domain Eukaryota; kingdom Metazoa; phylum Chordata; class Actinopteri; order Cichliformes; family Cichlidae; genus Neolamprologus; species Neolamprologus multifasciatus. The sequence continues at coordinate 36,084,022 of NC_140441.1, read as the reverse complement.
GAGCCAGCTGAGGTGGTACGGGCATCTGACAAGGATGCCTCCTGGGCGCCTCCTGGGCGCCTCCTGGGCGAGGTGTTCCGGGCATGTCCCACCGGGAGGAGGCCCCGGGGCAGGCCAGGACACGCTGGAGAGATTATATCTCTCGGCTGGCCTGGGGACGCCTTGGTGTTCCCCCGGATAAGCTGGAGGAGGTGGCTGGGGAGAGGGAGGTCTGGGCCTCTGCTTAGGCTGCTGCCCCTGCGACCCGGCCTCGGATAAAGCGGATGAAGATGGATGGATGGACGGGTGAGAGATGTCATTACGGAGGCAGATGAAACCATGGTCTTGTACGACGTTACATCTTTCTTCACTTGCATCCCAGTCACGGAAGCATTGAAGGTAGTCCGTAAGAGATTATGACACCAACCTCAGCAACAGGACCACTCTCAGCATCGACCAAGTGTGTTTGCTTTTGGAACTGTGTCTTCATTCCACCTACTTCACATACAAGGGTCAGTTCTACAGGCAGAAACATGGGTGTGCCATGGGCTCCCCAGTTTCACCCATCGTGGCCAATTTGTACATGGAAGAAGTGGAAAAGAGGGCTTTGCTATCCTACCCTGGAACACCACCAATCCATTGGTTCAGGTATGTGGATGACACCTGGGTGAAAATCAAATCTCAGGACGTACCACAATTCACGGATCACATTAACTCTGTGGACTGACACATGAAATTCACCAGGGAGGCTATGAAAAGTGGCAGGTTAGCTTTCTTAGACTGAGATTTCCATCAGTAATGGGGGACATCTAAAAGCTGACGTGTACCGTAAACCTACACATACGGATCAGTATTTAAGGTTTGACTCTCATCATCCACTGGAGCACAAACTGGGTGTCATTAGGAGCGAACACCATCCCCACTGACACAGCGGCCAAGGAGGCAGAAGAACATCACATCAGGAAGGCCCTGAGTAAATGTGGTTATCCCAGCTGGACTTTTGTCAAAGCTGGGACGGCTCCTAAAGAAAGCTCCAGCCGATCCAGGAGAGACGGACAACTGCTGCCCAAACGAAAACCTGTAGTGATCCCATATGTGTCAGGAGTATCGGAGCAGTTGAGACGCATTTTATCTAAACACTGGGTCTCTGTGGCTTTCAAACCCCAAAACACTGTGCCAAAAACTAGTCCACCCCAAGGATCGGGTCCCCCGACACAAACAGAGTAAAATAGTGTACGCTGTTAAGTGCCAGGAGGATTGCCAGGATTTATACATCGGGGAAACCAAACAACCTCTGGCGAAGCGCATGGCACAACACAGAAGAGCTCTCTGTGAATGGTATTCATGGCCATTGATCAGTGGTCTTTGATCAGTGGGTTTTTGTCAGTGGTTGCTGATCAATGGTCGTGAGAATTTGCATAATTAAGATTAAGGACTGACCTCCAAGCCCATTGTTCCTTCAGTGGGCTGGTTTCAGTCATTATGCAAATGTACTGTTTATAAGATTGAAACCTGCAGTCAGCTGAGACTGAAGAAGTCACTTGGATGAGTGACGAAACATTTCTCCCACAAAACACTATGTCCAGATGAACAGAATCAACTTCAGCTATGTCCAGATGAACAGAATCAACTTCAGCTATGTCCAGATGAACAGAATCAACTTTTTGGAGATGTTAAACAGCAGGTACAAACATTCCTTGTTTCTCTTAACAGCTTTAATGTAAAAGTAAGGTTATTAAATATATTGTGTTAAGAACACTCAAAAGCTTAAAAACTAGACACCTTAAAATACTATCTACTTAGAAATACCTTCAATTTCAATCTCTTCCAATGTTTTGCCTTGGAGATTTCCAAGGGTCCCTTTCTCCATGGCAAGTAGTAGTTTTGATATTTTTGCCAGCTGGGTTGTAGCCTCTGGAAGTCTGTAAAATTCTCTGTGGACACGGATATCATGGCCTAGAAAGTCAGCAACTTGGTCAAGCTCGTGATTTTTTAGGTTCAAGACGTGTGACAAAGTTGCAACATGCTTGCGTAGCTGTGTTGACCTAAGGAGTTCAGGACTTTGTGCACCACAGTCATTTGCATAAATCCTGAGACAGTCCTGTCCTCTGTAAGGAGTCAAACAGTTGGGTCTTGCAAAGAGGAAGGGGTTTTCTTCCGGGACTCCACACTCTAGTCTTCTGCTTATGAGCTGCGTTAGGGCTTCAACCATGTCTGGTGATAACAGTACAGCAACCTGCTCATCAACTTCAAAGGAGGACGATGCCATGGGCACAGCAGCTTGAGAACGGTCAGGGTGCTCTGAAACCTTGTGCAAGCAAACACAAAAGTACATTAACATCCATTCAACACAGATATGTTGAGACTATACAATACAGTTATGAAGGTACACTGGTTATTGACATAAATGAGGTAAATGTAATGAAGTAATATTGAGTGAAAATTAATTCTCCAGTGTGAACCAACATGACTCTCGGCAGTATCCACACACAGTCCTCATAATAATGTACCTGAAAGCTTCATACACTGCAGGGTCTCTGTTACACACAGACTTGAGAGCCCATCTTTCAATAGACTTACGCATCCAAAACACACACAGTCCTCATAATGTAGGTATCTTACATTAACCAACACTATAGGACTTGTGTCTAACACCCTCACTATCAACATCCAAACAACTCGGCTGTGTTCTTGTTGCAATAATAACACCACCAGAAAATTAGTCACCTGCTCATCAACTTCAAAGGAGGACGATGCCATGGGCACAGCAGCTTGAGAACGGTCAGGGTGCTCCGAAACCTTGTGCAAGCAAACACAAAAGTACATTAACATTCATTCAACACAGATACGTTGAGACTATACAATACAATTATGAAGGTACACTGGTTATTGACATAAATGAGGTAAATGTAATGAATTAATATTGAGTGAAAATTAATTCTCCAGTGTGAACCAACATGACACTCGGCAGTATCCACACACAGTCCTCATAATGTAGGTATCTTACATTAACCAACACTATAGGACTTGTGTCTAACACCCTCACTATCAACATCCAAACAACTCGGCTGTGTTCTTGTTGCAATAATAACACCACCAGAAAATTAGTCACCTGCTCATCAACTTCAAAGGAGGACGATGCCATGGGCACAGCAGCTTGAGAACGGTCAGGGTGCTCTGAAACCTTGTGCAAGCAAACACAAAAGTACATTAACATCCATTCAACACAGATACGTTGAGACTATACAATACAATTATGAAGGTACACTGGTTATTGACATAAATGAGGTAAATGTAATGAAGTAATATTGAGTGAAAATTAATTCTCCAGTGTGAACCAACATGACTCTCGGCAGTATCCACACACAGTCCTCATAATAATGTACCTGAAAGCTTCATACACTGCAGGGTCTCTGTTACACACAGACTTGAGAGCCCATCTTTCAATAGACTTATGCATCCAAAACACACACAGTCCTCATAATGTAGGTATCTTACATTAACCAACACTATAGGACTTGTGTCTAACACCCTCACTATCAACATCCACACAACTCGGCTGTGTTCTTGTTGCAATAATAACAACACCAGAAAATTAGTCACCTGCTCATCAACTTCAAAGGAGGACGATGCCATGGGCACAGCAGCTTGAGAACGGTCAGGGTGCTCTGAAACCTTGTGCAAGCAAACACAAAAGTACATTAACATCCATTCAACACAGATACGTTGAGACTATACAATACAATTATGAAGGTACACTGGTTATTGACATAAATGAGGTAAATGTAATGAATTAATATTGAGTGAAAATTAATTCTCCAGTGTGAACCAACATGACACTCGGCAGTATCCACACACAGTCCTCATAATGTAGGTATCTTACATTAACCAACACTATAGGACTTGTGTCTAACACCCTCACTATCAACATCCACAAAACTCGGCTGTGTTCTTGTTGCAATAATAACAACACCAGAAAATTAGTCACCTGCTCATCAACTTCAAAGGAGGACGATGCCATGGGCACAGCAGCTTGAGGACGGCCAGGGTGCTCTGAAACCTTGTGCAAGCAAACACAAAAGTACATGAACATCCATTCAACACAGATACGTTGAGACTATACAGTACAGTTATGAAGGTACACTGGTTATTGACATAAATGAGGTAAATGTAATGAATTAATATTGAGTGAAAATTAATTCTCCAGTGTGAACCAACATGACACTCGGCAGTATCCACACACAGTCCTCATAATGTAGGTATCTTACATTAACCAACACTATAGGACTTGTGTCTAACACCCTCACTATCAACATCCAAACAACTCGGCTGTGTTCTTGTTGCAATAATAACACCACCAGAAAATTAGTCACCTGCTCATCAACTTCAAAGGAGGACGATGCCATGGGCACAGCAGCTTGAGAACGGTCAGGGTGCTCTGAAACCTTGTGCAAGCAAACACAAAAGTACATTAACATCCATTCAACACAGATACGTTGAGACTATACAGTACAGTTATGAAGGTACACTGGTTATTGACATAAATGAGGTAAATGTAATGAATTAATATTGAGTGAAAATTAATTCTCCAGTGTGAACCAACATGACACTCGGCAGTATCCACACACAGTCCTCATAATGTAGGTATCTTACATTAACCAACACTATAGGACTTGTGTCTAACACCCTCACTATCAACATCCAAACAACTCGGCTGTGTTCTTGTTGCAATAATAACACCACCAGAAAATTAGTCACCTGCTCATCAACTTCAAAGGAGGACGATGCCATGGGCACAGCAGCTTGAGAACGGTCAGGGTGCTCTGAAACCTTGTGCAAGCAAACACAAAAGTACATTAACATCCATTCAACACAGATACGTTGAGACTATACAATACAATTATGAAGGTACACTGGTTATTGACATAAATGAGGTAAATGTAATGAAGTAATATTGAGTGAAAATTAATTCTCCAGTGTGAACCAACATGACTCTCGGCAGTATCCACACACAGTCCTCATAATAATGTACCTGAAAGCTTCATACACTGCAGGGTCTCTGTTACACACAGACTTGAGAGCCCATCTTTCAATAGACTTACGCATCCAAAACACACACAGTCCTCATAATGTAGGTATCTTACATTAACCAACACTATAGGACTTGTGTCTAACACCCTCACTATCAACATCCAAACAACTCGGCTGTGTTCTTGTTGCAATAATAACAACACCAGAAAATTAGTCACCTGCTCATCAACTTCAAAGGAGGACGATGCCATGGGCACAGCAGCTTGAGGACGGCCAGGGTGCTCTGAAACCTTGTGCAAGCAAACACAAAAGTACATTAACATCCATTCAACACAGATACGTTGAGACTATACAGTACAGTTATGAAGGTACACTGGTTATTGACATAAATGAGGTAAATGTAATGAATTAATATTGAGTGAAAATTAATTCTCCAGTGTGAACCAACATGACACTCGGCAGTATCCACACACAGTCCTCATAATGTAGGTATCTTACATTAACCAACACTATAGGACTTGTGTCTAACACCCTCACTATCAACATCCAAACAACTCGGCTGTGTTCTTGTTGCAATAATAACACCACCAGAAAATTAGTCACCTGCTCATCAACTTCAAAGGAGGACGATGCCATAGGCACAGCAGCTTGAGAACGGTCAGGGTGCTCTGAAACCTTGTGCAAGCAAACACAAAAGTACATTAACATCCATTCAACACAGATACGTTGAGACTATACAATACAATTATGAAGGTACACTGGTTATTGACATAAATGAGGTAAATGTAATGAAGTAATATTGAGTGAAAATTAATTCTCCAGTGTGAACCAACATGACTCTCGGCAGTATCCACACACAGTCCTCATAATAATGTACCTGAAAGCTTCATACACTGCAGGGTCTCTGTTACACACAGACTTGAGAGCCCATCTTTCAATAGACTTACGCATCCAAAACACACACAGTCCTCATAATGTAGGTATCTTACATTAACCAACACTATAGGACTTGTGTCTAACACCCTCACTATCAACATCCAAACAACTCGGCTGTGTTCTTGTTGCAATAATAACACCACCAGAAAATTAGTCACCTGCTCATCAACTTCAAAGGAGGACGATGCCATGGGCACAGCAGCTTGAGAACGGTCAGGGTGCTCCGAAACCTTGTGCAAGCAAACACAAAAGTACATTAACATTCATTCAACACAGATACGTTGAGACTATACAATACAATTATGAAGGTACACTGGTTATTGACATAAATGAGGTAAATGTAATGAATTAATATTGAGTGAAAATTAATTCTCCAGTGTGAACCAACATGACACTCGGCAGTATCCACACACAGTCCTCATAATGTAGGTATCTTACATTAACCAACACTATAGGACTTGTGTCTAACACCCTCACTATCAACATCCACAAAACTCGGCTGTGTTCTTGTTGCAATAATAACAACACCAGAAAATTAGTCACCTGCTCATCAACTTCAAAGGAGGACGATGCCATGGGCACAGCAGCTTGAGGACGGCCAGGGTGCTCTGAAACCTTGTGCAAGCAAACACAAAAGTACATTAACATCCATTCAACACAGATACGTTGAGACTATACAGTACAGTTATGAAGGTACACTGGTTATTGACATAAATGAGGTAAATGTAATGAATTAATATTGAGTGAAAATTAATTCTCCAGTGTGAACCAACATGACACTCGGCAGTATCCACACACAGTCCTCATAATGTAGGTATCTTACATTAACCAACACTATAGGACTTGTGTCTAACACCCTCACTATCAACATCCAAACAACTCGGCTGTGTTCTTGTTGCAATAATAACAACACCAGAAAATTAGTCACCTGCTCATCAACTTCAAAGGAGGACGATGCCATGGGCACAGCAGCTTGAGAACGGTCAGGGTGCTCTGAAACCTTGTGCAAGCAAACACAAAAGTACATTAACATCCATTCAACACAGATACGTTGAGACTATACAATACAGTTATGAAGGTACACTGGTTATTGACATAAATGAGGTAAATGTAATGAAGTAATATTGAGTGAAAATTAATTCTCCAGTGTGAACCAACATGACTCTCGGCAGTATCCACACACAGTCCTCATAATAATGTACCTGAAAGCTTCATACACTGCAGGGTCTCTGTTACACACAGACTTGAGAGCCCATCTTTCAATAGACTTACGCATCCAAAACACACACAGTCCTCATAATGTAGGTATCTTACATTAACCAACACTATAGGACTTGTGTCTAACACCCTCACTATCAACATCCAAACAACTCGGCTGTGTTCTTGTTGCAATAATAACAACACCAGAAAATTAGTCACCTGCTCATCAACTTCAAAGGAAGACGATGCCATGGGCACAGCAGCTTGAGGACGGCCAGGGTGCTCTGAAACCTTGTGCAAGCAAACACAAAAGTACATTAACATCCATTCAACACAGATACGTTGAGACTATACAGTACAGTTATGAAGGTACACTGGTTATTGACATAAATGAGGTAAATGTAATGAATTAATATTGAGTGAAAATTAATTCTCCAGTGTGAACCAACATGACACTCGGCAGTATCCACACACAGTCCTCATAATGTAGGTATCTTACATTAACCAACACTATAGGACTTGTGTCTAACACCCTCACTATCAACATCCAAACAACTCGGCTGTGTTCTTGTTGCAATAATAACACCACCAGAAAATTAGTCACCTGCTCATCAACTTCAAAGGAGGACGATGCCATGGGCACAGCAGCTTGAGAACGGTCAGGGTGCTCTGAAACCTTGTGCAAGCAAACACAAAAGTACATTAACATCCATTCAACACAGATACGTTGAGACTATACAATACAATTATGAAGGTACACTGGTTATTGACATAAATGAGGTAAATGTAATGAAGTAATATTGAGTGAAAATTAATTCTCCAGTGTGAACCAACATGACTCTCGGCAGTATCCACACACAGTCCTCATAATAATGTACCTGAAAGCTTCATACACTGCAGGGTCTCTGTTACACACAGACTTGAGAGCCCATCTTTCAATAGACTTATGCATCCAAAACACACACAGTCCTCATAATGTAGGTATCTTACATTAACCAACACTATAGGACTTGTGTCTAACACCCTCACTATCAACATCCACACAACTCGGCTGTGTTCTTGTTGCAATAATAACAACACCAGAAAATTAGTCACCTGCTCATCAACTTCAAAGGAGGACGATGCCATGGGCACAGCAGCTTGAGGACGGCCAGGGTGCTCTGAAACCTTGTGCAAGCAAACACAAAAGTACATTAACATCCATTCAACACAGATACGTTGAGACTATACAGTACAGTTATGAAGGTACACTGGTTATTGACATAAATGAGGTAAATGTAATGAATTAATATTGAGTGAAAATTAATTCTCCAGTGTGAACCAACATGACACTCGGCAGTATCCACACACAGTCCTCATAATGTAGGTATCTTACATTAACCAACACTATAGGACTTGTGTCTAACACCCTCACTATCAACATCCAAACAACTCGGCTGTGTTCTTGTTGCAATAATAACACCACCAGAAAATTAGTCACCTGCTCATCAACTTCAAAGGAGGACGATGCCATGGGCACAGCAGCTTGAGAACGGTCAGGGTGCTCTGAAACCTTGTGCAAGCAAACACAAAAGTACATTAACATCCATTCAACACAGATACGTTGAGACTATACAATACAATTATGAAGGTACACTGGTTATTGACATAAATGAGGTAAATGTAATGAAGTAATATTGAGTGAAAATTAATTCTCCAGTGTGAACCAACATGACTCTCGGCAGTATCCACACACAGTCCTCATAATAATGTACCTGAAAGCTTCATACACTGCAGGGTCTCTGTTACACACAGACTTGAGAGCCCATCTTTCAATAGACTTACGCATCCAAAACACACACAGTCCTCATAATGTAGGTATCTTACATTAACCAACACTATAGGACTTGTGTCTAACACCCTCACTATCAACATCCACACAACTCGGCTGTGTTCTTGTTGCAATAATAACAACACCAGAAAATTAGTCACCTGCTCATCAACTTCAAAGGAGGACGATGCCATGGGCACAGCAGCTTGAGGACGGCCAGGGTGCTCTGAAACCTTGTGCAAGCAAACACAAAAGTACATTAACATCCATTCAACACAGATACGTTGAGACTATACAATACAGTTATGAAGGTACACTGGTTATTGACATAAATGAGGTAAATGTAATGAATTAATATTGAGTGAAAATTAATTCTCCAGTGTGAACCAACATGACACTCGGCAGTATCCACACACAGTCCTCATAATGTAGGTATCTTACATTAACCAACACTATAGGACTTGTGTCTAACACCCTCACTATCAACATCCAAACAACTCGGCTGTGTTCTTGTTGCAATAATAACAACACCAGAAAATTAGTCACCTGCTCATCAACTTCAAAGGAGGACGATGCCATGGGCACAGCAGCTTGAGAACGGTCAGGGTGCTCCGAAACCTTGTGCAAGCAAACACAAAAGTACATTAACATCCATTCAACACAGATAAGTTGAGACTATACAATACTACACTACACTACGGTAAATGTAAATATAATATGTACCTTTACTCTCCATGGCCAGTCAGAGTCACCGTAGTTGTATGTTATTGCTTCCCCCGGCTTGATGTCTTTTATGGCAAATAAACAGAGATGAGGCTTTCCATTTACTGTGATTGTCCTCATTTTGCTTTTTGGGCTCACGTGATCGTCATTCACCAGTCTGCCCAAGGAGCCATCCTCTCTGGCTGCATCAATGCTGAGATAACAAAAAATGTAACACACAAAATTACACAAGGTTTATAAAAAGGCTGAACAATTTGATTACATTTTTAATTATATGGATTTGTAACAAGCTAGCAGTTTGTCTTAATGTGGTCGACACAACTTTTGCAAAAAGTAGGCTGAAAAATGAATTATTTTAATTTACATACCACAATTGTTGTCCATTGTACCTGAATTCAAAAAGAAAAACCTTTAAGGCGTCATGGTACAATCTTGTTCTGTTTTCATATTCCTTCTTGGTTACAACGTCTCCGCGATATTCCAGAAGGAAGTCTCCTTTGTTATAGTTGCACCTACTAAACACTCCTCGACCTTACAAAGAAAATAGAAAATGTCAACATGGGTCTACTACAATGGTTAAACTTATGACTGTGCCAAAAATCCTCAACAAGTATCCTAGTACCTCACCTTTTACTGAATTTATGAATTTCACTTCAAATCCATCTTTGTCCTGCCCCAAAGATGAAAATTTTACTGCTTCATCTTTTGGTTTAATTTTTGCTCTCGGGGGCCTCATTGCAATACACTGTCTCAGAAAAAGAAAAAAAAATAGTACAATTTATTTAATATTTCAGGAAAATAGTTGATAATGAAAACTGATCTTTCACAGGAGGTGTCTTTAACCCTCTGGAGTCAATGGTATAATCGGCTGTTTTTGACTACTTTTGATTTAATTGTTTTATCGGCTCATGTTCATTTATCCACCACAATAGGAAATGAGATTGTTGGGTTTTTCTCTGTATCTATGAAGCGCCTTGAGGCGACTTTTGTTGTGATTTGGCGCTATATAAATAAAATTGAATTGAGAGGCAATAATGTATCTATGTTTTGTTTTTTAAGAAAATACCGTTTTTATATTTTCCTGCACTAAACTTGACGACAGTTTTCAGGAAAAAGCGTAAATTGTGTATCATAACTCTGGTTTTACTTGGCCTATCAACACATTTTTAAAAACTGTTATATACGCATGTTGCTGATACACCGTAAATTGGTCATATAATCTGCACTCCAGAGAGTTAAATGTTAGCTACCTCGGTTATCTGAAATGTCTCATTAATAGCGTGTCACCTATATTTCAGCGTTGCTTAAAATCTGGAGACAGTGGGATGGATGAATAAATAATAACATCTCAGTAATTTCAAATGTTACAGTTTAACTAAAAAGGTGTGTGTTAGACTAGGTATTTAACCTTGACTAATTAAATACACAACTGCGTGTCATCAAAAAAGCTAGCTTTAGCATGAGAATTACATTGAAATACAAAACTCAATCAAGGAATATACACCAAAGAAAAATCTCAACAAAACTAAATCTGACCAGTTGCTGGGCTACAAAGCTGGCAAAATTCGAAAGTTTAAAGTTTAAAGTTACCTGTTGGCTTCTCCACACCAGCGTCGGTGTCGGTACTCCTCAACTCGAAGTCACGAAGTGAGGGGGAGGGGTGAAAAACAGCTCATTGGCTAAAAAGTGGTCAGGTGATGAGAGTTCTGACTTTTTTATGGAATTTCAGTGAAACATTTACAGTGACGAAGGACTGAGTTTTATTGCATTTGTTTGTTTATAGGAAATTCCTCTTTTAAAAAGTATTTAGTTATTTATTTGAGGCAAAGGTACACTACAAGGGAATACATGTTTCATCACACACCACCAGCCGAGGTCCACCACTGAAGCAATGGTTTTACACTTGCATCTGCATATGTTAAACAAATCTGAGATTCAACCAACAACATAGTGTGACATATTTTAGATCCTTATGTTAAACCAGCATGTATCAAGATGTGGCTTTCTTCTGAAAAATGTATTTAATTATTATATTTTTGTTCTGATCTTTTGTTTGAAGATACAGAAGGTGCATCCTGAAACCAATGAATTTATCACTAGCAATTATGGACAGTTTGAGAAACCAAACATTGTTTTGTTTAGCAGTACAGAATAAATGAGATCATATGATATGACTAAAAAAATCTGAAACTAATAAATCCTATGGAAATTATACAGTGTAAAATTGGCTCTGTTTACAATATAGAACAAGCAGAACAAAACCTTAAAGAAACATGCCATTTTCCTGCATTAGTTATTAGTTATAACAACAAACTTGACAGATTAAATGCAAAACATGTATGTTAGGTTGAATAGATATGATAATTTGATAGTAGTTATTGAGTGAGTAGTTGTTTGGCTGTGTGTTATAGACAGGGGTGCACATAACTGGTACGCAGGTACGAATGCGTGACAAAAATTAGGAATGCGTAGTGACACTTTGCGTACTTGACTGTCTCATTTAATCTTACATGTGTTGCTTGTCACCAGCTAAATGTCCAAAAAAACAACAGACATTAAGCAGCTTCTTTGGTGTGCCACCACTAGCTAAGAAACACCAACCAGAGCCAGAGAAAAGACTTTTTTCAGAAAAGTGGCTCCAAGATGTGCCGTGGCTTGAAGCTAACAATCACATCCACATCTAGCAGACAAATCAGGTGTGTTTTTTAAAGGCTCAAAGAATTTTAACCATCCTTTATTTGACAAACATGAAAAAAAGTAAGGTGTCACGGTTCTGGGTCATTTTGACCCAGCATTTTGAGTTCTTGTGTTTTGGTTTAATTTTGGATTGTATTCTGATTCTTGTGCTTTGTTGATTATTAGTAGAATTCTATGTTTTTGTTTATTCTTGTTAAGGGATTAGTTCTTAGGTTTTGTGTCTCATGTTTAGTGTAGATTTGTTCTGGTGCCCTCCTGTAGGTTTAGTTTAGTGTCTAGTCTGCATCTTTGTGTAGTTGTTTCTTGTTTCCTGTTTTATTGTGAAGGTCCGTGTCTTATGTGAGTGTATTCAGTTTAGCTTCCCTTGTCTCGTCTCGTCAATTACTTCCAGTTGTGTTCCCCACCTGTGTGTATTTAAGTCGTGTCTTCTCGTGTGCTGGTCGCTGGTCTGTCTGTGTTTCAACCGTGTTCACCCTGCTGTCCAACTTCAGGTTCAGCTGCTCACCTTCCTTCATGTTCGTGTTCATGTTTGCTGTTCAGTAGTTTAGTTTGTCCCAGTATAGATTAGTTTTGTTTCCGTTTTGCCATTTCCACCTTGTGCTTTATTTTTTCAATAAATCTCCTTCGCATCTACGAGTACCTGCGCTTGGATCCTCATTTAATTCCTCCACATGTCTCATCCCGTTCGCTGTGACATTACTGACCAGCCACATTATGGATCCATCGGCATTTGCCCCACCCAAGGAACTTCAGGAGGTCATAATCGACTCTGCTTCCAGGTTGGTCAACCTATGGCTAGAGCATGAGGGAGAGTGAGCTGCTCTGCGCTGTGGAAGCCAGGCTACAGCAGCTCATTTCCGGCCACCCCTGGCTATTGGACTAACTGCACCCGCTCATTCAGGATTTCATTCTCCACAAACTTCATCTTCACCCTCCCCCACTCAGTCTGCAGCCCCGCCTGCAGCTCAAGTCTGCAGCCCCGCTGCCTGCAGCTCGGTCTGCAGCCCTGCTGCCTTTAGCTCAGTTGCCAACTCCACCACCATTATCATCTCAACCATTACTTCAGTCGCCCTCAGTTCAGTCTGCTGCCCAGCTGCCCTGAGTTCAGTCTGCCATTCAGTCTCCTGTGTTGCCGCTAGCTCAGCCAGTAGCACGGCTGGGGGTTCTGGAGAGCCCCGCCAGTGTCACGTCTCGTCAGCTGGGGGTTCAGGAGAGCCTAGTCAGCGTCACGCCTCGTCAGCTGCACGGTCCGAGGAGCCCGTCCGGCATCACGTCTCGTTAGCTGGGGGTCCCGGAGGACCCAGCCAGCATATCCTCGTGTCCGCTGACGGCTCTAGGGAGTCCGTTCAGCCACCACCTGCAACTTACACACCATTGCCTGCAGCGTCACCACCTGCAGCTGCCACGCTGCCGTCTGGTTCCGTGGCTGCCACGCTGCCGTCTGGTCCCTCCTCGTCTGGTCCCTCCTCGTCTGGTCCCTCCTCGTCTGGTGCTGCGATTGCTACACTGCCGTTGGCCTCCGGACCTGCTCTGTTGCCGCCACTGCCTTCCTCCTGACTTGTTTCGCCTGCGTTGCCGCCGCCGCTGCTGTCCACACGGCCGCCCCCCTGAACTGTTCTGGATTTGGCTCATGTGCTGTCGACCCCCCTGAACTTTTTTGTGGACTCATGTTTGATCTGGTTTAGCTTTGTTTTGAATCGTTTTCATGTGTTTCTGGACTTATGCTCCTTGTCTTTTTTTTTTTGTTTTTTTGTTTCTGTCCCTTGTCTCGTCTCGTCAATTACTTCTAGCTATGTTCCCCACCTGTGTGTAATCTCCCGATGTTCTTCTGTGTATATTTAAGTCGTGTCTTCTCGTGTGCTGGTCGCTGGTCTGTCTGCGTTTCAACCATGTTCACCCTGCTGTGTAAGGCCGGGTGGACAATAGATGATAACAAGTAAGACTGGTTTCTGAGTTTCACAGCTGGGGTGGACAATGTTAAGCATCAGGCTTTCAAATGAATTAAAAGTCTGTCTTGGTCTTTCATTAATTAATAGACTGGTGTGAAAAATTGCTGCCACACCGCCCCCTCAACCTGTGCTTCGAGATTTCTGGTAGTTAGAATGACTCGGGGGTGTTGATTCATTTAAATTAACATAATCATCCTGCTGCAATCAGGTTTCTGTAAGGCAGAGTAAATCAATTTGTTGATCAATTATTAAGTCATGTACTAACAGAGACTTGGAGGAGAGAGACCTAATATTTAATAATCCACATTTCACTGTTTTACTCTTTGGTTCAGATGTGGATACTGTATTGTTCTTTCTTTGTAATTGTTTATGTTTAAGTTGTTTGTTGCTGGTTTTTAGTTTGTTTTTTTTCTTTTTGGAAGCAGACACAGTCTTTATGAAGATGGGTTTTTGGGGGGGTAGCAGGAGGAGAGAAGCTGCAGAGAGGCGTGTAAGACTGCAACTCTGCTTCCTGGTCCCAACTCTGGATAGTCATATTTTGAGGGGTTTAATAAATTTGTCCATATTTCTAGAAATGAGAGCTGCTCCATCCAAAGTGGGATGGATGCCGTCTCTCCTAACAAGACCAGGTTTCCTCCAGAAGGTTTGCCAATTATCTATGAAGCCCACATCGTTTCTGGGACACCACTCAGACAGCCAGCAATTTAAGGAGAACATGCGGCTAAATATGTCACTCCTGGTCTGATTGGGGAGGGGACCAGAGAAAACTACAGAGTCCGACATTGTTTTGGCAAAGTTGCACACCGATTCAATATTGATTTTAGTGACCTCCGATTGGCGTAACCGGGTGTCATTACTGCCGACGTGAATTATGATTTTACTGAATTTACGTTTACCCTTAGCCAGCAGTTTTAAATTTCCTTCAATGTCGCCTGCTCTGGCCCCTGGAAGACAATTGACTATGGTTGCCGGTGTCTCTAGCTTCACATGTCTGAGAACAGAATCACCAATTACCAGAGTTTGACCCCCAGCGGGTGTGTCGCAGAGTGGGGAAAAACGGTTAGACACATGAACGGGTTGGTGGTGTACCTGGGGCTTCTGTTTAGGACTATGCTTCCTCCTCACCGTCACCCAGCCGCCCTCTTTCCCCAGCTGCTTGGGATCTGCTGGGGAACAGCTAGCGGGGCCTACGCTATCTTCGGCTGCACCAGCTACAGGGGCCTGGCTAGCTAAGGGTGAATGAAGGGTGCGATGCCGAGTCTCCAATTCAGTAATCCTGGCCTCCAGAGCTGCAAATATGCTACATTTGTTACAGATATCATTACTGCTAAAGGAGGCCGAGGAGTAACTAAACATCTGACACAATGAAAGAAAGTGCAGGAGGGACAGGTGAAGTAGCCATGGTGCTAACGAGTCGGCTACGAGCTAAGCTAAGCTAGCAAAACAGTACAGAGACAGTGAGTGAAAACTTTGGCTATAAATTAGGTAGTGAGTACACAGAAAGTGTGCTTCGGATGAAGCACGTGAAGATTATACTCTGAAAAAAGAATGTATTTAAAAGTTGTTAATTAAACTGCTAAGCAAATAAGCTACTCAGAAACACCACTGTGTTTGAGCAGGAACAGGAAGTGATACTCTACTACAGAGCGAGCGAACACCAAGTGACAGGGTAGGTAGCAGTAGGTTGTTTTCCTGACACCATGTCAGGGCTCTCACCTCTGCTCTGTAAGCAGACTCGTCTCCATCTGAAATGCAACGAATGATGGTAGTGTCACCTGCCCATCCAAAACCTTTATTTTGGTTTCCTTTTGAGGGTTTTTAACCAGTCAAAGGTGGACTTACTGATGTGTTTCAGATCATTGTCCTTTTGTATAACCCAAGTACCCAACTTCATGAGTTCATGTTCAGTTCATGTCCACTTCAGGACATGAACTGATTGCCGGCCATTCTCCTTCAGGATTTTCTGGTAGAGAGCAGAAGTCATGGTTCCATCAATTACAGAAAGGTGTCATGAAGCAAAGCAGTTCCAGACCATCACATAACACCACCATGTGTGACTGTTGCTATATGTTCTTTTTATGAAATGTTGTGTTAGTTTGATAAAAGATGTAACGGGATTCAAAGCTTCCAAAATGTTCATCTTTTGTCTTGTCAGTCAACAGAATATTTTCCCAAAAGTCTTCAGGATCATTAAGATGTTTTTTGGCACATATGAGAGGAGCCCTTGTGTTCTTTTTGGTCAATGGTAGTTTTTTCCTTGGACCTCTCCCATGGATGCCATTTTTGCCCAGACTTTTTCTTATTGTTGAATAATGAACTCTGATCTTAACTGAGACAAGTGAGGTCTGCAGTTATTTAGATGCTGTTCTGGCTGTTCTCTTGTGACCTCCTTGATGAGTCGGCAGTGCGCTCTTAGAGTAATTTTGGTAGGCAGGCTGCTCCTGGGAAGGTTCAGCACTGTTTTAAGTCTTCTCCATTTGTGGATAATGACTCTCTGCAGTGCCAAAGCGATGGAAATGTCTTTGTAACCCTTCCCAGATGGATAGATGTCAATGACTTTGTTTCTCATATTGTTTTTGTAGATTGTGAAGCTCTTTGGCTTTTTGAGATCTTTTAGCCTTCTTCACTTTGTCAGACAGGTTCTCTTTAAGTGATTTCTTCATTCAGCAGGTCTGTAATAATCAGGTATGGGTGTGGCCAGTGAAACTGAACTCAGCTTTACAAAAACTGTTAATTGATGATTTAACAAGAGGGGGCAGTTACTATTTCACACTGGACCGGGTAGGTATGGATAGCTTATTTCCCTTAGTAAATTTTGTATTTACTCATATTATCTTTGTGTAATATGAAAACGTGTTTGATGATCTGAAACATGTGAGTGTGATAAATATGCAAAAAAATTAAATAAAAAAAACTAAGAAATTAGGAAGGGGGCAAATACTTTTTCACACCACTGCATGTGTTTTATGATCCAGGTGGGAGAGGGCAATATGCTGAGCTAATGCTATTGCATCATCTGTGGATCTTTCTGGCCTGTAGGTAAACTGAAACTGGTCGAGCAGGCATTGAAGATGTGATGTGAACTTTGACTATATGCTCAAAGCACTTCATAACAATGGGCGTAAGTGCTCTTGGGTGACAGTCACTGAGTCAGCTCACATTAGGTTTCTTCAGGACGGTGGTCCTCTTGAAGCATGAGGGGACTATAAACAAGAGAAAAGTCATCACTTTACCCAGCTGACTTATCTAATTATAGGCTAATCTCAAACCTTACTTTTACATTCTTTAAAGAGTACCAGAATGCTGAATCTGTTCATCTGGACATACTATTTTTAGTGATTTTTAGAAATGTTTCATCCCCAACTGGTGAATTCTTCAGTCTCAGCCTACTGCAGGTTTCCCCAACCTTATAAACAGTACATTTACATAATGACAGAAACTAGCATCAACAATGGGCTGTGAGGTCAGTTCCATGATCATTAGTATCCAATTTGTCATGACCATTGATCAGTGGCCATGAGAACTGATGAGGCCAGGGTGTATGTTTAAGAACAATTGTTTGGATGATCAATTTGGTCACCTATAACATCTCAACATTTCTGTCTTCTGTCCACAACCCATTTATATGCAGCTCCAAACACCACATCCAGAACCCTTTGGATTTTGTTGAGAAGGTGAGAGATCATATATGGCAGGCATCTTTGCACAGACTGGATCTAGGGTCCTGCCTGGTGTGGTAAACACCAGCCTCTACTGGTCTTGCACTTGGAGCCCTGATTAGTGCTTCATCCTACAAGGGTTTGTCCTTCCATGATGCTTCCTGCTCCACCTCCTCCTCCTGAGGTTTCAGCTGCTTGAACTATTTACTAAGCACCTAATCACTTGTGTTTATCTTCCTGATGCACTGATGATTAGGGATGGGTATCGTTTAGGTTTTATCCGATACCAGTACCAAACCGGTACTTTTGAAACGGTGCCGGTGCTTAAACGGTGCTTGAACCGGTGCTTAAAGAATGGAGAACACACACTTTGTCCAAAAACCTCTCATGTTTAGCTGTTTTTTTGTAAAAAGATAAGAATGTTAGCCGTTTCTGCAGCTATAGGGGATTTATGGCATTACTCTTGGCTGGAAGCAGTGCTTAAACAATGGAAAAAAACACAAACTTTATCCAAAAACCTCTCATGTTTAGCTGTTTCCCTCTTTTTCTTTGGTCATTTTAGCCTTTGGCCAGGGTGAAGGGAGTATCTGCCATCAAACAAGAAGACAGCCGCATGTAAATATGACGGTGTTTGCTAGTTCACCTTACGTGCATTAATTTTATAACGTGGTTAGCGTACTCAACGTAAATTACACACGAACAACAACAAGGCAACGAGTGTTGCCCAGCCATGACAGATGGTGTCATAAAGCAGCTGATTTCATGCAGGATAGGACCCAAACGCAAACTCACTAGGGTGAAATGTGAACTTAAAATACAGCTTTATTACTGAGCACAAAAAAGTCATACAAAACCGAAACTGGGAAAAATAACATGAACTATAATGGGAGCCCTCAAATACATGAGGAAGGACACAGGGACACGCACATAGTAAGGAGGGAGGAAGCAACACAGGACTGAGGGAGACACTGACCTAAATACACAGAAGGATAAGAAGGAAGTGAGAACACACAAGGAACACAGTAACACGAATAACCATAACGAGACAGGGGGAGCAAAACTGAACAGAATGAACATGGAAACACAGGACCTTCACAATAAAATAGGAAAACTGCTCTTGACGAAGGCGGTCGCACTTTTCTCCTCTCCTCTATTATAATATATAATAATACATATAATATATATAATATAAAGGATTCCTAGAGCAAAATATGAAAAAAGAAATGCTTAAAAAATTAACCATCACACAGTCAAGAGTTAATAAAGCATAACTACAGTATATATTAAGTGCTAGATTAAGTAGTTTAGTCATCTCAGTATCACTGAAAGTGGAGTTTTAAATTTAACAGAGTTTCAAGGATTTATCTATGGTCATGTTTTGAAACACTATTTTTAATAAAAACTACAACAATGGGTACCTTCCAACTGTCAACCAGTCAGAATACAGAACTTTGTTATGTAACACACAATCTTTTTAAAAAAAAAAAACGTAATTATAAGGACCTTCTGCCTGCCAGCCAATCAGAACACAGAATTGTTTTATGTAACACACACTATCTGACAAAAACCGTAATTATAGGGACCTTCCGGCTGTTAGCCAATCAGAAGCCTTAAAAAATACACGTTGTGTGAATATTCATGACCAGGTGCAGTACCCAAACCGGTCTACAGGGGAGCTGTGTTGATACACAGATTATACACAAAAGTTGGGTAATTGTGAATAGTAAGGACTTTTTTTTCGATTTCGCTGAAATTTTGAATTTAGGCTTTTGACACCTATTTAAGCACCCTCACATCGAGTTTTCATTCCATGAATTGTGAGGACATCGGCCCTGTCCTCATAATTCCAAATGTCCGGACAGTGTGGCGTGTATTCTTGTGAAATGTCCTCATAAACCACCTTTGCGCACACACACACACACACACACACACACACACACACACACACACAGACACTCTCTCTCTGGAAAACAAAAATCCACGTCAATATTGAAGAAACGCACAAATGATCTTATCGCAACCATCACCGCGGCTACAAAGCACATGAAATACCTCAGCTTTGTGAAAGGTTGGATTTCCTCCTCTCTCTAAACTGTGAGAACAAAAACAGAAATATATTCAAAGTAACCTAAAATCAGCAATCTATAAACATGGCTCAGGGCTCATCTGCTTCAAGACAAAAAAATAAAAAGAAGGTTAGGAACTTGGAACAAAAAGTCACACAATCGAAAAGAGCAGATAACAAAAAAGGCAAAAACAGAAGCAGGAAACATGGAAAGACACAAAACAGAAGTGAGGTAAAGTTGAAGAAGAAGGAGTAGACTTTTGTACAGAAACCAAACAAATGCAACGCAAAAAGGGGGGAAAAAAACAAAAACTGGGCAACCAATCAAACCACAGCGTACAAGAAAAATACCTAAACAAAAGAGCCAATCAGACGTCATTACTGTCAGTGACACAACAGTCCCCCTTTGAACTTTTGAAAAACTCCCCCCCCCCCCAAGGTGTTCTAAAGGACCTCAACTTCCCCGTGTCATACGTATAATTACTGCCAATCACAAGGTTTGTATCGTGGAATCACAGCCTCCTAATCTCATTTATGATTTGTAGTCTTCACCATTTCACATCAATGTGCAACATTCTCATATTTAGACGATTACCTCTAAATTAAACCTTTGTGATCACAAAAAGCAAGTTTATTGAGATGACATTGTTTCTTTTGTATTCTCATTTCAAATAATTACATGAAGCTGATTACAAAAATTTATTAATTAAAACGTAGGTCCAAAACGAGGGTTGCCATTTTCTGTCCATGTCTTCAACAGCAGGAAATGTCAAAGCTCCAGAAGTTTTCGGGTTTTGTTCCCTGTCTGATGATGAATCAATTCATCATTTTTAATTAGGAAATAATCTTTATTAAAGCATTCATATTAAATTTAATGTGAGCAAGAAAACTTAATTTTCCCAAATATTTCTTAATTTGAAATAATGTATTAATGGGAAAAGAAAGGTGGGTATCATTTAAAATACTTTTTGACTCTAGTGATTATGCAAAAGAAAAAAAATGTAAGGGGCTGCATACAGTTATTATTATTTTTTATCTATTAATCTAAAAAAATATTTTCCTTCCTACGAAAAGGCCGAGCCGCTGTCGAGAGCATGCCAAAGTAACCTGTGGTGATATTACCCGAATTTTATAAAAAAAAGTTGGCCGATCTGACGTCGAAACAGGGGATCAGAAGTACATGATGATGCCAAAAGACAAAGTGTGTTTTTCCTCTCAACACCTAAAAGCAGAAATCCTGCTTTTATTTATTTATTTAATAAAAGTTCAGTTTTCTGTGACCTAAAATGCCATTTACATAAAATGAATAGATATTTCTCTAAACATTTGGGTACATGATGGCAGGGCCTTTAAGAGGCTATTAATATGGTGCTGCCAGAAATTCTGCTGCTGCTCTTCCATCCCTAAAAATCTCAATTTTGGATGTTTTAAAACAGCTCATGGTGCTTTAAAGTTATTTCATTACAACTGACACCCATAAAAGATATTAAAAAAAAAAAACCCAACCTATACTGTATCTATTGAAAATGAAAAGAGCTTTTTTTTCCTCCTAGAAAATGTAATTTTTTTTGTTGTAGCTCCATTGGACCACGTTCATTCTGGACTATCTTGAGTCTTTCCCCACAGCCCCTTATGAAACCTGAGGTCTATCCTCCATTATATGTTCTGTGGGCAAACATCACGCCACAGCAGCATCAGTCTCTACTAGAAAAAGGAAAGAAGAGACGCTGATTCAAAGTAGGCTCGAGTTCAGTTCACTTCCACTGTATGGCAGCAGTCACACAGGAAGAGGACAAAAGTGCAAATGCCGATGCGCAGCTCAAGCTTATAACACAAAGCAACTTTAATTAAAACATTACTCACTGAAAACAGGCCAGGAGGACAAGGCATACAAATCAATCGTCTTCATGTGTTATCAGCCCTCGACCGTTCTAGATTCAGTCAGCTAGTGTTAACAGGATACTTGGTGACTGGTGGATCTTAGTGTGGGCTCATTCTCAGGTTTGAAGCTGAACCATGAAGACACAGGAAAGGTGAAGTCTTGGAAGCAAAGTCGGAGAATTTCACAACATAAATTCGGTTTCATTGAGAATCTGAGAGAAAAAGAAGCCACTGGGAGGACTGAAGACAGCAACACACAACCATTGTCTTTGATTCCTGCAAATTTGTACCAGCTTGAATGTCCAAATATCAGTCTGTTCATCAGAAAACTCCAAATTACATTTCCTTTTAATTCATTTTAAAGTACAAGTAAACAGTAAACACAACACTTAAATTTAGCCTTGTTAGGAGAATATTTTATTTTTTCATTGCACAACATTTATATTTATTATGTCTTCTTATTTGAGCATTGGAAGTTCTCATAAGATCCAGTTTGCCTGGTGGACCAGTATAGCGCTGGTTTTCCAGTCTGCCCTTTGGTCTCATTTCTCTCATTTTTCATCAGGTTACAGCAAAGAGGAGAGAGGAAAGAAAAAAACAAAACCCAAGATCCAAAACCTTTTACAGAGAAGCATAATAACAACAGTTTAGGCTCATAGCATCAAGGTCCTTTGCAAACTGTGTGTATGTACAATTATACAAATAATCATTAATAATTGGTCAATGCTCAATCACATTGAGAATCATCCAGGCAACAGGTAGACTCGGGAGAGTGGGAAGGAAATCAGTCTTTTTTACAAAAATAAATGTCTCCTCTGGTATCAAAATAGACGACAATCTTTCATCTTTCTCATTTTCGGGAACCTTGTGGTGCCACCGACACCACAATGCGACCGCAGCCCTACACAGTCTGCGTACCAATTTGACAAACTGACAGTGATGCCACGTGGCAAAGTGGACTTGTGTTATATACTTTATTTATTTACATGTTCGGCTTTGAGCTGACGAACACCTCCTGATGAAACGCGCTTCCACAAATCTGTCTCTAAAGCTCTAAAAGGATTTCTCTATCCCAGGTACTTTAATTCACAGGAGGTGGTGATAATTTCTTGATCTGTGGAAGTAGTAATAGCATCTAACCTCTACTGTGTGGTGTGCTGACTGCAGATTTGAAAGCGCTTCTTAGGTTTCCTAAGGTTCAGAGAGAGGATCCCTGACTAGCAAGTAAAGGACCCAATCCTTGATTGTCAGGGTTTAAAGGTAAATGTGTCTTTTAAAAAAAAAAAAAAAAAGGCAGCATGAGGCCATGGTAACAGACACGTGTGGTGAGGCAGACGGACAGACGGCTGGACAGTCAAACAAAACAAGGCAACGCTATAGACAGGGTTCCTACGTGGCATTTGGATGTATGACTGCCACAGAAAGTTTGCTTAGCTAAGGTTAAGGTGACGGAAGAATGACAAGGGAAGTGTTTCCACTGTGTACCTTAAAGGGTGGGCAGACTTTGATATCTTGTTCCTAATTAAAATCAGTTCTACATTAATTGCACAAATGATCAGTGCAAAAATTGCAACAAAATACTTCTCTTAGCTCGAGTTGACCCAAAAAGTAGGAATCTCCAACAACCGTTTTAGGCCAACGAGTTCGTCAGAGGCCACAAACCACAACAAACCGGCCCCGTGCTGTGTTCCACCTGAAGCTGAAAATGAAAATCTCAAGTTCACACCTCAGTTAGACCACCTCAGGGAAGTCGGAGATTGCAAATTCACTGTTTATGGCCAAATAACTCTACCTTGCTGGGGAGGGAACAAAATAAGCCTGTCATTAGACTACTACAGCGCGGTCAACTCTAAACTTGGATCCCAATTTGAACATCTGATGTTAAAGTAACATAGCACAGCAACTGCAAGCGTTGGAGTTTTTAAATTTATTCCCTTCTCGTGCACTTTGGCAAAAGAAATTTTCCAAATGGCTTATGTGGAAAAAAAAAAAACATTATCTGACCCGGCACTGGCCGAAGTATGGACTCGACAGCTATCTTTATCTGACTGGATCAGTCTTAATTAATTTATTGCAATTCTCTGCATAACTTGTATCAAGAAAATGGAATTTGACATGTGGACAAAAATACAGTCTGAACTAAACTCTGACTCCTCTTCATTCTTTCTGTCCACTTTATCAGAACAGACCAGAGCTGACATGTGCACACATTGATTGTTTTGCTGAGAATAAAAGTTGCATGTGTGGGCCATGCAGGTGGTTTAAACGGTTATCTCGGGTTAACACAACAACGGATCGACAGAAATGTTTCTGCTCAGCATTGGAAGAGTTTTAAATATTTCGAAAGATGATTGATACATTATAACTGGATGTCTATTGACCCGATTACCCAAGGTGCAGGATTTATTGCCTCCATATGCACTTCTTGTACAGAAACGCCAGACCATATCAATCCTCTAATTTTCTGTGGAGCCCTGTAATCTACAAACAAATAAAAAAAAAAAAGGGGAAAAAAAGTGGTTTAAATATCATTGCTCTTGCAGACAAACATAGGAACCCTGTTTGGAAACCCACCTGTGGACAGAAAGCAACCAAACTAAATACTGTCAGAGTATTGTTAAGATAACAAAGCCTAGAATAACACAGACAGGGGAAAAGAGGGGGGGAATTAAAATAAAACAATACTGTGTGTAATTGCTGTTCAAACTGCAGTCAAACTGTGGTAGTAATTATTTCAGGACAAAGCTACCTCTTTACATAAACTACAGACTAAAGAAAACCACTGTTCAGAGTAGCTTGTGTCCTTTCAAAATAAATGTCCACCTTTGCAAAATGTAAATCATCCACCGCAGATACTCACACACACATCAAGAAACAGGCCCTGCCTGGCCTTTTGGCAGGCAAATTAAAATAAGCTTATTTAACAGAGTTTTCCAATAACGCGAACCTGGAGAGGAAGCGAGCAGTCCACCGTGATTGGTTTTTGCTGTTGTGCTTCCCTATTCGGGAAAACCAGGTAAAAGAGAATATTCCAGGAGATCCAGAGAAAAGTTACAGAACGAAACCTTAATCTATATTCACGGACTGTATACAGAAATACAGCCTACTGCTTCTTGAAAGTCCTCAAAGTCAGGAGACAAAAAAAAGTCTTGAAATGAAGGACTCGATCTATACTGCGGAAGCTTGTCAGGGTCAACGAAAGGTTCGTAAGGATATCAAGATGCGAGTCTGACTGAGGCAGAACTGGATTTAACCAAGACATCTGTAGACTGAGTTGCACTGGAGAAAAATCCTGGTTAACTCAAGAACCAAGGAAAGGACTGAGGTGAACACACTCGAAAAGACCCACTTAACTTAGTTTCAATATGTCTGGTCCAGACAAGTTGGTTTGGCGAAATCTTGTATCACATGTCCATGTAGAAGAGCCAAGAAGAACCCTGGTGCTGGATCTGGGTTTTAGCATCCACTTGGAACCAGAGAAAACCAGAACCAGATCCTAGGCCTAGCTCAGGTTTTGCTCAGTCGAATGCGGTCAGGTTTGGTTCAGATATTTTTTTCTTTTTCATCATTTTCTTCTTTTTTTTTTTTTTTTTTTAAATATAACAGTCAGGTCTGTTATTTATCTAATCTGAACCTGATTAGAGCCTGGTTTGGCCCGATTCTGGTTAGGTTCTGCTGTGCTGCTCTCAGGACTTGTCCACCAACTGAGGTTGCTCCAAGGACACTTCCTCATCTGACAGACCCGTTTCCACAGCGATGACAAATGATGCCACTGAGGCGCTGCTCGCTATTGGCTGAAGCTCACCTGAAAGAGAGAAAAAGAGGGCTATTCCTGCATTTCTGAAGACTTAACTTTTGTTTTTAATTCAGATTACAGAGAGGGTTTGGTCTTTTCAGTTTCACAGTTGTCTGAAAGTCTTGTGTGAAACTCCTTCCAATAATAATGATAAATAAGTTCAATTCAAACTTGGCCAGGTAAAGCCAGCTGTTCTAGTCTACAATAACAATGCAAAGACATTTGAGAGCAATCTAATCTCGGTTTTGCTGAACAGAACCTAGAATTAAGACTGTGTTAATGTCTGTGGCTCAGGACTTCAGGCAGGTCATCTAATTGGCAGGTTGGTGGTTTGAGCCCTGCTCCAGTCTGGATGCTAAAGTATCCTTGGGCAAGACACTGAAAACCAAGTTGCCACTGATGTGTTCATTGGAGTATGAATGTTAGAAAGCACTTAGAAGTAGAAAAAACTGCTTACATAACTGTATGTGTGAGTAGGTGAATGGGATATGTTGTGTATAGACTGCTTTGAGTGCTCAAGTAGAGCAGAATAGTGCTATATAAGAACCAGTCGAAAGAATGTTAGAAAGGATGACATTAAAGCATGACACAGACATGGTAGTAATACTTCCAGGACAAGACAAGAGAACGTTTTTCTACAGAGAAATGAAAACATCCCCAAACATCTGCCAAAGTGTCACATTAGCTTTATGTTTCTATAATAGTTTGTAGCATGGTTGGTATGGGACCCTTTCATTCAATAAAATTAAGCTAAAATTGTATTTCTGCTTCCTCTTTTGCAGTCACTCAAATAGAGTGCTGATTATGAAATAAAGAGGAAGTTTAATGTGATCAGGGTAAAGATGCATCACATAGTCAGTGTGACTGCAGTAGCCATGACTGAAGCGAGTTATGGGGCACAGACACCACTGGGTGTCAGTGTACGAGCACTTATCAGATGGAGTGTGAGAGTCACCTGTGTGGGTGTCCGTGGTGGTGGTCACAGGGCTGTCCCTCAGGGTGTCAGGGTCCTGGTAGTCCTGTGGGAGCCCGACCCGCCGCACGCCGGGGTCCAGCACCACAGAGGAGCCGCCCTCGCTCAGCGTGCCGTCGCTGGATGCCCCAGACACCACAGCTTCTAGGGCCAGAACCCCAACGCCGCCCACCCCACTTACACGGCCCAGGTCCAGGTCGTAGTCCAGAGGCAGGTCGTCCAGACAGTCTGCGTTCAGCTGTAGCAGAGCGACATGAAAGAAAACCACAGTGTGATTGTCCAACTCCAGGAGCCGACTGACATCATGTCATTCTACCTAAGATACAGTGAGGGTCTAACTAATCAACAACATGTGTGACAGCCATTTTTTTTTAAAGTTTCTTTGATCTATGTCAGACTTCACACCTTTGTTCTGAGACACAAGCTAACCTCTACTTCTAAGCTTAAAAACGTTTTAGCTCTGAACACTGAGGGTCACAGTCTGAATGACTGAGTTTTGTTACAAACACAGAAAAAAATACTTTTTTACTGGAAAATGATAAAAGCAATTTTTAAATCACTGAACAAATTCAACCTAAATGTTAAACACAATACGAAACAGATGTCTAATGTAGTAAAGTAAACAGTTCCAGTACCAATGACATTCTTGTGTTATAACTGTCAGTATTTAACATTTTCTACTAGGTTTCTACTCATTTTTGTTGCTTTAATGGCCAGTCCAACATCGGGTATGTTTTTAACAACAAACTGTCAGACAAATACTCTCCACTGATACAAGTTACCGTGATTTTCTTGGCAGATGCAAGTCAGTGGGGTGACCTTTGGTTGAGATGTTCGTTTGTACTTTTACTGTGTGTTTTTCTGTTGTTGCTGTGGTGGACTAAAGCTTCTTCATTTTGAGAAATACGCCTCAATAATAGTTAGAAAATACAAAAAACCACTACACAAATAATAGTTAAAAACATCAGTCTGAAGGGAAATATGATAAACTGCATCAACAGGTTGGGTAATGGAATCGGCAATCAGTCATTAAAACTAAGAGGGGGACGTGTCCATGAAGGGTGCTGAGCTAAGTGGATCTTTGAGACCGAGGAGCTGCCCAGAGCCCAGCATAAGATGAACGAGGATTATTTGGAGTGAATCATTCAAAGCTACTCCAGTATATATATTTTTTTAAATAAGGAGAAGAAAGAAAGAACCTGTCATTTGCATGAAGTATTTTCCTCTCTTTGATGATGACCTTGCTTTTACCCTTAAAGTCGACTTTTGACAACTGACAATATCCCAATAAAGACATGGTCTAATGGTTTGATGACCATTAGAAAATCTCTGGGTTTCTCCAGGGGTAGTTCCATAGGCAGAGACCACCCTCACTAACCGTTGATGCAAACCTAGTCATTTTGTTCCTAAGCAGATCTGAAACATGGCAGAAACCCCTCGGTTCAGAGAAGAGCTTCAAAACATTTACACAATCTTAAAAGAAATAATTCTAGTAAAGCTAGTAAAGGATCATTTCAATCGCAGTCATCGAATACAGCATTGTATGTTTTCTCCCTTCAGTTTTTGAACAAAGGAACACTTTCTGTTTTGCAACTGTTTCTTGCAGCTTGAGGAATTTCCCAACCTCTGGTCTCAAGTGGATATTATCTGATGAGTGTCTCAAAGAATTGCAAGTCGTTGGTCTTTCTTTAGAAGTGAGAACGTTTAAACAGACTCAGAAAACATTAATTTAATGAATTATGCATTTCCAAAACTGATGATGAACACTTTCATGGAAAACACCTCACATTCTGGTGTGTTTATGTATCACTTGCGCAGTCAGACAGTGGGTTACGTCTCTGTCGACACACAGCTGTAAAAACTGAGAATGATTCAGACGTCTGGCTTAGATTAAATTAGCAGTTTGGAGTTTTGTGACGTGATCCCTTCTTAAGGACAAAATTCACTAAAAAGTTCATTTCCTTCTTTGCAATTTTCACACTCTTAAAAGTGGGTAGGACTGTGGCCTTCATTCTGCCCCCTGAGCCCAATGTTTGACACCCGTGTCTTATCTTCAGCTACCATTACAGATCAGAGGATGCATAACTTGGGGCTGCTATGATAGATTAGCGAAAATATATGAAAAGATCCAGGAAGGATATTATCATCACCTGTTATTTAACCAGCCGTAAACACGTCATAACTTTATTGTACAGTCCTAAACTATAAAATCATTTCCTTTCAGGGCTGCATATCCTGCTCTGTGCTCACTCTAGGAAATATAAAACCCAGTTTCACACTCACAGCGATGCCCAGAGCTTTCAGGATGTTCATCTTGCACATGGGACATGTGCGGTGGTCCAGCAGCCACGGATCTACGCAGCTCTTATGAAACAAATGTCTGCAAAGAAGAAAAACAATAAAATATGGTGAAATCAGTCGTTCTACTGTGGATCTGAAAACATTAGAAAAATGCTGTGAGGAAAGACATCACACCTGCTTTCACTTAGCGCCGGCACACAAGAATCTGAGCAAACATGCTTTATTATCCCATGAAGCTTGGTTCGTAATCTCATACTCTCGCACAGCCAGAGTGTTGTGAGGTCAAAACAAATAGTCACTGTAGTCACAACCAAAAATACATTTCCTCTAATCACAAGAAAACAATCTGCCCTGAGCTCAACTCAGCAGCTTCCATCGGCACAAAGTGGTTTTGTGATCACATGAAAACAAGACTGGAAACAATTTAATAAAAAGTTCGACTCTGCCGCAACGATCACGGCTTCCATTCAACAAGTTCGGTAGGGCTGAACAATAAACACTCGACGGGGCGTTTTCTGGCTGGTATTTGAACAGTTTACCAGTGATGGTCATCATTGTCTTTAAATATTTGGATGCTTGTCGTTCTTCTCTCAGTTTTCCCTCATTTTCACAAAGAAAGATATAAAATTCTACATGCCAGGGTTCAGCACAGACAACAGCCTGATGGTCAAGTTAAAGTCCACCTTGGTCAGTGACGGGGTTTCCATCAGAGTCCACAACAACTTTACTTGTGAAGCAACTAAAAGAGGCTGAACCCGCAATAATTAATTTTATTTATATTTTTAAAGGATTTTCACATTAGAATCAATCACATGAGGCTACTGTAGGTTAACAGACTGTTTAGTGACCCTCATAACATAAAACAGGTATTCTTCTTTGTACAAGGACTGTAAAATGCATTTAGCTGTACATGTCGCCGACTGTTGCAGATTGCTGATTTGGCTGCAAACATCCAGCAACTACTCATCGAGTGATAGTGAAAAAGTCAGAAGTGCAATACAAAAAGGGATAAGATGCCATTGGCCTTCAAAGTAAAAGCTGACCCTTTTAAAAGTGTTGGTTTTAACAGTAAGGCACAACCTTTTACCTCAAAGTCCAAGTTTTTCAAGTTTCATTACAGCTCAAATAGTGAAATCCAGAGTGTTTGAAGACAAGGACACTACAGACGACTGTGGCAACCTGCTTGTGATTAAAGCATTCAAAAGCAGAGTTTTGGTGCAACTGAATTCATCTGAATATCACCAGAAATCCCTCTTTCCTCTTGTCACCGTAGGTTGCCAGATGGTTGCTAACCAGCCTAAGGGCTAAAGTGTAGCCCCCGCGGGCTCAGCTGTTGTCAAGAAAAAAAGTTAATATCACAACAAAGACTGATGCGGTCACAGTTTCTGGTGGGACTGCAGCCTGTGTAGTCTGACACACAAGCAGAAAAAACAGCCAGTAACCCACGATGGAGCCAACATGTTTTTCCTGTAGTCGACAGCAGCAGCACAAACCAGTAAACATAAAGAAAGGTCTTGTTTCAGCTGCTATCCAAGCCCACTATGTGTTGCAGAAACAGCCCAACTAAAGTGAGAAGAACTTAAAACCACAGCTGTCTTATTTAGTTTCCATTACTATTAAACGTCTTCTAATCTTTGTCCTCCTCTTTCTAGCACTGACACCTGCAGCACTATATTTATTTCAAAGCACTAAGTAATTACTTTGTAATTATTTCACTGATATAGATTATTCACATCACTGCTAATTAAAACATAGTACATTCTTATAGACAGCGCAACCCACCAGCAAATAAAGCATTAAAAATCAGCTGTTTTCAGTAACCCAAACACACTATCCCCGTCTAACAGTCGTGTCAGCTCTGAGTCATTTCCCTGCAGACTAACACTTTGAGCTCATAACCTGCGACAGCTACAGCGTGAAGACGTCAGGAGACTCTCTGAGGTCTCTCGATGACTGTTTCTTCTGTGGCAGCTAAGCTCCTGCAGGTTACAGTGGCCTAACGAACACCAACTGACTCAAAAACACCATGAAAATACTAAATTAGCTAAAGTGCCCCCACCAAAAAGAAAAAAAGAATAATTGGCACTGTATAGAAGATACTATCCTGATAGTCTTCATTCAAACTCAGCACTCAGTCCTCAAACATAATACGATCCCCATCTTTCAGTCCTTACTTCCACATTTGCGTAAGGTGTTTCTGAGGCTGTGGTTACCTGCAGGGCAGGATGCGGACCACGTCGTTGGCCTTATAGCCCTCGATGCAGACGGCGCAGTTGTCAAAGTCGGGCTCGGTCTCCTGGTCGCCCTTCCTGATGGTGCGAAGCTGCAGCTTACTGATGGCCTTCTTCGCTGCGTCACCAAGGCGCCGCTGGAGAGACACAGTGAGTCTTTACTTTGAGCTTGTAAAATGTGATTCATGTTTTACGAGCTGAAAACAGAACACTTTCCAATAATGGGCTTGTTATTCAGCAGAGATGAACTACATTACTGACGACACATTTTCAAAGATGAGTTTAAAAAAAAAATGTTGCTTCAACTGACAAAGTGCTAAAAATTTATTTACTCTTATACTGTGAAAGATAAACCTCTTCTTCTGAACCACCTTATTAACATAGGTTCTAGTTATATGATGCCGTTCCTTCTGTCTTCATAAACTAAGCAGAACAGCAGGAGACGCAGACCCGTGTTCGCACCTGGTTCCGGTCCCGCGCGTTGGCGTATCTGAACCTCTGGATGTAGTAGAAGACGAGCCAGGCGAGGGAGATGATCATCAGCACGATGAAGGAGATCGATACGAACACCACCGACGTCCTGCTCACGTACTTCTGCAGGTTCCTCGTCCCGATGGTGATCGTCATGGTGACCGTCACATTTCGTTCCAACAGTGATACGATCTCGCGGCCTTTTGGCTCCGGGATCATGATGGCGACGACCTCGCTCGCACCTGAAGATGAGGACAGGTGAGAAGCACTTTAAGTCAGTGACAAATACAAAAACATTCAAGTATTTAAATTTTACTCCTTAGGTCGATGAACCTGCAATGAAACTTTAACGCTAGTAGAGCTGGGCCACATCATACCGTTCACGGTAATGCTGGTATAATGTTAGGCAACGATAAAAGGAAATAACGCGATAGAGTAAAACGCACATGCGCAGTGCCTTTATTTTCATATGCACATGGCGGAAAAAGTATGGCAGTAACGGAAAATGAGAAGGGCGAAAGTGGATTGTTGAATGAAACGGATGAACTGGAACTGGTTTGTAAAAATGCTGCAACTTCAGTGGTGTGGAACTGGTTTGGCTTTCATCCGTCAGATACACACCAAAGCACATTATTTGGTAGAGCATGCAGGCGGGTCGTTATTACTGTTATTACCAAACCAATTTTATGTGATACACGGCACTTAAAAATCTGTCAAAAATGCTTTAGTAAGACTTTGCTAAGCTACGAAGCCGCACCGCTTGATGGAGTGTTGGAGCATTACGGCTACCGTAGTCAGGAGCCTCGCGGAGTGATACGCACTGTGCTGCATTGTGTGTGTGTATAACCTGTGTATAACTTTTGTGGATATTATACATGGTTATGGTCATAATATGTCAGCCCATTTCCACTGGAAACGCCTTTTGGTTAAACTGTCAGCAAGGAATTTGCATTTGCACTGTTAAAATGTTATATAGCTTTAATGCACATAAAAAACAGCTGCTTGTTTAAGTGAAAATACATTGATGGGGTTTTTTTCACTAATAAAGTTGTGGAGTTGTAAAGTATTTTGTCTCGCGTCAATTATATCGTTATCGCAAATTTTCAAATATATATTGTGAGAAATATTTTTGGCCATATTGCCCTGCCCTACCCCTTAGTACATATAATAAAGACGTGGTTTTGATGACCATTAGAATATATGTTTGATTTTTCCAAGGCAGAGATCACCCTCACTAACTTCTTATGCAGATCCTTCTTATGAGCAAGTGCATTTTTAAGTCTTATAAAAGTTACAAACTCTTGACTCCTGCTGCTCAGGAGCCAAGAGTTTGTAACTCCAAGCATTCTTCTCAAAAAACATTGTTTGGAAACTTTGTCCCAACAGGGTTGCACAACCTAACACAAATGTGCTACACTTTTTCATTTGCTCTAAAACTTCTTTCTAACTCATCCCAAACCAAAAGGGGTTTTACTCTTCACTAACATGGTTTGACCATTTTCTCCTAAACCTTCAGCTCGCAGTAGGATCAACCTGAGACCAGCAAGTCCTACTTTATCTGTTACTCACAGTTGCCACTTCCTCCAATTAGTTTTATCCTATTTATGCATCAGACAATGTCGTACTATCGTTTGTTTTAACTGTGCCTTAGTATAAATGAAGCTTCAGGCCAACTTTACTTCCACTCACTGTGAGAAAACTTTCAAAAAAAAAATTAAGCGTTTCCTTTTCAGGGTCTAACAAACATTTAAACTGGGAATCTTAAGTACCCGCTCAAATAATGAGCTCAGTTATCAGCACAAAGCTTTAGACTGCTCTAAACGCTCAGTTTGATAAAGTTTTTTTCCCTACTCCTGGCATGACATGGCTATAAAAACAGAAGCTCCGCCCACCTGCTGTTCAAACTCTCAGTTTATGAGGGGCAGCTAATCAGAACAAAACTGGTTAAATTAATTTAATAGACATTAAGTGTTGAACAGACTAAATAATGCAGTGGTCCCCAACACCCGGGCCGGTACCGGGGTGTGGAATTTATGGTTTTCAGGGTTTTTAAATTGGCTTTTAGTGTTATTTTTTGTTGTTTTTAAATCATTTTTATCCTCAAATCTGTTTCCCTGGGTCTTTTCCCGTGTGCTATGAATAAAACGTCTTTTTTTGGTACTAGTTTTATTTTGTTGTATTTATCCACGACACCTTAAAGCCGGTCTGTGAAAATATTGTCAGACATAAACCGGTCCGTGGTGCAAAAAAGGTTGGGGACCGCTGAAATAATGAACAGATGTGCCGACTTCAGCTCATTAGTGTTTCTCACATTGATTTCAAGTTTGGATTTTATGTGTCATTAAAAATAAGTGGCTTCATTCCACTCAAAGCTAAACCTGAGCTAAAAGCTAAAACTTTAGTTTTTGTCAGAAAAGTCCTTCAAAAGCAATCGTTTTACCTGAACAGCATCTAAAACTCAAATATATATTTTTTCCAGTCATTTACGACACATTTCAGGCTAAGCTGCAGACCATTCAGTTTTTCTGTGCAGAAATAATAACTTCCAATCAACTAATCGACTATCAGCGTTCAAATGACCTTACTTGCATGTTATGCAATGAGTTCAGCCAGACTTTAATATTTATTTAACACCAATTTTGGATGTGGAAATGTTGATCCGCTTTTTATTTATTTACCTTTTCAGTGTCCAGAAAACTGACTGTTCACTCGACCTCCTTGTTGTGGACGTAACCTCACAGAGTTTGTACTCGACAAACACACTCGCACTAGTAGCCTGTTTATTGATCCAATAACAGCTTCTGCTCAACAAATCCCCCCCATCACTATGGAGACCAGCTCCTCTCCCACGCACAAGGGACTGCCTCTCTAAAAATACTCCGAATACACGATCTGTGATGCACTGCATATTCAGCATTGGGATGAACACAAGATTATATAAGTGACTCTGCGACTACTATAGGATTATTGCAGGATTTCTATAATCCTACGGCAGATCTGAAACCTCTTAATCACAGGCAGTTTCTCTTGTCAGAGATTTTGTTTTCTTCTTCTTTTTTCAAACCACAGCACACCAACACATCAACAGAAGAAGAAAAGTAGGAAAGCTGGTTGGGCCTGTTATCGGTTTTTATTTCAGCACCAGTTCATAACAGTCATCTGGAGGCTGTTTATACTGCAGGGTAAAGACCGTACAGAGAGAAAACCCCAACAACCAGATGATTCCTGATAAGAACCCGGAAGCTATGGGTGGGACACGCTCCTTTTTAAGATGAAGAGCGCTCCATTTGTAACTGGCTCTGGGAGGGCACCAATCAGCAACGACCCGGGGAGTGAAGGTAAAGAGAACAGAAGCGCACAGGCCTCTGTGACCCTGTAAGGGTCTGTGAAAGGTGCAGGTTTAGAAAGCTCCTGTTTCCAGTGTACTCACATGTGTCCAGAGGAGCAGATTACTGTGATACTGACATCAAACAGTATAGTCAGATTTATCTGATCAATATTTATTTTACATGATTATTCATCAACTTAATCATCATGCATTTAATATAATTTTTTTAAGTGTGTGGTTGCAGAAGTTTTTCTTGAAATAGATTTTTTTTTTAAAAAAAGAAATAAAAAAAATAATAAAAAGTGGAAATGGTTGGACATGCGGGGTTGTTGATAGAAAGTTAAGCCCAGAAGGTGGGGCGTTTCTCACCAAAAACACCATCTCATTAAAGGACAGCGGTGGAGAGATCTGTGGGTGTAGGCAGCTACAGACAGCCATAAGTGATCTTGTCAGAGGTTTGAAGGCAGTAACATTATTCCTAAAAGTAGTTCTAGATCAAACTTGTTGATCAAAGATTCTCGTTGGCTTGAGCTGAACTAAACTGACTTTTTCAGTAGGGAAAACCTCTTTAAAAGGAAAAGGGAAGTTTTGGTTTATTAAGCCAAGGAATGGGATGGCTATAGCTCAGGACATAGAGCAGGGTCATCTTCTAATCAGAAGGTTGGCAGTTTGATCCCTGACTGCATACTTTGTTCAAGACACTAAGCCCTGAGCTGCTCTCTGATCTGTTCATCATGTGTGGATGTTAGAAAGCGTTAACTGCATTCGAGTGCTCAAGAAGACAAACAAAGATCTGTCCATTTATCACTCACATTGGAAGGTGTTAATATCTAAATGTATGGTGCAGGATAACCAATCAGACTCTAGCTTTCATTGGTTCACGCCAAAGTTCTTCCAGAAGTCATGCCGTTAGCAGCTTCCTTTGAAATGCTTCCAACATTATTTTGAAGCTTCTATCTTAACTAATGGGAAGAAAACAAATATCTGACACTTTACTTCCACGCCCAGCAGGCATACTTGCTACCACAAAGCTGAAATGTTGTGAAACTATTGTGCACATGCACTCTTTGTTAATTTTCTTCATTTGAGCACCATGTCTCCCTCTTTACATAATTTCCATTTCCAATTTACCAAGCTGACTTCTCGAGAAGGCAGACCACACAGGTGGCAACACAACAGAAACAAACATCAGGCCAAAACATTTTATACTGTTAGTGGATCACAAATATCCAGTGATCTGCACAACTGTCCAACTTTCTTAAACCTACAACCTGAAGTGTTGATCTAGGACAAATATTTGGCACTTTTGTGGGCTCGAAGGGCTCGGAGGAGACTTAAAAAAAAAGTTACATTTTTTGAACTCCGAGGTCAGATCAGGGTGTGCAGCTGGTAACGATTCGGTGTGTTGCTAAAGGTTGCTCATGGCGCTGGATTGTGAGCTGCACCTCCGAGCCAAACCACAACACCAAGCTTCAACAGCTGCTTATTCTGAAGCTGAAAACACACAAATGCACAAAGACTCATGAATACAGCAAGTTCAGTTCTGCACAACCGAGGAGAAAATTTAATTTGTGTTCGCCTGTCATTTTGACTGTTTTGATTTAGAGTTGAGGCCATCCTTGTGACTGAGGCCTGACTCAGTACAAACGCACCCTCGTGTCACCCTGAACGCACAGAAAAATATCCCAGAGGAAGGTTTGTTACCAGACTAAGACTTATCTGCAGCTTTGAAGAAAACGTTCAATTTCACAATAAAGATTTGACAAGTAGAAACAAGTTCATCTGCAACGTTGAAGTGTTTAACTACAAAAATGCACTCAAAGGAAAAACTCTTTCACAGGTGGTACAAGAATGTCTCACTACAAGTTTATGGCACATTTAGGCAAACGTTTCACAACAAGCTGGGGATTAACTGCAGGAGAAACTGGGAGCAAAGGCTGGTGTCAGAGTTTGTACAGTAACTTTATTCAAAAATAATGGAAACAAACCATCCTGAGCATGGCAACAGAAATATTTTCTCTTCCTCACGACATGCAAATAGATATGCATGTTGCAGTAAATCAGCTACAGTGTTATATTTCTCCCAACTTCTCTTTGAGAAATTCCTGTGTAGCCATCATAAAGGTACATTTTTTTCTATTTCACAGTTCGCTTAAGGAGTTCCTCAAGGCTTAGTCCACACTCTTCTTCATTTACACACAGATCGAAACCATCAGAAACAAAAGGCTGATTATACAGATATATTTACGATATGAATCTCGAACCTCAGAACTCCTAATGTCCAGAGATCAATCTGTTCTTATTGTAGAGAACAAAAACATGTTTACTTAAACATTTTTGCTCTGTGCCATTACAGGACGTACCGACTGGTAAAAGCTTGTTTGACTTTTGCAACACAAATCACATCAGCAACTCCAGTATGAGTTTGCATTAAAATTAGCACATTACGAACAGATAGCAACCCATGCTACATGAATCTAGTATTGACTGATTAATGTAACAAAGAAATGTGAAAACAGTGAATAAAAAGACCAGATCTGCCCCAGAATTTCAATAAATTAGCCAAGATTATCCACTCAAGACAATAGTTGGTGTGCTTTGACAATATTGTGCAAAATTACTTAGCTGCCGATAGGGCTGCTCAATTAATCGAATTTTAATCACGATTACGATCTGGGCTTTCAACGATCATTAAAAATGACTGAGCCGATTATTAGCCCCTCCCTCGTGCTTTACTCTCGCGCTGCTCCGTGTGGCAAATCGAGCGCACCTCTCTGCATTTCGAACACGCGTCACAACAATAAGAGGACCCGAGGGAAGCTCGGAAAGCTAAGCAGAAGTTATTTGGAGAGGAGAGTGACTGCTGTTGGTTGAAAAGAGAGGTAAAAAAAACTTCAGTGGTGTGGAAACATTATGGGTTCGCAGAGTCAGACGTGGATCAAGTAGAAATAGTGTGTAAACTTTGCTACGGTGTCGTAGCTGCACCACAAAGCAACAAGTTCACTAAACATAGATGTTTACATTTTTCATTTATTTCTTATATTGCAAACATTTGCACTGTTATCAGTATTTGCACACTATTTTATATTATTTTTTGACAATCTTTAAAGTCATTATTCAATACATTGTTATTGTTAAATAGTCAAATAATCGAGATCTCAATTTCAGTGAAAATAATCGTGATCATCATTTTTGCCATAATCTGCAGCCCTAGCTGCAGATTATTTCTTTATATTTTGCTTCCAAGAAGCCAGATTGTTTAAAGTGAGGTTGAGGATTAGTTTTCCAGACTTTCTGAAGTTCTTTACCAATTTTATGGGCTGTCCTCACATCTGACCATTCTGATATGAGATTGGTCAGATATGAGGAGAGGGGCACCTCATGGGGGGGGGGGGGGGTGAGAAAGAAAAAAATCCAACAAAGATCTGACACTGGAGCTGAGACATGCATCAGACCCTTCAGCTGATCCAGCTGCTGTCAGTGAAAAAGTGCCTTTCAAGAAGCCAAATTACACAACGGGACTGAAAAATCAGCAGTAACAGGTCTGATGGAGTGATGAATACAAATTTAAATTTCTGCTTTAAAAATCATTTTCAGTATGTAAAAACTGTCATGGGTTGGGGCTAATACTGCAGACAGCGTTGTTGGAGATATTACAAGAATTGATTGTTCTGATCTGTTGATACATTGCTAAAAAAAAGAAAAAAAAAAGGATGTTAAAAACTGTAAAGTAGCAGCATAATTACTAAAGATGAAAGGAATCAATTACTTCAGACTGTCACATTTTATAAATGCATTTCAAGCATTTTGCCTCCTGGTTCATTAAAACAGGAATATCTGATCAATTTAATTTGTTTATTTTATTGTGTAACTTGAAGGTTTTAGGGTTTTTATTATAGACTAAATGATGGAGAAACAGTTTACGTTAATGTGGAATCTTCCAACGTGAAAGACCAATGTCCATCGATAAACACAGATGGCAGATACTTCAGATTATAATCTTAAGGAAGCTGAGGCTGAACTTTAATGTTTGCACAAAGATCAGTATATTTGCTCAGTAAGCACAGTCGAGCTGACCACAGTTTAGGAAAAATTCCCCCGAGGCCTGCACTGAACTCACATGACCCCAACCAACACACGAACACAAAAATTGATTAGTCTTGCCCTAAAAATAATCCCCTGGGATCGTTATGTTATGTTATGATGAGATTTTTATTTTCCAGTTAAACCTACAAACTACATGATAAAAAACTGCAATTTGGTCAGTCTCTTTAGTGAGGGTTTTTTTTTTGTTTTAAAAACTCAAGTAAATCTCTACATGGAACCAATAGCAGACGAGCTTCAGATCTGTGAAGGCTTTGAGCTCCTCTGCAAATGTTTCTGTATTTCAGGTGTTATGTCATTTTTCTAACTATAGAACGCAGTGAGGCCGATTCAGCTCGCAGTCAACAGCAGCTCCCAACTAATCTGCCGGATAAACAGTGGGACGATAAAGCAGCTGATTCCACATAGACCTTTTTTTCCAGGTGGATTAGCAGTGCTTCAGAGTGAATTCCTGACCAACCGAGGAATTCACCGACTTGATTTTCACTCTGACAGTACTGATTTCCATCGATATCAGAGATTTTTAAAGCCCCTCTACAACCAGAAATCCTGCATGTGGATGTTTTGGCATCACTTTCCTTCCACATCAACTTGTTTTGCCATAAACTGACCAAAAAGCTAAATAAAGTCTCGGTTTTCCAGAGTCACTTTTATTTCAACTGCGTTATTTGTTGTTTATTGTAGGCTGTGTTATTTTTCCTCTTTATCATGCTGCTGCAACAACAATTTGCCTTATGGGACCAATAAAGTATCCATCCATCCAATCATGACTACTGGAATAGTTTCTGGGTTTTTCCAAGGGTGGGTGCACAGGCAAAGACCACCCACACCTCATTTTCTTCTATAAGCAGGTCGGAAATATGACAGAAACCTCTCAGCAGGGTTCTCGTAGGCTTTCAAGAGATAAAAAGTTAAACTAATGTTATTTTGTCCACGTCTATCAATTCAATTCAATTTCTAAATACATTAAATTGTAAAGAGGTCGGTTGCCGGTTGTGGTGTGACAGAAAACAGGAGAAAACATTAAGGCCTTGTGACCGGGATTTCCTCATGTGGAACTTCATTATTTAGGCGAGAAACAGAATGTCAGGGACACAGTGGCTCATTATAGCAATGGGTGATGTACAGATAGGAAGTTTTGTTGTCACTGGTTGGCTGTGCTGCACAAACTAATAAAAATCAAAAACCTACTGTGAAGCCAAGAATGGCTACAAGCAACCACATGCAGGACAAATTAATCAAATCACCAAAAACAAAGTGTTTGTACTGAGGAGTATTATGCCTACAGGCTCAGTAGTAAACATGCCTTTTGCTTTGGGCAAAATGTAGGAGAGTACCTGTTACGTGATCACTGTGTACCCTTCTGGACAGAGGCATGAAGCCATCAGTCCTTCTGCTGGATAAACTATTTAAAAATTAAAACATTTACCGTTTACAACAGAGTTTCAAAATCACATTTCAAAACTGGAGCAAATTCTTCCCCTTTTCTCTTGCCTCTGTCACATCAGCACCTCATTACTCAGTATTTTACAAATCGGCACACTCATTTCTCATCTACAGCTGTTTTATTCAAAATGCTATGGCTCGACGCCTGACAGGCGCCCGCAAATTAGACCACACGTCCCCTGTTTTGGCTTCTTAACACTGGCTCCCAATACATTTTTAGAAACGATCTGAAGACTTTATTTGTTTTTAAGTCATTAAATTGTGTTTGCACCTTCTTACCTTTCTGATCTTCTAAAAGATCACTGAGGTCAGCTGATCCTTCGTATCTAAACCCGATGGCCTGATCAGTCTGTTTTCTGTATTATGTTTCTTTATGGCTCCTATTGTGCTACTCTTATTTGGTTAACACTTGTTATTTTTAAATGTGCTTATAAACAAACGTGACCACTGTAAGTCAGCGCCATCCACACATGAGCCAGTCAGTTAAACTTGTCTTCGGACCGCTGCTTCACTTTACTAATGTTTGCATTACCAGAGCCTCAGGACTCATGTTTCTAACATGAACTTCACTGTTTGTCATTTCAGCATGCTGAACAGGATCCTCTTCAGCTTATTTACACTCATATTTTTTAATTGGCTGCCCGTGTTTGCATACCTTCAACTTCACATTTTTGAGGCTTGTTTGTGTTTGCTAGACTTCCTGAAACAGCAGCAAAAGCCTGGAGAGGCAGAGAGAGCTGCTGGTGCTGTCCAGGCTGCACATCGATGCAGCGCTGCTCTAATAGTCTGCAGGAATCAGTTAAAATATGTCAGCACTATACTGGAATTATTAACAGCAAGCAAATAATTTTCCTGCTTGTTTTAATCCATTTAATAACACACAAAACAGAACCAAAGTTTTTTGCTCAATTAACCAAAGAAATGCCCCTCAGAAAAGTTTAGTTGAAATCAGTTCAACTGCAATTCTCATGATTTTCCTTTGGAGAAAGTTAATTTTTCTTTATTGTGCAGCAAAAACCCTGCAAATAATTGTTGGTCGCAGCTGATTGGACAGTAAACAGCATCTTTTGGTTTAGGACCGACAGTTTGATAAAGGAACAAAGGTTCAAGACCACACTCTAAACAAAAACATTTTGCACAGTTGCCTGCCTTCTGCAGATGATTCATGATAAACCTAATCAGCAGATTAATCGTGATTCATCCTCACCTACTGCGAGTATTTAATCTGCAGCTTTTCTGCTGATCAGTGAAGTCAGTTTCCAGTCAAAAATGTTACTGTGTTGTTATATAATGTGGTGAAGAGGCAGGAAAGCAGGAGGAGAGAACGAGTGGAGGAAACCAAGCAGGGCCTCAGGTCAGAGTCAAACCCAGGCTGCTGCATTTAGCCTTTGTGGCATATGGTCGCCTGCTCAGCCTGCGAGATGAACCGGCACCCGGTGAAGTCTCAGCAGCAATGCTCTAACTCAGGAGTCGGCAACCTGCGGGCGGCTCTTTAGTACGTATACTGCGGCTCCATGTGGATTGGGAAAATAAATGAGAAGTATTTAGCTGAAGTGTATTTTATTTAT
This sequence comes from Neolamprologus multifasciatus, assembly GCF_963576455.1. Taxonomy (NCBI): domain Eukaryota; kingdom Metazoa; phylum Chordata; class Actinopteri; order Cichliformes; family Cichlidae; genus Neolamprologus; species Neolamprologus multifasciatus. The sequence continues at coordinate 36,041,874 of NC_140441.1, read as the reverse complement.
GTTAGTTCTTTTTAAACTTGTAGTTCTAAATTGGAAGATTATTGTGATATTGAAATATAAAAATAAAATTATATTATATTATTCTTTTCATCGCTCAAAATAAGCGTTGCACTTGCGGAAGCCGGTGTACCTGCCGGCTGTAGCTTTTCAGCCCACAGCCCGACACATACCAACAACAGACGTTGTTGCACAGACTTTAAGGCAGCGAGGCGTGATTGCAGGTGCCACTCAGGTGCGTCTGCCTCCCCTGCAGCGGCGCTGCAGACCACGCCCCGCCACACACATTAACCAGGTAAAATACATATTTAGGCAGAATTGTGCAAATATCTATTTTTCATCTTTTAGCAGCATAGTGCTTTTTTTTCAATTGCTTTTTAAAAGTCAGGTCAAGGCTCCAAAAGCCCAAAGGTGATATAAGGGTGGCTCACAGCAGTTTTTGTTTGCTGGATCATTTTAGTTTAGCTGGGTGTCTTTCCTTTTGTTATATTTCTTTAAGAGTTCAAAATGTGTTAATTACATAAATAAAATGTAATTTTCTCTGTAGCACTTCATGGATTTAAGCAACACACCTTAGTTGTTCACACAAAGCATAAAGGTAAAAAAAATATATACAGTGTTATCTTCATTTTAGATGTCAAAAAGTATTTGCAGCTCCCAGTGTTTTCTTTTGCGTGGAAACCAGGTCCAAATGGCTCTTTGGGTGTTAAAGGTTGCAGACCCCTGATCTAACTGAATCTGACTTTCTGGCAAAAACTAAAGAAAAAGCTATGTGATGGCCCTCACTAAGTACATGAGTCAGCTTTTAATAAGAAGCCAAATGATTACATGTCCAAACAACACAGCGTTGTTGAACTTGTGGAAAAATTATTTAACCGGCACTCAACTGTGCAAAGACTGATTTGCAGAAAATAACCCGGACACAGAAAAACGTCACGAGAAACTGGATTTAAAGCAAACCAACCACCCAGGGCTTTTTTTCCCCTTCCTGAATTCATGGCATCTAAATGTGGGTGTGTAGGCCTGCCAGGGATCCCTGAAGGAGTTTCCAGCTGTCAGAGAAACAGCTGTTACTTCACTCAGCAGCAGAGCGACTCAAAAGAACACCACTTACGGTGCTACAGAGCAGTCAGCCCTGTTATGTAACAGCGCTAAATCGTGACCAACATCAAACGTCACATGGAGTTTGTCTGGACATAATCGAATGACAGGAGCCTGTTTTCCATAATCTGTCACTGTGGATGCAGCGGGGCTGGGAATCCCTGATCCACACGACTGTTTCTGTCAGAGAGGCACTGTGTGGATGACGGCCACTGACAGCATCGTTTAACAAATGGAAATAAATTGATAAAGAAGCATCACAGACCTTCAGTCAGCAACTCTAAGACAATCTCTGATTTCTATCTCTTCCAATCCAGTGGATGCAAATAAAAGGCCAAAAAATTACTACTTTCTTGTTAAGAAGTCTCCAAAATATTCTTTTTTCTATGAGCTAAATCCTGAAAACTTAAATCTCAAACAAAAGAGAGAAGACTTGACAAAACTTTACAAAATACAGCTTCACAGAAAAAGCCCTTGGTGGTTGAGTCTGCAGCAATGAGCCCATTCAACCTGTAACGAGTCTGCATTTGTGATCGTTACTACACAGAGGGGATCTTCGGACTCAAAATGGTCTGTTCGATAAGCGACTATGCCTGTAAGTACAACTGTGCCACTGTGCACAAGTCCCAAGCCTGCCCTCATTTCTTTACATTTTGAGTCAGACTTCCCTTTAATTTGTTTACACTGGTCTTGAGCAACAGCTCTGCAGGCTCTCTGAAGGTCTTTCAACATTTTTCTTATGACTTTGGCTGCCTTTCCACCTATTTTCAGATCAGTCCTTGTAACAGACCAGTTTCACAGGAATGTTTTGTTGTTTGTCAACACTGACCTATGAATCATTTAAGCATAAAAAACCCACCTAACTCACAGGACCAATGTTGCGTCAATAAATAACACAACTTATCAAATATTTTAAATTCTGTATTTATGCACTTTGTTACACAAGTACATAATTTGTTCCCAATTCTTTAGTTTGAAAAATACAGTCTGACAGACGTTAAATATTTTTGAACCAACAAAGTGATTCCTAAAGAGTTATTAGCTGAAAAATCAGCATCTCTCAGTCCTTAAAGATGTTTTGGAAACTATACAAGTTTCCAAAAGATGAAGGACAAAAGATGAAGTAGCTGGCTTCAAAACAGAACAGAAATAAGGAGCAAAAACCCGACTCCGGATCTGCGAGATGCATCTGACCCTTCAGTTGATCTCAGGTTGGAGGCTTTGCCACAGTTTGGCGCTGCATTTCAACCAGTGGTGTTGGACATCTTCTCTAAGCTGATGGAATTATGAGCACAGAAGTACTGTCAAATTATAACCCACCATGCAGTACTGCCAGGAAAGCGTTTGATTGACGACAGCTTTGTTTTTCAGCATGCCAATTTTACCCAACACACAGCCAATACAGTAAACGCATACACAGGTAGGAAGGGGGAAAAATGCACACACGTAGTTGAAAACTATTGGTCATGGACTGGTGCCAGAGCCCAGACCTCAGCATTGTCGTTTGGATCATCACGATAAAGAACAGAACTAAAAGGACCCAAAACATGAAGCCTGGAGAACCATTCCTAAAGACTACTTAAAGAAATTACAAGATAGTTCAGGTTGTGTTGACGAATTAAGGTCATCATATCAAAAACTGACTTTCAGTTTAACTTCATTTGTACAACCTGTTACCTACTGTATTTCAATACATGGAAATACAGTATGTAAGGCAGGTATTTCCCATTTTCCTAGCAAAATATAAAGAAATGAGGGGCGGAGTCTGTGCAGCACTAACAGAATAAGCACCTCATATGTCAAAGGAGACGAAAGGCAGATGTATCCTGGTGTGTTTATGGTACAAATCTGAGCATCAAAGTCCTGGAGACAAAGATGACTGCAACATTAATGATCCTTCTACATACAGGTCATCTACAAACATCTGTTCAGCTTCAAAACTCTTTATGACTTGAGCTGAAAGACACAGTGAGTGTGGAGCATTTTAATGCAAATTGAATCCGATTCAGCACGGGTAGAGTCACGCACTGAACAGAAATACAACAGGTGCTGAGGAACATTAAAATCCACTAATGTTTTTAGACATGATGGACTTCTTTATAACAAACCTGCATCCTTGTTCCAAACTCCAAAACTTTTCTGCTAGAAAATCTTGGCTTTCCTGCCTGAATCTGCTGTGCAACTCACTTTTTAGATATTCAAATGCATGCCCGCCCGCATCAGTTCATGAGGAAAATGTTAATATTCATAGATATACAATATGAGCATATAGAGTCAGAACCATGAATATAAATGAACTCAAATAACTGTACACTCTGTCCTGAACTGGGGTGTTGTTACCCGTGTAGCCAACTCAAACTTTTACTGAGCAGACTTCTTGCAGCGGTGGCATCAGATTACAGCACCACGCTCATAATTCAGCGAGGTCTTTAAAAAGAGCCACTCTGTAAAGCAGACTGCATGGCCAGGTGCCTGATTTCATACGTCTGTGGCAATAAGAAAGAACTCAAATATTAAAAGGAAAAGTCCCATACTTTGGTTTACATCATGTGTATTTTGTGATTTATTTTTATTATTTTTTTCCAATTTACGACCCAAAAAATCCTCGCGGGACTATTTTGAAAGGTCAAACGCCGATAATCATTTAGCGCCTGTGCTTCCTGCCAGTACGCTGATCAGACTGTGCAATTCGCCAACTCTACCGCCCTGAAGATGCTGGACCTTGTTCAGATGTGAAGACCTCAGTGAGCAAGAGACACACTCTAACCAGAACGTGCAGCAGGTGGAGGACTGGTTCATGTGTCAGTAGGGTGAGCTCACAAAGGCCGAGGAGCAGAACAAGAACTGCAAGCTTCAGTTCAATGCTGTGGAGTCTTCAGTCTGAGAAACTCAGAGTCTATGCTATTTCTTGTCACAAGGAAAGGATAGCATGACTCGAAGTTTTCAAGAGACTGAGAGAGTACTTTCTTTTTAAGAACAGCTTTTATGGGTGAACTGACAAGTTTCTTGCTTCATGGTCGGTTATCCCTCCACAATAAAAGGAGCCAGCTGAGGTGGTTCAGCCATTTGATTAAGATGCCTCCTGGGTGAGGTGTTTCAGGTATGCCCTCACAAGAGGAGGCCCTGGGTAGGCTCATGTCATATCCTGACATGACAGAGAGATTATGTCTCTCAACTGGCCTGAGAAAGCTGAGAGAGCCAGAGGAGGTGGACAAGGAGAGGAAGGGCTCCTCTACTCAGGCTGCCACTGCCTAGAAAAGCAGCAGGAAATGGACGGGCGGGTGGTTTGGTGGGTGCAACTGTGAGATTTCATGAGTGTGTTTACTTCAGACTTAACTTGTTAAGTGTTCTAGCCATTCACTTCACCCTATAATCCAGGGATGGCCAACTCCAGGCCTCAAGAGCTGGTGTCCTGCAGGTTTTAGATGTGTCCTTGAATGGCGAAATTACCTCCTCAACATGTCTTGAAGTTCTGGTAATGAACTAGTCATTTGATTCAGGTGTGTTGACCCAGGGTGATATCTAAAACATGCAGGACACCAGCCCTTGAGGCCTGGAGTTGGCCATCACTGCTCTAATCTAAATGGGGCAATTTCTTGCCCCAACAGGTGAGACCAAAACACCAACCACAACATATAAAAAATGAGTCAAACCAATGGGTGGTGTCAGTGTGTTTATGTTCTACATTTATACTTGACACCAACCTAACCTGTACACACATCTACATTTTACCCTCAACTATTTCTCAGTGTCCACAGTAAAGCAGTCCCCAGTGTAAGTGCACTCCTCCTTGGACTTGACATAAAACTAAATGACTCTGAAAGATGCATCACATCCCGTATAACAGAAATACCTCGTGAGTTGGACTCTTTCCATGACATTTTTATTAAGAAATTAAGATAAACACTGAACACGTCACCTTTAATCCCCATAGTTCACCCCAGCAGCAAACTACCCAACTTAGAAAAGCTAAGCAAAGCCTCCTTCACAGAGGGAGGAAATCGAGTTAAATGCGCATTTATTTGGGTGAATAAAGCAGAGCATCATCTACCTGGGTGAGGCATGGTGATGGTGTCGTTAGTGTTGGTGGAGCCCACGTTAAAGATGACCACCGCAGAGGCGTTGTGGGCTGCAGCGTGGCGGATCTTGTCCTTGTAGGTGCAGTTGCCCCGGGCTATGAGCGCCACCCAGGCCCCGGTCTGAGCGGGCACCGCGAAGCGGGTGTTGGGGTCGCAGGCCTGGCGGTCGAGCGGTGCTGCAGGCAGGACCAACACCCCCTTTGCGTCCCGCTTCGGAGAGTGCTCGCCATATCGCCCGCACTCAGTCTTCTCGGTGCGCAGCTCCGAGGTGGCCGGGTCCACGTAGGTGATGTTGACGAAGGCGGTGTACCACTCCTCCCGCTCGGCCACGGTGAAGTCCAGGCACAGCAGGTGGACGAAGCAGAAGGAGAGCAGCCACGTAGAGAGGGCCAGGCTGCGGCAGGCCGCCACCAGCGAGCCCGGGGCCATGACGAGCCTCCCCGGGGTGAGAGCGAGCTGTGTGTCGGTAGGTCGGAGGAGCCCGGTAGCTTCAACGCTGGAGCCTCCTACTCCACCATGCTAAAAGGCAAAACCACCAGGAGCGTGTTTAACTCGCTTATACTCCCCTTTTTTCACACGGAAGAAAAAAAAAATCTGTTTTTAGCCGCTCCCCTCCACTACTCTCAGGCTACCTAGCAGCAGACGCCTGTTAGCAGTCTCCATTTCCAACCTCCACCGTTAACTCGATGAGAAACACCCACGAAAAAACTCCTAAATGCGCACAACTGAAATGAGAAATCACCACAGCAGTGACGCGACGTGAGCCCGCCGAAGTGAAGCACCAGGCGGTTGGCTGAGTGCGCGCACACGTTAATAATTTGTTGGAGATTTAAAGCTAAGTGCAGCTGCAGCAGCAGGCCAGCGCGGCTGCATTGTTTTGACTGGGCCACGGTCCACTGGTAAAGTTACGGAAATGTAGACTGTTAGTTCCGGTTATTACTCTGCAAAGTAAAAGCATTTTACTTTTTTAAATTATAAGTCTGTGATGCTCGATTAAAACGTTAATTCACTAATAATTCGCTTTAATTCATTAATAAATAATGTCCAGCAGGTGTTCTGACAGTCAACCTTTACCAAAGAAATTCTAAGGTATTTTACTTTGAAGGACATCACACGTTGTTTACCTGAAGGATTTAAAGCGCTCTGTTGGATTTAAAGAAATCAATTCTAAACAGCGCCACAACGCGACACGAGGCAAAATCTACACTCTGATTATAGTTACAAAACTGGGTCATAGTTATAATTTAAGCTTAACAGTGTGGATTTGGTGTTTTATTCATATGCAGCTGAGAACAGGTGAGTCTTCAACCTGGATTTAAATAAACTGAGTGTTTCAGCTGATCTGAGGCTTTCTGGGAGTTTGTTCCAGATATATGGAGCATAAAAGCTGAGTGCAGCTTCTCCGTGTCTGGTTCTGACTCTGGGAACTGATAAAAAAAAAAAAAAAACAGATCCAGATGACCTGAGGGATCTGGAAGGTTCATACTGGGTCACGAGGTCACTGAGGTATTTTGGTCCTAAACCATTCAGAGCTTTATAGACCAGCATCAGAACTTTAAAGTCTATCCTCTGACGGACAGGCAGCCAGTGTAAAGACCTCAGAGCTGGACTGATGTGGTCCACTTTTTTGGTCTTAGTGAGGACTCGAGCAGCAGAGTTCTGAATGAGCTGTAGTTGTCTGACTGATTTTTTAGGTAGATGCTGTTACAGTAGTCAAGCCTACTAAAGATGAATGCATGGACTAGTTTTTCCAGGTCCTGTTGAGACATCAGATCTTTTATCCTTGAAATATTCTTGAGGTGATAGTAAGCTGATTTTGTTATTGTCTTAATGTGTTTTTCTAAGTTTAGGTCTGCATCCATCACTACACCCAAATTTCTCGCCTGGTTTGTATAAAGGTACAGTTTAACTGTGTCCACTCTGTGGCCTTATGACTTTGTATGGAACTTTTATTTAAAGAAATCAAAGCAAAAAAATAAATAAATGTTACAACATTATAAAATAGTCTGACAAAAATAATGATCTTTGTTGTTAAAACAACACGTACTACCAAAATTGATATCATAAACACACTGAAAGCTCTCTGACACACAGAGAGAGAATTTATTCAGGACCTTCTCTCTTTACCTGTTTATATATATATAGGTAGTCACTAATATTCTGCTTCCAAAGACTGAAAAGAAAATATGCAGACATGTAAGGCATGTACAGGCCAGCTAGGATTAGATGGTGACTTACAGAGTACACACTCCAGATTTCAGCAAGAGAAAATAAAGACACAATAAGCCAGGTTCTCGACCATAACTTTCCTAATGAGGCAGAGGACATAGGTCAGAATAGTGATATGCATGATCCAGTTTCTGAGAAGGACAACAGTATAGAGCATCAATCGGAAGACACAGACACATCTGATGAGTCTGAGGAGGAAGTCTCGGGTGCTCAAGCTGCTCCCACCCCTCGTGAAATGTGCAAATCCTTAAGTGATAAAGTGTCTTAGAGCTCAGTATATATATGGTTTCTATATTGACTTCCCTTCATTGGCTTCCTGCTAAATCCAGAATTGAATCCAAACTCCTGCTCCTCACATACAAGGCCCCATCTTATCTTAATGACCTTGTAGTACCATATCACCCCATTTGTGCACTTCGCTCTCGCTCTGCAGGCCTACTTGTTGTTCCCAGGGTGTTTAAAAGTAAAATGGGAGGGAGAGCCTTCAGTTTTCAGGCCCCTCTTCTGTGGAACCAGCTTCCAGTTTGGATTCAGGAGTTAGAGCCCCTCTCTAGCTTTAAGATTAGGCTTAAAACTTTCCTTTTTGGTAAAGCATATAGTTAGGGCTGGACCAGGTGACCCTAAATCCTCCCTTAGTTATGCTGCAATAGATGTAGGCTGCTGGGGGATTCCCATGATGCATTGAATTTTTCCTTTCCAGTCACCTTTCTCACTCACTGTGTTAATAGACTTCTCTGCATTGAATCATACTTGTTATTAATCTCTGTCTCTCTTCCACAGCATGTCTTTATCCTGTCTTCCTTCTCTCACCCCAACCAATCACAGCAGATGGCCCCGCCCCTCTCTGAGCCTGGTTCTGCTGGGGGATTGTATTGTATTCATGAGTTATTCAGGAGTTAGAGTTAGAGCCCCTCTCTAGTTTTAAGATCAGGCTTAAAACTTTCCACCCCTTGGTAAACCTGCTTCTGCTAGAGGTTTCTTTCTGTTAAAAGGGAGTTTTTCCTTGCCATTGTCGCCTAAGTGCTTGCTCATAATGGGTCATGTGACTCTTAGGTTTTCTCTGTATTCTTTGCATTATTTTAGGGTCTTTACCTTATAAAGCTTCTCGAGTTAATTATTGTTGTACAAAGGAGTATTGGGGCCACATTAAAAAAATATTATGGGTCACATTGAAAATAAAGTTGCAATTTTGAGATTCAAATCGTAATTCAATTTAGAAAAAACGTCAAAATCTGGAGATTACAGTTGTTTCGAGACAAACTGCAATGGTTGCTATACCCTCTGAGTTAGTGAAGTTGTGCTTCAGAATCAGTTTTAGTAACAAGGCAGGAAACGATTTCTCTTTTAGCACATAAACACAGTGTGGCAATCAGCATCAGGGCCTTGAGAAGAAGGAAGGAAGTAGTGTACAAATATTTCTTTACTGTACTTAAGTAGAATTTGCAGTAGCATTTTACTTGAGTACTTCTTTTTCTGACGTTTTACTTTCTACTCCTTACATTTTCAAAACAGACTCGTCAATTTAGGTTTAACACCTTTAAGGGTGAGTTATTATTTTGTCACTGCAGGCCTCAAATCAAACCGCTTTGAGGTTAAACAGTAAAAGCTTTATGCTGAGAAATGTGTGATATTATACCAAACTCCTCGCCTTCATCTGTTTGAAGTTTCTCACTCTGAACATCCTTAAAAGCAGATACAACAGATGCTCCTGCCTTGGTTTGAAGACACCTGACCTATGTATACTTAGAAAATCCATCTATACATGTCAGTAATATCTTACATTATCATTATCTGCACAATATTCACCCATATCAGCCAAATCAGCCTCAAACTGTTTGTCGAGTCCACTAATCAAAACTCCATTTCTGGGAAAATGTCTTCTTGCTGGTTTATGAATTGTGTAAGTATCTTCCCAACAAAGACCTCTCTAGCTTAACGGGCAACACTGAGTTGTATTTTATATTTTTTATTATTTCAACAACTTTACAGGACAAATTTACATGCAGGACAGAGACATTTCTGCCTCTGTCACTCAAAAAGTGTACAATATATTTGTTTTAACTTTTAATCGTAATAACACAGAAATAAACTTTTTACAACGAATCATCCATCAGTAAAAATCAATTCCAATACAACAAATTCAACATTCATATAAAAAAAAATTCCAACCCTTTTTTCTGAAGCATAACAAGTATTTCTAGCTGTTTTACTAAACTGTAAACTGTTACTGTTTTTAGACACAGTTCAGGGCAAAGACACATGTCTATCCTCCACAATATACAGGCCTGTATCATTTAGTTTTGATACTTACATGTATAAATGATCAAATGTGAATAGATTTTCATATAAAAAAGGACATTAAATGTCATCACTTTACATACAATAATAATAATATAATATCAAAAACCTCAAGGATTCAGTTTTTTGTTACATTTTAAAAGTTCAAACCTCAAAGACATTAAGTTTACAGTCATGTATGATCAAGAAAATCAACAATCTTCACATTTCAGAAACTGGAACCAGCTTTAAATGTGATTAAAATAATGATAAAACAATCAATTCTCTAATCATTGACTAACTGATGAATCACTGCAGCTCCAATATATTGTTGCATTTGACAACCCACTACAGCAACTACAGAATAAAACCACTAACCAGACTGATGACAGATTTCAAACATGCTGAATATGAAGAGTAGTATCATTTAAACTCACATGATTATCAGCCATAAGAACAAATTCAGATTTATATTGATGTAAGGTATATAAATGTAAGTACAGTTTGAATCAGTGCAATATTATTTTCACACATCAATGGACCACTGAACTTCTCAGCTTCTAAAATGTAAAGCCTCATTTAGAAACTACACAAGTACATATAATAGTCAGGGATCAACATGAACCTGTCTTCTCTGTTTGACTTTAATCAACTCTGCAGTGGCTCCATAAAAAACAGGATAAACTCCAGCATAGAGCGGCTGAGTGAATGTGGTCTGGACTCTGTGGAGGAGAGTCATGGTTTCAGAGATGCTGTAGAAAGACAGAATACCTGCTCTGTGATCCAGGTACACTCCTACTCTGGAGGACTGAGGACCTGAGAGGACAGTTTGGACATCGTTGTGCCAAAATCTATAACCGTTTGTGTCACAATATAATGACCAAGACTTGTCATTGTATCCAAAACCACATTCTTTGTCCCTCCCGGCTCTGCTGATATTCTTGTATGCGACTGCAACACAAACTCCTCCCCCTCTCCACTCCACCTCCCAGTAACAACGTCCAGTCAGACTCTCTCTACTCAGAACCTGATACCATCCAGTGAATCTGTCTAGATGATCAGAATAAGACTGTTCTTGTTTCATCAATGTTACGTTTCTGTTCCCCTCAGATAATAACAGATGTGTGTGGGCTGTGTTTGGATCCAGTGTGATTTGACGTGAATATTTTAAGAATCCAGCTCTGGTCTTTGGCTCTGCTGGTGACAGTAAAACATCCTCTTCAGTGACTGTCAGTGAGATGTTTGTCCATTCCTCTCTCAGAATGTCCTGTAGTTTATCTCTGGTCTCTGACACAGCTGCTGTCACATCCTCAAAGTAGCTCAGAGGACAAATATTGATGCTGGATGAGTGTGTAGACTCACTGAGTGCTGACAGTGACGGGTAGTTGTGTAGAAACTGGTTGTGATCCTCTGTGTGTGAGAGCTGCTCCAGCTCGCCGTCTTTCCTCTTCAGCTCAGCGATCTCCTGCTCCAGCTTCTCCTGAAGCTCTTTGACTCGACTCACTTCAGTTTCCTGCTGGGATCTGACCTGCTGCTTCACATCAGAGCTTCTTTTCTGGATGAGACGGATCAGCTCAGTGAACATCTTCTCACTGTCCTCCACTGCTTTATCAGCAGAGCCATTGATGGCCTCCACCTCCTGTTGAAGCAGCTTCACATCTTTCTCTCGCTCCTGGATTCTCTGCTGGATGTTTAGTCGTCTCACCTCGAGCTCCTTCTGCTTCTCAGTCCTTTCTGCTGCAGCTGGGACTGTTTCATGGCCTTTATGTTCATCCATTGTGCAGAGATAACAGATACTCTGCTGATCAGTACGACAGAAAATCTTCATCACCTCATCATGACGAGAGCAGATGTTCTCCTGGAGCTTCTTGGAGGGGGCCACCAGCTTGTGTTTCTTTAGTGGAGCTGCATCATTGTGAGTTTGGAAATGTTTCTCACAGTAAGAGGCTAAACAGACCAAACAGGACTTGATGGCTTTCATCTTCCTCCCAGTGCAGACATCACAGGTGGGAGGGGGACGGGAGGGAACAAGGAAACATTTGGAGAGAGAGGAGTTCCTGTGTTTAAGAGCAGGAAAAAGAGGATTTTCAGGCTGTGCTTCATTCCAGGAAGAGGAGCAGTTTGAGAGTGATACTGTCTGTTTAACCCAGGGGTCGGCAACCTTTCTGATGATGAGTGCCATCTAAAATTCCCTCACAAGTCAACGTGCCATATGATTGCAAGAGCAATAAATTTAATAGACTTAGAGCTTTTCATTGTCGTTGTGCAGTTTCTTGCACAGCAAAATTGGGCAGCTGGACCACAAAGGTGCAAAAGTAAGAAGAAGAGAAACCAATATGCAACGGGGGGGGGGGGGGGGGGGGGGATAAATAAATAAAATAAAATAAAAAGCATATATGAGAGTGACACTTTATACATAGTGTATGTGCAAGAAACATGGAAACAGAAACACAAACATAAATAAAATGTCCGTTATATAATATAATAAATAAACTTACTGAGATATTGCACATAGATGATCAATAGCAGTGTCAGAGTGGATGTGTTGGGGAAGTCTGTACACACTCTTAGTTTGCATTAAGAGTTCTGGCACAGGAAGAAGCTGTTCTTTAGTCTGTTGGTTGGGGTGTGTGTGTAAGGGTGTGTTTTAACTGATGAAACTGTGCCGTACTCAGGGTCGGACATCTGATTGCTGCCTTTTACAAGCTTTATTGCACAAGTATAAGCTAACACCACTACAGTAACTGTGCCTTTACAGAAGCTAGGTAATCAACTGAAAGACACTAAATAAAACAACCATATAACAGTAATAAAGCAACCCTATTAATGACAGTACAGTTTGGTAATAGTCATGTTTATAACTTTAACATGTTTTTAATCAAGACAGAAAGTCACCAGATTTGATCCCACACCAAAGAGTCCACAGTATGTAAGTATTTCTCAGGTAGTCAGGGGGACGAACCACATCCTTCTTGCTACTTTACTGGCAGTAACACCACCAGCCTCCTTACGTCCCTGTGGAGAATGGTGGAATGAATTATGTCTGCATGAACTGCTCTTGAAGCCATACAGCTAAAAACCACACCCCAGACTTTTTTCTTCACTCGTCGCCTTACTGAGTCTCTGACAAAATACGGACCAAACAGGTCCAAAGTAGTGTATACTCGAAAGGGGCTGCTGGTGTAATGCATACAAGAGGAAGTGCATAACTTGGCCCTATACTTTCTGCAACTTATGCACGAATCAATCACCTTCCATACAATCCTGGAACCTCGATTTATCCAGCCTCTTTGCCTCATTCGAAGAAGGGTGGCAGAAACACCTTCATGGTAGACACGATGGGCGTCCTCAGCAAGGAGAGAGCTTAACCGACACTTGCAGAGGATCAGTGGGACCCCAGACCTCTCCTCCTCAACGGATGGAATCCGGCCATAGCACATCAAGAGCCCCGTTGTTTTATCCTTGTGCACAACCAGGTGGTTGAGCGTCGTCGTAGGGAAAGTCACACCTGCTTGGGCAGCGAGGTCCTGCAACGCTTCTATTGGTTCACCAGGCAGAACCCCCCTGTTACTCTTCCAATGCCAGTAGCTCCTCCTATCCCCAGAGAACTTTGGTAGGCTCAGGGGTGCGAGTGCAATCCTCGTTCCGAGTGATCTTTGAGAGATGGTAGACGTGCTCTGTCCTGCCCCTGCACCATGGGGTCTCACCCCATGCATTCCTCAAAGCTGCTGTGGCATGCTTGAGAGGCCAGGGTTGAAAACAGGATTCATGAGCCCCTGGGATAGTGGTCCCTGTGGTGGCGCTTGAAGGGTTACAGTGGAAGGACTTGCAGCTCGTGCTCCATCGGGACCACCTGCATCAATGACCTCATTACTACTGCCCACTGCGCCACTCTGGTATGCAGCAAGGTTTATGTTAGCAACTAGCGCACCGCCGCCACTCTTTGGACCATCATCTCCACCGGTCGCGGTGGGCTCAATGGACTCGCTAGTGCTGGTCAGCACCACCTTCATCCCCGCCTTCACCGTCACTGCTAGTCTGGATTCTAAGGTCGCTGCTTGCACAGAGGACCACCTTTTCTTTAATTCTTCTCAGCATGCCATATGCCAGCATGCTTTGTGGAGTATTCGGCATCACACAGGCAGACATGAGTGAAATGAAGCAGGTTGTGCATAACAGAAAATCTCTCACTGTTTAGCTCATAATGTGGAAAACAAGTGAGTAACATTTCTTAAGAAAAGTTACTGGTTACAGTAGCTTTGGATAAACACATGGGATGATACACGATTTGGGCAAATAATGGCAACAGTCATGTTTTAGTAAATCTGGGGAAATAAACTATGCATGACACACTTGTGTATGTGGTATGTGATGCCTTATTACTCTTATAACCTACAGTTGTTTACAAATGTGAAGTTTGTATTACCTTACTGATTTTGGTTTCTAGGTAATTGTGGTGTGTATGCAGGCTCCAGACAGAGCCAAGAGTTAGACCCACTTAACATGACATTAATATTAATTTTATTCTCTAACACAGGGTTTACAGGCCTGGAGCGAAGTTACTCCGGAGTGGAAGCCCTGATGTTGTCTGCGAAATTATCTAACTGCCCTTTTTTTTATTAGACCATGTGTCAAAAGGAGGGATTCCAAATTTAACATGAAACAATGCTTTCTGTGTTTTCCATGAGTTTTTCATGATGATTTTTTCCATGGCTTTTTACTGTGATTTGTGGGATTAACATGTTATGTACAGGTATTAAACATCTACAGGTGGTACACCCATGTTCAGATGAGGTTTGGATAACTATTGGGTCTAATGTCAGACCCCGCTGATCCCAGAACTTATTCCCATGAAAGAAAAACAAGGCAACAGCGATTGATCGTTTCACTTGCAAGGGAGGCCTTGTCGGTATCTCAGCTCATCACAAATAACCTCGACGACGGCCTCCTCTTGCCTCCTTTTATTGACAACGTTCACACAATAAACAATAGTTTACAACACGCACCTTCCCCACGTAACCCCCCTTGGTTACAAATACAAGGCACTGTGTGTGTGTGTGTGTGTGTGTGTGTGTGTGTGTGTGTGTGTGTGTGTGTGTGTGTGTGTGAGACCTCCGGCTGACCAAAGGGTCGTAAACGCAGAAAGCAACATCACAAGAAGCAGATCTTCCAGATAGGATGTATCTGCAATAAAAGACTACAGCCCCCCCAGAACCTCGAGAGGCTGGGGAGGGGGACATTCCTTTCATCACAGTGTTAAAACAATATAGAGATGGTAAGCATAAAAATGACAACATTTAACAATTCACTCTAACATTTCCCTCCTGTTTTGTTATTTTTATGCTCCAAATTATTCCTGTGTAGTATATTCTTAGCCATGCACCTCTTGCTTGACATTTTCAGTCCAGGCGTCATTTATACACAGGCTTCTGTCATGTCATTCATTTCAGTCAATTCATATTGTTGTAAGAGTACATAATTAACAAATGTATTAGAAATCATTGTAGTTAGCATTGACCTTGTACACTGTAAAATATATCCTATACATAAGCAAATCAATGTCAACAGTCCAAAAACAGGAGTTAATATTTTCAAAAGAAGATGCCACCAAGGACCAGACATTAACCAAGCTATCCAGCCTTGTGGTGCATCTACTCCTGTCGTGCGATTCATTATGTATTTCAGCAAGTAAACGACTGAATGTCAACAGTCAAACAAGAAGAATCAACATTCTCAAAAATCATATGTCACTACAATCCAACTGTATACAGACATATGCATTCAAACACATCAGTTGACTTCATTGTTTGTCCATGTGGCTCTCAGCTAACTTCAAAGCTGTAACTTGGTCAACACCCTTCTTTATGACTCCTATAAATGCCCCAAATCTTCTCACTGTAGGCACCCTGTGGGGGTTAGAGTCAACTGGTGAATTATCTGCATTTACAACTCTTCTCCTGTCCTGTTGTCACCGCAGAAAAAAGCTTTGTAAAGGAAATTGCTGTTTTGATCTTCTTGGCTCAAAACCTCAACCAGCTTAGAGAAGTGTTTATGATGTAAATGTAGACAAAAGGCTGGCCTGTTTCATTTAACTGTTCAATGTCCTGGAGCAAGTCAGATACTTTGAGACAGACGAGCAGGTCTGTCGTACCAGAGCAGTTCACCTTCCCAGCTACTGGTGAATCAACCGTCCATTCAGGTTCAGAGCAGTTGAAAAGTTGGCAGTGTTCCAAGTACGTTTACTCCTGGATGTGTTGCTAAGGCAACCAAACAAACTGTCTCGCTCTCAGTGATGCTATATGGCCACAGTCCAGAAGAATGTGTAGCCAGTGGCATCACAAGCATAACCATTGGTCTCGTTCTTTATGTGAGCGGTTGTGTTCTTAAACTGCCACCAGTAGTTGCCCATGCGGGTACTGGGTGTGGTTTGCTCTGTCCCAGTGCGCTCCCTGTCATCCCTGTCCACAGGCTCAAGAAGGCGCACAGCACATTCCCAGCCATTCTGATGAGTACCTGTGGCTCAGTTGGTTTCTTCACCGGATTGAGACGAGGGGCCCTGGAGGCAATCCCCCCCCTTTGTACCCAGTCTTCCTGCCACTTACCCCAAACTGGCCTGGATGTGTGTCACCTTTTTGCAGTGCTCTTGATGTATCCAAGTGTTTCTTTCAGCAATCTTCACTGCTGTGGTCGTCGTCAGCAGCACCCGATAGGGACCTTCCCACCCTGGACTGGACCAGCACTTCCTCTCCATGGCCTTATCAACATCCAATCTCCAGACTTCAGACTCTGCTCCTGCAGAGTCTCTAACATATCTCAAAGAGTCAGACCGTTCTCTGTTGGAGTAATCCTCATGTACATCTTAAATAATTCTAACCAATAAGTCTAACCATGTCCTGCGTATCTCCCTAAGTCTAAACTTTACTGTTCCATTAGTTCTCTCTACCTGCAAAAAAATTGTTTTTAAAGGTATTAAATCCTAGAGTAGGAAAATGTTTCACTACTGCTGCCATCATCTTCTCCCTCCTGTTGAGACATGGCATGGCCCATGGCTCAAAATAGCGGCAGTCTTATACAAATTCTAAAGCAGTATTGGTTTATCACACAGATAATAAACACCATCCTGCAAGCTCGCTCCTTCTGTAAGCCACAACTGTTTCCCTGCAGTAGGTGAGTGGGCCTGCATGTCTGCCAGTGCATCCTGCATAATAGGCAACGTCTGTTGGTGTTGCACTGCTAAAACGTTAACACCATGTTCACCTAAAGCTGCCTCTTTTGCGATGTTATCTGCAAAAACATTCCTTAATGCAACTGGATCTTTCCCTCACGTGTGTGCTCTGCACAATTACAAATGGCAAATCTACTGGGTAATAACACTGCTTCCAGCAGATTTTGCAGGAGTTTGGCGTGTTCTACAGGTTTCCCCGTAGAGGTTGTCACACCTCGTCTCACCCACTGCACTACAAAGAAATGCAATGTAGCAAATGCATACTGGCTATCAGTGTATATTGTCACATCTTGTTTCTCTGCAGCTTTACACACTTCCGTTAAACATCTTGTTTTAGTTTTTAGATTAGTTTTATACGTAGTTAACTATAGTAACCTTGTAAATTACTGCATTACTTTTAAGAAAAGTATTGTTTGTGGCCAGTCAAATACCAGCTGATACTCTCAGGGATTTCTAATAGAGGAGAAGAGCTAGTATTTACACAAGGTATAAACAAACATGGAGCTAAGTAGAGCTTGGCAATACGACAAGTGTAGCTGTACAAGCTGGTGAAGGTAAAGTGGATGAACCGGTCCTTATATTCACTGGCAGATGATGGACAGAGAGGCCCCTGATGTGTTGACTGAGACGCACTGATATAGGTCCAACTGAAGCTGGAGCAAAGACAGTAAGCCTACCACTTGCACACAAGGATGGTCTCACAGAAGGCCTGGGGCCATGATACACTGATACATACTATGACTTAATGGAAAACCCTGAAAACTGTGGCGAACTGTGGCAAGTCGATCTTACTAGGTACTAATGTAAAAAGGGGCAATATTTTCATTGTTTTGTTTTTCATTGTTAAAATTACAAAAACTCCGGACTCATTCCCCTCTCATATGGACTCTGCTGACTTTTGCAACTTTCTTATATGTTTTTTCACTCATAAAATCGCTGATGTGCACCAACAACTTAACTCTGTAGGAGCTTCTAACTGTAAAGTAGACTTTCTGTTTTCCTCACTGTCTTCCTCTCAGTCATTTTCAGGTTTTACTCTTCCCCCCATAGCTGATGTATCAAATCTTATTCAAAAATCTAAATCATCACTTGTCAGCTTGACCCTCTTCCCACCTTATTAGTTAAAGCTTGTCTTCGCTCATTGGCTTCTCTCATATCATCAGGATGCTACAACACAGAGTGAACACAATCCCCACCGACACAGCAGCCAGGGAAGCAGAAGAACATCACATCAAGAAGGCCCTGAGTAAATGTGGGTATCCCACCTGGACATTTGTCAAAGCTGGGAAGGCGCCTAAAAAAAGCTCCAGGAGAGAAGGACAACTGCTGCGTAAGCAAAAACCTGTAGTGATCCCGTCGGTGTCAGGAGTTTCAGAACATTTTTCTAAACACCGGGTCTCTGTGGCTTTTAAACCCCAAAAGACACTGCACCAAAAATTGTTCCACCCGAAGGATCGGGTCCCCCGACACAAACTGAGTAATATAGTGTACACCGTGCCAGGAGGATTGCCAGGATTTATACATCGGGGAAACCAAACAACCTGCAAAGTGGATGGCACAACACAGAAGAGCGACCTTGTCAGGCCAGGACTCTGCAGTCTATTTACACCTACAGGCCAGTGGACACTCTTTCAATGATGAGGATGTAACATCCTGGACAGGGAGGAATGCTGGTTTGAGTGCGGAGTCAAGGAGTGTCATTTAAGTGAAAAGGGAAAGACTATTTCTGAATCGAGGAGGGGGCCTAAGAGTACATCTTTCACTATCTTACAATGTTGTGATTGCAGCCATTCCCCAACTCTCTGTGAATGGTACTCATGGCCATTGATCAGTGGGTTTTGATCAGTGGGTTTTGATCAATGGTCATGAGAATTTGCATAACTATAGTGAAGGAATTGACCTCCCAGCCAGTTGCTCCTTCAGTGGTGCTAGTTTCAGTCATTATGCAAATGTACTGTTTGTAAGATTGGGGAAACCTGCAGTCAGCTGAGATTGAAGAAGTCACTTGGATGAGTGATGAAATGTTTCTCCCACTGAAAACTGCTGCTACGTCCAGATGAACAGAATCAACTTTTTGGCAAATACCTTGTGGTATAAGCAGATCAACCTTGAAAGCCCACAAGTGGCTGCAGCTCAGGAGGTAGAGTAGGTCATCGGAAGGTTGGTGGTTCGATCCCTGGTTCCCCCCTAGTCTGCATGCCAAATATCCTTAGGCAAGATATTGACCCCAAGTTGTTCTCTGATGCATCCATCGGAGCATGACTGGTAAAGCATAGTAACATCAGTCCATTTACCCAAGTTTGCAACATACAGAGAACATATGCTGCTGCTCATCGGTGAGAAACTAGGAGGGAATTCCATAAGTGCACTAAGCAGCTATCACACACAATGCATTGTGGCATGTAAGTGACCGTGAAAATATTTTGTACATCAACAAAAAACCCGAGTTACACTCTCCCCATGAGTCCCACGTGTAGGACTCCTTTAACACACTTGGTCTAACAGGTGTGAAGGAAAGTGTTCTGACAAAATGCAGCTGCAACATTGCTGTCAGTTTAACTTAGTCATGTCCAAAACAGAGATCACAGGAAGAATTTTACCACCTAAGACATATCTGAACAGTTCCATTCAATTCAGTTTTGTTTATGTAGCACTGTTGCCTTGAGTGGTCTATATTGTAAGGTAAAGACCCTCAAATAATACAGAGAAAGCCACAACAATCAAACAACCCCTGTGAGCAAGCACTTGACAGTGAGAAGGAAAAACTCCCTTTTAACAGGATGTAACCTCCATCAGAACCAGGCTCAAGGAGGGGCGGCCATATGCTGCAATCAGTTGGGGGTGAGGGGAGGAATGCAGAACAAAAAACATGTTGTGGAAGAGAGCTAGAGATTTAATTAATGATTAAAGGCACAGTGTGAGTGTGTTTGCTGGAAACAAACAAAGCCTGATAACTACGTGATATCTATCTGGAATGCAACAGCTCCTGTCTGGCTACATATTTTCACATTTTTTTATGTAAGAGAAACTCAGTCATTGTTGCTGAGAGGAGAAAGGTTATTTTACACACATATTTTTTAATTCCTCCACATTATGTTGTTAATATGTTTGTCATACTTACAGATCATCAAGCAAACTGTAATATTAGACAAAGATAGAAGCCATAAAAGCTACCCAAACCTGAGTGGCCCTTTCTAAAAAAAGTGTCATTTTCCCTTAAATCTAATAACTGGTTGTGCCTTTGCAATAACTGACAATGAGTCTTTCACATCACTGTGAAGGAATGTTGGCCCTCTCTTCTTTACAGCATTACTATCAGTTCTGCACATTTTATTAACAATCAGGTTCAGACACAATAATCACGTTTTGTCAGTAGTCGCTGTGTGCAGGCCAGAATAGGACCCAAAGTGTAGACTCCGGAGACAGAAAGTAACTCAAAAAGTAACCAAAATGAGAACCCAAAATAAACTTACACGGACAGACAGAACACACAGCAAGATGAGAGTAGATCACGACAAGGACGGAAGAAAACACAGGGCTTAAATACATAGAGGGAGCAATCAGGGAATGAGTAACAGGAGGGAAACACAGCTGGGGCAAATCAGGCCTAACGAAACAGGGGAAGCAAAACCAGATACATTAACATAAGACATGGACCTTGAAAATAAAACAGGAAACATAACACAGACTGAACTTACAGACTCACAGGCAGGCAACTACAACAGAGGGAACAGAGACGTGGGACCAGGGCAGACACAGACACTGACTGGACACAGGGATATAGCAGACAGGGGAGACAGCAACCATAAGAAAGAACTCTAACAAAAACCCAAAGACTAGAAATGATAAATAATATATAAACTCAAAGCCCTGGGTCAACGACCCAGGCATCCTAACACGTTTTTAAAGTTAGTAGTTATTTAGTGGTTAAATAAATATGGAAATATTTATACAAAACATTTTTACCAGAGTCAGCAGTATTATTAAAGGAGCTGAGCATTATTAAAGCACCACTGAGCTCCTGGGGAGTCTGAGGTACAACCTGGTGGCATTGGACGGAACAAAATATAATGTCCCAGAGATGCTACAGTGTATTTAATTCAGGACAGCACGTGGTCCACTCAGTGATATCAATTCCTTTGTCCTCCACGAACTGCCTGCATACTCTTTCCACACAAGGCCGGGACTTGTTGTGCAGCAGAAAGAACCCGAAACCCACAGCATTACCGTAGGGTCGGACAATGGGCCCAAGGATTTCATCACAATACTTAATGCCAGTGAGGGTGCCATTGCCTAAGCTTGTAGAAGTCTGTGCATCACTCCATTGATATATCTTCCCAGACTATCACTGACCCTCCACCAAACAGATCATACTGAATGATGTAACAGGCAGGACAACATTTTCTACACCGTCTCCAGACCCTTTCACATCTGCGACATGTGCTCTGGGTGAACCTTATTTGCTGTTGTGTGGGGGAGGAAGATCTGCTGCCAGTGTCGTGTCTATTGTTTTAGATGGTTAGAGATAATAAAAGTGTTCAAAAAATGTTGAATGAAACTTTGTTTTAGGAGGACAGAAGAGCTCATTCTGAAAACTGGTTAAGTATTTTGAAACAAAGATATCACAAGAAGAATTTACCACCTAAATACTGAGTTAAATATGACACTTTTTAATGTGCTCTGTTTTTTGAAAAAAGTTAAACATTCTTGTATGGTTCAAACCACTCCTTTTGTGTGAATGAGATAAAATCTGGAATTTGTTCTTTGCATGAAACACAGCCGCTTTACTCTATCTGTATATTTCAAAAACTCACACAGTCACTGACACCGAGAGAAGAAATGGCGCAGAAAGGACTTCAGCTGGATCGAGAAACCTTCTCTTGTTCAATCTGTTTGGATCTACTCAAAATTCCAGTGGCTATTCCCTGTGGACACAGCTACTGCATGAACTGTATTCAAACCCACTTTGATGAAGAGGACAGGAAGGGAATCCACAGCTGCCCTCAGTGCAGGAAGACTTTTACACCGAGGCCTTTCCTGGAGAAAAACATCATGTTAGCAACTTTAGTGGAGCAGCTGAAGAAGACTGGACTCCAAGCTGCTCCAGCTGATCACTGCTATGCTGGACCTAAAGATGTGGCCTGTGATGTTTGCACTGGGAGGAAACTGAAAGCCATCAAGTTCTGTCTGGTGTGTCTGATCTCCTACTGTGAGAAACACATACAGCTTCATTTTGAGTCTCCTGCCTTTGAAAAACACAAGCTGGTGGCCCCCTCCAAGAAGCTCCAGGAGAACATCTGCTCTCGTCATGATGAGGTGATGAAGATTTTCTGTCGTACTGATCAGCAGAGTATCTGTTATCTCTGCACTATGGATGAACATAAAGACCATGAAACAGTCCCAGCTGCAGCAGTAAGAGACCCTCCAGTAAATGTTTTACTGTCACAACCAGAGATCAGAGAAGGATTTTTAAAATATTCATGTGAAATCACACTGCATCCAAACACAGCATATAGACAACTGTTGTTGTCAGAGGGGAACAGAAAAGCAGCAATAATGAGGAAAGAAGAGTCTTATACCGATAATCCACATAGATTTACTTATTTTTATCAGGTCCTGAGTAGAGAGAGCCTGAGTGGACGTTGTTACTGGGAGGTGGAGTGGAGCGGAGAAGGAATTTGTGTTGCAGTTTCATACAAGAATATCAGCAGAGATGGGAAATTAAATGAATGTAGACTTGGATTCAATGCCAAATCTTGGGCATTACGTTGCTACAAAACCTGTTATAAATTTTTCTACAACAGCTTCCAAACTGATCTCTCAGGTCCTCGGTCCTCCAGAGTAGGAGTGTACCTGGATCACAGAGCAGGTATTCTGTCTTTCTACAGCGTCTCTGAAACCATGACTCTCCTCCACAGAGTCCAGACCACATTCACTCAGCCGCTCTATGCTGGACTTTCTCTTTTATATCATGGAGTCACTGCAGAGTTCACTACACTATAATAGACAGAAGTCATGGATGGATGTTAGTTGAAATATATTTTAGATTCCAGTTTCTTTGGTCCCCATCTTTGTTGCTGAGAGCTCATTGTTGTGCCGTTTCTTCTCTTGGCACCCTCCTCTAACCCGCTGCACATTCTTTCCAACCTGATCCCTCTGCCTAACCAATTGGTCCAAGTCCTATTCACTCCTTCCTTCTCTATTGACAAACTTTCATTTATCATTTATTAATTTTATTATAATGACTGTCTGGACTTGAAACAAGCTATATTAATAGCAAACTGTATTTAGCAAGCTGACATGTACTGTATGAGGAATATTGTGGTTTTTGTTTTAATCTAATAACTTGTTCACCTCAGATTTGCTAAAGCTTTGTTTATTTTGTTCTAGAATATTTTTGTTTTTGTAATTATTACTCATTTATTTATTTATTTATGCATAGTAGGTAGTCACTTGTTCTTTATTTCTGTTATCGTTTACACAAACTATGTTTTGGAAGAACAGGTCAGCAATTTTTTTAAAAAACTATGGTGTTACATATAAACAAAACGATTCCAACAAAAAATTAACCACATAAAAACTGACCAACATTTGAAAATTTATTTGTTTAAAAAGGTAAAACAGATTGTCTTTTTCAAATCCCTCATCTTCCTGTAATGACTGTGTGGCAGGGTGTGGTTTGTGGCTCAGCTGCAACAGAGGGGTGGAGCAGTGGGTTCAGGGTACCTAGGCTGTGTCCCAATCCAGCGACTGCACGCTTCGTAGTACGCGCAGTTTGCGGACTACGTACGGCGGGTACTACAAAGTGCGGAAGTGAGAGGCTTGTGAAATGGGACGGTCTGGCCTTTGTCGTGCTGCTCAGGTTGCCTAGCAACCATGATACTAACCGCGAGAAACTTTTCATACAGCATGGTGTGACAGAAATGAAGGAGAAAAAATGTTTTTGTGTTTATTTGTTTTGTTTTTTTATGAGATCACTTTGATTAGCTGAGTATCTGAGGCTGAGACCATGGGACTGTAAAACATGATTGTTGGACTTCATTTCTGTACTGAACAGTCATTATAAGATTAGTTAGTAAATAACAATTAGCTAATGTTGTTCATGAGACCAAAGTCATCTCAATTTGGTAATGTAAATATAATATGGCTAATATTAGATTTATTATTTGATTATTAGGATATATTACAGCAGCGAGCTTGAACTGAGTCAAATACTGAGCTTCAGTATAGATTCAAGTTGCACTTATCTATATGTCCTATCACCTTAAATCTTCACTCAAAGACAAGTATATTTGACAGTGTATATACAGATGTATTATATATAAGAGACAGATATTGTTTGTTTAATATGTTGGCATTACTAAATTTGGCTCAATGCTTACATATTTGTGTAAAAACAAAATGTACAAGCTGTAATAACTGTTGCTGATGAAATGAACAATAGACAGAAATATTAAATATTCCTTTATTTGGTGAGAAAATCATACCATGTCATAACTGCTTTAAGTCATACAGAATAGATATCAGAGCCTTAAACAGGCTGACTTCTGCTAAATGGGTCAAACTGGGCAGAAAGTACAGGGTGGGCCATTTATATGGATACACCGTAATAACATGGGAATGGTTGGTGATATTAAAGTCCTGTTTGTGGCACATTAGTATATGTGAGGGGGCAAACTCCTCAAGATGGGTGGTGACCATGGTGGCCATTTAGAAGTCGGCCATCTTGGATACATTTTTTCAATAGGAAGAGGGCCATGTGACATATCAAACTTATTGGTAATGTCACAAGAAAAACAATGGTGTGCTTAGTTTCAACGTAACTTTATTCTTTCATAAAATAGTTGTATATATATATATATATATATCATAGTTGTATATCATATTATATCACTTCAAACAGAGGTGATCCAGTAATGCTGCACTAATGAATTAGACTAACTATTCACTTTAGCTAAAGTTATTAAGTTAGCTAAAGAGTTGGGATGCTGTGTAAGACATAAATAAAGCTAAAATACAAAGGTTTGGACACCGTTTTGCATGTTTCCCTACTGTAGGGGTCTCTGCAAGCATACAGAGCTCTGAGAGGGTACAAGATGACAACTATTTGTTTGTCAAAGCTGAATTCAGGGCAAACTACGCTAAATTAGCGTTTTTAGCTAGCAGCTACAATAAGCATAAAAGTTACCTTACGGCTATCATTTGTTAACATGACGCTTGTTCTTATACATGTAATACATTTATTACCAACCTGAGAGTTTATCCGCTGGTCATTCGACATGACAAATGACTTCTGAAGTCTTAATTCAGCTCAAGATGCTGTAGATTCCCGTCAGTAACACTTTCGGTCCGCTAGTAAAATGTAGTTCTATTAATCTGCGCTTGAACCAGAACCGGATGTAAGTTCCAAAAAACTGAATTTTGGAACTGAAATTGAATTGTAGAACTGAAACTGAATGGTGAGAAGTGAAACTGAAATTATTCGAGAGCTGAATTTTTAATGGATAAAATGCAGTTTCAAAGCAAATCAATACATTTTCAAAATATAAAATTCAATTTCAATTTAGTGATGATCATTTTCAAACCATAAATTCAATTTCAAATTAGACTAATTCAAATTCAGTTTTCAAAAGCATTTATTCAAGTTACAATTCAGATTCAATCTGAGCAATTCAAATTCAAATTTAACTTATTCAAATTCAGTTTCTGATGGCACAGATTTCTGCCCATAGAAGGCCCCAATATGCTAAATTGAATGTCTCAGACCTCAGATATGATTGGCTGCTTGGGAAGCCATGAAGGCCCTGATATGTAAATTTGAATATTACAGTCCTCACAGCGGATTGGCTGCCTGGGGACCTGGCAGAAATATATAGAAATAGTATGATTAAGCAGAAATACTACATTTAGTAGAAATACTATGTTTTAGCACAAATACTATAAAATGGCAGAAATACTATAATTTAGCAGAATAGTAATAACTTACACAATTACAAATATGGACGCATATTGAAACACAAATGCACAGAGGGACACACAAACACAGGATCTAATCCAGTCAACCAGTCTAACTATATTCAATTTAAATCCTACAATGAGATGCTGCCAAATAAGGGTAGGGTTCTCTCTCTCTCACTAAACACACACACACCAGCAGCAGCAGCAGCAAGTGAACAAACAGGGGCTGTACAAACAGTGTTTCCTGTATGTTTCTAGGTCTGTCAAAAGCCTGGAGCTGCTCAATTTGAATCCACCAATCAGAGAGGCTGTGTACTTTTTCCCGCCAAAACAGGTGCACCCTTACACACATGAAGGAACAGAGAGAGAGAGACCGTTTTTTACTGTCTATTTCTCATATTGAGGATTCCCCTCAAATAAATGGCCATAATTTCCTAACCGTAGGGGCTAGAGCGGTGATTCTTACACCGTTTTGTTCAGAAGAGATGGGGGAATCGTCAAGTGTTTTTTATTTTAAATAAAAATATGAATTTTTAGAGATATATGACATGGATGACTGTTTGGCTTAGAAGCCATGAAGGCCCCAATATGCAAATTTGAATGTCTCAGCCCTCATATATGATTGGCTGGCTGGGAAGCCGTGGAGGCCCTGATATGTAAATTTGAATGTCTCAGTCCTCACAGAGGATTGGCTGCCTGGGGACCTGGCAGAAATATATAGAAATAGTACGATTAAGCAGAAATAGTACATTTAGTAGAAATACTATGTTTTAGCACAAATACTATTAAATGGCAGAAATACTATAATTTAGCAGAAATACTATATTAAGAACAAATCCTATAAAAAGCAGAAATACTATACTATGGTTTGGTAGAAAAACTATAATTATTAGAAATACTATATTTGGTAGAAATACTATGTTTTAGCAGAAATACTATATTGAGCACAAATCTTATAAAATAGCAGAAATAGTATGATTTAGCAGAAATACTAAAAAGCAGCAGAAATGCTATGATTTAGCACAATAGTAATAACTTAAATGGAAAAATTGGAAAAGCAAAATGGACAGCTGGAAAAATGCTGAGCATGCAAAGTATCTCTCAAATATACTTGTTAATTTAAAAAAAAATCTGCAAAAAAAAATATAACAGCCTGCAGATACACACAATCACAAATATGGACACATATGGAAACACACATGCACAGAGAGACACGCACACAAGATCCAATTCAGTCAACCACTCTAAATATATTGAATTTGAATCTTACAATGAGATGCTCCCATAAAAAGGCTTTCTCTCTCTCTCTCTCTCTCTCTCTCTCTCTCTCTCTGTCTCACACACACACACACACACACACACACACACACCAGCAGCAGCAGCAAGTGAACAGGGGCTGTTAACAGCATGTGTCTAGGTCAGTCAAACAGCTGTGAGCTGCTAAATTTGAATCCACCAATCAGAGAAGCTGTGTACTTTTTCCCACCAAAACAGGTGCACCTGCTTACACACATGCAGCACAGAGAGAGACAGGATTTTTGCAGTCTATTTCTCATAGTGAGGATTCCCCTCAAACAAATGGCTATAATTTCCTAACCGTAGGGGCTAGAACGGTCATTCCGTTTTGTTCAGAAGAGATGGGGGAATCTTCAAATATTGACCATTTATAATTAACATATGAATTATTAAAGATATATGACTTCTAATGCACCATAACTGAGGAGAGGAGAAGCGAAAACTGCCTTGACTTGCCCTCAAACAATGCTTTGTAACTCTAAATCTATTTGGAGCATCAATATCATTCTTTCACCGTAAGAGACAGCAGGGTTTGGTTAACAACCATGGAAATTTTCAGGTCTCTGTGGAAATCTATCAAAAAGATATGACAAGAGAAAAAAGTCCTGTTGGTGTAATGATCACCAGGAATATCACATAAAAAGAGATAAAAGTGAAAAAACTATGTGTCATAGTCAGGGCTTAAAGTGTTTCCTTTTTCTGTTTTTTTGGCCAAACACCAGAACGACTGATTATAAAGCTCACATGTCAGTCCTCATGTTTTAAAATCAGATATTGGTTCTGTACATGTGACAATATGTTTTTTCATATTGTGAAACGTGCTGCTAAACAAACTGAGGCAGACTAACTGTGCTATTTAAAGGCTGCAGGTTACTGCAAGATAAACAGGTTAGTTTGCTGATGATGGATTTAAAGTAAAGAACAGTGTGTGACTGCTGCACAGTGGCTGTGGTTTCATGCTCAGAGTTTGGTTACATCAAGTGTAGCAGAGATGAATTTGAAGTTAAGCTGATGATGCGTAGACTCACTGAATTTCACCTTCATACCAGCTAAATAGTGTCTAATATAAAGACAGCATGAACAGTTTACTGTCAGTATAGAGGATGGAAATCAGTTAAACTAATGAAACATCTGCTGACATCTGGTTGAAATCAGTTGTGTAAATTCAAAGAGCAGCAGGTCAGTTGATCACAGCCTTGTTTTGTTTTTATATTCCTACCTCAGGGATAATAATATGCATGTGTGACCGGTGTGATTCTGCGTTGTGTCTGATAAAAAAGGTAAAAGAAAGAAAGACCTCCAAGTAAATAATTTGCCCACTCCAGCTCCTCTCCCACAGGGGAATTGTAGAAAAGGGCTGGCATTTATTTTTACATTAAACATAAAGTATGCATTTACATGTAACACATTTGACATAAGATAAAACAAAAACAACAACATGAAATCCGACATACCTGATAAAAAAAGGTAAAAGAAAGAAAGACCTCCAAGTAAATAATTTGCCCACTCCAGCTCCTACGACCAAATACAAACAGTGGGGAAGAGGGTTAGCTCAACCCACCACAACTTCCAAGCTAGCAAGGAATATATATTCATGCTAGCATTTATGGCGCCTAAAACACATTTATGATACACACATACTACACACTTATAACATCTAACAAAAACAGGCTTAATAATGACAATAATTGAACTAAAATTGCAATCAGAAACATCAGGGTGGCTAAATATGAATTATATGTATGTTTTAAGGTGTTGGAAAGAAATGACACCCACCTCTCCCACAGGGGAATTGTAGAAAAGGGGAGAGGCAAAAGGGGTACACTGTATTCATAGGATTGCACCAAAGAAGAAGAAGAAAAGAATGAGGAGGGGCTCTAACTGATAATGAACATAACTACAGGCTTGGAGGTCCTAGAAGTCAGGTATAAAAGGAACGGTTTGGGGGTTTAGAACACATTTTGTGTAATTATAACAAGATGTGATTTATGACCCTGTTACACATGCTTTAGTCTGCCTTTTGTACATTGTAGTTTCAACACAGCTTACATCCAGCTCATTGTTTTTATTTAAAAAAAATCAAAAATAAACAACGGTGGCCGGTTTTGTAATTTTGTGTTCACTTCCGCCATCTTGGATTGTTAACTCTGGCTTTATAAGGCTGCTCTTATAACTGGAGTATGAAAATTCTGACTGGGAACTGGTAAATTCTGTCTTAATTTCTAATGCACCAAAACCACACCTCCTCCTGTAAAAAAAAAAAAAAAGAGTGGTAATTCCTCCTCCTTCTTTCTGAAAAAAATCCACTCTCCACATATTTCCTCGTTCCCTCCCCTTCAGATATGCACTTTGAAGATGGGTGTAACCAACATGTAGTGACGTGTATGAGCTGACTGCAGAAACACATGTTGTTGAGATCAGAGCTCAGACTAGTTTCATTTATAAGGAAGTGAAACTCACACAGTCACTGACACTGAGAGGAGAAATGGCGCAGAAAGGAGTTCAGCTGGACCGAGAAACCTTCTCTTGTTCCATCTGTTTGGATCTACTGAAGGATCCGGTGACTACAACCTGTGGACACAGCTACTGCAGGAACTGTATTAAAAGTTTCTGGGATGAAGAGGACAAGAAGGGAATCCACAGCTGCCCTCAGTGCAGGAAGACTTTCACACCGAGGCCTGTCTTGGAGAAAAACACCATGTTAGCAGATTTAGTGGAGCAGCTGAAGAAGACTGGACTCCAAGCTGCTCCAGCTGATCACTGCTATGCTGGACCTGAAGATGTGGCCTGTGATGTCTGCACTGGGAGGAAGCTGAAAGCTATCATGTCCTGTTTAGTCTGTCTGGCCTCTTACTGTGAGAAACACCTCCAACCTCACTATGATGCAGCTCCACTAAAGAAACACAAGCTGGTGGCCCCCTCCAAGAAGCTCCAGGAGAACATCTGCTCTCGTCATGATGAGGTGATGAAGATTTTCTGTCGTACTGATCAGCAGAGTATCTGTTATCTCTGCACAGTGGATGAACATAAAGGCCATGAAACAGTCCCAGCTGCAGCAGAAAGGACTGAGAAGCAGAAGGAGCTCGAGGTGAGACGACTAAACATCCAGCAGAGAATCCAGGAGCGAGAGAAAGATGTGAAGCTGCTTCAACAGGAGGTGGAGGCCATCAATGGCTCTGCTGATAAAGCAGTGGAGGACAGTGAGAAGATGTTCACTGAGCTAATCCGTCTCCTCCAGAAAAGAAGCTCTGATGTGAAGCAGCAGGTCAGATCGCAGCAGGAAACTGAAGTGAGTCGAGTCAAAGAGCTTCAGGAGAAGCTGGAGCAGGAGATCGCTGAGCTGAAGAGGAAAGACGGCGAGCTGGAGCAGCTCTCACACACAGAGGATCACAACCAGTTTCTACACAACTACCCCTCACTGTCAGCACTCAGTGAGTCTACACACTCATCCAGCATCAATATTCGTCCTCTGAGGTACTTTGAGGATGTGGCAGCAGCTGTGTCAGAGACCAGAGATAAACTACAGGACATTCTGAGAGAGGAATGGACAAACATCTCACTGACAGTCACTGAAGTGGATGTTTTACTGTCACCAACAGAGCCAAAGACCAGAGCTGGATTCTTAAAATATTCACGTGAAATCACACTGGATCCAAACACAGCACACAGACAGCTTTTATTATCTAAAAGGAATCGAAAAGCAACAGCAGTGAAAAAGGAACAGTCTTATTCTCATCATCCAGACAGATTCACTGTATGGTTTCAGGTCCTGAGTAGAGAGAGTCTGACTGGACGTTGTTACTGGGAGGTGGAGAGGAGAGGGGAAGTTGATATAGCAGTCTCATACGAGAATGTCAGCAGATCACGGACATCATTTGGTTACAATAACAAATCTTGGGCATTAACTTGCAAAACAGACAATTATACATTTTTGTATGACAAAGTCCAAACTGTCCTCTCAGGTCCTCAGTCCTCCAGAGTAGGAGTGTACCTGGATCACAGAGCAGGTATTCTGTCTTTCTACAGCGTCTCTGAAACCATGACTCTCCTCCACAGAGTCCAGACCACATTCACTCAGCCGCTCTATGCTGGTATTCTGCTTTTTCATGCTGGATACACTGCAGAATTGATTAAACTCAAATAGACTGAAGTCACTGAGGGACAGTAGGTGAAATGTGCATTTTAGTCTCCAGTTTTTTTGGCATCCATCATTGTTGCTGAGAGCTTATTGTTATCCTTTTCCTTTTCTACACAGAGATCACAATTTATGGATGCTATTTTCACATGGCATCAGATCTCCCACTGGTCATGTGGATATTTTTTCAGCTAAATTGATTTTTGCAGCAATGACAATGTAAACATTTTATTTTGTATTTTTCAGACATACTGAGGTTTCACATGATAAATGAAGCTGATGTTATTTTGTGTCATCATCTGTGTCATTAGTATTGTTCCTTTTATTGTTATTAGGCAGTAGACATTGTGGATCTACCGTTAACCAACATTTGCAGCATTTTTTTCAGCTGTGAAAATTGAGACCACATTCTTATTGCTGTTAACCTGTGTAGTGACTAGATGGCAATGTTTGATTTCATTTGTCCATGTAAATGCTGTAACGTCTGTAGACTTAGAAGTAACTTGGTTCAACACAGACATACGTCAACTAATTCTAATTTTAATACTGTGCAAAGTGCTCTCTTCAGTTACATACTATGTAACATGAATCTAAATGTTATTTTATGTTGTTTATTTCCTTTTTATGACAGCAGACCCATGCACACTCAAATATAACGAAGACTGTACCGTGCACTTCATTACTGTGCTGTGTAAATACGCAGGCCAAATAAATAAATGACTGGACTGCATTTGTTTTATTGTTATGTGTTCTGACTGACATCATGTGAACACCATTATAAAAAAGGGCCACACTGTATAAAGTCTTACCAGTTTTCACAGGGCCCATTCTTAACTGACTGACTGCTTGATTTCCAGGACAAGTTGGGACAAATTAGGGGGATGTTTGTGTGTGTGAGACCCCAACCTAAGAAGAGCTGTGGCCCCCAAGGTTTAATCCTGCTTCATCTGTAGGTGTAATTATCCATTTGGTTTAACATAAAACTAACAGAAGTAAAAACAGAATTAAAAATAACACATTGTCCCAATAATAAAACAAACTCATATAAATATACGCTATCTCACAAAAGTGAATGCACACCTCACATTTTTGTAGATATTTTATTATATCTTTTCATGGAACAACACTGAAGATATGACAGTTTGATACAATGTAAAGTAGTCAGTCTACAGCTTGTATAACAGCGAAAATTTGCTGTCACCTGAAAATAACTCAACATACAGCCATTAATGTCTAAACCGCTGGCAACTCTGTTGGGCATGGAGTTCACTAGAGCTTCACAGGGTGCCACTGGAATCCTCTTCCACTCCTCCATAATGACATCATGGATGAAAGTTTACGTTCACACTGCAGGTCTTAATGCTCAATTCCGATTTTTTGATCAAATCCGATTTTTTTTGTCTGCTCGTTCACACTACAAATAAAATGCGACATAATAATGTAAATAACCTAATAATTATCCTTATTGCTGTTTTAGAGGAGCGGTGCTTCAAAGGATAGTTGCAGATTTCTGTCAGAATCTGCAGATTATACAGTACAAATAAAATGTCCACGTTTCTCCAACATTGTCTTCCCAACAGTTTCACTGACATCTACACTGGAGGGCCAGGAAGCGTTCGCGATGTCTTCGCATTGATAATTGGCGTCTGTCTTGTGTCGGTGACGTAAAAGACGGATTTAATGCGACATGACCGTTCAAACAGCAGTCGCTTTCTAAAACATCGGATATGTATCGGATTCAGTACCACATACGAAAGTGACCCAGATCGGATTTGGAAATATCAGATTTGCGCCGTTCACACTGTCAGACCATGATCGGTTATGGGTCGCATAGTGTCAAAAAAATCTGAATTGATGCGCTTTCGCCTGCAGTGTGAACGTAGCCTTAGGCTACGTTCACACTGCACCTTTCATTCCTCCACCTTTGATGTGAGGTTACCCCACACATGCGCTGCAGGGTTTAAGTCTGGAGACATGGTTGGGCAGTCAAGTACCTTTACCCTCAGTTTTTTTAGCAAGTCACTGGCTTTTGGGGGTGAGTGTTTGGGGTTGTTATTGTGTTGGAGTACTGTCCTGTGGCCCAGTTTCTGGAGGAGGGAGGTGATCATGTTCTGCTTCAGTATGTCACAGTACATGTTGGCATTCATGGTTACCTCACTTAATTGTACTCCCCCAGTGCCAGCAGCACTCATTCAGCCCCAAACAATGACACCCCACCACCATGCTTGACTGTAGGCAAGACACACTTGTCTTCCTCACCTGGTTGCCGCCACACATTCTTGACACCTTCTGAACTAAAAAAGTTTATCTTGGTCTCAACAGACCACAGACAATCCATGCCCTTAGTCTGCTTGTCTTCAGAAAACTGTTTGTGGGTTTTCTTGCGCATTATCTTTAGAAGAGGCTTCCTTCTGGGATGATAGCCATTTGATACAGTGTGTGGCGTATGGTTTGAGCACTGACGGGCTAACTCTCCACGCCTTCAACATCTTCCTTCAGCAATGCTGTCAGCACTCATACATCTATTTTCAAAAGATAACTTCTGGACATGACGCTGAGCATGTGCACTCAACTTCTTTTGTCGTTCATTGCGAGGCCTGTTCTGAGTGGAACCTGTCCTGTTAAACTGCTGTATGGTGTTGCCCATCATGCTGCAGCTCAGTTTCAGGGTGTTGGAAATATTCTTATAGCCTAGGCCATTTTTATGTAGAGTAACAATTCTTTTTTTCAGATCCTCAGAGCAGTCTTTGCAATGATGTGCCATGTTAGACTTCCAGTGACCAACATGAGAGAGATTGAGAACAATATCACCAAATTCAACACACTTGTTCCCCATTTGCACCTGAGATCTTGTAACACTAAGGAGTCACATGACACCAGGAAGGGAAAATGGCTAATTGGTTAAAATTTGGACATTTTCACTTAGGGGTGTACTCACTTTTGTCGCCAGTGGTTTAGGCAATAATCAATTATTTAATGTTTTAAATAGAACTGTCTAAACTTTTGACTGGTGCTGTTATTGGGTTGCAATTTTAAATCCAACATGATGACTTTTATCCAGCAAATTAGTTGCAGTGTCAGGTTTTTAGATAAAATTAAAATCAAACCAGCTCATAGGGCCAGGACTATTTGCTTTTATGCAAGACTTACAGTAAGAAGTAATTAATCCTACTCGACATTTTTATGACTTTAAAATAAGTTGCACTGCCAAATTGAAAAGAGCTATATAAATGCAATCCATTATTATTATTACTATTATTATTATTATTATTATTATTATTATTATTATTATTATTATTATTATTATTAAAATAGCCCACAAAACTGTCAAAATTGGTCCATGTCAGGTGTCGAGGAACCAGGACACATTAATGGGAAGTGGACTACCGGAACACGAAGGCAGAAGTGGGCAAGCGATGAGAAGAGGGTGCTGGAATGCTACTAAGCAAGTAACCCCAGCAGAAGAAGAGGATGTCGCACTTATGGAATCCCGGCATACAGATTGACAGCAAAACAACTAGTATCTTAGTGTTCCAACATTTGGAAAAAGGAATTGCTCTCACGGCGAGAGATTGACAAGGTACAACACAAATCCTACGGCAAGGGAGAGCCAGGATGACAGGTCAGGGAGGAGATATCATATATCTAATAGCCAACTGCCTTGATTCTGCGGTCGATCTCATCCCAAACGATCTCAAATGGGTTTAGGTCAGGTGACTGTGGAGGCCAAGCCATCTGGGGCAGCATTCCCTCACTCTCCTTCTTGGTCAAATAGCCCTTACTGTCAAGGGGCCCCACAGGCTGGCGTAAGAATATGGACCCAAGAGCAGATGAAAACACAGAAAGCAATAATACATTTAAGTGTTTTATTTTACAGCAGACACAGGGAACTTTGTAACTACACAAGCCAGGGATTTCTTGACTGCTACATGTAATTTGGTGGCTCCACAGGGCTGATTTTCCCCTAAAGAGCGTGTCGTAACTGCGGGCAGAGGAAGAGGGAAAGGTTAGAAGGGTTTACAGATGTAACTGGGTGGATGATACGAGGTTTGAGGTGAAGAGATCTTGCTTGATGGGTGAGGTGAAACCGTTCTGGGGAGGCAGATGGCCAGGCAAGCTCCAGAGTGAGAAATGAGAGAAATGATTCTGTGTGGCATTTATCTGGACTCTAATCCGAGGTGCTGTTAACTTGTGATTTCTGAGGCTGGTGACTCAGATTAATTAATCCTCAGGAGCAGAGGTGATTCTTGGTCTTCCTTTCCTGGGGTGTTTTGGACATTGTGCTTGCTTGTGACTGCACTTGGGGACACATACAAAGTTTTAGCAATTTTCTGTACTGACTGACCTTCAGTTCTTAAAGTAATGATGGACTGTCGTTACTCTTTGCTGAGCTGATTGGTTCTTGTCATAATATGAATTCGAACAGGTTTCAAATAGGGTTGTCAGCTGTGTAACAACCTGACTTCTTACAACACAACTGATGGTCTCAACCCCATTAAAAAGGCATGAAATTCCAGAAATGAACCCTGACAAGGCCCACCTGTGAAGTGAAACCCTTTTCATGACTACATCATGAAGCAAGCGATTTAAAACTACTGTTTAGATGACAATCTGGCAAATAGTGGAGCTCTGAGGTGGTCCATAAAATTTCCATGCTGATCCCAGACAAAGAGCCGCATGTGGAGAAAGGCAGATGTAGACCCAGAACTTCACCTGGAGGCAGGACCTGAGCTTTGAACAGAGCAAGAAAACATTCCCCAAAACACCAACTACACCCTGGATCATGACACCAGCACTTGTATTCACTGATCTGAGAGGCTGGAATCACAGAGTTGTGGTTCCAAGTAGTAAAAATAATAAATAAGAGTAAAATTTGAATTTCAAGTCTGCAGCTCTCAATATATTTGTGAAAATATTGGTTGTTTGTGAATATCTTTTTCTGTAACTGTAATTTTAAAACAAGTATGTCAAAACATTGAACATTTTTAAGTGAAAATTTTAAAAAAAAACAAGATTTCTACAAATTCTCACATTTTGCAGTATATTTAACATGATATTCAATGTCTTAAAACACAAAAATACTTACAGTAAAGATATAGAGAGTGGCTCTGTGTCTGAAAGCTGAAAGCCAGAAAGTTTTATATTTGAAAGATTCATAACTGTGTAATATTTTAATGATTTTTGTGTCTGAATTTGACATTGTTGAAATGAAAAACATTAACAGTGACATATGTGGGTCAAGAAAAAATTCATGGTATAATATGTACAATGCTGTGATGGATTTTTTATATACTTGTCATTTATACATAATAATGTAAAAACTGATCAGCCTCTTTTTTCCGTTTTGAAAGGGTTAAACAAACAGTGTCTACGTCAAACTGCTCCACTTCCTGCACTGTGTCAAAGCCTGATAACTCCTCCCTCTTCTTCCTGGAACACTGTAAATGTATTTCCTCGTTCCCTCCCCTTTAGATCTGCAGTTTGAAGATGGGTGTAACAAACATGTTGTAACGTTTCAGAGCCGACAGGCTCCATTCACTACAGAAAAGTATGTTATGAGATCAGAGGTCAGAATACTTTCGTTTCTGCCAAAGAGAAACTGAGAGGAGAAATGGCGCAGAAAGGAG
The DNA here is from genome assembly GCF_963576455.1 of Neolamprologus multifasciatus. Lineage (NCBI taxonomy): Eukaryota > Metazoa > Chordata > Actinopteri > Cichliformes > Cichlidae > Neolamprologus > Neolamprologus multifasciatus. The sequence continues at coordinate 36,004,950 of NC_140441.1, read as the reverse complement.
TTCAGCTGGACAAAGAAACAATTTCTTGTCCCATCTGTTTGGATCTACTGAAGGATCCGGTGACTACAACCTGTGGACACAGCTACTGCATGAACTGTATTAAAAGTTTCTGGGATGAAGAGGACAGGAAGGGAATCCACAGCTGCCCTCAGTGCAGGAAGACTTTCATACCGAGGCCTGTCCTGGAGAAAAATGTCATGTTAGCAACTTTAGTGGAGCAGCTGAAGAAGACTGGACTCCAAGCTGCTCCAGCTTATCACTGCTATGCTGGACCTGAAGATGTGGCCTGTGATGTCTGCACTGGGAGGAAACTGAAAGCCATCAAGTCCTGTTTAGTCTGTCTGGCCTCTTACTGTGAGAAACACCTCCAACCTCACTATGAATCTCAAGCTTTTAAAAAACATATGCTGGTTAAAACTTCTGTGAAGCTCCAGGAGAACATCTGCTCTCGTCATGATGAGGTGATGAAGATTTTCTGTCGTACTGATCAGCAGAGTATCTGTTATCTCTGCACAATGGATGAACATAAAGGCCATGAAACAGTCCCAGCTGCAGCAGAAAGGACTGAGAAGCAGAAGGAGCTCGAGGTGAGACGACTAAACATCCAGCAGAGAATCCAGGAGCGAGAGAAAGATGTGAAGCTGCTTCAACAGGAGGTGGAGGCCATCAATGGCTCTGCTGATAAAGCAGTGGAGGACAGTGAGAAGATGTTCACTGAGCTGATCCGTCTCATCCAGAAAAGAAGCTCTGATGTGAAGCAGCAGGTCAGATCCCAGCAGGAAACTGAAGTGAGTCGAGTCAAAGAGCTTCAGGAGAAGCTGGAGCAGGAGATCGCTGAGCTGAAGAGGAAAGACGGCGAGCTGGAGCAGCTCTCACACACAGAGGATCACAACCAGTTTCTACACAACTACCCCTCACTGTCAGCACTCAGTGAGTCTACACACTCATCCAGCATCAATATTTGTCCTCTGAGGTACTTTGAGGATGTGACAGCAGCTGTGTCAGAGACCAGAGATAAACTACAGGACATTCTGAGAGAGGAATGGACAAACATCTCACTGACAGTCACTGAAGTGGATGTTTTACTGTCACCAACAGAGCCAAAGACCAGAGCTGGATTCTTAAAATATTCACGTGAAATCACACTGGATCCAAACACAGCAAATACAAATCTGCTATTATCTGAAGGGAACAGAAAAGCAACAAGAATGGAAGAAGAACAGTCTTACTCTGCTCATCAAAACAGATTCACTGTATGGTTTCAGGTCCTGAGTAGGAAATGTCTGACTAGACGTTGTTACTGGGAGGTGGAGTGGAGAGGGGGAGTCTATGTAGCAGTCACATACAAGAATATCAGCAGAGCAGGGAGCTCCAGTGGATTTGGTGCAAATGACAAATCTTGGGCATTGTGTTGTGATAAAAACAGTTATAGATTTTACTACAACAAAGTCCAAACTGACCTCTCAGGTCCTCGGTCCTCCAGAGTAGGAGTGTACCTGGATCACAGAGCAGGTATTCTGTCTTTCTACAGCGTCTCTGAAACCATGACTCTCCTCCACAGAGTCCAGACCACATTCACTCAGCCGCTCTATGCTGGACTTTGTCTTTTCTACTCTGATGGCGACTCTGCAGAGTTGATTAAACTGAAATAGAAAAAAAGAAATGGAGGAAAAGTAGGTTAAAATATGTGTTTTAGTTTCCAGTTTTGTTTACTATTCAATAATTAACTCTGGTTTGCGTGGCACACCTCCTTGTGTCTGTTTAGCAACAGAGGCAATCTTGATTGTGATGATTTATATATTCAGGTGAACTGATGCTGCTACATATGAAAATGTAAACTTCACTGTGCCCAAAATCTTTCAAGGATATTGAAAAATCAGCACATGGCCAATTACACAGATTTTTCTCCCAGTTTGTAGACAAACAATTATAATTATATTTACATTTTTTATGTTCAAATGAATGTAAACTGAATCATGAAAATCATCGCTGAGGATTGTAGTTGATTGTAGAACCACATTGATTGTGTGTGGATGAAGTTTTTAATTAGACCATTGAACCTTTTCAGACTTTACTGATTTTAAGTTTCAACAAACTGAAGCTTTGCATTTTCAATAAAGCTGCTGTTTTTGTTTATCCATTTAATTTTAACTGCACTATTATAATATCGTCATTTTAATGGGGAGAGATATCATAACAGCTGAAGTTCTAGGATAAAAAACACATTACATGAAAGTTTGATGTTAATTAATCAAATAATCAAATAAAGATACTCCTCTCAATTCTTTGTGTGTATAAATTTGTTTTATTTTGTTATTTAAGCTTTATTCATACAGGTAGTCCCAGTGAGACTCAATACCTCACATTAGAATTAAAACAATACTGAAATAGCAATAAAAAAAACACAAATGAAATAATTTTACAACGTCATACCTACAGAATACATTTTTTCCATTCTACCCTGTCAAAGAGCAGCAAAGAGCACTTGGTGTTTGCTCTCTTGTGGTAGAGTATCACTTCCTGTTCCTGTTCCAACACACAGTGGTGTTTTTGAGTAGCTTATCTGCATAGCAATTTAATTACAACGTTTTAGATAACTTCTTTTTTCATAGTATAATCTTCACGTGCTTCATCCGAAGCACACTCTCTGTGCACTCACTCCCTAATGTATTCACTCACTGTCTTCACTGTTTTGCTAGCTTAGCTTAGCTCGTAGCCGACTCGTTAGCACCATGGCTACTTCACCTGTCCCTCCTGCACTTTCTTGCAATTGTGTCAGATGTTTAGTTACTCTTCGGCCTCCTTTAGCAGTAATGATATCTGTAACAAATGTAGCATATTTGCAGCTCTGGAGGCCAGGATTACTGAATTGGAGACTCGGCTTCGCACCCTTCATTCACCCGTAGCTAGCCAGGCCCCTGTAGGCAGAGCAGCCAAAGATAGCGTAGGCCCCACTAGCTGCCCCCCCGGCAGACCCCAAGGGAAAGAGGGCGGCTGGGTGACGGTGAGGAGGAAGCATAGTTCTAAACAGAAGCCCCAGGTACACCACCAACCTGTTCATGTGTCTAACCATTTTTTCCCACTCGGCGACACACCTGCCGGGAGTAAAACTCCCGTAAACTTTTTCAGTAAAACTTTTTTGCCTGTCCCGTTTTGTTCTTTTGCCATCAGAATTATTGTCTAAAGGCGAAAAAAGATGCCCAACGGATTTACTTTACCAAATTGACCGTCCCAGCCTTGCCGTAATGGTCTATTTGATTCACCTTTTATTGTTTATTTTATTTATTTTTTTATTTTCACTTGCTAGATATGGGACAGACTTGAATGAGGAAAAGAAAAGGGAGAAAGGAAGAGGGGGAAAAAACACCGGAGAAGAGGGATGGGGATAAAGGGCAAAAAAAAACAAAAACCAACTAAATAAGCAGACAAAAAAAATACATATATCAATCACCTGGATCACCTGTTGAGAAAGAAAAAAGAAAACAAGCAGAAGAAAACGAGAGTAATACAATAAACAACATCACAATGATATATGGGAATATAACAGTAAATACTAAATATTAAACATTATTGTGCAGCACGTAATATCGACCGCGCACAGTGGGCTTTGAGGTAGGAGCCAAAAAGGGTGTAGTTTGTGTGTGTGAGCACCCGTGTGTACACCTATGAGCATGAAAGCGCTTGTTTTTAAAAGGTTCCTTCATGTAATGATCTGATAGAGGGTGTGGGGGAGCCACAGCCCCATCCACCAGGGCATGAAGCAGGTATGGAGGAGATCAAACTCCAGACATCCAGAGGCCCTCAGAACACAAGAGACCAAGGAAGACCAACAGAGGGGCAGCCGCGCCACTGTCCCAGAAAGAGCTGAGGAGAGTCCCAGATGAGGGGTCACTCAGCAGCCGCGGAGCAGAAGCCAGGGGGGGGTTGCAGTGACGTGCCCGTGAGCTCCGCCGGCAGCCAGCTGCGCCAGAGTGACCGAGCCCCAGGCCGAGAGGCCGAGGGCACCCCACCCCCAAAGTGGCCCGAGCGAGCCCCAGGCTCCAGGGCCCGATAAGCAGCTACCAAGGAGTGAGCCGGTGTGTACCTGGGCGCCCATACCCGGACACAAAGAACCACCAACGCACCAATGTCTGAGGGCGTCTGCCACTGGCAGGGGGAGTGGTGGGGGGAGATAGGCCTCCAAACCTTGGAGGGCCTGAGATGTCCCCAGAGAGGTGGCGTCTGATACCCAACCTGACATATAGACACAGACATACAGGCACACACAGACACAAACATCCATTTCCACCCTCATGCTCTCATGTGCACTTACTCAACACTCAACCAACGTGGAGACAGACATAAAGAGACGCTGTACACACAATCACACTCCCCAAGCGTACTCTACGAACCGGGTCTAGGTACCTTTGCCCCTGGAGGGGGGAACTGCACCCAGACCCAGGTGGTGTTACCCTTTTCCCTGCGGTGGGGAGAAGCAGACCGCCCCGACTACGCAGCAGCAGGGAGGCCCCACACTCCAGACCCCAGTCGGACGGCCAACTCCTCCTCCTCCATCTAATCTGCTAATATGCTCTCTCTTCTGCTCTTCTATCATCACTACAGAAGACTAGAACTCTAAATGCTCTAACATATATAATCTCAAAGAGTCAGACCGTTCTCTGTTGGAGTAATCCTCATGTACATCTTAAATAATTCTAACCAATAAGTCTAACCATGTCCTGCGTATCTCCCTAAGTCAAAACTTTACTGTTCCATTAGTTCTCTCTACCTGCAAAAAAAATTTTTTTTAAAGGTATTAAAGAAACACAAGCTGGTGGCCCCCTCCAAGAAGCTCCAGGAGAACATCTGCTCTCGTCATGATGAGGTGATGAAGATTTTCTGTCGTACTGATCAGCAGAGTATCTGTTATCTCTGCACAGTGGATGAACATAAAGGCCATGAAACAGTCCCAGCTGCAGCAGTAAGAGACCCTTCAGTAAATGTTTTACTGTCACAACCAGAGATCAGAGAAGGATTTTTAAAATATTCATGTGAAATCACACTGCATCCAAACACAGCATATAGACAACTGTTGTTGTCAGAGGGGAACAGAAAAGCGGCAATAATGAGGAAAGAAGAGTCTTATACCGATAATCCACATAGATTTACTTATTTTTATCAGGTCCTGAGTAGAGAGAGCCTGAGTGGACGTTGTTACTGGGAGGTGGAGTGGAGCGGAGAAGGAATTTGTGTTGCAGTTTCATACAAGAATATCAGCAGAGATGGGAAATTAAATGAATGTAGACTTGGATTCAATGCCAAATCTTGGGCATTACGTTGCTACAAAACCTGTTATAAATGTTTCTACAACAGCTTCCGAACTGATCTCTCAGGTCCTCGGTCCTCCAGAGTAGGAGTGTACCTGGATCACAGAGCAGGTATTCTGTCTTTCTACAGCGTCACTGAAACCATGACTCTCCTCCACAGAGTCCAGACCACATTCACTCAGCCGCTCTATGCTGGACTTTCTCTTTTATATCATGGAGTCACTGCAGAGTTCACTACACTATAATAGACAGAAGTCATGGATGGATGTTAGTTGAAATATATTTTAGATTCCAGTTTCTTTGGTCCCCATCTTTGTTGCTGAGAGCTCATTGTTGTGCCGTTTCTTCTCTTGGCACCCTCCTCTAACCCGCTGCACATTCTTTCCAACCCGATCCCTCTGCCTAACCAATTGGTCCAAGTCCTATTCACTCCTTCCTTCTCTATTGACAAACTTTCATTTATCATTTATTAATTTTATTATAATGACTGTCTGGACTTGATATCTGGTGAATGCAGTAACTGGGTCATTGCAGCAGATTTCAATGCAGGACACCCTACGAGTGTCAGGGATCCTGGGTCTGAGCAACCCAGGATCCCTGAGCAGTTATGGACTGGTTGTATTATATGTATATTTGGTGTTGCTGTCCCTCTTCTCCCTGTTTGCGGGTGTATGTGTTTCTGCGAGCACCGGTCTGCGGGCGCCTTCAGGCCTGGTGGGTGTGGCCCTGCTGGTGGACTGGCCACACACCTGCTCCTGATCAGGCCTTGTCGAGGGGAGCTACTTAAGAGAGTCTTGGAGCTCCCACCGACGCGGGATCATTGCGTGAGACTCCACGTCAGTCATCCAGTTCAGCCTAGTTAGTGTATGTCCGCGGTTTTATGTGTCCTGACGGCTGCTTCTATTGTGTCCCCAGGAGAGGGGTGGAGCGCCAGATCGCAGCCAGCACGAGGAGTACTGAGACACGGGAGCGGAGAGCACAAACACTGGGAGAAGACACGACACGGGAGTCTGGGGAAAGCACGGGAATTTATTGTTGGTTTTCATACACTGTAAATAAACGCACTGTTTACACACAGAGCACCGCGCCTGGGTCCTACACCCCCACGGTTTGCCATGCCATACCGTGACAGAATGATTCCGCCAAGCATGGACCCAGCGGTCTCTGAGGAGAGGCTCAGATGGGAGGTGATGGACAAGGTTTACCGCCTTTGCGAGTTGTGGTGGGAGAAGCCCGCGGAAGGTTTGCGTCACGCCGTGGAGAGGCGGCTGCAGGAGACGCTTGTTAAATTCCCCTGGCTGGTGGACTCCCTCAATCCAGTTGTCCTGGACTTCCACTCCACTCTCCTCCTCAGGCTGCTCACCGGCCCGGACCGCTGGTGGATTCACAGCCTGAGATGCCGGCCTCGACGTCTACACGGAAACGATGTTCGCGCCGCCGGCTTTCCTCACCGCAGCCTAATCCACGGACATCTCAAGAGTCGGCTGTGGTGAGTAGTACGGACAATTTTCCATTTCCCTCACCATCTGTGTTTGTGTCTGCAGTGGACTAGCCGACAGCGCAGGTAACATCACCTCGGTCAGAGGTCTCCACACCACTCGCTGCTTCACCATCTGCAGCTGTGGCACCGCCGTCATCTCATCCGCCTGCAGTCACCCTTCTGCCATCTTCTTCACCGGCTGCTACGTCGCCACCCGGACCTGCCCTGCCCGAGCAGGAGCTCGGCGAGCCGGATGAGCTCGCGCTGCCGGCCGAGGAGCAGCTCAGCGAGCAGGAGCCGGAGGAGCTCGCGCCACCAGCCGAGGAGCCAGCGCCGCTGCCGGAGGAGCTCAGCGAGCCGGTGGAGCCAGCGCCGCTGCCCGAGGAGCCCGCGCCGGAGCTCGGCGAGCAGGAGAAGCCAGCGCCGGAGCTCGGCGAGCAGGTGGAGCCCGAAGTAGCAGTTCCATCAAGGTATATTAGGGAACGAATTTGGATACAATGACAAATCATGGGCACTTCATTGCTATACAGACTGTTGTGGAAAAATGTGTAACAAAGTCCAAACTGTCCTCTCAGGTCCTCGGTCCTCCAGAGTAGGAGTGTACCTGGATCACAGAGCAGGTATTCTGTCTTTCTACAGCGTCTCTGAAACCATGACTCTCCTCCACAGAGTCCAGACCACATTCACTCAGCCGCTCTATGCTGGACTTCAGTTTTTTGATTCTGAAAACACTGTTCACTAAACTGAAATAGAAACTACTATTTGAAGGAGAGTTGGTTAAATTGTGTCTTAGTTTCCAGTTTCTTTGGTCTCGTGACTGTTGCTGTGGGCTCACTGTTGTGCTGTTTTTTTCTCATCTGTGTTGTCTAGTTATTTGATTGACTTTGTTGGGTGGCGCTCCACTCTTGATTTCTTTAGCCATGGAGGCTCAGACTGTACATGATAAATTTTATTTAGGTTTGTACACATGAAGATTTAAACTTATGTGTGATCAGAATTTTATATTTTTTAAACTGAAGATTCACATAATAAATAAAACTACTGATTGTGTAATTTATGCCTAACTGTATCAATATTATAGTGCATTTTATTGCTAAAATAGATGTAGGGTTGTTACCATTGTGGATCTACTCTTAACCAACATCTACATAAGCATTTTTTTATTAATTAATTTTAGGTGGTTATTTCAATTTTATAAAATTTGTATGTTATACAGTTTTACAAAATACAAATGACTTTTAAAAAAAAAATAAAAATTTGTAGTTACTATAGAAAACAAAATTGCATAACTTGTGTGACCCACTTAATGGGCTTACACTTTGGGAATCACTGATGTAGAGTTTGAAATTTGATGGTCATGACAGTGAAAATTGCAACTACATGTTTACTCTGACCTGTGTGGTCACTAGATGGTGATGTTTGATTGTGTTTGTCCATGTAAATGCTGTAATATCACTTCCTGAACTCACTCATCATCATTGTGGATTTAATTCCTTTTGTTATTGAAATTTTAAATTTAAAACTTTGTAGTGTTAAAATTTTACCTTATTATTGATTCATGGTTGAAGATGTGCTGTTTTGACCACCCACTGGTTCCAGATAAATGACTCCATCTATTCAGAATTTAGTTATTATGGTTTTCCTCCACTAAATTATTACAAACAATTCAAATATCCAGATTACTAATACTTATTTTAGTCAACAAATTGGCACAGTTTTGCAATTGAAACTAACATATAGTACTGATGGTCAAGTTTGCTTATATAAAGAACTGCAGGGCCGTGCAGAGATGCTTAAAGGGGCGGGTACTAAAAGTTAAAAAGGGGCACATAGAAAAGCAACCCCCATTCATCAAGAATCTGAATGTATGTAGGTTGTTGTTATTCAGCCTGGTTCAATGTGCCCCTTTTTAACTTTGAGCACCCGTCCCTTCAAACATTTCTGCGCGGCCCTGATGTCATTTGTGCAACCCACCTTCTCCCCATCTCTACCTCAGCTGAGTTACTCAGACTTCCATCCAAACCTCCATCATCAGCACCACCAGACCCTGGAGGTTCATGTCATAAGTTACCAGTCTCAGTTTATGCTATTTATAAATTTATAAATTGATTCAAAACCACCCATAATAATAGACACCAAGAGTTTGCCACTTTCTACATTTTAGTCCTCTAGTGAGGTTAACCTCCTGAGACCCCAACTCATTCACTCATTTCTTGGCATGCAGTTTTAATTTGTCCTTGCTATTTGGGCTCATTGTTTTTACATTCATCAGGTCCCAAAGAATTCTATTTGGGCTCATTGGGATGAGCCCAAATAGAATTCTGATGAATGTAAAAACAAATGTAATGATGATGTAAAAACAAAGAATTATCTTCTTACCTCATTTTGCTCCACAATGGCCTGATATCCACATATGAGGACATTCATTTTAGATTCTGATAGAACAGTGGCAGAATAATGTCCTCCTAATTGGATATCAGGCTCTTGTAGAGCAAAATTTAGTATTGTGGTCCAGACAACCCAAAATGTGATGTCCACATATGTGGACGCCAGGTCCTAGGAGGTTAAACAAATGTGGGAAAACAAAAACAGCAGGTGTGACTTACTTCCCATTTCCAAAATGTTTCACTCAATTTTGTTTACTCGAGAAAAAATGTTTCTTCTTCACAACAAAAGCTAAAAAAAAAAAGCTTAACCAATCCTTAAACAGTCCATGGATGGATTCAACATTATGACATTATGACTGCATATTAGTGGAAGTGAAAGCAGTGATTACACAGAAGTCTTTGTGTGCATAGAAATAAAACTACAAAAATATCGGCCCCAGCATGTCTCCATGGCTAAACTTGTATACAACAAACACTCCTGACCTACATGGCCAAATTGGAATTTATAAGATGCATATAATTCAGGGATTTACTTTAACACCAGTGTTGTATTCTGGTCAATGCAGGAAGAGTTTATGATCAATGATATAAGTTATTAAAAGCAGGGATGATTTTAGTAATTTTTTCACATTTGATCAGATACTGAACTTTGATACTTATCAATATTTAATGTTTTCAGTTTACAGATTTGTTTCTGGGGTAAATGAAAAAGTGGAGACAATTTAGCAGATTCATGTGTTTTTGGAGTCCCAGACCACAATGACTTGTGCTGCTGCATATATCATTACCCATTTGGTTTAATTTAATATTAGACAGAAATAAGTCGAGTGTGTAAGTGTTTATTGCAGAAAAATGTTGGTCATTCAAATTTCTACACCCACAATAAACATTTTATGAACACAGAAATAAAAATAACACTGTCGTCACATTATAAAACAAATTAATGATTAAAAAAATTATATACACATATATGTACACAGATAAATTTTATGCATTCTTATCCATAGCTGCCATCTGGAGGTCTGTAGAGTTTGGGGAAGGTGAGAAGCTGGACGCTGCTGAAGGCGAACTTCCTGCTGCCAATGTTTTTCTCCACGTTCTCCATCCTGCAGCCATCCCTGCATACATACAGAGCAGGGCAGAAAGAGACACAAATTAACATTGAGGCATGGACATACAATGGTTTAAGATTAGCATTTTTCATAAATATCTAAAACCAGTGGCAGTTTTATTTAGTGCTGCTTGTTTAAAAGATTCAAAATCAAGAGGAAAAATAAAATAAAATGCAAATTGCTGACAGATAGGAAGAATAAATGAAATTAGAAAAGTAAATAATCACTCAACCATGAATACATTTTCAGGAGAGAATAGTTAAGGACACTGGACCACATGAAGAACCACTTCTATTTATGTTTTGTAGGACATACAAGAGATCTAGGAGACTGATTGGAAGGACCACTTTTCTCATCCATCTTGGAGCAACTGTAACCTCATTATTTACTCAGGAATTATTAAACTATTTTTCATCAACAATTTTTATTTCATTTTAAACTTTGATAACAGAACTGAAAAATAAATACATAAATAAATATTACAAACACACACACACACACACACACACACACACACACACACACACACACACAAACAAAGACAAAGGGAGGTTATCCTATTCTTTCTTCGCACACCAATCCCCACACCACCACTCTCTCATTACTCTGTTCTTCAAGTTACAAAAAGCCAGCTTGTAAATGGGGACCAAATACAATCAGATTGATGCAATTTATCTAATAAACCATAAGTCACTTTTTCGTAAAACACCAACTTAGCCATTGTCATTAGCCACTCTTCATAGGGAGGGGGGTTCTTTTTCCGCTAATGTCTTAGCCAGACCCATCTGGCCGTAGTAAGAGCCAGCATAATCCATCTTTTTGTATAACTGGAAAAGTCTCCATCAGAAAGTTCTGTGGTTATACCAAGTATGGACAGTTTTGGTGAGATACCAAATCTCCTTTTGAAAACACTGAAAATTACCTCCATTATGTTTTCCCACCAATCCCGAAGTGCCGAACAGCTCCATAAGATATGTAAAATCGAAGCGTTTTGACCATCACATCTCCAACAATCGTCCGTGGGGGCCAAGTTCCATTTATACAGTCGTTGCACTGTTCAATGCCACCTATTGATTATCTTAAGTTGGATAAATCTACTGCCCGTTTCTTTATACACAGTGTTAACATTATGAATACATGAATCCCATTCAACTGAAGACATGTCCAATGCCATGTCCTGGGCCCAATAGCCCTTAACTTTAAGGAGAGGGTCAGCTGACTGTTCTTGCAATAAATGATAAATTTTAGAAGTGATACCTTTACCCAAGGGTGATCTTGAGAGCAGGACTTCCACAGGGCTGCCCACAGGAAAACTCAAAGGGGTTCCCAGCCACTTTGATAATGAACTATGTATTTGGACATATCTCTAGAATTGATTACGCTGCAACTTGTATAACTCCACAACTTTATCAAAGCTTAAAAAGCATTTGGTCCCCCAGTCAAACAAATCTGATACATAAAGGATGCCTGCCTTACGCCACTGTAACCAGTCAACTAATGTCCCTCCAATTAAAATTATTTTATTCCCCCATAGGGTTGCCGAAGGAGATTTAATAAAGTCCCAGCGACCCGCACTATGTAATTTAAACAACAATGTCTTCGCATTTGCAATTATAGGATGGGTAAGAAATAAGAAATAAATAAATAGAGCAGCTTGTAAAATGTACAAGGATAGAAGTGTAAGAGGCCAAGAGCAGCAGGTATGACAGAGGTGGAGATAACTGTGCCAAAGACAGTCAGCAGCATTAAAGATTTGAATCCAACTTGTGTGAGAGATAATCTAGGGGTACAATCTTACAATGTAGGGGTAGGGGCTGATGGAGAATGGTAATGAACAGAGTTCAGCCTTCTGACAACCTGGTGAATGAAGCTGTTCAACAGTCTAGTGGAGCGAGCCCGGACACTCCTGTACATCCTCTCCGAAGGCTGAAGAGGGAGTGTGAAGGGTGTATACTGATCATGTCTGAGTTAAGAAAAATAAATACATAAAATAATAAAATCGCTTAAAAATAAAATTGTTTAAAAAACTCCCTCCTCCCAAAAAAAGATAAAGATTACATACATTGAGAAAAGAGGAGAAAACAAAATACATTAAAAAAAAATAGAACACCACTGGTTTAAAATGCAAAAAATTGTTTTTCTAACTGTTTTAAAGATATCTAATGTTGACGACCTCCTGATGTGAAGAGGCATTTTGTGCCCTAATTCAGAAGCAGCCACTTCTACAAACCCATCTCCTCTTTTAATCTGGATCTTGGGAGACAGCCAGGAGCATTTTCTCAGCAGACCTTAGTGATCTAGTGAGAGTGTGTAAGTACAACAATGAGTGTCCACAGCAAAGTTGCTGGAAATACAAATACCATCAGATTTCGATTCACTGCACCCTGCGATACCATCAGCAAAGCATCTGATTGGCAATTCCTTCATTTTTCAGAATGACATTGTCCCAAACACACTGCCAGTGCAGTAAAAGCATATCTGGATAAATTAACACACTTATCACACATGGAACTCAAACACCCAGACAGAGAATAGAACAAAAGCCAACATCCAAAGAAGAGCTTTGAATGTCCTTCAAGTAGCCTGGAGAACTATTCCTGAAGACTTTACAGAAATTACAAGAAAGTTGCCTAAGAGAGTTCAGATTGTGCTGGTCAAAAACATGGTTGTACCTTTTATTCACTTTTAAGCTCATTACACTTGTATAAACTCTGTTTTCCCCATCTCTACTGTAAATAGCTGCATTTGTTTCCCATTTTCCATGGTGTTCACAATGGTGCCAAAACCCAGCCGCCATGTTGGACTCCGAGCCTGCACAACCAGTACAGCTGCTCCAGCTGTTAGTCCGAATATTGGTGAATATCGTGGTCATGCACCATGAGGAGTTGGCGGTGTACAAAGTACACCTGGACAGGCTGCAGAAGCGACAGACCGAGGTGCTGGAAAGGCACTGGCGGTGTTGATGCATTGGGGAGGGCGACGACCCGCAGTCATTTCTGGAAACCTTCCGGGTCACAGCAGAGGCATGCCAGTGCCAATGCTGTCGGGAGAGGCTCAGACAGCGCCTTTGAGCCTGTCATCTGCTTTACGGAGCAGTTATAAGGACATCAGCCATGCGGGGCTTGATTACCTCTCCCCGGAGGATCACCGCCGGCGCTTCTGGGTTTGTCAGCTGTTGGGGGAGGATCGGTCGTTTGTGTGGGCCTATTAGCTCCGCGATGCAAGGGCTATGTGGCTGCAGCCTGGACCATCGGAGGGGGAGGCATGCATACTGGCAAAGGTGGTCTTGGAGCAGTTTGTGGATGGTCTGCCAGGGAAACAGCGGTCTGATGCCTACCATGCACTGGGGCACCAGTCCAGGGAAAAGATGGCCTTCTGTTCGGCTTGTTTGGAGCCCCTGACACTTTCTAGCATCACATGGACCAGGTAGGGGGGCACACAGTGCACAGGCTGCCACCTACCTGGATGATGTTATCATTCACAGTAACACCTGGGTGGAGCATGTGCAGAAGGTGGGCGTGGTTCTGGAGTCTCTGAGCCAGGCAGGGCTCACAGCCAACAGTATCTGGGGTACCACTTGGGGGGTGGGCAGGTGCATCCACAGGCGGAGAAGACAGCCGCCATTGCATCAGGCCTGTGCCCCAAGACCGAAAAGGAGGTGAGGAGGTTCCTGGGGCCGTTTTGTGCCTGGGTTTGCAGACCTGACCAGCCCCCCATCTCACGGGGGCTGGTCAGATCTTGTCTAGTGGACGAAGCGGTGCCAGGTGGCGTCTTGCAGATGGACGCCTCAAACGGAGAGCTGGAACCAATTTGTCCCAGCAGGTAAGGGGGGTTGACTGCCGTAGGTGCAGCCGGATATGGCCCTGACCTCAGTCTGGCAGTGGGTGTGTGTGGTGTAGGGCTGTGAATAAATGACTGAACAGTGACTGAATGCTGTGGATCCGTGGTGTTCACACCAATCAAAAAAAAGGGGAAAAAATGTATAGTTCAAGGATTTTTTAGTAGTACAGGATATGTGACAGCATGGGATGAGCTGGCCAAACACATGGACTCAGCTGGAATTAACTGAGCTCCAGAGGGGACTCATTCTCTCATGAATGTTTCCAGAAGCAGTTTGCCTGGCTAAGTGCTCAATTTTAAATGCCTGGAAGGGCATTTAAAATTGGAACACCCAAATTCATTGATTTGGAAGGATGAAAAGAATACTTTTAGCAATACAGAATATCTTATAATAGTCAGGGCTATGAACTGCAATGTGACTGGTTGGCAATCACAAATAGGTCCATAGGAGCATGATCATATCACCAAGCATCAGTCTTTTACAATTTGAAGGAGTGGTAAAACATTCCAGCAAAGTTCAAACTGATGATAATAAAAATGTAAAGTCATAAATGCTGCTAAAGTTCAAACTGCACCCTGTTCTGTAGTCTAAATGAAACAACTGACAGCTTCTTTCTTATTAAAATATCGAGTGTCGCTGAGAGGAGAAATGGAGCAGAAAGGAGTTCAACTGGATTCAGAGAAATTCTCTTGTTCCATCTGTTTGGATCTACTGGAGGATCCGGTGACTATTCCCTGTGGACACAGCTACTGCATGAACTGTATTAAAACACACTTTGATGAACAGGACAGGAAGGGAATCCACAGCTGCCCTCAGTGCATGGAGCAATTCACAACGAGGCCTGTACTGGTCAAGAGTACCATGTTAGCAGACTTACTGGAGGAGCTGAAGAAGACTGGACTCCAAGCTGCTCCAGCTGATCACTGCTATGCTGGACCTGAAGATGTGGCCTGTGATGTCTGCACTGGGAGGAAGCTGAAAGCCATCAAGTCCTGTTTGATCTGTCCAGCCTCTTACTGTGAGAAACACCTCCAACCTCACTATGATGCAGCTCCATTAAAGAACCACAAACTTGTTGACCCTTACAGAAAGCTCCAGGAGAACATCTGCTCTCGTCATGATGAGGTGATGAAGATTTTCTGTCGTACTGATCAGCAGAGTATCTGTTATCTCTGCTTGATGGATGAACATAAAGGCCATGAAACAGTCCCAGCTGCAGCAGAAAGGACTGAGAAGCAGAAGGAGCTCGAGGTGAGACGACTAAACATCCAGCAGAGAATCCAGGAGCGAGAGAAAGATGTGAAGCTGCTTCAACAGGAGGTGGAGGCCATCAATGGCTCTGCTGATAAAGCAGTGGAGGACAGTGAGAAGATGTTCACTGAGCTGATCCGTCTCATCCAGAAAAGAAGCTCTGATGTGAAGCAGCAGGTCAGATCCCAGCAGGAAACTGAAGTGAGTCGAGTCAAAGAGCTTCAGGAGAAGCTGGAGCAGGAGATCGCTGAGCTGAAGAGGAAAGACGGCGAGCTGGAGCAGCTCTCACACACAGAGGATCACAACCAGTTTCTACACAACTACCCCTCACTGTCAGCACTCAGTGAGTCTACACACTCATCCAGCATCAATATTCGTCCTCTGAGGTACTTTGAGGATGTGACAGCAGCTGTGTCAGAGACCAGAGATAAACTACAGGACATTCTGAGAGAGGAATGGACAAACATCTCACTGACAGTCACTGAAGTGGACGTTTTACTGTCACCACCAGAGCCAAAGACCAGAGCTGGATTCTTAAAATATTCACGTGAAATCACACTGGATCCAAACACAGCAAATATGCATCTGGTATTATCTGAGGGGAACAGAAAAGCAACAGTAAAAAGACAAAAGCAGTCCTATTCTACTCACCCAGACAGATTCACCTTCTATTATCAGGTAATGAGTAAAGAGACTCTGACTGGACGCTGTTACTGGGAGGTGGAGTGGACAGGGAGAGGAGTTTGTGTAGCAGTGGCATACAAGGATATCGGGAGAGCATGGTACTCAGATGAATGTGTTTATGGTGGAAATGACAAATCTTGGGCATTACGTTGTGACACACATAGCTATGATTTTCACTTCAAGAATCTCTCAACTCCTGTCTCAGGTCCTCGGTCCTCCAGAGTAGGAGTGTACCTGGATCACAGAGCAGGTATTCTGTCTTTCTACAGCGTCTCTGAAACCATGACTCTCCTCCACAGAGTCCAGACCACATTCACTCAGCCGCTCTATGCTGGACTTTGTCTTTTAGACTACAAAGTCACCGCAGACTTTATTAAACTGAAATAAACAAAAGTCATTGAGGGACAATTGGTTAAAATGTGTGATTTCATTTCCAGTTTCTTTGGTCTCCATTGTTGTTGCTGTGAACTCTCTGTCGTGCTACTTCTCTGCACAGAGATCATCTGTCAGTCACA
Organism: Neolamprologus multifasciatus; assembly: GCF_963576455.1. Lineage (NCBI taxonomy): Eukaryota > Metazoa > Chordata > Actinopteri > Cichliformes > Cichlidae > Neolamprologus > Neolamprologus multifasciatus. The sequence goes on along the minus strand of NC_140441.1, from coordinate 35,988,374 downwards.
CTTCATGTGCGCTACTTTGATGTCTTATCATGTTTCATTTAGATAATGATTGACTTTGTCTAGATGGCTCTACTTTCAGTGTCTCTAACCATTAAGTCTCTCAAAGCTCATGGTGAGTTTTTTTTCAGCTACACTGATATGGGATCAGAACGATGCCACCTTGAAACGAAACCGAAAAAAATATTGAAACCGAAAAAAAATATTGTCATTGAAATAAATGTACTCAAAAATCTTGTATTGAAACCGAAAAAAAAAATTGATAGTGAAAAACAATTAATTGAAACTGTAATTCTTTTGTTTTCGCTTACAATTTTTTTTTTCGGTTTCAAACCATTTTTCGGTTTCAATCCATTTTTTTTCGGTTTCAAACCATTTTTCAGTTTCAATCCATTTTTCGGTTTCAAACCATTTTTCGGTTTCAAACCATTTTTCAGTTTCAATCTGCTGGCACTGTTTTGGCATCCGGGTGCGCGCTGGGAGGGGGGCGGGGATTCCGGCCCGCATATATTTGCATACATTATAGAGGCCACTAGTGCTGACCAAGCTGCCATCTTTCTCTCTTTCAATGGCTGCTTCAATTTCAGCTTGACCCTCCAAACCGCAAGTAAGTAATCATTTTTTGTCATCTTTCCTTGCTGTCCCACTGGACTGGACATTAGTTTAGTTTTTTTTAGCTACATCTGGTGAAGTTGTGGTAAAGTGCTGGTATTAGCCTATTTGTCGTAGCAAGCTAGCCTGAAGCTAATATTTGCTATATTTAGGTACACCCGTGTCTCCTTAGGAGTTGGAGGCCGGTGTTTTAGGAACGGCACAAGATCTCATCAACAGGCAGTGTTGGGCAGTAACGCAATACATGCACCGGCGTTACGTATTTAAAATACAAAATATGAGTAAATGTATCCATTACTGTTCAATAGGTGATATTGAGAACACAGTTAGTTTGTTGAAATAAATGGATTACATGGCGGTATTTTCCTTTTTCATATGTTAGGCTATGGTCTCTCTATTTTTGGTAATTCCACGCCGGTGGAAACCCAAACAAAATGATTTAATATGAAGGCAATAGCAGAGTGTTAAAGGCATCGCCCTAAACAATGTAGCCTCATGGGCAGTGTAGTCTGTGCTGCAGGGAGAACGGACTGCCATACCCGTTATGTGTCTGTGAGCGAGGGAGGGAGAAAAAGGAAAAGTATGAGCTGTCACTGAGCAGAAACGGGAGCTGGAAGCATGTAAATATAATAATAACCACTGCAGCCAAAAAGAGTGCCCGATGAGCCCAGCTGTAAGAAAGCTGTTAAGACTGGACTGTACACTGTGTTCCTGTTTTCCTCCGAAACAATAAGCAGCCTTTCAACGCCTCTCTCTCTCGCTAGCAAAGTTGACCCAGACAACAAAGTAAAGCTAGTTTTCAGCTACGAGCCCGACATGATGTATTAGCCAGAGGTCCCTTTACTACGGTTCGGAGCCGCTGACCTGTTTTATATATGCACTGAATAGTTTTCTACACGAGATCGCTGCAAAAAGTGCAGCCTTACCTAATGTCCACCTACTGTTACTCATTTATATTAAGATTTTAACATCTAGTTGGTATTGGTATGGCGAGTAGCCTTCAGTAAGAGTAATAAATCACACAGCAATAGTACATTCATGTAGTTGTAAAGTATTCAGAATACATTACTTCTATAATCTTTGGTGGAATACATTTTAAAATTAACCTTCCCAACACTGTCAACAGGTTAGCACCTCATACCACAGTGCACCAAAAGCAGTCTCATGAGCGCTGGGAAGGACAAGCCCAGAGCCCAAAACAGACAGTGCAGGAGATGACAAGGTTAGTAATTGTATGGTGAAAATTATACTTCTAGTTATCTTGATTGGCAAAAGAAAAGTAAATACAAAATCTGCTTCTCACATATAGGGCATTTCCAAGATTTTTTTTTTTCAAAACTAATTCAATTTCTTTCATTACAACTGTCCTGTGCCAGATGTTCTGTTGACCCACAGTGAGAGGCATCATTTCAGAAACACCAGGAAGACAAACTCATCGCCGGGATCAAGCAGGGCTCGTGATCTTCACCAGCAGCTCCCTCACAAGAAGGATAAACCCAGCATTTCATGAACACTGATGGAGACCTTTGCTTTGTGTAATGTTAGAAGTACTCAGATAATCCTCAGAGGCTCTGGACTTTTACATAATATCATAGCTTTAAGTCCTGTAGAAAGTTAAATATATGTTGTGCTCTCTGGTTACTCTGGTATGAATGACTCTGAACTACTTTATGATAAATAACACACTATTGTCAAAAAACAGTGAAAGAATTCCTGATCAAGTTTTTAGTTCAAATACAAGTAACAACCTTTGACTTTAATCAGGTTTTATTTAATCGTGTCAGAGAAAACATCATGTGCCCTTCATGTAGCTGAGTACATTCAGTGTTTAAAACAGAAGTTGTGCAGGTCTGAGATCAGCAGTTTTCTGAAACACCAAACTGAGGTACTGTTAATGCTGATGTATAGTGACACAGTTACATGAGTGATTAATCCTTTTGACTTTGTCTTTAAATTTATCAATAAAACAGCTCCAGCTGTCACTGACAGCACATGTGGTACTTTAACCTGTTTTGTACTGTTTTCTTCAGTTAATTTTGGAGTTACTACAAAGATCGAAGATATAAGATCTGTCTGCTGTCACTGGGTGGTGCTGAGGTCTGAATCTGAGGACGGCTCCTGTAATCACAAACAGAACAGAATCATCACAAACTGAAATATAAAGATTATCTCTCAAATCTGAAATAGAGCTGATCCTTCTGTCCTCACACACTCGGGATCTGAAGTTGTCCAGTCCTACAGTTCTGCCGACAGCTGTTTATTTTTTATTTGTTTTAAAGGCCTTATATACTAACACATTTTCTAATATCATGTTTACCTTTGAGTTGTTGATGCTTTATAAATGGACATCTGCAAAGATGAGATGATGGAGCAGGTTTCAGTCAAGGTTCAGTCTGCTGCTGCATCCTGGTCACAACATACAGAGGTGTTATCAGCTCAGTATTGAACAAGAAATATTAATGTTTCAAATGATTTGTCCTAAAGGATGCAAGCTGTACAGAGTACTGCACATGTGACTTTGTGAACATAATTCATTAAAAATAATTAGGACAGTTTTTTAACCTGAATATTTGTAACAAGCTGAGTAAAAAAAAATGCTAAAAAAATAATCAGAGGAAAAATGTAACATTTTAACTTAAGCTGACAAGCGGAAGTAGCTGGTTTCAGTACATAAGTATAGGGCTTTGCTATTTAATTCGTAGCTATTGACTAATGAGGGGGTTACTGAAGTTCCAGGTTTTTAAAAGTTGGCGTTAATGTCGTTCCACATGTGGAAAGCGACAGAAAACATGCTGCTGTTTGCACATATTTAATAATCAGCTCTGCACAGGAGCAGAAGCAGAGTCCAGCCTGTTGCTCTTACAGTATAATACTCATATAAAAGTACAGTAACCGTGGTTAGTCACTGAGCAGCCTGGTGCGTTTCTCTTGATTTCTTTAGTCAGGGTAAATTCATTCACCTGCACGGGTTAGCTAAACGAACTTTACAAAACAAGTTTCCCCAACAGCCAAGTGCTCATCTTAGCTAGCTAGGTCCGTAGCTAAATTACGGATTAGTTTACAAACACATTTAACTTACCAAAAATAGTGCGGTGGGGTCTCAGGTCCTCCTGTCCGGTAGTCCAATTTACTGAAGAAGAATTTACCTCAGGCTGTCACTTTGAAATAGTCGGTAATGTAAACGCTGGACCTCTCAGCATCTGCCATTCCCGAACAGACACGTGCAAGTTTGTCCGTGACCGCAGCCGCGTCGTCAGTGTTTTCTCCAGTCATTGGTCAGCATTATAATATATGCAAATACATGCGGGTCGGAATCCCCGCCCCCCCAGCGCGCCCCCGGACGCCAAAACAGTGCCAGCGGAGTGAAACTGAAAAATGGATTGAAACCGAAAAGTGGATTGAAACCGAAAAATGGTTTGAAACCGAAAAAAAATGGATTGAAACCGAAACAAAAAGGTTTGAAACCGAAAAATGGTTTGAAACCGAAAAAAAATGGTTTGAAACTGAAAAAAAAAATTGTAAGTGAAAACAAAAAAATTACAGTTTCAATTAATTGTTTTTCACTATCAAATTTTTTTTTCGGTTTCAATACAAGATTTTTCAGTACATTTATTTCAGTTACAATATTTTTTTTCGGTTTCAATATTTTTTTCGGTTTCGTTTCAAGGTGGCATCGTTCTGATTCCATACACTGAATGAAACCGCATACATATGTGAACTTCTCTCTTCTCGAAATGTCGAAATATTTTGGCTAATGTATATTTTTTAAATTCAATTCAATTTATTCATGGACCGTAACAGGAAAACCGGCAGATTCATTAATTCATTGTACAGAATTTGTTCTCACGTTGTAAAACAAACAAAAAAATAATAATTTAGAATTACATTCACATTTATTTTTAGATTTTGTTGTTCACTGTGATCGTCTCTCGTCATTACTTGATTGTTCACAGCTCATATCCTGAGTCATACACACTGATTGTGTGAATGTTGAAGTCTTGAAGTGACTGTTCTGATTTGGTGTTATATAAATAAAAACTGTTTTGACTTTGAACCAAATTGAATGACGTGAATCTAAAAGTTTACTCCATGTAAACATCACATGATGTCAGAGGGAACTACAGGATACAGACGACTTCATGTTAAAGGATGATTCTGCTTTATTTTAGCCTGCTGTATTTCCCATTATGTGTCTGTTGTGATTTAATGAGTCATGAACTTCACCCTCCACCTGTGCTGTGCAGTTACATAAAAACAATGAAAGGCCAAGAGATGATAATAATTTTTAATATGAATCATTTTAATGACCGAAAACACAAATAAAAGGGTTTAAAATGAGGTGTATGAGCCTAAAATATGGAGATGACATGTGTCAGGCACTTTATTCATTGCATTCTGTGTATTTTTATGCATTAGTTTTCTTACTAACACTTACTACCGGGGGTTTACAGGACTTTTTAAATAGAGTGAGGGGGACCCGCAGGACATCACAATATTTGATTAGTAAAGACAGACGTATTACAATGTGTTACATTGTTGCACAACAGAAATTTCTTTTCTATTAAATTATTGTTTTGCAAAATAAGTTCACACATAGATCCTTTACTTAACTAGTTACTGGTCATCTTACTCAAGTATGTATACTAAGGTTTTAGGATCAAAATATAAAGTACTCATTAGATTACAGTAACTGATCATCAGCAAGTATGATCACCTCTATAAAAGCAGAAGCTTCGGCAGTGTGCTGCTCAGAAACATTCATGTTTGTGCTGAATGAAAACACAATGCCACAATCTTCCCAGCAGTGAATGTTTCAGTAAATTCACAGCAATGTCAGACCATCCAAAAAACAGAGAGCTACATCTCTGACTCTACATGCCTCAGTTAGCATGTTAAATCTGAGTTGCTAAGTGGCAGCCAAGAAACCTAAAGTATTTAGAGCATTTCTGTAAAGAGGAGTACAAACATCTTACTGCTGAACTTGCCAACAAGGGTTTCGTCACCAAGTAGTAAGTCCTGTTTTGCATGTTCTCAAATACTTGTTTCACTCAGTGACATGAAAATGAATTTATAACTTTTATGTTGTGGTTGTTATGCTGCCTCTCTCCATTAACATTACAGACTGTTCATGTCTTTGTACTACAGTAAAGTACTAGAGTAAACGTTTCTGCTACAAATTAATTGTATCCTAATCCTCGCTATAAATTGAAAGGTAAAAAAAAAGCATTATCAACCTTGTCTCAGTCACAAACTGTGGTCTGGTAATAATAAAGTCAAAGGACACATTTCAAATTTGAAAAGCCATAACAAATAACCGGTCTGCTTTTCATTCAAACTTGTTCCTCTGTTGGTCTCTAAACAGAATGAGTAGCATAGCAGAGAAATGATGTGCGACAGGGAAGAAGAGTGGGGTGGACTTTGAGGTGGGGTGCACATTATTGACTGAACACTTGAGCACAATCTAAAAATTTTACTTTATATTTTATTAAAGTGAATCTAATTTACCTTTTTTTGTAGACATATGGTTCCTATGACTGTATATATACATATACAGCTATAAATAAGCAAGACCATTTCCCTAAAAATGTAAATACCCCTCCCAAACTCTAAAACACGCCCAATGTGGGATTTATATTAGAGGATACTTACTGACTGACATATTGTTTGTTTTAGTCTTTGGTATCTTTTTTGTGAATAAAACTTTCCAACAAATGAAAGAGAAAAATAAAGACAGCCGCCTCTCCTCTCCTTAAACTGAATTAAATCTCATGAACACGCTTCGTCTGAACAAACCTGACAGAAAATAGTAAGAGTGATGCAGTCCACTTCCCAGTGTTCCCAGTCTGTGCTGCTCTACTGGTATTTTGCCAGCAGTATAACGAGGCTGAGGATGAGCCAAAGAACCAGGAGGTGAGAGGTCACCAGGAGAAAGGCCACTGGGTAAAGGTGCCGTCTGGGGGGTTTGGGGGCCAAACACTGTGGGAGTTCTGAGGGAGTCTCCCCTGGATCTAACCCAGAGACAGGGAACCCTGACTGGGTGTAACAGCCAAGCATCTGCCCCCAGGACAGACGAGATCTGGAGGATGAGCAGGGGTGTTTGTGTGCAAGTGTGAATGAAAGCCAGGGGGGGGCAGAGAAGGAAGATATGTGAAGAGAAAGAGAGGGAATTGATGGCATGAAGTAAAAGAACAAAGAGAGAAAAAGATTAAACTGAAAAAGTTTTGCAACATTTACAATAAGTGGAGAACAAAAAAAACAAAAACAAACGAGGTGAACAAACAGAAATAAAGGAAGGCAAGAGGAAGAGGATTGTTGTGTTTTTCAGGAGAAACAAAAACACACCTTCTCATCCAGTCCAGTGCGATGCTGAAGTGCTGCTGGCTGAGTGTGTGTCGCTCCCGCAGTAAGGCGCACTGCTCCAGCGTCACCGACATCGCAGTGCGGTCCTTCGCACTCTTACAGCTCGTCAGCCGCACACCGTTCACCTTACGACACACCTGCACGTGACAAAAACACAAAGCAGAGAAAACACTTTAATATTATGTGAAGTGTTGTAGCAGAGGTCCTAGTGTAAATGCCCCTTGAGTAAGTTCAACACTGCCAGTCAGCTGAGCCCTTTCTGTGGGGCTTGGACGTTATTCCCAAGTACAAGCATATTATTGCTTGTGAGGTTAATTAGTGGTTCTAAACTGGTTACATGGAGTAAAGGAGTCCCCATCAGGAGCACTGGGGTATTTCCCGGTGGTTCCCACCAGGTGATCCCTACAGAATCAGGTCTTAACCCTTTAAAGCCGGTCGGAGCGGCACGCTCTGTTTTGCTTAACTATTTCTAAATCCCGGTAGCTCTGCAACCACGTAAGCTAGCGCAATAATTTTTTTTGCATATGAAACCGGAGGAGTTGTACTTACATCTTATGCCATCAGCTTGTCCTAGGTCACAGTTTCCCTCCACATATAGCTTTGCAAAAACTGCATGAAAAGTACTTGCAGCAACAAAAACATAATATTCCAGAAACACGCTTTGCCGATCCATCAGCTGTACATAACACTTCCTACGTTGGAATAGATGTCAGCGCAAACGTTTGCATGTCCGCCATTACCTGCCCAAAACCTACATTTTCGCGGAAATGTTTTTTTTTACAATCAGGGCCTCATGAGCCTATACTGATGTTTTTAAAAGTTATGTTTGACTTTATGACTTTCTGTGTCGTTTCTGGGATGCTTAGGACTAAAATTACACTGCTGGAAATAGTTTATTTTGATGCATATACTGTTTTTTTGCAAATTTCCACTATAATATTTATTTTCGTTTTTCCTGCAGTGTATAAAAATTGGTGTATTTCAAAAATAAAACTATGAAGACACTCAAAATAAATTTTCTGTGGTAGGAAAGTATTTTGTGCAACTTTTTTGTATTTACAGTTTTGAAGGATAAGCCTCTTAAATTTCTCTAATTAGAAATATATGTTAAAAAAACAAAAACGATTTTCAATTTTTTTGTAGTTTATTGCACTTTTTTGCAATTTATGTAATTACTATGCACTTAATGCAGACATATTATTAAAATCTGGGCTATAATGGTTGTATTGATGTATAGCAACTTGAAATGCTCCCAAAAATTGCACTACAGCATGTAAAAATATAATATAAGCTCTGGCGGACTTGGTTCTATGGTAGGTCTTAAAGGGTTAAAAATCTTACATGAGTAAGTCTGTTTCAGGTGTTTACCTTAGCAGCGATCCACAGAACCTCCACGTTCTTCCTTTTCTTGGCCTCAATGCTGCGTTCCAGAGAAGACAACAAGTCTGCCAGCGACTGGATACCAGCTGACAGAAGAAGAAGGAAGTTCAGTTCAGTCATTGTTTCACTGTTAGCGATCAGACAACCCTCTGTGAGCAAGCAATTAGCAAGAGTGGGAAGGAAAGCACCCTTTTAACAGGAAGAAACCGCAGTAGTGATAAAAAAGCCTTACCCATGTCAGGCAGTCTGTCCCTCAGTGTGTTACAATAAGCTTTGAGACACTCACAGCTCTGCTGGTTTATTCTCTCCTGCAACGAACAGTCACCAAACCTGAAAACAAACATCAGCTTCTGAGTAATTTTACCAAAAATGGAGAGAAATTTCGCAGCTTGCAGGAAGCAACCTTCTAATTTTTTGTTGTTGTGATATTATAATGTTTAATGTTCATAATAAAAGTTGGCTAAAGTTTCAAATAATGAGGGAAATGTCAAAAGCCAGGTATGAACTGTAAATGTTGTTTTCAAAGCCTTTTCTCTACCTAAACCTGATCTCTACTTGCAGATTTTCTCACAAAATACAACCACTACATCTTGAAACTCCTCTGGGTTCTTATTTGGGCTTTTAATTTGAAGCATTCCAGACGCTGGCCAATCAGAAAAGAGTGGACTTTTAAAAATGTGTGCCTTAAAGGGGCTGCTTGTTTCAAATGGAGGATGAGCTAAGCGCCTACAGAGAATGACAAAGTAACCAAAGCTAGTCGAATCCTAAAAAACAAATGTGCAGCTTGAGATAGCTTAAAGTCATCTGATTAATAATCTCTAATGAAGATTAAACTGTTGATGAAGATGTGCACCAACAGCAGACACATTAATAATTTTTTTCCTATAAGACCTCTACTTCCAGCAATTTTATTCAGAGGTAAAAACATATATTTATGTTCACAGGAGTTTTAATTTTGCTCATTAAAGAGTGAAAAGCGGTTTGTTTACCTCTCAGCATAACTCTGATGCTGGTTGATTCCAATGTTAAACAGAACAGGATCGACTCGAATCAACAGTCCGTCTTTTAGTTCCTGTGGAAGTGAGCTGAAGGTCTCCGGGGGCAACGGGACTTCAACAATAAAACTGCCCCTAGTTGGAGATGAACGCACAAAGTGAGGAAGCTGCACACTCACTGCGTGTATAGATGTGTGTCTGTGTGTGTGTTCCCACCATGTTCCACTGAGTGTCGGCAGCAGGTCGTCTGGTTGTTCCGTTTTGGCCTCGGTGATGGTGAACGCTACTCTCTTTAGGTCAGCCACACCCACTTCCATGTCTTCCAGCATCCCAATCTCATCACCTGACAAACAAACACACCTTAAATGTGTAAGCACTGCATGTGTCACACTAAAATAAAAGACAACAACTTCCTTGAGTGGCTGCCCCGTGATTGCACTAAAATTTTCACTTTCAGTGACCACTTTCCATCGCAAGGCCTGACACACACCTTACTGCAATCACTCTCAGACAGAGCGGCAAAGATTTCCAAATCACAGACAGACAGCCAGCACACTGCCATCAGTCTCAGTCAGTCTGCACCAATAATTTATTTGCAACACATCTTGCAATAAGAGACTCGAATGAACTGGTTGACAACTCTTTGTTTTTTTGGTACTTTCCCAAATAAATCTGTGGAATTTTCCCAGATTAATCACAGTTAATCACTGTATCATCACAAACAGATTGTACGTACCATATTTTTCAGACTATAAGGTGCACTTAAAATCCTTTAATTTTCTCAAAGATCGACAGTGCGCCTTATTTGTATGAATTTTGGTTGTGCTTACTGACCTCGAACCGATTTTATGTGGTACGTGGCTTTATCGGAGCATTATGGCTACCATAGTCAGGAGCCTCGCGGAGTAATCTGGGTCCAAAACTCCGTCCGCTTCAGGTCCCAAAGTCAAACGAACACTGCAGCATCACTGAGAGTTAAAAATTATCTAAATTCTTTCATCTTTAATAAAATGATCAGCGTTGCTGCTTTAACAGGTGTAACAATTAAGTTTAACATTCAGAAGACATGAAGACAGAAAACTAAACAGCAGTGAGGTTTGTCGGGTTACTGAAGTTTGGCTAGCTGGAATATAAGTATGTGCTACATGATCGCTAGCGACACAGCTATGTTAGCATAGCATTAGCACAGTGAAGCTGGAGGATGAACGCCAACTTTTTCCACTCGATAAAAGTTAACATGAGGGATTCTAGTGGTCAGGGACAAATGTAATCGCATGGCAGGATGCTGTAAATGGATCAAACTTCAGTCAGGAGAACAACTGAGATAATCCATCCACAATACGAGGTTAGTCATTAATATAAGAGATAAGATAAAAACTTTATTAATCCCTTGGGTGGGTTCCTCTGGGAAATTCGGTGCAACAACATGGGAATAGAGCAGCTGTGAGAGAATTCAACATCAATGGTAGGGAAGTGGAGGAAGCAAGAAGAATGAGTTGAATAAAGTTTGACTTTTTTGTTTTGCTTAATTCACCTTATGGACCAAAAAATACATTAATTGTCAACTTGACCCCTTTTAATTGCAGACTGATAGCCGAATAACTCCACAATTGCCATTTTAACACATCAATCACTCAATCATGAGACCTGGTCCCCGTCTTTAAAGCAACCATGTCAAAGGCAATAAGATCACAGGATCTTCAAACATGGTAACAACAATTTGGTCTCACCAATGACTGTTTTCCATAGTGTGACTGTGTGTGACTAGTGTGTATTTACCATGGGTGCTCAACAGGCTTTCAAATTGAGCCAATACTCCTACAGTGTGAAGTTGCCGTAGAAAGTCAGGATCCTCCAGGCCTCTGTAAAGCTTCAGCATGACACCACAAACTACTGCTGAGAGCTGGAAGACAAACACAGTTTCTTTAATACAGAAAACTACAAACTCCCACTAAAATTACCCCCCCCCCCCTCCCCCCAATAAAAAAAATAAAAACCAGAACATGTTCCCTTGTAAATCTCCGTCATCCTCACCGCCTGGCTGAAGACGGCGTGACGTCTCTGGGCTATGCGTACAGGGCCCTGAGCGACCGTCACATCCACTGCCTCCTGCAGGACCACAAAGGTCATAGCTACTTGGGCCTTCCCCACTGCCTCACGCACGCAGTCCCTAAGAGTGACCACCAGAGGGAGAAGGTGCTCTTGCCAGGTGCACCCAGAGAAGGAGGAGAAGGAGGAACGAGAGGCTGGAGGGAGAGCGTGAGAAAGTTTGGTGTTTTAATCAGAAATTTACAAAAAGAAAACAAAAAACAGATATCTGAAAATGAGATATCTAAGAAGAAGAAGAACTAGCAAAACTAAGTTAACAGGAAATGCAGCACTGATGAGTGAGATGAAGTGATCTTTCCAACAGAAAGAAAACAGTGAAACATTAAAAATTGTTATTCAACCGTGCTCTGTGCATGTATTAAACCCTGTTCATTGTCAAAGTCTGATTGGAATTTAAAAACGGAGGTATTCTCCGACTGTCTCAGCACATGGACTGATTTTGATTTAAAGGACTCGAGATGACTTACACCTACGACTGCATGTCCACTAACAACTCCAACATCATTGTGAAGTTTGCGGATGACACTACAGTGGTGGGTCTTATCACCAACGGTGATGAGACGGCTTACAGGGAGGAGGTCAGCGCCCTGACGCACTGGTGTCAAGATAACCATCTCACCCTCAACGTCGCAAAGACAAAGGAGTTGATAGTGGACTTCCGGAGGTGCAGAGAAGTACACACCCCCACCACCATCAACGGCGCTGCTGTGGAGAGACTGAGCAGCTTCCGCTTCCTTGGTGTACATCTGGCCGAGGATCTTATGTGGTCAGTACACACAAACAAAACAGTGAAGAAGGCGCAGCAGCGCCTCTTCTTTCTCAGGAGACTGAAAAGATTTGGCATGAGCCCCCGCATCCTCAGGACCTTCTATCGCTGTGCCATTGAGAGCATCCTCACTGGATGCATCACCACCTGGTACGGCAACAGCACCGAGAGTAGTGCGGTGCTCTGAACGGATAATTGGAGGTGAGCTTCCCTCCCTCTCTCCAAGACATCTACAGGAAGCGGTGCCTGAGGAAAGCGGGGAGGATCATGAAGGACTCCAGTCACCTCAGCCATAATGCCGTTATGCACTCCATACTGTACATTAATGCCACTGTTTTGCACATGTCCAACTGCCAACCTCTGTATATTTTTATATATTTTATTTTATTGCTTACTCTATTTAATTTGTAAAATATGTACACACACACGTAGAAAAACATATTTAGTATACACACCCAGTAATGCATATACTATTATATATTGTACATATGTTTATTAGTCTCAGATTTAACCATTCTTATATTTTGCTTGTTTTATGTTATTGTATTTTTGCACAACTCTGTTGCTTGTGAAGCTCGCACACAAGAATTTCACTCGCATGTGCTGTACCAGCGAGAATGCTGGTTGGCCTGCCAGATTATCAGCTAGCATAATCCATGATATTAACACGTGTACAATGTCACGTAATACTTCAAGACTTCCTCCTCCAGAGTAAATACACGTGGACACACAGCATACTGACAGCCAAGGTAACTATGGACTGAACAGCTGAATCTACTAATGATGAACACCAGTCACGGCGCTTGAGTTGACTTGGGTAAAACCTTATCTAAAACCTTTTGCAAAATAATCAATTGACAAATTTGTTTTCTTTATCCCTAATTTAGTGCTAAATTTTTTCAAATATATTAAAACATAAGGTGTATAAAAATGATTTTATACACAAACAGTAGCAGAAACATGTGAACTCTGAAATGTGATTTACCGTCACCTGTGTTCTGAGAGTTTGTGTCCCCTTCCTGCGGCTCTGGTGACATCACCATCTGAAGCTGCTCCTCTTGCTGCTGCAGTCGGTCGACCATGGCAACAATGCAGTTGATGCTCTTTCCGACATTCAGCCACACCCTGTCCTACACAAAAACAAGCACATATAAAAACTGGAATCATACAACGCTGTCGGAAACACGCAGACATCACACACACTCCAACTTGCCCACTCCTCCTCGTCGTACTCCGTGTCATGTCGGCCACCATCCTGCTCCTGATCGGCGGGATAGTTCTCACACAGCAGCCCGTTGCTGTGGACGTGGCTGCTGTTGGCGTTTGCGATGCACTGGTTATGGATCTCCAGCAGGGCGCATTTTACCAACTCCTCTTTGAGCGCTTGCACAAACTGCTTGGTCTGGCAGACGACAAAGTATGGGGAAACATCAGATTTCTTGGTGTCCAAACGACTGCCGGTTAGCTGTATTCTTCTTATTCCTTCCTCACCTGTTCCATCAGGCTGCCCAGGACTTGCCGCAGCCGGGTGGCGTTCAGCTCCTGCGCGACGGAGAGCAGCTCCTCTGCGAGCCCGAAGACCAACGGCTGCAGCTGGGCCATCCTTGTCAGCAGCTCCTTGGCTCTAGAGCTCTCCTCCTGGGAGTAAGAGACACAGCTGGAGAGGAAAGAAAGGAGGACGAGGAAAACTTTACCAACAAGCTAAACTGAAAGAGAATGAAGAGTCCAACAAGTCCACCTGTGTAGATTACACACTCGGGATGTTTACAACAGATAACAACATGAATTTCTATTGAATCCTTGACTGCAACATTTTGGCTTTTTAAAACCAGATGTGAAGGACATGGGTTACATCCAAGACTACTGCGCTCTCGTAATCTAGCAGATTTAGCCTAGGCGGTCGATTTAACTCTAGGTGGGGCCATTATTTCCAAACTAAACATGTTGTAATCAACAAGACGATTGATGCTATAAACTCATCACAGAGTTTACTGGGGTCAAAGTGAGAAGTAGGATTATTTTTGCATTCTATAAAATCGATTTCCCCAAAGCTCTGCCTGAAAACGTGCTCAGCCTACGAGCACCGTGATGTCCCCCTATGGTCAGGACATTTCTGTACTTAAACCTCAAGCTGAGCATTTTAGAGTTAAAGTTCACCATTAAGTATTTATCCTTCATGACACGCTTGTTAGACACTACAGTGACTGATATAGTCAGATAGTGCCATTCGCTCTTCTGAAACTGTTCAGTCTTTTAAATCTCGTTTAAAGACCCATCTTTTTACTCTGGCTTTGATGTAAGATAGTTTGATTATCATTTGGTTGGTTTCTATGTTTGTCTCGTCTTGCGTTGTATTTGTCTTATTTTATTTTATTTTTTTTTTATTTATTCATTTTTTTAATTTGTGAAGCACTTTGATCAAAACTGTTGTTTTTAAATGTGCTATATAAATAAATTTTGATTGATTGATATTAGGGCTGCCACAAACGATTATTTTGATTGTCGACTAGTCAATGATTATTTTTGCGATTAATCCACTAATCAGATAATGCATCCATTGAGCGTAAAACGTACAGCTTATTGCACCAGCAGCATCTGCTCTTATATAACTATCATTAGCTTACAGCTTTAAGTGTTTAAGGTATGTGCTAACTAAAAATAAAGACAAGATGATAGTTTAATTTTTAATGAAATCTGCAGATTGTTTCGGTGAAGTTTAATAAACTCCTTGCTATCTAAAATATAACAGGACACCGGAGTATATTCTCCAGCATCTCACACTTCTGATAATCAGCTGTCTGCTTTTATTCAGCTGTGTAAAAACTATAACTTTAATCTCAGCCAAACCGATTTACTCAGGAACAAATAAAATACTGAAAAAAGCCAAACAATAACAGTAGCGAGTAGCAAAAGACAGCGGTGGGCTTGAAAATGATTTTCTGGGAGTCCGGTGTTCTCACGGGCTCTAGTAGTGATGGGTCGTTCGCGAACGAAATGGCTCTTAGAGCCGGATCTTTGACGTGAACGACGCGAGCCGGCTCCTTATCGCGAGCTGTCACGTGGTTTTTTTTTTCCCTTTCTCTCAGCCTCTCCCTCTCTCTCTCGCACTTTTTTTCCGCTTCACTCTGCACGCGAGCCTTGTGCTTTACGCTGGGCAGAGGGGGGGAGGGGCGGTAGTTACACTCAGTAGCATAGGAACAGAGCGGGAGGGAGAGAGAGAGAAAGAGAGCCAGGGACAACAAGGTCGCATTAGAAAGGTATAGTAATCATCCACAACTATTTTCAGTTGCAGATGATAACGGATTCAGAAAGTTTATTCATGCAGGTCCATATGACAGAGAATGTGCATCTTCTTTTTGTTTTCATATTTTAATTTATATTTAATTGTGTTGTGGTTTGCAGTGTTTTGTGTTGTTTCACTTTAAATTTGTAAAAGGAAAAAGCTGAAAATTGAAATAGTTAAAATTTGAAATGTGAATAGTTGATTTTTGTATTATATGATTTATTTATTACATTTTATGTGGAGTGAATAAATAAAAGTATATTTACGGTGGCCCCTAGAGACAAAGCACATACAAACTTCAAATCACGTACAAACTCCAAAACACGTAAAAACACGTACAAACTCCGAAGTACGTAAAAACTCAAAACACGTACAAAAGACAACAGAAGTGCTCCAGGGCGCAGTGTTGAGCTTTTGTTACCGAGTGGCTACACAAGCCAGCAAGTACCAACGACCGGATTTGGTGTGTGGTAGTAACAGGTAAATGAATTTTTTTTTTTAAATTATTTGAATATATATGAGTGCCTGTGTATAAATACACAAAAAATACACACATGGTTTCAATTGTGTAATTTAAGTGATCTGCTTTGGAAGTTCAGTTCATGCTAGAAATGTGTTTTGGAGTTTGTACGTGTCTCTAGGGGCCACCGCATATATTTATATATAAACATATATAAATAAAACCACTTTTTTTAACGTTAGTAATTCCTTTTGTGCATAATTTTATATTATTGTTAATAATAAATTAATTAAAGCAACAAAACAACCTGAAGAGCTGGTTCAGAGCCGAAAGAGCCGGCTCTTTTTAGTGAGTCGAACCGAAAGAGCTGGATCTCTAAAAAGAGCCGGAAATCCCATCACTAGGCTCTAGTGAGCCTTGCCCCCGGATAGCTATCGAGCTAGTGGGTAACAGACGTCTCCGAAAACGTAGTTGCGCTTTTGAAAATATGTGGTGTCTTGATAAACTGAGAAGATATTTGAGATTTCCACAGTTACATTCTCGCCTGAAAATATGTTTAACGTTTATTTTGTGACCCAGAAACAATAATAAGAGTAATATTAAAACTAACTAGCTGCCACCATTGTTGGAAACTGAGCTGGGCTGCGCTATCAATTCTGGGACACAGCTTCTTCTTCTTCGGGGTTTAACGGCAGCTGGCATCCTTGTACATGCAGTGCTGCCATCTTCTGTTTCAGTCCGTTATTACACTCTTAAATCCTACTACTTATTCCTGCGTCTTTTGGGATCTTACAAAGCTTCAAACGACGCGTCGACTATTAAATCAGTCATCGACGATTTTAATAGTCGACGTAATCGTGACTAGTTGACTAATCGACTAATCGTTGCCCTAATTGATATTAAACCTCAATGCAGAAAAAACACAGCAAATTTGATTTGATTGGTTTGCACAGTCTCCAGTTTTCACATGTGGACACACAAATCTGTTTTTATCTCTGTGAATCAATAAAAACAGACCAGAGCTGGAGATGCCTCTTTATGCAATACAGTGATGCCTCACTGTAACGCAGATCACTTTTCGGTTATTTGTTTTTGTGTGTGTGTGCAATTTTGCTTTTTTTGTTTTTTTTGTTAGCACATTGTGTTCTGCGTCCTGATTGGCTCTAGACCATTGTCAATCAATCTCATGTCGTGTCTCCTGCACAGTACAGAAAGTGTTCACTTTGTCAAATTTATCTAAATCATTGATCGCTAGCAGTGTGACTCTGAAGTGCTGTACTGTATGTTTGTAAGTTTTCTCCCCAACAAACACAACAATGTCCACAAAACATTTTGCAGCGTCAAAGACACCTGCGGGTTCCTTAAGTTCATAATACTGGACTTATTTTTCTACAAAGGTTTGAACTTGGAGAGTGTTTCAACAAGAGAGAAAAGTGTGAAAATGTTCGAGTCTGAGAAAAGTGTATAACGTGTGTAGTGAAGCGTTTTACAGCCTTAAAACATCTATAACAACTGTAAAAAAATAAAGGTGGCTACTTCGCAGATTTCACCTACCGCTGGTTATTTTTGGAACGCAACTCCCGTGATAAACGAGGGACCGCTGTATAACACTGACTAACATGTTCTTATATTTCTCTCTCCTACAGCAATGGACAAACGTTTTGTTAGTGGCACAAATTTGGTGTTTGACACACTAAATCACATTAAGATCTGGGGATAAATCCAAAATGTTAATTCGATGACCTCTGTGTCACTTGGACCTAGGGGTGTGTTTTTATAATCGATTTATCGATTAAAATCGATTCTGGCTTGGATAACGTGAAATTGATTCATTAAAATCCTGAATCGATTTTTTAATATAAATTTATTTTGCCCAAAATGACAGAATCTCTGGTGAAATCTGACAAAATTTCAACAACCACCAAACAGCTAAAACAGTAAATGCGAGCAGGAACACGGATTCTGCACAAAGACGCAAACACAGCGCGGACCCGCGGATCAGAATCAGTGAGATGTCGCCTTTCTCACCTCTTCTTTCTCTCTGTACTGTTTTCTGCATTAATCGCTTGCTTGTTATGCACAAGTCTACCGTTGTTTACAGCGCTGTCGGCCGCTGTTTTTTTTCCCGTTTACATACTTCTGAAAGGAAAACCTAACTTCTGCAGTTCAATACTGAACAAATTTAAACTTTTTAAAATTATGCAAAATGCAAAACGCTTAGCCGTGTCTCTAATAAAACCGCTGTAATGTCAGAGGTAACATTCATATGTTCATTAATGGTTTTCTTTCGTTTTTGATGTACTGCAGAATATTTTTCTGCTGTGATGTTCACACCTTTGATAAAGTCTTGCATGTGTCAGCTTCCTTTTTATAGATACAAAAATATGTAAATTTACTGATCTGAATTATAATATTTCTGACTGTCAAAATTTCCCAGATTCAAATCGAATTGAATCGAATCGAATTTAATCGAATCGTGGATCGAATCGATTCTAAAATCAGTGACGATACCCAGCCCTAGTTGGACCTTCTGCCTCGTTACAATCTTACATTGTGCTGGAAAATCGCTCGTCGAAGTTTTTAGTGTCACACAGTGTGATTTACTTAACGCAGGAACGATCGTCACCAATTATTTGCGCTAAATTGTCACCAATTTGTGGCAATGAGAAAACTTTTTATTCATGAGTTCATGTTTATAGATATTTAACTTGTGTTCAGCTCAATTTAATTTACAGCAAGCATTTACAATCTCTTTAACTCTAAACGTACATCACGGCCATTCATCCCTCTGCTGTGTGCAGACTGAGATAATTCCATAAAAATTAAAGCATCAGTGCGCCGACTCCACAATGCAGCAACGCTAATCCCGACAGAGTTGAGATTATAGAGATTAACCGACAGCAGCCAACAATATTATGTTTGAGTGTGACGCTGTTGGAGGAAGGAGGAGAAAGAGAAAATAAAGGGTGGAGGTGGAGACGTTACCTTTCCCTGAGGTTTGTATGTTTCCTGAGGAGTTTCTTCAGCCCTCCGTGTTTAAAGGCCTGGTGATGATCGGCCGCAGCACCAAAGGTTATAACGTCATACCAAACACCTGAGGACAGAGATGAGTGAGTGAGAGAGCTTTGTAGCATCTACAGCACAGAGAGAGAGAGAAAGGTGAAGATGGAAACAAAACACTTTATAATAACCATCATCAGTAAATCATAATGTGGTGTTCACAGCTGCTACATGATACATGATAATGCCTACAAACTTGTAAACAATTCCAATTAAACCAGTTTAACCAGCCACATAAAGTTCATAGATGATGTTTAGGAATGTTTAAAGTAGAGATGGACCGATCCGATATTACGTATCGGTATCGGTCCGATACTGACCCAAATTACTGGATCGGATATCGGCGAGAAATAAAAAATGTAATCCGATCCATTAAATATCAAAAAAGCACCTCACAAAACTTGCTACACAACGTAGCACGTCGCAGCAGTGTGCATCACGTGATAGAGCGGCTGTGTGTATTTGTAGCCTGCTAGCAAACCAGCATTTCATCTCCGAGGAAGTTTTCCCAGAGAGAAGTAAAGCAAGTGTGTAAGTTCATCTCTGAATGTTTGTAAAGCTTATGGAGCGACTGCATCTCTCTCTCTCTCCTGCTGCTACTTCAATCGTGAAACTGCTTAATGATCAGCTGATCAGCTTTTCTGTCGCGAGTCCGTCTCTCTTCTTAGTTTTTGGCCCACTTCTCACCAGAAAGAGGAAACCAGCGGCTGAACAACAGCAGCACGTTTAAGCTTGATAAGCTGTTGTTAGAATTTATTTATTAATACTTTCTACACCAGGATCTTTTTCTACGTAGCTGACGGCTGGTAACTGTGCAGGGGCGGATCTAGCAAAGTTTAGCCAGGAGGGCCGATAGGGCATGAACAGGGAAAAGGGGGCACAAAGACATACTTTTCTTTCTTATTCTCATTTAAAATGTCGAGCTTTTAATAAATAATTATCTGAATCTTACACCCAAAGTTTTAATCTGATGTAAAATATATAGAAGTCCATTACTGTATATAGTAACTGTTAAGTCTAATATACCCTAGTAAGCTATAGTACTTTTTCCTTTGGGAAGATACCATCTGTGCAGTCTGCAGTTCTGTTGAAGAAAGATGTTGAATCTATTTAATTATTCTTGAAAAATAATTTATTTTTGTGCATTTTCCCCCTGCATCAAATTAAAGTTGATTACATCGATTAAGCATCATGAGGTGGAGGGTGGTTCCCTATTTTTTTTTTGCTGGGAGTTTGCAACCCTATTAGTTAGGTTGTTTAATATTTCTGCTAAGTACTCTTTAAAATACCAGAATAGGGAGGATGGAGTAGGTTTAAGGTTATTAGTTTGATCAGTATTGCTGAACTATGAAATATTTTGGGCGCAGTGTATTTTTTACATACAGGTATAACAGAATAGCTTTAGTGTTGTTATTTATTTAAACTTGAGTATGAACTTATACAAAATGCTGCAAGATATTAAAAAAAACGTTTTATTGATTAAAAAACACACTATATCGGATTCATATCGGTATCGGCAGATATCCAAATTTATGATATCGGTATCGGTATTGGACATAAAAAAGTGGTATCGTGCCATCTCTAGTTTAAAGTAAGCCAGTGGCAGTAGTACCAGTCTGTGAACCTTTGTACCCCATTTCACTCACCCGTTTCATTTTTACTTTTGCTTTCAGCGGCTGTTTACTTTAGGAAAACCTGTGGTGTGAGTTACTATAAAACAGCCTCCGACCGAGCGCTGTCTCGCTGTTCATACCACACATGCACCACAGGCCTGAAGGAGGAGGAAGCCGCAGACTGAGACAACAGCCGCGTTGACATAAAATGTTATTTTCTGCTTTTATTCACACAACCAACATAAAGGGGAATTACAACACTACTAATGATGGCAAACATTATTTATTATTAACAGTAAAATAACTACTTGTCTGATGGTTATTGTAAAGTCTCATCAAAAGTCAATAAAAAATAAACAACAGAAATAAGAAGCAGTTAAAGAAAGTTCGGTTATGATTTAGAAACACTTAAATAATATTTCAATATTTGGGCATTTTTAATTTATGTCAACATAATGTATAACAAATACATCTTTTTATTCTTATTTATCAGCATCGACTGGGATGCAACAAAAACCTGCAGTAATTTACCTGCAAGCTGTTCACAAAACACCATTGAAATTAGAGGGACACACTTGTAACTGCTGCAAACGGGAGCAGGAAAGCGTGCTGCACTGTGAGACGCTTCATACCGTGCAAACAGGACACAGCATCAAAGATGGCTACCGCTGTCAGAAAGCGCTGTACGGTACTCTGCAGGGCGAATCTGCTACGTAACGCTAGAATGATACAGTTCTGCCACAATTAACCGCAGTCAGTGTGGAGCGGTTACCACCGAATACTGTTACGACTTGACGCGTGAGCCACAACTACAATTAGAGACTGATGCTACAGCTTTTAAACCAACAACAGTCTTATTGAAACCTCTCGATGTTCAATTTTACAGGTAACGTGTATAGCTTAAGCTATGATTAGATACATTCATGGGGTGCACTTTGGTCCGAGTCTGTGCAGATGTCCACATGTTTTTGTAAACCTGTGACCTCATCTGCAGAGAATTTAAATCACAATCCAAATATGTAGTTCCAACCTTTAAACCAGGGGTGTCAAACACGAGACCCGGGAGCCAGAATAGGCCTTGAAAAGACTTAAAGCTGGCCCACTGGATGACTTCTAAACTTCTAAAAAAGCTAAATAAGTTAGCTTTTTTACTTTTAACTGTATTTTCATTGGTTTTACAGCTTTTTCTATTGATAAGGGTCCCCACCCCTGGGGTAGTATGAATTCATACCACACACTACAGCAGAGTAATTAAGTAATCGATAAACAAGGAAATGACAGTAAAGTTCCTGTTTTTTTATCATTTACCACAGAAACGTCTTTTTTTATTCTTTATATTGAGTCAACAGAGGGAAAACAAACCCCCCCAAAAAACAACCTTTTCTGTGAATTAATTTAAATTCTTTAATTAAAGGACAATCTGGATGATCCACTATCAGAACATTTTCTGTAACTTTAAATATTTCTCATGTAGTTTCACTGAGCCCACGATTTAAAATGAGTTCGACTTCCCTGCATTAAACAGTCTCTGTGAGGCCAGCGGTGGTTTCAGACACCAAATCATACGTTCGCTTTGAAATGCTCGTCTCTAAGAAGCAGGAGGCTCACGGATGTACCTGTGCTGTCGGGACTGGTGACCTCCATCCTCTGCGTGTGTAGGTTGGTTGGAACAAACTGAAGGTGTCTGTCTGACTTACTGGTGCTCGACTTAAAACAGGATGAAGCTGCGGATATATCAGGATATATCAGTTCTGTGTACTTCCAGATAGTATCTGTGGAAAAAGCTAAAATCCGCATGAAGATCACGTGACCTCACCTGAGACTTTTTCGAGCTCAGCGAGCAGTTCCTGATAGCAGCCGGTCACGTGGTTACAGTGGCTGAGGACATCATGGCGAAGGCCATCCCAGTGGGGTGAAAGGTCACCGAGTTCCTTCACTTCCTGAATTCTAACAGGAAAAAAAAACTTCAGGCTGAAAGAAACAAAGAGTTTCAGTCTGTTTTTTCTACTCTTGGATTTTTATGATGTCATAGGCAGGTGATATCCTTGACATGATGATCTCACAGAAGCCCCGCCCACCTGCTGTTGTCAGGGGCAGCTGAAAACAGTGGTTGTCTAACTTTTGTTGCGTGTAATAACATTACACCCACAAGTTTGAACTACTAAAGAATAAACTTCAGTTTCAAGTTGATTTTGATCCGGTACCTGAGTTCAGGTTATTGAGATAATAGATTAGTTCTGAAGGGTCGTTTTCTTACAGACTTTTATTTTTGCATAGAAATTAAAAAAACCACAACCTATTTGCATATATATATGTAAACCCAGCCAAAAATAACATCATGAACAACTTCCAGGAAGCACAGTGTGAAAACATGCACGACCACATTATCTCATCTCTGCAGAGATGCACTAATCTAAGGTTAGAATCGGATATCCATCCAGTCCTGACTCAACGTGTTGGATCTGTGTCAGCATGCCGACTTATGGACACGTTTATTTCAGTTCTATGTTGTCTTGTGTTTACTTCAGCATGTAACAGCAGCTAGCAGAGAGCTAACATAGCTTGGAGGAAGTTAACATCAAAGACTCAGCAGTTTGGGCTAAACTAAGAACTTTTTCAAGTTGTTTAAATGTACATTTTATTTACACAAGCATAGTAAACATGTCTGCTTATGTAATCATCAGAAATGCATATACTGTCAAATAAAACAAGACTCAAATGTTAGTAATCACCCCCTGAAGGCCCAGTCTGAGCAAAGAACAAGCCCTGCATACCTGTTTGTATGTTCCTGTATGAGCAAGCTCAGTAACTGTTTGGGTAAAGAGAAAGAAAGCGGCGTCTCTGACATCTGTTCCCTGACCAGCAGCCACCTCTGATCTTCTGTCTTAAACCTGTTCACCTTAGAGACCTGAGCACACAGCACTGCACACACACACACACACACACACACACACACACACACACACACACACACACACACACACACACACACAGGTTAAGGATGGAAAACTGATATAAAAGCAGAAAAACATATCCTGTCAACTGTGTGCCTCACATGCTCTCATCATCGGACTGTTGTCTTTGTCGTGGACAGAGCCGTGAATACTGTCACACAGCGTGGAACACTGGGGCAGGAAAACGGAAAGAGAGAAAGTAGGTCAAACATAATTTGTTATTATTTATCTCTTTTCTTGCACTTTTAAATGAAAGCTAGACTGGACAGTGATAAAGCAGCTTCACTGTGACTCATCTACCAACCTAGACCTCAAATGTGCCAGAAAGAAAACCACAGAGCCAACTGTCGACTTGAGACGAGTCCACGGTGCTTCAAACAAGCACCACTGAAAGAGAAAGACAACTTTGTGCTACCTTGTGTTCAGAAGGAGTTTGACTCTCGCTGTCTCCCTCCATCTGCACGCGGGACACCCGCACCTCCCCCACCTCGTTCACGCCATCCATCGTCCTGATGAAGAAAGAGTTGACACTTCATATTCAAAGAAAAAAAAAAAATCACAAACATGTAAAGACTGAGCGGTAAGGGTACCATGAGTAGGGCATTTGATGCTAATTAATTCAACAGAATTCATGAACATATCAGAAATATGGGAAGTACAGCGCTGTGGGAACACAGACTCTGCCTCGTATGTGGATTTGCTCACATGGACAGTCACTCCTGAGAGGCCCACTGTGAGCCAAGAAAACCTGATTCACTTTTCAGTTCCTCTTCATAGTTCAAATTCATAAATTTGGAACGGACCAGTGAACACAGGGGGACATATTAAAATATTTCAAACCAAGCCTTCTGAGAAAGAAGACAGCAGAGCGACTAGTGGGGAAAGCTAGAGAGACTGAATGAAAAACTAACTAAAAATACAACGACTGGCAAGACAAAGCTTCAATCACCTGCTACCTGATTCACCAATGAAACAAACGGGAAGAAAAAAATAGAAAGTTAGGTATACAAGGCTAACCTGAGCCACAATCAGCTAACGAGAAAGACGAAGCAACTACAGAGAAGACAAAAGTTACTCAAAACAAGATTACTAGACAACTTAAGGTGGTCAGAAACCAGAGAACCAACAATCCAACACTAACCATAAACAAACTGCAACTATCAAAAAGAAGCTAGTGAAAAAAACATAGTAGAAACATAAGAAAAGTTCAGGAGGGAACATGTTTAAGACGATAAAGTAACAATTAGCTGGAAATGAAAAGTTACTTAAACAAAATAACTAACTAGATGGTAAAAACAGAAACAATAAATGAAAATACAGATGGAGACAAAAACGAATTATTAACTAGAGAACTGAAGCTCCTAGAAACAAAATTACAAGCAATACACTGCTAAACAGAACAACGAGGCAATGCTAAAGAGCAAGAGAACTGGAGTAGAAATAGATACTGCACACTTTTATGGCCTCCAGGCGTTAATTTTCCTGTTGTTTTTTTCCACTGATGTTTCAGAAAATTCTTATTTAAAGAGTTTTAAGCATTGAATCAACCCAGAGAGTGATTGGATAACATCTGGCAACAAGCAACGTGAGGGGAAAAAAAATGTGTATTCCCTTACTGGTTGAGGTCATTCACATGACACTTGTCACAGTAAGGCGCACGGTGCTGCACCAGGATTAGCTTTTTGCAGGGTTGCATCACAGTTTTTCAAGCTGAGTGTTTGAGAGTGTTTGCAAACAAGTTGCCATCTTCAATGCAAACTAGAACAACCAAAGCAACGACAATTAGGTCATTGCAAGCTCTTTGTGACCAGTTTCAATTAGACAATTTCGTGGTACATGTGCAAAGACAATAACGGACTATTCTTTTCTAGATAACACGTATTCACCAGCGACCGCTTGCCAATATACATTCTTCCTTAAGCTTCAGCTACACAGGACTACACAGGACTAGGGACCAGTCAGGGACCTCCTGACCCCCTGATAACCCTAAAAATAAAGCTAAATATTAACAACAGAAAGACAAAAAAAAAAGGTACTAAGAAACAAATCACCATTAAGATAATCAGGAACCAACATAAATATGAAGTAATGGCTACCAATTACACAATAAGCACCAGGAAAAGTTAACTAAAGACAAAATAGCACCTCTAAATGATAGAAGAACCAACAAAACACACAAGACTAGCTAAGAAATTCCATTAAGGTGGTAACAAATATTTCTGGATAAAGATGCCTTGCTTTTGTAAGTGTATTTGAAATGCTTCTTTATGAAGTCACAAAAATTTGCAGTTCTGCCAGCCTGCATGAGGTATGTGTTAGTAGTGAGGCACACCTGGATACAACATGCCAGCACAGACACACCTACTGCACTCCGCCTGCTCATGCCTGGACCGCGCTCTGGATCTATGCCTCTCTCTCCTCGTCTTCATTCTTCCTGTCCTCCTTCGATCTCTCGGAATTTGCTTTTTCATCTAATCTAGTCTTTACGGCTGCTCGTCTGTCTCTCTAAAGATGCTGTGGTGACAAAACAGGAAGGAGCTGCCTTTTTCGACTTTCTACAGAGGTGGAGCCCCACGCTCTCTCCTCACTTCCTCTTGCGGTCTACAGTATCTAAGCAACGGACAATCCTGGAAGCTTTTTATGACGTGCAATTCGTTGGAAATGGGGTAAAGCTGGGAGAGAGCATGCATGGTTAGGAAAAGAGTGTGTGCAGAGCAGGTAAACTTAAAACGAACTTCAGATGCCTGCAGGGTGGATTTCATAGGAGCTTAGGTTAGGGAAAGTTGTTGATGAGTTAAACCATGCAGAATAGTGATGAAAGGTTAGTAAAACTGGATAAGGGGGACACAGAGTAATTATAAACTTTATTTTAAGAGAAGATTTGATGAATATGGTTAAAAGGGGAAGATTTAAGTGTGTTTACCTGAGGCTAAGAGAGACGTGAGGCTCCTTGACCCTGAGCAGATCTCTGATAGAGAACGAGGTAAAACCCAGGAAGCTCCTCTGAGACAGAAACAGAGCAAGACAGTTGTTTCATCTCACATCAAACTGCTTTTTCATTGTTTAAATTCTCTTCGTGACTCACATCATAGCTATATAAATATATCCCATTTCCGCTGACAACAAGCTCTGTGTGAAAACATCAGCTTTAAAGTAGATTATGATGATAAGACGTGTTTCAACTTGTGTTTTTTAGAATCAGGTCAAAAACATCGACTACACAGTTTCACATTTCAAACCATGTATAACATTAACACTTAACCATAACGTGAACTCTAATAGCCTCATCTGACAGTGTGGCTGCAGACTGAGAGACTCAAGGACAAAACCTTCTTCTTTTAGAGGCCTGATGGTTTTCCTTAATAACAAATAAGAAGCAGCACTACTTATATATCTCATGTCACTGGAGATTGAAGCTTATCCTGGCAAACACTGGGTGAGAGCCAGCGTGTACCAGAGGAGTAAAAATACCCACAGTTTGGTTCAAAACGCAACTTTTAGGCACAGTTTAGGTTTGACACGCTGACTTCACAGCTTCCAACAGACCAGCAGGCCTTTACTAGGCTACAGTAATACCACAAAGAGGACCTTTGTAGTGCAGTCACGATCTCAGTTTCAGAACTCTTACGCCCTAGAAAGCCTTCACAGGTCAGTTTGGAATCAGCACATAACCGTGGGAAGAAGCACACGGGGAATTTCACAAACTGGTTTTGTGAGCAAAATATAGTCACTGACTAAAAGCTACTTCCAGCTGCCCCGTCTTTCACGAGGGGTCACCTACTGCAGCATGCATCTCCTTGTGTTTGACTGGGCAGATTTTTACACAGAATGGCCCCAAAGGGATCTGGGTTGTAAATAGGGCTGCCACGATTAGTCGACTAGTCACGATTACGTCGACTATTAAAATCGTCGACAACTAATTTAATAGTCGACGCTTCGTGTGACGCTTTGTAAGATCCCAAAAGATGCAGGAATAAGTAGTAGGATTTAAGAGTGTAATAACGGACTGAAACAGAAGATGGCAGCACTGCATGTACAAAGATGCCAGCTGCCGTTAAACCCCAAAGAAGAAGAATTCATAGCGCAGCTGTCAACAATGGCGGCAGCTAGTTAGTTTTAATATTACTCTTATTATTCTTTCTCGGTCACAAAATAAACGATTAACATATTTTCAGGCGAGAATGTAGCTGTGTAAACCTCAAATATCTGCTCAGTTTATTAAGACACCACATATTTTCAAAAGCGCTCCGACGTTTTCGGAGACGTCTGTTACCCACTAGCTCGATAGCTAGCCAGGGGCAAGGCTCACTAGAGCCCGTGAGAACACCGGACTCCCGGCAAATCGTTTTCAAACCCACCGCCGTCTTTCGCTACTCAGGTTAAACATGATATATAAGTCACTTAGATAACTTAAAAATGTTATTGTTTGCCTTTTTTTTTAAAGTATTTTATTGGTTCAGTTCGGCTGAGATTAAAGTTAGAGTTTTTACCCAGCTGAATAAACGTCAAGCAGATTAAACTCCATTGAAACAATCTGCAAATGTCATTAAAGTGTAATAAACTCTCATCTTGTCTTTATTTTTAGTTAGCACATACCTTAAACACTTAAAGCTAGAAGCTAATGATAGTTATATAAGAGCAGATGCTGCTGGTGCAATAAGCTGTATGTTTTACGTCCAATGGATGCATGATCTGATTAGTCGACTAATTGCAAAAATAATCGGTGACTAGTCGACTATCAAAATAATCGTTTGTGGCAGCCCTAGTTGTAAACCACTACACTATGGAGCCACACACTGACAGAGCCAGAGAGTAACACCAGTGCTATGGTTTCACTGTGCATTTCTTCTGCACCTAAAAATGAAACAGACCTTTACAGCACCATCATATTTGGCCTATTTTAGATCTTGAACTTTCCAAAGTACTTAGTGAAAGCCTCTCTTTCCTCTGCGACTCCATACTCTTACTGCTGGGTGGATTCAAACACCAAAATCAAGATTGCAATGATTTTGGAAAACAAAAGCTGTCTAACGGTGAATG
Organism: Neolamprologus multifasciatus; assembly: GCF_963576455.1. Lineage (NCBI taxonomy): Eukaryota > Metazoa > Chordata > Actinopteri > Cichliformes > Cichlidae > Neolamprologus > Neolamprologus multifasciatus. Next base: position 35,959,745 of record NC_140441.1, on the reverse strand, counting down.
GATAAACAGGCCTTCCTCTACACTCAACAAAGATGTGAGGTACTCAGTCTTCTCAGCTGAGACTATGTGCGTACAGCGTCTTTCCTTTTAATTGAATTCTGTGTTAGGCAGCTTGTGCCCGTCACTACACAAACCACAGCTGCAACTGCACAGGCCAAAGTTTATTAAGAACTTAAAGCGATGTTCAGGCCAGATTAAAGCTGTACAACACGTGCCCTACGATGTCAGAGCCGGGCTATAATCAGGCTGATATCATGCAGTCTGAACCCGACGAAACAGAGCCACAGAGTAAAGGCTCTGCTGTGAGCACAAACCACAGTGACGGTGAAAACTATATAACTCTTAGCCAAACAGCCCTCGCAGGGAAGACGTATTCCACTCCAAGGTATGTACAGAGCTGTCACACACTGGAATACGAATTAATAAAGGACCAAATACACATCCAAACTCATCATCTCCACAAGGTCACGGCCCTGTTATCAAAAATCCCCACGGCAACGACACTGAAATCATTCGGCTGCCATGACGATAATCGGAAACTCAGAGGATTACCATGACGAGTGAAAATCACTCAAATCACCCAAAAACACACACAAACACACACCACACTGAAGACAAAGTGAATGAAGCTGCATTTACTTCAGTTGTCTGATATCTTTTATTACATCAAACATGCATTCATTTCACTGAGTCTGAGACTTTTTTAAGCTGATATTCAACAGAGGCAACCATCAAATAAATAAAAATACACAAATAAATAAAAACAGCAGACATAAAAAGAGACCAACCCACACAGAAAGTAGCTCCCACGGGAGGATTCATTCATCTGAGTAATGTTTGTACAAACATCTAATGAATTTGGATATCTGGCCAAACATTTTGTGACAGGTTTTCATTTCTGTGTGTAATGTAAGGCCGATAGTTTCAGATGCATCCTGCATCTGGTCCACAGCAAGCAGCAGTGTAGGCGTACTGATGCATCAACTTGCAGGAAATTTGGCCGCCTAGCCGAGAGACATAACGGCTTTCTTTGAGAAACCGAAAAGGAGGTTTAACCTTTTCATTTTTTAAACATGCTGATTTGCTTTTTAAGTTTCTTACTCAGTTCTTACCTTCCTTTTATTTGCTGGTTAGTTCTGGATCAAATGAATTCGTCTGTGAGTTTGTGCAGTGAAAACTGGTCGGTCAGAATAAGGCAGTCATTTTTTAATTGTTTAGGAAAAAAACCCAACAACACTTATTTGTGTGATTACTATATTTAGATTATCACAATGCAGGACATATTACAGCACACACGCTATGACGTGTTCTCATTGCTTCCCAAGAGCAGAGCCAGCCTGCAAACAAACTTTTCCTAAAGCCTTAAAACGTTCTTCAAATAAGTAGAAATTCATCTTTGTCAGAGACCTTTGTAGGACGCTGAAAAGAGAAAACCACTAAAAGACAGCCAGAAGGAAACCGGATATTGATGGGTTAACTTCAGTCATGCAAACGGTTGCCTCATTTCCTTGTTTGCAGCTCAAGGTTAGGGTTACAACACGCAAACATGCAAACACACACCGAGCTAATCTGTCTCACTCAGTTCTTGGGAAAAGCAAGAGGCTTTTAAGATTAAATGCAAATCACCATCAAACCTTGACACAAACACACACGACAATAAAACAATCTCTATTGTGTTATTTCCACAATAACGACATTGAACTGATGCATCATCTGCACCACCAGCTTATCAGGAAACAGCATCAGGGTTATGCAGCGATCACAAACAGGGCCGAAGCAAAACCCTGTATTGCAGAGTGTGAAAGACGAGGAAGTTAAGGTTCACATTTAAGCCTGAACAAGCATCAGCTGCGAGACCAAACATATATCAGTGTTTTATCAAAAAAAAGTCCCCTGTCTAAAACTAATTTCCTCTGGAATATCCCTTAAAGTTAAAAAAGCCCACTCAAGACTGTCAACCTTCCTCTACACATAGAGCATGTTTCCATTCACTTAGCGTGGTCTTAGTCACTATGTAAGCGTGCTGAGGGCTACTTTTGAAAATTTCCGGTCTCTAAACTCAGCTGAAGGCTCGTAGAAGGCTTTGATCTCTGCCTCAAAGACCATCGTCGGAAACCTGCGATAAACTGTGTATTTGCTTCTATTTTGTTTGTGCTTCAAAACAATAAGAATCGTCCAGTATTTGATGCCTGGCCGGTCAGGTCTGTGGCTAAAGTAGCTGACTGTAGCTTAGGGATGGACGGCTATCTATCAAAGCAGACACATCTCTAAATTTAATAAAGTTATATTTAATCCCTTACAGTTGAAACTATCCACAGAGACTGAAACAGATTTTTGTAGGGCTGTAAGCGGGCTTATTTCTGCTGCTAGTAAGGAGTTTTTAACATGGGAATCTACGGGGTTTGATACATGTGGACTTTCCCTACCTGTCCAGCAGAGATGCTGTGGCCGTCTCCTGGCGGTCGGAGACAGTCGGTGCATGCCTTCATGGCCCTCTGCATCCTCAGAAAGTTGTTTTTTTTAAAAAGTGACTTCCTGTTTCTGCTCTGACTCTCACTATTTCAGTCTATATTTCTTTCTAGGATTTCCTGCTTTCTAACATCAGCTGAAGATTTCATTAACCAGCTGAATCTATACAATGACACACAAAGGAAGTGAGTCACAGGTACACATCCCAATACATTAAGCGTGTGAACTTTTAAAACAATCAAACTTTTCTTTATTCTTAATATCAAACTGACTTTTTAAATAAGCTTCTGTAAGCTGCTGCCACCTCACCTGTGTCTGCTCATCAGTCTTTAAGGACATTTATTAATAGTTTAATGTCACTTTTCTAATGTAATGATTCCATGTTGCCAGGTGCTCACTTCATGCAGGCAGCTTTTACTGCAGTTTCATGCATTTAGATAAACACAGGTCCTACTGCCAGTACAATGCTGTGATTTGGTTGCAATCTCAAAACTGTACGCTCATTATTAACAAATATATTTGAAATGAATTTGAACCCAAAACAAAAGCAGATAAGTTTTACAAATCTAAACTGAAGCTGCTGCACAGACACACTGCTGGACAATCAGAAATACAGCCCAGCTACAGCACCTGCAACACTCATCTGCACCTGAACGCATCCTCGATGTTAAAGCCTATTTGATATTTTAACGCTGACTTTGGCAGCAGCTGCACGAGCAGATTTCTCCTGCTCGTGATGTATTTCCAAGCAGGCGTTCAACAAAACTGTGGATAAAACAAGAGAAACGTGAAGCAGAAGGAGAGCAGGTTCATTTGTCCAGGAACTAAGCGTCGCAGAAAACATCGAACACAAAAAATAAACTCAGTGTCGCCTTTGGTTGTCTCTTCTGATCCGTCTCCAGCTGAAAAGACCAACGCACACCGGCCGAGTATCCTCCCGCTCCCTCGTCCCTCCCCCTCCTATTTCGTCATGGCCGACTGGATTAAAAACACACGCCCCTGAGCATCATGGGAAACAATTGAACTGGCTGGCAGCTTGGAGTTTGGCAAAGAAGACGGAGGGAAAAGAGCTGAAAACGGAAATATTTGCTTTTCTGTAATCTCACTTTCTCTCTCAGCGGCTGTTCGAGTGTTACTCTTTCAACCAGCTGTGTGTGTGTGTGTGTGTGTGTGTGTGTGTGAGACAGATTAAGTGACCCAAAAGAGAAAGTGAGTGTGTGTGTGCTGAAAAGCTACCACTGCTGGTATTACACATGCACATAACCACACCACTAATCCTCTTAAACACACAATTTTTCAGACACACAGGAAAAACACACACCTGGAAACACACACTCACATATATACACTCACTGTTGTGGAATCGTCGCCATGGTAAATGGTGACTTTGATCCTGCAGTGTCGGTATAGCGGGAAGTCATCACAAAAGCACACTGATGTCAGAAACACACCATCATCTGATCCCTGAAACACACACACACACACACACACACAGACACACACACACAGAATGCAATTTGATCAATTCAGGGGGAAATAAAAAGCCTAACTTGAATCTAGCCTTAATATAACGCAGCTCATGTGCCACAAATGGTGTGTGAAAGAGGTTCTCACAAAAGTAGTAATAAAAGCGAATAACAGGACTTGGCAGCCTGTGTGTGTGTGTGTCTGTGTGTACCTCTGCTATCTCTGCGCTGCAGTGCTTCCTGACTGTGTGAGTGTGCGTGTCGATGACAGAGATGTGAATCTGGATTTTGTCTCTGATGATATCCAAACCGTGACACTCTGAGAGAAGAAGGGCCGTGGGAAAGACGTAAGGAACAAAAACACACGGTATGACACAGAAAATCAGCAGTGTTATAAATGAAAGCTTTAACAGTGTGTGTGTGTGTGTGTGTGTGTGTGTGTGTGTGTGTGTGTGTGGACATACCCACTGTCAGGTGCAGCGGCGATACTGTAGCAGCAGTTTCTGCTCCACCTGGTGGCCACAGAACAGCATTACATCAGCTGTGAACTATTCAAACCTGTTAGTTTAACACACATCCATGTGCTATTTTTATAAACCCTGTGGCAGCTGGGATAGGCTCCAGCCCAACCACAACCCTGATAAGGATTAGAGGAAGAGAATGGATGGATGGATGGATTGTCCACTGCTTATCTGGGTTCAGGTCATGTGGGCAGCAATAAATAAAATAAATAAAATAAAAAAGTATAATGTCTCTTTGACACTGAATTAAAACCACAAAAACTTCTTTGACCGACATGCTCACCTGCACCTCCATCATTGTCAGGGCTATCCGTGGTGGTTTGTGTGTGTTCCTGCGTGTGTGTGTTAATGAGCGTGCGCAGGTGTGTGATGCGTCTCCTCAACTCCTCGATGTTGGCGTCTCTCAGGCTGATGAGCCATGACGTGCACTCTGCAGAGCTGCTCGACTGCAGGAACACGGGAGGGTCGCCGCTCTCAAAGCCTCAACACACACACACTAACACATTTTACTGTGCTCACATAGTATGCGAAAAGGTTCGTTAATGTGTGTTTGTGTGCGTGTTACGTACTGACAGCAAGCCGTCTGCTATTGTGTGGAAGCTTCATGACGTTACATCTCTCCAGCAGCAACACCTCCTCCAGCTCACCGGCCTGCGTTAAAGTTTCACGTTTTCTCTTTAATAAAGAACAAAAAGACACGTTTCCTGGTTTTTTTGGTGTCTTTATGTTGACTCTCACCTGCTTCTTCAGGATGAACAGCAGGTTTCCTCTCAGACGGCAGAACCGCTCTGTGAGACCTGTGAAAGCACAGAACGGCTCACAGATTTCTGAACACTAAGATGGAAAAATCTGTCTAAAGGGAGCTCTGCAGAGCCGCGTTTTCTTTCATGACCTTTAGATTGTGAGTCAGGAAACTGTTCTACCGGTGGAGACTCAGAGGTTCCAGGAAGTAAAGTTAGAGTGAGTCAGGCAGGAGATGGAAACAGACGAAGATGACTGCAGAGCAGAAGAGAAAAGAGATACAAAACAAAGGAGAAGAAAACAACAGAAACATGAGAGATCAGGAGCGAACATACAAAAAACAGAACTAAAGATCAAAAAAGAGAACTAGTAAAAAAATAAAGACGATAATTAAAAAGAAAAAATAAGAAAATGAAGATGAGAGGCAAAAGATAAAAGAGAACAAAATAGAACAGAAGATAACAAGAAGCATAAACATTAGGACAAATAGGCGAGAAAAAAATAGCAAAGAAGACAACAAAGGACGACAAAGGAGAGCAAAACACTGCAGTGAAAGTGAAGTTAAATAAATAAAAAAGAGAACAAATGAAAAAAATATAAAGATTAGCTCCATTAGTCTAATACAGGTTATGATAAAGGAGAATAGAACTGATCAGAATCTCTTACCTGCCTCCTGCCGTCCGACCTGCAGCGTTCCTTCTTTCTGGAAGCTCCCAGATGTTTCTTCTTTGGACAGAGACAGCAGCTGGCTGCGGTTCACCCTCAGCTTCATCCTCCTCATCATCATCTGCCTGCAGACCCCGCCATTATGATCTTCTTCTTCATCACTATCCTCAGCATCATCAGGGTTCCGTGAGCGTCACTGCTTTCTAAACAGAAACACACAGAACGAACTAATGTTTAAAGTTTGCACTACAAAAAAACTGGAATATTCTGAGTACTGTGGCTATATTATTTAAGTAGCAATACTACTGCACACGGTTTACATACTTACATCCTTAAGCTAAGGCTTTGTGAAAACAAATACATGAACATAAAGCGGAACAAGTGCACCTGCACGGTGCCACACCAAGTTAATGCTTAACATCAGTTGTTGACATGACGGGAAAATGTTTATATAAACAACCAAAAACTCGACTAAATATTCGCACGTGAGATAAAGTGATTCACAAGTGTTTTCCGTTTTTTCCGTGTCTCTTACCGGTACAAAAAGTGGGTTTTGGAGGGGTAATGACCAACTTTACCAGCCGCGGTGTATTTGGATAGACTTAGCCAACACCATAGCAAAATAACGTTTGATCGAATCAAGTATCGCGAGAGTTGTCTGTCTTCCCAGATGCGCTACTAACGTGGAACTGAAATATGTCGCGAGAAAAACATCATTAGTCAGTTGAATTATATCCCATCGATTTACTGTTAAAAATGTGAAAGCTTGTGCTTTTAAACGTTAGAGCGTTAACACTGGCTGTGCTAATATGGCTGTAGACGATGTGCTCTAGGATGTTGAGGACTATTTAGAAATTCTCTAACACCTCATATTGCTATCACCGCCCCTCCAGGTGAGGACAGGAGTTAACGCAAGCATCCCCTACAGAAAAACGAAAAAACTTCCGGGTGTGTGTGACTTTTTTTCTCGTTCTTGATTTTGTTTCATAACTTTTTAATTAGTCCAGTTTTCAGCGTGTAACGTTTAAATATGCAGAGCTGACGGCAGGAAGAAAAGCAGAAGCCCGGAAGAAGAAAAAGCAGAGTTTCTTTTAAAGCTGTGAAGGTAAAAACTGTCTGCAGTGTCTCGAATGGGCGCTGTCTGTTTCTGCTTAACTTATTTGATGTCACCAAGAGGGACTTAAACACTCTTTAATCCGCCTTTAACGCGTATAAACTGATGTGAAAATTGGATTTAGTTACTTTGTCATGTGTGAAAATACTTAAGAAGTTTCTTGCTAAACTTAAAAAAAAACTCTACTTGTATGAGGCTTTTAACTTTCAGCTCGATGTAGCAATAAACTGGAAACTGAGTGAATAAGAATACAACAGGAAACTATTACTACACATACAGGCTATTACTAAGATTAATGTCGTAAAATGATGCAGAAGTTCATTCAATTGTTCTGTTTTTTTGTTTGTTTGCTTTTTACCTAATCATTGTTAGTTTAGGTTTCCTCTCCATTTTTAACCTGCAAACTTCTCACTAATCCAGCTGCAGAAAATCTTTAGAATTAAATAATAAAAATTACGAAGAACTAAAAAAGATGTAAACAAAGCACCTAGGCATTTGGTGTGTGTGTGTGTGTGTGTGTGTGTTTTAATACAGTTTTAATTGATTTCTTTATTTTATTATATTAGTGTCATTGTTATTTTTTTATTGAAGATTTCATTATTAAAAATGTAAACATTTTTAAATAAAGCATATGAAGTTGTGCGGTAAATGGGTAAATTTGACTGCATTTTATTCATTCTAATTTTTAATTAACTCTAATTGTTTCATGAATTTCTTTTTCAAGGTTTTGTAAAACTTAAAATGAATTTAAAAATAATGTATATGCGTAACAGTAGTTTAAACAAAAAGGTTTTAAATTTCTGGCTTTTATTTGGCTCTACTCTGAGCAACAAAAATGATAATGTTGTGTTCACTGACTTGTTGGTGGAAGTAAAGCATATTTCCCTCTTAATAAGCAGAAGTTTAGATTAGCTTAATTTTTCCTGTTGCATTGTTTATTTTTTAAATACGGCCTTTTATATCACGTTTGCATAATAACTTTGTCTGGATCATTTCTGCCTTGTGATGTTACACGTGAGGTCAAAGGTCACCGTTTACCTGCTGATCTGTCTTATCGCACACTTATAATGAGAGGTTTGTACTTTGAGTTAAGTAAAGTTTTAGAAGATTTAACTTTATTACCTGTGTTACAGTGGTTATTACTTGTCCATGTCATAAGAGTGCTTCATTGACTCACAGGCCCCGTAAATGGCAAACACGTCCCAGCTCGTGAATGATTCATGCAGCTTTTGGGTAAAGTTGTTCAGTCAGCGTGTGTTTAAACTCCCTCTTTAATGCTGTCAGTCTGTTTTAAGATGGCACGAGGTTTGTTTCGCAGGATGCAGGGTGTGTTTAAAGCATTTGGAAGTCAGATAAGCCTTCATTTGTGGACTTTCATTTTTTTAGAGCTGTGCACTTCTGTGACCAATAGGTGGCATTAGATTCCAGACTGAAAGAGATGCTGATCCTGTTTGTGCTTTTATTCTACCATGTTTTCCTAAACTAAAGTAATCTTAGAAGCAAGTCTCACACTGCATGGCATTTATTTTGACCGTTATTTTAAAGCAATATTGAATATATAAGCAATACATACACAAATTTTGTTTAAGAGGCCACCCAGGCATAAAAACCACATCTATGGAATCAGCAGTCATATTCATATTCATATTGGCTTAAACAAAAGGTGTACAGTTGCATCACGTCAGTGTTGTCCTGGTTAAACATCCAAAGATAGTTGGACTTTAAAAGAGTTCACTTACTTTTTTTTGTTTATTTTATGGAACCCAAGATGAATAACAGTATTATTACTGATAGTAATAATTAATCAATAATCAAGTAATAGTCATGTGTAGCTTAGCTTCTATTAAAGAGCTCATTCTAATAAAATCAGGTGGTGAAATGATTAGGTAGAAACACCACTCTGAAAAACTTTTCATAACAATCACGTGAACAAGTTTTTTTTTTTTACAGCACAGATGATTGTTTTCTGTTTGTCTAGTAAAAGAGGAGCGAGGGAGGAAGAGGAGGATGGCTGTGGTGGAGCAGAGAGGAAGTGTCACTGTGGCGTCCGCTGTCACAGAGGAAGAAATTCCTCCAAAGGTGAGCCTGTTCGATGGTATGAGCAATAACAGAGTTTAGCAGGACCTGCTTTTTGTGAAGAAGGGGGGAAATATCGTTGTGCAGATGGTGGTAGAAGGCAGAAACATGGACATGTGTATATATACATGCACATAATGCTGGATCTGAAAATTTTAGTAGATGCCTTTTAACAGAGGCTTTCATTGAATTTAAATATAATTAAAATAGAAAAAAAAAGACAAGTTTAGAGAGAAAATTGGTTAAAATGATGCAGGACAAACAATCCATTCAGTACGTTGGGCTGGATGAGTGAGTGTAAAGGCTGTATTGTGAGGTCTTGTTGGGAGAGCGATGGCAATTTGAAGTGGCAATAACATATCATATCACTGTCAAAAAAAAGTGTTAGGGAGATGGATGTTAACAAGCCTTCTTCAGGTTCCCCCAAAGAGGCATTTTCAGACTCTTACTTGTACTAGCTGGATCTTGTTGACCAATTTTTCCTTTTTGTATTGAGCTGAACTAAACAGCGAGTGAGTCAAGGCTTTTAAAAAGTACAGAAAATACGCTGCTGTTAACAGAAGGTCTGTGCTTGATTTAAAACCCATAACAAACAAGAGCTTTGTGATGAAAATGAAAGGAAAAAAGTAGAAAATTATAAGTGTTTCATAATCATTGGAAAAAAGTGTTCAGCTTATCAACCAACCCATCAACTTATGTGAGCTGTAGCCATCCTGAATAACTGATTGTACTCGTCTTTAACAGGGCAGGCTGTGGTTTAAAGACCACACCCCAATGCTGCTGGTTTCCAGTCGAGTAAACATCAGCTCATTTGTATAATCCACAAACAGCACTGTGGACGCTTTTCATTGGAACTACATAATGTCCAGTGTACAAACTAACACGTTCTACTTTAAAGCCCTCAATTAAAATACTGGAAAATCTTAAACAACCAGTAAAAGTTTCATGTGAAGGACAACAAACTACATGCCATTACTCCTGCCACTGCTCAGCATCAGAGCGATGTGTAGACTTAAAACAGACCTGTGGTTAGTGCACTTGTTTTTACATGTAATGCATGTGGCTATGCAACCTGGCAGGTAAAAACAAAAGGGGGCAGATTCTGTAATCTTATTAGCTGCTGCCATGACAACAAAGGCAAACTGGCGTGATGAACATTGACAGTGAGCAGATGAATCTGTGTCTGATTCGAAGACCGTTGTTGTGGTTAATATTAAGTGTGTGACAGCGGGAGGCAGGAGTGGTGCTCCTTGCATCTACATGTAGTTGCTTTTTGTAAACTGAAACGTGTCAGCTGCTGCTTGTGAATATCCAGCAGGTTGTTGTTTTGCTTTTTTGTTTTCACGACTGGTCACACTTGACTGAAATAAAACAATGGTTCTTTTTTTCATGCTTTCAGTGGTCACATGAGAAGGTTGACGCCACACACGTTACACTTTAATACGAGTAAATTTGTGAAACCTTTTCTTTACATACTCTTTACATTTCACTAAAAATGAACCTTTGCTAGACAGACCTCAGGGTTTATGCGTGTGTGGAGAAAATGTAGGCTGTCATGCTGACAAATTTCTTCACAGGAAGAAATGACAGTAATAACGAAGTCTTCTAACAACATATGCCGATGACCCTAATTTTATCTAACTTTTAGAAGTTTCAATTGGATATAATTTCTTCTTCTCTACGACTTCATTTGTTTAGCACAATTAAAAAATACAGTTTTGCAAAGCGTCTGAATAAAAGCTTACATTACACTAGGGCTGCCACGATTAGTCGACTAGTCACGATTATGTCGACTATCAAAATCGTCGACGACTGATTTAATAGTTGACGCATCGTTTGAAGCTTTGTAAGATCCCAAAAGATGCAGGAATAAGTAGTAGGATTTTAAGAGTGTAATAACGGACTGAAACAGAAGATGGCAGCACTGCATGTACAAGGATGCCAGCAGCCGTTAAACCCCAAAGAAGAAGAAGAAGAAGCTGTGTCCCAGAATTCATAGCGCAGCCCTGCTCAGTTTCCAACAATGGCGGCAGCTAGTTAGTTTTAATATTACTCTTATTATTCTTTCTGGGTCACAAAATAAACGTTTAACATATTTTCAGGCGAGAATGTAGCTGTGTAAACCTGAAATATCTGCTCAGTTTATCAAGACACCACATATTTTCAAAAGCGCTTCGACGTTTTCGGAGACGTCTGTTATCCACCAGCTTGATAGCTAGCCGGGGGCTAGGCTCACTAGAGCCGGTGAGAACACCGGACTCCCGGCAAATTGTTTTCAAACCCACCGCCGTCTTTCCCTACTCAGGTTAAACATATATAAGTCATTTAGATAACTTAAAAATGTTATTGATTGGCTTTTTGTAGTATTTTATGTGTTCCTGAGTAAATTGGTTTGTCTGAGATCAAAGTTATAGTTTTTGCACAGCTGAATAAACGTCAAGCACACAACTGATTATCAGAAGTGTGAGGTGCTCGAGAATATACTCCGGTGTCCCGTTATATTTTAGATAGCAAGGAGTTTATTAAACTTCACCGAAACAATCTGCAAATTTCATTAAAATTTAATAAACTATCATCTTGTCTTTATTTTTAGTTAGCACATGCCTTACACACTTAAAGCTGTAAGCTAATGATAGTTATATAAGAGCAGATGCATGCTTGTGCAGTAAGCTGTACGTTTTACGTCCAATGGATGCATGATCTGATTAGTCGACTAATTGCAAAAATAATCGGTGACTAGTCGACTATCAAAATAATCGTTTGTGGCAGCCCTACATTACACATAAGTGTTCAAACATACGGTCTTACATTCTCTCCTGCATACACACAAACACTAGAATAATGGGAGAAAGATTCACACAGCCACAACCTCAGCCGACCTGATGGGCTGAGGAAGGCTGTTCCAAAGCGTGATCACCTCGCAGACTGTGGTCAGATTATCAGAGAAAGTGACTGATGTTACAAGGTATCAGATGGGGATATGTGGGGTAAAGGTTTGATTTTATTTATTTTTATGTTGGATTTTAAATTGTAATGCTGATTTAAAGAAAACAGTGAGGTTCTTAGCAGATGATCTGATGTTGTTGGTGAGGGGGGCTGATGTAATGTTACCTCATTTGAGATGGTATGAGGGCCAAACACCAAAGTTTCTTCTATTGCCATCGCCAGAGCTAAATAAATGAAAAGAACACAGAAGTCCCAAAAACGGTGGATCCTGCATTTCACTCAAACCTGGAATACAAACTTGTTGGATGGTCTGTACCATACAACAATCAATGCATCACATAAATCCATTCTCCACAAAAAAACCCACCATTAACATGGTCAGGAGGTCCAGTTCAGTGACCTGAGTTACTGGAGGCCTAAGAGATGATGGATTACCACAGCGTCGTGTATCTTGAAACTTGTCAAAGTGACTACACTCCTAACTTAGAATGCCTTAGAGCAGCGGTCTCCAACCTTTTATGCACCATGGACCGGTTTATGCCCAACAATATTTTCACGGACCGGCCTTTAAGGTGTCGCGGATAAATACAACAAAATAAAACCAGTACCAGTACCGAAAAAAAGAAGATTTATTCATAACACACATGAAAAGACCAAGGAAAACCGAGTTAATGATAAAAAAAGATAACAAAAGAATGCTGAAAACCGATTAAAAACCCTGAAAACCACACATTTCACACCTGAGCCTCAACTATCGCGGCCCGGTACCAAACGATTCACGGACCAGTACCAGTCCGAGGCCCGGGGGTTGGGGACCGCTGCCTTAGAGGTTTCCAAATGGATGATTTATAAAAACATGAGTCATTGTGCAGTTATGATGGAGGGAACCATCCTTAGAGGCCAAAACAGCTTTTTATTTGCAAACATGTTTATTTTGGATATAAAGTTGGGGAGCACTTTGGAGCCAACCTCAAGTGAACATTTTGTGCTTCAGTCCCAGTGGTTGTTGTGCTGGTTAATCCTGTTCCTTCCACATTAAACTGTCTCTTTAATCTCTCATTTTTCTTTTCATGTATAAATTAGTTAGATTAATTTGATGACAACACTGTAAAATATGTTACCTAGATTGATGGTTTGAGTTGTTGTCTAAAAACAACATAGAATCTGGTGGGCCACCAGTCATGGAAACTTTGATGGCCTGATTCAAGCCACCTGTGAAACCTCAGATTTGAAAATCCGCTGTTTGATTCAAAAGTTATACACATAAATGGAGACCATTGGTAGCACTAGAGTTCTTCAGGAATAAACATTAAACTTGGTGAAAAGAATAAATGAAATGCCCCCATCCATCCATCCATCTTCACTTATCCAATTCAGTGTCATGTGTTAACTTTATTTACCAAACATTGGTAGAAACTACTACAGACTCCATTAGCAAAAGAAGGAAAGTATTGAAGAAAAGGTATGAACCACTGAACCCAGATCTCTTCACAGCTTAAATCACAAAAAATAACAGCATGTCTGGCCTATAGTTAATAAATAGAGAGGATATCTATAGTGGACTGATAAGTGGAGAAACAATTTCTCGATAAACCTCTGTTATTGGACCTTTAATAACTCGCCACAGAAATCCGGACCCTTACAGTCACATATAAGCTCCTCTAACCTTTGGAAAAATCCAAGGTGGGCACTGAGAGGCTTGATTTGCGTCACTGTGTGCCTCGCTGTCACTTCAATGTGGCACGAAACCTTTGAGCTAATTTCCTGCAGCACAGTGAGCCTTCCAGGTATGTGTGTGTGTGTGAGTGAGTTTTGGGAAAGTGAGTCATTATTCCATTAGAAAACATATGTAAGATATGCTTACTGGGTACAGTAACAGCTTACTGCTGTTGGACACTTAGAATCTACACCCTGGCACTTAGTCAAAATTAGGAGACCACACTAAACGAACTGCCCCTTGTATGTTAATCAGTTGCCTCTGTTTTGGCAGATAAGGGTGACCAGTGTGAAATTAGTCAAAAGAAATGGGTGGCATGTCTGTAGCTCACTGGATAATTATTTAATCGTGCAGTTTATAGCAAAGCTACTGAAAAGTTTCAATTAATTGATTTTTTGTAGCTAATGATGAGCTGTGTCATTTCTTTTCGTTGCTGTTGGGTGCTACTGGTTAATGGAGATTGTTAGAAGTGACAACACTGGGCCTTTGGCTTAAGCTAGTCTATGGGGTAAGGTGTGTTGTGGAAGTTTTCCACTTAAAGCCTGCAGACGAGCGGTGAGCGGTAGCTAACATTCTTTAATCCAAACACACAAAGAACATACAACCAAGCTTGATGGAGAGCCTACATGACCACGGGGCAGGTCAGCAGAGTCTCACTGAGCCTAGCATGGCTCTCAGTTAAATACCTTCTCCAGGAACAAAAGGCAGTACACAGCTGTTTCACACCTTAAGGTTCACACTCCCTTGCTACTTCCCAGAGTCCTCGAAGAGACAAAAGACTGGTCCTCTGGAGTTCCTGTTTCCCCCAACATCCTTACTACACCCCCTACCATTTGTCTTAAGTATGAGTGTCAGACATGTTAAAATCCAGTAGCACCAAGGCATTACAATAACGTGATTAATACATAAATGAAAGAAATTCCTATACAATCGCATGTTATTCATAGACATGCCAAAACCTTGCATCAAGCAGGTGATCGATTGCTAGCAAAAACAATTGTTTGAAACTGCTTGATTTGCATTTGATTAATTTGCGAGTATAACTGAGACCAGTCTAACCCCACAGACCAGTCAAAATTAGAATTTTGAGAAGGTCAAAGAGATCTGCAAGTAACTTTTAGATACAACAAGCTGCTTGGGCACATGATGTCCTCAGTAGACCGTATAATGATAGAAGCCATTAATTAAACAGTGATGTTTTTTACAGGAAGCAAACGGTAATGGCAGCCACGCCAGCAACGATGTTACTGCCCCCACAGCTGAGACCACTCCAGATGTTCCAGAGGAACAGAAGCAGAGCATAGGTAAAGAAGTGAAGGACTTACAGCTGAACACCAACCACCTCTGATGCCTGTGGTGTAGGATATTCCAGTCCATTGGTAGACTATAATTTGGCCCGTTTATTCAAGTACCTTGCTTAAAGTTTTAATGTACTTTTATTGTGCTTTGTACCCCGTCTCACGTATTTTAAATCTTTAGTTACTATTATTTAGCGTTTTTTAAATACAACTCTCCCAATAGATTGGGAAGAAATATTATTAGACATAAATGTACCCAGCACAGTACAGGTAATTCACATCCTCTCTAGCTGCAATATTCAAGTGATATACACGTTGCCTAGTCAATAATAATAATAATCATCCAGTAATGTAATGTATATGATTCCACGTACAGAATATTTTTACTTGAGGTATTTTAAGGATATTTTTATGCTCAGCTTTGTCCACTAGAGGGCGCTCCAGAGTGTGAAAACTGCGGCAAAGTCATTAGACTCCTGTTGTATCCAATCAAATGCACTGTTATTACTGCTGATACAAGCATCACTATACTGAAGTGTAACTGTATGCACATTTGAAGTGTTTTCATAGAGAAGTGCAATATTATTTGTGTCTTTCCAAAAAGTTAACATTTTAATAACTTTAACAGCTTTTGTAGATCCAATCTGATCCATAAATTTTGATTACTTCTTTTTCTTTGCCATGTGTTGTGTAAATGGTAGGTTCATTAAATATAATTAACATTAAAAATATCAGATGAACTCCATTGTATTTTCATTGCTATTGAATATGACTTTATAATGATTATATACATTTTTGACCCCAACTCCAGGTTTCTCACTCACACCTGAGATACCCAAAGGTGTGGTGATTCAAGGTAACAACAGCAACCCTGCCAGCGAGAAGTTCAGAAGAGTTCGCAACTGGAGCATCACCAAATATAAGGTTGGAGGATTTTGACTAGACTTCCTGTTACTGTACTTTGGTGCCAGATATAATCATTTACTATCGATCTGGTCTCCCCACAGTATACCAGGCAGGCTCTTTCGGAGAAGCTTGGCCGTGGGTCTCGTACCGTGGATCTGGACCTGGAGCCCCGCCTCGAGCTGCTCAAAGACGACCGACAGCGCTATGAAAATGTGACCAGTCTGGCTCAGACGCTTGCCAGTCAGCTCTCTCAGCTCACAGTTACCCAGAAGAACCTCGGGGATGCCTTCACAGAACTCAGCGTCAAAACCCCAACTCTGCATGTAAGTATTGGGGATACAAGCTGCTACTTTAAGTCTACCTGCTAATGCTAACAGGATTACATATAGTAACCTTTGATGTATTTAGAATTACTAGATCCAGTGCTGAGGACATGCTGAACTCTAAGTTTCTTTGTCCAAAAATTATATATAAAAATCCCCAAGTTATGCTGTAAAAACACAATCTCCTGATTGTTTACTGTTTTTGGTCGTCATATTGATTGTGACTTGCTGAAATATTTTCCCGAATGATAGATGTCAACACTCACTTCCACATTAGTGCCAATAAAGGAGTGAAAGTCGAAATCACAAATAAAGACATCAGAGTTTACCTGCTAGTGCAGACAGATTGTTTGGTTCCCCACCATAGACAGTATGAAAGACCTCACTAATTAAATAATATTAATGATAATAATAATTAAATAGTGAAATCCTGTGAAGCCCAGATCTGAGAGCTTTCGTCATTAAATATCTTGGTATCTTGAAACCAAATGTAATGAGAGGGTGGTAGCTGTGACTTCCAAATATTCACTGGTACATAACTAGCGTGAGCTAGTGTTATTCACTGTGGGCACTTGGAAGAAGCACAAACGTCACATAAATTAGATTTTCAGAGTCCTTAACACTGAAATCAAGCTGTTACAGGGAGAGTCAGACAAGCTTACAGCATTTTAAGAAATTGGCCATAAAAAGGCTTTAATATATGGAAAAAGCTACAAAGAGTCCATGTAAAACTTAAGAAATCTTTAAGAAATGTTTTGATATCTTGTCCAGTAGGGATGGGTACCGGTATCCGGTGCCATGATGGCACCGGTTCTAACATAAACGGTAGTAACCAGACCGAAAAGCAGCGCACATTTCGGTGTTTTATTTCAGTGCTTTTTTTTCCTGAGCTGTGATACACTTTAGATTCTAGCCAATCATTTTACATTTCCGAGGATAGTAGGCGGGTCCAGATACGTACGTTCTTTTAGAGCAGAGCTACAGATTAAAAATGCCCAAGGCGAAGCGGTCAAAAGTCTGGCTGTACTTCACAGCAAAAGATGCAAACTCAGCAGCCTGCAACAAGTGCTTTAAGATGATACTGTTATACTGTCAAAGGAAGTAACACCTCAAATCTGATGAAACACCTGGCGACGCATAGCGTTTTTTTTTAAAAAGCCGAGAAATGCGCCGTATTTGATAGCTTGCTGCGAGACCTCACACCGAGCACATCTACTGCGGGTGTGGTGCCTGTTATCGGACCCGGAATTAGCAACATCCCCCAAAAACCCAAAGAGTACAGTCCTGGCCCCTAGCCCTGCCAGTGTAGCAGAAATGATGACGGATGACGATGGCAGCAGCAGCCGTTCTTCTCTGCGTGAGTAGCTTAATGTTGTTCGTGTGTAATTTACGTTGAGTAGGCTAACCACGTTATTACATTAATGCATGTAAGGTGAACAGCAAACACCATCATAGCTACATGCGGCTGTCTTCTTGTTTGATGGCAGATACTCCCTTCACTCTGGCCAAAAAGGCTAAAATGACCAAAGAAAAAGTGGAAAACAGTTAAACATGAGAGGTTTTTGGACAACGTTTGTGTTTTTTCCATTGTTTAAGCACTGCTTCCAGCCAAGAGTGATACCATATATGCCCCATAGCTGCAGAAAAGGCTAACATTGTTATCTTTTTACAAAAAAACAGCTGAACATGAGAGGTTTTTTGGACCAATTTTGTGTTCTCCATTCTTTAAGCACCGGTTTGAGCACCGTTTAAGCACTGGCACCGTTTCAAAAGTACCGGTTTGGCACCGGTATCGGATAAAACCTAAACGATACCCATCCCTATTGTCCAGTCATAAATTGGAATCCAGAGGACGATATCGCCATTAAAGATCTCTGGTTCAAATGATTTGCCATTTTTCTGGTTGTAAACTAACCTAACAGATGATTCAGGTTTATTTAACCAGCTATAGTTCCCATTAGTGTGGCTATTATGTCTCTATGCATCATGCTTACCTTGCACTTTCTTTGTAATATAAATACCAGCTGGAGTTTGGCATAAATGCAGACGCTCAGAGGTTTCTCTCCAAGAGCGGCGAAACGCTGACGGAAGCCATCAACGCCTTCACATCTGACATGAACACATTGCTCAACAAAACTATTGAAGACACAATGATCAATGCTAAGCAGTATGAGACTGTCAGGTGGGTTAAAAAGCACACTTCTTTTTTTCCCTTTCTCAATAAATTCATGTGCTGTGACAGTGACTCTGCAATCAAACTAACATCCAACCAGAAAGAAGCAGGGAGGTTAATCTCTGCACCCACGCAGCAGGAAATTGAGATCAAATGAGAGATACCTAACCACTACAATACAACAGGGAGCTTCAGTGTACACATCCGTGTCAATTTCCTGTCTTCCAGGATCGAGTATGATGCGTTCCGAGTCGATCTGGAGGAGCTGAACATGGGCCCCCGTGATGCTGTCACCGTGCCCAAACTGGAGCAGGCCCAGAAAGACTTCCAGACTCAGAGGGAGAAGTACGAGAAGATCCGAGACGACCTGTCAGTCAAAGTCAAGCTGCTGGAGGGGAACAAGGTGACAAGTATTGGATTGATCTTTCTTTACCTTGTGCATCTGAAGTTAGGGAATAAAGATGGAGGTGACGACGTATGAGTGAAACCATGTGACAAGTGAAATCGTTTTTAGCATCTTTTAAGGTTTCTCATCGTTTCCATGCATTTTTTCCCAAATTATTCGACTATAAAATATTCTGTCACATTAAGCCATATTTTGTTGATATGACTACTTTTTATTAGGAGATGATGATGATAATAATAATAATAATGTTTATATAATAAAAAAAGTTGATCAGTTTTTCCCAGTAAAATACTCTTATTTAAATGACAATACGATGCTAAAACAAAGCGATGTGCACCGTTTTTATACCTGGTACAACAGATTCCCAATCCAGTGTCACTGTTATAGTTTAGGGTTTTAGCTAACTTTCTAATCTGCAGTGTTTCTAAGTTGGAATAATAATAACATAAATAACCACATATGAATTAAGTAAAATTGTTGTAGTGTCATCTAACACAGTTAATAAAAAAGTGTTATTTTTTCTTTCCTATGCAGGTCAAAGTCCTCCGTAATCAGTTGTGGATGCTCCACGGCGCCTTTGCAGCTCACAGCTTGTCCTGTCAGAATTTCCTGGAGAAAAACATCCAAGAGGCCGGAGAACATCTCAACAACGTCAGCACCGATGTCCCCTCCTTCCTGGAAGAAAGTTGACACAGCAAAGCAACAACCAATAGTGCCGTAAGGCAGAATCAGAGGGAGTCAGAGGAACATTTGGCATTCATGGATTCTCTGTGAGAAAAGTTCGGGAGTACTCAGCTAGAAATGTTTAATGGATGTTAGAGGGTGATTAATTCATTTATACCAGGGTGGAATTTAATTTGTTAGATTTGGGATGAATTTCCAGCCTCACAAAGAGCTCTGGAAACAAAGTTGAGTGTTTGCTACAGAAAATAGGGAGTTAGCAAAAATAATTTATTTGGGATGTAGAAAGGGTTTCATGGGTTCTGGTGTAACTCATGGAGGTCTGGAAAGGCCTTGAAAAGGTCTCAAAATGTGAGTCTGTAATAAGTCTTAAAAATAATTCTGATTTAAGAGAAATATCATCTCTCATTCATTCAGTAAAATGCATTTATATGCATTGGGGAGTAAATCCATCTAATCCTCCAGGAGTCAGTAAGCCTTTCTTTGAACTTCCAAAATCCTCAGTCACTGCAGTCACAAGCTCACAGCTCCCGAAAGTGCCTCAACACCACTGCTGGAAAACAGTTTCATAGTCAAAAAAGGCTGCTACAGTTCTCTTGTCTCTACCAGCAACATTAAGCAAATTAAATCTGAGTGTCAAATATCTGAAAATATCAGCAGGATCTAACTGGTGTGAAAATATCAGCTAATTGTTTTGGGGTTTTTGTCATTTTAAACTTCTGTTGATGCTGAAACCTAAACCTAAAACAATTTAGTAACCTTTGGATTTGATGTGCGTATTTGTATATTGATAAAAACCAAAATGCCAAACTCAAATCCAGCAACTGGTTACATATGATTCAGATTTTGTGTTTTATTTATTTTATTTTTTTGACTGCTGAAGAATGGTCACCTCCAAATGTAGCTATCTATCACAGTATCACTGTTCTTGGCTGGTTGCCACTTTCTTCTATGGTTTACATCACAAGCAACTCTGTCACCTCTAAAGGTCAGTCACAACAAAACACTGATCGTGATGTCGATAGTGAGCGTTGGTTGTCAGTATGCCAGAGATTTTGGTCTGATTGGCTGTTCTTCGCTTGTTCACGGTGCAAAAACTTGTTGGTCCAATGGTTTGCTAATAGCCAAAAATGTTGGTGTTTATCTAGTATGTTAGCACTGCTTGTTGTTTAATACAAGTCTTTCAGGCTATATTTCACCAGTAAAAAGGTTTTCCTTTTTATTTTGGACGTTCACATTAAGAGTTGCACATTAATAAAAGTTGTAGAGTTTTTAAATAAATAACCACCCAGGCACTGTTTTATTTCAGTAGGATTTATCTTGCTGTGTGTTGGTCATAATACATTGTTTGTTTGTCTTTTAGAGAAAGACAGCCTTTTAGGGAACATTTGAGCAAAGTGTTTAATGGGTAAAGCTGTAAAAAAAGTTTTACTATATGTCGACGATGGTGCCTTATAAGTATAGAAATGTTGGCTAAAAACAACTTTCCAGCAATATTTAACTATCAGCCAAATATTAGAGTTTAACTAACACTCCTATTAATGTACAGGTTCCTGCACACTTCTGTTTTATTATTTTCATCTGTAAGCTACACAACCGAATAAAGACTAATGAAACCAGTTAAGTTCCAGGTTTAGGCTTTTTACTTTCTGAGCTCAATAAATTTTTTTTGGTGAGGAAAGGTCAGCTGAAGTTAGCATTTTCGGGGGCGACTCGGGAGCCAATGCACTACTTTTATATTCGTAGATATGCATTATTTGAGGATGATGAATACATTTGCTACATTGTTGTTTTTGTTTTTTCCCAAATGAAACCAAAAATTTGGGGACTCTTCCATTGATGGACAAAAAAGCAGATGAAATGGTAAAATTGTGTTGAAATAATATTGTGGGGTTTGATTTGCTCGTGCCTGTTCCTGTTATTTTGTCCATCTACCATATTTTCTTGCACACTTTGCACTCTATCCAAACCATAGTCTGCCATATGCATTACTCATAACATTGTAGTAATCTTCATTGAATGACTCCCTTATGTTATGTTATGTTGGCATGTATGAATACTCTTATGTTTGTGTCTGTATACCTCAACAAGACCAAATATGCAATGACTGTAAGATGCAGTGCAATAATGTCCCAACGACCTTCTTGCATGTAAATGTGTAAACTGCCAGTGACTTGAGTTCCCCTTTCCTGATTTATCTGTGACTTTAAAGGGAATTTCCACTGGGTGTAAACTGATACTCCTGTGATGTGTTTGGTGACCAAAATCACTTTCAGGCTCGACATCTTTAAGAAATGCTTTGGTTTGACTTTAGATTGTTAGAGGAAAACTTGCAACATTCTGATTGTTTTAAATTATATTTTGAGCTTGAATCCACACTTTTGATCCAAGCTCATTACTTCTTGTTTGTGTGTGGTGAATATATTAATTGACTGCTAATTTATTATTTGACAATTTAAAAAAAAGTAGTTTGAAAAGTAATCTCATCTCAAGGTCCATTTACTAGATTATTTTTCTTAAGCTTTCAGTTGCATTTGGGAGAACACCTGGTAATATTAGCTTAAAGAGAGGTTTCTGGGATTGCGCAGTCATCAGTTATAGGAAATCTGCAAGACAAAGTTGAAAGCTAAGGAGAAAATCTAATAAGATGACCTTGAATTTGTTTTTGTATTTGTGTATTTGATGTGTATATATTTTTTTTCTTTCATTAAGTCAGATGGTGGTTACACCCATCTTGCCAAATCTAATATGTCTAGAAAAGATAAGCCACAGTCTTTGAATTGCCTTGAATTGACTGAATTGAGTTGACTTTGTTTGCTTGTTTTTTATTGAGGCAGAAAGAGTTTGGGGTTTTCACCAGGCAAATGAAAGTTTGGGGATTTTTTCCTCCAACACCACCACAGTTTGTTGTCAACTGGCTTTGTTTCAGCAGTTTGATTATCAGTCAGCTTTTTCTCAGGATTTTACCCACAGGGCTAAAGTAAAACTGAAAGTGAAAATATAAATTTTGCTTTTTATTAGACTTGAAGAAAACGGACCAAAATGTATGTAGACACAAGGCAAAATTATTTTACTCTGTATATGTTTATAAACCTTTGAAATAAAATAGATAAGTGTACAAATATGACACATTTTGTTTATGAATTTCTGATTACGGCTTGATTTTGACAGTTTGACTCTGTAATCATTTCAGATTTTACTCAGGTTCATCAAATCTTTTCATTTTAGTTTCCGGTCAGATTTTGGGTGTTTTCCACTGCCAGGTGCTTTGGTTTTTCTTTCCTTTGCCAAAGTCTGTTTGTTTTTTTTTGTTGTTGTTTTTTTTTTAAATTTTAGCCAGCCACCGAAAATACTTTTCAGTCTGTGAGGATATCATCAGGTGAAATCAGTTACAAAGAGTGACTTGATTTCTAGTAAATTTCTGCAGCCAGCTGTAGTTTTATGGAAGATACCAGCTTGACTACTGTACAAACCCTGCCCCTTTACTCTCTGAGCTGTAGTCAAACTTGAAAAAGTGCAACACAATACTGCTGCGACCAGCACATATTAAAAGTTTCAAAGTTAACTTTGAAGTAGCACAATTTACATCATGCTCTTCACCATTGTTACTACGCTTTGGCAAGTAGTTTGCAGACAAGTCAGCAGCTTCCATGCAAACTGCTGTTGACTTTGGCAACCTGCTAGCTCCTAAAGCAATCACAAGCAGGTTTTTGTTGCAGTAACCGACACCTAATAACTGCAAGCAACCTCCAGCAACCATTCACCAACCGGTTGGAGAATACACATTTGTTTTCCTTCGCAGCCAGAAGTTGCCAGAGGGTCGCTGAAAGATCAATGCACGATCTGATATTGTCGTGTTAGTGTTGTTCCCAGATCAACATAGTAAACGTTGTTCCAGGATCAACATTGCAAGTGACCAATCAGAATGTTGTGACGTCATACTTTTGCGACTTCGGGAAAAACTGCCGTAAAACAAAAAACTGTACTTAAGCTGCGAGAAACCGCCTCTGTCCGCCGATCAACGGACCCTGACCCTGACCCTTTAATAAACGCTAAGCAGAATTGATATTGTCCTTGCAACATTGGAATTTCATAAATGCACGAATGGCTTGGCGCCAAAGAATAACGTCACAACAATGTGATTGGTCACTTGCAATGTTGATCCTGGAACAACGTTTACTATGTTGTTCCAGGAACAACACCAACACGACGATATCAGATGGCAAGGCACAGGCCTATACGGGGACTGAGATGGTGACCATAGTAAACATCAGCAAGTTACTTGTCATTTTGAGCATTTTTATCTTGTAACTCGAAGTATAATTATGTATGCAAACCTCTTTTAAAAAATTTAAAATTGTTATTGAACTTAGGTTTAATATCTGAGAGACTCAATAAAAATATTCAGTTTATTAAATTAACTGAATGATTTTTAGATGCTTTCCAAGATCTGCACTTGTTGTGGAATCGAGACTAAGCCTGCCTCCTTTGTGGATAGAAGAAAGTCATAAATAAGGTCATCTATTTTTATCTTTATTTATGGTTATGTATTTTTATATTTACTTAAAGTTACCGATTTTTATGCTTCAAATAATCATTTGAAGCATAAAAAATAGACATGGGTGTTTTTTCTTAATCTTTGAGTTTAAGAAATGTTTAGCTATACAAGCAGCTCATTCTCTGCTACATTTTTAGTCTGTGGCTTTACTTGAGTAGCTTCACATGATTTACTTTGGCTCTTCATACAACCACTGTCTGAAACACTCCAATTTAGTTCCTTTTTTTTTTAATCCCTGCACTAAAAGCCCACTTTCATCTCATTGACCAGCATCTGGAAGCTCGCCGAGGGGCAGCATCCAGCACTTGTAAATTGTTAAACTACTTTCTGGATGTGCAGATAAAACATCAGCTATAGACTCAAAAAGACTCACATTCATGTATTTGTATCAAAATATTTAAATTTTTGACCATTAAAATTTTGACCATCCATCATTTTAATATTTAATTTACTGAATTCCAGAAAAAAATGTGTATATTATGCAAGCAAAATATGTCCTTCACTCAGCAGGCTCTTTAATGATGACAGATGCTGGCCTAACCTTGACTTTCCTTCAAGCTCAACTTAGCAACAAGAAACCTTTAAACATCAAATCCAAATCCACTGTCCACAGTGTTATTATAATTGTTTTCCAAGAATAAAAGGACTAGACTTGAAGCAGGGTGTATTAGTATGCAGTGTTGTGATTCTTGCTTTAAATGGAGGGGATCAGTGAAGCGATTTTAGAATAAGACCCTGGTCTGTTTGTGGTTCTGTTGCTCTGATTGCTTTAAAGAGAGGCAATTACTCACCTGGCAACACCAGCACACAAAACTGATTCTACTATTTGTCTGAGCGAGTCTGTGAATGTGTGTTCCTGCATCCAGGCTCATTTTCCCAAACATTTCACCAGCGGGATAGAGTTTCTCACAAAGACTCCCACCTCTCTTGTCTCAGCTCCAGTTTTGTTTTTTTGTTTTTTTTAAAGAGGTTCGTCCACAAACTCGATGATTAACTTGTCAAGACTGAAGCACGCACTGAGTAGCTTCAGCTTTGCTTTACTCGTATTTGTTTGAAGGTGTGTCTTTCTAACATAGATGTGCGTTTGTATCAATTTAATATTCGTTTAGTGATGAATTTGTCACATTGTTGTAGGGAGGGTGTCCATCTGTTGGTCACTGTTGAAATCTCTTAACAAATCACTGTAAGTGTTCACAGGAGGAGCAGAAGACACAAATGCAGTATGCCAGAAACAGAGAGAGCAAAACCCTAAATCCAAAGCGCTCACAAGGAAACACTTCCTACAAGAGGCTGACAAAGGGCAAAAATCCAAAAACAGGGAATGGTCATACATGAGGAAAAAATTTAACAAAAAGAACACAAAGTACTAAAGAAAGCGTCTGGAAAGTAAGGAGACAATGTTCCAAGTGAGAAGTGGAAAGATAGTAGTGTATGTAGTTGATTGGTTAACTGAACACAGGCGATGCTCTCTGTGGAACCCGAGATAAACTTTTCTCAACAGTAAGGTGAGCGTTTTAAGCGATGGCCAATGACAGTGCAGGATACCACTGATCGAGACCCAATCTGTTATTAAATACATTAGAGCTTTAAAGCTGTATTTTTTCTGCTGACCACTAGCGGCAGTTGCAGAAAGAAGTCTGATTGTGGGGGAGCAGGCCTTCAGCTTCTTTGCTTTGGCGCCTCAGTAAACACTTTCTTAGGGAGTTTACGGTCTCAGTCACTAATTTGAAGTGTTGTTGAATCTAACATGGGGTTTACTTCGGAAATGATGGTCACTATTAGGGTCAAAAGGGACAATAAAGCATAATCATTATAGCTCCTGACTGCTACGAGGAGGTGCAAAAGGGTGGATGCTGTGTTCGGAGTGGCTTGTGGAGGTAGGACCTCATTAGCCCTCACAGACGTTTATTTCTACACATTTGAAATGAGAAGAAATGTTACTGTCATAACACCTTCTATATAAAAACATGATGAAAATTGTCAGGAAAAATCCCTCACCGCCAAAACACCCCCAAGAAACTAGAAATCCAAAGGTTGTAAGAAACTGAGGATTTTTCTCATAATTGTCATGTCCTATTAAATGAGACTTTAATGCAGTGATTTAAACCATAAACTCTTCAAATAAATGACTGTCTGAAGTACTCTAATTTATCCACAGACCTCTGTACACGTTTTGTAACCTAAAGAGTCTCCCCCTGTAAAAGCAGGTAAGTTCAGAAAATCCAGTCATATTTTATATATTTATGGCAGTATAAATGAGCCCTAAGTAGTAATGAACTACCAAAGGTGAACTCACAGAAAAAAGCTGTCACCCAGTGTGCTGCTTAACACTGATATGATGTGTTTTTATTTATTTTTCATAAATAAACATAACCATGAGAAGGGAAGCCTGACTGTTTGCCAAGGGAGGGGCTGTTTGAGCTTATCTGAGCTGCACACACACGCGCACCAGAGACAGCGCTTTTCCTTTCACCTGAGTAAACACGCATGCGCAGCGTTCGGGATTCCTACCTCCTTTTTCCTCTCTCCTTGCCTCTGTCAGTCCAGAACTTGGCTGCAAGCAGCTCGCTTCATGTGGATGCGACCGGGATCAGTTGACGTCGCTTTGCTGTATATTTGGTCATTTTTTAAACGGGACTTTTGCATAGGAGCCGCAGCGCCGCTGAGTACGCGCAGTGGGGTGAGTTATATTAACAGAAAACTAACCGCTGGTTTATAACTAACTAAATTGATTTTAGTTTGCCAGAAATGTAACTTCAGAGCTGAATATAAGTTATCTGACAGACTAACGAGCTGTTTAATAGGGGGACGCTTTGCGCTCACCAGACTACATGCAAATTTCTGTAAATTCTTGGATCAACACAAACAGCCAGCGGCGTAATATTCCTAAAATGATTAATTAAGTGGTGTTCAAACTTGACAGTGTTTCGGCATGGTTCATGTGATTCTCACACTGACATTAATGTTTTTAATCTGATATATTCACACCTTCACACCAATCATTTGGAGCAGGTGTAAAACTGTGTGAATAGCAGTTTTCCATTAAAATACATGTTACCTCACAGGGAAGTCAAAGTCCTGCACAGTTACGGTGTCCTGTGCCTTCACAGAGACACAGAGACATTGTTCAGTCAGCTGATGAAATGTGGAAAAATGCAGACCTGTTATTGAAACAGAACTTTCCCCCCTCAGGCTGTTCATCCTGTGTTTTAAATGCAGGGTTCATTAAATGTAATCCTCCCACCTTAGCATTAAACTGGGCTGCTTGTGACCTTAAACTAAAACGACCCCCGGTTTCGAGGTATACCGGTGGCTGGTGAGATTCTTTGGACTGAGCTTTTATTGGGGTTTCCCGGTATTCTGCTGTGCAGTGAGATTTCTGGAATATTCATTATGTTTGTGCTTTTAGTATCCTTGATAAGTTGATTGTTGGTCTACTGTACAGAGATACTGCCTCTGCTGTGGTATTGGTGCAGTATTTAGAGTGTTTTCTGCAGTGTACTTGTGGTGCTTATGTCCCATAATATTTCTATAATGGTACTTTAGTGACAGTGAGGTTAAAGTGCTGCTGTTTCTTAGGATAAATATGCTCGGATACAGAATACTTTAGCCCTACTTCAGTACTTCTAGTAGATCCAAAGCAGCCATTGTTGGAGTCATAGCTGCTGTGACAGATTGGTGCTTGTTGGTGCTTTTCCATGAGTGCTGTCACACTTTAATACAGTGAAATGCAGTCTGCTGTGGCTCTGGCTGCTTTCATTAATCATTAAACTGTTTTTTGTGTGATTAATTGTCTAGAACATGCCTTCAGATCCTTTTTTGTCCTTCATTCGATGGTTTTCTCTGAGGAAATAGACAAACTCAGCAGCGCATGTTTTAAATAAATATCAGAAATGTTCATTTTTATAGCTGCTTCATTGCCTATCACATCAATACATCTACCAAGCACTGGTATATAAAGAAAACCTCTTCAATTTATATATTAATACAAAAAAATGAAACAGAAAAATCAGTTTTTAAGTATTTGGTTTTCTTTAATTATTTTTTTAAACGACTATGTTACTTTTAGTTTATCTACTTTTTATAAGATTTCAGTAAATCAGACTACATTCAGAAATCTGTGAATTTAATCTTTTGTTATATAACAACTTGTGCCACCTGATTTTTGACCTTGCTTTACACTAAACGGAGTCTTCTAATAATATTCAAAATAGAAGGTTTATTTTTATTTTGTGAGATTGTCTGTTTTTCTTTTGGTATTTATTGTGGTCTGAATGAAATGGTACCACTTCTAATAAACGAGCTTCGTCTTTTTAGGAGATATGTTTCAATACGCTTCCGTTTAATTTGCTGCTTAGCGGTGCACACAGATTACAGCTTTGATTTATTTTGGATTCAGCACAGTCTCATGGTCAGATCTGCACCCTTGAAACCACCAAGCAGTTTTAAAATGTGTCAGAAAGTTTCTTTGAATTTCTAAGAACCTGTCCAACCTCTGTGTGATTACTGTAAACACATCATTAATGTGAAGGTGCAGGGCTGTGAAAAGGGATTTGTTAGCTTCTCATTTCTTGGCTTTTTGCACATTTGATACGCCTTGAACATTTTTTAATATTAAACAAAAATGATTAGTAAATACAAATGATGATTTCCTTTATTGGGGGAAAAATGATCCAAACCTACCTGATGGTAGGTGATGATCTAAAATATTTAAGTAAAAAAATATGCACAAACATAACACATCAATAGATTTAATTCACAGCACTGTGGATTACATCCTGTCTTGTCCTTTTATCTGGATAATTTGTGTCCAGCAGACAAACAGCTGTTTCTCTGACCGAGCCTCCCCGCAGACTGTGGCCAGGCCTCGTTGCTCTCTCTGCGGGTTATGCGTTCCGTCTGACCCCCTGACCTGCCCGGAGCTCCGGTGACGACACCACCGGGTGACATTTAACAAACGGGTTTCTGTTTGTCACCGTATGTCCCCGTCGCCGTGGTAACCCCAGAGACGAGGGATGCTCAGCCAGCTCTTTGCTTTGCTTGACCCTCCCCGACTGTAAAACACAGCGGTAAAGCTCTTCCTCAGATAAAGAAAGCAACCATCAGCCCATCAGCAGAGCCGTGAAAGAGATTCTCTTTTGTTAAAGCATTTTATTTTCTATTGCTTTGTTTTTGTTTTTGGCACAACGGAGCTCAAACCCACAGCCAGAAGTGGAGCGTTTTTCATGCTAATGCTCTTTAAAAGCAGCTCAGATTCCTTTCTGAGACTCATCAGTGTGGGGGGTCCTTCTTCACCCCAACCCCTCACAGCCATACAAACACATGTGTTTACTGTTGTTTCCTGGCTCAATGAGACAGAGGCCTTCTGCTCATCAGCAGGTTTTACTGGGGTTTCCACGGTGACTAAGAGCGAGTCTTTGTGGCGGGTCTGCTGCGCGCTCTGAAATCCTGTGTCCTGTTTTATAGTAACTGATCACTTCTCCTGTTGTAATGCCATTAGCTTGTTAATTGGATGCTGGACAAGTAAGGGTGATCATTTCTAAAAATATGTTGGTGGTTTCTGTGTTATATGTACTGGTAATTCTTTTGCAGATTCTTGAATGGTTTACATATTTATGGATGCTTTTTCAGTTAAACTTTTGGTTATTTATTGGATGCTAGCAGCGATGTGTCTGTGATGTTTGAGGACTTTATTTCTAAAGAGAGAGTAGCATTGTGTTTGCAGGGCGACGATGACGGGAACGCAACATATAAGGAAACCAAGGAAATTAATATTTATAATTTGTTATCATATAAGTGTATATATACATGCATCATTATAGATTTATGGTTAGAGTGTCCAAGTATTTAAAAGTGGTTTCAGTGAAAAATGATGGCTCATTTTTACGAGTACATTCTTGGACAGTTTGTTCTTCTACTTCTGAAACACTTCTGAAACACTTATGGACTCGGTGGTTTCGGGAGGGCTTCAAATTCTCTTCTTCCACCCTGAACCTAATATATTTAGTGTGACAGTGCAGTACGCCAACCTGCTGCTGTAATCCTCAAACTGAGGCGTTAGATCTGTCAGTGCTGGAGAAAGTGTGGGAGCTAATCTGTCAGACTGCTGAGCAACAACCAGCCATCCTGTAAACCTACAGAAATCACAGGAGGGAGGACAAATACGTGTGTATTTAAAGACTGCTGTGACTCACATGTTGCAGTCTGGAGCAGTTTCCCCTCCATCTTCTGTTTAATTTAGCCCTCAGAGCTGTGGCAACAGCTTCACAATGATGCTGTCAGCTTGCTCATCACACTGTACCAACAGCCTGTAATTATTTCAATATGTTTTTCTTTTTTTATCTCTGTGATTGTCATTACATCGGCTGTTTCAGTCCACAGGCACGCAGAGCCGAGAGGAATTTGGCTTTCTTTAATAATCAGAAACAACTCTGTGCCTACAAATTAAACCTATTTATATTGTGTTTTTTAGCAAGTCAATTTGCTCGATTTGCACATTAAAGGTGTGTTTAAATTTTTTTTTGCAGAGGCATCAATAAAAGTTTCTCTGAGGAAGAATTTAGTTAATCAGTATAAATCTGAAATGGCGAACAGCAGCTGGAGTACAAAGACAATTAAAGACAGCCTATTATATAGGCTAACTTTTTATAGATGTTATAATTAGAAAGGCTATAATTGTGAAAACTGCTTTTTAATTATTTGTCAGTAAAATCAGGAGTTTTGTAGGTAAACAAAACTGTAACATTATGTCTTTAAATCACCTGAAAATGACACAACAGCAGAGATGATCAAACATGTTTTTGCTAGTGATTTAAAAAAAAGTTAACATTGATTACTAATAAAATAAAAATAAAAAAACGCATACATAAGCTGTCAGTTTGTGCACAAATAACAAATAATGCAATAATCAAATTAAAAATATAAATAAAATCAAGTTAAATCAGACAATCTTTCTGGATTCGGAATTAGCACCAAGCTAAACGTGGTTAGCATAACATAAACAGGCAGGTGTACAGTAAATTGCATTATTGAACAATTGCACGAAGGTGAAAATGTGGGGAAAAAGTCATCCGTGACGATGCTATGATCCACTCTTCGAGCAAAACATGGAGTGAAACCAGAAGAGACGGCCTCTATAAATGCATCACCTGCAGAAACTCAGGCAGACGTGCAGATTTTCATGTGCAGACATTCGGCTTTATTGGAAACTCTCTGAGCTCAGCCTCGGTGTCAAACCACCGGGGGATTAGAGCGCCTCATTTGTCACGGTTCCTTCAGCAAACCAGCACTTATTTTGTCCATTCTCACAAACACTTCACATTAAGATGTCAGTGAAATATTTTTTTCCATAGAATAGCTGAAAAAACAAAAAAAACTTTTGCGTTTTGGAACAAAATAACCCCTGATATTAAAGTCTCATCTGCTTTTTTTCTGAGATCTGTGTCAGACTGGAACTACATCCCTGCACATTTACTGGCCTTAAACTCTTATCCAGTTTGACAGAATTGGAAATGTTCTGTCCTTCATCAGTCACACACATTCGCCATTAATTTGTTTGTGTCCATCGATCCAGATCGACTTCCTCCTCCTATAACCACACAGGACACTTAGTTGGTTTGCTTCTCTGCTGTTTATTAGAACAACTAGAGGATGTTTTCACTACTTCATGGTGAAACATAAGGGCTTAGCATGACTGTGTTAAGCTAACACTGTTACAGCAACAGTGCTAACCACTGTTCCCCAAGCTAGTATGACTGGGACAGCATGGTGGAGCAGTGGTTAGCACTGCTTGCTCTCTGGTCAGCACCCCACAGAAAGAAGGTCCTGGGCTCTTTCTGTGTGGAGTTTACAGGTTGTCACCGTGTTAGCGTGGGTTCTCTCCGAGTACGCCGGCTTCCTCCCACACTCTAAAGACATGTCGTTAGTCAAGTTAGGTTAATTGGTGATTCTAATTTACCCATAGGTGTGAATGTGAGTGTGAAGGGTTGTGTCTCTCTGTGTTAGCCCTGCAACAGAATAGCCACCTGTCCAGAGTGTACCCTGCCTCTTGCCCTATGGTAGCTGGGATAGGCTCTGATAAGGATAAGCGGGTGAATGCATGGATGGAAAACAAAGGAATTTTCTACAAATGCAATTCTATGTATCAACACCGAAACATTCATTAAAGTTAGGCTAACCTTAAAAAAAGTAAACAATATATCAGTACAACTGTACTTCCAGTTAGTATCTGTGGAAAAGCTAAAATCTAGGATTGGATAAGTGGAAGAGAACGAATGGATGGATTAACGTGACTGCTGACTCTATCCAGCGAGCAGTGGTTTTGAGAGCTACCTTTATAAGAGACACACTTAAGGTGTGTAGCTTTTCACATGTTCATAAAGTTTACAGTCGCTGCAGTGAGTTAAACAGCTCAGTCTGCAGCGTGTGGCTGTTATCTGAACGCAGCTGCATGAACCTGACAGACAACAAAGTTTAATTTGATATTTTAATCTAAGGATGTTGGAGACAGTGATGCTCTGGCGTCCATCCTGATGATCTCGGTGTCATCATCTGCTGGCTATTAATAACTTGTTAAATGGCGTGAGTCACTGTGAATCAGTCACCACCAGCACTGTGTGTGTGCGTGTGTGTGTGTGTGTGTGTGTCTGAGCATTTTAGTTCATGTTATTTGTTCAGTTAAATGTTTGCATGCTCTCTTTCTTTTGTTCATCTGTTCTGTGACAGAGGGAAGGTCAGATGAATTTGTGTAAATATTTGTCACTGCATTATTTTGCAGACAGGTTTGTGGGAACTTTTGTGTGTCTTTGTGTATCCGTGTTTTACCGTAGACTTGCACTGCCGTTTAGGCCTCCCAGCTTGGCTGCATGTCTTTTCCAATGTAAATCAGTGACTCTCATTCAGAAGTCATAGTGGGAACTGTTATGATGATGAGTTATTACAGAAGTCATTTAGTGTTTTATTACCTCCCTTCAAGTATAAACTGCAGTCTTTTAATATTCTCAAAGACGCCCCATGCGTAGGCACAGCGGCAGGCCAACAGCTGTCAGCAAATCCACTTTCAGATCCCAGACTTTAAAACGAGAAGAACGAGTTGAGGTGCCTTTAATGTTGGCTCCAGCACCACTGCACTCAACAAGTGTTTAGTAGTCTAACGAGTAAACGCAAACACATTTATGCTGCTCTTCTTCCTGATTCTACACATGTTGAACATTTTCTTCATGGCAACTTGCACTATTGCGTTTTAAGCAGCCTTTATTAAATAAATAAATAGATGCATCTATCTAAGGGCTTAGCACAAACTCAGTTCTATGATTGGAGAAAAGATCCTCAAATCCTTAAATGTTCTAAAAAACCCCAAATTATGAATGAGGTCTGGTGTTGTTTAATCAAAGTCTTTTAGATCACAGAAAGGGACAGCAGGGATACCTCAGCATATCATAACAATGAAACTCCCGGGCAATGAAGGAGGCCGAGAGATTTCTGCGTCTCCTTTGTTTGACTGTGACACTGAGCAGCCTTTAAAGTTTCACTGCTCTCATGCAGCTGCCACGCCAGAATTAAACAGCAGCTCTGAGAGTGGAAGAACAAACACAAACTCACGAGCTTAAAGACGTACTACAACATATACAATATACTTTATCTGTAGTTCTTTGTGGATCTCTTTCACCTCCCCTCTGATGATTTCTTTGACTGGAGTAGGCGGGGCTCATCGGTCCATTTAGACCAGAAGAAGAAATAATGCATCACATGAAAGGCAGGCCCGTCTTTTGTGAGCACACTCAGAGCCTGGTGCAGGAAGCCTGGGTTAGTGAGAAGCTCTGTTGTGGTGCTCAGCTGTGCCCGGCCGTGTCGAGCTTCATAGTACACACAAGATTGCAAACACAGTACTCTGTTTGCCTCACGGGCACTAACATGACCACACTAGACTCTTTAAATACAGACGCAAGTACTCTTAAATTGTCAAAATTGTGAATGAAGTCTGGTGCTGTTTCAGGAGACGTTTGACACTCCGAGTTGAGACAAAGTCCAGCTGGAAGACTTTTGCTGCTTAAATGATGAGTTTAAGTTTCCAGTGTGTGACCAGTGAGGTTAATTGTTAGCCACATCCAGACCGCCCCGTTCCACCAGCTCTCTGCTTATTATTCACTCAGACGTCGTCTCTGTACTCTGATGTGACCAAAGCAGTGAGTTACTCGTCGGGAAATCATTAGATGAAGAAAAAGAGGAGGAGGAGAGATTTTTCATGGCAGATCAGAGTCTCTGTCAGTTACTCATTCACACTTTGTCTGAGCCGAGCTCTCTCTCTCTCTGCTTCGGTATTGAGGTCAAGCCGACTCTACTGGAATCTGGAGCAAATGCTAGAGCTGGATGTATGGAAAGATCATAAGTGGGTCAGCTGAGAATGGCAAACTAAGAAGGAGCGTGCAGCCACTAGAAAGGTTTTCTGAATGAGTGCGCTTCACTCACGCAGTGGATCTCCCAGCTTTCGATAGCACCTGGGGCCATTGGTGCGGATTTAAAGTAAGGCTTTTTATAGCCATTATTAAATAACCATTACACAGGCTGACTCAGGTTCATGTTCCCCAGAGGATGAGCCCCATACTGACCTTTCTCCACTGCCACGATGGGGTTCACACTTGTGATTTTTAGTCATATAAATTTGTATATAAAACATTTAGACACTAAATGTAAATCGGGGGATGCTTTCATCACTCAGATCACCTCCTGCACAACTTTTTAATCTTCTTGTTTATTTATTTAGTTTTTGTTCCTGGATTTATTTTTGGCTCGTTTTGTGTTCTTTTAAATTTACATTTTTCAGTTTCTGTTTCGTTTTGTGAGTGATTTGTTTCTCTGTTTGCATTTTATATTTATGACTCTTTTATTGTTGTTATTAATATTTTGTTTTACTTTTGGGGGGATTTATTTGATTACTTTGTTGCTTTTTTTGTTTAATTTAAGTTATATTGTCACCTTGTTGCTATTTTATGTCTCTTTTGTTTATTTGTTTTTTAAAATATATCTGTGGATAATTTGTGTCTCTTCGTGGCTGTTTTGTCTTTTTTGTTTCTTAGCAGCCTTTTTCCATGTCTTTGTCGCCGTACATTTAGTTTTTCTTTTTGTAGCTGTTTGAGGATTGTTGTTGCCGTTTTTCTGCATGTTTTTGTATCACAGTTACCTATTGTTACCTGCCATGGTGACCTATGTTTGTGTTTATTTGTGACATTTTACTTTTTGGGGGTGATTTTGTGTCTCTTTGTGGTTGTTTTGATAGCTGTGGGTCCTTTTTCTTTGTGTGCATTTTTTTGTTTTTGTTTACATTTTTTTTAAAATCGGCTTGTGGCTGTTTTTTTTTTTTTATCCATTTGTCTGAATCTTCTTCTTTTTGTGCATTGCTGTTTTTGTGTCTGTCTTTGAGGTATTATACTATTTGTTGGGCTATGCTAACGCTTTGTGGTCTTTAAGTCACTTTGTTTCTGTGATTTTTTTTTTTATTTTTTTGTGAATATTTTCTGCTACCTTTTGGGTAGTTTGTGTTCATTTATTGCTTTTTGTGTCTATTTGTTAATGTTTTCTGTATCATTGTTAAACATTTTGGGTTTTTTGGTCATTTTGCATCTGTTTATAGCTTTTTTTTGTGGACTGTTGTAGTTCTTTGCATGTTGCTATATTTCCTGTTGGTAGTTTCCTGTTCTTGTTACTGCAGTTGGTCTTTATGGCTTTTTAATGCCACGTTAAAGTCATGTTTTTGTTTCGTTGTCATCCATTTACATTTTGCGGGGTTTTTTTTCCGTGCTTTCTTTATCTCTGGAGCTGTTCTGCTCTTATTTTTGTTGATTTGTGTGAGTGTGGCCATTCTTGTTTGTACTTTTGTGGCTCCTCCTCTACCGCACAACCCCATTGTCCAATTAGAAACCTTCATGAGAACCAGGTCAACAGTTTGGCATTTTTGCATTTTGAGTTACGTGATTGGACATCATCATCACTAACATTTTAAATCAACTGCCTGAAACTGTTTAAAGAGAGAAAGTTATCAAAATGTTTTGTTTGTGGTCCTTTGAGGATGAAGAGATGCGAGAGAGAAAAAACAGATCTCAGGGTGTTCAGGAGAAAAGGATAATGTATGTGTAGTTTTAACACACGTGCACATCGTGACCTAAATGTGTTCTCTGCCAAGTATACAAACTGTCATTGTTTGTGTTACTATGACAATTAGCAATACTATGACGAGTTGCCACAGCCGTGCATGTCGACCCAAACCCTCATGCTTCTGCAACTGAAAAACACTAACGACTCCAAATAAGTAAAGCAAAGCCAGCACATCACGTTTTTACTGGAAAGTTTGCTGCTCACAGAAACGTTAGTTTCTTAATAATTTTTGTTCATTTGTGGGTTTCATTTATTTATTTGATTTTATTACATTTATAAAATGTTATTAGATTTAATTTATTAAAATTAATAAATACATTTTCATTTGTTAAATGGATTTTAATAAAATAATAATCAAAATATAAATGTTTTTAAAATACAAGATATGCTCTAAGAAAACAAATAAAACAAACAAATAACTAACTTAATATCCCGAGAGATTAAAGAATATATTTTTCTCACTTTTGACTAATTGTAAACATTTGCACACAATCAACATAAATGACTGAAGAAATTGGGCTGAAAAACAATGTGAGATTAACTTACGTAACACACTCATCTCTAATTCAACAGCAGGAAGTGTGTATCTCTGTCGACATGTATCCAGAACTTCACACTGGGGAATCTTGTATGTATTGAATAATTCATTCGTGGGTTTCCTGCCGCTGGCTGTCAAAAATGCCAAAGGAGTTGTTATTAGAAAAACTGCAATTAACAATGTTCTTCATCATGGTGAGTAAGAGTTACATTAACCATGAAGTTTTCTACTCAGTCCTGAGAGGAATAAACATCTAAACCAGAATTCACCGTAGTTTATTCAATAACTGTTATTTCACTCAAAACCACAAATGTCAATAGAGGATTAAAAAAGAAAAAGTGGGCTCGATCCTTAGTGTCTAAATGAATGCTAAACCTAGGCTTTGCATCAATCCTTCTACAGTAATAGAACAACAAAGGTCCAGTGCCGTGATGATAATCAGGTGAACAAAACAGTTAGTGGGATTCCTGCTTTGGAGAGAGGTCCACTCAGTAATTGTGATATTTTACTCAAAATCAAAAAGTTCAATCTTATTTTATTGCTAGGAAAGTTAGACAATCATCTAAACCATAGGATTCATCTTCCTTAGAGGAACTCGATTTTACAGCAATCAGTTTCCAGTAACATATCCTGAGATACTTTGGTGGTTTTGATTGCAAGAAATCCCACGATGATGGTGGGATTTATTGAGGACCAAAGTTTAATAGTTAAGCAGCACATGACAACATTATGGTGGTGCTACAGAAAAACAAAGAGAATTAATAAAATCAGTAGGATTGATATGCTGGAGAATGTGAATGTCTCAACCATATTCAGTGCAATCCATTTAACAGTTGTAGAGATATTCCACTCAAAACCACAAATGTTAATCCAGGGGGGTGATACTGCTGGAGGAAGGATTCACCCTCTGGGGAACATGAACGTCTAAGCCAGATTGTACAGCAATCCATCTACAGCATTAGTTCAACTGAAACAACAATAATCCTGTTCATGGTGGTCCTAGGAATAAAAGGCAGTGGGAGGGAAAAAAAGTCAAGAAGATTCATCCTCTGAGGAGCGTGTATATCTAAAGCGCATTCAATTAAATTTTATTTATATAGCATCAAACCTTAGTTATGTCACTCAAACCCCAAAAGCCAGCAGGATTCATCCTCTGGGGGACTTCAATGTCTGACCTAGACTCTACGAAAATCCATTTATTAGATAGGTCACAATACATTCAATATTCATTTTCTAAGCGTACCTTTGTACAGCAGATGCTTTGACATCCAGGTGAGGTTGGTGATGTTTGAAGAGGGAATGAAATGTGTGTTAACCCTCTCAAGGCAGCCGTTGCCGATTTGCAACAGTTAAAAACTAACAACCTGATTATCCCACATACATATTTTATGAGTTTTTTTTACTCAGAATTACCACTGCAGGACTTGGTTGTGCATTAGCAACAAAAAGTTTAATTTGAGCCTGAGAGGGTTAAGAAGAGAAGAAGGTCGGAGAACTGCTGGAGGTGTTTAATTGTTTGAAAAACAAACACAACAGGTTTCAATGGAGGAAGAAGGCTTGCACAAAAACGGTAGACACACATACATGACTCAAAAGCAAATGTTTAACTTTATAAATGTTTAATTGCTTTTTGTGTAATTATACTCACACACCCACAGTATGAATAATACAGATGAATGTCAGCACGAGACCAACATGCTTACGTGCCAAAGTCATTTTTCTCTCTGCAGCAGCTTTTTACATTTTGCATTCCAGTGAACACGATTTCTCCTATGATTCCTATTAGTCCTATCACAGTGACACTGTTTGTTGATTATTGTCATACCAAATATAAAAATGCTCTCAGCTTACTTGAGGTTTTCTGTCTTACCCAATACAAAGAAAAAAGTAATTTTCTTATAGTCGACATGCATCCCAAAATTCCAGATATTTCCTTCAACAGTTGGTAGAGAGTTAAAAAACCTTATATTGGACTTGGAGTTGATTGTGTAATGTGGGTAATGTTTATCTGTGTGTATCTTTTTGCTTAGCTCTTTGGCTATGTAAAGAGAAAGATTATAGAAATTATAGAGATTATAGAAATTCAGCTACAGGCAGACCTTGAAAATATAAAATAACAGGCATAGCTCTATCACATTGGCACTACATGGAGGTCAAACACTGGTTTATTTGAAAAGTTATCATGAACAGGAAAGAGAACATCAGCTGAGATTATTGTAAAAAGGAAGAAGTGCAAAAAAATTGTCAAAGATCAAACAACGGTAGCTTCAGAAACACAGACCCAGAGAACGGCTTGTGTCTCCTTCAATGGTAGCGAGTGGTTGTTAGAGCTTGCTGGTTGTCACTTGTTTCATTCAGTCGTAAAGCACCAAAAACATACCTGTCATTGCTTTAGTCAAAAGCCAATACAAGTTGCTAACTTGTCTGCAAATGCTTGCCAACCTCTACTTTGAAAACCACTCTGTTTCTGTTTTATTTATTTTTTTGCTGTTTGGTGAATAGTTGGTGAGTAATTCCAGACAAGTCATCGTCTTCCAATGCATAAAAAATGCCACTGCAGCAATCCTCTGAGAGTTGAGTCGAAAGCACCTTTCAGCAACCATTAGCCAAACAGCTGGGGAATACATATTTTTGCCAGAGGGTTATTGGCTGGTCTCTTTACTTTGTTCTTTTGCAATAACTTGATGAGTTATTGAAGTTTTTCCCATAGAATAAATATAATCATTTGATATCCCCACCTGGCTTTGGACTCTCAATTTTGAAGTCTCACCAGTTGTTAGCACGTCGGCTGCTACCATGAGATTTAGTTGGAGCCAGAAGTGGACATGTCTATTGGTACTGTAAGGTTGAAAATGTAATGTTGGAGTCTGTGCGGCTTGACTCCCTCTTGGAACCAGCCTCAAATGGCCGTTGGTGGATGGGCAATGAACTGCATTTCTCTAACAAACGTGGAACTGGAACTGCTGCATCTGTAAAATATGTTTTCTACTGTAAACTCAAAATTTGTTTCTGGTTCTCCCTATGGGTCAAAAAGATTTTGTATATTTAGATAATTTAATAACAAGCTTAGCTAATTCTCTCACTTAAAGCTAACATTAATTTTCTCCTTTCTTTTGCTTACCAGCATCTTTAGATCTCGTAACCTGACCTTGGTGTCATCCGATGTTGCAAATGCGATGACCCATCTTCATCCTCGTAACTATACCCTTCACAATGGTCAGTTAATCGGCCCACTGATCTTACAGTCTGCCTCCAAACCCACCATCTCCCCTGTCCTCGACTGCCCCATCAGCAGCAGGGATGCATGTGATGGGCAGCGTCTCGCAGGCCAATGGGAGCCAAGATTTCTCTGTCCAACAAGAGGATGTAGCTGTTACCGTGACAATGTCTCTCCCTTCTCCTCCTCGTCCTCCATCGAGGTATGCTGACATAGAAGATAACCAGATGAAATCACCTGACATTCCTCCACCACCTCCCCCACCTCCTCCTCCCTTACTGCCTCTGCCACCAGAGCTTGGACACCCCGCTGGTGGGCTGAAGAAGAAAAGGAGGGTGAGGAGTTTCTTCTGGAAAACGATTCCAGAGGAGCAGGTAGAGTTCCTGCTTTACATTTGTCTTAGCACATTGTTTTAACATATATATTTTTAATATATATTACATTGTTTTGCTTAATGGCAAACTTAAATGATGACTCAAGCATGACTAAGCACCTCTCTGAAAACGCTTGAGTCCAAAGAGAAATCGAGCACTTTCATAAAAGGGCTATTACATTACTAAAATCTGTCTCTCAGGTAAAGGGACGGCTCAACCTATGGACTCAAGGCCAAGTGAAGCAGAAATACGAGATTGACGCTCAGACTGTCGAAGAGCTGTTCGGCCAGCATGACGGTCAATCAAAAACCCTGGCAACGCCCGCCAGGGGAGGGAAAACCAGCAGCTCATTTAGAGAGACCAAACAGGAGGTGTGTTTTTGATGCAGGGCTGCGTGTGCTGCTGTTTGTTGAAGGCATGGGAGATGGAGTGAAATGTGTGTGACAGTTTCCACCAGGGCTTTGACCTCAGATTGACTCTCTCTCTCTCACACACTCAGGTTTCCATCCTAGATGCTAAGCGAGGGATGAACATTGCAATTTTTCTCAAACAGTTCAAGAGGTAAATAATCTCACTTGATCTTGAGCATGATCACACACACACACACACACACACACACACACACACACATGTATTTGGTTGCTCATTGCTGCCTCTGTTTGAATTCCATGATAAGAAGTATCAGAGCATCGGACTGATAATTTCTGACTGAAAGTTATGTCAAGTGGATTAAATTATGATAGGCAAGCTTTCACTTTAAAGGTCACGGATTTGATTCCCAGAGAAAAGAAGAAAAGGAAAGTCATGAACAGGAATGCTAAATCCAGACAGTGTTGTCATGTCGGTGTTTGTTGAGAATAATGTGGGTATGACACAGCATGACTATGACAAAATGACTGTCAGACGGAGATGGGAATTTTATTAGCTGATGGAGTGTCACAAAGCGATGCTGTATTGTAGTGTGTTTCCTCACCATCATCCTGAAGTGTTGAATAAACAAATGTGGTGATGTGGGCAGGTTATACTTGCTTGAATACACACTACAGACATGTGACCATATGTCAGATTAGAGGAAAAGACTGACGTATACGGCGATAATACAACAAGGGACGCAAGAGATGAAGCGAGCAAAATGACAACAATCAAATTCAAGTTGACCAAAAAAAGTAAAATAATAACTTAATGGAATGTGAAGGTTCTCAGTCATCTGGGTCATCGTAGTCTAAGGAGCTTAAAAAAGTGTCTGGAATTGAGCTTAGTTGAAGACCTTTTTTT
Source organism: Neolamprologus multifasciatus (assembly GCF_963576455.1). NCBI lineage: Eukaryota > Metazoa > Chordata > Actinopteri > Cichliformes > Cichlidae > Neolamprologus > Neolamprologus multifasciatus. The sequence continues at coordinate 35,918,130 of NC_140441.1, read as the reverse complement.
TTTTTTTTTACCTCTCATCCGAGAAGCTTCTATCGTCTGTCCGTCTGCATCTAAAGGACAAAGGTCACTCTTTCGAGGATATCAATGTTCACATTTTGGACAGAGAGGACTGTTTGAAAAAGGAGTGAAAGAATTCATTTATGTCCACTGTGAGCGACCATCTTTGAACAGAGGTGGTGGTTTATGAGACCAGCTGTCTGCCATCTATAATCCAGTTTTGAGTTCCCTCCCCAGACGCCTTAACGCCCACTCACATCCTGGACCATCTGACCTCAGGAAATCAGATGATAGGGTGGGGCCAGGTTTCACAATGAGCTCACCTGAAACCCTGGCTGATTGTGACCTACACCAGTTTTCATACCTTGGCTCATGTGATTAGGTAGAGGATCATCAGGGGGTCCATTGTCCCTCTTAGGTGGGAAACTCCCATAGGGCTTAAAATCTGGGACCCTTCACCGCTCTTAGAACTGAAGAAGCTTCTCGGATGAGCGGTGAAACGTCTTCAAGGAAACTTAAAGAAGTCCAGACGCTTTTCTTTGCAAACTCCTTAAAATAACTTAATGGATATAAACTGATCTTAAATTGACAAATGACAAATTGTCTAAACAAAGATTTAAATTCATAATGAAGAGATACAGAAGTGACAGAAAATAACTACGTCATTGATAATTGACTATTATTAACAAAAAGATTTAAACTGACAACAAAGAGTTACGAAATGGCGATAATTGGACAGAAATGGCTGAGAGATGCAAAATAGCAATAAGAAGAATTAAACCACTTGAGGAGATGGCTGCAAGAAGAAAAATGAGAATGGTGTAACCTTGTGACAAAGGGGCATAAAATGGCTGTGTGATACAATATGGTCACAAGGAGGCCAAATGGCTGAAAGTGAACTTAACTTGCATGAAGAGGTGCAAAGTGGCAATAAAGGGGTGTAAAATGGTTAAAAAGATGCAAAATAGGTACAAGGCAACTTATGTTAGCCATGAAAAGATACAAAATGAAGACTGAGAAACTAAAATTGATCACGAAGAGAAAAAACAGTGACGAAGGGAAACGAAATGAGAATACGAGGAAATGCGAAATTGTTACAAGCATACATAATTTGATGACAAAAAGATGAAAATCTCTACAAGAGCAATTAAATAGAAATAAAGAGATGCAAAATGGTAACGAACAGGCATAAAGTGGCTACAAAGGGACATAAAATGAACAAAAAAAGCATACAAAATGGGACAAAACAGCAAGAAAGTGATATCCTACATTCAAATCAAAGCACAGCGCTGCTCCAGTGAGACACAAAACAGCTCGGCTACACCGCAGTTGTGGTTTGTGTGTCCTTGAGCCTGATGTCTTAATCCTCTGTAGGAGGGTTGGTGGTCTTGTGCATCTCTTTCCCCAGAGGCCTGCTGTCTTGTAACCCATTCATGGTAAGGTCACCGCAATGCTGCTTGACAGAATTACTGTATTTATATTGTTCATAGATATGTATTCATGAAGCTTTAATGTAGTTCAAAGAATGAAAAAACTTCCTTTATCTAAACCTTCCTTCACCTTTTTTACATTTATACCTCGCTGAGGATTTTACATCTTCACCACAGCTTAATATAGAGACAGGAAGTCACGTAAAAAGTGTCCAGTGTAAAAAGCTTAGAGAATGTATTGAATGAATGTGCTGAATCATTCAGGTCACCATGTTGAGACTTAGTGCTTACCAAACACACTGAGGGACATACAGGCATGTGGGAGACGGAGAGCAGGAATGTACAGCAACTATACCTGAAATCAATTAGAGAAGAATCTGGGTTGTATTGCATCATTTTATGTTCACGATGTACAATATCCACAAAAACTCTGTCATTCAGTTTCAAATTAAGCTGAAGGTTTTGCAGCTGCTTTAACACCGAGCTAAAAGTACCCAAAAAGTTAGTTCTGTTCATCCGGACGTAACGTTTCCAGGTGGAGAAAAGTTTCATCACTCATCAGGATTTCCTTCCCTGGATGATTAAGCATGCATCGAGACTTGGGTGTAAGTACTTTTAACTTTTCCAACAACAAAGTAACAATTTCGAGAAGTGGGAAGTAAAAGGCACAGCCATCTGCTCCAGGAAATATACTTTAGGATGACTGTGCAAAATGTTCGAGCTGCCCTGCAGCGAATTGTAAGCGATTTATTACAACGTGAGAAAACATACATGGAAAACCAGTATATAAGACAAATCAGAGTTTGTACAGTTCAGGTGAGCTTGAAAATCTATATTTAGCAGGATCACCTTTGTTCTTCAGCACAGCCTGAACTTTCTTAAACAGCATGCTTGTACTTTCTTTAAACAGTCTTCAGGAATAGTTCTCCAGGCTTCTTGAAGGACATTCAAAACTCTTCTCTGGATGTGGTTTTTTTTTTTGCTTTGTTTGTTCTGTTCTCACACTGCTTCAGTAATGTTGAAATTTGGGCTCAGGGGAGGCCAGTCCATGACTGATACCATTTTATTGTGCAGGTCCAGGTATTGTCAAGGTGTTCTTTTACTGTAATTGACAATGTGTTTGGGATTATTCTGATGTTGAAAAATGAAGTCTTTACCAATCAAATGCTTTCCAGACTGTATTGTGCAGTGTGTCAAAATCTGACTTTTCTTTGTTCATAGTTCTTCCATTTTAACAAGATCTCCAACACCATTTACTGAAATGCAGCCTTAAAACATGAAAGACTCCAGACAACTGTAAAGACTCACTGTTAACCACCTGTATCTATTTCTCACGCTCTCCTTCCATGCTCTGCACATCTCTGATAAATCACTGCCATAAATTTAAAGCCAACTCTTTTCAGACAGGTAAGAGAGCAGCGGAGACAATCATTAGCGTCACAGCGGATTCCATTGAACGATCGCTTAATGTGTGACAAACAGCTCTCCAACCAACAACCCCCCCCCCCCCCCCCCCCCCCCCCCCCACACACACACACACAGAAGGCCAACAACTTCTAAACCCACAAATCCACTCTCAGATATCCTCGGATGAGATTTTGACAGATGTAAACAGCACTGACAGACAGTATTAAGAAAACACAAATTTTCTTTGTCATAAAATTAAGGAAACAAAATTTCAAATGTGGGATTTTTGCTTTTCTCATTTTAGGGCTTGTTGCTTAGAAAATCCCATTTTAAAAGTATGCAGTCCAGAGCATGTTACTAAAATTGTTGTTAATACATCTGCAAACTCTGTGACATCATGTTGCATTTATAACAGAGTGTAAAAATATGTACAAGGAAGTTCTACTTGGTGGAATGATCTGACAGAACATGCCTGTCCAGTTTATTCAGGTCACTCAGTCGAGAAACGGTTTTCATGAACTCTGACATCAGAATTTCAGTCTTTTTGTACTTGGCCTAACTGTGACAGTGTGTTCTGTACTCATTGAAGCAAATTGAAGGTTTCAGCGAAAAATACAAAAACTGGATATCAAATAGGAAAATCTTAAGTTTATGGAATTCCTCATGACCTTAAAAGCAGCTTTGCAAGAAAGTTTCTATCTCCTAGCAACAGTACAATAAGTTACAAAATTTGCATTACAGTATTTATTTATGGAGTTTCTCTTCATCCACTGTGTAGGTTAAAATAAACTGGATGTGTATCGGCACTGAAGTTAATTACTTAAAGAAGTTATTTTGTCCATTTTATTTTACTTTAAGTAACAGGGAAGGTGTTTCCAGTCAACAGAAAAATAACTATAAATGTTTCTCAGGCTAATTCCTGAATGAATATATAACATTGTTTCAATGTTGAAAATGAAATTATCTTTAAAAGCAAAAGGTTGGAGTTCACAAAGTGATAAAACTGTGTCTTAAATTATTTATTTTTTTGTTTTAATTTTAACCTGACAAAGTGAACTGAGTGTACCTTGTACGTGTGCAGATGGTAATTAAATCTCTGTGGGGGGGAAAAAACAGATCAGCTTAGTGTAATGTTATTTTGATGCCATTTTAATTCTTAATTTCAGCACAATGAGTGTTGTGTTTGTTCGTTTTTTAATATCGCTGCTCACACTATATTTAAACATCTTCTTCCTCCAGGTCCAATGAGACTATAGTAGATGAAATCTGCCATGGCAACAGTGAGGCTTTTGGGGTGGAGCGTCTGAGAGAAATGCTGAAACTGCTGCCAGAGTCTGAAGAGGTGACACACACACACACACACACACACACACACACACACACACACACACACACACACACACACACACACTGATGTGTTTTTTTTATCTGATCCATCTTTTTGCACTCATGAAGGTGAAGAAACTGAAGGCACACCGCGGCGAAGTCTCTCAACTCTCATTGGCCGATTCCTTCATGTACCGGCTGATTCAGGTGCCCAGGTGAGCGCTGAACTTTTACTTAGTTATTCAGTTTTATGCTGCGTTCAACTTTCACTGCAAGTTTCAGAAATTAGAATTAAACCTTTATGATCTTTTTTTTTAACATTTCCGATATTCATGCAAGATCCGTGTCAATGTGGTGAAACAGTTTTACACTGAAAATACTTCCACTGTCTGTACAGTTTCACCGTTGCATTCACTGAAATACTGCACCAAAAAAGTACATTTTTGTAGTACTTTACTTTGCACAAATTTGCTTATTGAACAGGTTTGTGCCTACCTTTAAATCTTTTTAGACCGGTCTTCTGTTCGCCTCATATCAGATCCAACCTTCGGCCACATTTGTTCTCTCTATTGCATGACGAACTGGGCAGAAACACCAAATATTAAACCCCGATTCTTTTGTCCCCATGATAGAACAGAGAAAACCGACTCATAGTGTGTTAAAACATTTATATTTCTTTTTATTCAATCATCTTCCGGAAGAGAGAGACCCCTGCACAGCTCAAACGCCAGTTGCAAGAGCTCTAACATTTTTAGCTCCACATATGTCTTATATGGTGTTATTTCTGTACTTCAGACGTCACACACAGTTTCAAACATTGCTTATATGGAAAGTTCCTCTTTTCTGTGTCTTTATCTATTAATATGCCTGTGCACTAAAACTTCCTCTTTTTCAGTGTGGCTGAGCACTTAGTTTGTCAAAAGTGGCCTTGCTCTACAAGCCTTCATTATTAAAGTACATAAAACAATCTAATGAGCAGATACACATTACAAAATAATTCTTTTTCTTAACAACTTACAACATTAAACATAAATACTTTTACTGGCTGTACAGTGGTTACTTTGAATTTTTACATTGAAAACATGATGCACTGGTGTGAAACAGTGTTGGGCAAAAGTGGTCTGTGTACCAGCTCTAACTCTAAGTGGGGAAAAAATGTTTTTGTATCACTAAACAGGACCTTGTGACAGTTAACAGAGCTGACTCACATTGACTCAGGAATCATAACCGTTAATGCATCAATTTGTGCTCAACAAAACAAACAAATGTTAGTAAGTAGCTGCTGCTGGAGTGCTGGTAATGTGACATCTGCCTTCAGATCATTTCAAAAACATCAAGCTGAATCAATTACATGCCTGCAGCTCCGCCACACACCAAGAACAACATCTCCTTAATGAGATACGCTAAAAATAGTCCCACAGTTCAAACTAATTGCTGCTGGTATACAGTTACTACGAGAGTATGTAAAGTAGTAGCATTAGCTGTATTTAGTGATGTGTACCAGCTTGGACGCAAAATAAAAATCAATTCATTTTCACCTCTCTGTCTCTCGGTCTGCAGTTACACAGTCCGCATTGAATCCATGCTCTTAAAGGAGGATTTTCCGGCAGCGTGCGAGGCCATGAAACGGGACATTAAGATCCTTCGTGCCGCCATCAAAGGTAACACGCTCGCAGCATCATCGGCACACGGATGAGCTGCTCTCTGCATGCAGCCGCTGTTGGGAGCTCACACAGGCCACAGCTCTGGTTTCTCTTCTCTTACTTATTGTCTCAGTGTCAACGCAGAGCAGAGAACGACTAGAACCAACACTGAGTGTGTTACAATGTTTTATTCCTTACCACAATCAAATGTGCTGCAGGAGGCAGGTAGAGTTTGTGTGGCCAGACTGCTTCTATCTCTGTTGTATGAGCTGAAATGACTGAGAGAATGGCATGAACACCAACGATGGTGGTGGAGCTGTAAAAGTTTTTAGCTCAAACTCATCAACTTTTTAAAATTAATTTTACATTAAAAGAAAAAAGTAACGTTTGACTCCTGACACTGGGATCAGGGCACTGAGGTAAAGTGGAGTTTGGTCAAATATACAATAAATAATACGTGTTAAAAGTTGCATAAAGCATGTTTATAGTTACACTCTTGAGATGCAGCTCATTACTGCTGATGAACCCTATCTCTGTGTCTCAGCAATGAACAAACAACAAAGAAATCACATCGACTCACATCCATCAAAAACATTAAAAACCAACAGAAAAGTTATTTTGCTTGACTCCAAACATAAGGTTCGGTTTGGGGTCGTCATCAGTGATGACATCGATCTCAGAGGATTCATTTAGCTTCAGAATCACCGCGCAGAGGTATAACCAAGAAGCTTCTAGAAACACTTTCACAGATTTAGCTTTTTAATGCTTCAGTTGTGTTACAATGTCTCAGAATCAGTACTTTCACCTTTAAGGGAAGGAGTGAGCCGTTTGATTCAGAAGTTGTAAAAAAATAAATAAAGAAAAGAGATCTGTGTATGACACTCTGGAATATTTTTTACCTAAAATAATAATAAAAAAAGATGAAAAGAATAAAACGCAATAAATCTGGACTGAATATCACTTTGTCTGTCGTTGGTGCAGAAATACCTGCAGTAAAGCCTTCTCCTCCTCGTTTACACCCTCCACCCAATACAGACTAACACCTTCAGTATTTTTAGCAGTGTGTGTGCGAACTTGATAACTGCCTGAACTGTTAACTAACCTTCCACATGCTAACACTGCATGTGATAATACAGCAAACCCAGTGGGATTTTAGCATCATAAGCTTATGTTATCTGTATCTTTACTGCACAGGTTTTGTGTTTTACATTCACCTCCTTTCCCCTGTGTTTTTTTTCTCTCTACTCTCTTTTTACACAGTTATTTCCAGCAGGTGATGCTTTTGCATTGGTTTATCCTTTATGTACTGACACAAATGAAGACATCATTTCTTTTACTTTGTCTCCGTCCTCCAGAATTAATGTGTTGCGAGGAGCTCCATGCTGTTCTCCACCTGGTGCTGCAGGCCGGAAACCTCCTTAACGCTGTGAGTAGGAAAAAAAAAACATTGTACAGCATCAATGAATAATTAGATGAGGGAGAAAAAAGTGGATAGATGGTGGAAGAAGAAAAAGAAATACAAGAAGGAAGAAGAGGCAACAAAAGGCTTTTTAATTTTCGCCCTTTATTTCCGTGAAAGTAATTTAATATTAGAATTCTGGTTTATTTCCTGTTTCTGTACATAACCTAAAACTTTGCATGGAAACTTTTTTGAGTGAGTCAAGATGAAAAGGTGAGCTGCAAATTAAAAAAGAAATGCTAAGATGACATTAAAACAAAGCCGTGTTTTCATAGAACTTCTCTTCCTTATTATAATCAGACGTAATATACTCTTTTTAAAAACACTCACATATATTAGTATGAGTGTCAAGTGGTCACTGGAGGCTGGCTCCAAAATTGAGTCAGTCCCAAAAAAACTGTTTAAAAATGTTTAAATGTTCAACTTTAGATCAGAATTAAACATGTTTACTGTATGCTACAAATAGATTTAGATTCATATATACAGTTTTAACCATCAGATTAAAACTTAGACTTCAAGTTATCATCTAAAAATAGGCTCGTGTTTTAAAAACTGACATAATGGCGGCCAAAACCATGCGTGGCAGCATGGTGGCTAAATCCATTATTTAATTACAGTCAGGGTATCACTATGAACAATTTATCACTTACAAATTGATTGGAAATAATATAGTGTCTTCTAAAGGTTTTAAATTTCGAAATGATTTGTTTTTATTTGATAACTGTTGGTTGTCTTATGCACAGTGTGGAGCCTACATGAATTCATTGGTGAAAACATGTAGAAACTCGTGCAAAATGTAACAGTGACTGAAAATGATGAAAGAAAATCATAAAAAAAACATTTATGAATCTGAATAAAAGTTCAAATTGTGGATCTAAACAAAATTTTGCATAAAACAGGTTGGTGCACTAAATTGAGCCGCCTCAAAAGAGGACACATTAATTAATAAAATCAGAGTATGCTGTATGTATATGTAGGTATAATTAAAGGTGAAAGAAAATTAGATCACAAATAACTGCAAATTTATTCATGAGCATAAAAAGCTGCATTTATCAATGTAAAAAAAACACAAAACAAAGCAAGCTGTTTCTTGAACTGATTGATTTCAACAACAACAACAAATATATGTAAATGTAATGAAAATTTTCTTTGTTCAAACAAAGTCAGTTATAAATTATACAATAAATGATAAGATATCAAAATAGTATCTTAATTAACGAAAAACCAAGACAGACTTTTAATTCATTTGAAAGCCTGATGCTTAACATTGTCCACCCCAGCTGTAAAACTCAGAAACCAGCCTTACTTGTTATCATCTATCGTCCACCTGGGCCTTACACAGAGTTTCTGTCTGATTTCTCAGACTTTATATCTGATTTAGTTCTGAGCTCAGATCAAATAATTATTTTGGGTGATTTTAACATCCATGTAGATGCTAAAAATGACAGCCTCAATATGGCATTTAATCTGTTATTAGACTCCATTGGTTTCTCTCAAAATGTAAAAGAACCCACCCACCACTTTAATCACACTCTAGATCTTGTTTTAACATATGGCATAGAAACTGAACATTTAACAGTGTTTCCTGAAAACCCTCTCCTGTCTGATCATTTCCTGATTACATTTACAATAATTGATTACACAGCAGTGGAGAGTAGACGTTATCACAGTAGATGTCTTTCTGAAAGCGCTGTAACTACGTTTAAGAATATAATCCACCCACTGTTATCCTCGTCAATGCCCTGTACAAACACAGAGCAGAGCAGCTATCTGAACGCTACCCCAACAGAGGTCGATTATCTTGTTAATAATTTCACCTCCTCACTACGTACGACTCTGGATACTGTAGCTCCAGTGAAAACTAAGGTCTCTAATCAGAAGTACCTGACTCCGTGGTATAATTCTCAAACACGTAGCCTAAAGCAGATGACTCGTAATCTGGAGAGGAAATGGCGTGTCACAAATTTAGAGGATCATCATTTAGCCTGGAGAAATAGTTTGTTGCTTTAAAAGAAAGCCCTCCGCAAAGCCAGAACATCTTACTATTCATCACTACTGTACAATATAAAGCGCCCTGAGGTGACGTTTGTTGTGATTTGGCGCTATATAAATAAAATTGAATTGAATTGTATCTGTAAAGTGTGACTGACAGGAAATTGCACAACGATGAGTGCTCTGCAAAAATGTGGAGACCAAAGAAACTGGAAACTAAAACTGACATTTTAACCAACATTCTTTTGTAAGTAAATCAACATTTCACTGCATAATAATGAGAATATGCCCACATGCTTTGCCTTCTAATAATACTGCCTAAGGGAAGTATGTACATGTAAATGGACTAGTGTAAAGATGGATCCCATGTCAGAGGCAACAAAGAGGTCATTAGTGACAATGTGGTCTGAGCAACAATGATGGAGACCAAAGGAAAGTCAAAACTAAATCACATTTCAATCAATCAGGGATCAACATGAACCTATCTTCTCTGTTTATTTGACTTTAATCAACTCTGCAGTGGCTCCAACTACCCAAAACCGAAATCCAGCATAGAGCGGCTGAGTGAATGTGGTCTGGACTCTGTGGAGGAGAGTCATGGTTTCAGAGACGCTGTAGAAACCGAGGACCTGAGAGGACAAAATGCTCAATGTTGTGTAAAAATTCAAAATTGTTTCAGAAACAATTCAAGAAATCTCACTGTATCCAAATCCACATTCCTTGCCTGACCCTGCTCTGCTGATATTCTTGTATGCGACTGCTACATAAACTCCACCCCCTCTCGACTCCACCTCCCAGTAACAACGTCCAGTCAGACTCTCTCTACTCAGGACCTGACATATTGTACTGAATCTGTCTGGATGATCAGAATAAGACTGTTGTTGGTTCATAAATGTTGTTTTTCTGTTCCCCTCAGATAATAACAGATGTGTGTTTGCTGTGTTTGGATCCAGTGTGATTTCATGTGAATATTTTAAGAATCCAGCTCTGGTCTTTGGCTCTGCTGGTGACAGTAAAACATCCTCTTCAGTGACTGTCAGTGAGATGTTTGTCCATTCCTCTCTCAGAATGTCCTGTAGTTTATCTCTGGTCTCTGACACAGCTGCTGTCACATCCTCAAAGTACCTCAGAGGACGAATATTGATGCTGGATGAGTGTGTAGACTCACTGAGTGCTGACAGTGAGGGGTAGTTGTGTAGAAACTGGTTGTGATCCTCTGTGTGTGAGAGCTGCTCCAGCTCGCCGTCTTTCAATTCAATTCAATTCAATTTTATTTATATAGCGCCAAATCACAACAAAAGTCGCCTCAAGGCGCTTCATAGATACAGACAAAAGCCCAACAATCATATGACCCCCCTATGAGCAAGCACTTTGGCGACAGTGGGAAGGAAAAACTCCCTTTTAACAGGAAGAAACCTCCGGCAGAACCAGGCTCAGGGAGGGGCGGGGCCATCTGCTGCGACCGGTTGGGGTGAGAGAAGGAAGACAGGATAAAAGACATGCTGTGGAAGAGAGACAGAGATTAATAACAGATACGATTCAATACAGAGAGGTCTGTTAACACATAGTGAGTGAGAAAGGTGACTGGAAAGGAAAAACTCAATGCATCATGGGAATCCCCCGGCAGCCTACGTCTATTGCAGCATAACTAAGGGAGGATTCAGGGTCACCTGGTCCAGCCCTAACTATATGCTTTAGCAAAAAGGAAAGTTTTAAGCCTAATCTTAAAAGTAGAGATAGTGTCTGTCTCCCGAATCCAAACTGGAAGCTGGTTCCACAGAAGAGGGGCCTGAAAACTGAAGGCTCTCCCTCCCATTCTACTTTTAAATAATTTAGGAACAACAAGTAGGCCTGCAGAGCGAGAGCGAAGTGCTCTAATAGGGTGATATGGTACTACAAGGTCATTAAGATAAGATGGGGCCTGATTATTTAAGACCTTGTATGTGAGGAGCAGGATTTTGAATTCAATTCTGGATTTAACAGGAAGCCAATGAAGGGAAGCCAAAACAGGAGAAATATGCTCTCTCTTTCTAGTCCCTGTCAGGACTCTTGCTGCAGCATTTTGGATTAGCTGAAGGCTTTTCAGTGAGTTTTTTTGGACATCCTGATAATAATGAATTGCAGTAGTCTAGCCTGGAAGTAATAAATGCATGAACTAGTTTTTCAGCGTCACTCTGAGACAGGATATCCTGAGACAGGATATCCTGTCTCAGAGTTTCCTCTTCAGCTCAGCGATCTCCTGCTCCAGCTTCTCCTGAAGCTCTTTGACTCGACTCACTTCAGTTTCCTGCTGGGATCTGACCTGCTGCTTCACATCAGAGCTTCTTTTCTGGATGAGATGGATCAGCTCAGTGAACATCTTCTCACTGTCCTCCACTGCTTTATCAGCAGAGCCATTGATGGCCTCCACCTCCTGTTGAAGCAGCTTCACATCTTTCTTTCGCTCCTGGATTCTCTGCTGGATGTTTAGTCGTCTCACCTCGAGCTCCTTCTGCTTCTCAGTCCTTTCTGCTGCAGCTGGGACTGTTTCATGGCCTTTATGTTCATCCATTGTGCAGAGATAACAGATACTCTGCTGATCAGTATGACAGAAAATCTTCATCACCTCATCATGACGAGAGCAGATGTTCTCCTGGAGCTTCTTGGAGGGGGCCACCAGCTTGTGTTTCTTTAATGGAGCTGCATCATAGTGAGGTTGGAGGTGTTTCTCACAGTAAGAGGCTGGACAAGATAAACAGGACTTGATGGCTTTCAGCTTCCTCCCAGTGCAGACATCACAGGCCACATCTTCAGGTCCAGCATAGCAGTGATCAGCTGGAGCAGCTTGGAGTCCAGTCTTCTTCAGCTGCTTCACTAAAGCTGCTAACATGATGTTTTTCTCCAGGACAGGCCTCGGTGTTTCAGTTTCCTCCCAGTGCAGACATCACAGGCCACATCTTCAGGTCCTTGACTTGTTTCAAGAGACGTGGTTTCAAGCAGACGGCTTGTGGTCATTTTTCACACAGCGTAGCACATTTAAAAATGTTTGTCTGTGTTAAATTGTTCGGAGGTTGATCTGCAGTTTTAATCACAGCCAGTCACTCTGCTGTTGAAGTACTACTTTTATTTCTGACGGTTTAGATTGCTAGTTTGAGCAGAGGTTGTATTTTAGTGTCAGATACTAAGATTGTGTAAATAAGCTGTCATTTAAAATCTCAGGGTCTGAATGCATGAGCTCATTTGACTGTCATGACACAATGATTGCAGAAAAGGTGTATTTATGTTCATTTAATTGATAAATGTTTAACAGAATGAGCTGATAATTGGGCGATACATGTTAGGTGTACAGTCAAACTGGAGACTTGCTGTCTCTTCTCTCTCTTATCAGATAGACTATGGAGACCAACTGCTTTGTGGGAAATGTAGTTTTATTGCTTCAGATTCTGTTGTTCAAGTGTTTGAATGTTCACCACTATGAGTTTAATTTCTGTTCTATGTGCGTTGCAGGGAGGTTATGCAGGAAACGCGGTAGGCTTCAAGCTGTCGTCCCTCCTGTCTCTGGCTGACACCAAAGCTAACAAACCAGGCATGAACCTGCTTCACTTTGTCGCTCTGGTGAGTAACGTCATTGTTCATTTCATTTTTGCACATACGCCAGTGTGGCTGAAGTCACAAAAACAGTTAAAATGCTCTTTGGTTGTCAGGCACCATTGGTGAATGAGATTCATCTGAATTTGCTCAAGGTTCTGGATGTAGTCGGCTGTGCTGGTTGGCACTCATTGGCAGGAGCTCAGGGACACTACTTCCAAATGGGTAGGCTGGAGATGTGGTCCCTCTTTCTTTTTTTTCTTTTTTTTTTAGGGAGGAAGACCCTAAAGACCCTATTTTAGAGTTTCCAGGGAAGATCTATGCTATGATGTGGTTGTCATCCTGCTATTGCTTTGGATGTTTGCCATTGTTACAGGCTACTTGGTACCTGGACAACTGCAACCAGAGCTTGGTTCACATTACAGTCAATAAGTCATACTTATTCCTGGACAGTGGTGGACTCCGCCACTGCTGGTTTTGTACAGACTCTTTCAGATCTGGTGGTCTCAGAAACACGTCTCTCCTTTTTGCAGATGATACAATCCTTTTTTTTGATTAATCTATTAATGAAATTAGCTCTTGAGACAGTAGGAGTTTGAAGCACAGTGTGAAGTGGTTACAATGAAAATTAGCAGATTCACGTCTTAATGGTTTGAGTGGTGAAGAGAGACCTGAAGCTGAAGGGGAAGCTGTTGAGTAACTAGTCGATATAAATTCGAACCATTCGAATAAAATTGCAGATACAACAGGTGGAAATTAGTTTATTCGGACAAGTTGTTGGTTCAGCTTCAGAGAGTGAGATGCTCAGTAGTTCAGGAGGGGCTCAGAATAGAGCTCCAGGCAAGTCCTACTGGTAGAAGGCCTAAACATGCTGGTGAGATTATGTCTTTAAAGTGGTTTCATGCAATGTCTACCAGAAGGGGACCCTGGGGCAGAGAATGGGTCTCTTTATGTGGATTGAGAGCACCTCTGTACCACCAAAATGAGCAAGAGGAGGTAGTTGGAGAGAGGGGGTCTCATGATTGGATGGATGGAGCATCTTTGATATTTTTTGCCCCTTTGCACCATTTCACATGTCTTTGTGGTTATTTTTTCATGTTGCAGATGGTTTCCATTTCTTCATTAAATTTATGGGGTGATTCTGACCTCTGACCTCTTGGCTCCTCGTCCATCTGTGTGCGTTTGGTGTTTCACTGTCTGTGTGGATCAGTTAGTTTAGCTCTTTAAACAGAGTGAAGTGTGAGAGTTGTATGAATGTAGAGTTTAATGTCTCTAAAACCTAAATGTTAGACCTTTGGGAGCTCAAAAACAAATGAACATTTGATTTTTGTCTCATTTTTTGCTGTTTTGTTTTTCTATAGGAAGCCCATAAAAAAGATGAGAAGCTCTTGGAGTTTCCTCTCAAGCTGAGTCACATCCAGGCTGCAGCCAGGTCAGACATCACTTCATATTAATCACATATTAAATACTACAGTTGTCCATATACACCACTACATTTCTCCATCAACCTGTTTGGTGGGGATTTATTTATTATACTCCTTCTTTCCATCATCTTATTACATCTCTACAGAATCTGAGTGAACACCGCCCCCTGCTGGTTTCTTTTCAGTCCTTCATTTGATACTTAAATTACACCAGACACAAAATGAATGAAACCAGAGCAGAAATGAGGCTACATGGATTTGTGTTTTCCTTCCTTTGGTAGGATCTCATTGGAAACATTGGATGCTGAGCTGCATTTGCTGACGTCTCGCACACACTCGGTGGAGGAGAGCATCCAGAGAGACACAGAGCTGCTGCAGCAACTGGACAGCTTTCTGCAGGTAACACACATAGCAGTATTTTAGTTTTATATAATCTTTAAATAAGTGTCTAATTTAAAAAGTAATTTCGTGCCTATTCACGTTTGTGTTTTTATGTTTGTCTCAGCATGCCACATCATCTCTCTGCTCACTCCGCGGCAGTCGGCAACAGCTAAAGAGGGAAGGCAGCGAGCTGATCGACTTTTTCTGCGAGGACAGAGACACTTTCAGGCTGGACGACTGTTTCAGCATCTTCCACACCTTCTGCTCCAGGTTCACAAATGCTGTCAAGGTACAACTATGAATGCAAATCCATTACACGAGCTGTACAACAATCCACACAAGATCCAGTAGATGTGGTTAAAACTGTTGGTATACTTCAACTGATACATTAGTCTTCATCCCATATTTTATAATAATAATATTATTTTCTAAACCTTCCGTTTTGTGTGATTGCCAACAATGTCACCATTGTTGGCTTTTTGGCTCAAGTGTGTCTCTATTGCCTCTGAGTAGTTTGAATTCCCAAACCCCTCTCACACGATGAGCTGTTGACAGAGACACAAATACCAGACCATAAATCAGGCATAAGAGGAGAAGTTGTATTTAAGGCCCAAGGGTTCACAGTTTGTTTTATTTTTTGTTTTGTTTTGTTTGCTTTGATTTGTGCATCAGGATCTGATGCATCAACATGCATAATATCTGTAGGCTATGGAGGACCAGAAGAGTCACGCGCATCAGGAAAATAACTTCTTTCTGTTTTTGAAGGAGAACACGGAGAGGGAGGCGAAGGAGGCGGCTCGTCGTCAGCGGATACAAGAGCTGGAGGAGAAGAAGAGGCACTCCTGGGCTGGAGGAGAAAAGGTAGGATGACGTACGCAGACACTGTAAAATAAAGTCAATCAAAGAAGTCTAATGATGATCCACTCTCTGTTCCCGTTATAGGTGGATGGAGTCTATGGGCTGCGCTGCCACAGTGAGCTTGACATGTCCACTGCTTTGTCGCGGCATGATGAGGCCGGACTGTTGATGGAACTCCTGACCCCTAGGTCCCACCCTCGCTCACCAGTGAACAACTCCCACAGTTCTCTGGGACGTGCTGTGAGCTTACGTCGTTCCCGGAAGTCTCCATCCTGCTCACCATCTATTGCTGCTGAGCAGGAACTAAGCACTTTCCTGGAAAAGGCGACTGATCGCAAAAACATTCAGCAAAGAGGCAAAGGGAGCAGTTTTCCATCTCCCTCAAGTCCAGGATTCCCAGTGTCCACCCAGACAGCACCACAAAACTCCTCATCACCTTCCAAAAGGAGTCCAAAAAACAAAACCCATGCAACTGCCACTTACCTCAGCCAAAATGCTACCCAGACTTGTGCAAATGCCACTAATCCTGCAAATGAACTTGCAATCAAACCTACCTCTGACTCAAACCAGCAATCTGAACACAACAACAAAAGCAGCAGAGATCAACCTGGCATGGGTTTAAGCAGCCATGCAACACTTACAACAAGCAAACCAAAAGATGTTGAACTGGTTTTAACTCAGTGGACTGACTGCACTGATAAGAGGTTTCAACACAGCACCACTGCTACAGGAAACATGGTGGTGGTTTTAGAGAAATGCACGTTGGTTCCTGAACTAAAAGTGTTTGGCAGTGGCGACACCCTCACAAGTCATAGCGAAAACAGACATGTTGGTCTTCATCAAGATGATGTGACAATCACAGATTTGGAAGAAGAGAAAGGGGATGAATTGCAAGTTGATAAGGTGCATAATAATGGCCAACTGATTGTAAATCCAAAACAATCTGATGAGCAAGTCGGTGAGCTCAGCTCTTCTTCAACACCAAGAGAGGGCGATGAGGGGCAAGAGGATAAGGTGGTTGTATGGTGTGTGACGGGTGTGTGCGAGGCTACAAGTGACACACAAAGCACCTATGCAGAAACTGAAAAAGATCAGCATAAGGGTGATAACCAAGGAGGAAACAAACAAACTTCCTCTGCTTTAGCCAATGACATGCCTTCAGAACCTCAACCGGCCAATGAAAAACCAGTGCCTGTACCCATCAGCAGCCAACCAGTGCCTGTCCCCCGCTGTGATGACACATCACTGCTTGTTTCTTCCTCCGTGTGGCGCCCGAAAGAACCTCCAACACCTAATGTAGTGCCTGCTCTCACAGCAGATGCTTCTGAGAAAGATAAAGAACTGGAGGAAGAAGCAGAAGTGTCCACCAACAGGAACCGTGATGGAGTGACCGTCTCAAAACAATCAACAGAAGAGAAAAGCAAAAACAACATGGCTTCTAAAGACTCAACCAGTAAAACTGCAAAAGCAGCTTCTTCCACCAAAGTAAAAGCAGAACCAGCAACTCCATGTAAACTACCCAGCAAGAGCCTTCCTACGTCTAAAGTCCAAACTAATGGGAAGAAACCTACCCCAAACACTATCTCTGCATCTGGCAAATCCAAATCTATCCGGACCCTCACAACCTCCGAGAACAAGGACATGAGGAGGGTTGTGCCAATATCCAGGACCAACAGAAGTCCATCCAGAATCAAACATACAGAGAAGAATCGAGGCTCCTCCAGCACCGCAGTGCCCACCAGTCTGACTCCCTCAAAACGAAGCAGTGCTTCCCCTCGACAAGTAGCGAGGCCTGCAAATGCTCCTTCATCCCGACAATCTGGGATCCCCAAGACCTTGGATCCAAAGGACTCAAAGAACCAGAATGTTTCAGGTAGTCAGCCATCTGCCCGAGAACAGAACAAGGACTTTCAAGGAAAGATGTCCAGCCAAAAGCCCTTAATGAAACCTAAAGCCCAGCTGGAGGAGAAGATCTGTCGCTCCACACTGCGGGCACTCTCTCAGGGTGGAAGAAGTGGAGGAGGAGGCAGCGTCAGTGCTCCTGCCACTCCTTTGCGCAAAGCCACAAGCTCTTCATCATCTGTGTTTCCGGGTTTTGCACGGAGCACAGCCTCTTCTTCTTTCAGACGTACTCACACCAACCTTGCTGTTCCTGCTGCTTCCCACTCCCCCAACATTGGGTCAGACCCCTCCCCCAAACCTTCTTCCAAGACCTCCTCCTCTGTTACCCCATCCAGCACCTCCTTGCCTATTACGCGATCAAGATCACTAAGAGTCCATGCGTCAGCAAGATCCTCAGATGTCCAAAAACTCTCCCCCTCCTCACAGAGGAAGTCTCAGAGCGTCAAATCATCTCCTCGTGCATCGCGCCACGACTTGCTGGCTCCCCCTAAAGGCCACAGACGGAATGACAGTGACAGTGACAAGTCCGCTCATTCTCAGGACTCGGTCTTGCCCACAAGGCCGCGCTGGAGATAAGCTCTTGGTTGTTTTGTTTTGAGGATTTTTTCCTAATCACTCCTCTTTCAGGAAAGTCAGGAGATACATCCATTATGAAATGTAGATACCTTTTAAAATGTTCAAGTTTAATTTGAGTAACAAAGGAAGATACAATGAGATTGTCTCGTATGGATTTAAATCTTGTTTGTTACCTTGTTTGTTTGTTATTATAAGGTTTAAGTGCATCGGAGCTGAAAAGTTCACTACGTTTTCTTTGTACTATATTGTCCTTGTAATGTACTTTAAACAACCACAGAGGGGAAAAAACAACTTGTTTTCAAGGTATATTTTTATTCTTTCTAAATCTATTAATTGAGAGTACATTCTAAGATTAATGACAATAATGACCTCTCCTCACGACCTCAGGAAAGCCGATGTCTTATCAGAAATCACAGACCTTTTTGTTTTGGTCAGAGTGAAGCTCTGAGATCTCTGGATGAGTCGGGAAATGACTACAGCCTGTGACGTGATTGCTAACAAGCTTTCAGTCAAAACCACACTAACACTAGCAGTTCTGAATAATTTGGTGGCCGTAGCCATGACTTGATCTCTCCTATTAGGCCTACAGACACTTGAGTCAGTCTGTCCGTTAATCCACAGACTAAAGGCTCCTACTATGAGAGTAAGGGCTACGCCGTATTGTATGAAAGAAACTATTACAACCAACATACAAACTGCAAATTTAAACACTGAATTGAAAAGAGGGGAGCTAAAAGAGGCAAACAGAGTGAATAAAATCTAATTTCATTTTATTTATACTCCCTTTGATTTATTCCTGTGGTACTTTTTTTCTTTTTTGAAAGAGAAATATCTGCAGCTATAAAGATGTACATCTTTGGAGTATCCTGAAAATTCTGCAGTTTTTAAAGGTCATGTGACTGAATGCCTGTTCGATTCACAAGCACCTTTAACTGCATGAACCGTGCTGCAGAATCTCTTTAATCCAGGCTGGACTTGTATAGAAATAATAATATTACTACAATACTAATTGTGTTTTTATAAAGCCTGACATAACTAATCTTTGAGAGCTGTGGTGTCTTTTTTAAAAAAACACGATCAGTTTAAACAAGGAGATATTTATAACTATGATTAAAAACAGACACTTTCTGACCTCATATGAAAATTCAAGTTGTGTTTTCATATGAGGACATTTTTATGTTTATCTGTATTTATTTATGTATGTAATGTTTCCCTACTAATTAATAAAGCATTGTTCCTCAGTCACTCTGCGCACTTCATTCTAAGACTGTATTGCACTTTCTCCTGCCAGAAGACAATGTTTTAATTGAAATAGACTGAAATATCTTGCTTCAAGTGGATGAATGTCTGGAAACATTCACTTTAAAACCAAGCACATTTGAAACTATCTACACATTTCCAATTCTTACAGCTGCATTTTGTATCTAATCTTGAGCAGACCGTCTTTGTGTCTGCACCTCTCATTAATTCTGGTCTTGTATTAAATTTAAAATGGAGAAACTAAAACAATCGAGACCATCATCAATCTCAAAATCATCATTTTTATGGTTTTTAGAGTTCAAGAAACAAGCACAAATGTGTTTTTGCGTCTAGGTTTTCTGTAGTGATGTAACAGAACGCTGAAGCTAAAGTAACTGTAGTGATTTGTGTAGAGGAAAACGTCTCTGTGGTAACATCACTGCCAACGTGTTCATCTTGAGTGTGTTATTACACCAAAAATATGTACGTGTACTAAACTGCTGAAGTTTTAAAGAGTTAAAAAAAAAAACTTTTACAAGTATCTGTGATTTCTTTAAACGCTGTAATAAGAATTGTGCTTTCAGGCGTTACTGCTGTTCTCTGAATATTTGTCAAGTCTAAAACCTTCTCTGTAAACCCCTACAGATGGCTGTGTGTAAAAAATCCCAGTAGTTTCTGAAATACTCAGACCAGCCTGTGTAATACCAAAAACCAAACCTGTTAAACTTCTTTTCCATATCTACGTCCATAAATGCGTGAAGCTACTGCTATGTGATTGACTAATTAAATATTTGCATTGGTGAGCAGTTGTACAGGTTTACCTAATATACCGTAATTGTCGGGCTATAAGCCGCTACTTTTTGCACAAGCTTTGAACCCTGCGGCTTTTAGTCAGGTGCGGCTTTTCTAAGGATTGTCCATGATTTTTGTGATATCGTAAGAGGATTTGTTTTGTTTGTTCCATTTTTCTCCGGCACTACGTTGCCTGGCGGAAGGATCGGGGTTCAAGAGTGGTATGTTGGTCACATGTCCGTCCGCCAGGCAACGTAGTGCCATACGAAGTAGCGCGAAAAACAAACTTCAAAGTAGCGATCAGTGTTGCCAACTTAGCGACTTTGTCGCTATATTTAGCGAGTTTTCAGACCCCCTTAGCGACTCTTTTTCTAAAAAGCGACTAGCGACAAATCTGGCGACTTTTTCTGGTGTTATTGGAGACTTATTTATGACGACTTTTTGACGTGAAAGCATGTATCGCTCTTACTCTCAACAAGCAGCGGTGCTGCCGTGGGCGCCTCACCCGTGCCAAAGCGCTCACGGGTGGAGGATAGTCCTCCCCCTAGTGATGTTCGATTCGTGAACGAATCGTTCAATACTCGAGAATCACTTTACTGACTCGTGAATCATGATTCACAAGCCCAACTGACTCACTGACTCATCCCTGTTTCTGTTAGCAAACTAATTCGCTTAGTAGAAATATATCTAGCTTATAATTAAAATTGTGGGGGGGAAAAAACAACAGCCAGTTTCTTAACAAAAGCATTTCTGCTCTGAACTGGAAGAAAAAACCCTGAGTAGAAGCTCACATCAAGAAAATAGCTCCTTGGTTCACAGTAGCATCGCTCTGCTAACATGCTAACAGCACATTTGAGCTACTCACCCCCTCCCTTCCTGTGCTGAATCGTAAGCGTAAGCAAATCACTCAGGACTCGCTCACCCCCTCCCTCCTGTGCTGAATCATAGAGCGAACGAATCACTCAGGACTCACTAACCCCCTCCCTCCTGTGCTGAATCGTAAGCTTAAGCGAATCACTCAGGACTCGCTCACCCCCTCCCTCCTGTGCTGAATCATAGAGCGAGCGAACGAATCACTCACTCACTCACCCCCTCCCTCCTGTGCTGAATCGTAAGCATAAGCGAATCACTCAGGACTCGCTCACCCCCTACCTCCTGTGCTGAATCATAGAGCGAACGAATCACTCAGGACTCACTAACCCCCTCCCTCCTGTGCTGAATCGTAAGCGTAAGCGAATCACTCAGGACTCGCTCACCCCCTCCCTCCTGTGCTGAATCATAGAGCGAGCGAACGAATCACTCACTCACCCCCTCCCTCCTGGCTCACAGCTTCTTCTTCTTCTTGGTTGGCAACCAATGTTAAGGTGCATTACCGCCCCCTGGCTCACAGCTCAGTGGACATTTAGATGAGAAAATATATATTTAACACATTTAAGGAAAATACTAATAAAATACAAATAAACAAAATAAATGTTTATTAAGCAATTTTGATAGGAAATTGCTTAATTTTAGAAATGTTTTTGCTCTTTTTTGCTCTATAAAATAGTTGTTGTTTTTTTTAGAATCATTCATCTTAGCAGTGGGATTTACATGAAAAGAGAAACAAATTAAGTTTGAGTGAAAATGTAAATTTTTTGCACTCTCTGGTCAACTGACTCAGTGAATCAAATGACTCAAAAAATCCGATTCACTTTGGTGAGTGACTCATTAAAACTCGATTCAGTAAAAAGAATCAAATTTACCATCACTACCTCCCCCAGCTGCTATCAGGGCAGGAGATGTTCACACCTGTGCGTCCAAACGGCAAATGAATCGCGCATGAGCGAAGCCTCTGCTCCCGCACTGACTGTAACGCAATCAGTTCTTCTTTTACTCTTATGCTGTTTTGTGGATCACAAGGTTTAAAACTACTTATAAACACACACACACAGTAACTCCACCAGAGTGCCTATTTCGGGTCACTTTTGCCGGTCCAGGCCCGGATAAAGGAGCAGGGTTGGAATTGTGACATTAAAAAACAATAATTGCTAAAAAGAAATTTAATTTGTAGTTCTAAATAAATTCTAAATGCATTTAGGACGTTTTTTACTCACTTTATGTCTCTTCCACGATGTTATTTCTCTCTCCAACAACGTAGGTTACAATTACATTAGCATGACAAATTATGCAAATTAGGTGATGACGTCATTTGGCGACTTCTAGCGACTTTTAGGACAACCAATAGCGATTTTCCTTTCTGAGGAGTTGGCAACACTGGTAGCGATACGCGTTCAGCGGGAGCAGTAGCGGTTTTAGATACGGGCGACACGGGCAGTTGCCCGGGGCGGCATCGTGGTGGGGGGCGGCATCACGGGCATCGGTAAAAAAAAGAATTGCTTGTACTCATGCTGCCCCGACATCATGCGGGCCCATATTGGGAATGGCATAGGCACCGATCGATTTTCTATCGCCCATGGGAGTAAGGGCGCCCTCCGTTTGCGAGGTGCGCCTGCTGCTTGCGGCACAGGGAGGAGAGGGCGGGGCGACGGGGGATTCTCTGGCTGGCTGGAGCAGCAAAAATTACCAACTCTCTAAATAAAACAAAAATAAAAACAAACAACAAACACGAAAACACCAGACATTATGATACAGACTTATAATTTGCACCGATGTTTTTTTCAAAATTCTATACACGAAAAGTGAGCGTAAGAGCCCTCGGTGCGCCTGCTTGCTGCTGAAGTCAAAGTAAACTTTATTGTCATCTCCGCTACATACAGTCCAGTATATAGAGAGACGAGACGACGAGGCTCCAGTTACAGCAGTGCAAATAAACAAACAATAAATATTTAAGAGTAAAAAAAATAAATATACACTTTAGGACTCGGGGTGAAGGGATCAATAACAATTTAAAATGTATATTTTATATTTTGTTTATTTAAAGTCTCACACACAACCCGTTTTTAAAGTTTAAAAAAGAGAAAAGAAGAGGAGAGTAGCGACTTCCACAGTCGCTAGAGGCTGGGGATGGAGCCTGCCTATTTGCCTGACGCGCTGTCAACTTTACGCAGTAATGCGAGAGGTGGAATTGCTTGCTTGTTTATTAAAGTGCTTGAAAAGTTTACAGAGCAATGTGATCGGCTCGCGATTCAAACTCTTAACACATCACAGGCTCTAATGCAACAAGGGGAAACTCGTTGTGCTGCGGTCAACAAAAACTACGGCTACCCAGCCCTCCTCTCTGTCAAAATCAAACCAGTGAATGACAGACTGACAACGCCCTCTTAATGTCACCGCTAGCACCCACGTGACTCCCGTTACACATCACCATAGAAACCAAACAAATAAAAACCCAGTGATCCTTAAAATTCAATACATTTAATTATGGCTCCTACAAGGAGGAACGAGCAAAAGACACAGGTAAGCAGATGTGTCATTGGATAATGGCAGGTCATGTATCCTAAAACATTAAGAATCAGAATACTTTATTAATCCCTAAGGAAATTATGTGGGTTACAGTTCCTCCAAGAAGAAATGGTAAAAATAGTAACAGTAACAGACTAAACTCCAAACAATATATACAATAATATAATATTAATTAGTCAGTGTCAATTGTTGATTTGTCCTGTTCTCATTGTATGACGAAGTATGATGTCTGTTTAGTAGCCGTTTGCATACTATGCATACTCTCTCCCTCTTCATATGTATGTGTGTATGTGTATGTGTGTGTGTGGGGGGGCGCCAGAAGGGGTGTTCGCCCAGGGCGCCTAACAGGCTAGGACCGCCACTGAGCGGGAGGCGTGGATGATGAGCGGTGATAAACCTGCGAAAAGCAAGTTATGCCCAACTCCACCAGTGGATTCTGACAGCGTGGAAAAGTGTGAAAACATCCACGATCACTAACGGATTTCGAAGGGCTGGACTGCTGCATGATGGAGAGCAGGACACCGCCACGGCCCTTCTGAGGGTGTTTGACTCTGACACTGACAACGAGGATTTGTTTGGTTTTGAAAGTGACAACGAGGAGAGAAGCGGAGAGTGGATGACGAAGCCATCCTGAGCCTGTTCGTTTCCGACACTGGAGAAGAGGACTTTGGTGGTTTTAGTGCGCAGGAAGAAGAGAAAGATGGTGGTGAATGACTGACTTTTCTTCTTGTTAAAGCCGTGTCACTGCACCTGAGCCTAAAAGGTAGGCCGAATCTATTTTTCTGGTGTGCTGTAGGTTATTGTTATGTACTACATTTGTTACTCGTTTATGAAGCACAGTACATGTTTCGTACTTGTACTTGTATTTATCGGTACTTGTACATATACCTAAAAAGTTATGCAAATATGTACCCGTAACTTGTTTTTCAAAATATTAATAAAAGAGGTGTGTCTCCAAACAGCCATCTCTTTCCTGACAATTCGCTTTGTGCATATTCTCTTACATATGATAAGTCAACATTGAAACACCTGCGGCTTTTAGTCAGGTGCGGCTAATGTATGTACAAAACATGATTTTCCCCTGATTTTAGCTTGTGCGGCTAATATTCAGGTGCGCTTTGTAGTCCGGGAAATACGGTAATCTTTCATTATCTCGTTTACAAACCCATCAATCTACATCATATGTGTCAAACTCGAGGCCTGCGGGCCACATCCGGCCCAACGTATATTTATATCCGGCCTGCGAGATCATTTCTATATAGATTCAGAGTCGACTGCAGAGGTGCCCATTGTGTCCCAGTCAAACAGTGCTCAGCAGTTATTAGGTAAGACGACGTCTTTCTGTAGTTCATTATTCTAACAAGCAAAAAGTATTAAAGTGATGTTTACGTTGTGTATTTCAGACAGTGAGATGCAGAAACTGCAGGCCACAGGAGAAATGTAGTTTTCTGTAGTTGTTCAGTATCTAGAGGATACGTGTCAAACTCGAGGCCCGTGGGCCACATCCAGCCCAGCATACATTTATATCTGGCCTGCAAGATCCTTTTTATATAGATTCATTATTATTGTTATTCATGGCCCGGCAAAATGAAGCGCTAATGAGACAAAATCTACAGATTCAATAATTCAGAGTATCAATCAAGTCAAGTTTCTGTTCTGTGTCAGGGTCTGCGACCCATCTTTTCAATTTCTTTTATAGTTTTTTTCTTCTCTCCCATGATAATGAACATATGTTAAGTTCTGGTGTTGATCATCATTTAGGTTTTAGCTGAGTTTCATTATGGTTTAGATTTTCTTCTATGGCCTTGTCTGTTCTTGTTCACAGTATTATACAGTCTGTCTTTTACTTTCAGTATGCTTGTGTTTAAGTCTCCCTTGTTGGTTCGTCATGTCTGTGTTTCCTATGTTGACAAGCTTGCTGTGTGTGTGCGAGTTTTAGTTTCACTTCCCCTGTGGTGTCAGCTGTTTCCTCATGTGTTTCCACTTTCCCTAATCTCCTTTGTGTGTTTGTCTGTGTGCCTTCTTTGTCGGATCGTCTGTGTTACCTCCTTCCATGTATTCACAGTTCTCATACAGAAAGTAGAAGAGCTACAGAAGAATCTGACATTTCAGCAGATGTTTTTTCACCAGAGCAAAATCACAAAGTGAAGCTGTTGTGGAAGCAGAGGAGATAGTCAAATCAGCCGGGCCATTTACTGAGGGAGAGTTTCTGAAGAGCTGCATGATGAAGGTGTGCGACGTCTTGTGTCCAGACAAAATGCAGATATTGGCAAATGTGAGCTTGAGTAGAAATACGGTTGCTGATCGGGTTTGTGAGATGACCACTGATTTAAGAACAGAGATGTGTGAAAGAAGCAAATACTTTATAGCATACTCTCTTGCTGTGGATAAAAGTACAGACATGATGGCTTTACACAGCTGGCCATCTTCATCCGTGAAGTGAACTCCAATATGCCCGTTTCAGAGGAAATATTGGACGTTAAATCGATGCACGGTACAACGATAGGAAAAGACATGTTTGAAAACTTATGACGGTTATTAGAAGTTATTCTTTATTCTAAGTGTATTTATTCTGAAACAATATTCCTGTCTGTTTTTATTCATATTTATGTTCAAAAAACATTGTTTTAGTGTGTTCAATAAATGCTTACCCTGTTTGGCCCTCAACCTAAAGTGTGCTTTGAGTTTTGGCCCCCTGTACAATTAAGTTTGACACCTCTGATCTAGAGCAGCTCCATCCTTCACAGCCTTTGTGATACTGACTCTCCCTGGTGACCAGAAACAAGAGTCCTTCACCAGTCCTGTAAAACAATTGCAAATAATTTTGGATGCACCTCCACCAGAAAATCAACAACTGCAAATCATAGCATGCTGGGGGGAAAGCAAACAGAAGTCAACTAGTACTGCATTGCCAGTGGCACATATTCAGACTTCAGTGGCAAAAGCACCATTTTCCATTTTAATTCATCAACTAATACAACATGCATGTGTTTAGACAGATTTGAAAGAAACAACAAGGCATGTTTAGTCCAGCGGGAAGCTGAAAGGGCATTACAGTTTTCAAAGACCTGACACGGTGCTTTGACAACTTGGCAATCATGTCAAATATTTGTCACTATAAGAATTTCCCCCCTACATTACACAAGATAAGATAAAACTTTATTAATCCCTCGGGTGGGTTCCTCTGCGAAATTCTGTAAAGATTGGCGCCTAAACAGGGACTTGAACCCTGGACCCTTAGATTAAAAGTCTGATGCTCTAGTGACTGAACTATCTGGGCTCAATATACAAACTCTAATAGTGCATTAATGTAATAGTCTGACTCTGCAATGTATAGTCAGCCAAGTCATAATCAAAGCAACAAACAACTCATGTTTTGATGAAACTGCAAACCCTCCTGGTCAATAATCACATAAGCTGTACATGCAGGAAGTAAAGACTGATAAAGGAGCACAACATTCAGACAAATCCAAGACATAATGAAATGAACCACAATAACTGTGTATGCATAAATCAGGTGTCAGTGAACACTTAACGATCACAGATCTTTAGAACCACAGCCAGATAACAATTTTTCCCCAAATAAATGTGTAGATTTTAGCTAAATATATATTATAGAATCAACACCATGGGCATTTCAGATTTCACACAGGTGGTTGGTTGTTACACTCTGGAAATGTGAGTCTTATGGACCCTCTCTGTGTGTATGGGGTTAAAATGATGCCACCTTAAAATGAAACTGAAAAAAAGGTGAATTGAAACCGTAAATGTGCGAATAATTATTTTTTCTATTATTAACTAAGTTTTGAAACCTACATCTTTGTTTTTTTTTTTTTGCTTACATCTTTTTTTCCAATTTCAGTTTGCTGGCAATGTTGCTGTACGAATGAGTATTACGGCCACATTAAGAAAAACTATTATAGATAACATTGAAAATAAAGTTTCAATTTTGAGATTAAAATTGTAATTCAATTGAGAAAACAGTCCAAATGTGGAGATTACAGTTGTTTCAAGACAAACTGCAACAGTTGCTATACCCTCTGAGTTAATGTAATTGTGCTTCAGAATCCGTTTAGTCTGAATGCAGGAAATGATTTCTCTTTTAGCACATAAACACAGTGTGGTGATCAGCAATAGGGCCTTGAAAAGATGGTGTGGAAAGCTGCATCTCATCAAATGGAAAAACACACCAAATGAAATCGAGGGTTACAGCATGAGGAAGGAAGTAATGAAGTACAAATACTTTGTTACTGTACTAATGATGTCACCGTTCACTGAGGACTCACACGCAGGACTCTTCACTTTGAGGAGAAATAGTGGGGTTTATTACACCAGGTATATGTACAGACAGTGCAGGGAATTGTGCTATATACAAGTGTGACGGGGTCCAGGCTCCAGGAAATCCAAGGTGGGGAGGACAGGGAAAGCTTCTCTTCGCTCACTCACTGCTCGCTATAGCCACTCTCCAATCATTCACAACTAAGGATCTGCTCCGGGAAAACAGGGCCACGTCCAGGGGAACTAAACACAGAGTGTACACATTAGAATGAAGGCACAGAAATAGCAAGAGTCTAATACTAAGAGACCTTTAGGAGACCTTCATTACTTTAGGTTTAACACCTTTAAGGGGAGTTATTATTTTGTCGCTGCGAGCCTCAAATCAAACTGCTTTGAGATTAAACAGTAACACATGAAATTCATTCCTGTTGGTGTATTAATCACCAGGAATATCACAGAAAAAGATATAAAAGTGGCAAAACTATGTGTCGTAGTCAGGGCTTAAAGTGTTTCCTTTTTCTTGTTTTTGGCCCAACGACTGATTGTAAAGCTCACATGTAAGTCTTCATGTTTTTAAATCAGATATTGGTTCTGTACATGTGACATTATGTTTTTTCATATTGTGAAACGTGTTGCTAAACAAACTGAGGCAGACTAACTGGTTTATTTAAAGGTTGCAGGTTAGTGCAGGATAAACAGGTTAGTTTGCTGCACTGTGATGGATTTAAAGTACAGAACAGTGTGTGACTGCTGCACAGTGGCTGTGGTTTCATGCTCAGAGTTTGGTTACATCAAGTGTAGCAGAGATGAATTTGAAGTTAAGCTGATGATGCTTAGACTCACTGAATTTCACCTTCATACCAGCTGAATAGTGTCTAATAAAAAGAGCATAAACAGTTTACTGTCAGTGTAGAGGATGGAAATCAGTTCAACTAATGAAACATCTGCTGACATCTGGTTGAATTCACTTGTGTAAATCCACAAAGAGCAGCAGGTCAGCTGATCACAGCCTCTACATTCAGAAAATCTACTGGAGCTCTCAGCAGTAATTATACTGAGTCGTGAATGTTTTCCCCACACTGAGCCATTGCAACTGATTTTAGGGTTCCTCCACCTGCTGAATCCACTTTAACCCCTGACTGCCCAATTTCCTGTTTAGAGACAAAGTCACCTTCTACAATGTAGACAACAGAAAATGGAGCCATTTTTTTTTTTTCCCAGTGTAAGTCCAGAAACTCACCTCAGACATGTTGTTCTTTTCCTCACTCAACTGCAATCCTGGAGAAACGCCCCTCTGTAGCTTTGCTTCAGCATTTAATACAAAGAAGACAGTGAGTCCTGCTCCCATGTCATTCCCTCCATGTCTCGCCTCGACCTTCATGATCCCTGCTATAAATCAAGTTTTCATTCAAATCAAACAAACGTGTACTGAGTCAGCTTTTGGCTCCAACCTTTGTACACCAGCCGCTTGGCCTTGACAGCACAAGGTCGTGGACCACGTTTACATGTCTTCATAAGTTAACAGATGTGAAGTATTTTCACATACGGCCCTTAAAGCTTCTGTTAAAACGTTCCACAAAACTTGGTTTAATCAATGTGTGATATTAAACTGAACCATCAGTTGATGGAAATGTTTATTATTAAACTCCTCGCCTTCATCTGTTGGAAGTTTCTCACTCAGAACATCCTCAAAAGCAGATGCAACAGATGCTCCTGCCTTGGTTTGAAGACACCTGCATGCATACTTAGAAAATCCATCTGTACATGTCAGTAAGTGTCTCACATTATCATTATCTGCACAATATTCACCCATATCAGCCAAATCAGCCTCAAACTATTTGTCAGTTCCACTAATCAAAACTCTATTTCTGGGAAAAAGTCTACTTGCTGGTTAATAACAAAGAAAGAAACTGTTGGTAGATCCACTTTTTACAACGAATCATCCATCAATAAAAATCTAACTCAGTTCCAAAACAACAAATTCAACATTCATATAAAAAATCCAACCCTGCAGGGATCAAACATCTGATCAAACACCAGGGTTGGACACAGACTTTCTAATCTGACATCACAAAGTTATTCTGAAACTGTAAATCTAATTAAAAACTCCCCAAAACTATGATGAGAAAAACCTTAAAAGGTTCAATGATAGAAGGAAAATCCTTTACATGTAAAATCAACAGAGGTTCCTGATAAATAGACTAATAAATGAAGAATAACTGAACAGTTTCTGAGTCATGAGTAAAATTTCAGTGAATATGAATCTCCAGGAGGTAAAAAGGGTTGGAGCTCAGCATCAGTCAGAAGAGGAAGATGAAGTGATGAAGAAGAGAGTGTTCAGTGGAAAAAGGCCTGTGAGTTCATGTAAATGCTGCTTCTGCTGTAAGAAAGACCTAAAAATGTTTAAATGCTCCATGATTTTCATTTCTATCCATCATCTTGAACACTGACTATAAATGTGTTCACTTCATTATTGTGTGATTTGGTTTCTTCACGTGTCTCCTTCAGTGCAAATAAAGGACTGTTAGAGTGTGTGCTGTGTGTTTTTCTGAAGCATGACAATCCTTTCCAACAAGTATTTCCAGCTGTTTGTCTCCACTCTGCACTTTAGTCTTTCTTCCTGTCATGTCTGTGTTTGTCCACCAGGTGTCTCCCTCAGCTCATTTTCTCCAAATCAGAAGCATCAGATTTGTGGAGACGCTCTGCCTGCCAGACACAGCTCAGGGCAAAGAAACATGTCTATCCTCCACAATATACAGGCCTGTGTTATTTAGTTCAACAGTCCCCAACCTTTTGTGTGTCACCGACCGGCTATTAAGGTTTTGTGGATAAATACAACAAAATAAAACCAGTATCGGTACAAAAAAATGTTTTCTTCTCTTGCTGCCTGGTACCAGTCTGGGGCCCGGGGGTTGGGGAACACTGATTTGGTTTTTTATATTTAAATGTATAAATAACTGAGTGTGATCAAGCTTTTCATCTCAAAAAGACATTAAATGTCATCACTGTACATACAATAATAATAATAATAATAATAATAATAATAATAATGATAATAATAATGATGATAATATGATATCAAAAACCTCAAGGATTTAATTTTTTGTTACATTTTAAAAGTTCAAACCTCAAAGACATTAAGTTTACAGTCATATATGATCAAGAAAATCAACAATCTTCACATTTCAGAAGCTGAAACCAGCTTTAAATGTGACTAAAATAATAATAAAACAATCAATTCTCTAATCAATAACTAACTGATGAATCACTGCAGCTCCAATATATTGTTGCATTTGACAACCCACTACAGCAACTACAGAATAAAACCACTAACCAGACTGATGACAGATTTCAAACATGCTGAATATGAAGAGTAGTATCATTTAAACTCACATGATTATCAGCCATAAGAACAAATTCAGATTTATATTGATGTAAGGTATATAAATGTAAGTACAGTTTGAATCAGTGCAATATTATTTTCACACATTAATGGACCACTGAACTTCTCAGCTTCTAAAATGTAAAGCCTCATTTAGAAACTACACAAGTACATATAATGGTCAGGGATCAACATGAACCTGTCTTCTCTATTTGACTTTAATCAACTCTGCAGTGTCTCCATGATCTAAAAGCCAAAGTCCAGCATAGAGCGGCTGAGTGAATGTGGTCTGGACTCTGTGGAGGAGAGTCATGGTTTCAGAGACGCTGTAGAAAGACAGAATACCTGCTCTGTGATCCAGGTACACTCCTACTCTGGAGGACCGAGGACCTGAGAGGACAGTTTGGACTTTGTTGTGCCTAAATTGAAAATTGGTTGTGTTACGGTTTAATGCCCAAGATTTCTCATTATATCCAAATCCACATTCATTTGAGATCCCTGCCCTGATGATATTCTTGTATGCGACTGCTACTAAAACTACTCCCCCTCTCCACTCCACCTCCCAGTAACAACGTCCAGTCAGACTTTCTCTACTCAGGACCTGATAATATTCAGTGAATCTGTCTGGATGATCAGAATAAGACTGTTGTTGTTTCATTAATGTTACTTTTCTGTTCCCCTCAGATAATAACAGTTGTGTGTTTGCTGTGTTTGGATCCAGTGTGATGTCACATGAATATTTTAAGAATCCAGCTCTGGTCTTTGGCTCTGGTGGTGACAGTAAAACATCCTCTTCAGTGACTGTCAGTGAGATGTTTGTCCATTCCTCTCTCAGAATGTCCTGTAGTTTATCTCTGGTCTCTGACACAGCTGCTGTCACATCCTCAAAGTAGCTCAGAGGACGAATATTGATGCTGGATGAGTGTGTAGACTCACTGAGTGCTGACAGTGAGGGGTAGTTGTGTAGAAACTGGTTGTGATCCTCTGTGTGTGAGAGCTGCTCCAGCTCGCCGTCTTTCCTCTTCAGCTCAGCGATCTCCTGCTCCAGCTTCTCCTGAAGCTCTTTGACTCGACTCACTTCAGTTTCCTGCTGGGATCTGACCTGCTGCTTCACATCAGAGCTTCTTTTCTGGAGGAGACGGATCAGCTCAGTGAACATCTTCTCACTGTCCTCCACTGCTTTATCAGCAGAGCCATTGATGGCCTCCACCTCCTGTTGAAGCAGC
Organism: Neolamprologus multifasciatus; assembly: GCF_963576455.1. Lineage (NCBI taxonomy): Eukaryota > Metazoa > Chordata > Actinopteri > Cichliformes > Cichlidae > Neolamprologus > Neolamprologus multifasciatus. The sequence goes on along the minus strand of NC_140441.1, from coordinate 35,885,849 downwards.
TTCACATCTTTCTCTCGCTCCTGGATTCTCTGCTGGATGTTTAGTCGTCTCACCTCGAGCTCCTTCTGCTTCTCAGTCCTTTCTGCTGCAGCTGGGACTGTTTCATGGCCTTTATGTTCATCCATCAAGCAGAGATAACAGATACTCTGCTGATCAGTACGACAGAAAATCTTCATCACCTCATCATGACGAGAGCAGATGTTCTCCTGGAGCTTCTTGGAGGGGGCCACCAGCTTGTGTTTCTTTAATGGAGCTGCATCATAGTGAGGTTGGAGGTGTTTCTCACAGTAAGAAGCTGGACAAGATAAACAGGACTTGATGGCTTTCAGCTTCCTCCCAGTGCAGACATCACAGGCCACATCTTCAGGTCCAGCATAGCAGTGATCAGCTGGAGCAGCTTGGAGTCCAGTCTTCTTCAGCTGCTCCACTAAAGCTGCAAACATGACGTTTTTCTCCAGGACAGGCCTCGGTATGAAAGTCTTCCTGCACTGAGGGCAGCTGTGGATTCCCTTCCTGTCCTCTTCATCCCAGAAACTTTTAATACATTTCCTGCAGTAGCTGTGTCCACAGGCTGTAGTCACCGGATCCTTCAGTAGATCCAAACAGATGGAACAAGAGAAGGTTTCTCGGTCCAGCTGAACTCCTTTCTGCGCCATTTCTCCTCTCAGTGTCAGTGACTGTGTGAGTTTCTCTTCCTTAAAACTGAAACTAGTCTGACCTCTGATCTCAACAACATGTTTCTGCAGTGAATGGAGCCTGTCAGCTCTTACACGTCACCACATGTTGGTTACACCCATCTTCAAAGTGCAGATCTGAAGGGAAGGGAACGAGGAAACACGTGGACAGAGAGGAGGTGCTGTGTTTAAGAGCAGGAAGAAGAGGGAGGGTTATCAGGCTGTGCTTCACTCCAGGAAGAGGAGCAGTTTGAGACCCATAATGTGTGTTTAACCCTTTTATTTACTGCTCACCTCAACGTTTAAACTTGTTAACCCTTTCTTCTATATAAATAAATGAAAAGTCCAACATTAGTGAACTCTGGACATAAATGTCTCATGGTTATAGTCACATGACCAGATTCTAAACTTGTAACTGTCAGAACAGCAGAGGCTGCTGCATTAATTAAAGCATATATAAAGCAGTGTTCCTGCAAAAAATAAATATCTCAAAAGAAAATCTTGCATTTTGTTTTGTTTTGGCATTTATAATCACTGCCGCAACAGAAATAACCATGCTTTTTATATAAGAATACAAGTTTTTTCCTGTTTTTCCACCTGTTGCGAGCAGCACTTTGTCCCCTTTACCGCCACATGTTCCTTCTTCATACAAACACAAACCATTCTTATCTCTGCACTTGTCTTTCACCAACACTTATACACTAACAAACACACACTTTCTCTCTCTTGTCTTTCTTTCCAAAGCTCTTCTGGAAGTCTTGCTGATTTCAGGTAATTATTATCTTCACTTTACTGTCTCTCACTGTCAAAAACACTCTAATTGTTTGTGAGCATGGAAGTGCCTTTGCCAGCCCCACATCTATTGTTTGGTCTTTTTGTTTATCTTCCTAATGTAGTAGAGTTGAAATGGCTGCTCAGTGAGACAAAGGGAGAGCAGAAGATGACATTTTTCTTGCAGACATGCTTGTGGCTCAAGAAAAAGTGAATATCTGGGGGGGGGTTGGGTTGTTTTTTTTTTTTAACTTTTATTGCCAAAAAAACAAGGCAATTCACATCAACAACATGACCTGAGACCTAATCTGCTGCATATAATGGTGGGGGTTATTCAAAAACTTAATTTAAAAGAAAAAACATATATACATACATACCAATACCTAAACACAGATGTAACAATGTTAAGGCTTGAGTGTCCCTTCAAGATATTTTATAATTAGTCTCCATTTTTTCTCAAAGGTTGGCACTTTTAGTTGTAGTTGAGCTGTTATCCGTTCCATCGTATAGACATGTCTAGTTTTCAGAAGCCACTGGGCAACTGTGGGTGTTTCTGGTTTGAGCCAGTGAATTGTTATCATTTTTCTTGCAGTCATGAGGAGGAGATGCAGGAGAAAGTGCTGTTCATAGGAGAAACCATCAGGAAAGATATCCAACAAAAAGATCAGAGGATCCATTGGGAGGTTGACTGACAATATGTTTTGTATAATGTTCTTGACATCCATCCAGTACTGTTGTATGTAAACACAGTCCCAAAAAATATGCGTCTGGTCCCCCACAGACCCACACCCTCTCCAACATTTATCACTGACACTACTTTTGGATAGAAAGGTTTTCAGTGGAGTTCTAAAAAATCTTAATTTAACCTTCCAGTCAAATTCCTTCCACATTTGACTACCCACCCCTCTATGGCAGCCACAACAGACACTCTCCCATGTGACATCATCCAACATTATATTGAGTTCCATTTCCCATTGTTGTTTTATATGATAGGTATTATCAGACATGTCAATCAGCAGTTTCTGGTAGATCAAAGACACTTGGTTTTTCAATGTACCTGACTTTTCAAGCAGTTCTATAAAATGGTTTTCCAACCCGATTGGTTCTCTTCTAATATTGTCCCAGTCTTTATGCTTTGTAATATAGTCCCTTAACTGTAAATATCTATAATAGTCCCCTGGGGATAAAGCGTATTTAGCCCTTAGCTGGGCAAAACTTTTAAGAGCATTCTTTTCAAACAGCTGATTGACTGTAATCAATCCTTTCTCCGCCCACCTCTCAAAACTCCGATCTGACAACGATGGAAGGAACTCAACATTTCCATTTATGGGAACCGCTTGAGACATGGTCAAATTCCCTTTTAAGATTTTTAACACTTGGTTCCAAATCTTTAAGGTGTGCTTCACCCATGGGTTAGTTATTTTAATCTTTTTCCGTGATTGTGGGTTGAGAAATGGGAGACTCCGAAGGGAGATACCTGGTAATGAATACTCTTCCATAGATACCCACTGCATTTCTGAATCACGAATAATCCAGGCAGCCATTGATTTTAATTGAGCTGCCCAATAGTACATTCTGAAGTTAGGCAACTTGAGGCCCCCTTTATCCTTTTCAGACATTAACACTTTGAGTCTGACCCTTGGTCGTTTATTCTGCCAGATAAATTTAGATGTAATGCGTTCTAATAATTTGAATGCAGACTGAGGGATCAAAATGGGTAGGTGCTGAAATAGGAATAATAGGCGTGGAAGAATATTCATCCTTATACATTCAATCCTCCCCATAAAAGTGAGTGGGAGTAAGTTCCATCTGTCCAAGTCCCCCCTAATCTCCTTGAACAACCGATCATAATTGAGTGCAAGTAGCTGATTGGTTTTAGGAGTAATAATTACCCCCAAGTATCTGAAGCCCTGTCTGGAATGTCTAAAAGATACAAGATGATCTAGCTGTGTGGGCCAGTTGCCAACAATCATTAACGCCTCAGATTTATTTGTATTTATTTTATAATCTGACACTGTACCATAATCTTTAAGGTTGCTCAGAAGGGCTGGGACAGAGGTGACCGGATTCTCTAAAAATAGCAGAATATCATCTGCGAAAAGTGACAGCTTATGTTGTGTATTGGTTTCATCTCTAATTCCTTGTATGAGAGGGTTGGATCTGATCAGTTCAGCTAACGGTTCAATACTAAGAGCAAATAAGGACGGCGATAACACTTCACCCTGTCTAGTGCCACGGCCTAGAGAGAAGAAGTCAGAGCAGTGACCATTAACCCTTACCCGAGACCTGGGGTTTTTATATAGTGTTTGGACCCATGAGATAAAAGTCTCATTAAAGCCCATATGCCTGAGAGTCTGTTGCAAGAAGTCCCAATCTACCCGGTCAAAGGCCTTTTCCGCATCCAGGCTCAAGAACATTGAAGAGGTATCCCTTTCCTGTGCCATAATCTGAAGATTGAGGGCCCTTCTAACATTATCTGAACCTTGCCTATGGGAAATAAAACCTGTTTGGTCAGGTTTCACTAGTTTTCTTATATGTTTTTGAATTCTATTTGCAATAATGGCTGTAAGAATTTTGAAATCAACACAAAGCAGGCTGATAGGGCGATAAGACATGCATAAAGTCGGGTCCTTGCTTTCTTTATGGATGACACTAATAATAGCTTCAGACCATGACTGGGGGGGATCATTTTTAAATAATGCATAATTATAAACTTTGCATAACAATGGTGTTAGCTCTTTTTCAAAAAAATTGTAATACTCCCCAGGCAGGCCATCCACTCCGGGGGACTTGTTGTTTTTCAGTTTTCCAATACTGTTTTTTATTTCATCAATGGTGATTGGATTTGTTATTAGTTCAGCCTCTTCCTGAGACAGTTTACTAAGATTAATCGGGTTAAGAAATTGTTCAATCTTTTCAAATTTCTTTGGGACATTTTCTTCTTTATACAATTGCTGATAATACAAAGAAAATGCTTTCGCAACTTCCTTAGGTTGGCACACAATTTTTCCGGAGTTTGGACATTTAATTTTATGAACAACCCTACTTGATTGCTCTTTACGCAGCTGAAATGCCAGCAGTCGGCTTGCCCGATTGCCGTATTGGTAGTACTTTTGATTAACAAAGCGTAGTTGTCCCTCTGCCTTATACGTTAGTAAATTATCCAACTTTTGCCTCTGCTCTTTCAATGAGTTCAAAGTCCCAGTGTCTTTAGTTACCTGATAGACTTTTTCTAATTTCTTAATTTTGTTTTCTAGTTCTGTTTGTTCTGCTACTCTCTCCTTTTTCAGTCTTGATGAAACTGCTATAATATTACCTCTCAAATAACTTTTGGCACTCTCCCACAAGATTGAAGGAGACACCTCATTATTATCATTGAATTGAATATATTCAGTCAGACTCTTTTGAAGTTCTTGTCGGGTTGTTTCATTATTCAAAATAGATACATTCGCTCTCCAATATTTAAAAGGATTGTTTGGATTCATTCTTAATGTCAGACAAACCAGGGCATGATCAGAGATAGTGATTGTTTCTATGCTACACTGTCTAGTCCTATAAAGGTCTGTCCTAGGCATTAAAAACATGTCTATCCTTGAATGGCTGCGATGTACATGTGAATAAAAAGTAAAATCTTTTTCTCGGGGGTGGAACTGGCGCCACACATCCGCTAGGCCCAATTCCTTAATCATTGTATTCAAACTACAAGATTTTTTGGATTTGGGGCCATTGTGTGCCGGGAGTCTGTCGACAGCTGCTTTCAAAGTACAATTGAAATCACCTCCCACCAAGATCATTCCTTCAGATTTTTCTGCTATTAATGATGCAATATTCTTGAAGAAATTTGGACAGTCCTCGTTTGGTGCATATAAATTTAGTAAAGTAATTTTAGACCCCCCTACAGAGCCAATCACCATTACATAGCGCCCTTCCCTATCCGCAAATGTTTTTTCATGGTGGAAATATGTTGACCGGTTAACAAGAATTGCAACTCCTCTTTTTCTCCCGCCTGATAAGTAGAGCTATATTGTTGTTCAACCCACTCTCTCCTCAACTTCCTGTGTTCCTTTTCAGAGAGGTGAGTCTCCTGGAGCATTGCTATGGAGCACCTAAAGTTTTTCAGGTTTTTCCGTTTAATTGGACTATTCAAACCCTTTACGTTATACGAAACACAAATTAGATCTTTCATATCTTAGACTCATATCCTGTACAGACAAAACTAAATTATTATACTCAATGAAATAGTGGTCCACAATTGGTCTCAGGCCAAGATAAACAAAAACATTTAGAACTAAACAAAGAACATTAAGAACAGTAGCTTCCAAGTACCCGACTGGATTAATAACAACCTGAGTAATCCAGTCCCCGGTGTACATTACCGGGGACAAACATTTTCGATTGAAATGTTTTAAATGATGCTGTTAGGACTAGTGGATGAATCTGTTACATAAGTGATTGACTTCATGTGTTTTAAATATACTTTTACTGTCAGACTAGAGCACTGAAAACACATCATGAGATGTTCACTTGAATCTCAGTAACTTTAGTGCTCAGACAATCAAAAGATATCAAGTAGAAACTGAGTGTGAAGCAGCAAAGTTCCCGTCATTATTTTTAAAGTGACTGAACTTTAAGCTCAAAATCTTCTCTGTCATTAAACCTGCTTTACAAAAACCCCACTTAACAAAGTCTCGTCTTATTCTCACTGCTTTGATCGAGACTTGTTAGACATGGTGATTTCTGTTTATTATGTAATAACTTTTATACAATAAGACAATGTAAAAAACATCTGCTGTAGAAATGTAAAATTGCCTTAAATCATGAGGAGGCCATTCTGTATTATTTCTGTAATCAATATATATTTTTCTCTTTCCTCCCTTGTGTCTGTTCTTGTTCACAGTATTATACGTTCTGTCTTTTACTTTCAGTATGCTTGTGTTTAAGTCTCTCTTGTAGAATCATCTGGTCCGTGTTTCCTATGTTGACAAGCTTGCCGTGTGTGCGTGTTTTAGTTTCACTTCCCCTGCGGTGTCATTATGCTAATTTGTGTCAGTTGTTTCCTCATGTGTTTCCACTTTCCCTAATCTCCTTTGTGTGCATTTAGTCTGTGTGCCTTCTTTCACTCTTTACCCGATCGTCTGTGTTACCTCCTTCCATGTATTCACAGTTTTCATACAGAAAGTACAAGAGCTACAGAAGAATCTGACATTTCAGCAGATGTTTTTTCACCAGAGCAAAATCACAAAGTGAAGCTGTTGTGGAAGCAGAGGAGATAGTCAAATCAGCCCGGCCATTTACTGAGGGAGAGTTTCTGAAGAGCTGCATGATGAAGGTGCGTGACGTCTTGTGTCCAGACAAAATGCAGATATTGGCAAATGTGAGCTTGAGTAGAAATACGGTTGCTGATCGGGTTTGTGAGATGACCACTGATTTAAGAACAGAGATGAGTGAAAGAAGCAAATACTTTATAGCATACTCTCTTGCTGTGGATAAAAGTACAGACATGATGGACATTACACAGCTGGCCATCTTCATCTGTGAAGTGAACTCCAATATGCCCGTTTCAGAGGAAATATTGGACGTTAAATCGATGCACGGTACAACGATAGGAAAAGACATGTTTGAAAACTTATGACGGTTATTAGAAGTTATTCTTTATTCTAAGTGTATTTATTCTGAAACAATATTCCTGTCTGTTTTTATTCATATTTATGTTTTAGTGTTTTCAATAAATGCTTACCCTGTCAACCTAAAGTGTGCTTTGAGTTTTGGCCCCCTGTACAATTAAGTTTGACACCTCTGATCTAGAGCAGCTCCATCCTTCACAGCCTTTGTGATACTGACTCTCCCTGGTGACCAGAAACAAGAGTCCTTCACCAGTCCTGTAAAACAATTGCAAATAATTTTGGATCCACCTCCACCAGAAAATCAACAACTGAAAATCATAGCATGCTGGGGGGAAAGCAAAAAGAAGTCAACTAGTATTGCATTGCCAGTGGCACATATTCAGACTTCAGTGGCAAAAGCACCATTTTCCATTTTAATTCATCAACTAACACAACATGCATGTGTTTAGACAGATTTGAAAGAAACAACAAGGCATGTTTAGTCCAGCAGGAAGCTGAAAGGGCGTAACAGTTTTCAAAGACCTGACACGGTGCTTTGACAACTTGGCAATCATGTCAAATATTTGTCACTATAAGAATTTCCCCCCTACATTACACAAGATAAGATAAGATAAAACTTTATTAATCTCTCAGGTGGGTTCCTCTGCGAAATTCAGTAAAGATTGATGCCCAAACAGGGACTTGAACCCTGGACCCTTAGATTAAAAGTCTGATGCTCTAGCGACTGAGCTATCCAGGCTCAATATACAAACACTAATAGTGTATTAATGTAATAGTCTGACTCTCCAATGTATAAGCAGCCATAGTCAGCCAAGTCATAATCGAAGCAACAAACAACTCATGTTTTGATGAAATTGCAAACCCTCCTGGTCAATAATCACATAAGCTGTACATGCAGGAAGCAAAGACTGATAACACCCCCCCCCCCCCCCCCCCCCCCCCCCCCCCCCCCCCCCCCCGAGTCATTCTAACTACCAGAAATCTCGAAGCACAGGTCGAGGGGGTGGTGTGGCAGCAATTTTTCACACCAGCCTATTAATTAATGAAAGACCAAGACAGACTTTTAATTCATTTGAAAGCCTGATGCTTAACATTGTCCACCCCAGCTGTAAAACTCAGAAACCAGTCTTACTTGTTATCATCTATCGTCCACCTGGGCCTTACACAGAGTTTCTGTCTGATTTCTCAGACTTTATATCTAATTTAGTTCTGAGCTCAGATAAAATAATTATTGTGGGTGATTTTAACATCCATGTAGATGCTAAAAATGACAGCCTCAACATGGCATTTAATCTGTTATTAGACTCAATTGGTTTCTCTCAAAATGTAAAAGAACCCACCCACCACTTTAATCACACTCTAGATCTTGTGTTAACATATGGCATAGAAACTGAACATTTAACAGGGTTTCCTGAAAACCCTCTCCTGTCTGATCATTTCCTGATAACATTTAAATTTACAATAATTGATTACACAGCAGTGGAGAGTAGACTTTATCAAAGTAGATGTCTTTCTGAAAGCGCTGTAACTAAGTTTAAGAATATAATCCAGCCACTGTTATCATCGTCAATGCCCTTTACCAACAAGAGCAGAGCAGCTATCTGAACGCTACCCCAACAGAGGTCGATTATCTTGTTAATAATTTCACCTCCTCACTACGTACGACTCTGGATACTGTAGCTCCAGTGAAAACTAAGGTCTCTGATCAGAAGTACCTGACTCCGTGGTATAATTCTCCAACACGTACCCTAAAGCAGATGACTCGTAATCTGGAGAGGAAATGGCGTGTCACAAATTTAGAGGATCATCATTTAGCCTGGAGAAATAGTTTGTTGCTTTATAAGAAAGCCCTCCGCAAAGCCAGAACATCTTACTATTCGTCACTGATTGAAGAAAATAAGAACAACCCCAGGTTTCTCTTCAGCACTGTAGCCAGGCTGACAAAAAGTCAGAGCTCCGTTGAGCCAACCATCCCTTTAACGTTAACTAGTAATGACTTCATGAACTTCTTCACAAATAAAATTTTTATCATTAGAGAAAAAATTACCAATAATCATCCCACAGATGTAATATTATCTACAGCTACTCTTAGTACCATTGATGTTAAGTTAGACTTTTTTTCTCCAATTGATCTTTCTGAGTTAACTTCAATAATTACTTCCTCCAAACCATCAACGTGTCTTTTAGACCCCATTCCTACAAAACTGCTCAAAGAAGTCCTGCCATTAATTAATCCTTCGATCTTAAATATGATCACCTATCTCTAATAATCAGCTATGTACCACAGGCCTTCAAGCTGGCTGTAGTTAAACCTTTACTCAAAAAGCCATCTCTAGACCCAGCAGTCTTAGCTAATTATAGGCCAATCTCCAACCTTCCTTTCATATCAAAAATCCTTGAAAGAGTAGTTGTCAAACAGCTAACAGATCATCTGCAGAGGAATGGTTTATTTGAAGAGTTTCAGTCAGGTTTCAGAGTTCATCACAGCACAGAAACAGCTTTAGTTTAGGTTACAAATGATCTTCTTATGGCCTCTGACAGTGGACTCATCTCTGTGCTTGTCCTGCTAGACCTTAGTGCAGCATTTGATACTGTTGACCATAATATCCTATTAGAGCGATTAGAACATGCTGTAGGTATTACAGGTACTGCACTGCAGTGGTTTGTATCATATCTATCTAATAGACTCCAATTTGTGCATGTAAATGGAGAGTCCTCTTCACACACTGAGGTTAATTATGGAGTTCCACAGGGTTCAGTGCTAGGACCAATTCTGTTTACATTATACATGCTTCCCCTAGGCAGCATCATTAGAAGACATAGCATACATTTTCACTGCTATGCAGATGACACCCAGCTCTATCTGTCCCATGAAGCCAGATAACACACACCAATTAGTTAAACTGCAGGAATGTCTTAAAGACATAAAGACCTGGATGGCCGCTAACTTTCTGCTTCTTAATTCAGATAAAACTGAGGTCATTGTACTCGGTGCTGAAAAGATTAGAAATATGGTATCTAACCAGATTCTTACTCTGGATGGCATTACCTTGGCCTCCAGTAACACTGTGAGGAACCTTGGAGTCATTTTTGACCAGGATATGTCCTTCAACGGAGGACATATCCTGGTCTGAGTCTTGTCCACCTCCACAGGACAAGACTCAGCTGTCCATGTGCATCTTAAGGATAAAGGACACTCTTTCGAGGATGCCAATGTTCACATTTTGGACAGAGAGGACAGATGGTTTGAAAGAGGAGTGAAAGAAGCCATCTATGTCCACTGTGAGCGACCATCTTTGAACAGAGGCGGTGGTTTACGACACCAACTCTCTGCCATCTATAATCCAGTTTTGAGATCCCTTCCCAGACGCCTTAACGCCCACTCACATCCTGGGCCATCTGACCTCAGGAATTCGCATGATAAGGTGGGGCCAGGTTTCACAATGAACTCACCCGAAACTCTGGCTGATTGGGACCCACACCCAGTTCCACACCTTGGCTCAGGCGATTAGAGGATCATCAGGGGGTCCCTTTTGTCCCTCTGTGGGGGGATACTCCCACTAGGTTTACATAAGGGACTCTCCACCATTTGACCTTAGAACTGAAGAAGCTTCTCGGAGAGGTGAAAGGTCTTCAAGTAACTTAAAGAAGTCCAGACGCTTTTCTTTGCAAGCTCCTTTGACTCCTTCAACGCACATATTAAACAAATATGCGCAACATCTCTAAAATTAGAAATATCCTGTCTCAGAGTGACGCTGAAAAACTAGTTCATGCATTTATTACTTCCAGGCTGGACTACTGCAATTCATTATTATCAGGATGTCCAAAAAACTCACTGAAAAGCCTTCAGCTAATCCAAAATGCTGCAGCAAGAGTACTGACTGGGACTAGAAAGAGAGAGCATATTTCTCCTGTTTTGGCTTCCCTTCATTGGCTTCCTGTTAAATCCAGAATTGAATTCAAAATCCTGCTCCTCACATACAAGGTCTTAAATAATCAGGCCCCATCTTATCTTAATGACCTTGTAGTACCATATCACCCTATTAGAGCACTTCGCTCCCACTCTGCAGGCCTACTTGTTGTTCCTAGAGTATTTAAAAGTAGAATGGGAGGGAGAGCCTTCAGTTTTCAGGCCCCTCTTCTGTGGAACCAGCTTCCAGTTTGGATTCGGGAGACAGACACTATCTCTACTTTTAAGATTAGGCTTAAAACTTTCCTTTTTGCTAAAGCATATAGTTAGGGCTGGACCAGGTGACCCTGAATCCTCCCTTAGTTATGCTGCAATAGATGTAGGCTGCCGGGGGATTCCCATGATGCATTGAGTTTTTCCTTTCCAGTCACCTTTCTCGCTCACTATGTATTAACAGACCTCTCTGCATTGAATCATATCTGTTATTAACCTCTGTCTCTCTTCCACAGCATGTCTTTATCCTGTTTTCCTTCTCTCACCCTAACCGGTCACAGCAGATGGCCCCGCCCCTCCCTGGGCCTGGTTCTGCCGGAGGTTTCTTCCTGTTAAAAGGGAGTTTTTCCTTCCCACTGTCGCCAAAGTGCTTGCTCATAGGGAAAAATGTTGGGTTTTTCTCTGTATCTATGAAGCGCCTTGAGGCGACTTTTGTTGTGATTTGGCGCTATATAAATAAAATTGAATTGAATTGAATAAAGGAGCACAACATTCAGACAAATCCAAGACATAATGAAATGAGCCACAATAACTGTGTATGCATAAATCAGGTGTCAGTGAACACTTAACGATCACAGATCTTTAGAACCACAGCCAGATAACAATTTTTTCCCCAAATAAATGTGTAGATTTTAGCTAAATATATATTATAGAATCAACACCATGGGCATTTCAGATTTCACACAGGTGGTTGGTTGTTACACTCTGGAAATGTGAGTGTTATGGACTCTATGGGGTTAAAATGATGCCACCTTAAAATAAAACTGAAAATAATTAACACAAAAATGTTGTATCGAGAGGGGAAAAAATGAAACTGAAAAAAAGGTGAATTGAAACCGTAAATGTGCGAAAAAAATTTTTTATATTATTAACTAAGTTTTGAAACCTACATCTTTGTGGGTTTTTTTGCTTACATCTTCTTTTTCCAATTTCAGTTTGTTGCTGTACGAATGAGTATTACGGCCACGTTAAGAAAAACTATTATAGATAACATTGAAAATAAAGTTTCAATTTTGAGATTAAAATCGTAATTCAATGAGAAAAAAAGTCCAAATGTGGAGATTACAGTTGTTTTCAAGACAAACTGCAACAGTTGCTATACCCTCTGAGTTAATGTAATTGTGCTTCAGAATCCGTTTAGTCTCAATGCAGGAAATGATTTCTCTTTTAGCACATAAACACAGTGTGGTGATCAGCAATAGGGCCTTGAAAAGATGGTGTGGAAAGCTGCATCTCATCAAATGGAAAAACACACCAAATGAAATCGAGGGTTACAGCATGAGGAAGGAAGTAATGAAGTACAAATACTTTGTTACTGTATTAATGATGTCACCGTTCACTGAGGACTCACACACAGGACTCTTCACTTTGAGGAGAAATAGTGGGGTTTATTACACCAGGTATATGTACAGACAGTGCAGGGAATTGTGCTACATACAAGTGTTACGTAGGGCCCAAAATGGCCTCCGTACAAGAAAGTAGTAGCTCTAATATTGACCAGTAATGAACCACCACACGCACACTGCAATGGGTTACACAAGATTTATTTGTTCTTTCTGCGGGTAAAACTACTGGCTGAAGACACAACTCTGGCCAGGAATCCAAGGCCCAAAGCTACCACGGTCAGGGTTGTTAGCCTGGTTACAAACAGGGGAAAGGTGGTCACTTGGAAGAACAAGCAGCCTGCATCTTCCTCAAAAAAGGCTTGCCGCCCACCTTTTCAGGCCTGACTTCGTTCGAGGGTGGGTCTCCACATCACATCCTGGGAGCTGGAACTTCCCCAAAACTGGTCCAGTTTCCTTGTCAGGGGCACAGAGAGTCTCCAGTCCAGTGTTTGTTTTCCTGCCTCCCAGCACATCCACTCACATCCCAATAAAAATGAGTCCTCCCTCCAACATCCTCAGATTATTTTAAAAGCAAAACCAGGCCAGGTTAAAAATCTTTTCCGTTAAAATGTGCACACGTCATCCTGGATCTTCGCGGCTTCCCTGCTACACCAGTGTCCTACTAAAAACAATGACAACAACTACTTCCTGTTTCCTCTCCCCTTTATAGAGAAGGGCTCCAATCCTCCCCAATCAGCTTTTCCCTGTACTCAACTCCAAATAGCTGGCAGCTGGACTAGAGTAGAATCTCCACTCCCACATGGGTGTGGCCCACACCTCACATCAAACACAAAGAAACACCAAAGCATGCAATTAATACAAAACAAAATCTAAAGTAATGCCAACCCAAAAGCTTAGTGGGGGATTCTCTCCATACTTTTCCACCATGCTATACTCTGTAACACACACCCCAACTTTTTCCTAGCCCGTCCTCGGGAACTCTACTAACTATATCGAGATGGGGGTTTCCCAAAATTTTCACGGGCAGATCTCCTTAGACCCTCCTGAATAGCAGGGGCAGACTGGTAGGAGGGGGGATAGTGATCTGACCCTGGCCTCTGCTGTGCCATGCTCCATAGAAGCAACCACTGATCTGAGACTGTCGCTGTATCATGCGTGGCTGTCGTCTCTTGTTCTGGGGTGCCATCTCCTGTTTTATAGTCATCTGAAGGTAGGAAAGTACATATGCGCAGGCGATTGCGATGAACCACTCTAACAGGACCATCTTTACCTTCCGGCCAAATTTTGTAAACTGGGTTTGTAGGGTTTGGCTGACCGACTATAATTTGGATCTCTTCCTCCCACTGTGCTGCCAGTTTACCTTGTCCATCCCTTCTTGTTGTATGGACTAAAACCCTTTCTCCTGGGAGCAATGGAGCTGCTTTAGCTCCAACATCATACCTGCCCTTCATCCGGCTTGCAGCCTTCTGACTGCTCTTCTCCACCATTTGGTATGCCAGCCTCAAGCGTTCGTGATGTCTCTTAACCCACTCTTGGGTGGTTGTTGGCTCTGTGGATCTCTTTATCCCCATAGACAGCTCAACTGGCAGACGAGCATTCCATCCAAACATCAAGTAGTGGGGGGTGTAACCTGTAGATGCATGGACAGAATTGTTATAGGCCTGGAGCAGTTCTGGTAAATACTGCACCCACCGAGTTCGCTTCTCTTCCTCTAGGGTGGACAACATGTTTATTAATGTCTGGTTGAAACGTTCGCAGGCCCCTTTGCCCCGAGGGTGATAGGCAGTGGTTCGACTTTTCTGGCAATTATAATACTGGCAAAGTTCTTTTATGAGGGCGGACTCAAAGTTGGTGCCTTGGTCTGAGTGCAGTTGTTCTGGACATCCAATTGGCTGAATAATGTGTTTCAACAACATCTTAGCTTTGGTTGAAGCAGTCTGATCCCTGGTAGGTATTGCCCAAGCGTACTTGGTAAACATATCAGTAGCAACCAAAATGTACTGGTATGAGTCTGCCGGTCTACTTAGTGTAAGGAAATCAACCGCCACAATTTGGAGAGGTGCGTGTGTAAAAACGGGAACGAGCGGGGCCTTACCGTCACCATGGCCTTTATGACGTACACACCGTTCACAGGATGCTGTGCAGTCACGCACTCTCTTCTCCATTTGAAGCCAGTAAAAACTACGGCGCAACATTGAGATGTCTTTGTCACCCCCAGATGACCATTCCTTTCATGGAAAGCCTTCCATGTTAATTGCTGTTCCTGCAAAGGAACAAGGATTTGATAATAAACCTCATATGTGTTGGAATCCACTCTCCTGCGGACCAACACACCCTCCAACAGCTCCAGCCGTGACCATTGTCTCATGTAATTTAAGACTGCAGTAGACTCCTGACGTCTCTCCTCCCCCGATGGTTTCCTTCCTTGGGCCATATAATGTCTCACTTTATACAACGTGGGGTCCTGCTCCTGTAAGCTTTTCCAGTGTCCTGGATCCCAATCAATGTTCACAGCCTGAACCCGTGCTCCTTCACCCATCCTCTGTGGGGACACCAGATCTCGGGGTTGCACCTGTAATGGCATTCTAGACAGAACATCAGCATTCACATTTTCCTGGCCGGGCCGGTACTTGATATCAAATTGATAATTTGCAAGTTGTGCTACCCACCGTTGCTCCACTGCGCCCACTTTTGCAGTCGATAAATGGACCAATGGATTATTGTCAGTATAAACTGTAAACAGAGACCCCCATAAATAGTCTTTAAATTTCTCAGTCACCGCCCATTTCAGAGCGAGCAGCTCCAATTTAAAGGAGCTATAGTTTGCATCATCTCTTTCTGTGGGTGCTAAGCTTCTGCTAGCATAGGCTATCACACATTCTTTCCCATCTTGTACTTGAGAAAGTACTGCACCAAGGCCCACTTTACTGGCATCCGTGTAGAGCCGAAAGGGTAATCTGAAATCAGCAAAAGCTAAAATAGGTACCTCTAGCAGTTTCTGCTTCAGAAGATCAAAGGACTGTTGACAATTCTCATCCCAGTTTATGGGAACATTCTGTTTTTTATTCTTAGGTACTCCCACCAGCAATGAGTTAAGAGGCCTAGCAACACTTGCAAATCCTGCAATGAACCGCCGATAGTAACCGGCAAAGCCCAAAACGGAACGCACCTGATGAATAGTCTGCGGGGCCGGCCACTTCTGTACAGCGGCAATCTTATCAGGGTCCGAAGCCACACCCTCACTGTTCACCAGGTGACCCAGGAACTTCACCTGCTGCTGGAAAAGAACACATTTATCAGGTCGCAACTTCAGCCCATAGCTCTTCAATCTTGTAAACACTGCCTGCAGATGCTCTAGATGGCTGTTGAAATCCAGTGACTATACTATCACATCATCCAGATATACAAAAGCAGACTCTGTGATTTGACTTCCCAAGCAACTTTGCATCAACCTTTGGAATGTTGCTGGGGCATTACACAAACCAAAAGGCATTCTTTCAAATTCATACAAGCAAAAAGGAGTACAAAATGCAGTCTTTTCTCTGTCAGCTTCGGAAACTTTCACTTGCCAATACCCACTTGCTAGATCAAGAGTGGAGTAGTATTTTGATTTAGTCAGCATTGTCAAGGTCTCTTCAATTCTAGGTAGTGGATGGGCATCTTTATGTGTCACTGCATTTAACTTGTGGTAATCCACACAAAATCTCAATTCCCCATTTTTTTTTCGTACCATGACGATGGGTGCTGCCCAGGGACTTGTGCTCTCCCTCACCACCCCGATCGAATCATATTATTCAGCAACTCTCGCACTTCCTGATACATTTTAGGGGGAATTGGCCTGTACCGCTCTCTAATGGGAGGTGCCATACCTGTCGGGATAGAGTGCGTGATTACATCCGTGTGGCCAAAATCCTCTTCGTCGGCAGCAAACACATCGCCCCATTTCCTCAAGAGACCATTTAACTTTTCTTGCTCCTCTATGGATAGGTTTGACTTCCCTTGTGTCATAACTTCAATATGAGGAGCGTTACCAGGCGGTTCTGGGCTCACCTGGTGCACACCAACTTCAACAATACCTGGCCTGGTTTGCTCAAAAGTAACTTCAAAAGGCTCCTGAATGTCAACATTTTCGGTGGAGAATGTAGCAAGGGCCTCGTAACGTCGTAACGTGATAGGAAAAGGGTTGAGGTTCCTTACTTTGATGGGGACTCGGCCTCTATGGACAATTCCTAGGGATCGAGCAACAGCAACTGTACTAGGCCCTTCCAGTGGCTCCACCAAAATACATTGTCCTTTCCTCAGTGTCTGTGGAGCCCTGGCCCAAATCACCTGCTCGCTGTGCTCAGGGACCATCACCGGATGGCGATAAGCTGGTTGAAGGGTCCCTACCTGTTGTACAGGGACAGCCGCCTGAATTCTCTGACAGTCCTGAAAATCGGATGCCCACGCTTGTTGAGTGTCTACAATTGAGCCAACAGGCCAGGTCTGGGACTGTATCTGAGGTTTCGAGAAAAGCATATCCCAGCATGGAACGATGACATTCATACCTAAGATAGGTAATGCATTAGGATTATTGGGATCGTCCTTCGAAATCACAATTCCCATATCCTTCAAAGTAATGCCTCCCACCTGTACTTCAGCTAGCACATAGCCCACATAAGGAATAGCCAATCCATTCGCTGCCTTCAGCTTTAACCAATTGAGATCGCTTTCTTTTCCTGGCTCCTGCTCACCAAACAATCTCCTAAAACAGACTTGTGGCATTAATGTTACATTAGACCCAGTATCTAGCAAAAATGTCACTTCCTTACCATCAACTTCTGGTTCTCTCACCCCAACCGGTCGCAGCAGATGGCCGCCCCTCCCTGAGCCTGGTTCTGCCGGAGGTTTCTTCCTGTTAAAAGGGAGTTTTTCCTTCCCACTGTCGCCAAAGTGCTTGCTCATAAGGGGTCATATGATTGTTGGGTTTTTCTCTGTATTTATGAAGCGCCTTGAGGCGACTTTTGTTGTGATTTGGCGCTATATAAATAAAATTGAATTGAAATTGAATTGAATTGAATCAACAAATACCTCTACTTGACGGCATGTCCCTAGAAATTGAGAGTGATTTAACTGGGCTGGACCACTGTCATCCTTTCCAGTCACCTGGCCCATAGTGACTGGATTTACTCGTTTAAAGCCATCTGAGATGGAGTGTGCCAACACTCTCTTGCCATGTGTCCACTGGCTCCACACTTACTACAGATGGGCTGCCCTTGTTCATCCCACTTATGCCGTGGTCGTTCCACCAACCGTGAGGTTTGCTTTGTCGCTGGGGGTGGCTCAGACACTTCAGCACATCTCCTATACTGAGAGGAACTAAAGTTCTGCCTTTCTCTCTCACCTCTGGGAGCTGAACATGTCTGTGGCATTGGTGCTGGTCGAACAAATTCCCTCAGCTCCTCCTGAAGAGTATTCTTGAGATCCATAATTTGCTCCTTCCTTTCTGCGAGAATCTCCGCTTTAAATTTATCTTTCCAATTCAAAGTATCCTGCCACTTTAGATCCCCTTTTACTACGGCACAAGCGGAGTCTTCATACAAACTATGCAGCGCATCTGCTTCCAATTGCAAAGCCTCTTTACGCACCTGTTCAAATGAGAGATTAGGGTCATGCCTTAACAGATGCCGTAGATCACGCTGTATCTCACCCTCCCTGAGGCCCAAGAGAAACTGATCACGCATGTGCAGGTCGGCATGCCGAGGGTCTTGTGGCTCTTTTGTTTGCAGGTGATGGCCTATCTCCCTCAAACGTAAAGTGAACTTTCTAATAGGCTCTTCTGCCCTTTGTCTACACTCATAAAACATGGCACGCAAGGTACCCACAGCTGTTTTATCCCCATACAGTTCTTTAAGTTGAAGAAAGATCTAATCTGGCGTATCCTGCTCCACTTGCTCCAAAATAAGAATTTCACGTCGTGGTTCTCCTCCTAATGCACTCAGTACAAAATCACACTGCTGTTCTATCGACACTTTTGAGCACGTAGCATTGCACTAATTTGGCTCTCCCAATCTTCATAATTTGTGTTAAGCCCACAAAATTTTGGTACCCAGGGCGCACCAATAAAGAATGGTGACACCATATTAATGGTTTCAGATAGCTCATCCGCCATATTGATCAGTCAAAGGCAGGTGGGTTTGTATACTGGTCACAAATCCTGTCGACAAACGCCAAATGTTACGTAGGGCCCAAAATGGCCTCCGTACAAGAAAGTAGTAGTTCTAATATTGACCAGTAACGAACCACCACACGCACACTGCAATGGGTTACACAAGATTTATTTGTTCTTTCTCCGGGTAAAACTACTGGCTGAAGACACAACTCTGGCCAGGAATCCAAGGCCCAAAGCCACCGCGGTCAGGGTTGTTAGCCTGGATACAAACAGGGGAAAGGTGGTCACTTGGAAGAACAAGCAGCCAAAACATATCAATCCTGCATCTTCCTCAAAAAGGCTTGCCGCCCACCTTTTCAGGCCCGACTTCATTCGAGGCTGGGTCTCCACATCACATCCTGGGAGCTGGAACTTCCCCAAAACTGGTCCAGTTTCCTTGTCAGGGGCACAGAGAGTCTCCAGTCCAGTGTGTGTTTTCCTGCCTCCCAGCACATCCACTCACATCCCAATAAAAATGAGTCCTCCCTCCAACATCCTCAGATTATTTTAAAAGCAAAACCAGGCCAGGTTAAAAATCTTTTCTGTTAAAATGTGCACACTTCATCCTGGATCTTCGCGGCTTCCCTGCTACACCAGTGTCCTACTAAAAACAACGACAACAACTACTTCCTGTTTCCTCTCCCCTTTATAGAGAAGGGCTCCAATCCTCCCCAATCAGCTTTTCCCTGTACTCAACTCCAAATAGCTGGCAGCTGGACTAGAGTAGAATCTCCACTCCCACATGGGTGTGGCCCACACCTCACATCAAACACAAAGAAACACCAAAGCATGCAATTAATACAAAACAAAATCTAAAGTAATGCCAACCCAAAAGCTTAGTGGGGGATTCTCTCCATACTTTTCCACCATGCTATACTCTGTAACACAAGTGTGACGGGGTCCAGGCTCCAAAAGATGGTGTGGAAAGCTGCATCTCATCAAATGGAAAAACACACCAAATTAAATCGAGGGTTACAGCATGAGGAAGGAAGTAATGAAGTACAAATACTTTGTTACTGTACTAATGATGTCACCGTTCACTGAGGACTCACACACAGGACTCTTCACTTTGAGGAGAAATAGTGGGGTTTATTACACCAGGTATATGTACAGACAGTGCAGGGAATTGTGCTATATACAAGTGTGACGGGGTCCAGGCTGCAGGAAATCCAAGGTGGGGAGGACAGGGAAAGCTTCTCTTTGCTCACTCACTGCTCGCTATAGCCACTCTCCAATCATTCACAACTAAGGATCTGCTCCAGGAAAACAGGGCCACGTCCAGGGGAACTAAACACAGAGTGTACACATTAGAATGAAGGCACAGAAATAGCAAGAGTCTAATACTAAGAGACCTTTAGGAGACCTTCATTACTTTAGGTTTAACACCTTTAAGGGGAGTTATTATTTTGTCACTGCGAGCCTCAAATCAAACTGCTTTGAGATTAAACAGTAACACATGAAATTTATTCCTGTTGGTGTATTAATCACCAGGAATATCACAGAAAAAGAGATAAAAGTGGCAAAACTATGTGTCATAGTCAGGGCTTAAAGTGTTTCCTTTTTCTTGTTTTTGGCCCAACGACTGATTGTAAAGCTCACATGTAAGTCTTCATGTTTTTAAATCAGATATTGGTTCTGTACATGTGACATTATGTTTTTTCATATTGTGAAACGTGCTGCTAAACAAACTGAGGCAGACTAACTGGTTTATTTAAAGGTTGCAGGTTAGTGCAGGATAAACAGGTTAGTTTGCTGCACTGTGATGGATTTAAAGTAAAGAACAGTGTGTGACTGCTGCACAGTGGCTGTGCAGCAGTCACATGCTGCACAACATTTCATGCTCAGAGTTTGGTTACATCAAGTGTAGCAGAGATGAATTTGAAGTTAAGCTGATGATGCTTAGATTCACTGAATTTCACCTTCATACCAGCTGAATAGTGTCTAATACAAAGAGCATGAACAGTTTACTGTCAGTGTAGAGGATGGAAATCAGTCAACTAATGAAACATCTGCTGACATCTGGTTGAATTCACTTGTGTAAATCCACAAAGAGCAGCAGGTCAGCTGATCACAGCCTGTTCATTCAGAAAATCTACTGGAGCTCTCAGCAGTAATTATACTGAGTCGTGAATGTTTTCCCCACACTGAGCCATTGCAACTGATTTTAGGGTTCCTCCACCTGCTGAATCCACTTTAACCCCTGACTGCCCAATTTCCTGTTTAGAGACAAAGTCACCTTCTACAATGTAGACAACAGAAAATGGAGCCATTTTTTTTTTTTCCCAGTGTAAGTCCAGAAACTCACCTCAGACATGTTGTTCTTTTCCTCACTCCACCGCAATCCTGGAGAAACGCCCCTCTCTGTAGCTTTGCTTCAGCATTTAATAGAAAGAAGACAGTGAGTCCTGCTCCCATGTCATTCCCTCCATGTCTCGCCTCGACCTTCATGATCCCTGCTATAAATCAAGTTTTCATTCAAATCAAACAAACGTGTACTGAGTCAGCTTTTGGCTGGACCACGTAGAAACATGTCTATCCTCCACAATATACAGGCCTGTATCATTTAGTTCAACAGTCCCCAACCTTTTGTGTGTCACTGACCGGCTATTAAGGTGTTGTGGATAAATACAACAAAATAAAACCAGTATCGGTACAAAAAAATGTTTTCTTCTCTTGCTGCCTGGTACCAGTCTGGGGCCCGGGGGTTGGGGAACACTGATTTGTTTTTTTATATTTGAATGTATAAATAACTGAGTGTGATCAAGCTTTTCATCTGAAAAAGACATTAAATGTCATCACTGTAGATACAATAATAATAATAATAATGATAATATAATATCAAAAACCTCAACGATTTAATTTTTTGTTGCATTTTAAAATTTCAAACCTCAAAGACATTAAGTTTACAGTCATATATCATCAAGAAAAATCAACAATCTTCACATTTCAGAAACTGGAACCAGCTTTAAATGTGACTAAAATAATGATAAAACAATCAATTCTCTAATCATTGACTAACTGATGAATCACTGCAGCTCCAATATATTGTTGCATTTGACAACCCACTACAGCAACTACAGAACAAAACCACTAACCAGACTGATGACAGATTTCAAACATGCTGAATATGAAGAGTAGTATCATTTAAACTCACATGATTATCAGCCATAAGAACAAATTCAGATTTATATTGATGTAAGGTATATAAATGTAAGTACAGTTTGAATCAGTGCAATATTATTTTCACACATCAATAGACCACTGAACTTCTCAGCTTCTAAAATGTAAAGCCTCATTTAGAAACTACACAAGTACATATAATGGTCAGAGATCAACATGAACCCGTCTTCTCTGTTTGACTTTAATCAATTCTGCAGTGGCTCCATAATCTAAAAACCAAAATCCAGCATAGAGCGGCTGAGTGAATGTGGTCTGGACTCTGTGGAGGAGAGTCATGGTTTCAGAGACGCTGTAGAAAGACAGAATACCTGCTCTGTGATCCAGGTACACTCCTACTCTGGAGGACCGAGGACCTGAGAGGACAGTGTGGACTTTGTTGTAAAGAAATTGAAAACTGTTTGTGTCACAACACAATGCCCAAGATTTGTCATTGTATCCAAACCCACATTTCTCTGAGCTCCCTGCCCTGATGATATTCTTGTATGCGACTGCTACTAAAACTGCTCCACCTCTCCACTCCACCTCCCAGTAACAACATCCAGTCAGACTCTCTCTACTCAGGACCTGAGAATACAAAGTGAATCTGTCTGGATGATCAGAATAAGACTGTTCTTGATCCATAAATGTTACTTTTCTGTTCCCCTCAGATAATAACAGATGTGTGTTTGCTGTGTTTGGATCCAGTGTGATTTCATGTGAATATTTTAAGAATCCAGCTCTGGTCTTTGGCTCTGGTGGTGACAGTAAAACATCCACTTCAGTGACTGTCAGTGAGATGTTTGTCCATTCCTCTCTCAGAATGTCCTGTAGTTTATCTCTGGTCTCTGACACAGCTGCTGTCACATCCTCAAAGTAGCTCAGAGGACGAATATTGATGCTGGATGAGTGTGTAGACTCACTGAGTGCTGACAGTGAGGGGTAGTTGTGTAGAAACTGGTTGTGATCCTCTGTGTGTGAGAGCTGCTCCAGCTCGCCGTTTTTCCTCTTCAGCTCAGCGATCTCCTGCTCCAGCTTCTCCTGAAGCTCTTTGACTCGACTCACTTCAGTTTCCTGCTGGGATCTGACCTGCTGCTTCACATCAGAGCTTCTTTTCTGGAGGAGACGGATCAGCTCAGTGAACATCTTCTCACTGTCCTCCACTGCTTTATCAGCAGAGCCATTGATGGCCTCCACCTCCTGTTGAAGCAGCTTCACATCTTTCTCTCGCTCCTGGATTCTCTGCTGGATGTTTAGTCGTCTCACCTCGAGCTCCTTCTGCTTCTCAGTCCTTTCTGCTGCAGCTGGGACTGTTTCATGGCCTTTATGTTCATCCATTGTGCAGAGATAACAGATACTCTGCTGATCAGTACGACAGAAAATCTTCATCACCTCATCATGACGAGAGCAGATGTTCTCCTGGAGCTTCACAGAAGTTTTAACAAGCGTATGCTTTTTAAAAGTTTGAGATTCATAGTGAGGTTGGAGGTGTTTCTCACAGTAAGAGGCCAGACAGACTAAACAGGACTTGATGGCTTTCAGCTTCCTCCCAGTGCAGACATCACAGGCCACATCATCAGGTCCAGCATAGCAGTGATCAGCTGGAGCAGCTTGGAGTCCAGTCTTCTTCAGCTGCTCCACTAAAGCTGCAAACATGACGTTTTTCTCCAGGACAGGACTCGGTATGAAAGTCTTCCTGCACTGAGGGCAGCTGTGGATTCCCTTCCTGTCCTCTTCATCCCAGAAACTTTTAATACAGTTCATGCAGTAGCTGTGTCCACAGGGAATAGTCACCGGATCCTTCAGTAGATCCAAACAGATGGAACAAGAGAAGGTTTCTCGGTCCAGCTGAACTCCTTTCTGCGCCATTTCTCCTCACAGTGTCAGTGACTGTGTGAGTTTCTCTTCCTTAAAACTGAAACTAGTCTGAGCTCTGATCTCAACAACAACACGTCACCACATGTTGGTTACACCCATCTTCAAAGTGCAGATCTGAAGGGGAGGGAACGAGGAAACACGTGGACAGAGAGGAGGTGCGGTGTTTAAGAGCAGGAAGAAGAGGGAGGGTTATCAGGCTGTGCTTCACTCCAGGAAGAGGAGCAGTTTGTTTAACCATTTTATTTACTGCTCACCTCAACGTTTAAACTTGTTAACCCTTTCTTCTATATAAATAAATGAAAAGTCCAACATTAGTGAACTCTGGACATAAATGTCTCATGGTTATAGTCACATGACCAGATTCTAAACTTGTAACTGTCAGAACAGCAGAGGCTGCTGCAATAATTAAAGCATATATAAAGCAGTGTTCCTGCAAAAAATAAATATCTCAAAAACAATTCTTGCATTTTGTTTTGTTTTTGCATTTATAATCACTGCAGCAACAGAAATAACCATGCTTTTTATATAAGAATACAAGTTTTTTTTTCCTCATTTTCCACCTGTTGCGAGCAGCACTTTGTCCCCTTTACCGCCACATGTTCCTTCTTCATACAAACACAAACCATTCTTATCTCTGCACTTCTCTTTCACCAACACTTATACACTAACAAACACACACTTTCTCTCTCTTGTCTTTCTTTCCAAAGCTCTTCTGGAAGTCTTGCTGATTTCAGGTAATTATTATCTTCACTTTACTGTCTCTCACTGTCAAAAACACTCTAATTGTTTGTGAGCATGGAAGTGCCTTTGCCAGCCCCACATCTATTGTTTGGTCTTTTTGTTTATCTTCCTAATGTAGTAGAGTTGAAATGGCTGCTCAGTGAGACAAAGGGAGAGCAGAAGATGACATTTTTCTTGCAGACATGCTTGTGGCTCAAGAAAAAGTGAATATCTGTTTTATATAATTTAGACATATAATACTTATGAAACTAAACATTGTGAATTCCAGAGTGAAATTTGTGTAATAGTCTGAAGAGTATTTCATGGTTCTCATGCAGTGGTCACTTTTTATCATGAAAGTCAAAGGAAACTAAGTGCAGAGCAGCATCTGCTAAAGGCAGTAGACTCCATGTTGGTTGGGTGGAGAGAGATCCTGAAGGACGTCCGCTGTTAAAAAGAAGCAGAAGAGGAGATTGATGGCCTCCACCTCCTGTTGAAGCAGCTTCACATCTTTCTCTCGCTCCTGGATTCTCTGCTGGATGTTTAGTCGTCTCACCTCGAGCTCCTTCTGCTTCTCAGTCCTTTCTGCTGCAGCTGGGACTGTTTCATGGCCTTTATGTTCATCAATTGTGCAGAGATAACAGATACTCTGCTGATCAGTACGACAGAAAATCTTCATCACCTCATCATGACGAGAGCAGATGTTCTCCTGGAGCTTCTTGGAGGGGGCCACCAGCTTGTGTTTCTTTAATGGAGCTGCATCATAGTGAGGTTGGAGGTGTTTCTCACAGTAAGAGGCTGGACAAGATAAACAGGACTTGATGACTTTCAGTTTCCTCCCAGTGCAGACATCACAGGCCACATCTTCAGGTCCTTGACTTGTTTCAAGAGGAGGAGTGGTTTCAAGCAGACGGCTTGTGGTCATTTTTCGTAGCACATTTAAAAATGTTTGTCTGTGTTAAATTGTTCGGAGGTTGATCTGCAGTTTTAATCACAGCCAGTCACTCTGCTGTTGGAGTACTACTTTTATTTCTGACGGTTTAGATTGCTAGTTTGAGCAGAGGTTGTATTTTTGTGTCAGATACTAAGATTGTGTAAATAAGCTGTCATTTAAAATCTCAGGGTCTGAATGCATGAGCTCATTTGACTGTGATGACACAATGATTGCAGAAAAAGTGTTAATTGATAAATGTTTAACAGAATGTTTAACAGAATGAGCTGATAATTGGGCGATACATGTTAGGTGTACAGTCAAACTGGAGACTCGCTGTCTCTTCTCTCTCTTATCAGGTAGACTATGGAGACCAACTGCTTTGTGGGAAATGTAGTTTTATTGCTTCAGATTCTGTTGTTCAAGTGTTTGAATGTTCACCACTATGAGTTTAATTTCTGTTCCATGTGCGTTGCAGGGAGGTTATGCAGGAAACGCAGTAGGCTTCAAGCTGTCGTCCCTCCTGTCTCTGGCTGACACCAAAGCTAACAAACCAGGCATGAACCTGCTGCACTTTGTCGCTCTGGTGAGTAACGTCATTTGTTCATTTCATTTTTGCACATACGCCAGTGTGGCTGAAGTCACAAAAACAATTAAAATGCTCTTTGGTTGTCAGGCACCATTGGTGAATGAGATTCATCTGAATTTGCTCAAGGTTCTGGATGTAGTCGGCTGTGCTGGTTGGCACTCATTGGCAGGAGGTCAGGGACACTACTTCCGAATGGGTAGGCTGGAGATGTGGTCCCTCTTTCTTTTTTTTTTTTTAGGGAGGAAGACCCTAAAGACCATATTTTAGAGTTTCCAGGGAAGATCTATGCTTTGATGTGGTTGTCATCCTGCTATTGCTTTGGATGTTTGCCATTGTTACAGGCTACTTGGTTCACATTACAGTCAATAAGTCATACTTATTCCTAGAGAGTGGTGGACTCTGCCGCTGCTGGTTTTGTACAGACTCGTTCAGATCTGGTGGTCTTAGAAACACGTCTCTCCTTTTTGCAGATGATACAATCCTTTTTTTGATTAATCTATTAATGAAATTAGCTCTTGAGACAGTAGGAGTTTGAAGCACAGTGTGAAGTGGTTACAATGAAAATTAGCAGATCCACGTCTTGGGCTGTGGCACACCAGAAAATGGTTTGAGTGGTGAAGAGAGACCTGAAGCTGAAGGGGAAGCTGTTGAGTAACTAGTCGATATAAATTCGAACCCTCAGAATAAAATTGCAGATACAACAGGTGGAAATTAGTTTATTCTGACAGGTTGTTGGTTCAGCTTCAGAGAGTGTGATGCTCAGTAGTTCAGGAGGGGCTCAGAATAGAGCTCCAGGCAAGTCCTACTGGTAGAAGGCCTAAACATGCTGGTGAGATTATGTCTTTAAGGTGATTTCATGCAATGTCTACCAGAAGGGGACCCTGTGGAAGAGAATGGGTCTCTTTATGTGGATTGAGAGCACCTCTGTACCACCAAAATGAGCAAGAGGAGGTAGTTGGAGAGAGGGGGTCTCATGATTGGATGGATGGAGCATCTTTGATATTTTTTGCCCCTTTGCACCATTTCACATGTCTTTGTGGTTATTTTTTGATGTTGCTGATGGTTTCCATTTCTTCATTAAATTTATGGGTTGATTCTGACCTCTGACCTCTTGGCTCCTCGTCCATCTGTGTGTGTTTGGTGTTTCACTGTCTGTGTGGATCAGTTAGTTTAGCTCTTTAAACAGAGTGATGTGTGAGAGCTGTATGAATGTTGAGTTTAATGTCTCTAAAACCTAAATGTTAAACCTCTGGGAGCTCAAAAACAAAAAACAAATGTTTTGTTTTTCTATAGGAAGCCCATAAAAAAGATGAGAAGCTCTTGGAGTTTCCTCTCAAGCTGAGTCACATCCAGGCTGCAGCCAGGTCAGACATCACTTCATATTATTCACATATTAAATACTACAGTTGTCCATATACACCACTACATTTCTCCATCAACCTGTTTGGTGGGGATTTATTTATTATACTCCTTCTTTCCATCATCTTATTACATCTCTACAGAATCTGAGTGAACACCGCCCCCTGCTGGTTTCTTTTCAGTCCTTCATTTGATACTTAAATTACACCAGACACAAAATGAATGAAACCAGAGCAGAAATGAGGCTACATGGATTTGTGTTTTCCTTCCTTTGGTAGGATCTCATTGGAAACATTGGATGCTGAGCTGCATTTGCTGACATCTCGCACACACTCAGTGGAGGAGAGCATCCAGAGAGACACAGAGCTGCTGCAGCAACTGGACAGCTTTCTGCAGGTAACACACATAGCAGTATTTTAGTTTTATATAATCTTTAAATAAGTGTGTAATTTAAAAAGTAATTTCGTGCCTATTCACGTTTGTGGTTTTTTTTATGTTTGTCTCAGCATGCCACATCATCTCTCTGCTCACTCCGCGGCAGTCGGCAACAGCTAAAGAGGGAAGGCAGCGAGCTGATCGACTTTTTCTGCGAGGACAGAGACACTTTCAGGCTGGACGACTGTTTCAGCATCTTCCACACCTTCTGCTCCAGGTTCACAAATGCTGTCAAGGTACAACTATGAATGCAAATCCATTACACGAGCTGTACAACAATCCACACAAGATCCAGTAGATGTGGTTAAAACTGTTGGTATACTGCAACTGATACATTAGTCTTCATCCCATATTTCATAATAATAATATTATTTTCTAAACCTTCCGTTTTGTGTGATTGCCAACAATGTCACCATTGTTGGCTTTTTGGCTCAAGTGTGTCTCCATTGCCTCTGAGTAGTTTGAATTCCCAAACCCCTCTCACACGATGAGCTGTTGACAGAGACACAAATACCAGACCATAAATCAGGCATAAGAGGAGAAGTTGTATTTAAGGCCCAAGGGTTCACAGTTTGTTTTATTTTTTGTTTTGTTTTGTTTGATTTGATTTGTGCATCAGGATCTGATGCATCAACATGCATAATATCTGTAGGCTATGGAGGACCAGAAGAGTCAAGCGCATCAGGAAAATAACTTCTTTCCCTTTTTGAAGGAGAACACGGAGAGGGAGGCGAAGGAGGCAGCTCGTCGTCAGCGGATACAAGAGCTGGAGGAGAAGAAGAGGCACTCCTGGGCTGGAGGAGAAAAGGTAGGATGACGTACGCAGACACTGTAAAATAAAGTCAATCAAAGAAGTCTAATGATGATCCACTCTCTGTTTCCGTTATAGGTGGATGGAGTCTTTGGGCTGCGCTGCCACAGTGAGCTTGACATGTCCGCTGCTTTGTCGCAGCATGACGAGGCCGGACTGTTGATGGAACTCCTGACCCCTAGGTCCCACCCTCGCTCACCAGTGAACAACTCCCACAGTCCTCTGGGACGTGCTGTGAGCTTACGTCGTTCCCGGAAGTCTCCATGCTGCTCACCATCTATTGCTGCTGAGCAGGAACTAAGCACTTTCCTGGAAAAGGCGACTGATCGCGAAAGCATTCAGCAAAGAGGCAAAGGGAGCAGTTTTCCATCTCCCTCAAGTCCAGGATTCCCAGTGTCCACCCAGACAGCACCACAAAACTCCTCATCACCTTCCAAAAGGAGTCCAAAAAACAAAACCCATGCAACTGCCACTTACCTCAGCCAAAATGCTACCCAGACTTGGGCAAATGCCACTAATCCTGCAAATGAGCTTGCAGTCAAACCTACCTCTGACTCAAACCAGCAATCTGAACACAACAACAAAAGCAGCAGAGATCAACCTGGCATGGGTTTAAGCAGCCATGCAACACTTTCAACAAGAAAACCAAAAGATGTTGAACTGGTTTTAACTCAGCAGACTGACTGCACTGATAAGAGGTTTCAACAGAGCACCACTGCTACAGGAAACATGGTGGTGGTTTTAGAGAAATGCACGTTGGTTCCTGAACTAAAAGTGTTTGGCAGTGGCGACACCCTCACAAGTCATAGCGAAAACAGACATGTTGGTCTTCATCAAGATGATGTGACAATCACAGATTTGGAAGAGGAGAAAGGGGATGAATTGCAAGTTGATAAGGTGCATAATAATGGCCAACTGATTGTAAATCCAAAACAATCTGATGAGCAAGTCGGTGAGCTCAGCTCTTCTTCAACACCAAGAGAGGGCGATGAAGGGCAAGAGGATAAGGTGGTTGTATGGTGTGTGACGGGTGTGTGCGAGGCTACAAGTGACACACAAAGCACTTATGCAGAAACTGAAAAAGATCAGCATAAGGGTGATAACCAAGGAGGAAACAAACAAACTTCCTCTGCTTTAGCCAATGACATGCCTTCAGAACCTCAACCGGCCAATGAAAAACCAGTGCCTGTACCCATCAGCAGCCAACCAGTGCCTGTCCCCCGCTGTGATGACACATCACTGCTTGTTTCTTCGTCCGTGTGGCGCCCGAAAGAACCTCCAACACCTAATGTAGTACCTGCTCTCACAGCAGATGCTTCTGAGAAAGATAAAGAACTGGACGAAGAGGAAGAAGCAGAAATGTCCACCAACAGGAACCGTGATGGAGTGACCGTCTCAAAACAATCAACAGAAGAGAAAAGCAAAAACAACATGGCTTCTAAAGACTCAACCAGTAAAACTGCAAAAGCAGCTTCTTCCGCCAAAGTAAAAGCAGAACCAGCAACTCCATCTAAACTACCCAGCAAGAGCCTTCCTACGTCTAAAGTCCAAACTAATGGGAAGAAACCTACCCCAAACACTATCTCTGCATCTGGCAAATCCAAAGCTATCCGGACCCTCACAACCTCCGAGAACAAGGACATGAGGAGGGTTGTGCCAATATCCAGGACCAACAGAAGTCCATCCAGAATCAAACATGCAGAGAAGAATCGAGGCTCCTCCAGCACCGCAGTGCCCACCAGTCTGACTCCCTCAAAACGAAGCAGTGCTTCCCCTTGACGAGTAGCGAGGCCTGCAAATGCTCCTTCATCCCGACAATCTGGGATCCCCAAGACCTTGGATCCAAAGGACTCAAAGAACCAGAATGTTTCAGGTAGTCAGCCATCTGCCCGAGAACAGAACAAGGACTTTCAAGGAAAGATGTCCAGCCAAAAGCCCTTAATGAAACCTAAAGCCCAGCAGGAGGAGAAGATCTGTCGCTCCACACTGCGGGCACTCTCTCAGGGTGGAAGAAGTGGAGGAGGAGGCAGCGTCAGTGCTCCTGCCACTCCTTTGCGCAAAGCCACTAGCTCTTCATCATCTGTGTTTCCGGGTTTTGCACGGAGCACAGCCTCTTCTTCTTTCAGACGTACTCACACCAACCTTGCTGTTCCTGCTGCTTCCCACTCCCCCAACATTGGGTCAGACCCCTCCCCCAAACCTTCTTCCAAGACCTCCTCCTCTGTTACCCCATCCAGCACCTCCTTGCCTATTACGCGATCAAGATCACTAAGAGTCCATGCGTCAGCAAGATCCTCAGATGTCCAAAAACTCTCCCCCTCCTCACAGAGGAAGTCTCAGAGCGTCAAATCATCTCCTTGTGCATCGCGCCACGACTTGCTGGCTCCCCCTAAAGGCCACAGACGGAATGACAGTGACAGTGACAAGTCCGCTCATTCTCAGGACTCGGTCTTGCCCACAAGGCCGCGCTGGAGATAAACTCTTGGTTGTTTTGTTTTGAGGACTTTTTCCTAATCACTCCTCCTTCAGGAAAGTCAGGAGATACATCCATTATGAAATGTAGATACCTTTTAAAATGTTCAAGTTTAATTTGAGTAACAAAGGAAGATACAATGAGATTGTCTCGTATGGATTTAATTCTTGTTTGTTACCTTGTTTGTTTGTTATTATAAGGTTTAAGTGCATCGGATCTGAAAAGTTCACTACGTTTTCTTTGTACTATATTGTCCTTGTGATGTACTTTAAACAACCACAGAGGGGGAAAAATAACTTGTTTTCAAGGTATATTTTTATTCTTTCTAAATCTATTAATTGAGAGTACATTCCAAGATTAATGACAATAATGACCTCTCCTCGCGACCTCAGGAAAGCCGATGTCTTATCAGAAATCACAGACCTTTTTGTTTTGGTCAAAGTGAAGCTCTGAGATCTCTGGATGAGTCGGGAAATGACTACAGCCTGTGACGTGATTGCTAACAAGCTTTCAGTCAAAACCACACTAACACTAGCAGTTCTGAATAATTTGGTGGCCGTAGCCATGACTTGATCTCTCCTATTAGGCCTACAGACACTTGAGTCAGTCTGTCCGTTAATCCACAGACTAAAGGCTCCTACTATGAGAGAAAGGGCTACGCCGTATTGTATGAAAGAAACTATTACAACCAACATACAAACTGCAAATTTAAACACTGAATTGAAAAGAGGGGAGCTAAAAGAGGCAAACAGAGTGAATAAAATCTAATTTCATTTTATTTATACTCCCTTTGATTTATTCCTGTGGTACTTTTTTTCTTTTTTGAAAGAAAAATATTTGCAGCTATAAAGATGTACATCTTTGGAGTATCCTGAAAATTCTGCAGTTTTTAAAGGTCATGTGACTGAATGCCTGTTCGATTCACAAGCACCTTTAACTGCACGAACCGTGCTGCAGAATCTCTTTAATCCAGGCTGGACTTCTATAGAAATAATAATATTACTACAATACTAATTGTGTTTTTTATAAAGCCTGACATAACTAATCTTTGAGAGCGGTGGTGTCTTTTTTAAAAAACATGATCAGTTTAAACAAGGAGATATTTATAACTCTGATTAAAAACAGACACTTTCTGACTTCCTTGGAAAATTCAAGCTATGTTTCATATGAGGACATTTTTATGTTTATCTGTCTTTATTTATGTATGTAATGTTTCCCTACTAATTAATAAAGCATTGTTCCTCAGTCACTCTGCGCACTTCATTCAAAGACTGTATTGCACTTTTTCCTGCCAGAAGACAATGTTTTAATTGAAATAGACTGAAATATCTTGCTTCAAGTGGATGAATGTCTGGAAACATTCACTTTAAAACCAAGCACATTTGAAACTATATACACATTTCCAATTCTTACAGCTGCATTTTGTATCTAATCTTGAGCAGAACGTCTTTGTGTCTGCACCTCTCATTAATTCTGGTCTTGTATCATATTTAAAGCAGAGAAACTAAAGCAATCGAGACCATCATCAATCTCAAAATCATCCATTTTTATAGTTCTTAGAGTTCAAGAAACAAGCACAAATGTGTTTTTGCGTCTAGGTTTTCTGTAGTGATGTAACAGAACGCTGAAGCTAAAGTAACTGTAGTGATTTGTGTAGAGGAAAACGTCTCTGTGGTAACATCACTGCCAACGTGTTCATCTTGAGTGTGTTATTACACCAAAAATATGTACGTGTACTAAACTGCTGAAGTTTTACAGAGTTTAAAAAAAAACTTTTACAAGTATCTTTGATTTCTTTAAACACTGTAATAAGAATTGTGCTTTCAGGCGTTACTGCTGTTCTCTGAATATTTGTCAAGTCTAAAACCTTCTCTGTAAACCCCTACAGATGTCTGTGTGTAAAAATCCCAGTAGTTTCTGAAATACTCAGACCAGCCTGTGTAATACCAACAACCAAACCTGTTAAACTTCTTTTCCATATCTACGCCATAAATGCGTGGAGCTACTGCTATGTGATTGGCTAATTAAATATTTGCATTGGTGAGCAGTTGTACAGGTTTACCTAATATAATCTTTCATTATCTCGTTTACAAACCCATCAATCTACATCATATGTGTCAAACTCGATGCCTGCGGGCCACATCCGGCCCAACCTATATTTATATCCGGCCTGCGAGATCATTTCTATATAGATTCAGAGTCGACTGCAGAGGTGCCCATTGTGTCCCAGTCAAACAGTGCTCAGCAGTTATTAGGTAAGATGACGTCTTTCTGTAGTTCATTATTCTAACAAGCAAAAAGTATTAAAGTGATGTTTACGTTGTGTATTTCAGACAGTGAGATGCAGAAACTACAGGCCGCAGGAGAAATGTAGTTTTCTGTAGTTGTTCAGTATCTAGAGGATACGTGTCAAACTCGAGGCCCGTGGGCCACATCCAGCCCAGCATACAATTATATGCCTGCAAGACGTTTTTATATAGATTCATTATTATTGTTATTCACGGCCCGGCAAAATGAAGCGCTAATAAGACAAAATCTACAGATTCAATAATTCAGAGTATCAATCAAGTCAAGTTTCTGTTCTGTGTCTGGGTCTGTGACCCATCTTTTTGATTTGTTTTTATAGTTTTTTCTTCTCTCCCATGATAATGAACATATGTTAAGTTCTGGTGTTGATCATCATTTAGGTTTTAGCTGAGTTTCATTATGGTTTAGATTTTCTTCTATGCCCTTGTCTGTTCTTGTTCACAGTATTATACGGTCTGTCTTTTACTTTCAGTATGCTTGTGTTTAAGTCTCCCTTGTTGGTTCGTCATGTCCGTGTTTCCTATGTTGACAAGCTTGCTGTGTGTGTGGTGTTTTAGTTTCAATTCCCCTGCGATGCCATTATGCTAATTTGTGTCAGCTGTTTCAGTGTTGACCCAGCATTTTGAATTTCTTATATTTTGGTTTATTTTTGCATTATGAATTGTTTTCTGATGTTCTGGTGCTTTGTTTATTATTATCATTATAGATCTGTTTCTGTTATTCTTGGTGAGGGATCAGTTCTTAGGTTTGGGTTCTCGTGTGTATTGCAGTTTCTGTTCAGTGTCTAGTCTGTCTCTCAGTGTCGGGTCTGCATCTTTGTTTAGTGGTTTCTTGTTTCCTGTTTTATTGTGAAAGTCTTTGTCTTATGTTAGTGTGTGCAGCTTAGCTCCCCCTGTCTCGTTAGCCCTGATCTCTCCCAGCTGTGTCTCCCTCCTGTTACCCATTCCCTGATTACCACCCTGTGTATATTAGCCCTGTGTTGTCCTCAACCCAGTGTCGCGTCGTATCATCAGATTATGCTTGTGTGTTTCTGTTTTCCGTATTCAGTGTTCACTTCATGTTTTGTTTTCGTACCAGCAATAAAGCTGAGGTTTTTGAGTTTCAAGTTAGTGTCTGAGTCCTGCGTTTGGATCCTCCTCTCCGCCTGCCCGCACACAGAGCCCTGACAGAACGACGCGACCAGTAATGGATCCAGCGGACTCACTGAGGAAGCGCAGCTCCCGTTTTGACAGGACCCGGCTAGCAGTTGGAAGGCCTCCGTGCTGCCGTTCCTCGCTAGCAGCCTACCCTTCGGCCCACGTACCTGCTTATTCCCTCCGGACGCCCCGGTCTCACAGAAAATGCTCCAATCAGCTTACACCTGCACAAGCTTTTTACAAGATGTTAGGGATTATTATCGTGCCACCTGACTCACCCATAGGGCTGGGTATCGTCACTGATTTCTAGAATCGATTCAATTCCGATTCACAAGGTCCCGAATCGATTCGATCCACGATTCGATTCACTTCGATTTGAATCTGGGAAATTTTGACAGTCAGAAATATTATAATTCAGATCAGTACATTTACATATTTTTGTATCTATAAAAAGGAAGCTGACACACGCAAGACTTTATCAAAGGTGTGAGCATCACAGCAGATGCCTTTGTGTCAAAGTAGCTGAGGATAAAACACAGAAAAACATGAAGGCGATTTTCCTGGCCTGGGATTTTATAAAGATATTCTGCAGTACATCAAAAACGAAAGAAAACCATTAATCAACATATGAACATTACCTCTGAAGTTATAGCGGTAAGCATTTTTCATTTTGCATAATTTTAAAAAAGTTTAAATTTGTTCAGTATTGAACGGCAGAAATTAGGTTTTCTTTTCGGAAGTATATAAAACGAAAAAAAAAAAACGTCGGCCGACAGCGCTGTAAACAACGGTAGTCTTGTGGTAACAAGCAACCGAATAATGCAGAAAACAGTACAGAGAGAGAGAGAGAGAGAGAGACAGAGCTGTGGTGGAAGCAAAACAGTATAAGTAAGAGTGAATACATGACGATGTTTATGTGAAGCGTAGTTTGGATATTCTTTTGCTGCTGGTTCGGTAAATATTGTTTGGAGAGACATCAAACTAACAGCTTCAGAATCAGCGCATTAAGGGCGTGAACACAAAGCGCTGAACCGCCGACAGATCAGAATCAGTGAGCTGTCGGCTTTCAGCCCCGACCTTGAGAAAGGCGACATCTAACTGATTCTGATCTGCGGGTCGCGCTGTGTGTTTAAGTCTTTGTGCAGAATCCCTGTTCTTGCTCTCATTTACTGTCTTAGCTGTTTGGTGGTTGTTGAAATTTTGTGAGATTTCACCAGAGATTCTGGCATTTCGGGCAAAATAAATTTATATTAAAAAATCGATTCAGGATTTTAATGAATCGATTTTACGTTATCCAAGCCAGAATCGATTTTAATCGATAAATCGATTATAAAAACCCACCTCTACTCACCCAGCATTTCCACATCACCGCAGAAGCAGCCACAGCAGAGTCTTCTCTCGTCACATTCCGCCAGCGCACGGTACAACGATAGGAAAAGACATGTTTGAAAACTTATGACGGTTATTAGAAGTTATTCTTTATTCTAAGTGTATTTATTCTGAAACAATATTCCTGTCTGTTTTTATTCATATTTATGTTCAAAAAACATTGTTTTAGTGTGTTCAATAAATGCTTACCCTGTTTGGCCCTCAACCTAAAGTGTGCTTTGAGTTTTGGCCCCCTGTACAATACAGTTTGACACCTCTGATCTAGAGCAGCTCCATCCTTCACAGCCTTTGTGATACTGACTCTCCCTGGTGACCAGAAACAAGAGTCCTTCACCAGTCCTGTAAAACAATTGCAAATAATTTTGGATCCACCTCCACCAGAAAATCAACAACTGCAAATCATAGCATGCTGGGGGGAAAGCAAAAAGAAGTCAACTAGTACTGCATTGCCAGTGGCACATATTCAGACTTCAGTGGCAAAAGCACCATTTTCCATTTTAATTCATCAACTAATACAACATGCATGTGTTTAGACAGATTTGAAAGAAACAACAAGGCATGTTTAGTCCAGCAGGAAGCTGAAAGGGCATTACAGTTTTCAAAGACCTGACACGGTGCTTTGACAACTTGGCAATCATGTCAAATATTTGTCACTGTAAGAATTTCCACCCCACATTACACAAGATAAGATAAAACTTTATTAATCTCTCGGGTGGGTTCCTCTGCGAAATTCAGTAAAGATTGGCGCCCAAACAAGGACTTGAACCCTGGATCCTTAGATTAAAAGTTTGATGCTCTAGCAACTGAGCTATCCGGGCTCAATATACAAACACTAATAGTGTATTAATGTAATAGGCTGACTCTGCAATGTATAAGCAGCCATAGTCAGCCAAGTCATAATCAAAGCAACAAACAACTCATGTTTTGATGAAACTGCAAACCCTCCTGGTCAATAATCACATAAGCTGTACATGCAGGAAGCAAAGACTGATAAAGGAGCACAACATTCAGACAAATCCAAGACATAATGAAATGAACCACAATAACAGTGTATGCATAAATCAGGTGTCAGTGAACACTTAACAATCACAGATCTTTAGAACCACAGCCAGATAACAATTTTTCCCCAAATAAATGTGTAGATTTTAGCTAAATATATATTATAGAATCAACACATGGGCATTTCAGATTTCACACAGGTGGTTGGTTGTTACACTCTGGAAATGTGAGTGTTATGGACCCTCTGTGTGTGTATGGGGTTAAAATGATGCCACCTTAAAATGAAACTGAAAATAATTAACACGAAAATGTTGTATCGAAAGGGGAAAAAATGAAACTGAAAAAAAGGTGAACTGAAACCGTAAATGTGCAAATAAATTTTTTTTCTATTATTAACTAAGTTTTGAAACCTACATCTTTGTGGGTTTTTTTGCTTACATCTTTTTTTCCAATTTCAGTTTGCTGGTAATGTTGCTGTACGAATGAGTATTACGGCCACATTAAGAAAAACTATTATAGATAACATTGAAAATAAAGTTTCAATTTTGAGATTAAAATCGTAATTCAATTGAGAAAAAAGTCCAAATGTGGAGATTACAGTTGTTTCAAGACAAACTGCAACAGTTGCTATACCCTCTGAGTTAATGTAATTGTGCTTCAGAATCCGTTTAGTCTCAATGCAGGAAATGATTTCTCTTTTAGCACATAAACACTGTGTGGTGATCAACAATAGGGCCTTGAAAAACTGAACTGAACCATCAGTTGATGGAAATGTTTATTATTAAACTCCTCGCCTTCATCTGTTGGAAGTTTAACAGGTACACGTCCCTCACTCATCCTCAAAAGCAGATACAACAGATGCTCCTGCCTTGGTTTGAAGACACCTGCATGCATACTTAGAAAATCCATCTGTACATGTCAGTAAGTGTCTCACATTATCATTATCTGCACAATATTCACCCATATCAGCCAAATCAGCCTCAAACTGTTTGTCGATTCCACTAATCAAAACTCTATTTCTGGGAAAAAGTCTTCTTGCTGGTTAATAGCAAAGAAAGAAACTGTTGGTAGATCCACTTTTTACAACGAATCATCCATCAGTAAAAATCTAACTCAGTTCCAAAACAACAAATTCAAGATTCATATAAAAAATCCAACCCTGCAGGGATCAAACATCTGATCAAACACCAGGGTTGGACACAGACTTTCTAATCTGACATCACAAAGTTATTCTGAAACTGTAAATCTAATTAAAAACTCCCCAAAACTACTATGAGAAAACCCTTAAAAGGTTCAATGATAGAAGGAAAATCCTTTACATGTAAAATCAACAGAGGTTCCTGATAAATAGACTAATAAATGAAGAATAACTGAACAGTTTCTGAGTCATGAGTAAAATTTCAGTGAATATGAATCTCCAGGAGGTAAAAAGGGTTGGAGCTCAGCATCAGTCAGAAGAGGAAGATGAAGTGATGAAGAAGAGTGTTCAGTGGAAAAAGGCCTGTGAGCTCATGTAAATGCTGCTTCTGCTGTAAGACAGACATAAAAATGCATAAATGCTCCATGATTTTCATTTCTATCCATCATCTTGAACACTGACTATAAATGTGTTCACTTCATTATTGTGTGATTTGGTTTCTTCTCGTGTCTCCTTCAGTGCAAATAAAGGACTGTTAGAGTGTGTGCTGTGTGTTTTTCTGAAGCATGACAATCCTTTCCAACAAGTATTTCCAGCTGTTTGTCTC
This sequence comes from Neolamprologus multifasciatus, assembly GCF_963576455.1. NCBI lineage: Eukaryota > Metazoa > Chordata > Actinopteri > Cichliformes > Cichlidae > Neolamprologus > Neolamprologus multifasciatus. Next base: position 35,847,133 of record NC_140441.1, on the reverse strand, counting down.
CACTCTGCACTTTAGTCTTTCTTCCTGTCATGTCTATGTTTGTCCACCAGGTGTCTCCCTCAGCTCATTTTCTCCAAATCAGAAGCATCAGATTTGTGGAGACGCTCTGCCTGCCAGACACAGCTCAGGGCAAAGAAACATGTCTATCCTCCACAATATACAGGCCTGTATCATTTAGTTCAACAGTCCCCAACCTTTTGTGTGTCACCGACCGGCTATTAAGGTGTTGTGGATAAATACAACAAAATAAAACCAGTATTGGTACAAAAAAATGTTTTCTTCTCTTGCTGCCTGGTACCAGTCTGGGGCCCGGGGGTTGGGGAACACTGATTTGTTTTTTTATATTTAAATGTATAAATAACTGAGTGTGATCAAGCTTTTCATCTCAAAAAGACATTAAATGTCATCACTGTAGATACAATAATAATAATAATAATGATAATATGATATCAAAAACCTCAAGGATTTAATTTTTTTGCTGCATTTTAAAAGTTCAAACCTCAAAGACATTAAGTTTACAGTCATATATGATCAAGAAAATCAACAATCTTCACATTTCAGAAACTGGAACCAGCTTTAAATGTGACTAAAATAATGATAAAACAATAAATTCTCTAATCATTGACTAACTGACGAATCACTGCAGCTCCAATATATTGTTGCATTTGACAACCCACTACAGCAACTACAGAATAAAACCACTAACCAGACTGATGACAGATTTCAAACATGCTGAATATGAAGAGTAGTATCATTTAAACTCACATGATTATCAGCCATAAGAACAAATTCAGATTTATATTGATGTAAGGTATATAAATGTAAGTACAGTTTGAATCAGTGCAATATTATTTTCACACATCAATGGACCACTGAACTTCTCAGCTTCTAAAATGTAAAGCCTCATTTAGAAACTACACAAGTACATATAATGGTCAGGGATCAACATGAACCTGTCTTCTCTGTTTGACTTTAATCAACTCTGCAGTGGCTCCAAATCCAAGACAAAGTCCAGCATAGAGCGGCTGAGTGAATGTGGTCTGGACTCTGTGGAGGAGAGTCATGGTTTCAGAGACGCTGTAGAAAGACAGAATACCTGCTCTGTGATCCAGGTACACTCCTACTCTGGAGGACCGAGGACCTGAGAGGACAGTTCGGACATCGTTGTGCCAAAATTGAAAATTGTTTGTGTTACAGTTTAATGCCCAAGATTTCTCTTTATATCCAAATCCACATTCATTTGAGCTTCCTGCTCTGCTGATATTCTTGTATGCGACTGCTACTAAAACTATTCCCCCTCTCCACTCCACCTCCCAGTAACAACGTCCAGTCAGACTCTCTCTACTCAGGACCTGAGGCCATACAGTGAATCTATCTGGATGATCAGAATAAGACTGTTGTTGTTCCATAATTGTTACTTTTCTTTTCCCATCAGATAATAACAGATGTGTGTTTGCTGTGTTTGGATCCAGTGTGATTTCATGTGAATGTTTTAAGAATTCAGCTCTGGTCTTTGGCTCTGGTGGTGACAGTAAAACATCCTCTTCAGTGACTGTCAGTGAGATGTTTGTCCATTCCTCTCTCAGAATGTCCTGTAGTTTATCTCTGGTCTCTGACACAGCTGCTGTCACATCCTCAAAGTAGCTCAGAGGACGAATATTGATGCTGGATGAGTGTGTAGACTCACTGAGTGCTGACAGTGAGGGGTAGTTGTGTAGAAACTGGTTGTGATCCTCTGTGTGTGAGAGCTGCTCCAGCTCGCCGTCTCTCCTCTTCAGCTCAGCGATCTCCTGCTCCAGCTTCTCCTGAAGCTCTTTGACTCGACTCACTTCAGTTTCCTGCTGGGATCTGACCTGCTGCTTCACATCAGAGCTTCTTTTCTGGAGGAGACGGATCAGCTCAGTGAACATCTTCTCACTGTCCTCCACTGCTTTATCAGCAGAGCCATTGATGGCCTCCACCTCCTGTTGAAGCAGCTTCACATCTTTCTCTCGCTCCTGGATTCTCTGCTGGATGTTTAGTCGTCTCACCTCGAGCTCCTTCTGCTTCTCAGTCCTTTCTGCTGCAGCTGGGACTGTTTCATGGCCTTTATGTTCATCCATTGTGCAGAGATAACAGATACTCTGCTGATCAGTACGACAGAAAATCTTCATCACCTCATCATGACGAGAGCAGATGTTCTCCTGAAGCTTCTTGGAGGGGGCCACCAGCTTGTGTTTCTTTAGTGGAGCTGCATCATAGTGAGGTTGGAGGTGTTTCTCACAGTAAGAGGCTGGACAAGATAAACAGGACTTGATTGCTTTCAGCTTCCTCCCAGTGCAGACATCACAGGCCACATCTTCAGGTCCAGCATAGCAGTGATCAGCTGGAGCAGCTTGGAGTCCAGTCTTCTTCAGCTGCTCCACTAAAGCTGCAAACATGACGTTTTTCTCCAGGACAGGCCTCGGTGTGAAAGTCTTCCTGCACTGAGGGCAGCTGTGGATTCCCTTCCTGTCCTCTTCATCAAAGTGGGATTTAATACAGTTCATGCAGTAGCTGTGTCCACAGGTTGTAGTCACCGGATCCTTCAGTAGATCCAAACAGATGGAACAAGAGAAGGTTTCTCGGTCCAGCTGAACTCCTTTCTGCGCCATTTCTCCTCTCAGTGTCAGTGACTGTGTGAGTTTCTCTTCCTTAAAACTGAAACTAGTCTGAGCTCTGATCTCAACAAAATGTTTCTGCAGTGAATGGAGCCTGTCAGCTCTTACACGTGACCACATGTTGGTTACACCCATCTTCAAAGTGCAGATCTGAAGGGGAGGGAACGAGGAAACACGTGGACAGAGAGGAGGTGCTGTGTTTAAGAGCAGGAAGAAGAGGGAGGGTTATCAGGCTGTGCTTCACTCCAGGAAGAGGAGCAGTTTGTTTAACCATTTTATTTACTGCTCACCTCAACGTTTAAACTTGTTAACCTTTTCTTCTATATAAATAAATGAAAAGTCCAACATTAGTGAACTCTGGACATAAATGTCTCATGGTTATAGTCACATGACCAGATTCTAAACTTGTAACTGTCAGAACAGCAGAGGCTGCTGCATTAATTAAAGCATATATAAAGCAGTGTTCCTGCAAAAAATAAATATCTCAAAAAAAAAAATCTTGCATTTTGTTTTGTTTTTGCATTTATAATCACTGCCGCAACAGAAATAACCATGCTTTTTATATAAGAATACAAGTTTTTTCCTCTTTTTCCACCTGTTGCGAGCAGCACTTTGTCCCCTTTACCGCCACATGTTCCTTCTTCATACAAACACAAACCATTCTTATCTCTGCACTTCTCTTTCACCAACACTTATACACTAACAAACACACACTTTCTCTCTCTTGTCTTTCTTTCCAAAGCTCTTCTGGAAGTCTTGCTGATTTCAGGTAATTATTATCTTCACTTTACTGTCTCTCACTGTCAAAAACACTCTAATTGTTTGTGAGCATGGAAGTGCCTTTGCCAGCCCCACATCTATTGTTTGGTCTTTTTGTTTATCTTCCTAATGTAGTAGAGTTGAAATGGCTGCTCAGTGAGACAAAGGGAGAGCAGAAGATGACATTTTTCTTGCAGACATGCTTGTGGCTCAAGAAAAAGTGAATATCTGTTTTATATAATTTAGACATAAAATACTTATGAAACTAAACATTGTGAATTCCAGAGTGAAATTTGTGTAATAGTCTGAAGAGTATTTCATGGTTCTCATGCAGTGGTCACTTTTTATCATGAAAGGCAAAGGAAACTAAGTGCAGAGCAGCATCTGCTAAAGGCAGTAGACTCCATGTTTGTTGGGTGGAGAGAGATCCTGAAGGACGTCCGCTGTTAAAAAGAAGCAGAAGAGGAAAGACACGAAAACAGTTTTCATCTAAAACTAGTCCATCTTCCAGAGGTCGTCTAATCTCCAAGATTATTAATGCTAAACCAAATCAACAGTCAAGTATCTTTTGTCATTAAGTGTATTTTAAACTAAATTCAGCTTTCTATTAGCTGAGCAGCATATAGTACTGTATTTATTTACTCACTGTGGAAACATGGACCCTCACACTGGGTTGGGCTTATAGTGCATATCCCTCCTGTATTCTGGTCTGTGTTGAAGATAATAGTCTCTGTTTTTAAAACATTTTCTATTAAAATGTTTTAAATGATGCTGTTAGGACTAGTGGATGAATCTGTTACATAAGTGATTGACTTCATGTGTTTGAAATATACTTTTACTGTCAGACTAGAGCACTGAAAACACATCATGAGATGTTCACTTGAATCTCAGTAACTTTAGTGCTCAGACAATCAAAAGATATCAAGTAGAAACTGAGTGTGAAGCAGCAAAGTTCCCGTCATTATTTTTAAAGTGACTGAACTTTAAGCTCAAAATCTTCTCTGTCATTAAACCTGCTTTACAAAAACCCCACTTAACAAAGTCTCGTCTTATTCTCACTGCTTTGATCGAGACTTGTTAGACATGGTGATTTCTGTTTATTATGTAATAACTTTTATACAATAAGACAATGTAAAAAACATCTGCTGTAGAAATGTAAAATTGCCTTAAATCATGAGGAGGCCATTCTGTATTATTTCTGTAATCAATATATATTTTTCTCTTTCCTCCCTTGTGTCTGTTCTTGTTCACAGTATTATACGTTCTGTCTTTTACTTTCAGTGTGCTTGTGTTTAAGTCACTCTTGTAGAATCATCTCGTCCGTGTTTCCTATGTTGACAAGCTTGCCGTGTGTGTGCGTGTTTTAGTTTCACTTCCCCTGCGGTGTCATTATGCTAATTTGTGTCAGTTGTTTCCTCATGTGTTTCCACTTTCCCTAATCTCCTTTGTGTGCATTTAGTCCGTGTGCCTTCTTTCAGTCTTTACCCGATCGTCTGTGTTACCTCCTTCCATGTAGTCACAGTTCTCATACAGAAAGTAGAAGAGCTACAGAAGAATCTGACATTTCAGCAGACGTTTTTTCACCAGAGCAAAATCACAAAGTGAAGCTGTTGTGGAAGCAGAGGAGATAGTCAAATCAGCCTGGCCATTTAGTGAGGGAGAGTTTCTGAAGAGCTGCGTGATGAAGGTGCGCGACGTCTTGTGTCCAGACAAAATGCAGATATTGGCAAATGTGAGCTTGAGTAGAAATACGGTTGCTGATCGGGTTTGTGAGATGACCACTGATTTAAGAACAGAGATGAGTGAAAGAAGCAAATACTTTATAGCATACTCTCTTGCTGTGGATAAAAGTACAGACATGATGGACATTACACAGCTGGCCATCTTCATCCATGAAGTGAACTCCAATATGCCCGTTTCAGAGGAAATATTGGACATTAAATCGATGCACGGTACAATGATAGGAAAAGACATGTTTGAAAACTTATGACGGTTATTAGAAGTTATTCTTTATTCTAAGTGTATTTATTCTGAAACAATATTCCTGTCTGTTTTTATTCATATTTATGTTCAAAAAAACATTGTTTTAGTGTTTTCAATAAATGCTAGTGATGTGACGTTCTGTATCGAGGCTTCGAAGCTTGTGTCGAGTAATTGAGGGGGCGTTTCCGCGATGCGCGTATCGAGGCTTGCTTCATTTATGGGAGGAGCTGAAAATGATGACGTCCGAAGCCTCGCTGCCCGGCTGTACCACGTGACTGGTTCAGGAAGTGGTTCGAACTTTGCCGCGAGATATGACAGCGATATAAACCCCTCAGACTTCATTCAAAATGTTGGTGTTTGATGGAGAGTTGCAGTTAGTGAGAGTTTGGAGACAGTTTGGAGGTTTATGAGAGTGAGGAGAGAATGTCAGGAGAGAATGGAGCCAGCTAAGAAGAGGAGGATGTCCTCCCCTGTGTGGGAACATTTTGATTTTATTCCTCCCAACAAGGTGTGTAAATTTCTACAGAAGATGCATTTTCATAATACTGATGGTGCAATACAATTTATGTTAAGCTGTCTTTACTTTTGTACAAGGTGAAGTGTTTGCTATTGTAGCCGGTCTGGCCTAAAACTCTTATTGCCGTTAGTTCTCTGTGTTGTGTTGTGCGAATGACCAGAGGAGTCAGCTCTCACTTTGCCAGCTGGATGGATTTATTCTCCCAGAACTCTCCTCAGCGGGGCCTCTAGGCGACTCTCTTCAACGGGGTCTCTAGGCGACTGAGGTGCAACATCACAATAAATCCAATTAACAAATAATACTGCTAAAATGTATTTATAATCATATATAACAAACGAAAATGCACTGCATCGTGAACATATAGTGACAATTACCTCATCAACAAAATTATACTTTAGGGAGACTTCATTTACCAGTGGCAATTTTACATATTTTTTTAGTTACATATATCTAACAGCAAGTTGAAACAGTGAACATGAATCACAAACAAACAAAAGATATAATCAGTTCACATGACACAAAAATAAAGGAGGGAGCTCACACACCTGTTTAAAATAAAAACAAAACAGTACAACAACTTCACTTTACTGGACTTCTGCATGAACACCTTCAAGGGAGAGAGAAGGATAGCGGACCACATGAGAAGCCACGTGCATGCTCCTATGCTCTCATCTGAGATTAGCTAACTAGCATGTTACAATAAAGTGCTGTACTTGGCAGAGAAACAATAATTCACACTAAAACATCGAACAGAACTGTGAGACAAAATGCACAAAGGGAACAAGCAGTGTTTGAATTACTTTTAGTTACTTTAACTGTGTTTATTCGCTCTGTAACTGAGAACACTAGCGTACACTCACCTCTCCTCAACGGGGCCTCTAGGCGACTGAGGAAAATAGCGCGCAGCTACAGGAAGTGACTTCGTGGGAAGTCAAAGGTCACACAAACAAAATAAAAGCTCCCAAAATATAAATACAGAAAATAAACATATATAAATAAACACATATACATAACCAATACTGACAAAGCAAGATAACACTGCAGGATGGATCTTTGGTGAAATATAAATTATTTTTTAATACACCCGTTACATCCACCCCTCCTAGATTTCACCAAAATCCAGAACAGTCAGGTGAACAATCTAATTGGAACACAGGGACAAACCTACAGAATTTATGGCTCCTGGGCACGGGTTTAAACCTCCGAGCTATAAGCTCTAGTCTCAGCTGTATAAGCCACCTACCAGATAGGTTCAGAAAGAGCATGAGGGTGATCAGGCCTCAGCCTTTCTTAGATCAGTGTGATGCCATTTACACCACACACATTCCCGGCCATCCACACACATCAATACCTTAAAAACACACTATGTATTTAATTGTGCCATAATGATACTGTCCCCTAGAATCAAAATACAGAAAGATCTCTAAACACCTGGGTTTACTTAAAACAGCCTAAGAAGAGACTGAGACCTTCTGCTAACTGAATTTGCCAAACGCTTAAAGCCAAAAGGCTTCTGAACCATGGACTCAATGAGTCGATTAACTCTTTTACTGACTCGGCCGGCTCACGTCATGACAACATTGTCCGGGCCTGCCCGTGGCTGTCCTTGTGGACCCACATCATGACACACATCCGTTGGAGGCATCTGCGCGTCGGCGACATGCACTGGGGCTACTGGTAGGGGCTTGGTGTGTGCATCACAATCTGTGTCTGATGGATGCGAGTGAGTGAGTGCAGTTTCTGAAAATGTATCTAACACAGACAGGGAGTCTAAGTCAGGTTCTGCTACCAAACTGTCCAAGTCTGTGTCTCTGTCTGGGCAGTCCTCTCCTACCAGGGAACACTGGGTTGAATCCCCTGCAACCACCTCTGTAGCTTGTTGACTTGTCTTGCCCAATCCTGAGAGTCCCTCACTCAGGGTCTCCTGACTCTCATCATCATCTGAGTTGATCCAAGCACTGGTCCTGTCCTCTGCAGTCTCCTCATCCAAGGAATCTAACTGGTCTGACACACATGACCCTCCCTCTGATCCAGTGTCACACAGTTCAGCGGTCACTACTGGCAGGAAGCTGATATTTAAAACCAGGTTGCGATGTACCACCTTTATGTTGCCTCTGCCATTTTCCAACTTGTATGTGTGAGTCTGCAGATTTCTGTCTCTGACTGTGTACACTGTTGCATCCCACTTGTCAGCAAGTTTCTTCTTTCCTCTTTCACCCTTATTTGCAATGAGTACTCTGTCTCCTATGTTCAGATGAGTGCCCTTTACTTTTCTGTTATATCCTTTTGCCTGTTTGTCTTGTTCCTTGATGGCATGAGTCTGGGCAATCTTAGCTGCCTTATGAAGATGTGACATGAGTGTTTTCACATAACTTTTTTGATCCACAACTACAGGATCACAGAGCACCTGTTTAAACATCACATCAACGGGGAGCCTCGGGATGCGGCCAAACATGAGCTGAATTGGGGCAAAGCCCGTGGTCTCATGTACAGTTGCATTATATGCAAATGTCAGACTCTGTATTTGTTGAGGCCACTTGTTCTTTTCTCTGAGGGGCAAGGACCTAAGCATGTTGCCAAGTGTCCTATTAAACCTCTCAGTCCCTCCATTTCCCATGGGATGGTATGCCGTAGTATGGGATTTGGAGACCCCCGAGAACTTGAGCAGTTCTGCCAAGAGCTCACTTTCAAAATTTGCCCCCTGATCGGAGTGAATCCGCTCAGGAAACCCATACACACAGAAAACATGGTCCCATAGTTTCTTAGCCACCTGCCTTGCAGTCTGGTTTGTGCAAGGGAAGGCATGGGCTAGCTTAGTGAAATGATCCGTAAGGACAAGAACATCTACTGAGCGTTGCTTACTATCCTCCGCACTCCAAAAATCCAAACACACCAGCTCCATAGGGGCGGAGGTTCTGATGCTCTCAAGTGGGGCTCGAGCAGAGGGTTCTGGTGTTTTGGCCAGGATGCATCTTTGACAACATTTGACATACTCTTTTATATCAGACTCCATCTTCGGCCAAAAGAACCGTTGTCTTGCCAGATATAAAGTCTTCGCTTGCCCCTGATGTCCTGCAATATCATGGACACCATTCAATGCCTTTGCTCTGAGACTGTCAGGCAAAACAAACTGATGTCTCCTTTGTTTACTCAGGGGTTCTTTTGTGATCCAATAGAGAACTCCATTTTGGATCCTAAGCCTTTCCCACTGTTTAAATAACACCATGGCTTTTGCATCAAATCCTACCCTTTCACGCCTGGAAGGTCGCCTTCTCCTTGTGACAAATGGTAAGATCTTTGAAAATACTGGGATCAAGTTCCTGGCTATGCTGGAGTTCCTCTAGTGTGGACACAGGAAATGACTCCTGTCCTGGCAACACTAGGTCCTGAACTGACTGGAACAGTTCCACAGCCCTTGTTTCAGCAGCCAGATCCCACTCACTGTGAAAATCCAGGATTGCTTTAACATCCATAGCATCACACCCAGGCTGAGACGAGGGCGGCTGCAGTCCTGTGGTGCGGAAAGGTGGTGTGTCCACGCGTTGACCTTGGACCTTCAACCGGAATGCATTTTGTATTCCCTCAGAACTGACACTCTCAGATTCAGCAAGGAGGTGACTGTACTGCTCTGTGATCAGCCTATGGCTGACTGTTGTTGCAAAGGGGTCTCTGCTGAGAGCATCAGCTACGACGTTCTTGGTACCAGGTATGTGCTTCAGATCAAACGTGTAAGGAGCAAGCTTGGACACCCAGCGCTGCTCACAAGCATCAAGCTTTGGTTTTGTCATGATGTAGGTGAGAGGGTTGTTATCTGTCCACACTGTAAAGGGATGACCTCTTAGCCAGTGACTGAACTTCTCACACACACTCCATTTCAATGCCAAAAACTCTAGCCTGTGGGCTGGGTACTTTTTCTGTGAATTGCTCAGGGTCTTATTTGCAAAAGCAATTGGACGAGCTTTCTGCTGTCCAGCTGGTATTTGTGACAATACAGCACCGAGCCCATCTAATGAAGCATCAATGGACAATATCAAAGGCAAAGAAAAGTCTGGATGTGTAAGGACTACACAATTCAACAGCTTCTCTTTCAGATTAGACAGAGCTGCGTCACATTCATCTGTCCAGTCAGAGGGCTTCAGCTTTCTGTATACACCAGCATTGGTGCCTGTTTTAACTCTCCCTCTCCTCTTTTGTCCAGCAGTGAGGGCAAACAAAGGCTTGGCCATAGAGGAGCAGCTAGGGATGAAATGCTGATAGTAGAATATCCTCCCCAGGAATGACTTAATCCTCGGGGTGCAGCCATCATCCTCCATCAATTCAGCCTTTGTCATCTTTGCTATGACCTCAACCTTTGCTGGGTCCACAGCCACTCCATTGCCATTTATAATGTGGCCTAAAAACTTGACTGATGACCTCATTAAGTGGCATTTCTTAGGACTTAGTTTGAGGTTATGGATGCGCAAGCACTGAAACACAGTCTCTAGCCGCTCCAAGGCCTCTTCTTCTGTCCGAGCAAATACAAGCAGGTCGTCGAGATAGCACAGCAGACTACTGAAGTTCAGATCCCCAAAAATACTGAGCATCATTCGCATGAATGAGGCGGGGCTGTTAGAGAGTCCTTGGGGCATTCTGTTGTACTCGAACAATCCCATTGGGGTTGTAAATGCTGTGTATTTCTTGTCTTCCTCTGTCATAGGGATGTTATAAAATCCCGAGGTCAGATCCATGGTGCTGAAGTAGGTATTTCCACCCAATGCAGCAAGGCAGTAAGACTGGTGTGGCAGTGGGTGTGCATCTTTGAGGGTCCTTGCATTCAGCCATCTGAAGTCAGTGCAGATTCTTAAACTACCATCCTTTTTCCACACTAAAACCAGTGGAGAGGCATACTCGCTCACGGACCTTCTGATGATTTCCTGTTCTTCCATTTCAGACAACACTTGTCGCAGCTTTTGGTAATGTGCTGGAGGGACTCGGTGGTAAGGAAGGCGGAATGGCCTCTCATCAGTGAGCCTGATGCGGTGTACAAAGCCTTTGGCCTTGCCACAGTCATGTGTATGCTTGGAGAAAATTTCATTGTACTTCTCAAGCATTTTAACCAATTTCTCCTTCCCCCCTTGACCAACATGGCACAGGTCAATATCAATTTCACTGACCCCAACCTGTTTTAGTCTCTGTTTAAGATCAGTGAGGTGGCCATCATCCCTCTCCTCCTCCTGCACAGATTTCTGGGGTCGACAGGTGCCCTGGAAAACTTCAAAATCCTCAACAGCAACACAAGGGGACACGTCAGCAAACTTACTGTTTCTTTTCAGGGTGACTGGTTTATCCAACAGGTTAGTGACCTTCATGGGAACCCACCTATCACCCCACAATGGCGTTATAATGCGGCCAACCATGATGTTACGTGGCATGGACTTTGATGAAGTGGCTTCAACAATCACTGTGCTCCCTGGTGACATAGAAACATTACTCGGCAGCTTGCCCCAGACTAGATGCTCTTGTCTTGCTAACAAGGTGACTGACTGCTGAAGCTTGACTGTGCCAATCTTGTCTGGGAGTTCTTCACCTCTCCATCGGGATGAATTAGCCATGAGGTCAAGAAACTGCTCACACTCTGGGGGACAACCGCCACCGGACACGAGGCACCAATAGTCATTGGTTATTTTCAACTGATGCATGAGAAACCGGATGACATTTGTGCCAATGATTATATCATCACGTTGACCTGGCACTACAAGGATGGGAACAATACAGGTCTCTCCATACAGTCTCATTTCAACTTCATACATGCATTTGGGCTTGGTAAGTGTGCCACCACAGCCTACTAGCACTATTTCTTGAGGCAGGGGAGTGGGTTCTGGCAGTATATTCTCACTCAGCATACTCTGTTCTGCTTGCTCACTGAGTGTGCACGCCATGGAACCAGAGTCAAGCATACCCTGCATGTGGTGTCTGTTATTAATGCTGACAGGAGTGTAAAACAGTTTGTCAAATGGGCCAACTCTCTGTGTGTTTTGTACTACCACCTTAACACCATCTGGTGCGGCTGCACATGCTTTAATGTAATGCTTTTCAACATCATCACTGCCGAGGGTTTCAACATCTGTGCCCACACATCCCCTCACCAAATGCGGGCCAGCTGGGTGTCATGAGGTTGGGAGGCAGGGTGCCTTTGAATAGGTGAGCGACGAGGGCAGTTTCTCTTAATATGGTTTGGCTCAAAGCATGCAAGGAATAGGTGTTTCTGCCTACAATGCGCAAGGGTAGAATGTTCAGGGGACTGGCATACTCTACAACATCTGGGTCGGGCCTGACCTGGAGGAAGCTGCTTGTCTGCAACCTGGTTATTCTGCGACAAAGCATGGTCAAAAAGGCTGATTAGTAATTTCAGGCAACTGTCGTTACAAGGGGCCTTTACTGTCTCATTTGATCCCGCCTGCACCTGTGTTTCTCCCGGGTGCATTGATGTCGCTAGACCATCAGCTGCAGGGGTCTGGATGTTAGCTTTAACTGGTGTGAGACACTTAGACCTGGGGAGCATACGCTCTTTCATCTCAAGCTGGTACCGATTCACATGCTCCTGAATCTCACTGGCTGTCCACTTATCTGGTGCCTTGAACTTGAAAACAGCAGCAAGGGTGGGATCAGGGCAGTACTTCACAAACATCATGGCTGCCTCCTGGCAGGGATCCTCCATGTGCCGTCCGAGCCTCTTCAGGCTTTCTTCTGCTGCATCAACTGCCTTATTCAGTCTGACCCACCTGTTGAGCTATGTGTGTTATCAGGTCATTTAATGCTGGGTCTGCTGTGGCTGAAGGGTCTGAGAATGATTTACCATTACCACTACTGGAAGATGTGAAACCAAGTATGCGAGTGGAACAGAAAGCTGGGGAGCCTGCACTACGAACTGGTGTACTAGGCAACCCCTCAATTACCCTCCCTCTTCCCATGGCAAAGCTGAACCCGTCACTTGAAACTTTTTCATCATCCATTGTTCTAACATATGTACAATGCAAACAGCAGAATTAAATTTACCTTGTAAACAACAGTCCAAAAAAAAGGGTGCAAGTGTTTCCTAGAACGCTTGGGATTTGTGTTCAAAGCTTACATTACATTGTCCATTACAGCAACATCTGGTGGCCAAACTGATGTTGATCGCGTCTCCACGAACCACGATGAGCAAGTCTGAAGTGGTGTGGATCCGGGTCACGGCACCACTGTAGCCGGTCTGGCCTAAAACTCTTATTGCCGTTAGTTCTCTGTGTTGTGTTGTGCGAATGACCAGAGGAGTCAGCTCTCACTTTGCCAGCTGGATGGATTTATTCTCCCAGAACTCTCCTCAGCGGGGCCTCTAGGCGACTGAGGTGCAACATCACAATAAATCCAATTAACAAATAATACTGCTAAAATGTATTTATAATCATATATAACAAACGAAAATGCACTGCATCGTGAACATATAGTGACAATTACCTCATCAACAAAATTATATTTTAGGGAGACTTCATTTACCAGTGGCAATTTTACATATTTTTTTAGTTACATATATCTAACAGCAAGTTGAAACAGTGAACATGAATCACAAACAAACAAAAGATATAATCAGTTCACATGACACAAAAATAAAGGAGGGAGCTCACACACCTGTTTAAAATAAAAACAAAACAGTACAACAACTTCACTTTACTGGACTTCTGCATGAACACCTTCAAGGGAGAGAGAAGGATAGCGGACCACATGAGAAGCCACGTGCATGCTCCTATGCTCTCATCTGAGATTAGCTAACTAGCATGTTACAATAAAGTGCTGTACTTGGCAGAGAAACAATAATTCACACTAAAATATCGAACAGAACTGTGAGACAAAATGCACAAAAGGAACAAGCAGTGTTTGAATTACTTTTAGTTATTTTAACTGTGTTTATTCGCTCTGTAACTGAGAACACTAGCGTACACTCACCTCTCCTCAACGGGGCCTCTAGGCGACTGAGGAAAATAGCGCGCAGCTACAGGAAGTGACTTCGTGGGAAGTCAAAGGTCACACAAACAAAATAAAAGCTCCCAAAATATAAATACAGAAAATAAACATGTATAAATAAACACATATACATAACCAATACTGACAAAGCAAGATAACACTGCAGGATGGATCTTTGGTGAAATATAAATTATTTTTTAATACACCCGTTACACTATGTGCCAGGGAGCTGGGATATAACAACAACACCTCATCCATGCTTAGGCACTACAGAGCTTTGCATGAGAATAAGGGGAACACCGATTGTGGAGCAAGACCAGTGAGCCATCAAATGCCATGATAATATAGCATGCAGTAATGTTACTAAATGATATAACAATATTATACAACTGTAATAAGTTACGTGTGTGATATTTATATTTGTGCTTTGTTTTTATTGTCTTTCCTCAGGAGAACAATCTCAAATAGATGAAGACCTGGTTAGCATGGTGATTGAGGACTCCCAGCCATTTAGCATTGTGAAGGACAAAGGATTTAAAAGATTTGTTAAATCATTAAATCCTAGCTATGTTCTCCCCACTAAAAAGGTCATAAAAGCAGTGAAAATGTAGTTTTTACAAAATAAAATGTGAACAAGCAGGACTGAGGCCTCAGCCTGTAGCTGTCCATACCTCAATGTTACAAAAGCACAACCACTGTCCATACCCCAACCACACCTCACCTCACAGTAAATGATAATTTCCATTTTAAGCATTTCCAAATGATCATTTTCCACACTGCCAGTATAAATATACACAGTATACTGCCATCACTACAATATACATGTTTTACACACTCCTTTTGTTGTTGACATTTACAGGCTGTGTGCAAAAGGCCACACTCTTCAAATTCATGCTAATATTTTTACGTCCAGTAGGTGTCCTACTAGAGCAAATGAAGCTTCAAGAACCTTTGCGCTGGGGTGAACCAATTGGATGAAAAGCTTCAGTGCTTCATGAAGCTTCATCTGCCCATCACTACTAAATGCTTACCCTGTTTGGCCCTCAACCTAAAGTGTGCTTTGAGTTTTGGCCCCCTGTACAATTAAGTTTGACACCTCTGATCTAGAGCAGCTCCATCCTTCACAGCCTTTGTGATACTGACTCTCCCTGGTGACCAGAAACAAGAGTCCTTCACCAGTCCTGTAAAACAATTGCAAATAATTTTGGATCCACCTCCACCAGAAAATCAACAACTGCAAATCATAACATTGTGGGGGGAAAGCAAAAAGAAGTCAACTAGTACTGCATTGCCAGTGGCACATATTCAGACTTCAGTGGCAAAAGCACCATTTTCCATTTTAATTCATCAACTACTACAACATGCATGTGTTTAGACAGATTTGAAAGAAACAACAAGGCATGTTTAGTCCAGCGGGAAGCTGAAAGGGCGTTACAGTTTTCAAAGACCTGACACGGTGCTTTGACAACTTGGCAATCATGTCAAATATTTGTCACTATAAGAATTTCCCCCCTACATTACACAAGATAAGATAAGATAAAACTTTATTAATCTCTCGGGTGGGTTCCTCTGCGAAATTCAGTAAAGATTGACGCCCAAACAGGGACTTCAACCCTGGACCCTTAGATTAAAAATCTGATGCTCTAGCGACTGAACTATCTGGGCCCAATATACAAACACTAATAGTGTATTAATGTAATAGTCTGACTCTGCAATGTATAAGCAGCCATAGTCAGCCAAGTCATAATCAAAGCAACAAACAACTCATGTTTTGATGAAACTGCAAACCCTCCTGGTCAATAATTACATAAGCTGTACATGCAGGAAACAAAGACTGATAAAGGAGCACAACATTCAGACAAATCCAAGACATAATGAAATGAACCACAATAACTGTGTATGCATAAATCAGGTGTCAGTGAACACTTAACGATCACAGATCTTTAGAACCACAGCCAGATAACAATTTTTTCCCAAATAAATGTGTAGATTTTAGCTAAATATATATTATAGAATCAACACCATGGGCATTTCAGATTTCACACAGGTGGTTGGTTGTTACACTCTGGAAATGTGAGTGTTATGGACCCTCTGTGTGTGTATGGGGTTAAAATGATGCCACCTTAAAATGAAACTGAAAATAATTAACACGAAAATGTTGTATCGAAAGGGGAAAAAATGAAACTGAAAAGATAAGATAAGATAACTCTTTATTGTCATTGCACAGTCATACATAGTACAATGAAATTGGAAAACTGTCCTACGTCGGCACTACATATAACACAACACGACACGATATGACACATCACAATGCAACACAAACAACACAACACAGTATAATAACTTAAAGAAGAATAAGTGTATTTGTATTGCACACTGTTATTATTGCACATTAATTATTATTGCACCTTGTTATAAATATAAATATAATTATTGTTATTGTTTTAAACATTGTTACCTCCCCCCTAAAAAAGTCCGGGGAGGTAGCCAGTCAGGTCAGCTATTTGCATTGATCAGGGCTATTGCCCTGTTGTAAAAGCTGTCCTTAAGTCTATTTGTTCGGGACCTCAGCAGCCTGAACCTCCTGCCGGACGGCAGCAGCTTAAACACCCGATGTCCTGGGTGTGTACAGTCCTGTAGGATGCTGCGGGCCCTCTTGAGACAGCGAGTGCTGTACAGGTCCTTCAGGGAGGGAAGAGGATGTCCAATGATTTTTTGGGCCATATTGATGACCCTCTGGAGTGCCTTTCTGTGTGCTGTGGTGCAGCTGGAGAACCACACACCGATGCAATATGTCAGCACACTGTCAATGGAGCAGCGGTAGAAGACGGTCAGCAGCTCCTTCTTCAGGTCCATTTTTCTGAGGATTCTCAGAAAGTGGAGACGCTGTTGGGCCTTCTTTAAGACCGCAGAGGTGTTAGAGCTCCATTGGAGGTCTGTGTCTATGTGCACTCCCAGAAACTTGAAACTGGAGACCCTTTCCACGCACTCCCCGTTGATGCTGACAGGCTGCAGCTCGGACTTCCTCCTTCTGAAGTCAACTACCAGTTCTTTTGTCTTGATGGTATTAAGGTCCAGGTTGTTATCTACACACCAATCTGACAGCCTCTGAACTTCAGCTCTGTACGCCGTCTCATCTCCCCCAGAGATGAGCCCCACCACGGTGGTATCATCTGCAAACTTGATGACTGTGTTGTCTGGGTGGGTACTAACACAGTCATGTGTGTACAGAGTGTACAGTAGGGGACTCAGTACACAGCCTTGTGGAGAGCCGGTGTTGAGGCTGAGGGCTGAGGAAAGATGAGGCCCCACTCTAACTCTCTGTACACGGTCTGAGAGGAAGTCTCTGATCCAGCGGCAGGTGGTAGAAGGAAGTCCGATTTCCAGCAGTTTAACTATTAGTCTGTCCGGGAGTATCGTATTGAAAGCAGAGCTAAAGTCAACAAAGAGCAGCCTGGCGTAACGGCCCTGCACTTCCAGGTGAGAGATGGTGGTGTGGAGCGTTGTAGCAATGGCATCTTCAGTTGATCTGTTAGCTCTGTATGCGAACTGGAGCGGGTCGAGTGTGGGTGGCAGCCAGGACATGATGTGACGTCGGACCAGTTTCTCAAAGCACTTCATTATAACAGGTGTTAGAGCAACTGGTCGGTAGTCAGTTGAGGCTGCTAATGTTAGTACGCTTTGGCAGTGGGACAATTGTGGCTGACTTTAGGCACGGCGGGATGCAGGACTGGGACAGTGAAGTGTTGAAGATCTTAGTGAAGACCCCAGCCAGCTGGTCTGCACACTCTTTTAGGACCTTTGCAGTTACCCCATCTGGTCCGGCGGCCTTCCTAGGGTTCACTGCCCTCAGTGTGCGCCTCACCTCATATTCCTGCACTATGAGGCTTGGGCTGCTGCTGCTGTCCAATGTTTTTGCTGCTGCTGCCTCTGGTCCCTTCACCTCAAAATGTGCGAAGAAGTGGTTCAGCTCCTCCGCAAGCTCCGCGTTACCCTCAGTCAACGTGGTATTGCAAGGTTTGTAGTTGGTTAAGTGCTGAACTCCCTGCCATACCTGTCGTGAGTTGTTGGTGCTGAAGTGGTCTTTGATCTTTCTCTTGTACGCTGCCTTGGCCTCTCTGATGCCTCTTTTCAACTCAGATCTGGCTGCACTGTACTGCATACCATCACCGGATCTAAAAGCGGCATCACGTTGCTTCAGCAGGACCTGGACCTCTTTAGTCATCCAGGGTTTCTGGTTGGAATACACCCGGAGATGTTTGTCCACAGTGACACTGTTGACACAGAAGTTAATATATGAGAGCACTGATGTTGTGTGCTCTTCAAGGTCCTGATGTTCGAACACGCTCCAGTCCGTGTTTTCAAAACAGTCCTGCAGCTGATGTGATGCACCTTCTGGCCAGATTTTCACAGTTTTTGTGACTGGAGGGGCTCTTCTCCTAATAAGATGCTGTGTC